>NC_064633.1:456450533-457700533 GCF_023864275.1 Schistocerca cancellata
ACATTTGTACATGTTTCGAGCTCTATACATTTATGTGCTGTATAATTATTAAAGATATTTAGAATATACTATTAATCCTACAATTGCAGAATTTATTGCAGTTCTATGCATTTTTGAAATATCTTGCATAAAGTATGGACAGTAAAGCCAAAGGTCGTCTATCATGCACCCTCTTGTACCTTGAAACAGAAACATATCTTTTACCATGGAAGTTAGGAATTTACAAATTGACGTAGTTTAGTTAATGTCTTAAAAGTTTTACCTGTCTCCAAAGAGAAAAAACTAAGCAAGCTTCTAAAAGTTTCAATTTAAGAATGTACTTAACTTGTAGTATATTTTGATAATACTTCCCCTTAATTTGATTTCACTTACTGATTATTGGTTTATGATCAGGTAATAAGCTAACACACAGGGTATTAAATGTGCTGACTATCTTGCTGTTGAGTATCCTGTATATGCCACCACTAGATTATTAATACAATGTTGACTAAATTATCTATGTTTGCAACGCTTTTAAATTTCTATAGAATATTTGTTCCTAGGTACGTGACCATGTTGTATAATGGAACATGTTTGTACATAATTTTCTTGTGCATTTTTTGTAATGACAGAGAAAAGACGGCAGTACATAAAAAGTTAATCCCATCGTTTAAAATTGGAATGAGAAAATATATTAAACATCTATTACTGAGCTAGCTGGAGGAGAGGGCCTGAAAGGTTCCCAAGGTACAACA
Source organism: Schistocerca cancellata (assembly GCF_023864275.1). Classification (NCBI taxonomy): domain Eukaryota; kingdom Metazoa; phylum Arthropoda; class Insecta; order Orthoptera; family Acrididae; genus Schistocerca; species Schistocerca cancellata. The sequence goes on from NC_064633.1 coordinate 456,451,268, forward strand.
GTCTTCCACACAGTCTGGAATATGAGTATTGGAAGGATGAAACGCCTTACTATAACGAGGAGTCGAATAACACAGGACGCTTCTACATATGAAACACTCTAGATGGAGCATATGGTAGAGATGGTGTGCTTTTACCTTGTGACATAAAAAGCCCTTACACCCACGTGATAAGTTACACCTTCCACCTAATCGATACTGTCTCGTCGTCAGAATAATCTGAGCACAACATTCTTCAGCTTTATAACGTGCAATTTTTTATTTATTTTTCGACTGACATGCTTGAGATTCAATTCAAATGAACAGTTATATACCTTACACTATTTGATCAGTGAAGACATCAGTCACTTACTTTTGAAAGATCGACTCAAGTTTACACAAGAACATTTTAGCAGCAATTCAATTTGTGTTTAAGTGTACAGAGCAAACAAAGTTAATATACAGTAGGAGAACGCTTAAGAGAATAACGCATTTCACTACTATGTTTCAAAACTGTTAAGCTATTCGTGAACACGTTTTCCGACAACCCCCTCCTTGCCCCAGTCGTCCATACTTCGCATACACGTTGCACATTACACCCCTTCAACTACAGAACCAAAATCGACTGGGGGTCCACCTAAACTTGTATATCGTTAACATATGCAAACATTATCCGTATGATGACGATAGTGTCAATGGTTACTTCATGCAAGGTTGAGAGACTCTAAGACATATTCCATTAAGTGACTTTAAACAGATGTAATAATTAACAATTGGTCATGCGTACTGAACGCCCATGTCAACGCAAAGGCTTTTTCATATCGAGCCTATTGATGTTAAAGGCGTTAACTTTCTTACACTTTATACAACTGTGAGCTGTGTATGTCCTAACCAGACACGTGTAATACCTGCACCGCTGTCATATCTAAGCATCATTAAACGAAAAAAAAAAATTCTTCAACCGTTTTGGTGATACAACAGTGATTTTTAGTTGACTTTATACTCCCACTGATAAATTAATTATCCCAATTAAAAGTCTATTGTAGAGTACTGTGTTCATATTTCGTGGTCATGTTTCCCGCAAGAGGATAACATCTTAGGAGATGTAAAAATATTTATTCAGGCATGCAGAGATTCTAAAAGCTGATTTGAAAAACTTACATACGAAAAAAAGTCATATCAGAATCCCAGAAGCCAGATTCAAACGCCATACAAAAATTTAGGTCGTACTTCAAAAAACGATTCCCCCATCCTATGGCAACTCTTAAGAAATGAGCTTTGTGCAGACGTCCAGGGAGACTATGTAAAATTCAGGTTGATTATCGTGCCAAATTTTCATCATACTGGAGGGGCATGGACGTCCTTTTATAGCCATTGTTTTGAGGACCGGTTTCTTTGTGCACTCCAAAACAATCTATTTTGTTTAAGTTTCTTTGTATTTGTACAGTTACTGCACTCTACACCCATTTAAAACTGTTTATTATATTGATAAATTAGTCTGTGTCTACAAGTTTTAATCACCACGCTTCCATCCATTATCCAATTAACGCTTCATTGGGGACTCAGGATGTGTCCTTTCAAACTATACATTCACTCAGACTACATAAGGAATTTCTATAGTCTCCAGTTAGATTTAGTTTCCCTTCATTTGTTACCTATTCTAAGGTTCCGCTTTCTTCTGAAGGACCACATTTCAGAGTTGCTAATCGCTTTTTGTTTCTATTGTTTATTATCCATGTTTCACGCCCATTTAAGATAACAATCCAAACAACAGCATCTTAACCTTTACGTTAGTGTTATATGTTAATTAATTCTTCTTTTCCTGGATAAATCTTTCTTGTTATGGTCATTATATATTATATATCCTTTTTAATTCTGTTGTCGGAAGTCAGTTTACTGCCTAATTAGTAAAAATGTCTGCAACGCTCAGCGTCTCATCTCCTAGTCCAATACCTGATGTTTCGCCTGACGTAATGCGACTACTTGTAATTATTGTTGTTTGACTTTTGTTGAAGTTGACCTTACAGTTACATTTCAGGCCACTACATATTCCGTTCAGCTCATCTTCCAAGATCGGTCTGATGAAACTACGAGCGCAAAGGGAAACTGTATCTCCTCTCTGCAGTTTAATTCCCTTTTCCAATTTCTGATAGGTTGTATTTATAGTTTATTAAGTTTACAGAGTCAGTAACATAGAGGTTGCGCTATAAAACATACTCCCTTCTCAACAACTGCCTTCATTTGATATCCTTTGACTACCAGAACTGAAGTGTGGTTGCTGTTTACACATAATTGCGGTTCCATTTTATCCACGACAGCTTCATAATTCCAAAGAGTGTTTTCTAATCATTTTTTAAAACTACACTTCGTATATTATGTGTGGATATGTGCAAGATTTATTGTGTCCAGATTCTCACGCCTATCACGTGGCACAAATCATGAAATATGCTTTGCGAGGAATATTGTTGAAACACGACGATTACAAACCCATGAAGAATTTAACTGAAATGTTCAGGTTGATTTACATTGACTTTTCATTTGAGGTAGGTGTTCGTATTACTTACACTTGCCAATTTATTTTACTAGTCAACGTTTTCTGTAAGACAATAAAAATTGCCGAGGTCAGTGGTAGCTTCCTCTTCCACGTGGACATGGATGGCCATTATAATGGCAATACCTTAGAGAGGGCGTGCAATAAACGTTAGTCACATGAAGCGTACTACATGCTTGCGTAAGCAAAGAATTAGCATTTAAGTGTAACATTACAATTTAGCTGAGAGTAATCACGCCAACGTTCTTTATGCAAGCAAGAATTATGCAAAGCGCCTGTCCTTCAGAAATTACATTTCAGTGTTGGTTGTATGTAAAATGATCGCACAGTGCTAGGAAATTACTAAGGAACAGAGATATTGAGAGGGCGTGCAATAAACGTTAGTCACATGAAGCGTACTACATGCTTGCGTAAGCAAAGAATTAGCATTTAAGTGTAACATTACAATTTAGCTGAGAGTAATCACGCCAACGTTCTTTATGCAAGCAAGAATTATGCAAAGCGCCTGTCCTTCAGAAATTACATTTCAGTGTTGGTTGTATGTAAAATGATCGCACAGTGCTAGGAAATTACTAAGGAACAGAGATATTGTTGGGCAGAAATAGTCACAAGCAATGGTGGACAATACGAAACACAGTAAACACGTAATTGAGGTGTAACAGTATATTTATAACTAAAAATAGTACAGATTTCACCATTGGGAAAGTAGGATAACAGACAGCCATGTTTGACACAGGTTAGACTCCCAACATAAACGTCGATATCGAAAGGAATACGACCTCCTCGGGCACTAATGCCCATTTAGCACTTGTTATCCACGCAGGCTATCAAACTGTTGAGGAGTCTGTGAGGGATATTATCCCATTCCTCTCTCAAGGCGGTTTTCTGTTCTTGCACTGTTCGTGGAGGGGATGTTCACTGAGTAACACGTCGGGCAGCATTCCAGGCATGCTTTGTACGATTTTGGTCCAGGACTACGCAGGCCATTCCAGACGTTCAGTACCTAAACGTTTCTATTTGCCCGAGAGCTCAGTGGTCCTGTGTGGACAGGCACTGTTTTCCATAAACGGGAAGTCGTAACCTGCCGCACTCCTAGCGGACAGACATGATCCAGGACAACAACCTGCAATACTGCTATGCTGTAACGATTCTCGTGCAACGAAATGCCAGTGGCGTTCGGCCATTATGCGTTACACAAGACCACACCACAACGCCTGGTTCGTACTGGGCATATGAGAACATTCTCCGATGTCGAACGTGTTCTCCTGTCTCTTCACACTAACTGGTGGCCAGAATCACTTCCTACAGTGAATCAGGATTCGTCTGAAAACATCACTCTGGACCACTGTAGCTGACTAGCCAACAGGATTCCTACACGAACGATCTCTTTCTCGGCTATGGCATCGCTGAAGTGAGATGCATTTAACTGGCTACCGAGCATACAAACAGGCCTGATGTTCTATGAGAAATACTTGTACCAATAGCGGTTGCAAGGTCTGTAGCGATCTTCCCAGGAATGAGCTATATGGTGGGCCATCTACAAGAACCGGTATGCTTTCGCAGAGCATTTCCAGTTTCAGCGGACTTTCTTCATCGCGAGATGATACTTTTCGTCACACCCATTATTGTGGTCACAAAAGTGACGCTTTAACCGACTTCAGGCCACCCAACTGTTCGTCCATCATCGTAAGAACTCAAGTGGTGTCTGACAGACACACGGAATGTCATAGTAATCGGTTCCACAACAACGTTAGTCAACAACAATAGCGCACGAACTGTCGAATGCATATCGAGCATTCCTGCACAGGCTTCGCTGCGGTTAAACCGTCCTACCCGTGCATTTAGTTTTACTCTCATTACTCGTGTGTTCTGAAGTAATTGTCGGTTGTTCCGTAACAACTGGCAAGTGTCGGTTGTTCCTTAAGAGTGGTCAAGTTGCATATGTTTCCTCTTCTAAGAAGAAACGTCTACCACCAGAATCGAAATTCGATTGCACAAAATCGGCTGCTGCGATGCTGCAATGTTTAAAGTTCTGCAATATTTGTAGCAGCATTGGTCAGAATCCAACAACTGTAATGTAAATGTGGAGTAGATGGGTTCGGCAAGGCTGTTCTCGTCGCTATGTAGGGTATCAACGGCCGTACTCGACTAGCGCTCAAAAGGACATAGGCCGCCCGGGTGGCCGAGCGGTTCTAGGCGCTTCAGTCCGGAGCCACGCGACCGCTACGGTCGCACGTTCGAATCCTGCCTAGGCATGGATGTGTGTGATGTTCTTAGGTTAGTTAGGTTTAAGTAGTTCTAACCTAAGTTCTAGGAGACTGATGACCTCCGATGTTAAGTCCCATAGTGCTCAGAGCCATTTGAACCATTCAAAAGGACATAGTATTCGCTCGATTTTCGAAGCCTGTACAGCATGATGAATCGGGAAAATGACTTGTTGGCAAGAAGTCTATTATCTGCAGGGACTGTAAGTTAACGTTTAGACCACTTGGAGTGTCGTCTCATCGAACATTGTTCGGAGTTTCCTTGGTGAGGGAACGGAGAGAGACGCGTAGACACTCGTGCACCCAACCACTACAATGAATACAAAAGTGGCATCGCATTGTGTTCTCACACTAGTTCTAGTTTTGCCTATATCACGATATATTTCTGTGCCTAAACTCGGAGGAGATCGCGTCTGACGTACTGCTTTCGTCATCATCTGGTCTAACTGTATAACATGGTGTTTTGGGACGCCATAGGATATGCACCATAACCACCTGTCATTCGCACAGCCGGTAATTTGGACAGCCGTTGCTGTTTGACGTGCTAACTCCAGTGGCTGTGTTCTATTTCTGTGGTCCCCATGACATCTTTTAACATGACCGCATCTTGCTCAGAGTGTTCTGACAAACCTGGACACAGGAGGTATTTCACAATTTCCCTAGCCTGCAGGTATTCCAATTTCTAACTGCTGAAAACATGCAGTCTTCCTTTCTCGAGATGCAGGACATAACATGACAATGTGTACAATTAATGAGGTCTGGTGTGGAATTGTAGCAGCGAGGAATGGTGTACCCTATCTGGCAATTCTGACCCAATTCCCTGTGGAGTAAGCGCCACTGTGATTGCCATAAGTTGCAGCTTGGTGTTCTACAATTCGCACCCAAGAAATTTAATGATGTTTGTACTGATTACAGGCTGGTTATAATCAAAGTGCAGCTACTTATAGACGTCTACTGTGGGCTGTAATTATCATATGGCAGCAAAACGTGGTAGCTATTCTAACCCACTAATACGGAACCGATTTATGCTGCAAAAAATTAGTTTCAGATATGGCCGTCAGTTCCAAATCTAGAGCTGGGAATGCAAGAAAGACGTATAGCTGCGATTCCATATATAATGGATAAATAACTGGATGAGGGTGAAATAGGTCAAACAACTGAGAAAGGCATAATGCTGAATTTATTATTAGCTGCCGATTTCACTTTTTGTTCACTATAAGCATCGGCGACGTCGATGAGATGCTGTATAGCGCCAGACGTCCACCTGGTGGCCAACATTGGAAGCAATTTTTCTTTTTTTCAGCGTAAATCGATTCCGCTGTAATACATTAGAAAATCTGCCAAGTTTTTTCTGCAATGTAATAATTACAGCCCACACTTTAGTGGTAATCACCCGGTATTATAGTGCATACACGTAGTAAGTTATCTTTCATTATTTCTTTATCATTTCTCTTAGGATAATACAAGGCAAATAATGGTATCTTATGATTTCCCTGTCGGTAAACAAGCACTCAACTTGTCTGACTGACTTGTGGACGACGTGGGCTATTTACTTGCGGCAGGACTGAAATCGGATCCACTGAGCCTTGTGGTATCAATTGAGGAGTAACTTGAGTGAGAAGCTTTTGCAAGGCCTGTGCGACTTACAACTACATTTTCTTTTTCAAGGCTGCATTTAGGCAATCAGGGGCCGATATCTGATAAATTTTATTTGGGCTGTAGTGTTCCACGCATTCAACTTAGCCGGTACTCAAGGCCTCCACGATGCATCGATATTTGACAGCTCAGGCCATGTACAGAGTTGCCTATGGAGTATCACGCACACTCGGGGCTCCGTGGTGATCTTCCGTCCGTCTTTGTATAAGGTAGAGCGGTAACTACTTCCTGGAATTAAAATATACGAAATTTTGAACTGCAAAATTTTAAAAATTGTAAATTCTTGTAAAAAGAATGAAAAGAAGGTTAGAATAATTAGTTTCAGAGATAGTTGTTCCCCGCCGGCGCTTCTCATGGACGTGGTCTCCTAGCCTGACGACCTGGACAGTTCATCGCATTTTTTTTTTTCAATGCAGGACACGATATAATTCACATCTCGGATATCACTAGTCCATTGTGCTCTCGCGTAACTTTTCTAGTATCTACGTCTCGTTTACGTTTTTATGTTTTGCGTTCCTCAGTTACCTGTATTACTTGTGTTACAGATATTCCACGGTAATGTAGTGCAATTAAAGGTTTAAACTGGCATCTGGTGGAATTACCGCCCACAATCTACCCTACTTAATCTATTTGAAGCGATCGGGAGCTGGTTATGGAGTGGAAAGGTACTGGACCTCAAAATGCACTAGAATAGCAATTTACTAAGGAGAAAATGAAATTCTATATAATGAGAAAATTCACAATTCAATAGAATACTTGAAACGCTTGGGAGCAAGATGATGATTAAATAAACAATAAGATGTCGCTCCGCGTTGGTGGCCCAAAATGAAACCATCAAAATAATTCGAGTACTCCATGGCACCGCAAAAATAATTTAATGTATTAAGCACTTGCAGTAATAGTACTAAACAGTGAATTACAGGTCAAGATCATGCAGATAATTATCCTCAGTAACTACACAAATCGCTCAAGGCAAAATAAGGTATTACGCAGATGTAGGAAGATTGGTTTACGGAGAATTACAGGTCATGAGCAAGCAAATAATTACTCTTAACAACTACACAAGCTGCTTAAGGCGGTGAAGCCATTTCAAGTAATACGATTTTGAGAACAATTTTCATTAAGGAATACGTTGCCAGGCTCATAAAGGCCAGTTTATGGCAACTCTGACCGGCCTTAAGTGCAGAGAATTACACAACTGCTGACTTCCGTAGCATTTAAGACAGATACGGGTAACTGAATTAACGGCTGGCGGCCATGCAACGAAGTTTACAATTTGCGAAGAACCTTTAGGATTTACATGAATTACATGAAATAAATATCTGTTCTGAACGATTTTAAGTTTAAATAAGCAGAGCTTTACAGCGCAATGGTCGACCAAAGCATCAGGTTAAATTTACACTAAAGGCCGCCTCTAGACGATTTTGCTTGGATTAACGTAAGCCGGATTTAGAAAAATTACTTACATTTAATAAGATACAACTCGATGACAAAACACCAGACTAAGCAAACGCTGTCTCAGTAAAACTGATACCATTCCGACATACGTATGAGGAATTTACAAAATCATTTGATAGCCAATAGACCAACCTAGGCTTACAACGAGGCCACTTTGTGTGATTGTCACGAATAAAGGGGCCATTATATAATGGCAAATCTCTCCTGTAACACACACGTATAAGCAGAATGAAACACTATTCTAATAAAATACAGAACATTAATGCATAAAACCAGTCTCACAAGAACTGAAAGTGTTAAACAATATTCTAATTAAGTGTAGAACGGCAATGAATTGAGCCAATTCGTCAAGCGCAAGCAATAAACACTATTTTGATAAAGTACAAGAGACCAGTGAATTAAAGAGGCATGGGAGCACTGAATAAATAATATGCCAGGAAATTTACTATTACATTACTGGACATTAAAATTATTACACCACGAAGATAATGTGCTACAGAGGCAAAATTTAACCGACAGGAAAAAGATACCGTGATTTGCAAATGATTAGCTTTTCTCACCATGCACAAAAGGTTGGCGCCGGTGCGACACCTACAACGTGCTGACATGAGGAAAGTTTCCAACCGATTTCTGATACACAAACAGCAGTTGACTGGCGTTAACTTGTGAAACGTTGTTGGGATGCCTCGTGTAAGGAGAAAAAATGGGTACAGTCACGTATCCGACTTTGATAAAGGTCAGATTGTACCCTATCGCGATTGCGGTTTATCTTATTGCGAAATGGCTGCTCGCGTTGGTCAAGATCCAATGACTGTTAGCAGAACATGGAATCGGTGGGTTCAGAAGGGTAATACGGAACGCCGTGCTGGATCCCAACGGCCTCGTATCACTAGCAGTCAAGATGACAGGCATCTTATCCGCATGGCTGCAACGGATTTTGCAGCCACGTTTCGGTCCCTGAGTCAACAGATGGGGACGTTTGTAAGACAACATCCATCTGCAGGAATAGTTCGACGAAGTTTGCAGCAGCATGGACTATCAGCTCGGAGACCATGGCTGCGGTTACCCTTGACGCTGCATCAGAGACAGGAGCCCCTGCCATGGTGTATGGCAAAGTGTCATTGTTTTCGGATGAATCCAGTTTCTGTTTGCAGCATCATGATGGTCGCATCCGTGTTTGGCGACATCGCGGTGAACGCACATAGGAAGCGTGTATTCGTTATCGCCATACTGGCGTATCACCCGTCGTGATGGTATGAGGTGCCATTGTTTACACGTCTCGGTCACCTCTTGTTCGCTTTGACGGCACTTTCAACAGTGGACGTTACATTTCAGATGTGTTACAACCCGTGGGTCTACCTTTCATTCGATCCCTGCGAAACCCTACATTTCAACAGGATAATGCACGACCGCATGTTGCAGGTCCTGTACACACCTTTCTGGATATAAAATATGTTCGGCGGCTGCCCTGGCCAGCACATTCTCCAGATCTCTCACCAATTGAAAACGTCTGGTCAATTGTGGTCGAGCAACTGGCTCGTCACAGTACGCCAGTCACTACTCTCGATGAACTGTGGTATCGTGTTGAAGCTGCCTCGTCAGCTGTACCTATACACGCGATCCTAGCTGAGGTTGACTCAATGCCCAGGCGTATCAAGGCCGTTATTACGGCCAGAGGTGGTTGTTCTGGGTACCGATGTCTCAGGATCCATGCACCGAAATTGCTTGAAAATGTTATCACATGTAAGTTCTAGTATAATATATTTGTCCAATGAATACCCGTTTATCATCTGCATTTCTTCTTGGTGTAGCAATTTTAATGTCGAGTAAGCCGGCCGCGGTGGCCGTGCGGTTATAGGCGCTGCAGTCCGGAACGCGGGGCTGCTACGATCGCAGGTTCGAATCCTGCCTCGGGCATGGATGTGTGTGATGTCCTTACGTTAGTTATTTTTAAGTAGTTCTAAGTTCTAGGGGACTGATGACCTAAGATGTTAAGTCCCATAGTGCTCAGAGCTATTTGAACCATTTATAATGGCGAGTAGTGTATTTCACAAAAAGCACGACTATTGAAACAAAAACAACCCAGGCGGGAAGCCTTTGGCTCGCACCACTGAATCAGAGGAATTACCAGGAAAAAAAAGCCTGAACTGAAAGGAACCAGAATGCGGTGGCTCGCACATCGGTTAAGAACGAAATTACTGCCCTTTACAGTAAGCCTTACAACATAGTCCACAATGTTGGCTGACAGAGGTTCCCAGAGTAGGCACATTTCCTCCAACAGCCAAGTACCTGACAGCTAGACTCCAAATGTGTTCGTTTTACCATTAACACTTCTCCGGCCAGACCGCCACCTTAAAACTAACAGAGCGCTCGCACGTTCTCAGACAACCCATGCCTTCAGTTACCCACTGATGCCAGCAAGTCACTTCTCATACCTAGCTCGGTGATTTTTTCCACTATGTTCAAACTCTAGGTACTAATCGTTACACGATATGGAACAAAAAAAAAAGGCTAATGATTTTATGTCCGGAAATGCATTGTTTTCATGCTAAAGACCATTTATTCAATCAACTTTGTTACTGAGATTTCAGTCTAATACCCACGGTACATGCGAACACAGTGACAGTACGCATGGTTTCGTCGTAGAGGGTGGTATTGTTCCTTCTACGTCATGCTGTAGCGCCATCTTTCACCAAGGTAATTGGTAGTGTTGTGTCCGATTCACTTCTATTGATGACTCGTATTGTAATGGATGTGATACAGCTTAGCACATACGGTTCCGCATTCGAGTCGAGAGCCTACCGACATGGTGTTTAACTACGGAAACGCAAAAGGCTATGGCAGCAAAGATGTATCAGGAGACCATTCTTACTTAAACGTCGCCTAACAGGGAGGAACTATCAGCGTTTCTTGTGGGTGTTTTTGCCTCCCCTGCTGGAAGAAATGCCATTGATGATTCCAAGGGTTATGTGTCTGCTACATGATGGCGCTCCAGCTCACTTCGCCGTTAATGTCCGAACACACCTCCGTCGTGTCTTCCCTGGCCGATGGATCGGACAAAGCGGTCCAGTTTCATAGGCTGCTCGTTCGCTGGATCCCAACCCGCGCGATTTCTGGTTATGGGCCCATCTGATAGGTATCGTGCATGCAGAGCCCATTCCAGATGTGGAGACACTGGTGCAGTGTATCGATGCTGCCTTTGAAAATGGTCAGATGCAGCCTGGACGATGTGAACGTGTGAGACAGAACATGCTACGGCACGTACAGGAATGCGTTGATGCACATGGAAACCATTTTCAACACATGCTGTAATTGTGGCTGCATTATTCAGCACGTATTTGGCCGCAGTCTCTGAGACAATGTATGATTGAATAAATGGTCTCCACCATGGAAGCCACGCATTTCGTATGTAAGTTCATTAGACCTTTCTTGTTCCGTACCCTCTCATCGAGTAATCTCTAACGTTTATACACGGTGGAGAAAATCACCGTGTACATCCCCGTCTGCCACTGCTTACGCGCCCTCCTATCCCACGGTCTCCCATCCCCCAACTTATGCGCCCTCTGGCCTTTTGTGGACAAGTGTCCTCTGGTGTCCCAGGAACAGGCCAGAAACGAACAAAGGGCCTAGAGGGCCAAGGATGTTGCCTGCACGTGACATACTACTGAGAGGTTTATATTCTAATTTATCTGTCGTTATTATTTCTACATCTAGTGTCGTTTTGGGTGTGTTGAGTGTTATTTTGTGCCGTCGTTATATTTGGACTGATTTGCTGTGGTAATTGTGTTTCATTTTTTTGTATGCCAGCATAAACTAATTAGAGACCTAAATACATGTTTTATATGGTGGCTAGTGTAATAAATAGTCACAACCTATCCTACTTAATCTATTAACAAATTTCTAATCTAATTTGTCTGTGTGTTACTAATTAACCCATTCGTCTCGCTACCATATAACTTAATGCCAATACGGTCTCATTTGTTTATAGATAATTTTTTTTCATCTTGGAGATCTGATCCGTGTCTTTATTCACTAGTTGTGAGTTGTTCGCGTCCTTGACGAGGAGAACACGTCAACTGCTATAACCTGATCCCCCGGAACCTTTGCTCAGAGGAAGATAGCTCAAAATGAGTGAATACATGTCTCAGATTATCCGTAGGTATTCGACCGTTTCTGAGAAAACAACGGTTTTCGAGGTAGTTTATGTGCCTTTTAGCGAGCAAATAGTCCATCAGAAGCAGCAGAACAGTACCTAGCGTAGCTTCAGTTTTGCACTCCGTGTTCGAGATCCGATTATTATTTTTAATTTTGTTTTTCATTTATGCACACATGTGTATTGAAATAAAGAGCTCATTGTATGTCTAACAAATGAAGTACAAAAAATATATAAATGGAAAAATTATTTGAAATTGTTTGCGGTGAAATCTAATGTATCTTGACTTATAATCAATTGCAAGCGCCAGTTTTCGGGAAAGTGCTCGTTATGTGTGGTTCGCCGCGAAATTATTGCCAACGTCTGAAATTTTTAGCAATGCTGATGGCGTTTCCTCCCGGAGTGAGTTTCATATGAAGAAAAGTCGCTGCAGCAAACCTGCCTTCATGCGATGTTCGTGGTGTTCGAAATGTCTATGTGACTCTTCAAGCTTTTGCATCGGATGTGTTGTAAATAGCCTTCACGGCTTTGTCGCTGGATGAAGTTGTGCAAATTCCACAATATTTTCTCGGAGCAACTGTCTTACATCTTCAGGTGGGTGAACCTTGCTGGTGGCTACGACTGTCAGGATCAGCACTCGTCGCCCTATATAGAACACTCGCGCGAAGAAAGCGCAGGCGCGAAAATCAAGCATGCGCAATGATTCGCAGATAGATGGTGCCATACTCAAACGCCCTCTGCTGAAAATCGCAGAGTGGCTTCCTGCCCGTGCAGTGGACGCTACGTTTAGTAACAGTGCTGCCAGACGTTACTGGAATGTGTGTTCTTATAGGACAACTATCCAAGGTTTTCCACCCAATAATATGAAAAATGGGGGCTCTGTACACAATTTATTAAATTGCCAATACTAAATTCTTTTAAATGACGACAAATTCATATAACTTACAGAACTTAACAAATGGTTAAAAGAATGAGCTTTAAAAATAATACCGGCGGCTTGCCACCATAAAATCAACGAACCTCTTACAATAGTGCTTTTAGAGTTTACCCAAGAGACAAAATCCAATAATAAGGTAGCTTCGCAATACAAATTAAGTTCATTTACAAAAAAACTTTTAAGAATGATAATGACACTAGGCACCATAAAATCGGAAAACATTAAGAGCAGTAATAAACTTAAAAAAGATAATAATGATGGCAACTTGGCACCATAAAATAAAATAAATTTCTTTTGCAAGAACAAATTACTATGGTGCTTAAAAGATTTTACTCCACAGACCAAGATCCAATAATAAGTTAACTTGACATTACAATTTATAATCATTTAGGCCTATATAAAAAACTTTGAGAAAGATAATGGCACTTTGCACCATAAAAACAAAGAAGCTCAACATACAACGAATAAATATAATAATAAAATAATAATTTGATACAACCAAAGGGCAAGGGCAACTCCCAACTCAATCACAGACGAGCGCGCTCTTAACAAGTGCCGGAAGCCAACACACACAAATCTTAATAAATAATTCTTGCTTCTTAAAACAAAACAATAAAAGCCAAGTGCACATGAATATTCAATTCACAGTCTTAGAAGTGCTTTAACGACACCAAACGCGACTATTCCACCTAGTTAATAATAACACAGTGAGTTAAAAATACAGAATATACCACTAAATGCTGTTACACAAACCAAACTGACGAGATGTGTTGTTCAGGTCGCATAGGGCCACATACACCAAGCAGCAGTAATTCACTATGCATATACTGTCAAAAACCGCCTTTCTAAGGCAGAATTTACCTAACACATCAATTGCCAAATATACCACACATGAACGAAACTCCGGGCCACCAAAGGTAACGCTGAGCAGACCGGGTGGGCAACTACCCACTCAGCGGGATAACCAAAAGATACTCCAGTTGAGCAAATCAATCAGTGCCAACAAATATCGTAACGTGCCACATACACACAGCAAAAACTTCCAACAACGCCGTCCCACATCAGAATGAAGTTCAGAAGCCGCTGCTGGAGCTTCCAGCGGAAAATTTGACGAGCCAACCGAGCCCACGCCCTAACCTGGCAGATGACTCCAAAATTCAGCAACTAGTTGTCTCCGGGCCAGAGTATAACAGGACTCCACCGGACCTCCTCATCAGACAGGCAGGCAGAACAAGTAAGCCGACTCCAATTAATCACCGCCGCATGGCCAGCACAGTTGAGAGTCGCCTCCGCTCCAGACCACTCTGCTCATATTGCGAAGCACAACAACCTTAGCGCTAGTCACCAGCGAGCCAGGCAGGGTGAACTTCACGTACCGTGCAATACCCGGAAACCAACTACCCTCTCGCTTTCCGCCGGCCACCGCAAACACACGCCAGCAACGTAATAGCAAATCACTACCGGAGCACCACCCGCACCAGAACAGCGAATTATAATTGATTATAGCGCGTGCTCTAAACAAGATCAAAGGACAGAGGGGCGCGCCGTATCAGTTGCTCACTAAAAACAGAACATACTGGAACATTGTTATGACGGGTATTTTAACGAAAAATCTTGATTTTCTCGTCGTGACTTAATAGCAGACAATGCTGGTTTCAAGGATGTGCTCAGTTGAAATCCCGCATCCCTGTTGGTAAGATTATTAGCAGTATAGGTATTTATTGTTTCCTTAATGATGGAATCTCAGAAAGATGATGCCGGGAACAAAGCTTCCGTCTTTATATAAATCATGCGATGTCCTGTATTCAGCCGACTTCTCTGATGGTGTATGCGTGTATGACGCTGATGTTCATTGCAGCGTTCTCTTACTGTGCCAAATGTCTGGCCTATGTATGCCACATCACAATGACAAGGACATATCACATTCCCTCAGGCCAAAATCGTCCTTAGCCGAACCCAAGAGAGGTTCTTCAGCGTACAAGATGGTCGAGAATAACAATGCCATTTCTTCCGAGGACTGTTCCGATTCTTGACGACATGGCCCCAAAATACGACAAGAAGGCCAAAATTGGTGGATGTCTTCGTAGCTTTATTCTGCTCCACAGATTGAACTCGCCTGGGCCTGAATGCATAAAGTATCTATCTCTCACAATAACAGTTTTGTAGGAACACTGCCTGCAAATGTTGCACCTCAACGACAGGCTTTCAAGATGAGATGCGACACGAGCTCTAGGAACTAACGTTCTTAATGGACTACTGTATTGTGAACGGTGATGCCAGCTTGTGGCCTGAAAATACTGTATAGGTCTGTACGCGTTGACTTGCGGTAGACGCTGTGTCGCAAGGTTCCATCTTCTTTCCTCCGTGCCAAAAACTCAATAATAGGTAAAGTGCCATCTTTTTCCACTTCCACTGTGAAGTTTATATTCGGATGGAGCGAATTTGAATACTCAAGAAACGTAGGCGGAGTATTAAGTCCATGTGGCCACACCACAAATGTATCATCAAAATACTGCAGAAAACAAGAGGGTTTTAGAGTGTCTGACTGTAGTGCTTTTTCTTCTAAGTCCTCTGACTGTAGTGCTTTTTCTTCTAAGTCCTCTATAAAATAATAGGCCACCACAGGTGACAGACGGCCTCCCATGGCGTCTCCATTCCCGTGTTCAAAATATTGGTCATGAAGTAAGAGGTATATAGAAGTAAACACGGGTTAAAATAATTTCACTATGTCCTCCCCAAACTTGTTGCTAATGAGCTCTAAAGAGTCCTGCAAAGACACCTTTGTTAATAAAAACACAACATCAAAAGTTACTAAGAGATCCGACGATTTCAATCTAAGAGTTTTCAGACGAACAATGAAATCGTCAGAGTTTCGAATACGATGGACGCACTGTGCTACGAGAGGTCTAAACAGTAATGTCAGACATTTACCAACAAAATAAGTAGGTGCTCCTATAATGAGATTTTCACTCTGCAGCGGAGTGGGCGCTAATATGAAACTTCCTGGCAGATTAAAACCGTGTGCCCGACCGAGACTCGAACTCGGGACCTTTGCCTTTCGCGGGCAAGTGCTCTACCATCTGAGCTACCGAAGATCTCATTTTGTTCGCTTTTGTTCGTTGTATCTGCTCGGTGCGGACGTCGCAAGACACCCGTTTCAGTTCGTCGTTGATTCATTAACTCAGTTCTTTTATTACAGAGGGCTGCTAACCTTCTGACCGAACACGCTGAGCTACCGTGCCGGCACCATCTGAGCTACCGAAGCACGACTCACAGCCGGTACTCACAGCTTTACTTCTGCCAGTATCTCGTCTCCTACGTTCCAAACTTTACAGAAGCTCTCCTGCGAACCATGCAGAACTAGCACTCCTGAAAGAAAGGATATTGCGGAGACATGGCTTAGCCACAGCCTGGGGGATGCCCAGGCTCAACAACGAAAACGCGCTGAAAATACAGTGGACGAGAGCCGTGCCCATTAGTAAATGAACCATGCCACGGGTCAGATTGGCGTGTCTGATTCATAACCGTTCCCTGATGTTGAGAAAAAAATAATTTAAACTAGACAACGTGACCTACATGACTTTCTTTATACTCACGTTGCTAGACGTCTAATCACCAAGAGTTTCCTTGCTGTTTCAAACCTTGCATTTTTCCTCTAATTTCCATGACCTCATCTGTTCTTTCCATCATCGGAGAATAGGATGCAACTCGGTATTTGATGGTTATTCACTACACTACTGGCCATTAAAATTGCTACACCAAGAAGAAATGCAGATGATAAACGGGTATTCATTGGACAAATATATTATACTTGAACTGACCCTTGGTTACGTTTTCACGCAATTTGGGTGCATATATGCTGAGAAATCAGTACCCAGAACAACCACCTCTGCCATAATAACGGCCTTGATACGCTTGGGCATTGAGTCAGAGGTTGGATGGCGTGTACAGGTACAGCAGCCCATGCAGCTTCAACAAGATACCGCAGTTCATCAAGAGTAGTGACTGACGTTTTGTGACGAGCAACTTGCTCGGCCACCAGGCGTTTTCGATTGGTGTGAGATCTGGAGAATGTGCTGGAGCATGTGCTGGCCAGGGCAGCAGTCGAACATTTTCTGCATCCAGAAAGGCCCGTACAGGACCTGCAACATGCGGTCGTGTATTATCCTGCTGAAATGTGAGGTTTCGCAGGGATCGAATGAAGGGTAGAGCCACGGGTCGTAACCCATCTGAAATGTAGCGTCCACTGTTCAAAGTGCTGTCAATGGGAACAAGAGGTGACCGAGAAGTGTAACCAATGGCACCCTATACCATCCGGGTGATACGCCAGTATGGCGATGACGAATACACGCTTCCAATGTGCGTTCACCGCAATGTCGCCAAACACGGATGCTACCATCATGATGCTGTAAACAGAACCCGGATTCATTCGAAAAAATCACGTTCTGCCATTCGTGGATCCAGGTTCGTCGTTGAGTACACCACGCAGGCGCTCCTGTCCGTGATGTAGCGTCAAGGGTAACCGCAGCCATGGTCTCCGAGCTGATAGTCCACACTGCAGCAAACGTCGTCGAAGTGTTCGTGCAGATGTATGTTGCCTTGCAAACGTCCCCATCTGGTGACTCAGGGATCTAGACGTGGCTGCACGGTCCGTTACAGCCATGCGGATAAGATGCCTGTCCTCTCGACTGCTAGCGATACGAGGCCGTTGGGATCCAGCACGGCGTTCCGTATTACCCTCCTGAATGCACCGATTCCATATTTTGCCAACAGCAGTTGGATCTCGACCAACGCGAGCATCAATGTCGTGATACGATAAACCGCAATCGCGGTAGGCTACAATCCGACCTTTATCAAAGTCGGGAACGTGATTGGAC
Source organism: Schistocerca cancellata (assembly GCF_023864275.1). NCBI lineage: Eukaryota > Metazoa > Arthropoda > Insecta > Orthoptera > Acrididae > Schistocerca > Schistocerca cancellata. Next base: position 456,469,140 of record NC_064633.1, read on the forward strand.
GCATTTCTCCTCCTTACACGAGGCATCACAACAACGTTTCACCAGGCAACGCCGGTCAACTGCTGTTTGTGTATGAGAAGTCGGTTGGAAACTTTCCTCGTGTCAGGACATTGTAGGTGTCGCCACCGGCGCCAACCTTGTGTGAATGCTGTGAAATACTAATCATTTGCATATCACACCATCCTCGTCCTCTCGGTTAAATTTCGCGTCTGTAGCACGTCATCTTCGTGGTGTAGCAGTTTTAATAGCCAGTTGTGTAATGTGTTGCTATTGTGGGTCGACGGTCTATATGGTCAGCTTGAAGTGGCTATTGTACCCCCAAACGGAGCTGATAAGGTTGGGAGCAACGGAACAATAAATAAAGAACTGAGTCTCCGAAAAGCAGTGTAAAACACGTCTAGTGCTTCTCCTGGACCAGATGTGCGGATTTCCGCGAGGTCTGGACCTGCAGGTGGGGCTTTGCACGGGTCTGGACGGGACCATGGAAATGCGGGCTCCTCGCGGTCGGCGGCGTATTCCGGCGGGCCCCGGCGCGCCGCGGCCCGCCGTGCGGTCCCCGATCCCTCTCCATCCCGTTGACGAGGCCGGCCGGCCATCTCCAGCCCGGGGCCCTGGGCCCTCGGCGTGGAAAGCCGATTTGCACGGCCGGGCGATCGATGGGCGGGCCGCGGGGCGCGCTCGACAGCGGGCCGCTCGTAATCTCCGCTCTCGATCCGCCCGCCGCCCGCCGGCCCGCTCGCCTGCCCATTGTCCCCCCGGATAATCGGCTCGCTCCCCACGGCGAGTGTTGTGGCAGCACTGCGCGTGCAGGCCGGCCAACACGCGAAACGACTTTCCGCCGAGCGCCGCAGCTCGTGGGTGCAATTAACCACTGCATCGGCTGCCTGCCCCCCATTCATCTTCCTACTTTCATTATTCGCCGCGCCACTTTCAATTTACTGGACACTGTGTGAGCCGCTTCATAAAAACCAAGGGCGTCACGCAGCAAACGAGCCGTATTTCTCAGCCTCTCACGAGTTGGATTAACGCCTGGTGGTAACAGGTTCCTGTTTCGCTACCAGTTTACGTTTCCTTGACCTTTAAGCCTGAGTCCTCCAACGATGAATCAAAACGTACGCTCATAATGCACTCTTAGCGGGGCATCCACAACTGTTGCTAAGCTTTTTCGTGATGAAGAAATGCGCTCCACTTGACTAATTCGTTATTTAGATGAAATAATGCCCGGGTTTCAGTATGTAGATCCCATATTCTGGCGCTTCATTCCATACGAGAAAGTCGTAACAGTCGTGTACAAAAATTCTGCAAATTTATCAAGTAGTACGCGAGATTCCTTGCGGGTAAGGCATGAAAAGGTTTTCTTATTCAAAGGTTCTCTGATTCAACCAGATAAATAGGGTCATATAAGTACCAGTCCTGCGGCATATCGTGGAAGGTCGGTGAACACTGTTGACTGGTCTTTGTGGGCTTCTACGATGTAAGGGCTGTGTACTTACCTGGCCCCGCTTACCCGATCCGTTACACCAGGCTGTTCCAACCGAGCTCCAGGGAGCCGGAGCGCTCCGGAGCACTCACTGCGGCAGCTCGGAGCCCGCGTGGAGGGGGAAAGCGAACTCACTGCCCCCTGCCCGCATGCAGCCGCAACTGACGCAATAATCCGTGTTCAATGACAGCTATGACCAGTCGCGGGAGCCCTGTACCTCTACTGGAGGATACCTTTCTATTCATTGAGAGGGATGGTCGTCTGCAGTGTCTTTTATGTCATAAAGTATTTAATTCTGCGAAGAGGCACGATATACAACGACATTATACACGTCTTCAAGTAGCGCACTACGATCAGGTAGAAGGCGTTGCACGCAGAGAACTGGTAGCCAGGCTTAAGAACGACATACCAGGAAACCTAAGTCTAAAAACGGTTTCGTAATACGGAGGGTATCAAAACATGCAACATAGTTCGTGTTCTGTAATGCGTTTATAATTTTCAGGCGAATGAGAGTAGAGAAAACACTACTGAATGTGCAATTCGAGTGAGCTACAGGGTCGCTCACATCACTGCGAGGTCGCTGCAGGAAAAAGGCGGAGAGCTTTGTTGCATTTTTGCTAGCGCTTGACGAAAGCACCGACATATCGGAATGTGCTCAGCTTGCAGTCCTTGTGCGTCGTGTCGACATGGAGCTGCAAGTAAATGATGAACTCTTGGATGTGGTACCATTCGATTACAGCGCGACAGGACGTGACATTTTTAAAGCTGTTTGTGAATCAGTGGACAATATCAATTTGCCGTGGGATAAGCTCCATTCTGTAGCGAGAGACGGTGCACCACAAATGATCGGGCGTCACCCAGGTTTTGCTTCTCGTTTGAAAAATAAACTCGGGGACGAACTCGGGAAAGACATTTTGACTCTTCATTGTTTTATTCACCAAGAGGCACTGTGTGCTGAAACAGTAGAGCCTGGTGGCGTAATGAAAGATGTCGTGAAGTGTGTGAATTCTGTGCGGCGTCAAAGTATGAATCATCGCCAATTCAAAGGATTCCTGAAAGATATGGAAGCGGAGTATGGGGATATACCTTACCACAGTACAGTTCGTTAGCTGAGTCGGGGAAAAGTTCTTGATGTTTTCTTTGCCATTTGTGAGGAAGTATCCCTTTTTCTCGAAATGAAAGGCAAAGAAATGCGTTGTCTGGAAGGTATAAAATGGATACCAGACCTGGCGTTCCTAGCTGATATAACTATGCATCTCAGTAATTTAAATTTGTCATTGCAGGGCAAAGGGCAGCTAATTGTTGACATGCACGACCAGATCAAAGCGTTCATGGAAAAGTTACGTTTATTTGAGAGGCAGATGAGTAATGGACATTTAACGTTCTTCAATCGTGCTTCTTTAAAACTACCTGAAGGTACTACTTTCGGCGATTACCAAGCAAAGTTAAAGCAGCTCATCACGTCGTTTGAAACACGATTCCGAGACCTCACTAGTTTGGAAATGGAACTTAAGGTGTTCAGCACTCCTTTTTCAGTTTCCCCCGATGACTTGTCATCGTCACTTCAATTGGAGATTATTGATTTGCAAAATTCAACTTTGTTGAAAGAGAGGTACTGCAACACGTTGAATTTGTCACGATGGTATAGTACATTACAGCAAAAACCATTTCCCAAGCTTCACAACAATGCCGCTCAGATCATGTGCATGTTTGGATCTATGTATTGTTGTGAGCTGCTTTTCTCAGCAATGAAGAGTAAAAAGTAAGGAACAATCGTTTCTTCAGGATGCAACAATGAAGGCCATCCTCAGCATTAACACTGCCAACACTTTGACGCCTGATATTTCCGATCTTGTAATGAAAAGAAAATGTCAAGCTAGAGAGGCCCAATAAATGTAGTATGCAATTTCTTGTAAAACAGTTGTTTCTTATTTATTTCGTGAACATCATATATATTCTGGTGTAGCAAGTCACCACGTCCTAGCAGCTAAGAGTATGAGGTTGTCGACCTTGTAAGACGCAGCTAGCACATCATTGACGCTTGCCTTGCCGCCTGCCTCAGCCAGCCGTGCCGGCGTGCCGGCCCACTTGAATGGCCACAGCGAGCGACACGGCTCCCTGGAGCAGGGAGCGCTCCGCGGCTCACGACGGAGCCGACGAGCTGGAACAGCCTGCGTTACACTGTCGGCTGGTCTTGCTGGGCTTCCACGATGTAAGGGCTGGGTACATTACAAGGCCCCAGTTACGCGGTCCTTTACACTGTCGGCTGGTCTTGCTGGGCTTCCACGATATGCTGTGGGCTGGGTACTTATATGGCTCCATTTACCTAGTGTGGTACTGGCTGACTCAGATAACCTTTTCATGTCTCACCCACATGGGATCTCGCAGTCTACTTGAATAATATGCTGGATTTTTTTTTTTACCTTAATGGTTCGCATTTCTCGAATGACATCAACCTTCTGAATCTGGGATTTACATAATGAAACCTGTGTCGCATATATGATTTTATCCAAATGAAGAACTAGGCAAATACAACTGGAGCAGGTTTATTCAACATGAAAAAACTAATGTTTTAAGGTCTCTCTGCCGGCCAGTAGATCAGATACTCGCCTTTCAGAATTTTAGAAACTGCCTTATACAAGGGTTAGTGTAATAGTAAAAAAAGGTTCTTTCTTTTTATTCAAGGTAATGAAAGAAAAATTACACGGTCTGACTGAAGCACCCAGAAGGGGTAGAGTTGTGTGATGTTACTTCACTGATTACAAAATCGAGTCAGACTGATAAAGAACTCGGCGGCATGAGCCCATTTATCAGTATGACGCTGTACTCCCGCTGATCTGGTGGAAATGGGTGTCATACAGCCACTGTGTCCTGTCAAATAGCTAGTTGCCTCACAACTGCCGGCCGCGGTGGCCGAGCGGTACTGGGCGCTTCCGTCCGGAAGCAGGTCAAATCCTGCCTCGGGCATGGATGTGTGTGATGTCCTTAGGTTAATTAGGTTTAAGTAGTTCTACGTTATAGATGACTGATGACCTCAGATGTTAAGTCCCATAGTGCTCAGAGCCATTTGAACCATTTGAACCTCAGAACTACAGTCACTGATTCCTTGTATTCTGGATACTGGTTCTGGAATGACGTTCACACCCGAGCTGATCCCATATTTATTACTTTTTTTTCCTTTCCTTTCTTTTTCTGTCGTCAGTCTTCTGATTGGTTTGCGGCGGAACGCCGAGAATTCCTCTTCTGTATCAACCTCTTCATCTCAGAGCAGCACTTGTGACCAACATCTCAATCATTTGCTGGAGATATTCCAGCCTCTACTTGCCTCCAGAGCTTGCACCTTGCACAGCTCCCCCTAGTACTACGGAAGCTATAACGTGAAGTCTTAACACATATATTATCATACTGTCCCTTCATCTTGTCTGTGTCTTCCATATATTTCTTTCCTTACATATTCTCGGGAAAACCTCCTCGTTGGTACCTTATCACTCCACCTAATGTTCAAAATACTTCTATTGGATCGCATCTCAAATGATTCGTGTCTCTTCTGTTGTAGTTTCCCCCTGTCCATCTTTCACTATCATACAATGCTGTGCTCCAAACGTACATCCTAAGAAATTTCTTCCTCAAATTAAGGCCTGTCCTTAATACTACCAAATTTCTCTTGGCCAGTGATTCCCTTTATGGTAGTGTCTAGTTTTCCTTTTACGCCCTCTTTGCTCTGTCCGTCATGGGTTACCTTGCTACTAGGTAGCTGCTGCACGATCGCGAATCGTGATGTGAATTTTCTTGCTGTTCTCACTTCTGCTACTTCTCGTTAATTTCGTCTTTCTTCCATTTACCTTCAGTCTATATTCTGTGGTTACTAAACTGTTCATTTCATTCAGCAGATTCTGTAATTCTTCTTCACTTTCACTGAGGATACCAATGTCATCAGCGAAACACATCATTCATATCCTCTCACCTTAAATTTCAATCCCACTCTTGATCCATTCTTTTATTTCCTTCGTTGCTTCTTCGACATATCCGAGTAGATTGAACAGCAGTGGAGAAAGACTATATCCCCGTCCTACACACTTTTTAATCCATGCACGTTGTTCTTTGTTTTCTACTCCAACGTCTTGCAATTTTTTACATTACGGAACGGTTTTCCCACGGTGACAAGTCCTATGAATGTCTTGATTTTTTTTTCAGTCTTGCTTCCATTATCAAGTGTCACGTGAGAAGTGCATCTCTTGTACCTTAATCTTTCCTAAGGCCAAACTGATCGTCAACAGATCCCCAATTTTCTTTTCCATTCTTCTGCGTATTATCCTTGTCACCAACTTGGAAGATCTGTTAAGCTGACTATGCGATAATTCTCGCATTTGTCAACTCTTGCCGTCTTCGCAGTTGTGTGGATGATATTTTTCCGAAAGTCGGCTGATATGTCGCCAGACTCATACAGTCTACACACCAACGTAAATAGTCGTTTTGTTGACACTTCCTCCAATGATTTTAGAAATTCCGATGGACTATTATCTAATCAAAGTCGCTACACCTATATCATGATGTATTCTACCGGGAACAGATTTAGAGATCTTGCTGCCACCTGTAGTGACATGAGGACACAGCGTGTCCGTGACATACCGTTGTGCCCTCCGAGTCTTCTCAATCACCACCAGCGTTGACGTGAAGTAATAGCCGGTGCTTCACCACACCACGACGCCGCGTTAACAGTGGTGTGCCTCTCCAAAACATTGGATGACTGAGACACCTTCGCAACTCGTCTGTATACTCGCCGATGGTAGTCATCCGGGGTACTACAGAACCACAGTGCGACGTCATTCATCAGCGATCCATGTTTCCCGGTTCGGCGCTACTACAAATGCAGTCGTTCGTGTTGTCGTGTTAACGGCAGCCGCATGGGATGGTGATTTCCTAATCTGGCTCCCGATAGTCTACGAGCAATGGTGCGGAACGACAGAGAATGTTCCGGAAGTCCATTGCTTGTTTTCGGACGCCAGACACAAATGCGAAAGGTCACGATGCACTTGACACCATACTGACATTCTACCTTGGGGTGGTCAAATGCGATAGGCTGGAACCTTAACGCCGACTATCTCTGCCCTCACGTTCTCATGCCGCGCAACATCTGGCTTCTATCACGTCCGAATACCGCAAATATCTGGATGTTAAATGATTCGACGTGAGGACCAAATGGAGACCCACAATCAAGTCCCACTCAAACTATCTCATTTGTTGGTTACACTTTCTCACACGAGTATCACTGGGTAGACTATAATGGCCATCTTTTTCGAAATTTCTTAGCTTTTTCTTTCTTGTTGGTATTTTACCTTCGAGTGGTGCATCTGAAACGTCTGTTTCTGAGGATTAATGGCTACATAACACAAAACAGTACATTTCACTTAGGTTTGGTGACTTACATTCTTAAGTTACTGAACCCATTATAAAAGTAAATCTCCCCACCCATCGGCCGTGTGATTTTACAAGTGATGTAAGATGGATTTTTATGGCAGGTTTCATCCTTTTTATAACCTTACAATGACCAAAAAGATGGTCTCCGTCGGGTACTGCGATCTACGACGTCAGGGGCGTCCTCAGTCTGGACTGATATCAGAACGCTGCGTATTGTCGCCCACGTCACTTTCTTTGAAAACTAGGCCTATTCCTAGCACTAGTAACGCTCCACGTTTGTTTCTCAGTACTTTTCTGCTTAGGACAATGTCATTCAGACACTTCAGACGTTACCTACCTGTTACAGATGACGTGATTTGTCACGAAAATGTATTCCACTATACATTTTGGCATTTGTAACGGTGTCTTTAATGGTTTAGATAGGCATTAAGACAAAAGTTTTATTTCCCATTTCATTCCATTCGGAATCAGAGCTTTGGGCTATTATTGGTAGATTGGTTGGTTGTTTGGGGGAATAGACCAAACTGCGAGGTTATCGGTCTCATTGGATTAGGGAAGGATGTGGAGGGAAGTCGGCCGTGGCCTTTCAAAGGAACCATCCGAGCATTTTCCTGGAGAGATTTAGGGAAATCACGCAAAACCTAAATCAGGATGGCCGGACGCGGGATTGAACTGTCGTCCTTCCAAATGCGAGTCCAGTGTGCTAACCACTGCGCCACCTCGCTCCCTCGGCTATTATTCCTTGTAGTATTACTGTCTTTTGTTCTTTTGTGATGAATTAATTTTAATGTGACATCATTCCACTTATTGTGTACGCCCTTTACGCCAAGACAATACTCCCCATCGTATCAGCTATGTGTCTCCCTCTCTCAACTAGTTATTCTGTGCAGTAACTGATAAGCACTCTCTTTGTGATCCGAGGGCTGGAAACTCTCATCGTCTCATGCAGCAGTCACCCAGCGCAACTCTCTGTGTTACTACCGGTGACGAGATAGAGTTTACAGGCTTGAGGCCTCATGTGTGTTTTGCTCGCCATTGGAGCGTGTTCTCTACCTTCGCCCTCATCCATGTCGCCACCTCTTCTTTTCAAATGCATCGCCTGCACTGATCGCCATATCTCCACCTGTCATCGCATACACAGTCTGCATTTTACGGAATTCCTGTCATGCCGTCGCCTCGGCCGTCTTTCCAGTCATCGTCTGTCACCTCCGTTGCCAGATATTTATTCCTGTCTGCCCATATGCTTCTGCTGTCACCACTCCAACACCGAATGCAGAGAGAACCAGCCACAAAATCCACAATCGACTTCTAAAAACTCACGTGTCGCCACAAACTACACATCATCCATAGCTGTTCTTCCAACGATACTAGTTAGCCTTCCGCTAACCTATGTAGCCCTTCACCATTCATGAACCATTTAATTCATTGTTTTTTTTCACTGTCATTGTAATTAAATGCGTAAAACAAAATGAAAACTGAAGTGTTCACTGTGGTACGTGGCACCATAATAACGTCGCAGCATGACAAAACTATAGTTTTTACTGATAAGGATTTGTTTCAGACAAGCTTCTGCAGATAATCAAAATTCCATGTTAATCTAATTTCATTTAAACGTTAATGATTTGAAAGTACCGGTAAAATACCATGGCAGCAGAGACATTGAAACATAAAATTAGCAAAATTATGTAAAACTGATTAGGGTAGTTAGCAAAAAGGAAACTTTAGCGTGGTCTGCCAGATTCACGGGTTTCAGAGAATGCCTTAAATATTAATTTTCAAATGTTAATTGCTGCTGCTGAAGCTTATGTTATTTACTGAATTTCCATATTATTAGCAACGACATTAACTACTGCCTCAACCAAAACTTAGTTTTACTATCTGCAAACTTATTGTTCCTAACATTAACGTAGGATAACTGGACACAAGTCCTGGACACGTAGTAACAACTTTGTATAATGCCGGTTATGAAATTTAAATTACAGTTCACACAAAGGTTACATTGTTCAAATCAATTTTGCGGAAAATGTTGAAAACAAAACGTTGTCCTAAACACAAAAATGGTTCAAAAGGCTCTGAGCACTATGGAACTTAATTGCCGTGGTCATCAGTCCCCTAGAACTTAGAACTACTTAAACCTAAGTAACCTAAGGACATCACACACATCCATGCCCGAGGCAGAATTTGAACCTGCGACCGTAGCGGTTGCGCGGTTCCCGACTGAAGCGCCTATAACCGCTCGGCCACTCCGGCCGGCATCCTAAACACCTTCTTAATACTATAGAGACTATACGTAAACTAAAAATGGTTCTACGCTCATCTTCGAAAATGTCAGAAGAATTTTTAATAAATCAACGTGTTCGACAAGGATGCAGTTTGTCACCCGCTTTATTTAACTTATATATTAACGAGCTAGTTATGAAGTGGAAAAATGAAATATACTTAGGAACTGAAATAGGATGCTGCGTACCAGTAATTACTCTGTTATATGCTAATGTGCTGATAATTATAATTATATGAACATTTTCTTTTACTCGATATTAAATATATTTCTCGTGTTTAGTTCAGTTTGCGACGTATGTACAAGGGAGAAACTAATCATGTATATCGCAAAATTTATAAAAATCACAGTCTTGAAACGGAATAAAATTAAATACTACACTGGTTACGGTGTGTTGCAGTGTTACATACTGTGCTGTAGTATTTCATCTTCCGTTGGTTGCTTCTTGCCTCCTGGGTGAAGGCACACCAAGTGTGCAAGTTTGAATATACGGATGGATAACATGCTCTCTCATCTCGTACTGAAAATACCTGAAATTGCCATCAGTAGTGATGATAAATATGCAACTTCCGTACATCAAGCCAACGGCCTTGCCACAGTGGTAACACCGGTTCCCGTCAGATCAACGAAGCTAAGCCCTGTCGGTCTGGACAAGCACTTGGATGGTTGACCATCCGGTCTGCCGAGCAATGTTGGCAAGAGGGGTGCACTCAACCCCATGTGAGGCAAACTGAGGAGCTACTTGACTGAGAAGTAGCGGCTCCGGTCTCGTAAACTGACAAAGAGCGGGAGAGCGGTGTGCTGACCACAGGCCCCTCCATACCCGCATCCAGTGACGCCTGAGGGCTTAGGAGGACACAGCGGCCGGTCAGTACCGTAGGGCCTTCCAAGGTCTGTTCTGACGGAGTCTAGAGTCGTACATCATAACATCATACCGGCCTACATTATACCGGCCCTAAATATGAATGACCTACCTCCCTATTGAACATGGGGCACTGCATGCAAAATACCTACATTGCTAACACCATTTGTTAGAGACAAAATTTTCACTAACGCTTCCCACTGATGCTATCAGTCTTTTATTAATCCCTTGACAGGCGAAAGGGAGTGAGCACTCAACGACGTGCGTGTTCAAGGTGTGTTGCTTATATCGAAGTCATCCTTTGCATGAGAAAGGGAGTAGTCTGAGTTCTTGATTCAATTCTGAAAATAATCTTCGTCCGCCTAGAAACGTTCTTAACATTATCGTGTTGAAAATCACTCTGTCTGATTTCTGAGGTGACAATGAGTCACAACAGGCACGGCGAATTCAATAAACAGATGTCTAACGTCCCCGGGAAGCGACAGCGAACGTTTCACCACCGATAAAAGTTGGTCTCTTGACATGATCTATCAACAGTTATCGAATGCAACACAGTTCCATGTATCAAAAGACTTAAAATTATTTTTGGAAATATTTGGAAAACTACAAATCGGTTTTAAAAAAAGTTGTAGTCAAAGGCCGGTGGCTGTGACCAAGCGGTTGTAGGTGCTTCAGTCAGGAACCGCGCTGCTGCTACGCTCGCAGGCTCGAATCCTGCCTCGGGCATGGATGTGTCTGATGTACTTAGGTTAGTTAGGTTTAAGTAGTTCTAAGTCAAGGGGACTGATGACGGATGTTAAGTCCCATAGTGCTTAGAGACATTTAAACCATTTGTAATCAAAGATGTTCATCTTGAAAAAGTACATCCAGTAACACCAAATTCTAAACCCTCTTCACCCGATCTTACAGAACAGGAACAGTTCAACTTTGAAGCCTTAAATGGGAACCTTCTTTTTTTTTCTCTGATTCGGATTCTCCAGGGGAAAAAAGCTTTGTGTTTAACATCTTTTTCGTTGCGGGACAGATAGTGGCGTATCGGTAAAAATTGAAATGGGCTAAAACGTTTGAAAAGCGATAATGTTTAAGAAATGCACATGGGATTAGGATCCCAGGATGTTATAAAAGCAGTTACTGGTATTCTAAAGTCCTTAGTGTGAAACCAGTTCTTTTCAGAGAAAAAATACATTTGTTCTCGGGAAATCAAATGAGGTTCAGGAACTCCATCCTTACCGTTTATCGTTGCATCAGGAACTTTCAAAACAGCTTCAACTTTTGCACTTGGATACAACAAGAAGCAGCTTGTGACGATTTTATTTCATTCATAGTTTCGTATGATGTATCAGTTTTTACACATTTTGGTCAACTGAATCGGCATAATATGCTTTATTGATCAGTGGAGAGTCCCCATTGGTTAAGGCAAGTCGAGAGTCGTCTGTAAAAGAAATAAGCCCAATGATGAGGACAAAGTAGTATATTATATTATATTCAGATGCATTGAGGTTTTATGCTATAAAAACCGGTTTCTCATTTAAGATTTTACAATAACTGCATTTGTAATGTCCTGGAGCCTAACTGATGTCTGTTCCTTGAGATATTATCATCTTCCATCGGTTTCAACTTATTTTGATTTTTGGCGATTTCGATTCCATACATCACACAACGAACACGATGTTGAATACAGTAGTTACATATTTTTCCCGGAGAATTCGAATCTTGAATAAAAATGGGGGTTCCCATTCTCCAAAGTTGAGTGCCCCCTCCAAGAGATGTACCGTGGGCGCAAGTTTGATGTCATTGTATGTACACCTTCAAGTCAACCACTTTTGTTACTACTTTCTTTTAATCTGATTTCTGGTTTTCCAAATATTTCATAAAACGATTTTAAATGCCTCGTCCTGTACGTTGTTATATTCGTCTACTTAAAATCGTTTGATTCGTGGCATTCACTTACTCGTGGCCAGACAGGTTTTTTTACACTAATCTCGACATTCGATCATTCATACAATTCAACTATTTTCGTTCTACAGTCATAATCGTCGTAAGCGTTGTATTACGGCTTCTGGTTGCTAAGGCCACCGGGTTGCAAGTGTTATTTCAGGTGACGCCACTCGCGCGTCGGTGCTGATGAGACGATGACACGTTTTGTGTAATGATTTGCTGAAGTTTCCTGTCAGCTCAGCAGGCCTTACATCTACAAGAGGGGACCAACGACGCATCGTCTCATGTAATCATCCTTCAGACGATTTTACCTGCAATTTCGTGCAGGACAGAAACTGGTGTAACACCTCGCGCGGTTTACGCACACTCGATCCCTGCTATTGAAATAAATCTGTGAAGCGCGTGATTCTTGAATCCATGTTTCAAGCGTCCGCTTGCGGTGGTCACTGCTGAGCGTGACGCCTGGAGACCGGAGGTACAGGTGTAGGCTGGTGGCTTATGTACTTCACAGTAACCAGTTATTATTCGGTGGACACTCGCTAGATACTGTCATCCATCATGGAACCTTCCAATTATCCTTTATTCAACAAGTAAATTATAAATGTATTTGAAACCTCGTTGCGGATCTCACTATGGTGTATGAAATAAAATCTTTGCCTCGAAAAATAACTACTCAGGAGCCGATAGCGATCCGACGCAGAAGAGTTCACTCTCCTATTAAAGTTCATTTGCAGAGATTATTATTATGAAATAGGTGTAAGTAGGGCAGATTATATTGAGTATGTGTGGCACACTTCGTTAGAATAGCTTACGGTACTGCCTCCTAATCACGTGATAAAGGTTGAGAGCTTTGTTAATTTTATTCTGTCATCTAGAGAGCAAATTTAATTTTAGGAAAAACGTGTCCTCTTTCCCTCGTCGCCTTTGCTTGTGCCACTATACGTGAACAGCCAGCCGCTAAAAAGGTAGCGCATAGCCGTTCCTCGGCTGACCGTTCCTCTTTCCACTCTTATGCCAGAGGCGGACTTTTACTAAGTCTTTCTCGCGTGGACGCCACTTAGCTCGCGACGCTAAGCTCCTCCTGCTTTACTGGTGTCTCTCACCTGACGCTGAGACAACATCTGTGTTCAACTGCTCGTGCTGGAATTTCAAAACGCGCTTAAGGCAGCGGGTCACTCTGGTAAATCCCCTCGCACTCTGCAACAGAAAGCTACAAGCTTGTCCACTGTTTTTATTTTCAACTCGATGTAACTTCCTCTTACTTGAAATATTTCCAGGAGCAGTGCCGACATCTCAAAGTCTGGCTACTAATTTGCTGCGCTATGGGCCGTCTTCCCAACGTGAAAAGCGGCGATAGCTGAGAATAACTACTTGGTTCAACTCGTTATTACCCATGGGAGGTGAACGCTTTTCACGGAAGCGGTATATTCTTTATACTCAACTCGACCCACCCCCTCCCATTTCACGTCGCTCATTGCTCGTTAGTGTCTGGGTGTCTAGGAAAAGTCGTACTTGAAAATGAAGAGTTCCCTGAGAAAACTTATTTTTAGATGTACTATCGCTTCCGATCATCTGGTCACCATCAACGATCTGAAAATTTTCTACAGTATCCTTTAAGTCTACATCTTTACCACAGCGCCAAATAAAATACAAGCCATATCTCGTCACTGCCATCAATAATGATGATCATTCCACAGTCACCTAGTAATAATTCTTTTCTTTTATTGGCCTTATCTCCTGTCCTCTTGGGATCAGCCTGTTACTAAGGATATGACAGTGTTACTGTTAAAAGCCAACCAGATATGCCCTTCCTACCACCACCCGCTACCCCCCCCCCCCTGCCCACCCCTTCCCCGACGGACGGAAACCGAGTACCCATATTTTTGCGTCTAATGTTATCCATGTAAAAGTATGAGGACGTTTTTCATTTATTTGACACAACACTAGGAATATTTCCATATACGGTATGCTAAATACACTACTGGCCATCAAAATTGCTACACCATGTAGATGACGTGCTACAGTCGCGAAATTTAACCGACAGGCAGAAGATGCTGTGATATGAAGATAATTAGATTTTCAGAGCATTTACACAAGGTTAGTGCCGGTGGCTACACCTACAACGTGCTGATATGAGGAAAGTTTCCAACCGATTTCTCATACACAAACAACAGTTGACCGGTTTGGCCTGGTTAAACGTTGTTGTGATGCCTCGTGTAAGGAGGAGGAATGCGTACCATCACGTTTCTGACTTTGATAAAGGTCGGATTATAGACTACCGCGATTACGGTTTATCGTATCGCGACATTCCTGCTCGCGTTGGTTGAGAACCAATGACTGTTAGCAGAATATGGAATCGGTGGGTTCAGGAGGGTAATACGGAACGCAGTGCTAGATCCCAACGGTCTCGTATCACTAGCAGTCGAGATGAAAGACATCTTATCCGCATATCTGTAACGGATCGTACAGCCACGTCTTGATCCCTGAGTCAACAGATAGGGACGTTTGCAAAACAACCATCTGCACGAACAGTTCGACGACGTTTGCAGTAGCATGAACTATCAGCTCGGAGACCATGGCTGCGGTTATCCTTGACGCTGTATCACAGACAGAAGCGCCTGCGATGGTGTACTCAACGACGAACCTGGGTGCACGAATGGCAAATCGTCATTTTTTCGAATTAATCTAGGTTCTGTTTACAGCATCATCATGGGTGCATCCGTGTTTGGCAACATCGCTGTGAACGCACATTGGAAACGTGTATCCGTCATCGCCATACTGGCGTGTCACCCGGCGTGATGGTATGGGGTGCCACTGGTTACATGACTCGGTCACCTCTTGTTTGCACTGACGGCACTTTGAACAGTGGACGTTACATTTCAGATGTGTTACGACCTGTGGATCTACCCTCCATTCGATCCCTGCGAAACCCTACATTTCAGAAGGATAATGCACGACCGCATGTTGCAGGTCCTGTACGGGCCTTTCTGGATACAGAAAATGTTCGACTGCTGCCCTAGACAGCACATTCTCCAGATCTTTCACCAACTGAAAACATCTGGTCAATGGTAGCCGAGCAACTGGCTCGTCACAATACTCCAGTCACTACTCTTGATGAACTTTGGTATCGTGTTGAAGCTAAGTAGGCAGCTGTACCTGTACACGCCATCCAAGCTCTGTTTGATTCAATGCCCAGGCGAATCAAGGCCGTTATTACGGCCAGAGGTACTGATTTCTCAGGATCTATGCACCCAAATTGTGTGAAAATGCAGTCAAATGTCAGTTTTAGTATAATATATTTGTGCAATGAACACCCGTTTATCATCTGCATTTCGTCTTGGTGTAGCAATTTCAATGGCTAGTAGTGTAATATTTTGACACCTGAAGCTGATTACATTGTTGAAAGTAATAGTAATGAACGAGTTATATCATCACAAGTTCCTTGCGGTTGGAAATTATGTCACTTCATAAAAAGCTCAATGTTTGCAAAACATTAAGGACATAGTACTCTATTCCTCGAGCACTTACGCTGCAGTCATGATCAAAAGTGCTTCACTCTCAGACCAACGTCCAGAACAAGGTCTGATGAGGTCTATTTGTCTTGAAGACAGGAGCACTTTGTGTCAAATACATATTCTTTTAAAAATATAGTTCCTAATTACAGTAAATACTCTCTTGTCAATTTACTATCCATTTATGGACATTCATTGCCTTGAATTCCTCTCTTCTATCTTTGATCATTAATTTACCTCCACGAATTTATATGTCTTGTTTTAGAGCATTGCTGGCACTCTAAAACTCCATCTCCACACTTCTATGTAGATACGATTGCTATGTCGATCTTTGCAATTTCAGTCCTAACGCGATAAAACATACCCTTGAACACTCCACGTAGATAATTTTTTAGGTGTGTTATTGCCATCCATATACCTCATACTACCATACCACCGAGCGAGGTGGCACAATGTTTAGCACATAGTACTCGTATTCGCGAGGACAACGGTTCAAATCCGCCTCCGGCCATTCCGACTATTCACTCCAGGTAAATTCTGGAATGGTTCATTTGAAAAAACACTCCTGATTTCCTTTCCCACCCTTCAGAATATAAACTAAGGTAATGCTCCGTCTCTAGTTACCTCGTTCTTGACAGGGCATTAAGGCCTAATCTTCCTTCCATCTTTCATACGACCATATAATTCTAGTTGATTACTTTCTAACTACTACACAATGTCGTGCCTATTTCCATTTGCATATTGTCTTCATTTTGCACTCTGCCCATTGCAGTAGTTCTGATACACATTATTTCCATCCGCTCTTCTGCCTCATATGTCGCATTGCATTTCACTAAACGCTCGGACTGTTATTCCTTTTTAAAACAGCAGACACTGTCAGTCCAAAATACTAACCCTCCTGATATCCGGTAGAGTTAGGGCGACACTTCTGGGATTCGGGGAGGCCTCCTGGCCCCCAATCGAATCGGCGCAGTGTGCCGATCTGGGTTTATGTGCTTTATAGGCTGCTTTTCACCTACCTTCCTAGTAAACGCTGGGCCGGTGCCACGTCGTGTCTCAGATACATGCTACGCAAACATTCACAAAACGTTCTCACACTTGCAGATGTTTATTCTATTTGTGGACAGATGGGGATACACGAATTCCGTCCGGGAGCAGGTCGGGGCGTCAGGTAGGGCATTCGGTCACCCACTGTCACTGAAATTGTTTCAGCACATACAACATCCATGACCCAGCATAATCACGAGACTAGACAAGTAAAAAGAAGAAGAAGATGAAGATTCGTTAGATAGTATAGGAGGTAACTGCAATACTTTTGCTTCGATTATTTGATTCCGCACTTCTTGATCAACCATTCCACCTGCTGTCATAGTGAAGCCCAAATATTTACTTGACACTATTTTTCATAACTGCAGTCCGAAGTACGGATTACCATCACATCCTGCACATACACTTGATCGAAGACTGTCGATGGGAACAGGAGAAAACTACAGGACATAAAGCCAAGAGGTACTCAAAGATTCATACGTCAGTTCCCATTCCACGAAATCTGATACAAATTCTGTCCTAGGCACCTCACCTCTTTAATACCCAAGATCAAGTTTAACCACAGATGTTTCCTTAAATATCTTTACAGGCTGAATATCAGACAGACACCTTTCTGCTCTTGTGGAGAAATGGAGAACGGAAATCAAAATTTCATCTGGTGCCTCAGCCTGCATGGAAGTAGTACAAAGTAGTACAATCCCTCTACAAGAACTTGTGAGGCTCCGTCATCCGTTGCCATCGTGCATGATGGTTTTGACAGCCACACGATATCATAGACCTTACCGTAAGTTGTACGGATTCACATTTGCCGCAGGTATCCGCATCTAAAAATAATACAGGGTTATGCAAAGAGATGGAATCGGTTTAACTGATTTGTATTTCATGAAGTATAAATTGTACATAAATAGCCTACACACCAATGAAAGGGGAATATTTCGAAGGTATATATATATACTTTTTTTTTTGCTAATGAATAATCAGTGCACGGCAAACATCTAAACGGTAGCTAAATTCGCCCCACACAAAAGTAGCATGTCGCGTGTTACGCCACCGCAGCAGTGACACGGCTCCGCAGGCAGTGCCAGAGTTGGTAGAGTCGGGATATAAACAGCTTCCTTAACGTACTCTCACAAGGAAAGTCACAGATCGTGAGCTTAATAGATCTCGATGGACAGCAGCTTAGAGTCAGATCTTGATTTTCTATGCGACGGTGGGTCAGTGGCGAATCGGAAATGAAATTTCCGCTGCACTGTAAGTGCCGACTCACTCCACAACACAGAAAGCGTACTACGTCGTATCCATCTAACACACAGCTGCCTTTGGTGGCCGTTTACGTAACGATCACAGAGCTAGCCAGCGATTATGCCGTTAGTGGTTAACAAAACAAAACTTCGAGCCTTCCTCTTTCCTTCGGTCTTTAGACTGTTAATGTCCCATTTATATGTCGTGAAATGAAAATTAATTAAATTGAATCATAGTTTTGAATAGCGCTGCATTCACTGACAGTGGTCTGCACAAAACTGTTTGTAACGTTTTATTTTAGGGTGATGTCACGTCTACGTGTGTGCGTGCAAACAGACTATTTTACCATTAATAAGTATATAATTTATGTATGAGCTGGCTGTATGGTGTAAGCTAGGGACCAATAAATTCAGTTTAACAACGTTACTTATCGAATATCAAGCCGTATTCTTCGGTGCTACAGCTTTATGCAGCGTTTTTAGAAACAACATTCTCAATATCAGCTGAAACTACAAATTTCTATAATAAGTCACAATTCGTTTCTACTTCCAGTACTCATTTCAGAAGGTTACACCTCCACCATAAAATGAGTTTGTTACTGTATTGCATATATGATTTTTGATTATTCTGTAGACATCTACGATAATCGAAGAAAACAAAACAATATTTCTCCCCAAGCCTCAAACGCGTGTAGAGCTTTTTTTTAATAGACAAACGTAACATAAACGTAAATGCGACGAAGTTGTACATAATAGGTGTGTTCAGTTGTTTGGAAAGAATTTTATCTGTTAGTCTACATCCATGTTAACCCTCCCTTTAAGTGCTTATTCAATTCTTCGACACACATCAGGAAAACGATCTTTGGGATTGCTTTCCTGCCCCAGTAAAAAATTTTTAATCTCTACTATGCATACAAAACCGTTCAAGGTTTTACTTATTTTGGGGGAAAAAGTCACATTCAGCATTTTCTGATTAATATGGACCCTAGAGCGTCATTACAGTATGACTTTTGTCCAAAAATTCACGGGCACGCAACTAAATGAGAGCACGTGGACTCACTTGGTGCAAAAACCATGAATTATTTTGTCACTAACTAGTGAGGTTTTTTTTCGGATTGCTTTACGCAAACAGCCTTGAGATTATAATAAGGACTCTTTATTGATCGTTTGACCATCTGACAAAAACTCGTGGTGCACTATGTCGTTAAAATAGAAGAACGCAGCGAGCGTATCCTTAACGTTAGACCGCACTTTTTTAACTTTTTCCGGTGTTGCCAATCCTGAATGCTTCCACTGGTACGAATGAGCCTTAGTTCCTACGTCATGTCCGTAAATATATGCTTCATCACTGGTCATTACACTTTTCATTAGTTCCGCATCGTTATTCAAGCGACTCCTGAGTAACTCGCATACCCCGTTGTCTTTGTTCTAAATTCAACAATTCTGGAACAAATTTTTGCTGTTACACATTGTAATGTCAACGCCATGTATTTTGTGTCGACAGTGTATGCGACAGTGTTGGGGATTTAAAAAGTGATGAATATCTTTCCAGAAAGGACTTTTAAGCCTATATGTGAGATCTGAGCAAATGTGATTTATTAGTATATTGTGAAGTGTCCAACAACAATTGTTTTGTTATTTTTATAACCAGTTTCCGACAAAGAATAATCATGTATCAAAAGATAATACAACTAAAAGAATGTATTGGCATTGTATTGTCTGTGAATCATTTTTCCCTTTTTTGTGGTGTTCTCTATGATGTATGACGCTGATGAGATTGAAGATAAGCTGAGGTCTGTTCTTTTAAATATTGTAAAAGGTAGTCATAAGTGGTCAAAAGAGAAATGTAACGTACAATTTTCCAAACGCAATTCTAGTGTACGGACTTTTATTTGTAACTAAATAACTAATTATGAATGTTTAAAGTTTTTAGTCGACAGCAGCCCAGATTGTGCTTTGTCTGCCGCCATTACGTGAGCCTACGGTGTGGAAATTTCTAACTGCAGAAATACTCAGGCATTAATTGTTTCGATCGATATTACAATATTTGAACTCCGAAGACAAGAACCCACAGGAGTTTTTTCTACTCTAACAGTGAAAAGAACATTAGGTAGAAAAATATTAGACTTTACGTAAGTGTAATAATTTTTATGGCTGGTGCGTAAGATTAATTTTTTTCAGAAAAATTCGTCACTGACTTTAAATAAAAATATGTACGACACCAGTGTTGTTATGGGTAGAGATTGTGTTGTGATATATTAATTATTTGTTGCATACATAATAATGTCACGTACTGAATTATTGAAACAGCATTTCAGTATTTATTTGTAGTTATAAGGCATGACAAAACAATTGAGTATAGTTGGGCTCAGCAGCACATAAATAAGAATTATCAGAGATTATTTCTTTCTTTCAAATAATACTCTTATTCTTGCTGATACATTTTCACGTGTTTTACAATAACAGGTACACACAATCACAACAACTTTAAACAGAACCCAAAATACCCGTTACAGAATTTTATACCGAAAGCACCCGAAACATAGCATTGCATGACCCAACTAAAGTGAAGATCAGCGGTGACTTCTTTGATCGTGGTACGGCGGTCGTTCACAACCACTTCTTCCGGGATATCATCAACTAATAATGGGATTGGACATCCAGGGCACTTTTCATCTTCAGCGTCTTCAAGTTCTTCGAAAGTCTCGTTGTCAATATAGCACACATACGAGAAGCAATATTTAAGATATCTTAAACTCTGCTGCAGTTTACTCTGCCCTTGCAGCAAAGTTTAATAGAAATTTTCTAACCCATTTTACACAAAAATAGCGAACCGCCCCGATTTCGCAGGGTTAGCATCACGTAGCTATGGCGGAACGACTTGTTTAATATGTAGTGCCATGCACAAATCTTTCTTCCTCATGATACGGAACAGGTAAAAATACGTGTATTATTCACTCATCATTATCATAAACGATAAAGATTCCCACGATCCATCTTTGTGAATCAATCTGTTAGTGAAAATCGTATCAAAATCCACACGGTAGTTCCTGACATTAGCCAAACATACAGGCAGAAATGGCGGTTAGTTTATTATATGTGCAGAGGAAGATAAACAATCATTGATACCATGTCATCAAATTCGCGACCCCCTTCTCCCTTTGCGAACAGTCCACGGATCCTAACCTATCCGCAACCTAGATTCCACAAGCCCTGATCTTTCCCCTCTTACGACCGACCCCAGTGTGCTGCCACGGCATTACCAACACATACCACCCACCCTCAACCTACACCAACTCCATATCCTATTACAAGCAACTTAAGGCAGCTGTCTCCCCCTCAGTGAGATCAGCCCTGATATTTATCCGTCCATAACTCTTCCACCCTCTTTCTCATCCCACTGTACATCAGTCCTCCCCTCTCCGTTTACCTTTCCATCTCTTTCCTATTGATACCATTCCACTCCCCACACACCAAACTGCTTCCCGCTTACACCCTAACACTAACCATCATAGTTTAATACCTAATGTCTCCCAATATTTTACCACCCACACCTCCCAACTCGTTCTTTTCTCCCCAGATCATTTTCTCCTAGTGCAGGTGTTTCAGATTTTAAGTGAAAGTACAAATCTGTTTCTTATAAAAATGTCATCTTTCTTGCAATGTGGTTGAAAATTACATATATTTTTCTTTTTAATCTGTTAGTTCGCGATTTTAAATAAATATTGTCTTAATGTTTGATTCAATTACAACAACCTTAAACTATTTTATAGTTTTTAATATCATATGTAAACTTCTCAACTTCTTTTTCATTTTTGTAATACAGGCAGATTCAGCTGCCCCTACCGACATGTTTTAGGCAATCGACAATGCATTTAAGTAGTATGTGCAAGAATTTCATATTCTCTCGCTAATTATACACAAACTATAAGTCCTATAGAAAAAAATTAAGGAGGCCTTTTTGTAGGAGATTTAATGTACCTAAATTTTACACTCTGATACATTTTCACTAGAAGCCATATTTTTTGAATTACTCAAGAAAAACTTTCAAAACTGATCTTCAAACGCCTTTTCCTTGAATAACTCCAAAATCATGGCCTCCAGCGGAAACATATATTTAAATACATTAAATGTAATACAAAAACGTTGTTCAAAAGTGGTTAAAACGGCTCCAAGTACTATGGGACTTAACATCTGAGGTCATCAGTCACTTAGACTTAGAACTACTTAAACCTAACTAACCTAAGGACATCATGCACATCCATGACCGAGGCAGGATTCGAACCTACGACCGTAATATCAGCGTGGTTCCCGACTGAAGCGCCTAGAACCGCTCGGCCACAGCCAAAAACGTCATGTTCATTTTTTTTTCTGCAGCTGATATCGAGAGAGAGAATATGAAAATCTCGTGCTTGGTTTTGAAGCTGCACTGTGTTGCATAAAACTCAGTGGTTCGGCATCTGAACGACCCTGCATATTCTGAAGCTCATGAGCGAAGAGTGTATTTTTTACTGCTGACAGCCAAGCCTCGTCCCCCGTCAAAATGGCAGCAGACTATCCAATATGGCTAACACTGTGCAGTCCAATAGTCCTCAGAGCCATTTGAACCATTTAAAACCAACCAACACAACAACGAAACAAGTGCGCTAATCTCACTAAAACATAACTCGAAATTACAAAATTAACGCTACTTTTTCAATACACATCGTGCATACGTACATGTCTTATTAAATGCTGTTCATCCACCTGACGACAGAAGTTTCAAAAATGGCTCAAATGGCACTGAGCACTATGCGACTTAATTTCTCAGGTCATCACTCGCCTAGAACTTAGAACTAATTAAACCTAACCAACATAAGGACATCACACACATCCATGCCCGAGGCAGGATTCGAACCTGCGACCGGAGCGTTCGCTCGATTCCAGACTATAGCGCCTAGAACCGCACGGCCACTCCGGCCGGCTTCAAAAGTTTAATTGTCCGATCACGTTCTGAAAATAAAACTGAATTGCTACTGGTTACAATAAGCAGTGTCTTCATTTCAAGTTTCATAACAGCCACGGCAAAGTCCGACCTAAAATGTGGCTTTTTGAAGCAACATTTTACATTTGTCTCTCTTTCTTCTATTCACACCGCGACAACTCATAAGAGAACGTGTGAGCTATTCAGCATTTCGGCCCCTTTTATCAACAACGCTCCAGCACCCTCTGTCCTCTCACACAGAAGTGACGCGAATTATGAGACGCGTGCGCCGCTGTGAGGTATCTCGCGAACCTCGTGCCTGACGCATTGTGGGCGCCGGCGCCTGCGCTGGCGGGCCGCAAAGTGAACGCGATAAGGTTTTGGCGTTGCGCGTTCGAGGCGCGGCTATTGTTTTCGGCGCGTCTCATCTCCGGCGGAAGAGCAGACTGCGGGCGGCGCTGCGCCTCGGCTCGGTGTCCGCGGCGGCAGAGCCGGCCTCGTCGGCTGCTATTGATCGCGGTCGCCGGCGGCAGGTACCGCGTGCCATGGGCCGTGGGCCGTGGGGCGCCGAGAGCCGGGCCACGCCGGCCACTCCGGGCCAGCGCCGAGTCCTGGGCAGTCCGCCGACGCGAACACGTCTGCCCCACGTATCTCTGTACTGGGAACATGCCCCACGTCCAACAAGCTTGTCCCGTGGAAGCAGGTGCGATGAAAAATATCTGCGTACCTATTTAGTGGACACAAGCTGAGTGTCCGGCGTTGACTTGCTATGTATTTATTTCATCTCCCCCTGCCCCAAATGTTCATCTCCTGCTACCACCCACCCTACCTCCACCGCCCACCCCCCTCCCCCCCCCTCCACACACACACAACCTCAGTCAATCTCCTCCTGCCCAACTCACTGCCCATCTGCTGCTCCTCTGTTACTGTGCTCCTCCTCCTCTCGCTCTCTCTCTCTCTCTCTCTCTCTCCGTTAGTCTGCTCTTCCTCTTCTCTCTCTCCATCACCTCTATATCTACATCTACGTACATACTCCACAATCCAACATACGGTGCGTGGCGGAGGATACCTCGTACCACAACTAGCATCTTCTCTTCCTGTTCCACTCCCAAACAGAACGAAGGAAAATTGACTGCCTATATGCCTCTGTACCAGCCCTAATCTCTCTTATCTTATCTTCGGGGTCTTTCCGCGAAATATAAGTTGGCGGCAATAAAATTGTAGTGGAGTCAGCCTCAAATGCTGGTTCTCTAAATTTCCTCAGTAGCGATTCATGAAAAGAACGCCTCCTTTCCTCCAGAGACTCCCACCCGATTTCCTGAAGCATTTCTGTAACACTCGCGTGATTATCAAAGCTACCAGTAACAAATCTAGCAGCCCACATCTGAATTGCTTCTATGTCCTCCCTCAATCCGACCTGATAGGGTTCCCTAACGCCGAGCAGTACTCAAGCATTGGTCGTATTAGTGTTTTATAAGCGGTCTCGTTTGCAGATGAACCACATCTTTCCAAATTCTACCAATGAACCGAAGACGACTATCCGCCTTCCCCACAACTGCCCTTACATACCTGTCCCACTTCATATTGCTCTGCAATGTTACGCCCAAATATTTAATCGACGTGACTGTGTCAAGCACTACACTACCAATGGAGTATTCAAACATTACAGGATTCTTTTTCCTATTCATCTGCATTAATTTACATATATCTATATTTAAAGTTAGCTGCCATTCTTTAAACCAATCACAAATCCTGTCCAAGTCATCTTGTATCCTCCTACAGTCACTCAACGACGACACCTACACGTACACCACACCCTATCCAAAAGATCATTTATGTAGATAGAAAACAACAGCGGACCTACCACACTTCCCTGGGGCACTTCAGATGATACCCTCACCTCCGATGAACACTCACCATCGAGGACAACGTACTGGGTTCTATTACTTCTAATCCACGACCATCCCCCCACACCCAACTCTTCACCTTCTTTGAGTCATTCTCCTCCTGCATGTCAACTCCTTCTGTTTATCTCCTCCCTTCACTACTTCTTTAAATCGCCTCAGCCCACCTGTCTCTGTCCATCCATTTCTCCCCTCCCCCTCCTCTCCATCTGCTCCTCCCCACTCTCACCGTTCTTCTTACCCTCTACTCTTTCTTTGTCAATTTTCTTCGCCTGTCTCTCTCTGTTCTCCTCCCCTCCACCCCTTCTCTGTCTGACTCCTCTATCAAACCTTCTTTCACCATCACCAAGCTATTACCCTGATCCCAATGGCAGGCTGGTGCTTCTTATCCCAACAGTATTTTTTCCAGGTCTTAAGCAATATATATCCAAAGTTAAGTTGAAAACGGATCAGTAGTTTACGTGGAGAAGTGAAGCGTACATACACTTGCATAATATGTAAGTGGCGAAAATCGGAACACCAGAGAAGCGAAGGAACTGTGATGTAGTGCAACAGAAGAATGTAGAAAATTATGTTGACTGATAAGGTCAGTAATGAGGAGGAATGATAGGACATTTGTTACAACAGCAGGGAATAACCATTCTGGTTATAAATGGAGATGTAGAGGGTAAAAATTGTAGTGGAAGGCAGAGATCGGAATACATCAAGAAAATAAGTGAGGATATATCCAGAATGAGATTTTTACTCTGCAGCGGAGTGTGCGCTGATATGAAACTTCCTGGCAGATTAAAACTGTGCGCCGGACCGAGACTCGATCTCGCGACCTTTGCCTTTCGCGAGTAAGTGCTCTACCATCTTTTTTCTTTTTTGCATTGTGTTCGTTGTTGATCGTTGTGTTTGGTCGTTGCAGGACGTCACATGAATCCCGTAAAAAGTTCGTTTGTTGATCCTGCCACTCAGTTTTTTATTACAGAGAACTCGTTTTGTTCGTTTTCGTTCGTTCTATTTGTTCGGGGCGGACGTCCCATGACACTTATGCGAGTTCATTGTTGATCGACTAACTCAGTTTTTTAATTACAGAGGGCAGCCTAACCCTATGACCGAACACGCTGAGCTACCGTGCCGGCTAGCATCTGAGCTACCAAGCACGACTCACGTCCCGTCCTCACAGCTTTACTTCCGCCAGTACCTCATCTCCTACCTTCCAAACTTTACAGAAGCTCTTCTGCGAACCCAGCACTCCTGAAAGAAAGGATATTGCGGAGACATGGCTTAGCCACAGCCTGGGGGATGTTTCCAGAATGTGGTTTTCACTCTGTAGCGGGCTGTGCGCTCATATGAAACTTCCTGGCAGATTAAATCTGTGTACCGGACCGAGACTACAACTCGGGACAGAAGAGCTCCTGCAAAGTTTAGAAGGTAGGAGGCGAGGTACTGGCAGAAGTAAAGCTGTGAGGACGGGACGTGAGTCGTGCTTGGTAACTCAGATGGTAGAACACTTGTCCGTGAAAGGCAAAGGTCCCGAGTTCGAGTCTCGGTCCGGCACACAGTTTTAATCTGCCAGGAAGTTTCAAGTGAGGATATAGGTAGCAAGTGCTGCTCTGAGATGAAAACGTTTGCACAAGGGAGGAATACGTGATGGGCCGCATGAAACCAGTCAGAAAACTTGACTATATTGAGTGACGTGTGTGAATGTCTGTGGAAGGATGGCAACCCATTCTAGCTCAAGATCGGAAACCAGAAAAGCTTGTGATGTTGGACGTTGTGCTCTGGAGCGGAGCTGACGCTCTAGTTCAACCCAAAGGATTCCTGTTTCACTTATGTTGCTTTCCACAAACAATTGTCTCAGAGATGTAGCTTTATGGCAGGGGATACTGTCAATCTGATACAGTAATCATCTCCGAACTGTTCCTCGACTGTACGCAGTGGCCAATACTGTAAAAATCCTATACGCAATAATGGGATTACATCCTAAACACCACAAAAACACTCGTACCATGACACCATCCCATTCCGTTCTTCACTGTTGGACTACACATTATGATATGTAATGTTTCCAGGTACTGGCCAAAGTCAAACCCTTCCATTCGATTGTCACAGACGACGGCGTGGTTCACCATTCTAACTCACTCGTTTCAAGTCAGCCACTGTCCTTGTGGCGTCTCTCTTTGCAACACCTCAAGTGTCGCTTAGCGAGGACGATAAAAATGGGCAGCTTATGACGTCCTTCCCGAACAATGTATGCCATTCTTTTTAACTCCCTACTCGCAGTCATTGTGCTAACGAAATGGTTGGTAGCACTTCGAACCTAACGCGTGAATACTCTCCCTGATGTCACAGCCACTCTCCACAATTCTCGACGGTCCTTGTCCGCCAGTACATTAAGTTTGCCTAGTCTCTGCTTATCTGCAGTTTTTCTTTCGCGTTTCCAATTCACAGTCAGATCGCCAGAGGTCGACTTGGGCAGCTTTCGAGGTGTTGAAATGTCCCTGATTGATTTGATACTCAGGTGACACACAGTCACTAGTTTACATTCGAATTCACTAAGGTCTGAGCACTCCTGACCGATCACACTGTAGTTACTGCTTCAGTACGGAGAATCCCACCCCACTCCCCTTCCCCAATCCCTTCTTTTTATAGCGGCGGGAGAGATGTTCGAATAACGTAGGTGTTTGCGGATACTTTAAGCAAGCCGGTTATATACTCAAAAAAAAATTAATTATTCTTTTCCTAAGTACAGACATTCATTTTCAAAGATGGTGGGCCAGTAAGAAATTTATATGAAATAGCTGCAGGAATTTCGTTTTTTTATTCATGTTCATATCACTCGCCGTCCTCTCTTTGCCCCTCTTGGACTGGCATCGGGGCGAAGGCGACAGAACCCAGTGTGTGTACAAAATATCGAGAACATTGTCAGTTCTAAGCTCATCTCCAGATTATTTTACAGGCTACTGTTTTCGGCTATTTACTAAGCCCTCTGCGCTAGTAGTGGCCTTATTTTTTAATGACGTATGTTTGTCAAAATAATCCGACCCACTCCAGCTAATGCACGCGCGACATAAACACACTATAAAACTCGAACAAAAAATCATTTTGTATTTGATGTATTGTCGTGTGCTAAAGTCGCGCGTGTGTAAGCTGGTGCAGAAAATGATGACATAAATGACATGACATAAAATTGTTTCACAATGGAAAGCTCAAGAATTTTTTATTACATAGCGCCTGATGATGGTGTCTTATATCACCGAAACCAGTAGCCTGTAAAATAAATTGGAGACGAGCTCACAGCTGACGGGGTTCTTGATGATTTGTACACGCTTATCAGCTGTTGTCCCATCATTCAGCAAAGCAAGTATAGCTGCACCTTCGACGCTTGTGTGTGTGTCCTTTTGTAAAACTTTAATACACAGACCCTACATGATGTAGATCATATGATCATCAGATACGGTGGCAATGCTCTGGGCTACATTCCAGATCTCTTCATAGTACCTCCCTGAGGGCATGTGACACAGTACAATGATGTCAGTAGGCTATCACTCTGAAACAAATGCAGCTACAAAATATGGTTCAAATGGCTCTGAGCACTATGCGACTTAACTTCGCAGGTCATCAGTCGCCTAGAACTTAGAACTAATTAAACCTAACTAGCCTAAGGACATCACACACTTCCATGCCCGAGGCAGGATTCAAACCAGCGACCGTAGCGCGACTCCAGACTGTAGCACCTAGAACCGCATGGCCACTCCGGCCGGCCACGTACACAGACATGCATATAAAGTAGCATGAGATGCTAACAAGGTAACTTGAAAAGCTATGTTACCATCATGTCTGACAGTTTAGAAACCGCCATCTTTAATGTAATTTGAAAATGGAAAGGGGTGAGGTGACATATCAAACGACCTCGGGGAAGATTCCGTAGAAATGTTGGAACACGTGAGACGATACTGACCCTACGACTTATTTTATAAGCTAGATTCAGAAAAGGAAAACCTACGTTTCTAGCATTTGTAGAATTAGAGAAAGCTTTTGACAATGTTGACTGGAATACTCTCTTTCAAATTGTGAAGGTGGCAGGGGTAAAATACAGGGAGCGAAAGGCTATTTACAATTTATACAGAAAGCAGATGGCAGTTATAAGAGTCGAGGGGTATGAAAGGGAAGCAGTGGTTGGGAAGGGAGTGAGACAGGGTTGTAGCATCTCCCCGAAGCTATTCAATCTGTATATTGAGCAAGCAGTAAAGGAAACAAAAGAAAAGTTCGGAGTAGGTATTAAAATCCATGGAGAAGAAATAAAAACTTTGAGGTTAGCCGATGACATTGTAATTCTGTCAGAGACAGCAAAGGACTTGGAAGAGCAGTTGAACGGAATGGACAGTGTCTTGAAAGGAGGGTATAAGATGAACATCAACAAAAGCAAAACAAGGATAATGGAATGTAGTCGAATTATATCGGGTGATGCTGAGGGAATTAGATTAGGAAATGAGACACTTAAAGTAGTAAAGGAGTTTTGCTATTTGGGGAGCAAAATAACTGATGATGGTGAAGTAGAGTGGATATAAAATGTAGACTGGCAATGGCAAGGAAAGCGTTTCTGAAGAAGAGAAATTTGTTAACATCGAGTATTGATTTAAGTGTCAGGAAGTCATTTCTGAAATTATTTGTATGGAGTGTAGCCATATATGGAAGTGTAACATGGACGATAAGTAGTTTGGACAAGAAGAGAATATAAGCTTTTTCAATGTGGTGCTACAGAAGAATGCTGAAGATTAGATGCGTAGATCACATAACTAATGAGGAGGTATTGAATAGAATCGGGGAGAAGAGGAGTTTGTAGCACAACTAGAAGAAGGTATCGGTTGGTAGGACGCGTTCTGACGCATCAAGGGAACACCAATTTGGTACTGGAGGGCAGCGTGGAGGGTAAAAGTCGTAGAGGGAGACCAAGAGATGAATACACTAAGCAGATTCAGAAGGATGTAGGCTGCAGTAGGTACTGGGAGATGAAGAAGCTTGCACAGGCTAGAGTAGCACGGAGAGCTGCATCAAACCAGTCTCAGGACTGAAGACCACAAGAACAACATGGAGTCACTCGAGCAAAGTTTTGCTCATTGTCGTTTAATAACGAATATTGTATAGTGTTCGCGCGCAAAATGAGACTGGTCAGAATTGTCAAATGGTGGGTGCCAGTAAGGAGCGTTAAAATGCACCTATCTGTCAAAAAAATGGAAGTTTCCTGAATGAATTTTCTCTCTGCTGTGGAGTGTGTGCTGGTATGAAACTTTGTGGCTGATTTAAACTGTGTTTCGGACCACACTCGAAACCGAACCTTTGCGAGGCAAAGATCTATAAGCTGTCGGACGATAGAGATCAGCGAACCCTCCGCTGCAGGGTGAAAATTCATTCTGGTTACAATCCCCAGGGCTGCAGCTAAGCCATCTCTCCGCAATATCCAGCCTTCCATTAGTCTAAAAATGGTTGAAATGGCTCTGAGCACCATGGGTCTTAATTTCAGCGGTCATCAGTCCCCTAGAACGTAGAACTACCTAAACCTAACTAACCTAAGGACTTCACACACATCCATACCCGAGGCAGGATTCGAACCTGTGACCGTAGCGCTTCCATTAGTCTTAGTCCCGTAAAATATGAGGGGTAACTGTGAAGTTTGGAAGGTAGGTGATGAGGTACTCGCGCAAGCAGGACTACGAAGCAGGATCGCCCGTTGTGACTGGATAGTTCTGTCAGTAGAGCTCCTGTTTGGTGACGCAGGTTTTACTCTCGGTCCGACTCACAGCTTTAAGCCGTTACAAAGTTCCGAAATGGAAGCTGATCTTAAGTGAAGTACAGTTGTGCGCTTCCAAGTAGGTTCAGTCGTGACAAAGCCGAAACATTTTACGTTCAAATTGTAAGTTATCGGTCGCAGGAGGTGGACCAGGTGTTCTAGCGAAATGGCGGCTGCATGAAAACTGGAAGGTCTCGGTATCGAACAGCGGTCGTATCCCGAAATTTTAGTCTGATATTTAACCTAGCTCTTGACCTTCCAACAGCGTGAGGATTCACCGGAAACGACAGGTTGTTCAGTTTACATGTTAAAATGTAGGTCCCCGCGCTTGTAACTGGGTACGTTAGGGACGTGCAAGTCGGCGAAGTGGCGTCCAAACGAAAGATGTGCACTAGGCCACTGACCCACATGAAATTATTATTATGATCATTATTGTGGAAGAATGAATTACGAAGGAAATGCGTCCTAGCTAGCTGGAAATCGACGGTTTTCGGCAGTAGCCGGAGATCTACTTATAAGTGGCTATTCTCCCAATATCGGTTTTAGCTACACACAGCAAGTGTTTAGGGCGATAATACTCGTTATGTAGACCACAATTAATTCTGCTCGAACATTACAACAAAATATCAGACTCTCTGTATGAACTGTACATCACTCCCATTCCATAAGGTACAGGTATTTTGAGCAGATGTTGTTGGTAAAGCTACAGCGTGTGATCAAGTGTTGTTCAACACGTTTTAAGGGTGTTGTCATTTGGTTCACTCATTCATGGGATTAAGCAACCAATTTACAGGAATGGGACTACTAGTATCAGCAGACCGCCTCCTGGAGTGACGTACGGCCGACCCTAATTTCCTGCTGGAGACGGCGAATACTGCTCTCTGGACTCTTAGCGAACGATATCCGGACAGCGGTTCATGGTGCCTCATCCAAAGTTTTTGACCGTCTTCGACATAGCCAGTTTCACGCAATTTGGCAAGAAGTTTTACTACCGCACTGTGGGTAACGTGTGGCCTGTCTGGATGGTAATGCTTGATATGCTCCACGATAACAAATGTCTTCTTTCAAACATCTCATCTCGTACCCACCATAACTTAATTTTATATCACGGAAGTTATTTCTTTGTATCTGTTTGTGCATGCTCTGCCACTAAGAACAAATATAAGCAGAGGATGAATTATTCCTAAGAGATTCTGATAAAAATTAATTTAGTTGTATTCATAACTTAACTAATGGCCTTCATTCAATGTATTGGGACTTGTTTTCTGAATCAGCTTCTAGAGATATATTACTCCTTTCAGGATGAGGTTCAAATTGTGGTTCACAATGTATAGGTTAAAATTACTAGTTGCAGACACTGTATCTTTCACATATAACAGTTAATTCTGTGATAGCGTTCTCGCTTCCCACGCCCGTGTTCCCGGGTTCGATTCCCGGCGGGGTCAGGGATTTTCTCTGCCTCGTGATGACTGGGTGTTGTGTGATGTCCTTAGGTTAGTTAGGATTAAGTAGTTCTAAGTTCTAGGGGACTGATGAGCATAGCTGTTCAGTCCCATAGTGCTCAGAGCCATTTAGTTAATTCTCTTCATTATGGGACATCGCAAATTCGACATTCAAATTTGTCTGAAACTCAGAATACAACGTGACACACAGAGCACAACACTTCCCGCTAACTTCATGCAAAAACCTTACAGCTACTCGCTAAGAAGGTCGGATTCTACATGAATCAACGAAATTCATTTACGCATCAAATGAGTTACTTATCTAAAACTTTATATATAAGTTCATTTTCAAAAGGTTTACAATTATCAATTTTAGTGTAGATGACTCCAAACTGATATAAAATTGAATAGGTAAATTTAGAAAAAAGTCCAATATACGAAATATAAAAAAGTTTTTGGAAAAATGTTAAAATTAATATTATTTATGTTAGATCCATGTTTGTACAGTTTTTTTATATGGGCGTACAATACTATTCTATTGCTGTGAATTGTGGCTTACGTGGCGTATATGCTGCTTCTAAGGTATTCAGGTGTATTGGCGGATCCAATTCAAGGATTTCGGGTGTGCCGCCGGATCCAATCGTCGAAGGACCACAATATATCGGCGAAAAATCGAGCCGTCGGGCGGACGCTGAACAAGGATGTCAAGAAAAGGACATTTATCATGTTTTTTTTTTATTTTCATTGTAAAATATGTTTTCTTGGCTAGAATTCATGTGTTTTAAGAATTCATGTAGCCTTGCGGGTCCATGAGACCAGATGTCATTAGTGTCGTTGTCATAACCGTTCCGCCATCATCAGGTGGTGCTGATGGGAAGAACTATCTTCTGCTAGCTGGCGGTATTTACACCTGCCGGTCCAGAGTTCGGGTCTCGATGGCCCCATCCTAAGCAGTGCTCCGTGATGGGGATGGCGGTGGTGGTGAGGGGGAGGAAGGGCCGAGAGAGTCTCACTTAACTATCCGAGAGAGTCTCACTTGCCTTCCCTTCCCTCCCCACCCTACCTGTTGCCTTTCGCGTCCTGATGTCATTTTCTACTTCGATGGAGCTCAGTATTCGTTCCCATTCCCTGCTCTGTTACAAGTCCGTGTCCCTGATGATTAATTTATGCCACAGCGATTTCAATCGCTTCTTTAGAAATACAGTCCCAAAATTTATTGGTGGTAGCCAGGAGTTTCGTTAGCTGGCAATTCCTTTTACGACGATTTTCAATGCCGAATTTCGATATTGCAGACCTCTGCTGGAATAAGTGGGTGTGGCGGTCGTATTCCGTACATCAATCTTCAATTCCGCGGATCGTTTCTATAACACATGTCTTTTCGCAGTAATACGGAACTTGGTACACGGTTGCTTTCACTGTCCCTAATAAAGAACGTATTTTGACTGACGGACCGAAAATTGGCGTTATGTGACGTTTTCGCAACATGCTTCCACTTTTGTGTGGTACATTGTAAGGAAACGGGATGAAAGCGGTCATCTTCTCGTCTTCTTCCATGGTTCCGTCCTCGACTTGGTCATGGGTTTCTCGCGTTTCTCAGCCGTCGGAAACTGCCGGCTGCTGCATCCATTCTCGTAGAGTCCAGGCGCTGCTGCTCTGCCGTCAAACCTTGATCGTCTGAAATTGGGTATGCCCTGTGTACTACAGTGTTGAGTACACTATTCTTCTGCGAACGATGGTGGCAGTTGCAGGCATTGAAATATGGATCCGTATGCGTTGGGTTACAGTATACGCTGTGAGCAAGTGAGCCGTCGGGTGTAAGCTGAACAAGAAGTATAGAAAATGAACATTTGCCGTCTTTTTCTATTTTTACGTAAAATGTGTTTTCTTGAACAGAATTCATGTGTTTTAAGAATTTGTTTAGCTTTGCGGGTCCATGTTGCCACATGAAATTAGAGTCATTGTCATAACTACAGGAACAGTTAGCTGTTTCCAGTGCTTTGTCCTGGAAGTACTCCGTGAACCAATTTGCTACAATAGGCGAGAGGCCACTGCCCAAGGCTACGCCATTAGTCTTGTCGTAGTACTGTCCACTGAAAATAAAAATAGGTCAATATCAGAACGTGTCCACAAGCTGTGTCAGCTCAGCTGTGAACTTCTCGTTAATTAGTTTTATGGTGTCTTCCAAGGGTACTCGAGTGAAAAGTAAGACGACATAACTTTACTAGAAGAAGGGATCGTTTGGTAGGACATGTTCTAAGGCATCAAGGGATCACCAATTTAGTATTGGAGAGTGGCGTGGAGGGTAAAAATCGCGGAGTGAGACCAAGAGATGAAAACGTGAAGCAGATTCAGAAGCATGTAGGTTACAGTAGGTACTGGGAGATGAAGAAGCTTGCACAGGATAGAGTAGCATGGAGAGGTGCATCAAACCAGTCTCAGGACTGAAGACCATAACAACAACAACAATGTACTGACAAATGCTACACGCAGTGAAAGACGAGCTATTGACCAGTTCCATAATGGTCTTCATTCTGGAGGGTCTCCTTCGGCTTGTGTTGTGGCCGTAAGCTTACATATCACATGTAGTGAACTGTCATTCTCACTCTCGTGAATTCCTCTGTTTGATATGTCACATGAAACCATCTCCATTTAAAAATTATGTATATCGCATTATGCAAAGAAGATGGAGACAGCCAAAATGGCCGCCATATAGGTGACTTATCGCAGCAAGTTTTTTCCCTCTCTCTCCTGATATTACTTGTCTTTGAGCATAAGTTTACCCATCTGCTTTTGCAATCTACGGAGCACCTTGAAGGTTGGTACCCTTCAAGCGCATGGCCGATACAGGTGATCTTGAAACTACGCCAGTACGCTACTGAGACGGTGATAAAACTTCGCATAATACGGCATAAGTTGGGAAGATACCCGATCCTATCTCGCCCAAAGACCAAGCCTCGCAACTGATGTCTACCGCCAGTCAGACCCACACCGTTGCGCTCGCTTGATCATATGTTATGCTACCTCAGAGGGATGTTCTTCTTTACTGATTACTGCACCCCATGTTTTGTTGCTCTGCAACTAAACTTAATACCCCTAGCTGCTTAATAGGGCCCTCGCCTGGCGTCTTATACTCGTCGTGATCTGGCACGCGTGGATGCACGTCACAGAACTTCTGGCAGAGTGAAGTAGAGACGTGGGAAAAGA
Source organism: Schistocerca cancellata (assembly GCF_023864275.1). Taxonomy (NCBI): domain Eukaryota; kingdom Metazoa; phylum Arthropoda; class Insecta; order Orthoptera; family Acrididae; genus Schistocerca; species Schistocerca cancellata. Next base: position 456,504,208 of record NC_064633.1, read on the forward strand.
GTAGTAGCGAACAAGGACGACGTAATGAGGCGGTGAAAATGGCTGCTCTGATAAAACTGCACGTTAATTTTTGCCAGCTCAGCGAAAAATTGTAGTTAACTTGCTGTTTAGTACACGTGTACTATTTTAAATCACCGATACTTACTCCCTCCAGTGACTTAAAAAAAAAGAAAAAAGAAAGAAACTGGGAGATACTGGAACACGGCTCCAACGAGTCCGCCCAAAATTAGACCCTAGCGTGAGATCAGATAGTTGTGTAGCACAATACATTTTGAAAAACGAACCACACTGGAGCCGATGTTGACTTTTTGTCAACGTAAATTATCACGAATCCAAGTTTGTTTACAGATGAACCGAGTCTGATTTCTATTCCTCTTTGCTCTACCCAATGAAGAATGTTCGGATAACATCTACGAAGAGATCACGGCCGAATTCTTTCTGCTCCCTTATGCATTATTAATATTTGTAAACTGAAGTAAGTATCAATACTGCACAGCTGATTAAATTTTCAGCGTTATTTTCCTATGAAAATTTCCCCATGAAAATATGTGCAGTATTTGCTTCGCTGAATCTGTCGGCATAAGCGTCTGCTCGCTTACGAGTTGTATCCATATCGAAAATGCGATATAAACGAAAGGTGAATCTGATTTCATCTAATGAAGACGGTTTGTAAGACCATTCAGCGTTCTGTCAGCAAATAAGTTTTGATTTTTATGGCATTAGGTCGCTAGGATGCCGTTCACATTTTTATTTAGTTGAAATGTTCTCCCCCTGACGAAATTTCCACGTACCCGATATTAGGATATCACCCTCTTTACTCTTTCCGCTTGAAGAGGTGCTCTTTTCGCCGAGGCTGCGCTGCCTCCGCCACAAGGGAGAGCGGATTCATCACCAGTAAAAGCCCTGATTTCACTCCGAGGCTTATGAATAAGAGGCATCCTGTATGCTCGAGGTTGTAATTGATGATGAAAGTGAAAGTGAACTTCTCGTACAGCACACCGACGCAACCTTTAGGACCGCAGCGTTCATTAAAACACTCTTGTTAACTGATAAGTAGTTTCTATATAAAAACAGAAGGAAATTAATTGATAGTTACGTGCAGTAGAAATTAGGTGAAATGTACTAGAGGATAAAACGAAACCAAGGAAAATACTATATATAAAAAAACGGAGATGAGTTATATAATCTTTCGCACCCGGAAATAAACTGAAAGAAGCGCTTGTAGCTATTTCTGTATCTGCAAACTTACATTTAGATTTGGATCGTATTCAGCTGAACTAGGCCGACAGATTTCTAAAAGTAAGCTACACATTATTAAAGCAAGCCAAACAATATTTACTGAATGCTGCACTACACATCAAAATGGCACAGACACACTATTTTTCAACGTAGTTACCAAGCACTTTTGGTAAAAATGTGTCGCAACATTGTAAAGTTGATGCATTAAGTTGTTCTGATAGCGGTGCTGATATTCAACACAATAAAAGCTGGTTAAAAGCTGTGGGCTATCTGGGGAAGTTAACCTTGCATTGCTGAGCAATATATATATATATATATATATATATATATATATATATATATATATATATATATATACATATATATACTCCTGGAAATGGAAAAAAGAACACATTGACACCGGTGTGTCAGACCCACCATACTTGCTCCGGACACTGCGAGAGGGCTGTACAAGCAATGATCACACGCACGGCACAGCGGACACACCAGGAACCGTGGTGTTGGCCGTCGAATGGCGCTAGCTGCGCAGCATTTGTGCACCGCCGCCGTCAGTGTCAGCCAGTTTGCCGTGGCATACGGAGCTCCATCGCAGTCTTTAACACTGGTAGCATGCCGCGACAGCGTGGACGTGAACCGTATGTGTAGTTGACGGACTTTGAGCGAGGGCGTATAGTGGGCATGCGGGAGGCCGGGTGGACGTACCGCCGAATTGCTCAACACGTGGGGCGTGAGGTCTCCACAGTACATTGATGTTGTCGCCAGTGGTCGGCGGAAGGTGCACGTGCCCGTCGACCTGGGACCGGACTGCAGCGACGCACGGATGCACGCCAAGACCGTAGGATCCTACGCAGTGCCGTAGGGGACCGCACCGCCACTTCCCAGCAAATTAGGGACACTGTTGCTCCTGGGGTATCGGCGAGGACCATTCGCAACCGTCTCCATGAAGCTGGGCTACGGTCCCGCACACCGTTAGGCCGTCTTCCGCTCACGCCCCAACATCGTGCAGCCCGCCTCCAGTGGTGTCGCGACAGGCGTGAATGGAGGGACGAATGGAGACGTGTCGTCTTCAGCGATGAGAGTCGCTTCTGCCTTGGTGCCAATGATGGTCGTATGCGTGTTTGGCGCCGTGCACGTGAGCGCCATAAACAGGACTGCATACGACCGAGGCACACAGGGCCAACACCCGGCATCATGGTGTGGGGAGCGATCTCCTACACTGGCCGTACACCACTGGTGATCGTCGAGGGGACAGTGAATAGTGCACGGTACATCCAAACCGTCATCGAACCCATCGTTCTACCATTCCTAGACCGGCAAGGGAACTTTCTGTTCCAACAGGACAATGCACGTCCGCATGTATCCCGTGCCACCCAACGTGCTCTAGAAGGTGTAAGTCAACTACCCTGGCCAGCAAGATCTTCGGATCTGTCGCCCATTGAGCATGTTTGGGACTGGATGAAGCGTCGTCTCACGCGGTCTGCACGTCCAGCACGAACGCTGGTCCATCTGAGGCGCCAGGTGGAAATGGCATGGCAAGCCGTTCCACAGGACTACATCCAGCATCTCTACGATCGTCTCCATGGGAGAATAGCAGCCTGCATTGCTGCGAAAGGTGAATATACACTGTACTAGTGCCGATATTGTGCATGCTCTGTTGCCTGTGTCTATGTGCCTGTGGTTCTGTCTGTGTGATCATGTGATGTATCTGACCCCAGGAATGTGTCAATAAAGTTTCCCAGGAGTATATATATATATATATATATATATATATATATATATATATATATATATATATATATATATGGTGTTACAAAAAGGTACGGCCAACGGCCAAACTTTCAGGGAACATTCCTCACACACAAAGAAAGAAAATATGTTATGTGGACATGTGTCCGGAAACGCTTACTTTCCACGTTAGAGCTCATATTATTACTTCTCTTCAAATCACATTAATCATGGAATGGAAATTCATAGCAACAGAACGTACCAGCGTGACTTCAAACACTTTGTTACAGGAAATGTTCAAAATGTCCTCCGTTAGCGAGGATACACGCATCCACCCTCCGTCGCATGAAATCCCTGATACGCTGATGCAGCCCTGGAGAATGGCGTCCACAATACGAGCACGAAGAGTCTCTACATTTGGTACCGGGGTTGCGTAGGCAAGAGCTTCCAAATGCCCTCATAAAGGAAAGTCAAGAGGGTTGAGGTCAGGAGAGCGTGGAGGCCATGGAATTGGTCCGCCTCTACCATTCCATCTGTCACCGAATCTGTTGTTGAGAGCGTACGAACACTTCGACTGAAATGTGAAGGAGCTCCATCGTGCATGAACCACATGTTGTGTCTTACTTGTAAAGGCAGATGTTCTAGCAGCACAGGTAGAGTATCCCGTATGAAATCATGATAACGTGCTCCATTGAGCGTAGGTTGAAGAACATGGAGCCCAATTAAGACATCACCAACAATGCCTGCCCAGACGTTCACAGAAAATCTGTCTTGATGACGTGATTGCACAATTGCGTGCGGATTCTCGTCAGCCCACACATGTTGATTGTGAAAATTTACAATTCGATCACGTTGGAATAAAGCCTCATCCGTAAAGAGAACATTTGCACTGAAATGAGGATTGACACATTGGTGGATGAACCATTCGCAGAAGCGTACCCGTGGAGGCCAATCAGCTGCTGATAGTGCCTGCACACGCTGTACATGGTACTGAAACAATTGGTTCTCCCGTAGCACTCTCCATACAGTGACGTGGTCAACGTTACCTTGTACATCATCAACTTCTCTGACGCTGACATTAGGGTTATTGTCAACTGCACGAAGAATTTCCTCGTCCATTGCAGGTGTCCTCGTCGTTCTAGGTCTTCTCCAGTCGCGAGTCATAGGCTGGAATGTTCCGTGCTAGCTAAGACGCCGGTTAATTGCTTCGAACGTCTTCCTGACGGGACACCTTCGTTCTGGAAATCTGTCTCGATAGAAACGTACCGCGCCACGGCTATTGCCCCGTGCTAATCCATACATCAAATGGGCATCTGCCAACTCCGCATTTGTAAACACTGCACTGACTGCAAAACCACGTTCGAGATGAACACTAATCTGTTGATGCTACGTACTGATGTGCTTGATGCTAGTATTGTAGACCAATGAGTCGCATGTCAACACAAGCACCGAAGTCAACATTACCTTCCTTGAATTGGGCCAACTGGCGGTGAATAGAGGAAGTACAGTACATACTCAAGAAACTAAAATGAGCTCTAACATGGAAATTAAGAGTTTCCGGACACATGTCCACATAACATCTTTTCTTTATTTGTGTGTGAGGAATCTTTCCTGAACGTTTGGCCGTACCGTTTGTAACGCCCTGTATACAGGGCTAGTCACCTAACATTACCGCTGGATATATTTCGTAAGCCACATCAAATATTTACGAATCGATTCCACAGACCGAACGTGAGGAGAGGGGCTAGTGTAATTGGTTAATACAAACCATAAAAAGATGCACGGAAGTATGTTTTTTAACACAAACCTACGTTTTTTTAAATGGAACCCCGTTAGTTTTGTCAGCACATCTGAACATATAAACAAATACGTAATCAGTGCCGTTTGTTGCATTGTAAAATGTTAATTACAACCGGAGATATTGTAACCTAAACTTGACACTTGAGTACCACGCCTCCGCTGTTCGATCGTGTGTATCGGAGAGCACCGAATTACGTAGGGATCCAAAGGGAACGGTGATGGACCTTAGGTACAGAAGAGACGGGAACAGCACATTACGTCCACATGCTAACAACTTTTATTGGTCTTTTTCACTGACGCTTATGTACATTACCATGAGGGGTGAGGTACACGTACACACGTGGTTTCCGTTTTCAATTACGGAGTGGAATAGGGTGTGTCCCGACATGTCAGGCCAATAGATATTCAATGTGGTGGCCATCATTTGCTGCACACAATTGCAATCTCTGGCGTAATGAATGTCGTACACGCCGCAGGACATCTGGTGTAATGTCGCCGCAGGCTGCCACAATAGGTTGTTTCATATCCTCTGGGGTTGTAGGCACATCACGGTACACATTCTCCTTTAACGTACCCCACAGAAAGAAGTCCAGAGTTGTAAGATCAGGAGAACGGGCTGGCCAATTTATGCGTCCTCCACGTCCTATGAAACGCCTGTCGAACATCCTGTCAAGGGTCAGCCCAGTGTTAATTGCGGAATGTGCAGGTGCACCATCATTCTGATACCACATACGTCGACGGGTTTCCAGTGGGACATTTTCGAGCAACGTTGGCAGATCATTCTGTAGAAACGCGATGTATGTTGCAGCTGTTTGGGCCCCTGCAATGAAGTGAGGACCAATGAGGTGGTCGCCAATGATTCCGCACCATACATTTACAGTCCACGGTCGCTGTCGCTCTACCTGTCTGAGCCAGCGAGGATTGTCCACGGACCAGTAATGCATGTTCCGTAGATTCACTGCCCCGTGGTTTGTGAAACCCGCTTCATCGGTAAACAGGTAGAACTGCAACGCATTCTCTGTTAATGCCCATTGACAGAATTGCACTGACGATTAAAGTCATCTCTATGTAATTGCTGATGTAGCGACACATGAAACGGGTGAAAGCGGTGACGATGCAGTATGCGCAGGACACTACTTTGACTCAGTCCACCGGCTCTCGCAATGCCCCGTGTACTCATGTGTGGGTTCATGGCAACAGCAGCAAACACACCAACTGCACCCACTTCTCCTGTGACGGGCCTGTTACGGACCCGTTTGCGTGCTACGACCATACCTGTTGCATACAGTTGGCGGTAGATGTTTTTCAATGTGCGGCACGTTGCGTGCTCTCTGTCCGGGTACAGCTCTGCATACACCCTGCAGACTTCAGCTGCATTTCGTCGACACTCGCCATAGATGAGTATCATCTCCACCTTTTCAGGGTTAGAATATACCATGTTCACAGTTTCTACAACACTACACTATCACAGACGTCTGGTAACACGGTGTACTACAGTTGGTCTGCGTGCGGAGACGTATTTAGAATAACAATAGCAGCAAGCCCTACATGCGGACACTGCGACAGCTAGACCAAACCACACATCGTAAACATGTCCCTGCAGATGCTGCTCGCCGACCGTGGCATGTGTTTGTTACAACACGCAACTGAACGTCGGAGGTTTCAAGCGTAAACTTTAGGTTACAATATCTCCGGATGTAATTAACATTTTATAATGCAACAAACAGCACTGATTACGTATTTGTTTATATGTTCAGATGTGCTAGCAAAACTAACGTGGTTCCATTTAAAAAAACGTAGATTTGTGTTAAAAAACATACTTCCGTGCATTTTTGTATGGTTTGTATTAAACAATTACACTAGTTGATGTGGTTTACGGAATATATCCAGCGGTAACGTTAGGTAACTCACCCTGTATATCATTTCTATAGGTTCAACGGCCAAACATAATTTCTTTAGTGTGGATGCTCGCCAGATTTCGTTTCCTCTCATGGGAACATAAGTCGCACTGCGAGCGAGGGGTACGTGAACAACGACTCCGCATCGGCCTATGAAGAGTTGGGAATTTGGGTCAGCCGAGAAGCTTTTTCAGATAGCCGAGGCGGTTAAGGCAACCACTCTATGGAAGTGAACCATCTGGGTTCGAATTCTGGTCCGACATAAACTTTTAGTCCGGATCTCTGATTAATTTCAATGCACTAATGTGGCACCCGTCGGAAAAATTTCCCTGAATATTAATGGCTTGCTTGTGCCACATACACCTGAAGGTAGTAACATACATTGAAACATATTAGTTGCAATAGACGTAATTACTACTCTGCAAATGAAGTACATACTGATGTAATGTTCAGGACATCGTCGTCAATCAGCTATGGAAATATTTTCATTTACATCCCTAACACCTAGTATATTTTATGAGACTCAATGTGCCCAACAAATCATATATGAATTAAGTGTTTCACATATCGTCAGTAACTGGAGGGAGTTGAAAAATTCATTCCTTTAAACCAAATGGTACTTGAGACTGAGAGAAGATGTTAAAGTATTGCAACGACCTTAGGATCAAGAGAACTGTGCGCTAATCGACATCCTAGGAAGTTCTGAAGAGTTTAAAACAACCTATCTAAACAGCACAATTCGTAATCTTTTTCTCTCCTTGTTTGACACAATTTAAGGTTCACAAATACTAATTTATTAGTACGTGAATTACTTACAGTATTAAGAGTGAGGGGAGTTGCTGATATAGGAGAGCTAGAAGTTATCTTTATCAGTTTATACATAATTGAGCGAGAACTGTTAATATATTCAGTTGTTAGCAGCGGCGGCATGAGAGGCAAAAACATTCTTGTACAGTGCTTCAAGTTTTGTGACATGTACATGTAAATTTATATGAATAGGACAGTTATACGAAGAGAGATATCTTGTTAAAATTTGTTACGTGAGATTTGCTATGTTTAGAGTAATCATCTTTGAGAGACAACTAACGGAATTAGTCTTTACGTTGTGTAGAATTCATGAAGATTGGTGAAGGTTATGTGGAGAGAATAGACACAGCAACGATGATTGTATAAGGAAAGAAGTTCGTCTTTTCAATATCTACGCCTTGTACACTGACTCCTTTCAGTTCCCAGATATTTGTAATAAATATCTACAGTTTCCTTCTTCTGACTGAAGTGGGCTTTGGTGGCAACTAGGTGTGCATCTTTAACAACAGAGTACTCAAAAAGGCAGGGATTCGTGTCAGTCAGAGTTATACGAAAATCAGCTTAGCTCTTTCACTCCGAACCTGTATAAGCTCATTCAAAGCCTGTAATTTAAGAGAAGCACAATAAACAGGTCTCTTTACATGTATACGCATATCTAGGTGGAGGCACATCACCTAGCAATAGTAAGATACGATACCACCTCACTGTCGACCTCTGAACGTTCATCAAGGCCAAGAAACAACGAACGCTGTTCGAAAAGTAAATTCCGATAAGGCGCCAAATGGAAACTACAGTCAAAATCCCGATGGAGCAGTGTCCCCAGTATGCCTGTCGATCGCGTCACGTTGCTTTTTCAGTTCTGGGAGCAATGTGATCACGTAAGGATGCCTAGGATATAGTGTCTCCTACCAAGTATGAGGGCATGATGAGAAACTTTCGACGAAGTCCTGCAGCTCACATGACATAACTGTTCATATGTTTCCCTCTTCATGACAATTCTCAACCCAAAATTGCAGGGTCAATGAAGATGCAGTTTTTGCGATGGGAAATGTTTGATCACCCACAATTGAGCGCCTAAATGGCTCTCTCTGAGTTCATCTCTGCTCGTATGAACGGCTGCCTATGAAGGTTCTAAATATAGAGGAATGTAACTTAATGAGGATGCGTAGGAAGAACAAACCCACAATTCTGATACTATATTGATAGTGTCCTGCTTGACACAGTCACGTTGTTTAAATGTCTGAGGGTAACGTAGCAAAGCGTTATGAAAAGGAACGAGCTTATGACGATTGTGGTTGGAAAGGAGGATGGTCCGTTTTATTGGGAGAATTCTAGGAAAGTGTAAAGAAGAAGCTGCAAGACGTAGCTAACTGCTGCAAATAAAACATTGCTGATTTGCTGATTCGCAGAGTGGTTACCATGCCTCAACCGATCGGATATTGCTTGTAGCACACGTATTAACACGCAGTACAGTACTGTATCTGCAGGGTCACTCACGTTGCCGAAATAACTCATCATACATTTCATTGCTGCCACTAGTATCAGAAGCAATGTTTTCCCGATTTCCGCTGATATCGTACGAACAGTACATGTCCAACCCGCCACATACTTCACCCATTATTACCATATTATCATTCCCAGAAAATTCCTGGGATTGTTTCTCTGTATATTCCAGTTTATAGACCTTGTCCCTCTGTCATGTGTTATTATAAAGTCTGTTTTATTCTTTTTCTGCTTTTTACTCAGTCTTAAACATGCATCTCCTCTCTAGATGTACAAGGTGTTCAGAGCACAAATGTAGATACTGTGATCATTGTTACGTGAATATGTACGCACTTCACCAGTTGCGACATTGTCGTTATATGAACAGTGATCCAATACTGTCAAATGTTTTTTATTCCTGTCTTTGATGACAATATCAGTTCTTTTGACGATCACCGGTTTCAGTCAGTAATCGTCAAAAGAATTGATATCGTGATCGAAGGCTGGAATAAAAAAACATTTGTACGTACTTCAGTGACTCATTTCTTTTTCCTCTGCGACTGTCTTCTCTCAAACAAGTCACATAATTTTCTACCTGATCGTTTCTGCAGTCGTAACTGCATTATTAATTATAAGTGGACTACGCCTTTCAGTATAGACTAGCCAATTTGCGTCTACGGGTCCACACTTCAGCACGTAACCTGATCCGCAGGTGAAAGTAACCATTAATGGACTGCTCTTGCCACATGGAGGCAAGCTATAATTAACAGTTTGCAAGTAATGTAAAAACTTCTGGAATTTTCACAAGTAGACTGTCCTGAGTCATCAGTACTTATATCTCTACCACCTTGTATACTGCTGTTACGGCTGAAGATCAATAACTTGAAGTCAGTGGTATTACAAATCTAAAAATTACTTTTTTTTATTCGCATGAAATGAAAATGACTGGGGCGGCCGTGTGGCCGAGCGGTTCTAGGCGCTTCAGTCAGAACCGCACGACCGATACGGTCGCAGGTTCGAATCCTGCCTCGGGCATGGATGTGTGTGATGTCCTTAGGTTAGTTATGTTTAAGTAGTTCTAAGTTCTAGGGGACTGATGACCTCAGATGTTAAGTCTCATAGTGCTCAAAGCCATTTGAACCACTTTTTTGAAAATGACTGTTTGCAAATGGCTATATTCTATTATTTATAGATTTATTCTTCTTTTATGTGGTAGAATTTCGAAGGTAAATTCGGTTGCCCTGCAGTGAAACACAACACTCGTCCTACATGGAAAGGGCTGTTTTTCTGTATTTATCTCTTTCTGACTAGGGCCCACCGACTGAAATTTTTTGTGCGAGTCGTAAACTCCCAAACAATCCACTGAATCGGCATCCATGGTCCCCATCGTGCAGCGAAATTTGACATCGCAACTGAGGCCTGACGCACCGTAGCCTACACAGCGCCACTGGAGGTGGGAATGCGTAGAGATCTTTTGTCCTTTTTTCGTGGAAGATGCGACTGTAATTACGTCTTGAAATTGCAATGTGCGAAAATCTGAAATAGAAAATAAGAAAAATTTCAATTTTTAGGAAGAGTATAAAAAGGATAGATGGGTGTTGCAGACAGATGTTACTGGCGCCGTTCAGGGAGGTGATCCCGGAATGTTTCTTGAGCCCGAAATCTCTAGGCAATACTTCTGATTGTAACTGTCGAGCGTGTGCACAAGTAATTATTCGTGTTTATGAACAGTAGTGAATGAGACAAGTAACAGAAAAGTGTAGAATCTTTAAATTCTGTAAATAGTCTTCATGGGTATGCCGCCGAATGACGTTGTGCAAATCCCACAATATTTCCTCGGAGCAACTGTCGGACATCATCATGTGGTTGAACCTCGCTGGTGGCTAGGTACGACTGGCAAGATCCGCATGTCGACGCCACCGTATGTAGAGCACGCGCGTGAAGATTGCCCAGGCGCGGGAACCACGCATGCGCAAAAATTTGCAGATACATGGCGCCAGACTCAAACGCCCTCTGCCGGGAAACGCAGTTGGTTGGTTTGGGGAAGGAGACCAGACAGCGTGGTCATCGGTCTCATCGGATTAGGGAAGGATTGGGAAGGAAGTCGGCCGTGCCCTTTCAGAGGAACCATCCCGGCATTTGCCTGGAGTGATTTAGGGAATTCACGGAAAACCTAAATCAGGATGGCCGGACTCGGGATTGAACCGTCGTCCTCCCGAATGCGAGTCCAGTGTCGAACCACTGCGCCACCCCGCTCGGTCGGGAAACGCAGAGCTGCCGTTCTGCGCGTGGGCTGACGCTGTATTTACTAACATGCTGCCAAAGTTATGACGAGTCTATTATCGAAAGCTCTTTAAATGCTATTTTCATAGCCCGCTTTGTATTCATTTGCGATGTGCCCATCAATAAGTTAGATGGTCCTTCATGTAACTCGTTTCACTCTTTTACTACTACTTAACGAATATTTTACGAGGCTGGAGCACAAGTAGTGTCTGTCACCGTTAGGAAAGTTGAGATTGAGGTCTCTTCTGCTCTGAACAATTCTTATTACTTCCATGACTGCCGTAAGTAAAGAGTAGAAGCAAGTTTTTCATATACATTCGGCAGATAACGTCAGACGGCTATCGCCAGCATATACGGGCTCAGTCTTGTATATATTTCTCACAATATCCCATTCATGATTCCTAGAGATGGGTGTACTAATGTAACGTTTGTACATCTGTCTTCATATTCTTCGACAGAGCGAATGAAATATGATACATTCCACTAAAAGTTGAGACTAGTACATAGAAAACAATCGGCAGGTCAATACAGTGTTTTTTGCCATATTCGAATACTTTATCCAGCATTAGAATTTTACACACATACGATATACTTGTGTAAATCTTATCCTTCTCGCAGGGTCTGAACAGGACATGTCTGTTCAGCGTGTTGGGAACAATGAATAATTAGTTACTTGCTGCCATGTGTAAGGCACTATAGCTGCTTTACGGCCGCAAACATACATTGAATTTCCCGAGAAGTGGCCTTAGAATTAAATAAAACGACACAGGATGTGTGTGAACCGTTATAACTGACCGTTTACATCATCCGTGTTTGACGTGACCTTGGCATTACGACATCGTCCGGATTATCGCTAACACGCAGTATGTGATCTTGGATATGGTGCATACGAAGTAGAACAAATATGAAGGAAATAAGAATTATAGGCTTTATTATAATCACCGGCCGCAGTGGCCATGCGGTTCTAGGCGCTACAGTCTGGAACCGCGCGACCGCTACGGTCGCAGGTTCGTCCTGCCTCGGGCATGGATGTGTGTGATGTCCTTAGGTTAGTTAGGTTTAAGTAGTTCTAAGTTCGAGGGGACTGATGACCAAAGAAGTTTTTCGTTATTATAATCAATACACAGATGTGAATATCATTATATATCAAGATAAGATGGTTAAGGTGAAAAGTGTCTATAGAGAGTCTGTGTAAGGGAGATAAAATTGAAGGCAGTGTCATAGAAACGAAAGAATTGGACACAGCACTGAAAGACATAAATCGAAACAAGGACTCAGGAGTAGATGATACTCCTTTAGAACTACTGATAGCCTTGGGAGAGACAGCCATGACAAAACCCTTCCACGTGGTATGCAGATGTGTGAGATAGGCGAAATACCTTCAGATTTCAAGAAGAATATAATAATGCCACTTCCAAGGTAAGCGGGTGCTGGCAGGTGCGGATGTTACCGAACTATCAGTTTAATAAATTATGACTGCCAAATATTAACGAAAATTCTTTACAGAAGGATCCAAAACCGGTAGAAGCCTAGAATCCTACATCGTGAAGGATCAGTTTGGACTCCTGAGAAAGAGAGGAACGCGCGAGGCAACACTGGCCCTACCGCTTCTCTTAGAAGATAGGTTAAGGAAACGCAATCCTACGTGTGTAGCATTTGTAGACGTAGAGAAAGCTTTGGTCAGTGGTGACTGGAATACTCTCTTTGAAGTTCTTAAGGCAGTAGGGGTAAAATAAAGGGAGCAAAAGAATAGTAATGACTTGTATACAAACCAGGCGGCAGTTATCGAGGGACATGGAGAGGAAGCATTGGTTTAGAAAGGAGTTTGACGGGGTTGTTGCCTATCCCCTATTTTATTCAGTCTGTACATTGGGCAAGCAGTAAATGAGACTAGAGATAAATTTAGGCTAGGAACTAAAGTTCAGAGAGAAGGAATAAAAACTATCATGTCCTCCAATGACACTGTGATTCTGTCAGAGTCAGCAAAGAACTTGGGATGATATATGATGAACATCAATAAAAAAATAGGATAATCAAATGTAGTCGAATTAAGTCAGGGGATGCCGAGGGAATTAGGTTAGGAAACGAGACACATAAGTAGTAGATGACGACCGAATTAGAAGGATATAAAATGTAGACTGACAATGGCAAGGAAAACGTTTCTGAGAAGGAGAAGTTTGTTAACCGTAAATATAGATTTATGAAGGTGTTTTTTTAGCATTGAGCCATCACCCCACTGACCAACAGATTTTCAGTCGAGGTGCGTGGGATCACATGAAAGTGCTCCCGCTGTCATACGAAATAGCACCCCAGACCATAATTGAATGTATAGGTCCAGGGTGTCTAAGCCGCAGACAGGTTTGTTGAAGGTACTCACCTTGCCTCCCTCTAACCAACACATTGCCATGAATGGCACCAAGGAAGAACTAGCTTTCATGATGAAATACAACATACCTCCACTCCACCGTCCAATAAGCTCACGCTTGACATCGCTGATATAGGAAGTGGTAGTGCTTTGGGGCCAGTGGAGTGCATACTATAGGGAGACTCGGAGCTGCCCTTGAAGTAACCGATTTGTAACAGTTAGTTCTGTCACTGTGGTGCTAACTGATGCTCAAATTGCTGCTGCAGCTGTAGTGCGATGCCCCAGGCCATACACCAAACTTCGTCCGAATAGAGCCACGCGACCATCCCGATTTCGGTCTTCTTGCGACAGTACATTTTCGTGACCGTCGTTGCCAGGAATCATACAGTAACTACATGCCTGCGAAGTCTTTCCGCAATATCGCAGAAGGAACAGCGAGCTTCTAGTAGCCCTATTACATGACTTTAGTCAAATTATGAAGAGATTATAATGGAATCTTTGTTGATTTGAAGGCATTGTTGAGTAACATCAACTCGCCACTTCAAATCTCAATGGTTAGCAACGCTCACTATCTTTACAGCATATATTTTAAGCAAACATGATTTTGATCATCATAGTGGCGCTACTAGCTCCACTCTTATGAGAGAGGCGTGAAATCTGAATAGACATCATGTTTCAGGTGCAGAGACACGCCCACCATCTTTCGTTTACGTCGCACATCTCGTTCTTGGTGTCGTGATTTTCTTTTTTCATCAGTGCATATGGCACAATTTCACTAAAAGAAGGGACATCTTGATAGGACACGTTCTGAGACATCAAGGGATCACCATTTAGTATTGATAGGGAGGGTGTCTGTGGGGTAGCGGGGGTTGGCGGAATCGTAAAGGAAATCCAAGAAATAAATACCGTAAGCAGATTCAGAACAATATAGGTTACAATAGTTATTCGGACATGAAGATGCTTGCAAAGGATAGAGTAGCATGGTGAGCTACATCAAGCCAGTCTTCGGACTGATGACAGCAACAACATATAATAAAAATTTATTCCAATCCATTGTGATTAATACTGACAGATGGGACTGGGTTTCAGAAAGCTCTTTATTGGCCTGCGTAGAACTTCAGATTAGCTCGTTCAGTGTGGATAATCGGGCAAAGAACAAAGTAAGTCCATGTTCAAAACTGTAAATATGGCCCAGGAGAAAATTGCTGGTGGCCGATCCGTGTCCACACGGTGAGCGATTTTCTCCGGAGCATTGTGTATTTGAGTGTGGCCTTATTCTGTGCTTTGACTGATGACCCACATCGCACGAGATAACCTGAATATGCTCTTTACCGATTAAACGCGTCCTTTATGATCTATAAAGAGCTTTCTGTCACCTAGGACTGTCTTTTAATATTAAACATATATGTAAAACCATATTTAGCAACATTTTGATTAGCAGAGGATTATCATTGTAGACAGAGTATTCCGACAATGTCGGCATTAAGGCCTAGGCTGAAATGCGGATGAGCTAACAACGCCTCAGAGGGTGCGAGATTGGGGGCGGCCGCAGAGCATCCATATGTAACTGTCCTCACTATGCAGAGTGACGTATGGCCGCCATAAGGCTGCCTACGTGACGGCCGGGCCTGCGTGTGTCCACCCCGTGATACATCACACTACTGTGCTGAATGCGAGCGCCATATGAATTGTGTAATGCCATACTCGATGAAAATATATTTTGTTGTGACGTCTCCCCACAAGCTGTCACCTCCAAACATTTAACATCAGCCTGCGGTAGGCGAAAGCGCAGAAATCTGTGCGGCTGCTCCTGCAGTTTCACAGCTAACATTCTGACAAAGGGCTACCAAGCTTACAGCCAAACAATATTAGTCTCAAATATGATACTATGTCGGGGGAAATACAGCATTCGTCGTTGTGTTGTGATAATATATAAGGGTAGCTTTTGGACATATAAGGGGCAATCAAAGAGTTTACTTTCGATGGCCGTAGAGAAATATGTGGTAGTGAACAAGACAAAACCGCCGTGTGCATTGGGTCAATTATCCCACCGACCCTCCAGGTTGAAGATATCAGTTTGCTAAGACGCCGTGTCCTGCTGCGTGAAGAAGTCCCCGCAGTACATACTAGTCCAACGGGAATCGGTCATCCTCCAACGCCTTTTCTAAGCGACTAAATGTGAGATAATCGCATGCGGAGAGATCAGGATTGCAGGGTGGGTGCTGGAGTGTCTCGTGCTTGGATTACGATAGCCTCCCAGATAGAATGGCGTTTTGTGTCGTATCGCAACCAGCACTGAATTTGGTGCACCATTCCAGAACAGTGCTTGTCAGCAAATGTGCCGCCCATAATTCGGCGACGGATGTCCACCGGAGTTTGTTCTTCGCCTGCCAAGAAAATAATAACAGCACGTTGGTCCTATTTAGTCTCATTTGGTAATAATGACGCCGTAATTCACATTTCCGTATTTACCGAACTCACATCGGAAAGGCACGAATGCCATACTAATCCTTTGTCTATATGGCAGTTCTTATACTGGGTGATTCACGAAGATACGCAAATATTTTAATATGTTATTCTACAATTAAAACCAAAGGAAAAAGATCACATAAAGATAGGCCCGCAAATGTTTGGTTACGGAGTTACGGCTAAAAAGAGATTTTACCTGAAATATAGCAACTTCGTTAATATGAAGCCATCGCAAAACTGTAAAAGCGTAAAGTAAAGTACGATTTCCATTTATTTTGTTGTTATTGGTTTCGTGACTCTAATAAAACATGTCCCAAACGAGGATCTGCAGTACTTTTCCAAAACATCCAGAGAAGCAAAGATTATTGTACAAGTGAATTTGTTTACTTTCCATTAAGAACGTAAAAACGTTTATGTCATTGTTGGCAAACGTTAGTGAGTTGTTTCAGTCGTTTCCTAACCTTGCAACGAGTTAGTTTTCTGTATTGTTCAGTGAAAGAACATAATAAAAACGGTGTATTTAAATGAAACCACATAGTAGCTGTTGTAGTTTATACATTATTTACGAAATGGGAATGCCTTTCACTTTACGACAGAGGAATACGCAAATATGCTGTTTATTTATGGAAAATGTGATGGTAATGCCACGGCTGCACTTAACGAATATCACGTACGTTATCCAACTCGATGGATTCCGAATGCAGGAACCATTAGTGGAGTATTTCGAATGTTACGGGAGACAGGTTCTCTACCTAGCGTTGATAATTAGTACGAGCGCTCGATATCTGAGGACGATGGTGACGCTATTATGGACGCTTTTCAACGCTGCCGGGTACCAGTACACGACATATCTCTCAACAGTTAGGCATTTCACAATCTAAGGTATGGCCTACACTGAACTACAATAATCTGTATCCTTACCATAAACAAAAAGTGCATCATTTACATCCAGGAGAACGTGCCCTTCGCTTGGAGTTGAGCAACTGGTTTAATACTAATCGGCAGTTACTCAAATACATTTTATTTACTAATGAGGCACATCTTACTCGAGGTGGTATTATCAGATTACATAACGAGCACGTATGGCATGAAGCAAACCCACATGCAACACTGCAACGCAATTTCCAGCAGCGATTTAGCGTAACTGTGTGGTGCGGTGCATTCAACACACACTTCATTGGACCATTCATTTTCCCAGGACGTCTAATGGCGAGACCTACTCACAATACCTTCAAGAAGAAATGCTCCGCTTGCTCGAAGATGTTCCACTTGCTAAGCGATTGCAAATGTGCGTGCCTCCACATTTCGCCAACGCCGTTACTACACATTTAAATGAACATTTTCCCCAGAAATGGATTGGTCGTGGTGCTACACGTCTGTAGCCTCCCAGATCGTCCGATTTAACACCAGTGGATTTTTTTGTATGGCTATGGATGACAGACATATTTTTTTGAGGAGAAAGTCAATAAACGGGAGGCATTGCTTGGTCCCAGTATGAATACAACCGACGAAATTAAGAACATCTCTGTGAAACTGAAACAAGCTGCAAATCTGTTCATACATGTGCAGCTAAATGCATTGAACTCGGTGTAGACATTTTTGAACATTTATTGTGAATGTATTGTGAAATTGTATGTACACTGTACAACTTTCTTAACAATGAACTTTGTTTTTTTTTCGTTTAATGTGAATTCATGTGTGTTATGCTATTAATGAAAGCAGATTATCTGACACATTCATGCAGTTTCAGTTAACGTTATTACCATAATTTTTCCAAAATTAAATTCTATACAGCTTCTGTTCAAAACTTTGTTCAATTGCCTCGAATTTAAAAAACAAATTCGGCCAGCTGGTTCATAAATCAAAAATTTTACGAAATTACTTATTTGCTTCTCTTTATGTTCGGGAAAACTACTCAGGTACACGTCTGAGGCATGTTTTATTAGATTCACCAGATCAATAACAATAAAATAAATGAAAATCGTGCTTTACTTTAACCTGGTTCAGTTTTGTGATGCTTCATATTAATAAAGTTGCTGAATTTGAGGCAAAATCACTTATTAGCCGTAACTCCGCAACTAAACATTTGAGGACCTAGGTTTATATGAACTTTTTCTTTAGTTTTGCTTGTAGAAAAACATATTAAAATAGTTGCCTATCACCCTGTATAATCGCATCGGAGTCACCCTACATTGCATATCCGCTGCAGAAACGCCCTCGGTCTGGAACACATTGATCTTCCCTACACACTCTAAGATACAAAAAAAGACGCACCACAAAGCACTATTCCGCGCCGAAAATAATTTCCAGGAAATGGGCGTGGAACTTTATCGTCATACGAGACTACAACGGTCGGAAAAGTGGCGATGGCAGAACATTGCTTCAAAGAGAGACACGGGACGAAATTTTACGAGGCTGTGATAGTTGCCAACACTTCCGATTTTGGGAACAGTATTTGTCAAGAGACAACTGAAATTAGATTGACAGACAATTTGATTAATAGAGACAATGGTTTTCCTCTTAGCAGTAGGTCACGTTACTTCAGAATCTCTTGTGACGCAACGTTCTTCAACGCGGAAAGTCCGAATGTTTGAAAATGGTCTGTGAGTGCTATTGCTGTTCCCGCCGGTTTTCTACAAAGGGCGGCGCCACTTGGCCAGTTGCCCAGTATCGGAGGGCGGCAGCTGTGATGGGGAGCCGCGTACTGTACGGAGTCCCATATAGGACGACGATTTGTAGCCTTGGCATCAGTTTTCAGCGGGGCTCAGCAGTTGCGGCGTTCTCCAGAAGATGGTGGGCAATCGGATCGTCAAAAAATTTAATCAACTTGATTTTAGGACCCGGCAGCAAACCCGAGGAGTTTTGAGACTGGTTACGCCGGGAAAGCCTAAGAAGTCACATCTGCTCGAGACCGATGGTAAACACGAATTATCGGTCTTCGATACTGAACGACGATGCAAATCAAGCAAGCGTGTTATCTACATCTACATCCATTTTCGAAAAAAGTGTGAAGTGCACGGTGAACTGTACTTCATATTTTAGCAATTATTAGAGCTTTATTTCAAGTATGGAGCGCGTGGAAAAAGATGGCATGAAAAACTGTGTGCGCTATGTAATTGGTCTCATCTTTTCCTCGAGATACGTAGGGGATTTCATTACATTCTTAGATTATTCACATAAAACTGTTTCTTGAAATCTTGTGAGTACGCTTTCACAGTATAGTTGGCGTCTGCCTTCAAGCGTCTGCCACTTCGGTTATTTCAGAATCTCTTGTAAAAAAAAAAAAGTGTGACGATTCCTGCTGTCTTTCTTTGTATACCTTCAGTATTGACTGTTACTCTTACCTGGTACGGATCACACAAAGTTTTCTAATATTGAAGGACGAGTAGCACTAGCGTGTCGTTTGCCACGGTTCCTGTTTTTCCCTCGGTTTAGTCCTGTTTGGAGTTTCCGCGCTTTCCTAGAGGGCGTTGCGCAGCCTCCGCGAGCGCGCTGCTAGCGCTCCCGCTGGGAGGAGGCGCTGTGTGCCGTGCCGAGGGCGGACGAGGCAGTTGAGACGAGTTTTTGGCCCTGGACGAGCGTTCTGCAGCGGGACGCTCGGTCCCTCTATGGATGGGCCCAAAAACACGGGCCGTGAGGAGACAATAGGTCGTAAATCCGTGGACAACGTTTGGATTCAGTTCATGGGCTGGGGAAGCTATGAAGTCAGTTTGCGGCTGCCAATAACCTCCAGAAGGTGGTGTCGTCACTCAAAGTAAGATTTTTCATCTCGTTAGTGCAACGGTCGTCTTCTGGCGGGGCCAATCTCCTGGTGTTGTGGGAGCTGTTAATATCTCTGCTTTGAGTTTGTGATTGGAAATTGCCTTGCTTGTGTGTTAGTGTCCCCTTGCATGATGGTGCATTTGAACGCCATGCTGACTTAAGGCGCGCGTCGTAAAGAAACAATAAAAAAGATAATTTTTTGGGATGTGGACCTTCCGATAGCCGTTGTTTTCCCATGGACGGCGTAGGTCACTGTTTGGATAAGCACGTTGTAAAATGGTAAATAACCTTGTACTGTTTGGCGGAGAGATAGAGTGGGCTGTAGCCAATCTTATGGATGTCTGAGATGCGAAATTATGTTAATGTTCGAGAATATCTGTTGTGTTTTAGTACGTAGTCATATTTAACTTTCGTCGTTGTTAGTTCAAAATCGTTCAAATGGCTCTGAGCACTATGTGACTCAACTGCTGTGGTCATAAGTCCCCTAGAACTTCGAGCTACTTAAACATAACTAACCTAAGGACATCACACACATCCATGCCCGAGGCAGGATTCGAATCAGCGACCGTAGCGGTCACGCGGTTCCAGACTGTAGCGCCTAGAACCGCACGGCCACTCCGGCCGGCTCGTTGTTAGTATGTATATATTCTGTGTTAAGTAGTCCACGTGGCATTTAAGTCCTCTATTAAATTTTATTTAAGGTAGTGCTAGAGTTTACATTTGGTAATCTGCCTAGTCACGACTGATGTCCGTTGCTCGGCCTGTCTGAAACGTTGGGCCTATTTGGTAGAGACCGTTGTTGACTTGCTCTCCTCAGCTCCGAAGTCCCGTATTGATACTACGGCGGTAGTGCTGCTGGAATCTCAAAAACGGTTCAAATTGCTCTGAGCACTATGAGACTGAACATCTGAGGTCATCAGTCCCCTAGAACTGAAAACTAGTTAAACCTAACTAACCTAAGGACATCACATACATCCATTCCCGAGGCAGGATTCGAACCTGCGACCGTAGTGGTCGCGCGGTTCCAGACTGAAGCGCCTAGAACCGCTCGGCCACTCCAGTCGGCCGGAATCTCATTTGCAGAAGTTATCAATTCTTATGAGCACAAATAAAGCTACATTTGCCTCTATAATTTTCGTCTGCTGGCGAGCAAGCTTTGGTTAATGATTAAAAATCGCCAACTGGTCTTCGTCAAACCTAGTGGCTCGTGTTAGACGAGTTCCCTTTCCAGTTCGGGTGAATGTTTCCTCCTCCTAGTGGAGCCATCCTCTTTCCCGAGCCACGCTGGGGTAAGAGTTCCCCGAGTATCTATTGCCGCTAAGTGTTCCAGGAGAATGAAATAAGAGGATAATTATCTACTCTACCGTTATCCCCAAGAAATGCGAATTAGAGTAGTTCTGGATAACCTAAGTATTGTACACTATTAAGATAGTTCTAGGTTTGGAGAAATAGCTGTTTGGTAAACTTTAGCGTGTGTGTGTGTGAAATCTTATGCGACTTAACTGCTAAGGTCCTCAGTCCCTAAGCTTACACACTACTTAACCTAAATTATCCTAAGGACAGGCACACACACCCATGCCCGAGGGCGGACTCGAACCTCCCCCGGGACCAGCCGCACAGTCCATGACTGCAGCGCCTGAGACCGCTCGGTAAACTTCAGCCTTCTGTGTCGGTAATCCGGCGTATTCCACCATCCAACACTGTTACAGAACTGAAAGCTTTGGTTTTGATACATTTGCTGAGACGTGACTTAATTATTTGCTATTGATGTTAATTGCTTTAAATGAATCTTCTTTAATTTGTGTTTATAATTCTTAATGAGTGATCGTCCTTAATGGTGTACGTCTGAATGTCCCATATGTCACCTACTGACTTCATTCAGAGACTGAAAAGGTGATCCTTGCTCAAGTTTATGAGACTTTATTAACCGTAGACCTTTATTGTTTATGCTCTTAAAAACATCATTGTTAAAAAGGAATAATTTTAGATTCCTATTGTTTATCAATTAATTCTTGAGTTATATACCAAATATTACGAGTGCAAATATTCTGTCACTGTTAAACTTGCTTATTCTGTTTTTTGCACTGAAGTGTGTGACAATAAATGCAAAATCTAAAGTGAAGCGTTGCTGCGAATTAATCCTTTCCCTTATCATAACCTTTAAAGATAACTGATTGGTTGTCCCTTGTTACTGAAACTGGTTGGGACAATAGTTTATTGATTGACCCCGTAGAAAAAGTAGATCATTAAGCAATCACCTTTATGGACTGACGGCATTTTCCTAGTATTCTTCTAATGAACCAAAGTCTGCCAGTTGCTTTACCTAAGACTGAGCCTATGTGATTTCTATTACTGGAAATTGTTACGCGCATGTATTTGTATGAGTTGACCGATTTCACTTGTAGTCATTGATAGTGCACCAAAAGTATGCTCCGATTTTTCATTTTGTGAAGTCGACTTAACATCGAAAAACCATGCTGCATCCCCTCTACCAAAAAATTCTCGGCCCAGTCACTCATTTCCGTACTTTCTATAGTAAGCGTAACTACGGTACTACACTGCAGCGCCAAAGAAACTAGTATAGGCACGCGTATTCAATTACAGAGATACGTAAACAAGCAGAATATGGCGCTGCGGTCGGCAACGCCCGTGTACGACAACAAGTGTCAGGCACAGTTGCTAGATCGGTTACTGCTGCTACAATGGCAAGTTATCAAGATTTAAGTGAATTTAAACGTGATGGTATTGTCGGCGCACGAACACTGGGACAATACATCTCCGAACAGCGATAAAGTGGGGATTTTCCCGTACAACCATTTCGCGAGTGTACCGTGAATATCAGGAATCCGGTAAAACATCAAATCTCCGACATCGTTGCAGCCGGAGAAAGATCCTGCAAGAACAGGACCAACAACTAATGAAGAAAATCCTTCATTGTGGCAGAATTGCAATCCTTCCTCAAACTGCTGCACGTTTCAATGCTGGACCATCTACGAGTGTCAGCGTGCGAACCATTCAACGTAACATCATCGATATGGGCTCTCGAATCGGAAGGCCCACTAGTGCACCTTTGATGACTGCACGACACAGAACTTTACGCCTCGCCGTGTCCCATCAGCAACGACGTTGGACTGTTTCTTACTGGAAACATGGTGCCCGGTCGAACGAGTCTCGATCCAAATTATATCGAGCAGATGGACGTGTACGGGTATGAAGACAATCTCATGAATCCAATGGACCCAGCAAGCCGGCCAGAGTGGCCGTGCGGTTCTAGGCGCTACACTCTGGAGCCGAGCGACCGCTACGGTCGCAGGTTCGAATCCTGCCTCAGGCATGGATGTGTGCGATGTCCTTAGGTTAGTTAGGTTTAATTAGTTCTAAGTTCTAGGCGACGGATGACCTCAGAAGTTAAGTCGCGTAGTGCTCAGAGCCATTTGATCCATTTTGGACCCTGTAAGTCAGCAGGGGACAGTTCAAGTTCGTGAAAGCTCTGTAGTGTCTGTAATGGTGTCGGGCGTGTGCATCTGAAGTGATATGGGACCCCTGATACGTCTAGATACGACTGTGACAGGTGACACGTACGTACGAATCCTGTCTGATCACCTGCATCGATTCATGTGCATTGTGCATTCCAACGGACTTGGGCAATTCCAGCAGGACAATGCGCCACCCACACGTACAGCATTGCTACAGAGTGACTCCAGGAACATTTTTCTGAATTTAAATATTCCCACTGGCCACCAAATTCCCCAAACATGAACATTATTAAGCAAATCTGAGATGCCCTCCAACATGCTGTTCAGAAGAGTTCTTCACCCTCTTGTTCTCTTGCGGCTTTATGAACAGCCCTGCAGAATTCATGGGGTCAATTCCTTCCATCACTATTTCAGGCATTAGTCAAGTCCATACCACGTCGTGTTGCGGCACTTCTGCGTGCTCGCGGGGACCCTACACGATATTAGGCAGGTGTACCAGCTCCTTTGGCTCTGCAGTGTAAGTCACACAGTTGTTACATGCCAAAAAATGGGGCATCTAACTACCTTGATCTGTTACTATCAGGATGTCATGTGAGAAACGCACGGGTTAGGTTCTATATGACTGAGTTTTCCAAATCAATGCTGAATCATCTACACCTAATCACGGATGACGTCATTCTTTTCGAGATTACTTATTAGTTTGAGTTCAGAATACTTGTCAAGATTCTGCAGCAAATGAATATCAAGAACATTAGAAGGCTGCTTTATTAATCACTACTGCCATCGTTCTCGTAGACTGGTGTGAACTGCCGGCCGCGGTGGCCTAGCGGTTCTAGGCGCGCAGTCCGGAACCGCGCGACTGCTACGGTCGCAGGTTCGAATCCTGCCTCGGGCATGGATGTGTCTGATGTCCTTAGGTTAGTTAGGTTTAAGTAGTTCTAAGTTCTAGGGGACTGATGACCACAGATGTTAAGTCCCATAGTGCTCAGAGCCATTTGAACCATTTTTGAACTGGTGTGAACTGTGCTTCGTTCGAGGTATCTACGGTATACTATGGTTAATGGTGGGCCTAATTCAGCAGCATATTACATATAGGATAATATGTATTCAGCTGCAGCTTGGACCTTTGTTCAGTTTTAGCGATTGCAGCCGTTTCTCGATACCACAAGAAGATCTTATACTTCTGGCGAAGAACGTGTAAAATAAAGACAGTGAGGATTAGGACGTTGGGGATAAATTAGTGAAGAAAACAGAAGACAAAAGGGAAGACAGAGGATACTCTTTAATGTACTGTTCATCTCGTATGCAAAACATAGGTAGGTTACGAATTCTTGTAATGTGCTCAGCACCGGAGGTCGAATGGGCTACCTTTCTTGCTTATTAATTACCAGATACTGGAAGTCACTCATGGTAACGCAACAAAACAGCTGTTGATATTTTTCCTGCTACAGTTCCGGAGAGTTGTTCATCAGACATTATGTTAATTCGTGCTCTATAGGCTCGCAAACAGGAAAGCCAACAAATTAATACTCTCAATCATTATGTAAGCCAAATTAGAATTTGAGACCTACTGAAAAATGAACTCTGCATTATTCTTTTTAACTTCAGAAAAAGTCATACATTTGATTGGATGTGATCCAGCAACCGTACGCTATTTAATTACAGGACGTATATGCAACGACTTCGGTTGCACAAAATTTTATCAGTTGAGCACGGTTTCGATTGCAAAAGGAAATTCTTCATGTAACTTTTTATTCCGATGAAGAATACATGTAATTTTTTATTCTGGTGAAGATTGCTCTAGTGCAATAGCAACCATGGTCAACTGACAAAATATTGTGCAACCGAAGTGGTTGTATATACGTCCGGTAATTTCATATGTTGAAAATATATTGACTGACACTCGCGTTCTTACATCTGTAAACAATTCGACAAAGTTAGCTGTATAAGGCCATTTATTCCCTTTAAACTGAACGAGATGATGACGAAGCGGTAAGGCACTGGCCTGGTATTCGAAAGGACAACAGTTCAGAACCCGACCGGTCGTCCTTAGGATTTCTATTATGTCCTTAATGACCTAATTTCCAGGACGGTTCGTTTTAAAGGTCGCGGTCCATGTTCTTAACCAATCCGACATTGTACTCCGCTTCAATTGACCACTTCGTCTACATATCGTTCTACCCTAATCGTATTTCCTTGTTTATTTCAACAGGCATGATTCTAAATTGTTGTTTACGTGAAAGATGTCTTCAGAATTTGATTAATACCGTTCGTAAATCTTACAGTCATTGAATAAGAAAAGACTGCGTCATTTACGG
This sequence comes from Schistocerca cancellata, assembly GCF_023864275.1. NCBI lineage: Eukaryota > Metazoa > Arthropoda > Insecta > Orthoptera > Acrididae > Schistocerca > Schistocerca cancellata. The sequence continues at coordinate 456,529,832 of NC_064633.1, forward strand.
TTTTCATGCATAACACGATGCTTTTCAGAAATGTATTGTCATATTCAAGTTCAGCTGTTTATATATTATGGTATCTATTGGCTGTGCGTGTGTTGTTTTGCTGCCGGCACGCGGAAATCACAAACACTGTAATGAAAATTGTAGCACTTGAAGAAAGAAAGAAATTTTTGAAACTCGTCGTGAAATTAAAAATTTAACCAGTGTAGTATATTATTATTTAGATCATTATTCATAAAGTTGCATGATTATGAAAAACGTCAGTTATGATGAAGCTTATAATGAGATAGAAGTTGAATGAAGAAATCATGTTGCAGCGCTGCGATTGCTTATTAGAATGAATGATGCATTTCAGCTTCAGTCACGAGATTTCAAGTCGTTGTAACTTCACCACAGTAACACATTAAATGTATATACCTACATACATTAATCAGTCTCCGCTTTACTGTGAACCTGTTACGCTAACTCTTTGGTTTCAGAATCTTTGACAAACAAATATCATTTACTACCTAACAGCAACAATGTGTGGTTGATATAACCGGAGATGCAAATGCGAATTTCAGCGGTAGAATGCAGTATAAATACTGTTCTCCCTGTACTATAAATACCATTTACTCGTAATATTCTTAAGCCTTCTCCTACATGGCATCTATAAATTTCATGTTTTATGCTCTACATTATTAACAGTGCAAATCGCAATCAGCCGTCTCCAATGCTGCTGCAAGAATTCGACAAGATGTAGCACTAATAATAACCATGTAAAAGACGTTTTCCACCTGATGATGATTAGTAACCGTTGAAAGTCACAGTAGGAATGAAAATTTGTGACGGATGCAGCAATACATATCTCGTAAGAGAATCAGATTAAGGGATAAATAATAGTAATTCGAATATTGATGCTAATCATATTTAATGTTATTAATGAGGACCATCCTCCATGAACCATTGATCTTGCCACTGCTGGGGTGGTTTAGGTGCCCCGGCGATACAAATAGCCTTACCGCAGACGCAACCTCAACAGAGGGGTACCTGTTGAGAGGGCAGACAAACGGGTGGTTCCTGAAGAAAGGTTGCAACCTTTCCAATGGTTGCAGGGTCAAGAGTCTGGATGATTAAGTGATCTGGCCTTGTAACATCAACCGAAATGGTCTTGCTGTACTGGCACGGCGAACGGCTGAAGACAAGTTGAAAATACACTCGTAATTTTTCCCGAGAGGATGCAGCTCTTCTGTATTATTAAATGATCCCTTAATCGCGCAGGTACAATAGAAAATTTAAAAAAGGAAATAGATAGGTCGAAGTTCGATATAGTGAGAACTAGTGAAGTTCGGTGGCAGGAGAAACAGGACTAATGGTCAAGTGAATATAGGTTCATAAATACAGACGCAAATAGGGATAACGCAGGAATAGGTTCAATAATGAATAATTACTTGGATTGCTAGTAAGCGGCTATGAAAAACACAGTGAACGCGTTATCGTAGTCAAGGTAGACACGAAGCCCACACCCACCGCAGTAGTACAGCTCAATATGCCAACTATCTCCGCAGAGATTGAAGAAATGTATGATGGGGTAAAAGACATTGTTTAGGTAATTCAGGGAGACGAAATTTTAATTGTGATGCGAGACTGGCATCCGATAGCAGGAAAAGGAAGAGAATGAAAAATTGTGGGTAAATATGGACTGGAACAAAGGAATGGAAGAGGAAGACGCCTGGTAGAATTTTGCACACGACGTAATTTAATCGTCGCTAATACTTGGTTTAAGGATCATGAAATAAGGAGATATACGTGAGAGAGATCTAGAGACATAGAAACGTTTCAGATTTACCATATCATGATAAAACAGAGATTTCCAAACCAGGTTTTAGATTGTAAGACATTTCCAGGTGCAGATGTGTACTCCGAACACAGCTTATTGGATACGAACTGTAGAGTAAAACTAAAGAAATGGCATAAAGGTAGAAAATTAAGGATGTGAAATCTGTTTGGGTTGAAAGAATGAGGGACTGTTGAGAGTTCCAGAGGGAGCATTAGGCAATGACTGACTACAACAAGGGAACGGAGTACAGTAAAAGACGAACGGGTAGCTTCGAGAGATGAAATAGTGAAGGCAGCAGGGGATCAAATAGGTGAAAAGACAAAGCCTAGTAGAAATCCTTGGATAACTTAGGAAATATTGAATTGAATTAATGAAAGGGTAAAATATGAAATGCAGCAGTCGGAACAGAATGCAAACGCCCAAAAAATTAGATGGACAGGAAGTGCAAAATGGCTAAGCAGGAGTAGCTACAGGACAAATGTAAGGATTTAGATGCATATTTCTTTAGAAGAAAGATATTTTCCTCATGCAGGAAGAGTAAAAGCGTTTTTTGAGAAAACAGAAACTGCTGTATGAATATCATGAGCATAGTTAGAAAACCAGTCCTCGGTGAAGAAGGGAATGCTGGAACGTAGAAGGTGCACACAGAAGGAGGGAAAGATCAACTTCATGGCAGTGTTATACGAGGGTCACTCCAAAAGAAAAGCACACATTTTTTTTAAATCCATCTTTTATTCTACACGTTTGAAAGTTTTACAGTGTGTAGATACATCCTTTATGAACAATATTTTCATTTCTCCCCATTATTTCCATCCCTCTCAACTTCTTTACGCCATCTTGGAACCAGCGTCTGTATGCCCTCACGGTAAAATTCTGGACCAACCTGTTGGAGCCACTGTTTTGGAGCGTGCACGAGGGAGTCATCATCATCAAACCTAGTTCCACGAAGAGAGTCTTTCAGTTTCCCAAAAAGATGATAATCACATGAAGCCAAGTCAGGACCGTAAGGCGGATGTTTCAGTGTTGTCAATCCGAGTTTTGTGATCGCATGTGGCCATGCACTGTAGTGCAACAGCAAAACATCCTGCTTTTGCCGATGTGGTCGAACACGACTCAGTCGAGCTTGAAGTTTCTTCAGTGTCGTCACAAATACATCAGAATTTATGATGGTTCCACTTGGCATGATGTCCACAAGCAAGAGTCCTTCGGAATCGAAAAACACCGTAGCCATAACTTTTCCAGCAGAAGGTGTGGTTTTGAGGTTTTTTTTTTTTTGCGAATTTGCATGATTCCACTCCGCATTCCATTGATTGCCTCTTGGTCTCTGGTGAAAAATGATGGAGCCATGTTTCATCACCTGTCACAATTCTTCCAAGAAATTCATCCCCACCATTCTCGTACTTTTCCAAAAGTTTGTTGCATACCGTTTTTCTTGTTCCTTTGTGAGCCACTGTCAACATCCTGGAAACCCACCTGGCACAAACCTTTTTTAACGCCAACACTTTCAGTATTCTGCAAACACTTCCTTCCCCTATCCAAACGTAGCGTGACAATTCGTTCACTGTGTTGCGTCTGTCAGCAGTCACCAATTCGTTAACGCTCTGCACATTGTCTGGAGTGTATGCTGTACGAGGCCTGCCGCTGCGAGGACAATCCTCAATATTGTCAAGCCCGCTTTCATCACGTAACCTGCTTGCCCACCGGCTAACTATACTGCGGTCGACAGCAGCATCTCCATACACCTTTTTCAACCTATTGTGGATGTTTCCCACTGTCTCGTTTTCACAGCACAGGAATTCTATGACAGCACGTTGCTTCTGACGAACGTCAAGTGTAGCAGCCATCTTGAAGACATGCTGTAACGGCGCCACTCACGGGAACAGGTTGAACTAAGTTCGAAAAAAGCGGGAAGGATGTACGTACACACTGCAAAACTTTCACACATGCAGAATGAAAACTGTACTTCTCCAAAAATAGTGTGCATTTCTTTGGAGTGACCCTCGTACAAATGAAAGAAAACGTAGATGAAGATGAAATGGAGATACGATACTGCGAGAACAATTTCACAGAGCGCTGAAAGAACGAAATGTAGGCCCCAGGAGCAGATGACATTCCGTCAGAGCTACTGACAGCCTGTTCTATCTGGTGTGCGAGATGTACGAGACAGGCGAAATACCCCCAGTTTAAAAAAAAAGTGAGAATTCCATTTACAAAGACAGCAGGAACTGACAGACGTGAATATTACCGAACTGTTTCCTAAGTCATGGTTGAAAGGTACTAATACGAATTCTTTACAGAAGAATGGAAAAACTGGTAGAAGCTGACCTTGGTGAAGATTAGTTTGGAGTACGGAGATAGAAAGGAAGATGCGTGGCATCAGTGCTCGTACGACTTACCTTAGAAAGAAAGCTAAGGAAAGCAAAAAAAAAAAAAAAAAAAATGGTTCAAATGGCTCTGAGCACTATGGGACTTAACATCTTAGGTCATCAGTCCCCTAGAACTTAGAACTACTTAAACCTAACTAACCTAAGCACATCACACACATCCATGCCCGAGGCAGGATTCGAACCTGCGACCGTAGCAGTCACGCGGTTCCGGACTGAAGCGCCTAGAACCGCATGGCCACCGCGGCCGGCTAGGAAAGCCAAACCTATGTTTATGGCATTTGTAGACTTTGAGAAAGCTTTTGACAATATTGAGTGGAGTATTCTCTATGAAATTCTGAAGGTAGCAGGGAGTAAAATACAGGAATGACTTGTACAGAAAGCAGACGGCAGTTGAGGTGCATGAAAAGGAAGCAGTGGTTCAGAAAGGAATGAGGATTGTAGTCTGCCGCCGACAGAATTCAATCTGTACAATGAGCAAGCGTTAAAGGAAACAAAGAAGTATTTGGAGTAAGAATAGAAGTTCAGGAAAAAGAAATAAAATGTTTGAGGGTTGTCGATAACAGGATAATACTGACAGAGACAGCAAAGGACTTGGAAAAGCTATTAAAGTGAATGAACTGCTTGTTAGAGAGGAATATATGATGAACATCAACAAAAGCAAAACAAGGACAATGGTATCAATTCGAATTAAATTCTAGTGAATTAGCTTAGAAAACGAGACACTTAACGTACTAGGTGAGTTTTGTTATTTGGACAGCAAAGTAAATGAATAACGAGGATATAAAATGTAGACTGGCAAAGGCCTGAAAAACGTTTCTGAAGAAAAGAAGTTTCTTAACATCAAATATATATTTAAACGCCAGGAAGTCTTCTCTGAAAATATTTGCAGTGTAGTCATCTATGGAAGTGAAAATATGGGCGATAAACAGTTTATGGCTCAAATGGTTCAAATGGCTCTGAGCACTATGCGACTTAACTTCTGAGGTCATCAGTCGCCTAGAACTTAGAACTAATTAACCCTAACTAACCTAAGGACATCACATACATCCATACCCGAGGCAGGATTCGAACCTACGACCGTAGCGGTCACTCGGCTCCAGACTGTAGCGCCTAGAACCGCACGGCCACTCCGGCCGACTAAACAGTTTAGACGAGAAGCTCTTGAAATGTGGTGCAACGGAAGAATGCTGAAGGTTCGATGGGAGTTCACGTAACTAATGAGAAGATACTGAAGAGAATTGGGAGAAAAGGTATTTAATGCACAAGCTAACTAGAAAAAGGGATCGGGTGATAGGACACGTTCTGGAAGATTAAGCGATGAACAGATTATAACTGGGGGAAGTGTGGGGTGGCGCAGGGGGGGGGGGGAGGAAAATTGTAGAGGGAGACAAGAGATGAATACGGTAAGCAGATTCAGAAGGTTGTAAGCTGCAATAGTCATTTGGAGATGAAGGGGCTTGCACAGGGTAAAGTAGCGTAGGTAGCTGCATCAAACCAGTCTTCGGACTGACGCCCACAGCAGCAACAACAACAACAACAACAACAGCAACATGAATGTAGGGGGTGACATGGTCTCTTTTAAGATATGAATGATACAGTATGTAAAATTTATTTGGAACTAAAGCTATAAACTTAGCATAAAATAAAATAAATGATTACCTTCTTTACTAAGTTCAATGGCAAAACCAATAATTGACATAAATAACGGAATTTTCGACGACAGACTGTTTCAGTTCCTACGAATTCTATTACTGTTATTATCCATAAACTGCTATTAATGGAAAATAAAAATCGGAAAATTTGTATACACGAAATTAGAAGAATTTCTGCCCCCCAACAAACGCACAAAGATTGCAGTTCAAGGTTTCTCCCTTACAGTCGACGGAATTCTTTGTGTCACAATGTCTCTCTTTAAAAATTAAGGTTTCTATGAACCTCTGCATTCAAGGGTAATGTCGGCTAAAAGATAGAGACGGAGAGTCAGTCACATACGTAAATTTTGAATGTGGTTATACGGTCTGAATGGTACATACAGACGCGATATAAAAGAAAACAGTATTTGTTTCTTTCGTGTATTGTTGTTTCCTGTGAGTGTGTGTGTGTGTGTGTGTGGGTGAGAGAAAGAGAGAGAGAGAGAGAGAGAGAGAGAGAGAGAGAGAGAGAGAGAGCGTGCGTTTGGCTGGGTAGGTTTGTGTATGGGATGCGTGGAAAAAGAACTGGTTTACAAGTAACCAGCAGGACGGACAGAATGTGAATGACAGAGATTGTACGTGAGAATGTGGGTGTTTGTGCGGCGACGTAAGTGGGAAGTCTGGCGTGGGATTCGTGTAAACGAATGTGTAAAAGAGACAGACGAGCTCCTTTACGAGTGAGTGTATGTTGAAGCTAACAACACAGAATAGTCAAAACGGCGTACACACACACCGCTGCAATGTAAGCGACAATGCTGTGCACGGAACCCGTGGTGGATATAAAAAAGGCAGTAGGAAAATAAAACGAAATATTTTCAGAAAAAAAGGAGAACGGCTTTCAGGCTTTTTTTTTCGGCTGCGAATCCCTAGCAGAAAGAACTAATTAAGGAGCGAGCTGGCGCATTTTAATCACGTGTAGCGTGCAATTTGTTGGGTGCGCGCCCCACAGCACAGCGCAGCCCCGAGTGACGGCTGGCTACATGGCGCTCGAGAGCCGCTCCAGGCTCAATTTAATGGCCGCCTTTCACGGCGGTTCCGCATTCGCAGGCCTTCCTCCGCGTTCTCGGGTAACTACTGCTACGCATAAGCGCGCCGCGCTCTAATTTGGGTCCCTAAATTGGTTTTCTCTCGTTTCCCACCATGCTCGGTCCGTCACTACTCTGATAGGATCGAAACTATACCACGGTGTTCACTGAGAATGGTCCAGTCTATGTGGTTGCTGTTGTGGTGTTCATTCCCAAGACTAGTTTGGGGCTGCTCTGCACGCATCCCCTGTGCAACCTTATTCATCTCTGCATAACAACTGCTACCTAGATCAATATAAACCTTCTCACACTGTTCAGTAATCTCTCTCTATATAATCCTTCCCTCCTCCTCCACCCACTCCCTCCGACATACACACAAACGTACTTAATCTTTCATTACCGAATTCCTTGCTCAGTCAGGATATGACATCTCAACAAATGACATATCAACGGGCCTCTTCTTCTTATAACTTTGTGCCATAAATTTCCTCTTCTGCACGTAACACTAGAACCACTGGTTTTTTCGAACTCCATAAAATCGCCGTCGGGTCAAAATGCCCCATCTCTAGTCGATGCTTTTATACACTACTGGCCATTAAAATTGCTACAACAAGGAGAAATGCAGATGATAAACGGGTATTCATTGGACAGATATATTACACTAGAACGGACAAGTGATTACATTTTCACGCAATTTGGGTGCATACATCCTGAGAAATCAGTACCCAGAATAACCACCTCTGGCCGTAATAGCGGCCTTGATACGTCTGGGCATTGAGTCAAACAGAGCTTGGATGGCGTGTACAGGTACAGCTGCCCATGCAGCTTCAACACGATACCACAGTTCATCAAGAGTAGTGACGGCCGTATTGTGACGAGCCAGTTGCTCCGCCACCAATGACCAGACGTTTTCAATTGGTGAGAGATCTGGAGAATGTGCTGGACAGGGCAGCAGTCGAACATTTACTGTATCCAGAAAGACCCGTACAGGACCTGCAACATGCGGTCGTGCATTATCCTGCTGAAATGTAGGGTTTCGCAGTAATGGAATGAGGGGTAGAGCCACGGTTGTAACACATCTCAAATGTAACGTCCACTGTCGAAAGTGCCGTCAATGTCAACAAGAGGTGACCGAGACGTGTAACCGATGGCACCCCATACCATCACCCCGGGTGATACGCCAGTATGGCGATGACGAATACACTCTTCCAATGTGCGTTCACCGCGATGTAGCCCAACACGGATGCGACCATCATGATGCTGTAAACAGAACCTGGATTCATCCGAAAAAAATTACGTTTTGCCATTCGTGCACCCAGGTTCGTCGTTGAGTACACCATCACAGGCGTTCCTGTCTGTGATGCAGCGTCAAGGGTAACCGCAGCCATGGTCTCCGAGCTGAGAGTCCATGCTGCTGCAAACGTCGTCGAAATGTTCGTGCAGATGGTTGTTGTCTTGCAAACGTCCCCATCTGTTGACTCAGGGATCGAGACGTGGCTGCACGAACCGTTACAGCCATGCGGATAAGACGCCTGTCATCTCGACTGCTAGTGATACGAGGCCGTTGGGATCCAGCACGGCGTTCCGTATTACCCTCCTGAACCCACCGATGCCATATTATGCTATCAGTCATTGGATCTCGACCAACGCGAGCAGCAATGTTGTGATACGATAAACCGCAATCGAGACAGGCTACTATTCGACCTTTATCAAAGTCGGAAACGTGATGGCACGCATTTCTCCTCCCTACACGAGGCATCACAACAACGTTTAACCAGGCAAAGCCGGTCAACTGTTGTTTGTGTATGAGAAATCGATTGGAAATTTTCCTCATGTCAGCACGTTTTAAGTTCAAAATGGTTCAAATGGCTCTGAGCACTATGGGACTTAACATCTGTGGTCATGAGCCCCTAGAACTTAGAACTACTTAAACCTAACTAACCAAAGACATCACACACATCCATACCTGAGGCAGGATTCTAACCTGCGACCGTAGCGGTCACGCGGTTCCAGACTGAAGCGCCTAGAACCACAGGGCCACACCGGCCGGCCACGTTGTAGGTGTCGCCACCGGCGCCAACGTTGTGTGAAGGCTCTGAAAAGTTAATCATTTGCATATCACAGCATCTTCTTTCTGTCGGTTAAATTTCGCATATGCAGCACGACATATTCGTGGTGTAGCATTTTTAATGGCCAGTAGTGTACCTTTTTCTTACCCTTTTTTACTTCCGGGAACGAGTTTCTTTGTAACAGATAGCTACTCTAATGGTTAGTTATTTTGTTTTAGAACGAAACATTAAGCACAGTCATGCTAGATATTTACGTTCAGCACCTGGACGAATCTAAGATAAACATTCAGCATACACTGAGAAACTTAATTAGTAGTCGTCCGTATTTCCTACCATGGTTATTAGCGTTTTAAGCCATGAAATGAGTGTACCGACATTTCAGTTTGAACGGGAACTACTGCTTATAGACACAGATATACGGACGACGAACGCTCTGAAAATTGGTTTTGACTCTCTTCCGTACATGACTTGAGAGAGAACTTTAAAAAAAAAATTGCTTTGAGCAACATCTTAGGTCATAAGTCCCCTAGAACTTAGAACTACTTAAACCTAACTAACCTAAGGACATCACACACACCCATGCCCGAGGCAGGATTCGAACCTGCGACCGTAGCAGTCCCGCGGTTCCGGACTGCAGCGCCAGAACCGCTAGACCACCGCGGCCGGCAGAGAACTTTCATTTTTTAGTCAAAAAATGGTTCAAATGGCTCTGAGCACTATGGGACTTAACATCTATGGTCATCAGTCCCCTAGAACTTAGAACTACTTAAACCTAACTAACCTAAGGACATCACACACATCCATGCCCGAAGCAGGATTCGAAGCGGCGACCGTAGCAGTCGCGCGGATCCAGACTGAGCGCCTAGAACCGCTAGACCACCGCGGCCGGCTCATTTTTTAGTCACTCCGTCCGTATCGATCATAAATGAATTGAGACGAATGTCATGATTTTCATGAATTGATTGCGTGACATCACATACTTCTAAACTTTTCTCCTTTTCTCTTACCAAAGAAGGTTCACTTTCACTCCTTTGGACTCAGTGGCCTTCCAAGCATACAGAAGAGCAAGAAACACATCCGGATCTTCTAATCGTATAGACAATTTTTCACCATCCAACGCTCTACAGGCCTTTGTCCCACAGTACTTGTGAATGTGTTTGAGAACAGATTTGTCAATAAACAAATGTCAGGCATCTGATGGTGGATCACTCATGACACATCTTTACGCGTATCGACGAGGACCAGAGTCCTCCCAAAGAGCTTTGCGCTCCTTCTAGGAGTTCCTATGTTAGTAGGAAGTACTTCTCACTGTAATCCACCAGAAGATTCAATATTTGTACCAACAATCCAATTACTGAATGACTTGTCATGGTCGGAGTTGACAGTCATCCAGAATTTATTTTAAGACATTTTCGCCCCTGACTATAGAAATTATTTATTTCCTATTGAAATTTCGGCCTTTGGGCCATTTTCAAGAGGTACTACAACAGATTTTTCTTCAGTACATGTCAGACTTTAAAATCCTCGCCTCGGACGTGTGTACATCCCATCTCAAAAAATAGATATTTTCACAGTAGAAATACAGAAACATCAGCAGCTTTACACTCGTCTGATGTTACCGTATTTCTACATTGAAAAGATCCATTTTTGACGATGGAATGCATACACGTCGCAGGATTGTAAGATCTGACATGTACTAAATCTTTTGCAGTGCCGTTTGAAAATGGCCCAAATATCGAAGTTGCAATAGCGAAATAAATCTTCTACAGACAACGTCGAATATGATGTCCTTAAATAACAATTAAATTCCTGAGACGGCATTCTTTACCTGAATTGCGACGCCTTTTAGCATCTGCACAGTTCAATTTTGCATATTTTACCTGTAATTATACTCTGTACAACATTGTTATATTGAAAAATTCCAAACTTTGCAGCTGTGGCTGTACAACCACCAACCACTGCGGCAAAACCGTCTCTGCCATCTCTTCTATTAGCCTGACAACGCGGTTGGCCTTTGGATGAAGCAGCACGTATAGATATTTTAAATGTGCATTATTAATTAAATAAACACATCTGCTATGAAAGTTGGGAAGTCAAAAATTTACAGAGTCAGATATGTTTTATTTCTTTCTATTCCCACTGCTATGTATACGTGGAGATTATCAGTGTCTTCATCGCTGCCATCTGATTGCTGCTAGCTCCATTCAGTACTTAGCTTTCCATCATAATCAGAATTAGTTGCAGTATGTGTAATAATCTTCATCGAATACAACTTCTTCAATGTTATTTATCAACGCTAACATCTGCTCTATCGTGAGACCGTGGCAACGACTGACCCTACAATACATCACAGACAACATTAGTTCTGTTTACATGAAGTTATATTCCGCCAAAGATGCCGCACTTGCAGTTTTAGATTTGCATTGCAGAAGCAGACCCAAGGAGGCTGCCAAAAATGTGTGGTAGTAGGCACCGTTCGGTTTGTTCAATGGGACAAAAATGTCACGTTGGTGGTTTTTAGGTATTTCTTGCTTTTTCTGGAAAATCATGTAACTGGCGAAGTTGCCTTTTCATTAAAAACTAACTAAGCTAAGGAATGTCAAAAGTCATTGAGCCGTGTGAGGCTCACTTTGATGTCGTTCATAGCTTGGCATCTTGTAATGGCGATAGTTGCGTATTGTTTTCTTAGTGTGTTCACTGGCGCCCCTACGTTTGCTCGCCTTGTCTATTCTTTGAATGGCAGCAACAGCGCTTATCGATAGCGCTTACTGTGGTACCATCTTTGAAGCGGCTTCCTGTAATTCTGGGTCGTTGTGTGTCGAGCTAAGGGAGTTGGGACGGAGCAGCAGTGAAGTCCGGACAGCCAGTAGTCTCCGGACCGCTCGCGACACACATGCACTGTCCGACGGAAGGATGTGGTCGCGAGAGTGCACCACCACGTCAAGGACCGGCTTCAGGGAGTTTTAGTTGAATGGACCGTGATATTGGAATAGTGCAACTTTCACCTACGTGTGTGTGTCCGCCTGTCGAAGTGCCCTCATGGCAATAAGTTGTCAGTCGACGATTTATACTGGGATCTTTCCCGTGCCTTACTTGAGTGGGGACGACTGTTGGTTTGTTGTTCGGTCGGTGGTCGCAGCGGACGCCGTGCATTTGGTCTTTCAACCGCTTCTGGCTTCTCTGTGATGTGCCGACATATAATTCGTCCGTGTTGTTTAACAGTGTCTGTATTAGTATTGTTAGTTGTTGGTGGAATTGTTTTCCAGGATCCGTGTGTGTCTTGTGGTTTTGAGTGAGTAGTTATTTTAATGCTGTCTGCGTACTGGATATGGTGAGGAGTTGATGGGGGTGCAGGAGCGAGCAGGTCTGTGCAGCGCTAGCGCAAGCCGGGGCCGCTGGAGGCGTGCGACCACTGCCGGATCGAGGTGGGGTAGCTGCAAGAGGTACGCCTTCGTTGCCCACCGAACCCTGGACGGATGAGTGAAGAGTTTACTGCTAATGCAACCTCGACTATTCTGAGGTCTCGCCTTTGGTCATTGGGTTGTTGCTCCCAGGGCCGCTGAGCCTGGCAAAGCAAGTGAAGTGTATAGATGCGGTAAATTATTGCAGCAGTTTTTCTCTATTTGTTATTAATCATTGAATATAGTATTATTCTTATTAGTGAAGTGCAACCAGCGGGATTTTCTGCCTTGTGGCCGCTAACGCCCCAGTTACCTGCCCTGGAGGTTAGCGTACTTTTCTGGCAGTGTACCTTCCCTCGTCGTATTGATGCTGTCCCACACGGCGTGTAGTTCGACAGCCTCTTGTAGTGCGCATTTTTTTTTAGGTCTACCCTGGTTCTAGTGCTTCCTTCGGCCTTGGGTGTTTTCTAAAAACGTAGTGCTGTCTGTCCCCTCGCCCTTGCCAAAAATATTCCATCGTTGTACCGGTGACCGGACGTTAGGCGGATTGGTTAGTCGGTCGGTCGGCGCTTAAGCTGCCCCTGGTTTGAGTTGTCATCCTGTTGCGTGAGTACAATTCTTGGCTGCCTGTCTCACCTTACCTTATGTTTGAGTTACCTTCCCAGGCCGACCCTTGGAACACTTGCTGAGAACTGCATGTCTTGATTCCTTAGATTTTGATGTTTGCTTTATGGATATTTGTAGTTTTCTAATTATTGTTGGTGTGGCCTTCAGCCGAGCAATAATTTCACTTCTTTGGTGATACGGCCTTCAGCCGTATTACAGTAATTTTTTTAAGCAAACTTGTTTTAAAAGCTAGGGATTTATTTTGGAAGTGCTATTTGAAACTGTTTTCCTAACTTCTAATTCAGGCTTTCATCCGTTTGCTATTTGAAGTTGTTTGTGGCCTTCAGCCGAGTGATAATTTCACATCTTTCATAATAAGGCCTTCAGTCGTGCTACCGTTTGTTTTAAAACGAAGTACTTATCTTAATATGTGCTATTTGGAATTGTTCTTCTGACTTCTAATTCAGGTCTACAGCCGCTAGTTGTTTGAGGTTACTGTTGGTGGCCTCAGCCCTAAAATTGTGGAAGTTTTTTTGTGTGATGAGGCCTTCAGCTTTCATAGTCAATGGTGTTTTTTAAGAGATTGTTTTAAAATTTTAATTTCTTTAAATAAAGTTTACGTATTTGTTGTGCAACCGAGAGTAACTGATTTCGGCCCCATCCACAATCGTAACCTTATCCTGGCCCCTCCTGAGAAATCAGCTCTCTGTCATGAACTTCATCCACCTTTAAAACAATTAGAGGAAGGAGCGGCGTTAAAATTTTGCTGTCGGACAAAAATGTCCCGTTGTCTGATCTAGTGTTAAAGGTTTAGGCACTTATGTCTGTTATGTCTCCAACTCCAACACTTCGACTTTCACTTGCACCTCGTCCTTTCTCCCGTTGGTTGATACTGCAAGGCCTGATTTGTGATCCTCTCTTCATTCATTAGTTGTAGACGATGTTACGATAATGTTTTACTGTCTTCATTTTTTCAATTAATATTAGAAATACCTAGTTCATTACCAATGACTTCATTTCTTATATGTTCTTCCTCGGGAACACCTCTCACTGTCCTAAGAAATATCATTTCTGCTACTTCTTGTTTACCTATTGGGATCCATAACTCATTTCTAACAGAAACAACTGCTTTTAGCTGAAATCGAAAAAAATAGTAAGTTTTGTAGTTAGTTACATATAACAACAAATGAAATGCAAAAGTGCATGTGAAGTAGTTGCAACACATGTATAGCTAGAACAGAATTCAACAGGGAGGATAAAGGAAACTGAGTATGCTCATTTAATACTAAGCTGTAATACTGTGTTATATGTTTACTGATTACGAATATTTCCAATAGACTCATTTCTCTGCATTTCTAAAAAGGTGGTAAAACATAACAGTCCACATCAAATGAGTGGGTTTTGGGTAAATTAAGATTTTGTTGTACAGATATTTTTTTACAACTGTAAATTCAATTTCAACTGTTGTCATATGTAACATCACATAAAAGGAAATATATCTTTTCACTTATAGTTAAATGTAACTATTTCTATGAGACATAAAGGGGAATAATTCTCTTTGTGAACAATCTACATTTCATCTTTTTTTAAATTTTTTGTTTCTTCTATACAAATAGGATCTGTGTAAGTCAAACTTCCTTTCACCTTTGTTTTCTACATTCTGTTGTCACTTGACGGTGGGCGACGAAGCTGAACACCTGTTTTCAACCAAATGAATACAGTCCTGCAGCACATTTGGAAAGTGGTTCCTGTTTGATAATATTGTCGTACTCTGCGAAAGATGTAAGCATTGAATGTGACTAGAATTATCTACATTATCAGATCGACTTAAGTGCACTACTTACAGTTATTACTAACCGTTGATGTATTGCTAGTGCCCAAATTATTCTGGATGGCATAATGTACGTTTCCCAGTAACGTTAATTTTGTAGCACTTCACAAATTTCGCCATAGGTAACAACATGTTTTACAGAATGCAAATAAACAAAACAGCATGACTAAAGTCACATTCAAAGCATTTGTGCTGTGGCAGAGACTTGCTTTGTTCAGCCCTTGCAGTGTACATTGGAGATACATTGTATTCATTATTACAAAAGTAACATGCATTTATTTTCATATATTTTACAAAATTATAATGTGCTACTTTCAAAATCAGACTAAGAGTTTAGGACCATATTTCATCTGGAATTGTTGCTGTGTGATCTCTGATATTCAATTCACAGGCAATCATCAATGTTTATTAAGGAAACAGAAACCTGTCAAGCATAGTTTCAATACTACAATTTTACAGGAAATATCATCTTAAACTCATAGTTTCACATACTTTGTAAGTAACACATGACTATTTTGCAATCCAAATACATGTTATTTTTGTAACAATGAATATAATATGAACCGATATACAAGGCGGTCCATTTTTAGTGACCAGGCCAAACATCCCACGAAATAAGCATCAAACGAAAAAACTACAAAACTCGTCCAGCTTGAAGCCGGAAACCAGATGGCGCTATGGTTGGAGCACTAGATGGCGCTGCCATAGGTGAAACGGATATCAACTGAGTTTTTTTTAAAAATCGGAACCCCCATTTTAAATTACATATTCGTGTAGTACGTAAAGAAATATGAATGTTTTAGTTGGACCGCTTTTTCGGCTCTGTAATAGATAGTGCTGTAATAGTTACAAACGTATAAGTACGTGGTATCACGTAACATTCCGATAGTGCGGACGGTATTTTCGTCGCGATAAATTACCCGTGTTAAAATGAACCGTTTACCAATTGTGGAACAGGTCGATATCGTGTTGATGTATGGCTATTTTGATCAAAGTGCCCAATGGGCGTGTGCTATGTATGCTGCTCGGTATCCTGCGCGACATCATCCATGTTTCCGGACCGTTCGCCGGATAGTTACGTTATTTAGGGGAACAGGAAGTGTTCAGCCGCATGTGAAACGTTAACCACGACCTGCAACAAATGATGATGCCCAAGTAGGTGTTTTAGCTGCTGTCGCGGCTAAACCGCACATCAGTAGCAGACAAATTGCGCGAGAATCGTGAATCTCAGAAAGTCGGTATTAAGAATGGTAGATCAACCACCAGGAATTGCATAGCGACGACTTTTAACGTCGTGTACAGTTCTGCCACTTCGCACAAGAGAAATTACGGGACGATGACAGAATTTTTGCACGCGTTCTATTTAGCGACGAAGCGTCATTCACCAACTGCGGTAACGTAAACTGGCATAATATGCATTATTGGGCAACGGAAAATCCACGACGGCTGCGACAAGTGGAGCATAAGTGACCTTGGCGGGTTAATGTATGGTGCGGCATTATGGGAGAAAGGATAATTGGCCCCCATTTTATAGATGGCAATCTAAATGGTGTAATGTATGGTGATTCCCTACGTAATGTTCTACCGATATTACACAAGATGTTTCACTGCATGACAGAATGGCGATGTAATTCCAACTTGATGGATGTCAAGCACACAGATCCCGTGCGGTTGAAGCGATATTGAATAGCATATATCATGACAGGAGGATTGGTCGTTTAAGCACCATACCATGGCCCGCACGTTCACCGGATCTGACGTTCCCGGATTTATTTCTGTGGGGAAAGTTGAAGGATATTTGCTATCGTGATCCACCGACAACGCCTGACAACATGCGTCAGCGCATTGTCAATTCATTTGCGAACATTACGGAACGCGAACAGCTCGCTGTTGAGAAGAATGTCTTTACACGTATTGCCAAATGCATTGAGGTTGACGGACATCATTTTGAGCATTTATTGCATTAATGTGGTATTTACAGGTATCACGCTGTAACAGCATGCGTTCTCAGAAATGATAAGTTCACAAAGATACATGTATCACATTGGAACAATCGAAATAAAATGTTCAAACGTACCTACGTTCTGTTTTTAATTTAAGAAACCTACCTGTTACCAACTGTTCGTCTAAAATTGTGAGCCATATGTTTGTAACTATTACAGCGCCATCTATCACAAAGCGATAAAAGTGGTCCAACTAAAACATTCATATTCCTTTACGTACTACTCGAATATGTAATAAAAATGGGGGTGTCTATTTAAAAAAAACGCAGTTGATATCCGTTTGACCTATGCCAGCGCCATCTAGAGGGCCAACCATAGCGCCATCTGGTTTCCCCCATCAAGCTAGACAAGTTTTGTTCTTTGTAGTTTTTTCGTTCGACGCTTATTTCCTGAGACATTTGGCCCTGTCACGATCAATCGACCATCCTGTATACTTACTGTCACCTATAGAAGATCCCAGTGTTGTGCAAATAAAATTTCTGTTCCAACATTAATCCTTAGAATAAAACGTTAATCGCACCCTTTGGTTATTTACATTCTGTAAAGCATGTAGAACGTGTTCCCTGTGGCAACGTTTGTGAAGTGCTATAAAATTAATGTTACTGGAAAACATATATTATCTTTCCCGAATAATGTGTGCGCCGAGAATAAACAACGGATACTAATAACTGAAAGTAGTGCATTTCAGTCGATTTCATAATCTAAATAATTCTCGTCACATTTTGTACTTACCTCTTTGGCTTTTCCAACTTGCCACGGCCATACGATCCCTACATCCAATAAAGATATACCAGCTGATGATGAATTGCTAGGCGATTCGAAAGCAGTCGTACAAAAACTGCAGAATTACAAGGACGACTGGGTTCAGTAATTTCTTGAGATCATTATACTTGATATTCCTAGGGTAATTGTTAATGCGAGGTGTTCCACTGGAGGTTCATGGGACGTAGAGAAAATCGTATCATATACTTCAGTGTTCTATACTGCGTCACAAATATTATGAATTGTTGAGGAAATGTTTGGAAAGTTGTGGAAGAACGCTGATGTCGTCACACTACCCCTCGTGGATGACGTCAAAGGGACCGCGAGAACTCATTGTCCCATTATGCTGGCGGATCTTAATGGTCGTTCTCCAAAGCTTCATCCAACCGACCATGACCAACGCAGATGACCTCATCATATGTGACACCAGGACTTCACAGACGAAGCTAGTGTACAGACTGCTGATTGGCGGCCGTACGTCTCCTGCACCTTCCACCTGTCTACTAACTGATGATAAATGTCTGCTCTTTTACTGCAGTTCGAACCGATGAGTCTAGCACCACACAGCGTCACGTAAGAAAGTTTTTACTAATTTGTTCTCGCGTGGCCCGCCCGGTTAGCCGTGCGGTCTAATTCACTGCTTTCCGGGCCAGCACAAATCCGCCCGGAGGATTAGTGTCGAGGTCAGGTGTGCCGGCCAATTTGTGGATGGTTTTTAAGGCGGTTTTCCATGTGTCTCGGCGAATGCGGGCTGGTTCCCCTTACTCCGCCTCAGTTACACTACGTCGGCGATTGCTGCGCAAACACTTTCTCCACGTACGCATTTGGAGTTACACTCGTCTGGTGCAGGGCAGGGCAGAGTCGTTCGGCGGGCGTTGGAGACTGCGGACGGAGCGCACAGGCACGTTGCACACGAGGCAGCAGAAGAAGCCGGCGCGCACGCATCTCTACACGCAGACGAACGAACATGGCTGGACGCAGGAAGGGCAGCAAGATTGCGGCCGCGCTGGAACTCCTGGTCGATGCGATCGGGAAGGATCACGGACGCAGTCGGCGCCACAAGAAGAAGCAGCGCACTGAGCAGCAATGCTTCAAGTGCCAAAGTATGGGGCACATCGCCAAAGTGTGCAGGGGCACACTAGCGTGTCTGAAGTGTGCTGAGGCACACGATACACGCAACTGCACCAAGCCCCGCGACGCGGCTGCCAAGTGCGTGAATTGCGGCGGTGCCCACGCCGCAAACTCGCGCAGCTGCGCGTACGTGCGGGGCTACAGATGCAAGATGGCCGCCCCACGCCCAGCAGAGGTACCTGGCGTCGAGACGGACGTCCCACCCCCCGCTCCCGCGGGGACGGTGGACCATGCCGTCGCGAAGCCACCACGGACGACGCACTGGCCGTCTTCCACACCGCCCTTGCGGCCGAAAGGGCCGCCATGAGGGAGGAACTCGTGGCTGTTCACCGCCAGCTGCAACAGCTGCGTGAGGAGCTGCGGATCCTCAAGAAGACGTCTACCCCCAACGCCATCTCCACTGCGAGTCGGCCAGCGGGGGTCGACGCCTCCACCCAGACGGAGCCACCTGCGCCGCCAGTTGACGAGACGGGCGTCGTAGAGGCTCCCATGGACATCGAGGTGGAGCAGCCTGCTCTCCCTCCCGACGGGGAGGTCGAGCCGCGGGCACACGACGAAGAGGCGCACACCGAGACACCACCACTTGCTGCAGCGGAGGCTGGATGGCTGCCGCTCCCCAAGGCGAGCAGCGTGCAGCCAGTGCTGCAGAAGGTCGCCGCGTCTCTTCGTGGCGGGTCATACCCGCACCTAGACATCCCCTATCCTTTCACGCCACCAGACAGGACGAAACCGGCCCTTCCTCACCAGCCCTATGGACCAGTCAGGAGCAACAAGGCCCTCAGAGGACTGGTATCGAGGAAGGACCTGAACATCATCAACCGCCACCCTGTCTTCACGCCCACGGACTGGGAATACATCTTTGCATGCTCAGAACTGGGCGTGACGCCCGGGGAGGCGCGTCCGGAAGTAGAGCAACACCCAGCCTACCAGGAACTCCAGGAGATCGGAAAGCTCGGAGAGAACATCACCAAGGAGCAAATGATCGAATTCTGTCTACGAAATTCCGATTTCATAGACATGATAAGAAGCTAAGAGGCCACATAGAGCGCCTCTCTATTCAGAGGCGCTCCCAGGGGAAGATTCAAGTAACTAGGGGACCAAATTCGAAGATAGAGGAGTTAAGGAGGAACAGCAGCACCGCTGCTTAGCCTCCACCATCTCCGGACTGAGGAGGTCCGTGATTTACTAGCGAGCGAACACTCGTCTGGTGTGAGACGTTCCCCGGGGAGTCCACTGGGGGTTGAAGCGCACAATAACCCTGGGTTCGGTGTGGGGTGGCGAAGGGTGAGTGGACTGTTGTAGCCTGTTGTGGGGTTGTGTACCACTGAGGCTACGGTGGGGATGAAGCCTCTCCGTCGTCTCTAGGTCCCCAGTTCAATACATTACAATACAATTCAACTTGTTCTCATTAGAAATATGCTGATGGATTCTGTTGGGTAGCTTCTAGCTTATATATTATTGATCATGTATTATCCCATTACTGACAGCAGTTGTATCACTGATTTAGCCACGTTGGCCTAGTTCTAGAGTAATTACGAACATCTCAAACACTGAAACTTCCTGGCAGATTAAAACTGTGTGCCGGACCGAGACTCGAACTCAGGACCCCTGCCTTTCGCGGGCAAGGTTCGCAGGAGAGCTTCTGTAAAGTTTGAAATGTAGGAGACGAGGTACTGGCAGAAGTAAAGCTGTGAGGACGGGGCGTGAGTCGCGCTCAGATGGACGCCGGCGCGGTAGCGTGTTCGGTCAGAGCGTTAGCCTTCCTCTGTGACAAAACTAACTGAGCGAACGGATGAACGAGAAAACTGAACGGGTGTCATCGGACGTCCGACCTGAACGAATTCAGCGAACAATATAATATGCCGGCACGGTAACTCAGCGTGTTTGGTCAGAGGGCTAGATGCCCTCTGTAATAAAAAAAAGACTGAGTTAATGGATCAACAACGAACTGAAATGGCTGTCTTTCGACGTCCGCCCCGAGCAGATACAACGAACGAAAACGAACAAAATGAGATTAAAAAAAAAAAAGATGGTAGAGAACTTGCCCGCGAAAGGCAAAGGTCCCGAGTTCGAGTCTCGGTCCGGCATACAGTTTTAATCTGCCAGGAAGTTTCATATCAGCGCATACTCCGCTGCAGAGTGAAAATCTCAATCTCCTACGTTGATGACATATTTCACCTCATACAAAATATCACTTTCGCTGTATTTATCATAATCGAGTCAATAGGGCAGATTATGGGGTAACAGAGGCAGTGATGTTCCAGTTTGATAAGTAATTTTTTTTTCATTCTGCTATAAGTAAGGATCGTTTAAAAAAGTAGCTTTTTACCGGAATATCTTCGAAGATGTCGACCAGTAGGCTAGACTACTACGGAAAAACCGCACCCATTTACTTATGAGCATGAAACGCATGTAAACACTGCATAAACGTATATATAATACCCTCTCCAAAATATTTGAGGTCGCGTTCATTCGTAAGTGCATTCATTGTAACAAAATTTGATTAATATTCATAAACTGATGTTGTAGCTTGCTCGGAAATAGACTTACAATCATCGTACACAGTGTGTACCGCAAACCTACGCACACTGACTTATACCTACAAGCCAGCAGTTGCCACCATCTGGCACAGGAGAATGGAGTGCTCAAAACACTGGTCCGCAGAGCACAAACTCTGTCATATCCTGATAGTATGGCCACAGAAATAGAACACTTACAATCAGTGTTCAGCAGGAATGAGTACTCCTCTAGAGATATCCAGAAGGCACTTCAACCTGCTAACCGGCCAAAGGATCAAGAAGAAGAACCAGAAGAGGCAAAGAAGATGGCATACCTGCCATATGCCGGACCTATCTCTGCCAAGATCAGCAGGATTCTCGAGGAATATGACATCAAGAGCATATTTTGCCCACCCACCAAAATTGGGGCTATGCTGGGGAATGTAAAAGATGACCTGGGGCTACGCAGGCCAGGTATTTACAACATACCATGCCAGTGTGGGATGTCATACATTGGCCAGACCACCAGAACTGTGAACATCAGGTGTAAAGAACACCAGAGACATTCCAGACTCAGGCAGGCAACTAAATCAGCCATAGCAGAGCATTGTCTGCAACTTGGTCATTCAATGGATTACAATGACACCAAGATTGTGACACAGACCTCAAGATTTTGGGACAGCGTCATTAAAGGAGCCATTGAGATTAAGGTCACAGACAATCCCGATTAGGAAGCGCCCAGCACGAAACAGAAGTGGAACTCATAGTAACAGTAACCAACATCTCAGACCAGGTCTGACACACCTCAGATGATAACCACATCCGTTGAGGACGGCCAGAACGGGCGCCGACGGCAGTCGGAACATCTGCGACTGGAGGGGTCCATTGAAGCCGAGTCTGGCGGGCGCGGACCACAAAGGAACACTCGACCCGGCGCGGACCGATTAGGGAACGCCCAGCTCCTCCCAGGCATAAATACTGTACTCGATCGACCCAAGTATCAGTCTCAGCTAGCACCTGAAGAAGACAGCGAGGCACGCTGTTGAAATATCGTGCGAGAACGACGCGAACATCTGGCTGGATTCCCGAATATCCAAGGTGTCAACAGATCGCTGGGAAAGCATGAAGAATCACTGCGCTTACTAAAAGTTTCACTCCAGTGTTCGTACGTTTCATATTGTTTTCTGAGATAAAAGACTATAACAAGAACCGCTTAATGACATTCATACATAAAGTATGACGTACTATACTACAGACAAATATAGTGAAAAGATAATGCAAAACATGATTATAATACCGTAAGCAAAACAATCTCTATAAGGACTATAAAAGCTTAACGTTGGTACAAAAAGCAGTCAAATACATGGGTACTGGGTACTCATATATTCAATAACTTATCAGAGCATATTCAAGGTCTTGTAAGTGATAAAGATCGGTTTCAGAGTGAATTAAAGAACTTCCTGTTGGCCAATTCCTTCCACTCCATCGATGAATATCTTCACAAGGATTATATCTCAAAATTCCGTCTGCATTAGAACTGTTCAATATCCACGTATACGAGTACAAAAAAATTAAAAAAAGCTTTAAGCTTTGACTCTATCCACATCCCAGAGACTCCTCTCCAAGGGATCCATAGAAAACGATAGATGTAATGTGATGTAAAAGACAATACCAGCAACAACAAAAAATTATCGTATAGCGAGATCTTCCCATCCTCTCATTCTAACGTTCTGTCATTTAACACATTATCTTTGGTCATTTTAGGACAAGAAGCTTATCATGCACCTAAAGCTAGAGAGTTTCTGTGCAGAATATTCAATTTAAGGCTAAGTAGTTTTCGGACACGTGTGATATCTGTAATCGTTTTCCCACAGAAGCAGTCATCTTATTAATGGAGAATCTTTATCCGCTGACTGGTTCTTTCAGAGGACCTAACAGGAAGAAAGCCATTGGGTTGGAAATGTCATGGAAAAAAGGCAGATGGAGTATATTGAGGAACCTAAGCCCAAATGAGATGCACAGTAAGTGCGGAAATGTGGTTTTGTTGTTACTCCTGCCTTCAAAATGAAGGCTTAACATAGTAGATCTTGGTGCTGTAGCATCGTTCCCACTTTGTATAGTCCGTAATCATAACACCGAGGTAATACCAAAACGCGGTCAACTCAGGCTTTTCGGAGGAGAAATAAGTATTTACTTCTCTGGTGAGTGTGCTGTTGTGTTTATGTGTGTGTATTTTCACACTTCTTCCCAAACGAGCGCCGGAAAACAACAAACGTGTCTCTTGTGTTGAGCCTGTTCACGAATATTGTGAATGACAACGTGCTGTTTTGTTTTGGATTCTCCTCCGTTGCACAGTTTCATTTTTGTCACTGTCGTCAAGTGTATAGCATACCCCATCAAACTGACATTCGTGAATTCCGGTTAAAGCGAAAACCGACGTTGGTCCCACATAGTTAAAATGCAGTTAAAGAACGTATTGTGCGAACAGGCGTTTTATTGATTTGTCACCAACGTTGGTTTTGATGTACCTCAAATCTGTCAGTTTGAAACAAACGAAAGAGAGCTGCCAGTACTGGCATAACGTAGCCTCCGCTATCATTGTATTCTAACTTGTCCACATTCAGAGGCCCTTCATTTGAGCAAGCGAAACTACTTCACAGTGACTACTACCGAGTGCAAAACTGTAGTCAAATCTCTGCTTTCAACCATTTCTTTTCCCTAGTTTGTCCCCTACAGAGGATCTTTACCACAGGAAATTATTAGCGAACAATGAAACCGATAAACTGCAGGGACGTATTCCTGACTGTAAATGGAGGAAACGGAGGGAAAATGGTCCTACGAAAAGATGTCCGGAAATGAATCTTTGCCATGGTAGGTGGCGCTGATGAATGAAAGTTCCTCTGACCAAGTCCCGTGTATTCCATGTGTATGTGACTGACGCAGCGTACTGTAACTAACAGAATGGTTCGGTATTAATGTCGAGAACAACAAGAGATGATGATTGTGTACGGCCAAGCAGATCAAAACGGTCGAGAGGCAGTACAGTGTTGGTGTAATCATGAATCGTTTCAGACAGACGAACGTACGAGGTGCATTCAAGTTCTAAGGCCTCCGATTTTTTTTCTAATTAACTACTCACCCGAAATCGATGAAAGTAGCGTTACTTCTCGACGAAATCGCCCTGCAGACGTACACATTTTTCACAACGCTGAGGCCATGATTCCATGGCAGCGGCGAAGGCTTCTTTAGGGATCCGTTTTGACCACTGGAAAATCGCTGAGGCAATAGCAGCACGGCTGGTGAATGTGTGGCCACGGAGAGTGTCTTTCATTGTTGGAAAAAGCCAAAAGCCACTAGGAGCCAGGTCAGGTGAGTAGGGAGCATGAGGAATCACTTCAAAGTTGTTATCACGAAGAAACTGTTGCGTAACGTTAGCTCTATGTGCGGGTGCGTTTTCTTGGTGAAACAGCACACGCGCAGACCTTCCCGGACGTTTTTGTTGCAGTGCAGGAAGGAATTTGTTGTTCAAAACATTTTCGTAGGATGCACCTGTTACCGTAGTGCCCTTTGGAACGCAATGGGTAAAGATTACGCCCTCGCTGTCTCAGAACATGGACACCATCATATTTTCAGCACTGGCGGTTACACGAAATTTTTTTGGTGGCGATGAATCTGTGTGCTTCCATTGAGCTGACTGGCGCTTTGTTTCTGGATTGAAAAATGGCATCCACGTCTCATCCATTGTTACAACCGACGAAACGAAAGTCCGATTCATGGTCGTTGCGCGTCAACATTGCTCGGCAACATGCCACACGAGCAGCCATGTGGTCATCCGTAAGCATTCGTGGCATCCACCTGGATGGCACTTTTCGCATTTTCAGGTCGTCATGCAAGATTGTGTGCACAGAACCCACAGAAATGCCAACTCTGGAGGCGATATGTTCAACAGTCATTCGGCGATCCCCCAAAACAATTCTCTCCACTTTCTCGATCATGTCGTCAGACCGGCTTGTGCGAGCCTGAGGTTGTTTCGGTTTGTTGTCATACGATGTTCTGCCTTCATTAAACTGTCGAACCCACGAACGCACTTTCGACACATCCATAACTCCATCACCACATGTCTCCTTCAACTGTCGATGAATTTCAATTGGTTTCACACCACGTAAATACAGAAAACGAATGATTGCACGCTGTTCAAGTAAGGAAAACGTCGCCATTTTAAGTATTTAAAACAGTTCTCATTCTCGCCGCTGGCGGTAAAATTACATCTGCCGTACGGTGCTGCCACCTCTGGGGCGTATTGACAATGAACGCGGCCTCATTTTAAAACAATCCGCATGTTTCTATCTCTTTCCAGTCCGGAGAAAAAAAATCGGAGGCCTTAGAACTTGAATGCACCTCGTACAGTATGCCCAGTCAATATCGTGAAAGCCGAAGTACGATTATGAGTACCCTTGAAACGTCCCCTTAGAACAATTTATGAATTACTGTGCTGATAAACCTCTTACATTATTTGCTTTTCAAACAGCTGAGCAAAACTGAACGTACTCAAACATTCACTAAAGTGACACACTATATTTTTTAGCACAACGCAATCTGACTTTCAAAAATCCCTACAAAAGAATGACCCTGACTAACAATAACCTATGCGTTTCACAAATCGCTTACCTCACAAAAATCTTGGTTACTCAAACTACTGCAATACAGCAAGCGCCACTACTGCCAGCTAAATAAAAGATTCAAACTACGGAAGGCACTAACTACTAGAAGGCATAGTTAGCAAATGAAGGATTTTAATAGAGAACAAACAATGTATTTACCTCAACAGTGTTGAAAAATCATAATATACATAGCATTTCATAATATCCAGTATTACTAATTTCAAAACTCCGCCATCTCTCTCCCTACATCCACCACTGCTGGCGGCTCATCTTCAACTGCGCAACGCTACGCGCTGTTCACGTCCAGCTGCCCAACACTACAATGGCAGACAACAATGCAAACTAGCCACAGACTGCACACAGCACAGCCAGTGATTTTCATACAGAGAGCGCTACGTAACGTTGCCAATAAGAAAACATAAACAGCCTACTTACACCCTGCACGACAACCGCTACCATCCCAATCACCTGCAAAGAGTGCGAGAATTATCAGCAGCCGATTTCCCTCTACGAGAAAGATTTTGTCGATGGGTTTTGCACCAGACTATCCCAATTACGGGATTTCTGCCCTCAGTCCTCTTTACCACCGAAGCAGCCTTTACCAGAACTGTCATCACCAATATCGTCATCTATGAGCTACATCGGGAAATGGTTGAGACGTGTCATCAGCATCGGTTCAGCGTTAAGTGTGTGAGCAGGGATTCTTGGCGACCACGTACTTGAATCGGTTATTATTATACAACGCCTCCACGGAGTAACGTAGCCGGCGGTATGGCCGAGCGGTTCTAGGCGCTACAGTCTTGAATCGCGCGACCGCTACGGGCGCAAGTTCGAATCCTGCCTCGGGCATGGATGTGTGTGATGTCCTTAGGTTTAAGGAGGTCGAAGTTCAAGGGGACTGATGACCTCAGCAGTTGAGTCCCATAGTGCTCAGAACCGTTTGATCCATTTTTTGGAGTAACGTATCTGGACTGCGGGATACTCTGCCTGAATGCCTTTCGCAGTGTGGTTTCTGCATAAAGAAGCACCAACCCACTTACGCATTACAGTTTGCCGAAGCTCGACATGCTCCCCGCACTTCGGATAGAACGCCGTTACCTCTGGGGGGCATGTGAAAACCATTGTGTGTACTGAACCAGTTCCTGACGTGCAGGTCCTTCAAGTAGCGAGTTCACAACGCCTGTGACACTACTCGGAGGGAGGCCGGAACGCGCGAAAGAGTGCGGCAATCTATGATGCGACGTGTGAACGCGTGCACTACAGTACATGAAGGCCACTTTGTTCAAAAATTTTCATATGTGTGTGAATTCCTAACAGACCAAACTGCTGAGGTCATCGGTTCCTGACTTACACACTACTTAAATAACTTATGGTAAGAACTCTTGCCGGAGGGAGGACTCGAACTTCCGGTGGGAGGAGCCGCGCAATCCGTCACATGGCGCCTTAAACCACGCGGGCATTCCGCGTGGCTAAGCCTCTTTAACCATATGTTATGACGTGGAAGCGAAACAGCTCCGTAATGTGTTCCAGGACGATTTACTGTCGTTGCACGCATGTCTGAACATATGTTCACAGGACCTTTTCTCCCCCCCCCCCCCCCTTTTCCAGTCGAGAATCTGTCACTGCAGATTTCCTGTCGGTTTTGTTAATGTTCAGCCTGTGTGTACATTTAATAACGTAACTGGGTATACTCGTCTTCCTATTCACATTCTGCCTCTACTGGATGTGCAACACTGGACATTTTCATGGTTTTGTTTCGTCTTATCTTTGTGCCCCTATTACCTGCAGTTATCAGTGGGGGCTTTTCCGCTCGTTAAACAAATTTGTCATTACTTCTTGAGTTTTTCTGCCAGGAGAACTTTCCAGAGGTGAATTTTCTTCCTTTCTTCTATCTCGTACATAGAGTCGTGGAATACCTGATTCCTTCAGGTCTTGCTTTAGTGCATTGAACCCACTTACCCTGAACTCGAAATACGTCAGTGAAACATAGCGAGATAGTTAACTCAAGGGGCCATACAAAACAATTATCGTAAAACTGAACCACGAAACACGTCAAGCACTGAGATGTTTAAATATCAGTGTGTACGTTATTCAAAATAAGTCAACGCATGATCAAGGCTAAAGAAGTCGAAATAATATATTGTCAGCTCGCGTGTTCATGATATGGATCAACTAGTGCTAAAAATTACACTCAAGCCGGCCGCGATGACCGAGCGGTTCTAGGCGCTTCAGTCCGGAACCGAGCGACTGCTACGGTCGCAGGTTCGCATCCTGCCTCGGGCATGGATGTGTGTGATGTCCTTAGGTTAGGGGACTGATGACCTCAGAAGTTAAGTCCCATAGTGTTCAGAGCCATTTGAACCTTTTTTTTTTCAGCGATACTATGGCAGCCTCACTGATTCGTTTAGCAGTTCCTTTAATCTCTTGCGGATTCTATGTTACTTTGTTACATTTTAATAAACTCCTTTACGTTCCAAAAAATGTTTTATTCGTCAGCTCCACCTAACGCGGCAACCATTCATTTACGGACACATGTTCGAGGACCTTTTCTCTGCATTTCGAGCCAGGAATCATCCCATGAAGTTTGTCGGCTTTATTAATGGTCCCCCTATATATCTTTCTACGCTGCTTGTTAGTCGTACCCATTAATTTTTATGGGCGGAAGCATCGTATATCCAACACTGCTGATTGTATATCTGGGATGTTCCGTGAAATTCCACCGCCGTTGTTATTCAGCTTAGAGTGGATTAGCAGATGGCAGCCAAATGAGTTTGCCGAGATGAGGCCTGCCGGTTGACTTGTCCTCTGTTGGGGTCCCGCCCTTAGACGTTGGCTGTCGCTACGGCTGTTGAGCACCATCTGTGCCCGCCTGTCTCTTTAGGAGCCTTTTAGCTCCCGCGGAGAGAGGAACTCTTCTATTGTCCGCGCTTCCGTTCTTCAAGAGGCCGTTGACAAGTAAGAGAACTGCTTACCTCGGCACGCTTTCAGACCACAGAGGTACTTTAGACACAGTAGCTGGTCTGTTCTTGTTAGTATTGGGTTCAGGATGCTCAAATTCTAGCTGGCCGGCAATTTATCTCAGCCAAATAGAATGGACCAGTTTGGAAATATTCGTTAACGACAGCAAAAAGATGAAAAACATTCGTACAAAGATTTTATTCTGCGTGGAAACACGATTACTTCTGTAGTAACTCTAGGGGAACTAAGAACGAGTCTTTCCTACGGTGTAACGTGTTCACTCGATCTCCCTGTCTTTTTTCATCTCCTTCTCCTGCCCATTACTGTTAGTCGCCTTTACTTAAATTAGTTTATTGCTATTTTCCAATTTCTTAGTACGCAATCATCTCCACTCATTATATTTTTTTAACCCTCCATTATCTTCGACCAAAAATTACTTTGCTCTCTGCGAAAATCTACAACGCCTTCGATTTCCTTTCTAGTTAATTTCTATTACGGGATTTCTTTAACGTTATTAGTACCGTATTCCACACAAAAATCGAAAAATAGGCGTGCATAGTAACAATTATCTCTCATATCATTGATAAAATCAAGTTTTTATTGAGTCTACGTAATTACTGCACCCAATAGCATCAACAATTGTATCTCTTGTTTGCTCTAATTATTTTTTTCCTTCTGTTCCTCATTCCATTGTCAAATTAAGAACTCAGTTTCATATCACATGTTCGATTAACCAGATCTTCATTTCTTACTTCATATGTGGACTTAATATCTTACAAACTTCGAAAGCATGACATCATCGGAAACTCATTCAAAATTTTCATAGCAATATCTCAAACCAGTATAGTTCGCTTATCGACAAAAAGCTTCTTCGCCTGTAGTATCATAATTCTGATATTTTCCATGCTTTATCCATGTTGTGTAATCCTGCTTTCTTTATAGAATATTTCAGTTACTCTCTACTTCCACTACTTTGTCGTGCCCAGTTATGAAGTCAAGGGAAATTTCATTCTTCTTCCTATTGCTTTTCATCATTTTCGTGATTTTCTCCTCACGTCATCTTGGATAGTAAGTATGCCACCTTATTTTTCCTACAGGTCTTATGTCTTCCTTACACCTGATCAGAGTGTCTGTCGTCTGTGAATCCTGGAATATGTTTGACTTGTATTTTCAATCCTCTTCTGGAATTTCCTTTTACTTTCTTCATTACAGCCACTTTCTTTGTCATACTGCAACCTCTTCGTCGGTTTCGGTCTATGGTACTACCGTCTCTCACAGACTGCCCATTGTTTTCACTAGCTCCAGTAATAACATGGACTTGTCGGTATTTTCTCCGTTCCTTCTTTCATTAATAAATACGAGGTTAAATTTTCTTGTGTGGTACCTTTCCTGCTATTGCACTGACATTGCTACCTGTCCGTCACATGAAGGATTTATTTTCTGCTATTTTGATAGCATTGCTCTCAGATATTCCTAGGTGAATATAGTCAAGCTGATCCACGTTTATACCGATGTTTTTACGGTAATGCGATGATAATGATTTTTTAGAATATCTAGAAGAGACGGTGGCCTGCACGTTGGTGTATCTGGAAAAATTTATTTTGCTATGGTTTATAAGAAAGACTGTGCCAACTGAATTTTTCTTCAACTGACCCACCATAGAGCATTGGGCCTGTCATACTCATCAGAACCATGTATTAAAATAGTTTACCGTAATAATTCCAAGGATTGTTTCATGTCCATTCATCCATGTCTCAAGAAGAGACATAACAAATGATATAAACACATGTCTGAAACGCTGTGGTCCAAACAGTTTAATTTTAGGGAAATGTTAAAACCTAGTATAAGGCTTGTTGTCTCGCGTATGGTATTGCTCTTAAGTAAAAAATTATAGACCTACCGTATTTCTGTATTTTAGGCTTATTGTGTAGGCAACACATACTGTAGTGTGTACTGTTTTGTCGGTATATATTTTGGAGTATTTGAATGCAATAGCGCTCGCATGGAGAAGACGATTATAGACAGGGCCGTCGCAATTTTTTGGCTTGAGAACGAGACTGCCATGCCAGAAGAACAAAGTGAGTGACCGTTACAAAACATTTTCGTGCAAACATCAGCCCAGCTTCCAAAGTGACATCGCCTCTTACTAAGTTTTCTCTTCTTTCCCAGGATGACCAAAGAATTTACGATAACACTGTGTAACATCAGTATGACCTTATTGTAAAGTTGTTTATTTAGTGCCATTTAGCCTGAAGATGAGGTATTCCCTTGAAGCATGACGCTAAATAAATAGATAATACAATAGTTGACAAAGTTTGTGACGTAGCGGTAATTTAAAAATACCTTTGCATATTTCTTGAGACAGTCACGGTCGAAAAATAGTAAGAATGGCTTCAAATTCTTCTAATAACCATCTCTTTGAGTCACTTTCTTATGTGCTTACTGTATCCGACATACGTGTGAAACAACTGTTAAGATGCACTAACTAGACTTTAGACTGATGAGAACATATCAGAAAATACATCTCAGGATTCTGCTGTCTTAAATGAGCTGAAACTATTCATTGATGTGTTACTCATACAATTAGCTGTGAGTGAGAATGTTTAAGTATTTGAAGTATGATAGTCCTGTAGGGTTAGTTATGCGTAAATCAAATGGCAAACTTGAGTTTGCACACAAGCCGTCTGTGAGGGCCGTGATGGAATCCTTGTCAGGCCTCTGATGGTAGAAACAATGAAATACTCTCCATCTCCACTCATATCACACATATGGACACCGAGGTAACAAAACAGATTAACATCAGCTTTCACGAGGGTAATAAGCTTACCTTATAGTCACGCGTCTAACGTAGAAAAAAACAAGACCTACACTGATGCAGATCCGTCGGCTTTCGTGGCCGGTATCAATCTCATATGACCGTTTTGAGCCTACCACCGCTTCATTTTATAAGATACTGAAATTGTTAAAATAATACTTTCTGGGGAAAGCCCCTGCAACACAATTAAATCGTCGATTATTTTGGTACGTTGGGATTTTAAATATCTTATAAGATGTCGAGGCAATACATTCAGAGTGATTTTAATAACAGACCCTCACTATTTTACGAGAAACATGGCCATATAAGGAATACCTAGTAAAGACACTTTTTCCCAGAAAATTATATTTTCTAAACTGCTAAGAGCTGCTGATGAGATAATTCTTTACTAACTATCAGTTTCGATGAGGTGATCATGTATTCCATCATCGTAAATGGCAGTGAAGAGGACACAAAAAATACATATCTTATTAAACTCTCATTTCAAGGCACATGTAGCGTACATAGTCACAAAAGCCGTAATAACACAATGTGACATACTCACATAACATTATTTACAAGTCTACATAGTAACTTTCCTCCTGTGATATCAAGTAAAATAAATGTGTCACTGAAATTAAGATGCAACGTGTAAAGTAATGAAACTGGCAGTTTCTTATATATATCCGGAAACTTCGCATACCATTGAACAATGTTATTTGCCGTCAACAATTATATACATCATATAGACAGTAGTAAATTGTAAAGGAATAGTTAATTAATATACCTGTACTGTCATAATAAGGTTCCAAGTTTGTGTGTGGTGAACACTCGACATACTGACGGTTGCACAGCTGATTTCTATTTACAAATCGATGCAAAAATGATACAATATACTACGCAGAGGGCAACCAGTTTTCGATATTTATGCTAAGCTTGCAGTAGCTGTTAATAGTAGCTCTTGGGTGTCTGAAACGCTAACTCTTTCTAACAAGTTTTTCTTTGGTCGATTTCTGACCGTTTGTTCGGTACAAATTTTGCAGTTGTTTTCAAACTAACTTTCTGAGAGACATCAAACTTTCAACGTAGCTCAGAACTCGACGAGAGGTCAATATTAATATGTTTACGTGACAGAATGTGGCGGAGGGTACTTTGTGTACCACTGCTGCTGTTTCCCCCTTTTCTTATTCTACCTGCAAATTTTTTGTCGTAAAAACGGCAGCTCGTAAGTCCTCATGTGATCTCGATTCTGTCTAATTTGTACCTTCGGAGTCTTAGCATGAGATCACCGTAGGAGGGAGCAATATATTGGTTGACTCACACGAAAGAAACTTAAGTAATCCTGCAATTTACCACAGGTATGCATTGTAACCTCGTCAAAACGTATTAAATCGAAAGAAAAATTATAATATTAAAAAGCAGGAAAGCCTAATTTACATAAAAATCACGTTTTACAAATGGACTAAAAAGTATCAAATAAATTCACCTACCCCCATACAGATTCCTAACGCCCTACAGACAATCCTGACATTTTTTTTGGTGAGTTTTTAATGGAGAAGAAAATACTAATTACTTTAAACCGAAAAACGTGGAGCGCATGCAATTTATAATTGATGTATTATTGTTATGTTTTCCAAGCGTACCAAGCCTTTCTCTTTAAATACTACAGCTTTTTTTCCATAGCTGTTAAAAATTCATAAGCACAAATTTTCAGGACTTTCTGTACTAAGTTAGGAGTTTGTATGGGAGAAGAAAAAATAATTTTATATGTCTTAGCTTGGAAAGTGGGACAAAATTTAAACGAAATATTTAGAAAATTTCCTCTAGTGAGATTGTAGATACAATGGTCGACGCATACTAACGCACTAGTTGCGCCATTCATGCAACTTTTCAAAATATGCGTACTGAGCGACTTACAGTAGCGCTAGTATACTGCAGAATGAAGGTCAGTTGATACAAAATAGTTTGAGCCCTTAGACTGCGTCACACTTCTATTAAAACTTCACTACTGGATATTTCGACCCGACTGCTGGGATCTTCAGGATTCCGCTGAAGTCCTTGCGATCCTGAAGAATGTGGAAATTGAAGACATCATTCCCAGTGTGTCTCTTAATATATAAATTGTTAATTTTAACCATTTCCGTTTCCTAGCCTCTAATTACATTATTGGGGTAATTTATTACTCCACACGACCCACTTGTGTTTACAATTCTGTTTCTATAGCAATGTTGCTACTGCGCTTCTATGTAATCTCAGTACTGAGTGTGCTTTCGCATTCAGCAGGCGACCAGTATTTCCGTTAAGTACGTACTAGTTGGGGTCAAAATCTAGCACACGACACTGTAGACGTTGTCGTTTTTAACTGATTTATGTAGAATGGAGCGACGTTTGAACTACGATCAAAGTTGTTGTTGTTGTTGTGGTCTTCAGTCCTGAGACTGGTTTGATGCAGCTCTCCATGCTACTCTATCCTGTGCAAGCTTCTTCATCTCCCAGTACCTACTGCAACCTACATCCTTCTGAATCTGCTTAGTGTATTCATCTCTCGGTCTCCCCCTACGATTTTTACCCTCCACGCTGCCCTCCAATACTAAATTGGTGATCCCTTGATGCCTCAGAACATGTCCTACTAACCGATCCCTTCTTCTGGTCAAGTTGTGCCACAAACTTCTCTTCTCCCCAATCCTATTCAATACTTCCTCATTAGTTATGTGATCTACCCATCTAATCTTCAGCATTCTTCTGTAGCACCACATTTCGAAAGCTTCTATTCTCTTCTTGTCCAAACTATTCACCGTCCATGTTTCACTTCCATACATGGCTACATTCCATACAAATACTTTCAGAAATGACTTCCTGACACTTAAATCTATACTCGATGTTAACAAATTTCTCTTCTTCAGAAACGCTTTCCTTGCCATTGCCAGTCTACATTTTATATCCTCTCTACTTCGACCATCATCAGTTA
Organism: Schistocerca cancellata; assembly: GCF_023864275.1. Lineage (NCBI taxonomy): Eukaryota > Metazoa > Arthropoda > Insecta > Orthoptera > Acrididae > Schistocerca > Schistocerca cancellata. The sequence goes on from NC_064633.1 coordinate 456,564,433, forward strand.
TTTTGCTCCCCAAATAGCAAAACTCCTTTACTACTTTAAGTGTCTCATTTCCTGATCTAATTCCCTCAGCATCACCCGACTTAATTCGACTACATTCCATTATCCTCGTTGCTTTTGTTGATGTTCATCTTATATCTTCCTTTCAAGACACTGTCCATTCCGTTCAACTGCACTTCCAGGTCCTTTGCTGTCTCTGACAGAATTACAATGTCATCGGCAAACCTCAAGGTTTTTATTTCTTCTCCATGGATTTTAATACCTACTCCGAATTTTTCTTTTGTTTCCTTTACTGCTTGCTCGATATACAGATTGAATAACATCGGGGAGAGGCTACAACCCTGTCTTACTCCCTTCGCAACCACTGCTTCCCTTTCATGTCCCTCGACTCTTATAACTGCCATCTGGATCAAAGTTATGTGTTATTATAAGGTACCAAGGACTCCGACTTACTGGATCCACCGGACACTTTTCAATATGTAGTTGAAACAGAAGTATCTGATAATGAAACTGATCCTGGTATAGAGGACGATGAAGATGCAGATGAGACATGCCACTGATCGAACCTAATATCAAAGAGAGGAAAATGAATTACATTAATTTCTATAGAAACTTGCAGACAGTAACGGACGAAGTTCTTTGCAGTAATTTGTAAAGTAATAGCGGGCTCGACGAATCTGCAGTCCAAACAAAAAAGAAAGGTATCACGTTGCCAAGTATGTCCACGCCTTAAAAACACAAAAACTACCAAGACATGCACTAAATGTAAAACATAAGCGTGCAAAATGGATTCGATCGGCGAAAAGCTACGTCTTGACTTTGATTGTTGTTGTTGTGGTCTTCAGTCCTGAGACTGGTTTGATGCAGCTCTCCATGCTACTCTATCCTGTGCAAGCTTCTTCATCTCCCAGTACTTACTGCAACCTACATCCTTCTGAAGCTGCTTAGTGTATTTATCTCTTGGTCTCCCTCTACGATTTTTACCCTCCACGCCGGCCGGAGTGGGCGTGCGGTTCTGGGCGCTACAGTCTGAAGCCGAGCGACCGCTACGGTCGCAGGTTCGAATCCTGCCTCGGGCATGGATGCGTGTGATGTACTTAGGTTAGTTAGGTTTAATTAGATCTACGTTCTACGCGACTGGTGACCTCAGAAGTTAAGTCGCGTAGTCCTCAGAGCCATTTGAACCATTTTACCCCCCACGCTTCCCTCCAATATTAAATTTGTAATTCCTTGCTGCCACAGAAAATGTCCTACTAACCGGTCCCTTCTTATTGTCAAGTTGTGCCACAAACTCCTCCGAAATTCTGTTCAATACCTCCTCATTAGCATTCTTCTGTAGCACCACTATTCGAACGCTTCTATTCTCTTCTTGTTCAAACTATTTATCGTCCATATTTCAGTTCCATAAATGGCTACACTCCATACATATACTTTCAGAAATGATTTCCTGACACTAAAATTTATACTCGATATTAACAAATTTCTCTTCTTCAGAAACGCTTTCCTTGCCATTGCCAGTCTACATTTTATATCCTCTCTATTTCGACCATCATTAGTTATATTGCTCCCCAAATAGCAAAGCTCCTTTACTACTTTAAGTGTATCATTTCCTAATCGACTACATTCGATTATCCTCGGTTTGCTTTTCTTGATGTTCGTCTTATATCCTCCTTTCAAGACACTGTCCATTCCGTTCAACTGCTCTTCCAAGCCCTTTCCTGTCTCTGACTGAATTACAATGTCATCGGCAAACCACAAAGTTTTTATTTCTTCTCCATGGATTTTAATACCTACACCGAATTTTTCTTTTGTTTCCTTTACTGCTTCCTCACTATACAGAATGAATAACATCGGGGAGAGGCTACAATCCTGACTCACTCCCTTCCCAACCACAGCTTCCCTTTCATGCCTCTCGACTCTTATAACTGCCGTCTGGTATCTGTACAAATTGTAAATAGCCTTTCGCTCCCTGTATTTTACCCCTGCCACCTTAAGAATTTGAAAGAGAGTACTCCAGTCAACATTGTCAAAAGCTTTCTCTAAGTCTACAGGTGTTAGAAACGTAGGTTTGCCTTTCCTTAATCTTCATTCTAAGATAAGTCGTAAGGTCAGTATTGCCTCACGTATTCCTACTTTTCTACGGAATCCAAACTGATCTTCCCAGAGGTCGGCTTCTACCACTTTTTCCATTCGTCTGTAAAGGATTCGCGTTAGTATTTTGTAGCTGTAACTTACTTAAACTGATAGTTCGGTAATTTTCACACCTGTCAACACCTGCTTTCTTTGGGATTGGAATTATTATATTCTTCTTAATGTCTAAGAGTATTTCGCCTGTCTCAAACGTCTTGCATAGTAGAGTTTTGTCATGACTGGCTCTCCCAAGACCGTCAGTAGTTCTAATGGAATGTTGTCTACTCCCGGGGCCTTATTTCGACTCAGGTCTTTCACTGCTCTGTCAAACCCTTCACGCAGTATCGAATCTCCCATTTCATCTGCATCTACATCCTCTTCCATTTCCATAATACTGTCCTCAAGTACATCGCCCTTGTATAGACCCTCTATATACACCTTCCACCTTTCTGCATTGCCTTCTTTGCTTAGAACTGGAGTTACATCTGAGCTCTTGCTATTCATACAAGTGGTTCTCTTTTCTCCAAATGTCTCTTTAATTTTCCTTTGAGCAGTATCTATCTTACATTAATGAGATAAGCCTCTACATCATTACATTTGTCGTCTAGCCATCCCTGCTTAGCCATTTTGCAGTTCCTGTCGATCTAATTTTTGAGACGTTTGTATTCCTTTTTGCCTGCTTCATTTACTGAATTTTTTATATCTTCTCCTTACATCAATTAAATTCAATACTTCTTCTGTTACCCAAGGATTTCTACTAGCCCTCGTCTTTTTACCTACTTGATTGTCTGCTGCTTTCACTACTTCACCTCTCAAAGCAACCCATTCTTCTTCTATTGTATATCTTTCCCCATTCCTGTCAATTGTTCCCTTATGCTCTCGCTGAAACTCTCTACAACATCTGATTTAGTCAGTTTATCCAGGTCCCATCTCCTTAAATTCTCACCTTTTTGAAGTTTCTTCAGTTTTAATCTACAGTTCATAACCAGTAGACTGTGGACATAGTCCACATCTGCCCTGGAAATGTCTTGCAATTTAAAACCTTGTTCCTAAATGTCTGTCTAACCGTAATATAATCTATCTGATACCTTCTAGTATCTCCAGGATTCTTCCATGCATACATCCTTCTTTTATGAGTCTTGAACCTAGTGTTAGCTAAGATTAAGTTATGCTCCGTGCTAAATTCTACCAGACGGCTTCCTCTTTCATTTCTTACCTCCAATCCATATTCACCTACTATGTTTCCTTCTCTCCCTTTCCCTACTCTCGATCTCCAGTCACCTATGACTATTAAATTTTCATCTCCCTTCACTACCTGAATAGTTTCTTTTATCTCATCATACATTTCATCAATTTCTTCATCATCTGCAGATCTAGTTGGCATACAAACTTGTACTACTGTAGTATGCGTGGGCTTCGTGTTTATCTTGGCCACAATAATGCGTTCACTATGCTGTTTGTAGTAGCTTACGCGCACTCCTATTTTTTTTATTCATTATTAAACCTACTCCAGCATTACCCCTATTTGATTTTGTATTTATAACCCTGTATTCACCTGACCAAAAGTATTGTTCCTCCTGCCACCGAACTGCCAGGTTAAATTCACCCGTGCACATCTCCACAGCCGTCGTTCATCCATCTTATCAATGGCGCTTGGCGCACCACGTTTGCCTCGGCGCCGGGTTTGGATAGCGCCGTTGTGCCATCCACGGTATACCGTTACCAGAGCGGTAGGCGGAAATTTTAAAAATGCTTCGACTCTTAGCTATGATTATTCCGTTCTGGACAGAGATACATCGCTCCGTTTCCGCATTGCGACAACGTCTGAACTGTGCCCACGTCCCCACGACACGCCTTGTATATTATCCAGTGTTAGTGCCGTCTCTGATTGCTTATTGCACATTGATATCCAACGTTTGCGGTGACCGTGCATATTTGAAAATTTTCTGCATAACTGCTCTGAATAAATTCAGTGACGTAGAACCCTCTTTCCCTACTTGTCTTCGGTTCTTTACTTCTCACTGTCGCAGCATTTGTCTGATGGAAGCTGCGATATTCACCTATATTATATAGGTCTCCAGGCTTTCGAGGCCGTTGTTATTGATGATATAACAATCTTTACGCCAGATTATATTTCACTTCAAAATTCTTCACTGCTCAACATTGTGGTTCGTCTGTTGGAATATTCTTCATATTAATTTATGTTATTTTTTATTTTAATTTTATTTCCTGCAATTTAAAAATGATATTCCACTTAGGTACTAAGACAGGTAGTGTTTTCACAATATTTAAAAGCGTATGTTCATAACACGAGAATTATTTGAGTACACAATATTTTAACAGCGTTAAACAATGTTCCACCTTTATTGCAGGATGGGCTGTAAGTTTTGTCAATAGCAATACTTTGCACAGCGCAATGGTAATCAGCTGTGAGCTTGACTAGTGCATCATAGCCACAAGCCAGTTGATACTCGCAGTTTTAGTTTTGTTGTTATCTGAGAAACAAGGAATCATTTGCCAGAGGGGTATAGGCAACAGACACCGATACACTACATTCTACCAATCACGTACTATAGCTGCTTTCCAATCAGACACCAACGTAGAACAGACAATAGCGTATCGTTGATCCAACCCTTCAATAACAGCCTCCTCAAACCGTCCACTGATATCTCAGATACGTAACGTCCATAGCCGCTAGATAACCGAAAATGACAGTCTATAAAGAAAGACAGTCACCAGTATACAGTAGTGGACCTCCCTGAAGATGACCGCAGCAAGTCGCACGAAGCGTCGGTAATTTAGTTGTTTTATTAGTTTACAATGACGCTGCTCAATACCCGAAATTATTTTATCCAAAATAAATAGATGGTTAACAACAAAAAAGCGTGTATTTGCATTTCACACATGGCCATGATTGGTGTGGTGTTCCTGATTTTTTGTGGAACGTTTTACAAATAACCTACCTACATTTCGACAAGGTACTCCCAAAATAATTTTAAAAATTCAACTAGGTCAGTTGCGGAGTTTCCTTGTTCAGGCAGTCGAAAATCCGTTACTACAGAGGAGAATTTTAACGTTCTAGCGCAACTGGATCTCAAAGAAAAGTGTCCAGGGAGTATGGAATAACAAGAACAAGCCTTTGAATTATTCAGAAAAAACTGAAGATGAGACCATATAGGCTTGCTGCATGAAGATTATCCGTATAGAAGCATGGTATTCAGGGAGTTGTACACAATCTGATAAGAAACTGATCGGAAGTCTTACAAAAGCAAGAGTTTTTCAGCAGTGGGCTAAACGGGCCATATTTTTTCATGGTGTTGTCAGTTCTGTAAATTACCTACAGAAGTTCTTAGAACAGGAAAACGGTCCACTTTTGTAACATCTACAACCGGTTAAGAAAAAGTTGATATGTCGGTTATAGTGAGGGTACCCCAGATTATAGTGAGGGACTTTCTAAATGAACACTTTTCCAAATGGATTGCCGGACAAGTTACTATTCATTGGTCTCCACATTCTCCAAGTATCACACCCATGGATTCTTCATTCTAGTTTGTGCTTTACAAATGTGGTTTATTCCTTCAAGATATTTGATGTTGAGCACCTGATGGAATGAGCCCAATGAAATTTTGAAAATCCACAGTCCCGGAGGATTGCCGGCAGAATTAGTAAATGAGTGTTGAAAAGAGCCGGCCGCGGTGGTCTCGCGGTTAAGGCGCTGCAGTCCGGAACCGCGCGACTGCTACGGTCGCAGGTTCGAATCCTGCCTCGGGCATGGATGTGTGTCATGTCCTCAGGTTGGTTAGGTTTCAGTAGTTATAAGTTCTAGGGGACTGATGACCACAGATGTTAAGTCCCATAGTGCTCAGAGCCATTTGAACCTTTTTTTTTTTGTTGAAAAGACATAGTATTATTTTAAAACAGGTGAAACCAATTTGAGTACCTTTCGTAGGTTAACTAAACACTAGAATTATTTCTGTGATAAGAATAAATTTGCATTTTTATTTGTTTATTATTATTGTACCAAATGCATTTTGACTACTGACATACGGCGTCTCCTATACTTGTAAACTTTACCCTTATACACATTCCATATTTAGAGTCCACTACTGACCGGTTAGTAGGACATGTTGTGAGGCATCAAGGGATCACTAGTTTAGCATTGGAGGGTAGCGTGGAGGGTAAAAATCGTAGAGGGAGACCAAGAGATGAATACACTAAGCCGATTCAGATGGATGTGGGTTGCAGTATGTACTGGGAGATGAAGAAGCTTGCACAGAATAGGGTAGCATGGAGAGCTGCATCAAACCAGTCTCAGGACTGAAGACCACAACAACAACAACAACAACAACTGACCTAGTCTCTTGAATTCATAAATTTAATTTGCGAATACCTTGTCGAAATATAGGTAGAATAATTGTAAAACGTTCCAGAAACAAATAACAATTGAAACTTATTTACTTCTCTTTTTTTGGAACTTTGCTTAAGTAATCTGTCTTTATAAAAAAAAAATATCTTACCAACTATTAAGCCTCCTCAATTAGCCCTTTCACCTCTTTAACTGAGTTTATCGTATGAACTTAACAAGAGAAAGAAAATCTGCTTCAACGACATTCAGAATCATGTTCTTGGATCAAATAATGAACGATTAAGTAAACCGAAAAGAAAAATAATCAATAACTTTCAATAAGGTACATGAACACATCAACTAGGCATTTACTTTCATTAATCAAAGTCACTAAAAGTCTTTTTCCTCCTGCCACCGAACTTCACTAATTCCCACTATATCTAACATTAACATATCCATTTCCCTTTTTAAATTTTCTAACCTTCCTGCCCGATTAAGGGATCTGACATTCCACGCTCCAGTCCGTAGAACGCCAGGTTTCTTTCTCCTGATAACGACGTCCTCCTGAGTAGTTCCCGCCCGGAGATCCGAATTGGGGACTATTTTACCTCATAAATATTTTACCCAAGAGGACGCCATCATCATTTAACCACGCAGTTGCATGTCTATGCAACTGCTGAGCAACTTACTGCTCAGATGACCCAAGGAGTCTCTTCAATGACTTTGCTGCGTACGAGCCTCCGATGCAGGCACCTGGCTGAGGCACCCATACTTACCGCTGTTCGTCCGTTACGAGGGTTGGGATTTTCACACCAATACTACAATTAAATGTCCGCTGAGTAGTGACATGTAGCCTTTTCAGATGGTTCACGTTTTATGCTCCACCGACCTGTACGGCATGAAACATCATGGAACAATCGTCGAAAGAGTCTAAGACGGAGGGCAGTGCCTAGGTGATCTCGTCATTCTCGAAGGCAGAATGGATTAATAGAAGTATGCACCAACCCTTGAAGACCGCGTCCACAACTACATGCAGTTTATTTTTTCTCAGCATGATGTCAACTAGTGGCAGGACAATGCAACATATCACAGAGCTCGCAGTATACGGCCAGGATGAGTATATTGTACTGGCCACCAAATCCAGTCGATAATCTGTGGAACCACCTCGATCGGGATTCTTAACCAAGAAACCTAGGGCAGCCGGCCGCGGTACTGGAGTCGACATGGCTCCACATGCCACTTCGTATCTTTTGGAATCTCTTCCGACTGTCTTCCTCGCACGCCTCGCAGCGGTTCGAGCTGCAAAAGGTAGTTACTCAAGCTTTTTACAGGTAATCACGTTAACGTCACTGGACAATGTATCAACTGGAGAAATGAAATGGGAATACTCTTCAACAGAACATATTAGAAACAGGTTCGTTTGGTTAATGACACAATACCGATTTTCTCTAATGTACATCAACTTCAAAAACACTAGGAGAGACTAAATAAATACAATATGTGATCCAAAGTATCCGGACACCCCCAATAACATACGCTTTTCATACAAGGTGCATTGTGCTGCCACCTAATACCAGGTACTCCATATCATCGACCTCAGTAATCATTAGACATCGTGAGAGAACACATTGGGGCGCACTTCGGAACTCACGGATTTCGAACGTAGTCAGGCGATTGGGTGTCACTTGTGTCATACGTCTCTACGCGAGATTTCCACACTCCTAAATATCCCTGTGTCCACTGTTACCGATGTGATGGTGCAATAGAAACGTGAAGGGACACGTACAGCACATAAGTGTACAGGCCGACCTCGTCTGCTGACTGACAGGAAGCGCCGACAGTTGAAGAGGGTCGTAATATGTAATAGGCAGACATCTATGCAGACCATTGCACAGGAATTCCAAACTGCATCAGGACCCACTGCAAGTACTATGACAGGTGGGAGGTGAGAAAGCTTGGATTTCATGGTCGAGCGGCTGCTCATGAGTCACTCATCACGCCGGTAAATGCCAAACGACGCGTCTCTTGGTGTAAAGAGCGTAAACATTTGACGAGTCAATAGTGGAGAAACGTTGTGTGGAGTGACAAATCACGGAACACCATGTGGCGATCCGATGGCAGGGCCGACCGGGGTGGCCGAGCGGTTCTAGGCGCTTCAGTGTGGAACCGCACGACGGCTACGGTCGCTGGTTCTAATCCTGCCTCGGGCATGGATCTGTGTGATGTCCTTATGTTAGTTAGGTTTAAGCAGTTCTAAGTTCTAGTGGACTGATGACCTCAGAAGTTAAGTCCCATAGTGCTCAGAGACATTTGAACCGATGGCAGGTTGTGGGTCTGGCGAATGCGTGGTGAACGTCATCTGCCAGCGCGTGTAGTGTCAACAGTAAAATTCGGAGGCGGTAGTGTAATGATGTAATCGTATTTTTCATGGAGGGGCCTTGCCCCCCGTGTTGTTTCGCATGGCACTGTCACACCACAGGCCTACATTGATCTTCTCAGCACCTTCTTGCTTCCCAGGGTTGAAGAACAATTCCGGGATGGTGATTGCATCTTTCGACACGATCAGAACCTGTTCATAATGCACGGTCTGTGGTGGAATGGTAACACGACAATAATATCCCTGTAATGGACTGGCCTGTACACAGTCCTGACCTGAATCCTACAGACCACCTTTCAGATGTTTTGGAACGCCGATTTAGTGTCAGGCCTCACCGACGGACATCCATACCTCTCCTAAGAGCAGCACTCCGTGAAGAATGGGCTGCCATTCCCCAAGAAACCTTCCACCACCTGATTGAACGTATGCCTGCGAGAGTGGAAGCTGTCATCAAGGCTAAGGGTGAACCAACACCATACTGAATTCCAGTATTACCGACGGAGGACGCCACAACCTTGTAAGTCATTTTCAGCCAGGTTTCCGTATATCACATAGTGTATGGCAAACATATCTGAACTCCATTTACACCGCTTGTAAGGGCATTCCAGGATAGGGTGTGATGAGAAACAATTGTTCAGGAAAAAATCTATATTTTATGCGGTCTCCGAGTTGATTAACATTGAAGTTAGCCAATCAGGCCGTTGCGCGCTCCATTTCAAACTGTCCATCAGATTCAGAGTCAGTTGTTCTCATAGCATAGAAGATAGCGCACAAGATCAGTCAGTCTTTGGCTCTAATTCCATATTTACTACTATTCTATACTATTTCTGTGTCGGTCTCTTGTTCGGTTTTAGGAAACCAAATGAAAAACACGTTTTCTCTGAGGGATCATTTCACTTTGCAAAAGCAACTAACTGTCCTATTGTCTAACTCCAATAACTCGGAAATAGCTCAACGTGTATAATCTTTTTCTTAACAGTTATTGGTTAGCATGGCCTACACTGAAACACGGCTAAAGCTTTTCCAACAGTTTCTAACCGCCCTGTATAATTCACTTAGAACAAGGATTGGATTGGTTGGTTGATTCGGGGGAGGGGCCAAACAAGCTAGGTCGTCGATCCTATCGGATTAGGGAACGATGGGGAAACTATCGGCCCTGCCCTTTCAAAGAAACCGTTCCATCATTTGCCTGCAGAGATTTAGGGAAATTACGGAAAGCCTAAATCAGGATGGCCGGACTCGGGTTTGAACCGTCGTCCTCTGGAGTACGAGTCCAGCTGACCACTGCGCCATCTCGCTCGGTCAAGGTTGGGCCCTTTAGATCGGTTTCGTACAATATAAGGGTACACCTGTTTCATAGTGTAAATTAATCGCGGAAGCACTCCATTAGCCTGCGGGTAAGCAATTTCTCACCAGTACCCTCACTTCCAAGAATACAATTCCGATGTGGCTTGCTGGATGAACGTTGTGACATTTGGTAGGATCGAAATAGGTTTTGTTAGAAGTAAAGCGTCTGTGAGTGACGTTTGTCGTGCATGAATAATTCAGTACACAGAACAACGCCCTACGGAATGAAATTGATTATGCTTCGTGTCACGGTCGGGCAAAGAATTTTAATCCTACAGGACGCTTCTAATTTGCGTACACTCCGGTGTACAGTGAAAGCTTACTCTGGACGCTTCTGCAGTTCGAGCTAGTATTTTCCGATACTTTAGTGTAAAATATTGAAAGAAAAACATTTGTCATAATTATCTATTTTTTCTTTGAAACAGCACGTTTTCATACCCTGCAAGCTCTAGCTCATGAATCACTGGATCAATTCGAGAGAAATATGATCGAACTGTGGTCTGCTCGCTCTGTTCAGTAACGTCATAACGCAGTTTAAATAACAATGACCCATGTTTAACTGCGCATTTAAAAAGCTGATATTTTTTGTTGTGTTGGAAACACTCAAAAATGTTCCTAAACGAGAATTTTCCAAGAAGGAAGTCACTGTAAACATTATTCTCCACAGCTATGTAATATTCACACTCCATCTGCGTACTGCTGAGGTTGCAATATTTGAAGATGCTTCATACATTATTTCCGATATCCCTTGTATCATCTGATGTACTGCAGAAGTCTGTCATCAAATATTTGCCTTCTTTTTCTTTTGAGTCAACAGTCTTCTGACTGGTTTGATGGGCCCACCACGAATTCCTCTTTTCATCTGAGTGGAACAGATGAGCGCTACGTCCTTACTTATCTCAACCTCTGCCTCAACTGAAAAACTGTCTCCCGTATCTACTGCTTTGTCAAATATAATTTTACAGCAAACCTTTCAAATTATTTCTCTGCATCTGTTCGCGTGGTATGTTCTGCTACTGAAAAAAAAGTAGGAGGAAAGCTTGAATTACTCATTAAAAAAGTTAAAAATTAACGAGGTCATTCTCATTACTTAACTTACTGTCTTCATTCGATTTACATCGACATCTTTGTTGCCTCATTAACTAGAGGTGTATTTTTGCTTCGAGGAGGATATTCAGGTTATAGATCGAAATTTGTAAGCAAAATTACTTGTCCCAAGCAATTTGTCAATCACTTACAGCATTTACATCTCATCATTCTGACACAGCACTATTCCAACGATCAAAAATGTCTGAAATTAAGAATACTACATGACACATAATTTACAGCAACTTTCCACCAATCACCTACAATAACTTCCAGCTACTAGTCAATAAGAACAAAGATAATGTATAGATCAAAGAAAATCTTTCATATAACAAGTGAGCTAGTTATCGATTATCTTTTCTGATCTTATTCTGGAAGTGCATGATTAACGACTCAAATGTCAATTACATGAAGTATGATTATTCCTGAATAACGAAATTTCGAAGTAAAATAAGTATATGATATATTAAGTTCTTTTGAAATTAATAAATTTAATATTCAATATGTTACATTCATGCTGAAACGCATTTTATTCATGTTAGTTTACAAATATATTTTGTTTGTGTTCTTAAACTAATACGAAACGTGAGACTGAAATATTGAATTGTCTCGAATGAAAAACACTCCACAGTTGCACTAACTGTGTTTGTTCTAAATCTTGACCTTGATTTCAACTATAATAAAATCGCCTTCTTCAGAAGTCCTAAAAAGTGATCAAAACAACAACTCGACCAATAATACAATCTATACATAAACTTGTAAAATTACGTATATGGTAACATTACTTGCATAAGCTTTTAAAAACGAAAAACGTCTTAGCCCCGCGGCTGCGTTAGGATCAAAAAATAAAAATACCTTCAACAGACTTAAGCCTGTTTCGATTTAGAACACAATTAGTGCTACTGTGGGCTGTTTTTCATTCGAGGAAATTTCGTAACGGTTGCTGGTGTTGCTGACATGATAAAAATAATTAAATATTGAACTTACCTATATCGTATAGTAATTGTATGCAGCGTATCGAGTAATCCAGTACGTAACAAAAAATGTGTCACTGAGCATTTCTATTATTTGGCTAGTCACAGCGTACACGTTAGTATTTTAACGTGTAATACACGTATTTTTCTGTACTATTCGTTGCCGGATTTGTTCCTTCTCGTAAGAAGGTAATTATTCAGATATTTCCCAATTCTTACTACGTATTTCGCAGTGGAAAAACTATGCTGGGGTCTGCGTTCAAAGTACCCTCCAGCTATATTTCGGGGAACAGTAAAAGTAATAGACTTAGTTCAACGCAAATCCCTGCTAAAAGGCTTTACAGAGCTAAAATGACTTTTATCTACTGAATTGCGGAACAGAATAATTTTCGCCACTCGCTGCACGGTGCATCTTCCGCGTAACCGAATTTCCTGCCGCTGCAGAAATGTCCATTCTGTCGGAGCGGGTGAATGCATTGTGCGGGAAACCGTCAGAGAGGGTCGACCAGATAGCCGAGCCGGAGCAAATCTTGTGCAGCCGCCCACACGTGCAGAGTAGTGACCTAAATTTGTGCCCAATTTCGGAGTGGAACGTTGAGCAGACCAGTGGGCCGCAATCCGGGAAATGGCTTTGCGGAAATCATTCAGGCCATTGCTCTAGGCATGTGTTATCCACGCATGTACGTGCGTCCATACATACAGCTTCTTTGATATTTCCTCTCCGTGGCCAGCTCTTAGTTGAAAAAGCCTGTTGTAACACTACTCCCTGGTCGCTCGACGGAGACCATCGCTGCGTTACGTCTGCAGACGTCATTACATAATGCTGGGGCGTTATTAAAGATACTCCTAATTTACTCATACCGACCATTATGTGTGGGTGACGAAATTCTAAGACACAGTCCTAAATTAATTTTGCTTACATCCATGAAACTCCATTACAGTAGGGTCTACTAATTCATATATTTTGAATATTAATGATTCTCTCTTTTTTTTGGTAACTAAGTGGCGCAAATCTACCGCATTGTGTTCCAATCGACCACAAAGCTGTAGTGGTGTGCGAATGCCAGATCCTGCAGCACTGTCAAATCGTGAGAAGGGAATGCATCCACACAAAAGACCCACAACAAAGTAATTTATACTTCTGTAAGAGAAATAAACCACAGGATTAAAGTTATGTTACCTTTAAAGTCTCGCATACTGCTCTCGTTCCCTCATTTCAAATCATGGATACCAATCAAAAACGTGTAAGTAATACTGAAAACCCCAAAAATAATACAGTTTTGGCAAAAGTCTCTGTTAAACGCCATGATTGTTTATGTGTGCTTAAGACACAAAACGTTAACTAACAAAAATGGTTTAGAAGCGTGCCTCTTTTTACGAGCTAACTTTCAGCTTTCCTCAACTACTTTTTGCACGAAAACATCGAAAGATGGAAGGAAGTGTATGTGACACATACAGTCATTTTTGGATTAGAAAACTGTTCTCCTTTCCTAAACTCCCAGTGGTCACCAGGTTATCTAGTTGTTGTTTCATCTAAATGACTACATCAAGCTGCTGAAGGATATTTATTATTCTCTAACTAGTTCCAACCTTGAGGTCACTATCTGGCAGAACCTGGACACAATACGCAACATATGAGTGCAGACAGTCATTCATTTTGTCTCGTAGTATTCAGGCACTCTCGTATAGGAGTAACCTGTTTGAAGTTCTCGAATTTGTTAGTGCATTGCAGCATATTAATCACCAAAACCTTCTTCTGAGGCAGAGATTCAAAATACTGCTTCAGTTGTAAGTTACTTTATTTTTACACTACCGGTTTCGGACTGTAATAAGCCCATCCTCAGTTGTCGTAGCTGTGCTGCGGTCCCCGGGCGCCGCGGTATTTTCAACCTCTGCTGTAATGCTCAGTTGCGGATGTTCTGCCAACAGGATTGTTTGGACTCCCTGTTCTGCGCTCATAGGCAGCACACCGCGCCTGGTACACGCGGCACTTGGGGACCAGAGCCCACACAGCTACGACACCTGAGGATGGAATTATTACAGTCCGAAACCGGTCGTGTGAAAATAAGGTAATTTATAACCGAAGCGGTATTTTCAACCTCTGCTATAATGCTCAGTTGCGGATGTTCTGCCAACAGGATTGCTTCTTGTGAGGATTTTCGTCTACTTCTAAGTCTGAAAACATTTTGCAGCTATATCACTAATACGAGAATGTTCATAGATGTGTTACAACGCAGCAGGTACATCTCAGTTCTTGTCAGGTTATAGAAAAATAACTTCTTCCTGTAGAATGAGATTTTCACTCTGCAGCGGAGTGTGCGCTGATATGAAACTTCCTGGCAGATTAAAACTGTGTGCCCGGCCGAGACTCGAACTCGGGACCTTTGCCTTTCGCGGGCAAGTGCTCTACCATCTGAGCTACCGAAGCACGACTCACACCCGGTACTCACAGTTTTATTTCTGCCAATACCTCGTCTCCTACCTTCCAAACTTTACAGAAGCTCTCCTGCGAACCTTGCAGAACTAGCACTCCTGAAAGAAAGGATACTGCGGAGACATGGCCCAGCCACAGCCTGGGGGATGTTTCCAGAATTAGAGTTCTGCAAGGTTCACAGGAGAACTTTTGTAAAGTTTGGAAGATAGGAGACGAGGTACTGACAGAAATAAAACTGTGAGTGCCGGGCGTGAGTCGTGCTTCGGTAGCTCAGATGGTAGAGCACTTGCCCGCGAAAGGCAAAGGTTCCGAGTTCGAGTCTCGGCCGGGCACACAGTTTTAATCTGCCAGGAAGTTTCAACTTCTTCCTGTGTTTCTCATGTCCACAGAGGCTGCTGAAGTCAACTACCTTCCAAGCCACTAATGTGAACATACAGCGGCAAACCAATACATAATGCATGAAATTTTGTTCGTCGGCCAATTTCGGCTGCAAAATAAAGAGGAATTTGTTGTGGGACATCGTAGAATAATGCCGCTTCACCTCCTACAGTTTTATGAAATTCTGATAGGTGGCGGTGCTATACGGAGCCTCCAAAGAGGCGTCTGAAACGGGGGTGCGTTCAAATGGCTCTGAGCAGTATGGAACTTAACATCTGAATTCATCAGTCCCTAGAACTACCTAAACCTACTTAACCTAAAGACATCGCACACATCCATGCCCGAGGCAGGATTCGAACCTGCGACCGTAGCGGTCGCGGGGTCCAGATTGAAGTGCCTAGAACCGCTCGACAACAGCGGCCGGCCACGGAGGTGCGTTCAAAGCAGGTAGCTGTCTTTGACTTTCTTTTGGCGGAAAACCAGAGCAACGGAAATATTCATAGCCGCTTGCAGCCTAGCCTGTCTACGGAGACCTGGTGGTGAAGGAGACCTGCCAGTGAACAAAGGCACAGTGAGGCACTGGGCGAGGAGTCTGTCATCATTGCAACAACATCGCGTTAATCTGTCCGATCTCCTTTGTGACGCCCACACAGCTGTGACTCCTAGAATGCTGGTAGGTGCGCACATGCTCATTCGAGGTAATCACCGCTACCGAGTTTCTCCATGACACCGCGAGGCTTCACACAAATCTGCTCACCCGAGACGAGTTCAGAAAACTTTACAAAATTGTTAAGGCTTTCGTCGAAATGACTGGACGAACAATCAACACCACGCTCAAAGAACATAAGCGACATTGCAGGTTGGGGCAGGTAGAGAAAAGGACCGTGGCAGAGCACGCACTGAATGAGACCGACCACGTAATAAAATTCGCCGACACGAAAGTTCTGGCTGTAGAGAAGCACTATCACACGCGCTTGTTCAGAGAAGCTGTAGAAATCCAAAAACACGCGAACAGTTTCTACAAGAAAGAGGAAAGCCTTAAGGTAAACGGATCCTGGCTTCCCGTACTGCAGCGAACTACCGTCGCAGGTAGCAAGAGAACTTCAACGGAAGTGACCGCGGAGAAGCCCTCGGACGCTGGCGCGCCAGGTACAGACAACCTGCGGCCGCGAGCTCGGCTCCAGTTCACCACCGGCAGTGGAGGGTGAAGCTCTGACAATGTCAGCCATCGTACTGGTGAAACGTCAGAAAAATCATTATATGAACTTCGTCCGAAGAACCCGAAACAGAAACCAATGGCAGTTTGTCACAAAACTTGATTGGACTGGTTTTTCTCATTAACCCTACAGAACCCTATAGCCCGGATCTGGAACCTTCCATCAATTTAACCCTATGAATAGTGATGAATTATGCACTCTGCATGAAGCAGTACGTTTATGATTGGGACGTTACTGATGCAGTAAGACTATGGCTCAGGCGTCGACCAATAGAGTGGTACCATGCGGGCGTACACGCCCTCCCAATAAGTTGGCATAAGGCCGTCGCATTAAACTGACATTATATTGAAAAATAGGATTTTGTAAGCAAGGGTTTAAGGGATAATATACTATATTGGATACCTGAAAAAAACCAACTTGCTTTCAGAACAAAAATGTGTAGCATTACTTATTGAACGCTCCTTGTTCGCTGTTGCTGGTAAACCTTTCGGGATAGAGGTCTTGGTCCAAGAAACTTTTCGCTTCCTAATGTTTGTCCAGAACTACTCCGGCAATACTAAGCGGAGAACAACGCCTCTGAAGACGTTCAGCGCAGTTTCGGACGAAACGTTAGGAGCAGAAGTTTTTCGTGGACCACGACCTTACACGTCGTAAAGTTTACCAGCAGCAATGTCATCAGGTCGTGAAAGCCTTCGCCTCTCATCCAGTTCTTTGTAATGCATAGAACTCATCATGAATAGCAAAAGATACACATCGTCCAAGAGCAGAAGCCCTTAGAAACTCATACGATGCCTTATATTAATAACACGCCGTCATCAAACTGCTATATGCGTTTTTCCCTTACACAGATTGGGATAAACGTAATAAAACTATAAATAAGCCGGAAGTAATATCGATATGAAAACTAAAGGAATCAGTATTTCATTTGTAAAATCACATTTCATGTGACAGGCGTCGAAGTGGGACAAAACGAATTAGCGGCTGGCCTAAGCAGGAATAGTAGCAGCTTATTATAAATTTACGCAGAAGCGATAGCGGTGACCAAACAAACCGTAAACTTGAGCAGATAGCCAATGACAAAACGCTGGTTCCAGAGTGAGAGAATTTGTAGTCCACTACACGGGACAGAGAGTACGAGGCGTATGCGGCAGACGTTTGAATTAGAGACTCGCTGATCGTTATCAAGAGTTATGCTGTCGAGGTAGGCGAAGCGCGTTGTTTGCAACAGTCTGAATGGGTGGCGTGCGTGAGTGTTTGTGTGTGTGTGTGTGTGTGTGTGTGTGTGCGTGTGTGTGTGTGTGTGTGTATCTGGATGAGTGGGAGGGATGATGAGAGGCGGAGCTGGGGATGCGGTTACGTTGTGAGAATGAAATGTTGCCCTACAGAAGAGGTGCCACTGAGTGGCGCGGGTCGTGTAGCCTACTTGATGGCCACACAAGCACTCAGTCAAATTACACTCGAGTCAGCATCCTGCGTGAACAGGCAATAGCGAAGTGAAAATGTTCGAAACAGTAGTTGAAGAAAACCAGGATGCCACCGAATAAACAGCGATGGTGTAACGCGGTCATGAAAAAACATATGAAGTGCGAAACATAAATTAAACGTCTTAACTGCACATGTAAGCAATGTGTACTTTTCTACGTTTCAAATCATGAAAATAAATTAACGTCTGTGAAATATAACTGACTCACTGTATTGCCGATGTAATAGCTTCTGGAATGGTTTAGGCTATGTCGTATGTTAATGGGCCATAGAGTTGTGTTCTAGGTGTCACGAATGAAAGGAATATTAAGTGAAAATATATAGTCATTCCATTTGCCTACCTAGTAATTCGTCATAGCAAAACCGACCTAAAATTTGTGTTGGTGGTTTAATTATTTTACGATTGATTATCTCGCTCGACTGAGCGGAACTATGCCAGTTTCCAAAACAAATTACCTGAACCGATGATTACGAGGAATAATTAAAAAACGTGTGAAATAGATTAATTAAAACACAGATTGACTCACCTAAAAATTGTACCACAAATATTGCAAAAAAGAGAGGTGTTATTGATGTGTAGTTTTTTTTTACAGAATGGATTGGTAGACAAGGGCTTGTAATGCCAGCCAATAAACAGATTGTAATAATATTTAGAAAGTGTAATTCTTGTGAAAACATACAACACTTGTTTAAATGGAATAATGCCTCTTGTCATTAACAAATTAAAATTAGGGTAAACTGCAATGTCAGTGGTAAAATCCGCCAGCTTAAACGAGAGCGCTAATGCACTGCTTCCTTCACTCGGGTAGGCACGCCGGCCCCGGATCGAGTCCGCCCGACCGGCCAGCCAGGATGTGGGTCTTAGGGGGTTTTCCGCATTCCCCCTAGGTGAATACCGGGCTGGTCCCCATGTCCCGCCTCAGTTACACAACTAAAAGACATCTGAATACGTTCGCACTATTCCCTGGATTACACCAGCCGCAGACACCAGGGGAAGTAGCAACGGGCGGTGTGTATAAAGGGCACGGACGTAATCAACGCGAGCTTATGACTCGCGCTTACTGGGAATTCGTCGTTCGGTGGGGAAAAATGGCAAGCCCCAATCCCTAGCACGAAGGAGGTTCAGCGGGTTACCCCGACCTTTTGGCCTAGGAAAACACGCTAATTCCTTCAGTGTAGCGCGCGTGCGGCCCAGAACATCTTAGGGCTTCACAGACCTGTTATTCCGTCCCAGGGGTTAGGGGGTGGCGGCAGGAAGGGCATTAGGGCACCCCTTAACATTAATCCTGCCAAATCCGAACCTAACCATGCCGACTCTGCGAACTGTGGTATAAAGGCACAAGCAAAAGGAAAGAAGAAAGAACAATGACAGTGATGTTTGTGGCAGGATTCTAGTGTGAGTCGTATTTTGACAAGTCTCCGCACGGACACTTGTTTGTGCCACTCAACTTGCGTAGCTGCTACGCTATGTGATCAAAAGAATCTGGACATCTGTCTGAAAATGACTTACAAGTTCGTGGCGCCTTCCGTCGGTAATGCTGGAATTCAATTTGGTGTTGGCCCACACTTAGCCTTGATAACAGCTTCCACTCTCGCAGGCATATGTTCAATGAGGAGCTGGAAGGTTTCTTGGGGAATGGCATCCCATTCTTTACTGAGTGCTGCACTGAGGATGTCGGCCTGGTGAGGCCTGGCACGAAGTCGGCTTTCCGAAACATCCCAAAAGTGCTCTGTAGGATTCAGGTCAGCACTTTGTGCAGGCTCGTCCATTACAAGGATGTTATTGTCGTGTAACCACTCGGACACAGGCCGTGCATTGTGAACATGTGCCATCCCCGAATCGCTCTTCAACAGTGGGAAGCAAGAAGGTGATTTAAACATCAATGTGGGCTTGTGCTGTGATAGTGCCATGCTTAACAAAAAATGGTTCAAATGGCTCTGAGCACTATGGGACTCAACTTCTGAGGTCATTAGTCCCCTAGAACTTAGAACTAGTTAAACCTAACTAACCTAAGGACATCACACACATCCATGCCCGAGGCAGGGTTCGAACCTGCGGCCGTAGCGGTCTCGCGGTTCCAGACTGCAGAGCCTGCAGTCCGGCCACTTCGACCGGCCATGCTTAACAACGAGAGGAGCAAGCCCCTACCATGAAAAACACGACCACACCGTAACACCACCGCCTCCGAACTATCTGTTGGCACATACACGCTGGTAGATAACGTTCATCGGGTATTCGCCATACCCACACCCTGCCATCGGATCGCCACATTGTGTACTGTCATTCGTCACTCCACACAACGTTTCTCCACTGTCCAATCGTCCAATGTTTAAGCACCTTACACGAATCGAGGCGTCGTTCGGCATTTACCGGCTGAAGTGTGGCTTATGAACCGCCGCTAGACTATGTAATCAAAATTTTCTCACCTCCCCTTAACTGTCATAGTACTTGCAGATTGTCCTGAAGCTGTTTGGAATTCCTGTGTGATGGTCTGGATAGATGTCAGAGTGTTACATATTACGACCTTCTTCAACTCTCAGCGGTCTCTCTCAGTCAACAGACGAGGTCGGCCTGTACGCTTTTGTGCTGTACGTGTACCTTCACGTATCCACTTCACCATCACATCGGAAACAGTGGACATAGAGATGTTCAAAGAGTGTCGAAATCTCGTACCGAGCGAGGTGGCGCAGCGGTTAGCGCACTGGACTCGCATTCGGGAGGACGACGGTTCAATCCCGTCTCCGGCCATCCTGATTTAGGTTTTCCGTGATTTCCCTAAATCGCTTCAGGCAAATGCCGGGATGGTTCCTTTGAAAGGGCACGGCCGATTTCCTTCCGCATCCTTCCCTCACCCGAGCTTGCGCTCCGTCTCTAATGACCTCGTTGTCGACGGGACGTTAAACACTAATCTCCCCCCCCCCTTCGAAATCTCGCGTGCAGACGTATGACACAAGTGACACCCAATCACCTGACCACGTTCGAAGACCGAGTGTTCCGCGGAGCGTCCCATTGTGCTCTCTCACGATGTGTAATGACTATTGAGGTCACTGATATGGAGTACCTGGCAGTAGGTGGCAGCACAATGCACCTAATATAAAAACGTATGTTTTTGGATGGGTCCGGATACTTTTGATCACATAGTGTATGTACAATGTTGTTATGATTGCTTACAGTGTGCTTGTGTGTTCCTTGAGTGCATTCCGACCTGCTAATGACGTACAGAGGGACTGAAAAAGCAGCAGGTCGTGAGTGGACGATGGGATTTACCAATGCAGTGGAAATGCCGACATGCCAATTGTGAATGGGGAGTGTAGGAAGAATGTAGTTGATTCTTGTACAGTGTGTGGTGCAAATTCTTTATTATCATCTTCAACTAGTTGGATGAAAGTGTAGTGCCTCATTTAGAAACGTAACAGAAGGAACAAGTGACCACTTAAGAATGGAAAATTTATGTTGTTGCTGCTGTTGCAGATGATCCGCGCGTTAGCTCCCGCGCAGTCACACGAGGAAGTGGCATGAGTGAGGCAAGTGTCTTACGCATTCTCCATCGACATAGGTTCCATCCTCATCATATCTCTCTCCACCAAGAGCTGCGTGGAAACGATTATGAGGTGGATCACTGAACGCACCTAAGTATCGCAGCTCCCTAACAGACCACCTTCAACGGATACTAGAAGACATTCCCCTGCAGACTACGAGCGACCTGTTGTACCAACATGCTGGCTGTCCATTCCCATAGTGCACGAATTACTATAGCATGTCTTCACAGATTTTTCTAAATCGTTGGGCTGGACGCAGGGGACGTTAACCTTGGCCGGCACGTTACCCGGATTTGACGCCTGTAGACTTCTTTCAGCTGAAGTGAGCTGTCTGCTAGGACATACCAAACACCCGATGATACGCAACGATGTATGTCTGGAAGGAGATCTACGGTGAAAAGCTACCACGTGTGTAGCAGTCGTCCTGTACCAGACGGGAAGCTGCTGTTGGTCATTTTGAACGCAATCTCTGATAGTCAACGCGTTACTGGCCAGAATCCAGTTAACTAGTGTAGCGCATTTGTTGTTCCGTTGTGTGTGCTACCACAGGTATTGTACAAGTGTCCTTGAGGGAAGTTTTCAAAGTACGATACCTCGTAAACGACCCGCACTAGAATCGTGCAACATAAACATTCTGTTTTGGCCCACTTTTAGCTAATGTCAACAGAATTAGTCAGTTAAAAACTGCAAGATTGCAAAACAAACTCGTTTTCTAAGTATTAGCACAATCTGTTTATCAGCTAACGATACGGGCCCCTGACAACCAATCCGTTCTGTGTAAGCCGCACATCAATGGCACTTCCAGTTTGTTCAACATTTGTGGTGCAAGTGTTTGGTGATTCAACCTGTATATTATATTACGTCCAAACGAGATGTTAATGGTAATAATGGAACTTACACAAGTTAAATGTTTATATAGACTACAAATAATTTATTAATATCCTGATGCAATACGGTCACAGCCCATTTTCAAACGGACACGAAACAGGTCTTATGATTTTAAGCGACGTCACTGTCGAGATACTTTGTTATCAATTTGTTTCATATTATTTTGAAGGACTTAAGGATATTATTATTGATCGAGGCAAACATGTAATTATGTGATACCAGTCTATTAGTGTAGAGAAATATTATTCAGATGAAACGTTAATCAAAGACAACAGCCACCAGGAAATTAGCGACTGTTAAAGCTGTAAACGTTTCTAGTTAAACTACATAATGATAAGTATCGTATCCGAAATTACACTGAATTAAATAAATATGTAGGTTTTCATACTAAAAACCTAACAATAATTTTTTGACCTACAATACAACAGGTAAAGCGTCATCAACACTAAGGCAGATTAGTTGAGCACCGTAGTGCTTCATTAGTATATAGTTTTGTTTGAAATGGTATCCTGCGGACTTCGAATTGATTTACTCAACCAGTCACATTTGGCAAAAAATTGAACGTACCTCCGAATACGGGGCAACATGGCGTTTTTCATAAACACACTGCCTGATGTCAAAGTATGGACAAAAATAAATAAAAACCTTTGAACCGACCATTCGATTTACAGTCTCGCACTTGGCCATTTGAAAGCCATAGAATGTTCTGTTTTATTTAACATTTCATCTCGTCCATAATGTGTAATATACGTCTTATTCTGTCCGGGGCGTAGCAGTACCCGCAACCCTGTCATTCTGTTTTAATTTAGCAATCTGTGATGTGGCAAAATTAGAACTTTGTTTCGCTGGTATTGACACATCTACAGCAGTTGGACAGGAATTAAGAAGGTGATGTATTTTTAAATTGCTACTTAGTCGATATCTTTCTATTCGAACTGAACTTCCTTACACCTGTTCGTAGTATTAAAGCTTTATTCAAACGAGGACCCATTTTCTTGGTTCCTTACTAAGGCGTTATTCTTTCGTATCTCAGTTTCCTGGACTTAATTCATCATGGTCTTGAAGCGCCAGAAAGAATCTCGGATTTTTATGCAGCACTGTGTTAGCTTTTGAGAAACTTGCTGTCAGGCTTAAAATATATGTTGAACTAGGATTCGCAAAGGTACCATTCACTTACGTAAAAATGGTAAGGCGATAAAGTTACAGGGAAACAATTTACAAGCACAAGAAGTTGAAAAATATGAATGACTATTTGATAAAAATTTCGTCTATATTTTACTAACTAAAATAACGAAATTCTAATTATCTAAAACTTCTGACAGACAGTAATGATAAGAAATGTACTAAAGGCTAAGATCAATCCATACCTTCAAGTCCCCAACACTCTATTGCTGCTTCGTACTGTGTGTTGAGCACAATCTTGAATACTTATTTTATGATGGCAGTATGAATAATAACTAAAATAATGAAAAGCTGTTGTCTAGACGGCAGTTCGTACGTGAAACACCAAACCCATCTCCGGCTCTTACGGGCATTTTATTTTCTTGACAGCAAAATATCCTAGCTAAGAGAACTGGGCAAAATTTAAGCTACTAGAAGAAGTTTCAGACAGTTCAGAAACAGCTCATTCAGCAAGAACATTACTCACTTAAAGTGTGCATCTAGGGCTCTGTCAGAGTATGGGTTCGAAGTGGTTTACATAAAGTTGCCGTTACTGTATGTAAAACTAATTCATTACATGTCCATGGGCGTTTAGTAACCAAAGATATAGATAATTATTTTCGATGAAAATCAAGATTCATTACATCTTCATTTCCGTTTTTCTTTTATTATATTAAACACTAGTCTTGCCTAATCTTTACTACTGTGATGTAGTTCAACACGGCACAAATAGTGAAAATTCGAGATGCCTCGAGCTAGTGATGAATGCTTGCGTTAGATACGTATGCAATATACGGTTGTATGATCATATCAGTCCTTCATACTCCCAGCTAGGTTGGATACGCCCACATAAGGCACGCGATCTCCACACGATGTGCTTACTTCAACGATTTCTTAGCCACTGGTGCCCCCAATACTTATCTTCTCACATTAAACACCTATCATCATTCCACAACCGCAATACCAGATCGGATACATCTAGCATCTTGGCTGTACCTTTACATAACACAAAATCTTTCTCTGTGTCCTTCTCCATCTCAGCCATACGACTATGGAACGCGCTCCCCTGTGATCTGCGTCTTATCCAGAACCACTTAACATTCAAGAGGGAACTCAAGACTTACATATTAGGGACGGTATAGCCACCATTGTCGTGCCCCTCTCATCTTTTTCTTTCTCCTCTCCGTCATAGCTTCGAATTTTACCATTCCATTTCTCCTCCTCTAACTTATCTACCTTTTCTATATCTCTTTCACCCCATTCTATCGTCTTATGTCTCTGCTTGATGAGAATAACTCACAAGCTGCAAGAATATAACGAGAAAATTCCCAACTAGCAATAGGACTGACATTCATAAAAGAAAAAATATGTTCATTTTCCTATACATAGTCATTACTATTATTATTATTATTCTTGATTATTATAATTACTTTTTGATTGTTATAATTATCATTGTAGTACTTTTATAATCTCTAATTTTTTCTGTAACATTAATACTGTATAACATGTTATATGTCCTTAATGTTCTGTAGAAACTGAAATTTGTTGAATCTGAGTATGCCTGGTTAGGTGTAAGAGAGGGCCTGAAGGCCCTAATCTTGCCAGGTAAAATAAATGCATAAATAAATAAATAAATATTATAACATAACACGTGCAGTTGAGACTGTATTTCAGAGAATGTTGATGCGACCTGAAATTAACAGACTGCCAGCCTTATCAAAAGGATCATATTGTAGTCGTGGTCTTCAGTTTGAAGTACATTTTGATGCGTCTCAATAATATACTGGAACGGAAGCAAGTCTTCTTATCTCTGCAAAAATACTCTATCATATGAGCATATCCGCTTGGAAGTATTTACCATAATCAAACCACGGTATTGCTGCTATGTTAACCCTTTACACGTCTCTCGCTTCAATTTTACTATTCCGTGATGGCCCTGGAAGTTTGCAATCAACATACCATTTCTTTCAATCGAGGTATGCAAATAATTAACTTTCCCGTAGTTGAATTCAGTACAGATCGTTCCGTTATCCAATGTACCCACTTAATCATTATCAACATATTTCAGTTTCTCCTAACTGTTTGTCTGTACTGTTTATACTCTACGTATTACTTTCTTTTGAGACTAATGACCCAATAAATCTTAGTACTATTAATCATTTTAAAATTTATTCTTCTTTTTTGACCTGGTTTTATTTCTATTGTTCGTCTGAAATACATCCTCTACAATAGTTCTGCCGTCCATTATTTTGCTGCCCAAATAGGGAAACTCGTCTACTATTTTTGTTTCATGTCCTAATGCAATTCATTTAGCAACACCTAATTTAGTTCGACTGCATGGTACTACCCTTCAACACCCCTGTTTGCACTCGACTCCCGAAGAAATATAATTCCATTTAAATAATGCGAATGTCCCAAAGAACTGATACCATTATGTTCCTGTAACCACTACGAATCAATAACATGAGTAATGACGATGATGGACAAGAGGCATTACATCAGTAGAGTGTGGATAAGTTCAGAAATTTGGTCTGATGGAAGGCGTGCTAGGGTAGTCTGTGAAGTTGCAGTGAAATCTGTTTCCGGATGGAACAGTGGACAGCGCATTTACTTAGTAAGAAGAAGACCCATGTTAGTAATCCAGATTGGCACAAATTTTCAGTTTCCCCCACTGACTTAAATCTATGCCCACTGGCAGCTAATGTCATTAATTGCTTTGTTTCCTATTCTTCCAAGCACCTTTCCGCCTCTGACATTATGGCAACAACAACGACATACTTAAATTTGGATATGATGTGCCTCAAATTTATATTCTTTCCCAAATGTCTCCTTCCTTTCCTTCACTGCTTTACTCTATTCTCAGTTAATGGCTGTTTTTCAAACCTTTCTACTATTATAACTGTACAGTATAATTTACAGATGACTTTTCACTTCCTGTATTTTATTCCTCAGAATTTCTTCATGTGATGGTCATGTACACTTGGAACCCGAATCTTACCAAAAGAATTTAGAGGTTGTTCAGCAGTATCTTCTGAATCTTTCGATAGAAAGCGCCTTTGGTCTCCGGTGGCTCGTTACACAGAACACATGTAACTATAATTTGTACTGTAGTCTTATTAAGAAAATCAATTTATTTGCCAAGTTCGCTAAGTTAACACAGTTACTAGATTACAGAGAACTAATGTAATTATATACTTATATGGATATGGTATCTGTTGATACCATGACATGCAGCCGACTATACATATATACATATAAGTATGTAGTTCTTGCAATACCGGCCATGACCTTCTTCTGTGCGGAAGCACACATATTACCCGAACTCTTACGGGACTTGGTAAGAGTGTCTTCCACGAGTAATGAGTGTTTTGGGTAGGGACACAACGAATTTAGCGTGTGTGAAAACATAAGGTGAGAATGTGGGTCTCGCGGTAGGCGTCCGCGAGATACTCCCTGCAGACGCGCTATGCTCTGTGCCCTCGGTGGCGCAGATAGAGCATCTGCGATGTAAGCAGGTGATCCCGGGTTCGAATCCCGGTTAGGGCACGTATTTTCACCTGTCCCCGTTGATATATATCAACGCCTGTCAGCAGCTGCAGGTATTAATATGTAATTCTAATTTCATGTAGTTATGTTGGTACTAGTTTTATTGAGAACAACTAAATTATTTGCCAAGATCGCACTGTTAACACAATTACTAGATCACTAGTTTCGGCAATATGTAGCTGCATTGCCATCTTCAGATTCATAAAAGTGTGTGGTGGTAGTTAACATCACACAATGCTTAAATCTCTAGTCAGATTAGGCCTACTCAATATATCATTACAATGACATGCCTCGACTTTCTTATGTATATTGTTAAGTCCTAATGTGAGAGTTAACGTAGCGATCTTGGGAAACAAACTGGTATTCACAAGAAGAGTACAATAAAAATATACAGATCACCTCCTGCACTGAATTACCATGTCATATTATCATAATTATGATTTATTCGGTTTGTACCGTAAATTTCCCTACCTTCTTCCAGCCACTTCTTCATTAGTAAACCTATTCATAATCTAATGTATCACTGTCAATATACAACAAACCCGGCATAGAGTCAAGCAGTGCAGAAATAAGATCGACTGAGAAAATTGGGCATTGCTGTCGACATGAGTATCGTACCGCATCCTTCTAGTTATTCCACTACATCCGGAGAAACCTTCTTCTGGACTTACTGGAAAATCCAGATGAAAGCCACTGTAAGCATGGCCAAAACGTTGGGTACTCCAGCGTAGTTCTTTATATTATTACATGGTACGATACTCAGAAAACTTTGAAGTCAACTGAAGCTGGTTGAGGAAGCCTTCGCAACTGTGATAGTACTGCTGTTGTTGACAGCAATTACTGTGAGGAACAAGTTTGTTTACATACAGAGTGCTAGCCATCCAAATTTAAATTATTCTGCAGATATTTCTAGTGTACTGAACATACAAAGATAAATGGGAATAAGAAGTCAAAATGATTGCAGTTACTCTGTAACGAGCTACCAGAGAACCTCGGTTCTTCATAACAAATAACTCACAATGGATCGCTGAATAAACTCCGAATGTTTGTTGGTGCACTTTCGAAATCACCTGTATATCGACCAATGGCAGCTGGTAATATTCGACCAATTACGTAATCCTAAGTCACGGCTGAACCACCGGATTAGGTCGATGTCGTTGTCATGCCGTTCGCACGCGAGGCCGCAGGTTAATGCCCTGACCCACATTCTCTCCCTCTGGATGGTTTACCTCTGGCACTCGACGCCATTTACCCTTCGCCCTGAGGGGCAGGGTTCGGCGTCCCGGTGTGGAACGCTGATGAGAAATGGATTCCGGGAAGTGGGGCCCGTGTCTGGGAGGAGAAGGCCTTCTTGCCGGAAGGGCCCGCCGGACCAGCCGCCCCCGGTGGCGGTGACCACGTGGGGCCGAGCTCTGCGCCTCCAACGCCGACCCGCCGTATTGATTGGACGTCCGCGTGCCCGCCGCCACCGACTCGGATATCGATGCTGTGCCCCGCTCTGAGAGGGGTGGAATGGTGGGGGTGGGGGGGGGGAGGGGTGGGAGAGGGACACCAGGCTGCGCATGCGCGTCGCGCTCCTCTAGCCGCCGCCGCCCGCTAGATCCCGCGATCGTGCACTTTGAACTTCTGCGCCTCCAGTGCGCCTGACGTCATCTGCGGGGTTGTGCTATCATTCCTGTGGTCTCACACAACTTCTTTAACACCAAGAACGACGATTTTACCGTGTAACATTGGGACTGAGTTGTAGTGGGGAAACTTATGACGGACTGCACCGACACGTACAATTGGCAAATCATCTTAAGATACATGGCGGTGGTCACGTCATAAGGAATTGCGCCATGCGTTCATACAGGGTGAAAAGTATTTAAACCGACAAACTCTGGGAGGTTGTAGGGGACATCAAAACAAATATTTTTCCCTAATGTCATTTTTTCCTATGAGGAGTATTTCACACGATAGAGGCAGATTTCTCTGGCGGCAAATTAATTAAACCAACAAACACTTTTCCATTCTTTTATGACCAAGAGACAACTAGGGACCGGCCGCGGTGGTCTAGCGGTTCTAGGCGCTCAGTCCGGAACCGCGCGACTGCTACGGTCGCAGGTTCGAATCCTGCCTCGGGCATGGATGTGTGTGATGTCCTTAGGTTAGTTAGGTTTAAGTAGTTCTAAGTTCTAGTGGACTAATGACCACAGATGTTAAGTACCATAGTGCTCAGAGCCATTTGAACCATGTTTTGAACAACAACTAGGTAGCACATACGGCCCAATTAAACAGTCTCCAACAACACCGACCCACACATTAACGAAGAACCGCACTTGATTAGCGCTAGTAACTGTGGCATGTGGATTATCCTCACTCCAAACATGCGAATTATGCATCTTGAAGACTCCATCACTCCCGAACGTTGCTTCATCGGTAAACAACACAGAGGATGGAAATGTAGGATGCATTTCACACTGTTCCAGGTACCACTGTGGAAACTGTGCTCTGGGTGGATAATCAAGTGGTTCCAGGCTGTGGACACGCTGTAAGTGAAATGAACGTAACAAGTGCTCTGGAAGGACTGTTCTTAAATTCGTCTGATTCGTCCCCATGTGACGTGCAATTGCAGGAGTGCTGATTGAAGGATCCCGCTCCACATGCTGCAAGACAACTTCCTCAAATTGCAGCGTTCTTACCGTGCGACGGCATCCCTGTCCAGGTAATCTGCTAAATGACCCGGTCTCACGCAGACATTGGTACACAGCATCAAAGGTTGTATGATGCGGGATACGGCGATTAGGATATTGTTGTTGATAAACCCGCTGTACAGGTCTTCCGTTGTGGTGCGTTATGTAGTACGCACAAACCTTATCAGTGTACTCACTCCAGGTGTATCGCTCCGTTAGTAAACAGAGACAATGCACTACTACACTGGTGGACAGCAGTTGCCTACAACTGAAGAGCGTAACACGCCCTCTAACTACTGAAGATCGTAATACGGCCTCTATCAACTGAAGAGCGTAAACAGCCTCCAACGGTTTAAATAATTCTCGTAGGAGAAAATCACATTAGGAAAAAATATTTGTTCTGATGTCCCCTACAACCTCCCAGAGTTTGTCGGTTTAAATACTTTTCACCCTGTATAGTCGATTCGCCTCGATTGACAATAAATCCACAACCTCCACTGCGGTAACACTTCTGACGTTCGACCTCCTGTGGCAATCTAAAATTGGTGAGCATGAATGAAATGGATGGGGCTGCGATAGATGGCACTACGTGGGAGTGTGGAAGTCTCGTGTAGCGTGCCGAGATAGTCCGCGCTTTTGCGACAAACACTGTGCCCGGGTGGCACAGTGTTCAACGCAATGCCTAGTAAACAGGAGGTCCAGAGTTGGAGTTCCAGTCCGGCACACATATTTACTCATTGCCGCTCATTCTGCATGAAAAAAAAATGGCTCTGAGCACTATGGGACTCAACTGCTGTGGTCATAAGTCCCATAGAACTTAGAACTACTTAAATCTAACCAACCTAAGGACAGCACACAACACCCAGCCATCACGAGGCAGAGAAAATCCCTGACCCCGCCGAGAATCGAACCCGGGACCCCGGGCGTAGGAAGCGAGAACGTAACCGCACGACCACGAGATGCGGGCATTCTGCATGAAGTACCGAAGCAGTTGATATTGTTAGTTCCATCCCTTTCCTTCCTTTCTGCTGCCTCCACCTCAATTTACCTAATCTCATCTTTGGATCTTGTTTATTTCCTCTATAATTCTACCTGAGATCTTTAAGACTGGGTATGATTACTCAAGTACCGGCTAAATGAAGTTTTTGTCAGGGGGTACGCCCAATTAGGAATGGGATATAGAAAGTTAAATATTGATATTCGACATTAGATTGCCACCGCACTTTGTCGATATAGGCTGTTAATCTAATAATACTATCGATATTTCTTTATCTCGATGGTTACAAGGTAGTTCAGATACAAGGTTTAAATTATGAGGAAAACAGTGAATGTGCTTTTTCTGAGAAAACGTAGCACCTGTTTCATTGCCGTATTATTCCGCTGTCTGTAACAATAGCTTTGACCTTTTCATGAGGTATTTCGAATTGTTCACAAATATTCTTCTGGACACGTTCAAAAACACATAAAGGAAATGAACTTACTACACTACTATTAGGTAGCACAAAATAGACAGTAACACCCATGAAACTTTGTGTTTCACTATTCTCAGTCCTTACCTCAGACGTCGCGTTACTGTAGTTACGTTGCTTAAGTGTTGCTGAAACTGCAAACAAAGATTTCATATTATTCAGTCATTAATATTACAAATGTTTTTCTGGCTGTTAATTTGAACAAAGGCGCTACAACTTTGCTAAGGTGAAACCTTCTTTCTCCACAGTATGAAATGGCAAGTAGTCCTTGCAACTATGAAACAGAATCACTTCCCTTATTTATTTATTTCGTCGTTCCCCTCCTTCTGCAAATGCCGCAACAAATTCCAAATCAGCGGCGATATCGCCTTAGTATAATTTCAATAAGCAGCTGACGAAGTCGAAGCAATTTCGGGACCAGAAGTGAAGCCGAGAGGTCTGATTTCTATAGTGGCACTAACTGGGTTTGATTTTGAAGGCGTATTCCTTGGGGAGCCCATAGCCGTTTGCCCTCATGAAAAGATTTCAGATGCCGGGATTTTAAATGACTTTGTAGTTTTGTGGTGTTATCAAACGTTCGGAATACCCTCCCACAGTAACTGCTCTTCGCTTTTTACCATCATTCTATTTAAAATGCTATCACAGATAACTTTTAAGAGACATTTCCTTTCTTTCACATTCCAAGATCCTTAATATGAACACACAAGAATCAACGAACACCATGAACAGAGGAGGACTGATAACTACATTTCAAACATTTCCACCAAACTTACCTGCAAATGAGAGGAGGTTACGAAAATACACAATTGACAACAGTCAAACAGATTCATAGTAACAATTTGTAGATGCTGTGCCTATGTAGTAAATATTTCAGTATTAAATAGAAAGTATGATTGAGTATTCTCTATTATAACTTAGATCTTAATATCAATAACATAATAAAAAATAATAATATCCGTTTACATCATCAACAGTAAAATTCGGTTTTCAGAGGTTGTTCTGCAAAGGAGTATCCAAAAAATAATGAGTCTTTCCACCTAAATGTATGCAATAGCTTATTCACGTAATATGCTTACGTCCTCTGCTGGTCTACCGGCGTCTCCCTACAATTTTCTAGCATTGTGACTTATCGACATAAAACAGCATCACTCTTGAACATGTTCTTAGAGCTTCAGATGGTGTCCATCAGGCCATTTATAAGTGCAGTGCATGGATGTGTGTGACTCCCTTAGGTTTAAGTAGTTCTAAGTTCTAGGGCACCTCAGAAAAAGATGGTGTTATGGTGCGGTCGTGTCACTCCAAACAACGTTTTTCCACTGTTCAATCGTCCAATGTTTACGCTCCTTACACCAAGCGAGGCGTCGTTTGGCATTTACCGGCGTGATGTGTGGCTTATGAGCAGCCGCTCGACCATTAATTCCAAGTTTTCTCACCTCCAGCCTAACTCTCATAGTACTTGCAGTGGATCCTGAAGCAGTTTGGAATTCCTGTGTGATGGTCTGATCATATGTTTCCCTATTACACATTACAACCCTCTTCAACTGTCGGCGGTCTCTGTCAGTGAACATACGAGGTCGACTTGCATGCAATTGTGCTGTACGTGTCCTTTCACTTTTCCACTTCACTATCACATCGGGAACAGTGGACCTAGAGATGTTTAAGTGTGTGGAAATCTCGCGTACAGACGCATGACATAAGTGACACCCAATCACCTGACCACGTTCGAAATCCGTGAGTTCCGCAGAGCGCCTAATTCTGCTCTCTCACGATGTCTAATGACTACTGAAGTCGCTGATATGGAGAACTTGGTAGCAGGTGGCACCACAGTGCATCTAATTAGAAAAGCGCATGTTTTTGGTGGTGTCCGTATACTTTTGATCACATAGTGTGTCTCGACATTAAAGTAACTGTTGATGACGTATTGTATCTACTGGGAGGCTTCCTTTGCCCACCTTATAGTCCACCAGTTGAAAGAATGTTTCCCGTATTGTACTTGGAACGTCGCTAACTTACTATAGATTCTCTAGAGATCCTCGGAATATGTTCATATTATTTGTTTATGACAGAATAACAGCCGCTACTAGTCACAATAGATGGTGTTTCTATTTAATATACGACTGGCTACGGGCTTGTGCTCATGTGCAGGTGGTTTACATTCAATTATTTTACATTATTATTTCGGAGATCACTCGTTAGATAAACGACAGATACAGGTAATATGATGATAACTAAATAGACCCGTCTGAAACATCTTGAAATTGCTAGGAGATGTGTGTTGTAATGGGTCCTGAAGGCTACGATTGCCCCAAAACTTAATATACATACAGTTATTAAGCGGGACCAACTTCCACATGACTTGTTTTGTGTTTCGCATAATGACTACACTAGCATCTACCACAACTATTCCCTTGATGGGAAACTGCGTAGTACAATAATATGCCTGAATAGTACAGTAATATGCCGACATGTACCAATATAACTACCACGTAACGTATGAGCTGCGGGGAGATGGCCGCGCTGAGAGGCCGCGCGGTCCGGGGAGCCATGTCACGGATTGTTCGGCCCCTCCCGCCGAAGGTTCGAGTCCTCTCTCGGGCATGGATGTGTGTGTTGTTCTTAGCGTAAGTTAGTTTAAGTAGTGTTGTTGTTGTTGTTGTTTGGGGAAGGAGACCAGACAGCTTGGTCATCGGTCTCATCGAATTAGGGAAGGATGGGGAAGGAAGTCGGCCGTGCCCTTTCAGAGGAACCATCCCGGCATTTGCCTGGAGTGATTTAGGGAAATCACGGAAAACCTAAATCAGGATGGCCGGACGCGGGATTGAACCGTTGTCCTCCCGAATGCGAGTCCAGTGTCTAACCACTGCGCCACCTCGCTCGGTGTTTAAGTAGTGTGTAAGTCTAGGGACCGATGACCACAGCTGTTTGGTCCCCTAGGAATTCACAAACATTTGATCAATTTGCTGGGAGATGGACTTCGGTTGGATGTGGCAAGAACAATCTCACTGCATCTTTCTGTGTAAAAGAGGACAGATCTGTTTGTGGCGGAAATTTCATTACTTGATTTGCATAATTTTTGCGTGTAATACTGAAACGTAAAGAATATGCTTTATTAGGAAGAAGATCATCGTTAGGAGGGGGGTGAGTGTTTTAAGCGATCTATTTCACTCTTGTAAATTTTTAAACAATTGATTTTATAGGAAGGCGCCTTTATATTGTGGTAGAAAGGCTGACTACATCGCGGAGTCGGCTATCCTCTCTCGCTTTCAATCCGGCTCGCGGAAGAAATTCGTGGGAGACAGCTAATTAAAGGGACCTCACATGTTCATTATCATTGTCAATACCTCATATAATGACCGTATGTTTGCGAGTATCGTCGTATTGTCAGTACAAGAAATACTAAAGAACAGTATTGATGTCGATCAGAATATTCTCAGTATTGCCAATACGTACTGAGCGTGTGAAGGCCATGTTATCGGTTTAAAAATTCGCCGTTCTGTCGTACTAATTTTTCTAGTTTTGCATGTGTATAATACAGCCGATTTATGCGAAGTTCAAGCCATTTAGAATTGTAAAGTTTTTAAAACGAAGAAATGATGGGTCAATTCATTTAAAGTTACAGAATGAATAAATGTCTATGCGATCAGTCATCAAAAGTAGTTCAGGACTAATATTTAAAAACTGCTTATAATAGTGTTTTTGGATACTGACAGACTAAATTTGAAGAAATCTAAACACCCTTCTGTGGCCAAAGTCATAAAGATATTCCTAATTGATCGATGACCGGGACTGCTTACATTTTTGCCGTACTTTGTTTTCATATTTTTTTCTCGTGTCAACATTTAATTGTTGTCCGTTGTGGAAACGAGCAACTGTCGAAACTGAATGTAAGGTTAAATGAATAAACTATACCAAGTTGCTTTAATACACATTTAATTTTCATGACACTTCAAAATGACTGGGATTCCATCTTCAGATGTTTGCATTTATTTATGTGTCGTGGACTTTGTTTCTTCACTAGCAGCGTTGTAGAACTTTGCAATGGAAGTTCTTAAGACACCTATTGTAAAACTTCATGTATAAAGAAAAAATGTTCGCGATGCATAAATAATGAAAACATCTGAAGACAGGGTGAACATAAAATCAATGCACTCTCAAAAACGGATGTTTTGATGCATATTTGCTGGCGTGGCATGTCGGGAAAGGCGTGCCATTCAAATTCGTGCGTAGCCTCGTCAACACCAATGTCACAGACGCTATACGTTCGACTCCATGTGCTAGGAACGCTTTTGTGAAAAGGTGGCATCCCCGCGGATCAACAAAGGCTGTCCATGCCCACTTGAAGGGGACGACGCGTTCGGCATGGACTGCGATTGTGGAAGCATATAGCATAAATGTCTTGACACTGAGTGCAACCGCAAATCCTATTGATCTGAGACGCTCGACCCGTGATCGAGCTTCTGACCTCGCTGCAGTTAGAGTGCAGCCTACGGTTCGCCTCGGCACTAGGAAGCGTACGGTGGCGAACCCATCCACTGGAAAGGTCCCCGATATTCAATTGCATTTCAGGCTGAACGGAATTGGGGACGTTCTGAAAGGACCAGAACGAGTAAGCATATCCACTCCTACCCGCGATTGAACCCAGGATCTCCAGGGCCGTAGTTTAGAGCCCCATCCGTTAGAACAATACCGCCACAAAGGGGTTGTGATACTCAGATCCTGCTTCCGTAATAAGCGCAATGTGTGATTCGGTCAGAGAAAAATAATTCAGTTCTAGCCACAGTGTTTTTTGGAAGGAAAAAGTGAGCGAGAAATTTTTAGTGAAGTCGGTCTCTCCTGAGGGGGACACGGCGGCCGATCGGTACCGTTGGACCTTCAAGGCCTGTTCTAAGGGTATTTCTTTATCGTTTCTTGTTCCTGTAGCAGTGCCCATTGTGGTGGAACGTTTTTCAATAGTCATATTGTGACGTGATCGTCACCCATCCATGAGAGATATTTCATTATATTTGTGTATATTTCTTGGCCACTTTTGAGAAGAGTACAAGTTTGCTAACTCTAGAGGAAGTCTTCATATTACCTTTTTAAGAAACAGTTGAAACAGGTGTTCGTCCTGTGGTTTGCCTTGGCCACAGCAGGTAAATCACAGAAGCTCTGGAGAAGGGAAGATGGTCCCCAGGGCACTACAGTTAGGGAATCGGGTGAGACAGGCGCTTGCCCCTTGCTTTGCCGGCAACTGTGAATTCTTCCATTGAAGGAAGCTGCCGTTGTGTCACTGCAAGTCCTCAGAGAATAACTGTGAAGGATGAATTCCCTGCCTGATAATGTCACAGCCTCACTTTGCCACCTTGAGGGAAGTCGTTGCCTTTCCCTCCAGATCTTGTTATCCAATCTACTGAGTCTTTCCCGCCGCGCGGTTTAGGCGCGGAAGGCTCGACCAATAAGAGGAACACGGCTAGCAGCCTATACCAAATATCCTCAGCCAAGAATTGGAAATTTCTGCAGAATTCCCACGTATTCGTGGATATAAAGTGAAATTCATGCTCGTCTCTGAGGTAATGACTGGGTGTACTCCCACTCTTGTACTGTTTTTTAATAAAATTGGGGGTTAGGTTTAGGGTAAGTTAATTTTGGGCACTTGTCGTGGTGAAACAGTCTGCATACTCATTGTGCTGAGGACGTCGGTGGAACCCCTTTCTGCCGTCACTCCGGCTGTCGTTATTTGGACCTCGCCGGTGCGTTCTGGTGCACACTTGCTGAATCTGAGTATGCGTTCCATTTCGCATTAGCACCATCCACTTCCTCATGTACTGTGCAGCCTGAGTTTCCTGATTAATATTGTATTATTTCGCGGGTCATGGATTCGTTTACTTTTCGTTTGCGAGATACTCAGGTTAGGAAAGTTTATATCTTTTCTCAAGGAGACTTCCATACTGGTGATGTACCTCCCCACAGTTCATTATTAAACTGGCCTCCTAGAGAGCTTTGGGTTTCGGCATCTTAGACGCATTTGTGCTCGTTGCGTTGGAGAAATTTCTTAGTTAATGTTATGGGTCTTTATGTCCTACTTCTTATTCTGGTTTGGAGACCCTCAAAAACCAAATGTAACCCTTGCATTTCTAATTTGTTCGTCTCACTGCGGCAGTGTTCCACTGCAAAGCAGGTGGTAACCCATTTCTTTAAAAATTGTATTTGAGACTATTTTTGTCTGTGATTATGATTCATGATTTTCAAGCATTGCAGTGAGCAAGTGCTGAAGGCAGGAAAACAGAGAAGAAAGTAGAGTGTTATATTGCAGGGCCCAAGCGGTTATAATTCAAGATGCTAAATGTTGGACCCCAGTAAATTAAGTTTCCCAGGAGAATTTTATTCAGACTGCTTCTTGCAGTGGTTCAAGCAAGGAAAGTAGCTTTCGGGATTGGAGGCAATCTTGAATAACAATTATTAGAACCTCATTTTAAGAAAGGAAGCTGTCGCAAGGCTTTTGATGCCAGAAGACATACATTAAGCCAGCGAAATTAAAGAATCTCGTCGTACAAAAAGAAAGAAAACTGAGCATTATACCCTATAAGGTCATAGCTCTGAACCAATAATTTAAAAGTTGTGTAACAGTAAATTGTGGCACTCATAAAGTCAATATGTGCAGTAATAACGATCGACACCGCAGGTACTTCAGAAATCTGTTCTTTTGTATCCATGAGTAAGAGATAACTCAACGTCTCCAAATAACTAAAGACTCACAAAATCATATAGTGACGAAGTGATTTTACAAATACTGGAAAGCAAAAGTGTGGTTTTTGAAACATACTCTGACTCTACAGTGACAGGCTAAAGGGACGAAATTCTTGCTGGAGGAGTTTGCATATAGGGTACTTACAAAATTCAGTTATTAAAGCTACAAGCGTACTGCTTAACTGTCGTGTATCACAGTTCAGTTAGTAAACATCGTCTTATCAAGTGAAAACGTCGATTTATTACTACCTATCAAAACAGTATTAGCAGCTCAGATCTGCTACAGTTAAAGTGTCAGCACTTGGTTTTGCCATTACAGTTTAGTCATACCGCTGTAAACATCTTGTGATGTGTGTGGCACCGTGTGATACTAAGTATGACGCCATTACCGATTACACTTATCTCCATTTATGGCGCAGTTTTGTTCCAATGTCTCCTCCGAGCCTTATATAACCGAAAAGCAATGGCAACGTTTCGGAAATATGGTTGAATTTCATACGCAAATGATAGGTAGGCCGCAGGTAAGAGGTAAAATTGGAAGAATAAGTTGTAACCTGAGTATTAAAGCAACGTTTTGTTAGTTTAGTCTTCCATCCATGGTAATAAACATACGAGTTCTTGAAAAACGTATACAGACTGAATCAAAATAAGAACATTTGCTTCACTCGAGTTAAACAACACCTGCAAGATAAGTAAACAATTAGAAAGCTTTTACTAACTGGTTTAAACCCCTTCAAAAATTAACGAGATACTTATGGTTCACTAGCATTTACATAAGAAGCTACTGAAATCTTGGAATATTAATAGTAATCAACAAATAATGCAGAACGATAACAGCGATAAAGAAACGTCACTAAAAATGAACTCTTAGAACGTTAAAAAGCAATTACGAAACACAGGATGTGCCAATTATGTACCTTGAAACATTTATACACAAAATAGCTAAATTGTCAGACACATACGCGAAATATTAGCCATAACAAGCAACAATAAGGTAATGTTGAGTGTCAATTTTCTGGTGAGATACGCAGAAACAATTATAGCATAAGACTGTTACTAAATAACTTTTTCCTCTCTGATCGTTCTGGAGCAACCGATTCTCAACGATATCGTGTGCCCAAAATTCATCAACTTTGGCAAACTTCCGTCGTAAGGTGCTTCTCAAAGTGTACCACTAGGTCTGGACCACAGGAGCTCCAGGGCATAGGATGGAGCAAGTAGAACATTCCCACTCGGCCACAATGCATCTAGCGTATCACCGGTGTAAATGCCCGAACTAATTCCACACCATACGACTTACTCCTGACCGTGACCTACCCACATAAGTAGGCAAAGAGTCGGTTGCCACTTGTTGTGGGGGTAGGCATGGAGGTTTCCGCGAGCTAGACAAAGACAGAGTAAGAAAATATCGATGCCTTGCTTTGCACTGGTCAGTAATATAGAGTGAAGCAACTTAGATGTGTATCACTTATGGTATGTCAGTGCATGCCTGATGACACGGTACACCAACATCACCCTTCGAGCAATTCATTCCTCCATAATCATGTCTTGTATCGACCGTACAATAGATTCAATAACGTCATACACAATGTGCCCCAGTTCCGGTAGGACTACTTGTGTGAAGTTCCAAACTGCAATACTATCTCTTGTCGAGTGGTACAGTTACAATCTCTGACGTTTCAAAAACGGCTGTGTAGAAAGTAAAAGCGCTAGCACCACTGCAACAGGCATCCCAGCCACGTATGTAGCAGTACGTGTCTGACACTCGACTGGATACGGCAGAGGAGCACTGAAGCAACATCAAGTTTTTTGAGTCCTGCAGCGCTTGTGGGCAAGAATTCGTCGCATTCGACCCGAATACCGAGCGGCAGGTTCCGGTTACTTCTCCATGACGATACCCCAGCCCACAACACGAAGACTGGGCACGAGGTTTTGCCCAGCAGATAGATCACAGTCCGGGATGACCCACCATATTCGCTGGATTTTGACGTAGCCGACTTGTGCTTGTCCCCCAAATTGAAGCTGGCAATGAAAGGAGATCGTTTTGAGGCAGTTAAGATCACCGAAGAAAACTACACTGCAGTAATCAATGCAACTCCAAAAAATGGCTACAGTGACTGTTTCAAAGAACTTTTAAAAGGATTTGAGATGTGTTTTCATTCAGGGGAGGTAACTTTGAATTAATACAGTGATTTTGTGAACGAAATCCGTGATTTATTTTTCACAGCCACAGTCCTAACGTAACTGGGACTACTGTGTATTGAGTCTCATGTAATTTCAGTGGAAGAGTATCCTCATATCACAATATTTCAAGCTCTAGGAAACTATCTGAATATATTACGCCGCAGGAGACACTGTCCTGTAGAGTTTGAATGGATGACAGGAACAGTCAGCTCTGAATATTTTCATCTAGACATGGACTTGAAAACTGGAGCAATGGTGTTCCAGATATGGCAGCGCTGAAGGCTCAACAGATAGTAACTACTAAAAAGATCAGGTTTTCCAGTGTCAGAGAGGTCGTTCTAACGAATCTTTTCTAAATTCATGCACCTTCTTCTTCACTCTATTTCCACAACACCCTACGACGCGGCGTAAGCCGTTACGTAAGCTACCCCTTCTCCTGATGTAAACGTTGTTTATTGGAAGTTCTCACATAAGAGCTACACGTGCGGCTTAAGACTATGAGTAAAGCCAATAAATTTTCATCATCGTGTTAACATAATTCGGCGGGAATTATACAGCGCTTGGAACCTTCGCTTTCATATGTGTACCATATATCATGTTATCTACGAATCGTTACGAACCCTAGTGTAATGTGTCGCTAATCATATTCCCCTTTATGACAGATTTTCGTTATTTTAGCAGTCATAAATCCTTCAGTACGAAAGGAATTGTTTCTTTCGTCGATATAGGGGTGGGTAAACGTAATATGAAAACGAACGTTACGAAACTGGAAGGAAAATAATCTTTTCATATGCGTTACGTGAGCTTTCGATATCTTCAGTTCTTTACGAAAAATCAACGGTATAAATACGCCTTCATGTACAACTTTCCGGCTGATAGGCCGTGGTCGTTGCATAAAATTTTCCCCTAACGTTTCACACAGAACTCCATGGAAAACCGAATATATAGACAGCCTCGAGGGTATCATAGTTCATCACATGACGTCGGCTACGGGATCACCTCTGTTAATTCCAGAATTCTAGTCTGAAAGTAATCATCTTCATTCTTACGGTGCAGTGTTGACATCCAAATTTTATCTAATTTAACGCCTTCCTCGTTTCTGTCAAAATTATTTCAGTGTATAAATCTCAATAGCCTCTCTATACATGGGCGCATATTAATGTGAGGTTTTCGATATGATGCTCACCTCACTGAACTTTATTTCATGATCACCTCCTTGGTTAACATGTTCCCCCAAGGCCGATTCATCCGTATGCGGCAGGCGGCAATTCCCCTGTGTTGAGCCAGACTGGCTTTCATACTTCTTTTCTTAGTACCAATATAAACCAGTCCACAACTATAAGAAATTTTGTATACACCTGGTGTAACCATAGGATGTCTTTTGCGATTAACAACGTTTTTTATCTTCTGGGTGGGTGTGACGATAGTTACACACAATACTTGCTCAACACTTTCCCAGTGCGATCTGTAATCTTATTAATGAATGGAAGGAATATTTCACCATGGTCGGCCGTTGTTCCCTGTTGATTCTGATTCTATCGCTAGGTCGAAGTGCTCGATCTATCTCCTTGTTATAATAACCATTCTTCTTGAATGTCGACTGTAGATGTTCAACCTCATCTTTTAAATATATTGGGTCACAAATTCTGTACGCCAAGATTTTAATCACACCTCTTTTTCTCTCATTCGAGATATCGATGGATCAAAATCAAACACATCGCTGCCAAACTAGACGTCTTTGTTGGTAGTGATGACACATTTCTTCACCAGTTGGGGTACTTAAAAGTGTGTGATCTCTGGCTTTATGAAGATAACAGTGAGTTGTGCGGCTTTCCTGTATACTCTATGGCCGAGCGTCCCGTGTCCTTGCTTGATAACAAACACACGAAACAGTTGGTCATTATTCCCCGTCCCCACAGTAAATTCGATTAGCGGATTGATACTGTTCAGATATATCAGGAAGACATCCGATTCCTCTGCACCGTGTGTCCACACCACGAAGGTATCAGCGACATAGCGGCACCACCTGGCTGGTCTTTCACTGGCAGACTGCATCGCCCGTAGTTCAAACGTGCCTATTAATAAATGTGCTATAGCCAGACATAGCCACCCCGGCAGACACCTCGTCAATCTGTTCATAAATATTATTATGATATTGAAAATACAACGGTTCGAATCCTGCCTCGGGAATGGATGTGTGTGATGTCCTTAGGTTAGTTAGGTTTAAGTAGTTCTAAGTCTAGGGGACTGATGACCTCAGATGTTAAGTCCCATAGTGGTCAGAGCCATTTGAACATTACTGAAAATAGGTTGTGGTGAGGTAGTGTCTGAATAATCCTCTATATGCACCGAAAAAATATTTGCAGTGCATGGGACAGCTTCGTTCATCCGAATCATGGTAAATAACGGCACAACATGAAAACTAACAAGGATATCAACTGGGCCGACGTCCATTTCTATTAATTCGTCACTGAAATTATGTGAACTTTTAATAAGAATGTCCGTTCCACTAACATAAGGTTGCAGGAATGAGGCAAGGTTTCTAGCTAATTCGTGGGTGGGAGATCCTATAGAAGTCTCGATGCGGATGTCAAAGTTGCACTGTAAGATGACGGTAGATTACTTTCGATGGAGAATGGTCGCATTACCAGAAGTAATCTTGTAGCCGACGTCATGTGATGAATTGTGGTGCTCTCTACACTGCCTGTTGTAAAAGCGCGAGATCCAGGCTGAAGGATAATTAGGACGAAAATCCATTGAAGTTATGTGAGCCCCTCTCTGGTACATAATCTTGTATTAGCCCTTGCATTGTCAGGGAGAAGGGACGTTAAGTTTAATTTTTGTGACGATGGACATGCTGAAATTTCCTTAGAACTGGTCGTTGCAGCATGAGGGATTACATCAAACGGAATAACCCCTTCGTAGTTTCTGAAGCTCGTGGCCATGATTTCACCGGGTGAGGGTGTGGGTTTGAACTTTTTCTTCCGAGGAGCGGTGATGCGGCACCACTTCATGGATTGCCATTTTGTTTCCGCTTCGAAATGATGAACCCTTGTTTCATCGCCTGTGGCGATGCCCCACAAAAAATTGTCACGGTTATCCCCGTAGCGTGCAGGCAATACCGAAGAGATGTCAGCACTACTTACAGAGACGTCTAGTTGGGCAGCGAGGTGTTTCATTGTGATTCGTCGATCATCTCGAATGAGACTGTCCACACTTTTCAACATAGCAGGGCT
This sequence comes from Schistocerca cancellata, assembly GCF_023864275.1. NCBI lineage: Eukaryota > Metazoa > Arthropoda > Insecta > Orthoptera > Acrididae > Schistocerca > Schistocerca cancellata. The sequence goes on from NC_064633.1 coordinate 456,607,622, forward strand.
CAAAGCTGTGTGCGGTTGGCCATCAAGCTGGAGATTGAACATGTTTGCGCGACCTTGTTGTGATGATGACAGACGCGTCACACAACGACTCACTCCCAGGTCTCCGTAGACATTCTGCAAATGTCTATGAACATGTGCAATGCTCCGGTTTTCCGCCAAAAGAAACTCAATAACAGCTCTGTGGTCGGAACGCACCTGCATTACAGACGCCATTTTGAAGGCTACGTATTTCGCGGCCACGTATTGGATCTTCATAAAACTGTATGGGATGAATCGGGAATAGCCCATCATCTCATACAACAAATTCTGCGTTTCTTAAACTGAAATTTTCCGAGCAAAATGTATGTGGTATTTCTTATTGAACGCTCTTCGTATGTTAAATTTAGAGAACAAACGTGGGAAAGCATTTTTAATGCTTTAGTGTAGCAAGATGCTAAAGCGATTTCGGGATGACACAAGTGTATGAAAAATCGTTACCAGGAAGTACTGTAGAGGGCAAACGTTATTAGAGAACAACATTGCTTACAGTACATGCAACACAATATTTAGAGTAAGGATGATTACGATGAATGTTATGCTATGGGGTACGTTATTAGGTATGTAGAGACGGGCAGCAAAATCATTAAGTATGATAAGTCAAAAAATCACTACTTAAATGGTGATTCGCTATATGTGTTGGCATTTTACACTGAGATGTATGCATGAAAATCAAAAGATATGTATCGAATGATACATATCTGAGTAACGTAATATATACGTGCGAGAAGAGGTCACATCAGCTTATTGGCGTACCAATTAGCACCTATGCTATATCACGAACTACGAATAATGCCCACTTACCACAACAACTGGGTTTTGGTGATGAAAGCATAAGAGAGTTTACTTACAAGTAAACCTACCCGAAAGATGCAGTTCGATTTTAATCGACTTTGAGTATGTTATAGCGTAGAGCAGGAAAAGAGACATTTGTTTAATATATGGGCCCACACAGTCATTAAGGGAGTGAAACACCCCACTGAAAAAAATTAACATTTCTGAAAAAATGCCCCTAAAACGGAACTTCGCCTGAAGTTGATGGATACACATTCCATCGAAACGTTGCTACGAGATGACGACGCTACTCGGTTGACAACCCGTGAAGACTTCATATATGAAATTCGCCGAGAAAGCCTGCACTCACAGAGAAAATAATAATCATGGAAGTGGTCAGATCTTCTTCTACTTTTCCCCTAACCCCTTAGGCTCTAGGGCAAGTTGTGTTTGCAATTGTCGCATTCAACTTTTAGTTAAATGTGCATTCGTGAACCTGCTGTCATCCAGTCACCGCACGTTGCCCACAAATTTCTTCTGATAGTTTTCAACTATTTTCAGATGATTACACACTTTGATGTTATTTTACAGCCCTTACACCTATGTAGGAACCGCTTTCCTGAATCTTCGATTCTCTTTAGGGATCTCGGCGCATCTTTTCCTCCAGAGATACCCACTGCTGCTGCCACTGGTTTGTAAAATATTATTTGTGTATCATGCCTCTCCTTATTTTCCCGTATCTTCGTAACTGTTGCGTAGATTTTACATTTTTCAGTTTCATGATTAAGTGTGCTTAATATAGGTGCCATATGCAGCACTCCAGAAATTTAAAAACTGTCAGATACTGAGTAGTTCGGTTGTTCACTGTAAAACAGTAAGGACGAGAGATTAGGTTTTACCGAATATTTGTAGATGGCAGCCTGACATGATGATATCGACAATAAAATCTCTGCCAACCTGATATTCAACTTGGATACAACCTTCGTCTTAGAACTCAGAATCATCTTAAGCATTATGTGAAGAATTGCTTTACATCCTCGCGACTACTATATTTCTTGGTCGAGTCATTTCAGTATATATCTCTTGCATAATAATCTGTTGCGACACCTATTTACCCGAAAAAGATCGTCCTTGAAAAAAGTGCTGAAGTGTTATTTCAGTTGTACCGCATCAAATTTCGAAGGAAAAGCGAATTCCGGTCTTTGGAGGGGGTACAGGAGCGTGGTAAGATGAACATCAGCATCAAAAAATGGTTCAAATGGCTCTGAGCACTATGGGACTCAACTTCTGAGGTCATTAGTCCCCTAGAACTTAGAACTAGTTAAACCTAACAAACTTAGGGTCATCACGCAAATCCATGCCCGAGACAGGATTCGAACCTGCGACCGTAGCGGTCTCGCGGTTCCAGACTGCAGTGCCTAGAACCGCACGGCCACATCGGCCGGTGAACATCAGCATCACAGTTAAACCGGCTGTACCTTATCGTCCTTTCTGTTGGACCTATGATGATCGCATAGGGGAAGAGTTTTTTCTCATTTCTCTTATCAGTAATCTATCCGTGATACCCCGTAACACCTTCGTCAGAAGTATGCTTCTTTCCTGTCACCCTTTATACAAGCAAAACTCATGCGGAAAGGACACCATCACTTGCACGCGTGTAATTATGTACCCTACGGTTACGCAGAGCAGACAACTTGGGCCGTCTGGGGTTCGTGCGACTGCAAGTCGTGGCTGAGACGGGAAACCATGTAATTAAAAATAACAAATACATGGTGCCGTAGCAGGAAGTCAGATCCGACAGTCGAGTGGAAAGGGTTAACTGAGAGAGCCATCGACGTTTTAGCTGTACGTCTCAAAGGAGATGCTGTGGCAAAGGGAAACAAGCCCTCCTATTGCACAACAGAGCTGCAGGAGATCGGCCCGACCCCGCCACGTGTGGACGGTCGCTAGCTGCCCGGCTAGGGCCGTGCCGCGTAGCGCCGCATTGCTGCAAGTTGAGGCTGAGTGGATCAGGCGCGCTCCATTAGGGCGGAATTCGACGCCTGCCCCGACCTGTGGCACGCGGGGCTGCAGTGGGCCACCGGCGCCGCCCCACCGTGTGGTCGCCGGCCTCAGCCTGCACTGCTGCAGCACCTTCCCAATAAACGTATCTCCAAGGTGTTTCACATTATCCTGCCCCTTGAAGCGGTACTGCTAGTGGACTTCACACCTATTGACGCTATGCAAATGATATCGGCAGGCAAATTAGAGCACGCTTCACGACCATTGTCGATATGCAAGTGGTATCGGAAGGCAAACAGGGTAACGTTTACAGTAATCTATGTCACGACAAGGGTGTTTTTCTCTCTGGGCCGGTCGCGGTTGCTGTGCAGTTCTAGGCGCTCCAGTCCGGAGCCGCGCTGCTGCTACGGTCGCAGGTTCGAATCCTGCTTCGGGCATGGGTGTGTGTGATGTCCTTAGGTTAGTTAGGTTTAAGTAGTTCTGAGTTCTAGGGGACTGATGACCACAGCAGTTGAGTCCCATAGTGCTCGGAGCCATCTGAACCATTTTTTTTTTTCTCTCTGGTAGTCATAAAGCCAGGCCAATGGACACGGAAACGTGCACCGGTGAGTTTTATTTTGATAAGTACTGACAATTATCACACTTCTTCGTCCTGTAAAGGAGAGAGAGGTAGGCTTGAAACCCGGTAATTAAGGAAGGCAGGATGGGTTATGATTATGGACGGGGCCCGAATCAATTACTATTCGTCTGCTTTGCAATTTCACTAATGTATTAAATAATTTTCGAAAACAACCCCATGAGGTCGCAATCAGACTTCCAAGGCTGGTAACCACAATCACAGCTGAAGGCCTTTAACGCAATAAATGGCAGTTATTTAAAATTTAACAAATACATAAAATACAGACAGCCAATAATTTTGAAGATAAGCCAATTTGGTCGCAATCAGAATTTTAAGGCAAGTAACCACCATCACGGCTTAAGGCCTTTAACGCCCAAAATGGCAATTATTAAAAAATTTTCACCAAATACATAAAATACAGACAGCAAATAATTTTGAAGGCAAGCCCTTGTGCTCGCTATCAGAATTTAAGGCAAGTAACCACTATCATGCCTGAAGGCCTTTTACGTCCAAAATGGCAATTATTACAAAATTTAACAAACATACATAAAATTCAGATAGCAAATAATTTTGGAAAATAAGCCAGTGTGGTCGCAAACAGAATTTTAAAGCAAGTAACCACAATCACGGCCGAAGGCCTTTAATCCCAAAATGGCAATTATGAAAAAAGTTTTACAAATGTACTGTCAAACGGCGAATGGTACAGGAAGATTCTTTAAAAAAAACAACAAATCACCAAACAGGTGAGACAAAGGATATTACCTTAATAATAAATAAAACACAGTGACCAGTGACAGACGGTGCTCCAAGAATCGACCTCTGAGTAGGTCATACCAAAAACACTTTCGTGAGCGAAGAGAAAGGCAGCCAACAGTTGCATTCAGATCACAAGACGGTAACTCGGACTCGTGGCAGTCTGACGAGTGACTAATGATAATCTTGGTGGGGCTGCCTGACATTCAAAAAAACAAATTCAAGATGTAAAATTAGCCCCAAGCCGGACCGGTGGTCTGGGCTCCGCCCGTCGGGTACTGTGCTTAGAGCACCCGGAACAAGAAGGAATGACTACCACTAAGGTAGAAGAACGCCACCCTACATACAATCAAGAAGCTGTCAAATTTACACGCCTCACCAGACAGCGGCGGCAAGATGAAGAAATGTACACTGCTATTACATACACTAACCCCAGCGCAGGAAACTGAAACGTTAGCGGCCACAAGACAGAAAAATACCGCTGGTTGAACAATGTAATAAGCTGAAAATAGTAAACAGTAATTAGAAGCTGAGGAAGGCTAATCGGATCCGCGTTTCCCACGTACTCCACTCGCTGCTTTTCGCCTCGGCGACACTACGAGCAGCAACACGAACCCAAGTCACTGGAGAATCGCGAGAATTGACAGTGGTGGAGGTTTCTCTATGCGAATTGCAGTGCACTCAAACTGGCAGGATTCGGCTGCGACGATGTCGTGATCACTCATGACCACTGCCCTTCGATCCGGCAGTCCATACACGCCACCAGCGGTCCCAGTGTGTTGTCGCTCTGCGCAGACCTTGCTGCTCCTACGTCCCCAACCGAACTCCACACTCACACCACACGGAAGAGGAACGAGGTGGCCCCAAAGATAGGGCAGCAGAACTACATATGGATAAGGGCCGCTGCTGCCACTAGCGGACAGGCGACGCTTACGGAATCGAGTGGCTCCAGTGAACATGAGAAGAAGACAAGTAACGCAACCATGGCAACTAAACGATACGGTCTGGCACAAACCTACACACGGCACAAAAGCGAGCCGCAGCACCGCTCAAGGCTGTCTGTGTGCGGTATGGGTTCTCTGTCTAAGATAGGGGATTTTCTAATTCATCCAGATCACTCTTCTGATTGCGCTCCATTTTTTGGCGTGGACCAGAGTTCCCTTGTAGTATTCCGGGGAATATATAGCTGCAGACGTTGACGAATGGTGGGCGGCATGCAAGCACTGCTCGGGAAACAGGGCGCTGTGCTGGCGTCTCCAGTACGCGAGGCGAGCTGAGACGGAAGGATGCAACCACTCTGTGGTCACCACCGGCCACGAGGTCTTCTCTAATGCGGAAGGTCGCGTTTCTCCATTGGTACGGCAATGGTTGGGCCCAGAATCGAAATCTGGACTGACGGTGAAGAGCAATGGCGGGTTGATGGCGCGGTGTTGCCTGGCCCATTTGGGCAGACAGGCAGAGGTCCATCCTTCGCAGTCAGGTGGCGGAAGAGTTCACAGCGAGGATTACCGGCTGACACGCAGCAGGGGCTAGGTGTGGCCCTTTTGAGCCAGAATGTGACATATTCGGCTGGGCCAGCGTTTAAATGCTCGTTCCCACTGCTGAATTTGCGAAAGGGTTGCGTTTGTGGGCCACAGAGAACAATCTGGAACAGGACAAAAACCGGGATCTGGTGTAATCTTCGACGACGCGGAAGTCAATCCAGTTGGTGGAGCTTCTCTGGCCACAGGGCGCTGACATCCGGAACGGTGCCACGAAAGTCTTGCTGCTGCTGAAGGGTGCTGATCAAGCAGGAGCGACGGCCTGCTGCGAAATGTTCATCAAATGCGTGTGAATTCCTAAGGGACCAAACTGGTGAGGTCATCGGTCCCTAGCCTTACAAGCTACGTAAACTAACTTATACTAAGAACCACACACACACCAATGCCCGAGGGAGGACTCGAACCTCCTGCGGGAAGGGCCGCTCAATCCGTGACATGGCGCCCCAAACCGCGCGGCCTCTAAGCACTGCTGTAGCTGATGCGGCCCCTGTCTGCGGCTTGTTGCCTGATTTCAGCGCTCGAGGTCCGACGACAAGGGAGCCGATCGTGCAGTTAAATGACCGGCATCTACGGTCTGGTTGTGGCCCCGTTGCATTCCTGGGCTCTTGACTTCTGCTCCAAGCTGTCCTACAGTTTCCTCTCGTCACAGTACTATGTATACCTATGCTAGTGCGTAGAGGATATACAATGGGATGTACGTAGGTGAAGGACTAACACGAAAGAAAGACAGCAATAGGCTCGCCAAAGCATAGAATGAGAAAACCAGCACGAAGTTGGTCTCAGGAGGCTGTAGGAACATCGAGTCGGACGAGAGTAAAGAGCGCAGGTTGGCCTGGAGCCAACTGGAGACCAGTGGTTTCAAGGAGTGACCGTTGTATCCGGAAAGCAACCATGTTCTGGCACTTGCAGCAGCAGGATCGAGATGAAGAGACGTGCTGTACCTGAGCTCCGGATTGTGTGCGGTAAGAAGTTGGAAAATGAGTTACATCGTTGTGCATAGGACTCGCGGTTGGTTTGGTTAGTAAGTATCAAAAGCCGATGTAATTATTATTTCTTCGGCGGAATAACATGATGAGTCAGTGATAGTTGCAGCCGCCTTTGTATTAGTGCTGACCATCAGTCTTGCGCTTTACAGAACCAACTTCAGTTTGTTAAACGGTGGTATATACGAAGGCTGGTGAAAACATTTCATCTACATCTACATCTACATGGATACTCTGCAAATCTCATTTAAGTGCCTGGGAGAGTGTTCATCGAACCACCTTCGCAATTCTCTATTATTCCCATCTCGTGTAGCACGCGGAAAGAATGGATCCCTATATCCTTCCCTACGAGCTCTGATTTCCCTTATTTTATCGTGGTGATCGTTCCGCCCTATGTAGGTCGGTGTCAACAAAATATTTTCGCATTCGGAGGAGAAAGTTGGAGATTGGAATTTCGTGAGAAAATTCCGTCGCGACGAAAAACGCCTTTCTTTTAATGATTTCCAGCCTAAATCCTGTATCATTTTAGTGACACTCTCTCCCATATTTTGCGATAATACAAACCTCACTGCCTCTCATTGAACTTTTTCGATGTACTCCGTCAGTCCCACCTGGCAAGGATCCCACACCGCGCAGCAGTATTGTTTGCAATCATAATTTTGTGGTATGGAGGTAAATTTTGAAGTAGTTTTTTTTTATGGCCATCGGTTTGCGCCATTTCTGGGTTGTAACAGTAATACTTAGGTCGGATAATAGTTATCGGGCTAGAGTGCTACCAATTAAATTTTTAGAAGAATTCGTGGCACTTTCTTCGTGGCTTGCGTCGGTACCAAGTGACCACGGAACTTCCGAAAGAAAGCATTGGCGGTCAGAATATCATGACTGGTGAGTGTTTCACGATGGTCAGGAATTATTAGAGGTAGGCCGGACAGATATTTTTTTCTCGATTGATATGAGTGTTGGGTTGACTCCCTTTGTGGCTCGTGGTAGGCTGCCCATGTGTGTCCAGGAAATAGGTAGTGCCTTGAACAAGGCAGCCGGCTAATAACACAGTGTCGTGACGCGTATTTAAGGTAATTTGTAACATTTTGATATCAAACTTGTGTGAGCATTGTGTATTTTTTGGATCTGTTTCTTTATGAGAGAGAGAGAGAGAGATTGCCACGTGGTTATAAAATATTCGCAGGGTATCTGTGCCCATACGTTTCCGTTTACTGTTCCCCTTCTTTCGATTTCAGTATCAGAATTACTACGCTTCCAGGCACGTATATCGTGACATTCAAGCCACGTTTACGTGAGTGATAGCAGTTCTGAATATTCCCCCCAAAAGCGCATAATGCCCCCCGCCTGACTGTTCACAATATTAGATGCAATGTTAGAATATTTTCTATATTCCTAATCGTAATCAAAGCCCCCCTGTTTTTTCGCTGGCTATCTGCTTTGTTATTGCTCGCGTAACAACTAATATATGAGAGAAAATATGTTGCTACGAAAAGAGCCCCGAAATACTTTTTAGGAATGCTGTGATGTGACTTTCTTTGGCATTAATTTTCAAAAAAACAATATATATTACTTTCTTATTATTACGAATCTGGCTTTCTATTAAAGGAACATTGTTTCTTTACTGTAACCCGCTACAAAGTTCAACATATCTTCCTTACTTTACAGTTATTGAAACGGTTACTGAAAATTATTTCGGTATCAATACTGATATTACAGTGCGCAATGTTTGTTCAACATCAAAATTTTGCAGTGGATTTTTGTTAACAGGAAAACCATAAGTACCACGACTAACACGAGAACATGAGACTATTATCAGAGAAAAAGATGTTTTTACTATAATTTTAGACAGACAACAACTACACACAGCAAGATTTCTTTCAAGTTATGAAGATAAATTATCTTTTTGCACTATTAATAATATATCATCCGCAACCGGCGTCCACCTGTAAAACACATCATAAAATCTGCTGCTCTGCCCTGCAATTCCGAAAGCTGAAAGAAATAATTGTAGTTCACTATTACCTGTCCGCTTATTTGCGGTATGACTGGTTTCATTTAAGGCAGTTTGAATGCGCCGTGGCAGTGGCTCATTCGTTCGTAGCGCAGTTCTGCACCACGAATAATATTTAAATAGCTGAAAATGTCTTAAAAGGATGGGATAAAATACCAGGCAAGCTTATTACAAATCATAATGCAAGTTTCCACTAAGTAACTCTATTCAAAACATTTAGACAGATTTAATTATTACACAACTTTACAAATCAGTACCTAATGGCGTCCTTCTCTCAATCTTGACAAAAGAATGTTACACAAGCATACAATATAACGTCACAGGCTCTTCCTATTCACGAAACTCCAAGAAGACGACAGAGAAATTAATGCTCGGTCACTACCATTTATACTCGTTGCGACATATTCTCATCTTTGTATGATATTTAATAAGTATCGTCTGTGGCGGTTTCAGTACTCACCGACACAGATATTATCTTTAAAAAAATTGGTACATAATTATATACAAGTATAAAACATGGCATATAATTCTTTCTCTTTAATACATAAATTTCACACAATCGTTGTCCACGCAATTACAGTCATCCAGTTCAGTTATTCTTTTCTCCTTTTTTACCACATATAATACGTGTTTTGTTAGGAGACGTTACACTTTGAACATGTTTCGCTCATTAATTCAAACATTCCCACTCGCTTCGCGAGTTTAGGCGACTGACGCACCCTGAGACAACTTTGATGCAGAACTTTTGCTTGAAGTAAGCTAATGCAATTAGTTTTATCAGTAGCGCACGGCTGCTTCCGACGTGCATATATGTGAACGTCACTGCATGAAAATTCTGGACTGTTCTGAGAGCGTTTCCACCTATTGACTTCCTGATAGTGTGACCAAGGGAAAGTTTATGGGTAACAGAGCGATTAAAAGCAGTTCATTTATTAGTAACTTCATGTGACTGAAGCTACGACATTGCAATTCAGAAATAATGTAGGTTAGAGTCCATGTAGTCTAAATTCATAGACAACATCGTTTGATACACTAAAAGATGTTCATTCATGCTAATTACGTGTTGCTCGTAACTTCTAACTCCTTCATTAATTAGATGATGCAAAAAAAATACTACCTCCAAAAAAGAAGAAACGTAGAAACAGTTTGAATGAAATTTAATCAAATAATTAATAAAATTCTTATAGTTCAGTTTACTGTCAATATGATTAGGGGAATGTTCCAGGCAAGCGGTTACCTATCCTTATGCTGAATCCGTCGGTTGAAAATGCGACCAGCGTTATCCATCGCATTTCTTAACTTATTAATTTTAGGGATAATGAGAAATTATTTTAAGCCACGGAACAACGAAACAGAATCAGAGCACCGCAACCACAGCATACGTAAGAGGCAACAATTTCTCTTAACGTTATAGAATAGTACAGAGGTAATAACGACGATAGAAACAAAGTGCTTCACGTACCTGAAGCCAACCCAAAGAAAAAAAGAGAATAATTAATGACACCAAGGGTAACTGTGCACCCTGAGTCTTGTATATGTTCGTGGATAGCAGAAATCTTCAACAGAAAGAAGGAGATAGCTGAAGAACCAGTGGGCAGTGTGGCAGTAGATTTCACGTCATTCTTGGTTTTTCAATTATGAAGTCACGAGAAAAGAAGATGTTTTCATTACTAGTTTACCAGCAGGTCGCTACAACTCTAAGAAAGTTCAAAATATTTGGTAACATTTTTGGAAACAGTGAACATGTAATCCATACAAAATCAGTGAAAGAACAGTCTAGATCGTGATCCTTATTGGCTGACGTTGACAGCATGTAGCAAATACACGTCTCAGCATATCTACATAACGGAGTGATGCCTAGCCAGCAGCAGCAGCAGCAGTTTCAGCGGCTGAGGTCAACTGACTGTTCTACGCTTCGTCACCTTCAGCTGATGGGTAACGACCCTTCGATTATGGTATGTAAATTACTATCTTTTAAGCCACCGACTTCGGTATGTAGCTAGCACGCTTTCCATCTTCCATAGTGCTCTGTGAGGAAGGCGCGTAAGCCTATGCCGAGACAGATCATTTTAATAAAATACTCATCGCAATCTAGATTGTTTTTTCACTGATTTTATCTAATAAAATTGGACACTTCTTAACATTAACTGTCTCTCCACGCTGATAGCCCTGTTTCACTAAAGAGGACACCGTATATTTATATATATTAAAGGAATGTGATGAAACAAGCATCCATAACAAACCCAAACACAAATTGGTCCTTTTATTTCTCAGAGTATGTCTAGTTCCGTTAACATTTCGCTATCTAACTGTATTCGCCAGATAATTCATCTATATTAAAAAGGAAGTTTAATCTCTAACGAGCTTTTATTACGTTTAATGGTCGATTGTTGAACCTAAAACTAGACCTGCATATAATTTTTAAATAACTGCTCATACTGGTTTTTCGTGTTTTTGCATTATGCTTGTATGTGTTACTTAATTTTGATAATTTCTATAAATTTGCCATAGCGTAAGTCTAGTGATAATTTTCGAAACGCGTAACATTTACTAATGAACTGTGCTATCAAGATATTTCCATAGTTGCAATTTGTGCCAAATCTGAATGGTCGCCTAGGTCTACTGTGAAAGAATTCCTGGATCAAGTAATGCATAACTAGGTTTCATGTTAGAAATTCAGTCGTATTATGATGACGCATACGACTTTATGTCTTAGTCTCTTTATATTGCACATCTCTATGCTTATACTCGCGTTTATAGAATTAAGTTTTATGCTAGAAGCTGTGTTTTAGATTCCACTCGTGAAGTCCAACAAATGTCCTATGTCAGCCTATTTCGCACGATAGTAAACAGTATTCGGGTGGCAGTAGATTAGCATGCAATTTAACAGTTTATCAGTCAAATGGGCTTTGCCTGAAGCCAATACTAAATACATGTAACGAATCGTCATTCCGAAACCCGAATTCCACCAAAGTCTTCTTCACAAAACTATCTCGCTATATTAGTCCCTACATTCATGCTTTGTAAGAAATCTGAAAAAGTAGCTATTGGCAATCTCGAATGAATATTCAAGCCTCAGTTACAACATACAATCACTTACAGATGAGAAAAATGTGAGAATGAATCCATTTTTAGGTCCTCATAGATAAATGTTACTCAGCAAGTGCGTAATCAGCACCCTATTACTACCGCCAGTACTAACATAAACAGGTTGGTTAGTTGGTTTGATGGAGGGGACCAAACAGCGACGTCATCGGTCCCATCGGATGATGGATGTATGAGGTACGAAAACGGGCGTGGCCTTTCAAAGGAACCATCCTCGCATTTGCCTGATGCGATGTAGGGAAATCACGGGAAACCTAAATCAGGATGGCACGACGCGGAATTGAACCGTCGCCCCCTGAATGCGAATCCACTGTGCTCACCACTGCGCCACCTCGCTCGGTGCAAAAAGAGGAGTCTCTTGTGTACCTCCATGCTGCATCTATCATTAGCTGAGTGCGCATAAAAAATGTAATTCCCGCTAACAGATTTCTGTCTACATTTTTGCCTTCTATGAAAGTTATTCCTTGATAACACATTTCTTATCATCCTGTTGATGTTTTTCATATACTGATATATTGATTTCCTAACCGATTCAGCGCAGAACATTTTTTCTTACCTTATCAGTCCACTATAGCACCAAACCTCAAACGATTCAATTCACTTCAGCATAATGCTTCAGTCAGGACGCATAATCTCTGAAATTTCTCCCTCAGTTGATACCAACAGATTTATTTGCACACTTTGCTTGCGCTCCTCTGGTTTCTCTACTGGCCGTAACTTTCCCGTCGCGTGTTATCTGGGTTGTGGTTTAGTATAATTCTAATACATGAATTGTTCTTCAATTTATCGTTCATCTCAACTTCCCATTATTTTCGTCATCCATATTCTCTGCTCAGTTGACTTTTCATTTTAATCAACAGATGTAATCCTGCCTCGATTTCATGGGGATAGCAAAGTCACCCGCGAATCTTGTCAGTGATAAACTCTCGTGCTAAATTACAATCTCTCTCCTGAAAGTTTCCATGACTGGTTCTTTCACTCACAGGGTGAACATCAGGCGAGAGAAACTGTATTGCGTCGGTTTTCATCTGACCACCTCTGTCTTTCACAACCTGCGGCATCGTCGCAAATAGAACAGTGATCGAGCAACTGTAGAATAAATTTCTCTTATTTCCGTCAATAGTCAAGATATTGTTTGCTTGTCTTAAGGCAGTAAAATAGACCATAATGAATGGTATTACTGCCATGCATGTGGAATTCATGCGCAATCCTTTGGTGCACCGTTTGCACCGCACTCACTTCTTTGGCGTTTCCGTCAGTCATGAGGCTGCTAATTCACGCAAGGCACAACACCAGTAGGGAGTGCCCACTGCACACGACTGATTGAAAACTCCAAAGAAGTGAACATTAAGACCTGTCCACTGTAGTGGACGCAATGCGCTACAGGGTTAAAATATGACGAGGCATAGTTTTTTTTAAATATGACCTAATATAATGTAGCGATAGTGACATCGTCGAAACATACACACAAAACCATTCATAATGGACAAAAGTAGAAGCATCATCGCACATATTTAAAATATGATGTAAATAGGTCACAGTGCCGGCGGAGTCGTACTGTTAATAGCGCTAGTGTTGATAACAAACTGCGATATAGTAACTACAAAATATATATGTGTTGTCAGCACGTTAGATGCTTGTACTTTAAAACACATATTCTCTAGTTATAAAATCGTACAGAAAGCAACAAACGAGGATCACAACAGCTAAAATGTATAGTGGACTTACCAGGTATATAAGAAACTAAAATGTAATACATCAAAACCACTAGTGTAGTTAAATTAAAATCGTCTGCAAGGAAATGGTTACGTGACACTAAGTCATTCTGAAACGCTCTAGCTGTAATTTTAGATAAAAGTAATTGGATACAGAAGAGAAGCTCATGGAACTAACAAAATAATATGTAATTGATAAAATAACTAGGGAAAGAGATCAAATGGATAAAACAACTACTGAAGTAATCTATCACCGCCTTCTCTTCGTGTAGCCGCCAGAATGCAGCACAGGCGAGAAGTCGAATGCTAACGGTTGAATTTTGTACTAAGTAGGGGCTGCTGTAGCGTGTCTTTGTTGTGCGAACAGCTGTAGCTATAGCCGGGGTTTCTGTCGCAACTCTTCTAAAGAGTTTGAATTAATACAGATCATGGAGAGAGGGAAGAAATGCCCTTCGCAGATGTATCAGCTACCAATGTTCCCTTGCAGATTACCCACATGCTGATCTGTCCCAGGCATGGGACTTAGTTTCTTACAGCACGTGTTTCGTCGCCTAATAAGGAATTGATTGCCTTATTTTACGGATTGTACGACGCCCTTTTTTCTTCGAAAAATTGCATCCAAAATTCAGATGCGTCTGACACTCGAAATGAATATAAAAATATCTAGTGTTTGATTTTAAATTCCCGACACTCTTAGAAATGGTCGTACATTCGATGCGTGGGAAACCTTCCTCCATCTGGCAACTGGCAGGAGCAGTGGACCAATGAGACGAACATGAGTTGCGGGGATTCACAAGCTCGATAAGAATGTCTCCCTCCCGTCCCACCGTCACAAACCCAGAACAGTGTCTAGCCTATGACGCCTTATGGCAGTCTAAGGTTCCAGTGAACTTTAACTGAAAGTTATTTGTGTTATCGGTAACAGTACAATATTTTTTTTAGTTGCTACTTTTGATATGGAAAAAAATAAAAGGTATTCATATAATGCGGACTATAAATTAAGAGTAGTAGCGTATGCAGAACAACATAGAAATAGAGAAAATGAGCGGCATTTCGGTCCTCCACCAGCATAAAAAAACCATTCGCGATTGGCGGGCTAGTAAAGAAGAAAAAAAGTGAGAAAGACTAAATGTGCAAATAGAGAACTGAATCTAAAATGGACAAAACTAGAAGATGGCGATTTTCAGGGATTTAAAAGGTCAGTTCGATATTATAAACTTAGAATTCCTTTTTTATTAATCTGGCTTCGCAATCTGATAATAAAAATAGTAAAAATGCTACTTAATAAAAAAATAAGGTAACAAAAAGGACAACAGAGAAGCGTCTGACCAACTAAAAAAAGTATAGTTTGGCAATGCATCTATTTACAAACGGACACGTAAATAAGAGGTAGTCCCGTCGCATGCTTCCTAAATTATCAGTCACAGGAATGCAGTAGTTGGACGAGCAGTGGACGTCCTGTATGACAAATCAAAAGAACGACATTTCACACAAACAGTGACGTCTTCAGAATAAAGACTAGAACCTAGGGAGAGCGCAGGAATCAATTAACGTGAAACGCTATCCCGAAAGAAGCTAGGCGCTGGTCACGAATACGATCACAGCAACAGGACGCTGATATAGAGGCCTTGTCGATTTGCAACCATAGTAATTGCGACGCACTTCTCAATTGCAAATGTCACAAGCAGATCGTAGGCGCCTAACAGAAAGCTGTTTCCAAGGTAATAGAAAAAAACACTTGTCAAAAAAGGGCGGTAACTGCTGCAGGATGAACCTCGCATCCTTGACACCTGTAGTAACTGCCACGGAATGGGTTGGAGAGCTGCTCTCCGAACTACTTAAGGACTCGGCCGATGAACCACAGTGGATCTCCGCGGTATACGAAAGGTCCTTTCAGACAGTCTAACAGAGAATGGAGGTGTAACAGTCCCTGCACTTCTGACCGATTTTAGCAGCGAATTTCTCGGTTTACTGGCTGGCCAAAATGGTGCAGGTACCCATAATGCGGGAGACTATGTCTGCGCCACCGCGTTGCTTCAACGACATTTAGAAATTACGGCCAGGAAACCAAGCTAGATTACGCCGACTTGGGCGTCTTCTATATTGCGTGACCCTCCAGGTAGACAATACATCCTTAGTGTCTGTGGACATGGGAAAATTGTAAAAAGTGTAATAAGGACTGACGACTTGTCTATTAATTAACGGACTGGCCTGTGAGTGGTATCAATCTACTAGGAAATTTCGTATCTGTCATAAGAATAGAAGGATTAACTTCGTTACTCCTTCTTCCTTTACGATGGGGAGTAGTATCGACACACGTGCGTTATGTGCTTGATAAAGTCACAGTGGGATACACCACGTTTCGATTGTTACTTAGAAATGCTACCTATAGACCACACGATGACCCGCTCTTTAAGAGCAGCCAAGGGTGCTAATATGGATTTTGCAGAGGACCGGTATCATGCGGTGAGAAACCTGTAACTCCAGCTTGCTATATAAGTCGGTGTACGGACGGGAGCACATGACATTGACGCCACTGTAGTCACCAACTCGTTCACCTAGGCGAAAGCTGATACGCCCTTCTCTAGCGGCCTCCAACCTGCGAGCTACAACACTGGGCCCATGTAGGTGAAGCCGATTATCGTCCTACGCTTCGCCTAGTAATTACCTTGTCCTGCTTCATACTAGGACCTTGCACTGAACCTGTTAACTCTTGTTTCATTATGCTACACATTAACTTAGGAAAATGTTCTGTGACACCCCTCATATGAACTCTTCTTAATTTCTTTTTATACACTGTATGCTATCATCATTTTCATGTGCTCTAATTAAATTACAATGTGAGGCGATTAAGCGGGCAGAATTATAGGCTACAACACATTACTGTTGTGGTCTTCAGTCCTAAAACTGGTTTTATACAGCTCTCCATGCCAGTCTATCCTAATTATCTTCAACTACTAAAACCTACATCCTTCTGAATCTGCTTACTGTATTCATCTCTTGGTCTCTCTCAACGAATTTTACCCCCGCCCGCCCCCAACTTTCCCCCAATACTAAATTTGTGATCAGTGGATGTCCCTATATGTCTCGTTTTACGTTCGAAAACTATATAGTTATCCATCAGATATTGTCTGTTTCTCCAAAGCATGACTATGTTGTCCGTAAATGCCAAATTCTGTGTCGTCTGTTTTGTTTGGCAGTTTTTGTGTGACAGACAAGTTACGAAACGTCGGTGATATAGAATCTCCTCAGGCCTTGAAAATTCGGAAAATTTTGGAATATATATCATTAACTTGTTTTGCATTTGGTGTTGCTTTAATCATTTCCGCGAGTCGTATTAGTGATGACAGTATCCCCAGCTCCCGTAACGCGTTGAAAAGACCATTCCTGTTGATACCGTCATAAACTGATTTACAATCTACATACAGTTGATGCACTTTTTATAGTGAACTCGTAACAATGTCCCATTGTTAATCTAAGAGCGAACATCTGATCTTTTGTTGCTTTTTCCTTCCTGGACCTACACAAGTATTCCTCAAACGTGATTTCTGCACAATATCGTAATTTCTTGTTCAGTATCCTAGCAAGTATCTTGTTAACAGTATTTGCCAGCGTTATTCCTATGTGGTTATTGCAAATGGTTCATCTAATTTTTTTAAGTATTGGCACCATAACGGATGCGGTTCAGTTTGTTCGAATTGTTTCATTTCTCCATGTTTTCAGAATCTGTTCATGAGTTTCCCTAATAACTCTTTACCACCATACTTTAAATTTTCAATTCGTGTCTTATCTTCCGTTGTAGTTCAAAATGGTACAAATGGCTCTGAGCATTATGGGACTTAACATCTATTGTCATCAGTCCCCTAGAACTTAGAACTACTTAAACCTAACTAACCTAAGGACATCACACACATCCATGCCCGAGCCAGGTTTCGAACCTGCGACCGTAGTAGTCGCGCGGTTCCGGACCGAGCGCCTGAACCGCTAGACCACCGCGGCCGGCCCGTTGTAGTTGTGTAGTTCGTTATCTGCTCACCTGTTATAATCACTTCTTGCAATATTGGTTCCTATTTATCATCATCTCTGTCAGTAGGATCCACTCGTTCTTCTTCAAATTTTTGGTTTCCGCAGCTTTCAATAGTTCTCTAAAATATTTTTCTCAACTTTCTATAAGTTCAGTTTTATCACAGATCCTCTTTATCCCTAGATATTGATGTCTGAGGCTGCCATCCGTGTTTTATATCTCATTTCCTTAAACATGCTTCTAAAATCGTTTTCACTTCTACATTCCTCAATGCCTTTCAGTCTATTTTCGTCAAATTCTCTCTTTTTGCTTTTGAAAATAGTTTTGGCTTTACGTCTCGTTTCTTCATCATTTTGTCTGGTGACCCATGTATCGCGTTGGAGCATCTGTTTCCTTACACTGTTTCGATCCCCTACAGTCTCCTCACCGTCATTATCGCACCATTCACATATACTTACTGATTTCCAGTTCCAGCTTTTATATCATTGTCGGTCGTACTGTTCTTTCCATTAGCTGACACTGTTCCTCAGTAGCAAGTGGGGAAGAAGAAAGTGTGTTGGTTCTTACGCAGTGCCGAAGAAAGAGGTTTCGTCGAACGTGACACACCCTTTATTTTGGTACTTTTTACCGTCAGCACAGTACCAGAATTAAATCTGTTCTACATAAGACCAACTTCTTTCTCGGTACTGCATAAGTACCAACACCACTGCAGGCAGTTAGTGTCTACCAAAATCAAGGATTTTTAGCCTTCCCACGATATTATTCAGTCTTTTCATAGAGCAGACAGTAAAAGAAACCAATGAGAAATCTCGGAAGGGAGTCAGAGCTAAAGAAGAAAAGGTAGAAAGTTCGATGTTTAATGAAGTCAGTGTACTTCAGTCGAAGACAACAAAGGACTTAAAATACATATTAAGGCAAAGTAAAAGAAATTAAAACCTAACGATGCACCTTGAAGGAATTATTTGAATAAGACGAAAATAGGTAGTGATGTATATATAAAGACAAACAAATGATAACGGTATCAGAAATAAATTTAAGATTTAGTCAAAAGATATAGCATCACTAGTGCGTTGGTTCACCTCCGGTCCCCATGCAAGCAGTTCTTCGGCTTGACATTGAGCGATAGCTAGTCAAAATGCTCCAAACATTCTCAATTGGTGAGAGATCCGGCGACGTTGCTGGCCAAGATAGCCTTTGGTAACAACGAATACGAGCAGAAGAAACTCTGGCCCTGTATGGGCGAGCATTTTCTTGGTCAAATGCTGAATTGCCTTAGTCGGCAACAATATAGAATGTACCGGGTGATCAAAAAGTCAGTATAAATTTGAAAACTTAATAAACCACGGAATAATGTAGATAGAGATGTAAAAATTGACACTCATGCTTGGAATGACATGTGGTTTTATTAGAACAAAAAAAACAAAAACGAAGTTCACAAAATGTCCGATGGATGGCGCTGGACAACAAAACTGCTACCGTGACGAGTGAGAGGTACGCCCATATGTTACAGACTCGCATCATCCCCAGCCTGGATGATAAACACCTGCTGGAACGTACGATGTTTATGCAGGATGGCGCTCCACCCCATATTGCTAGACGCATGAAAGATCTCTTGCACGCGTCGTTTGGTGATGATAGTGTGCTCAGCCACCACTTTCGTTATGCTGGGCCTCCCAGGTCCCCAGACCTCAGTCCATGCGCTTATTGGCTTTGGGGTTACCTGAAGTCGCAAGTGTATCGTGATCGACCGACATCTCTAGGGATGCTGAAAGACAACATCCGACGCCAGTGCCTCACCATAACTCCGGACATGCTTTACAGTGCTGTTCACAACATTATTCCTCGACTACAGCTATTGTTGAGGAATGATGGTGGACATATTGAGCATTTCCTGTAAATAACATCATCTTTGCTTTGTCTTACTTTGTTATGCTAATTATTGCTGTTCTGATCAGATGAAGCGCCATCTGTCGGACGTTTTTTGAAATTTTGTAATTTTTTGACTGTAATAAAACCCCATGTCATTACAAGCATGTGTGTCAAATTGTACCTCTCTATCTATATTACTCCGTGATTTATTCAGTTTTCAAATTTATACTGACTTTTTGATCACCCGGTAGAATAGCTTCGATGTACCACTGCGCTGTAAGAGTGCTGCGAATAACCAAAAGGGGCCCTGTTATGAAAATAAGTGACAGCCCAGATCATCATTCTTGGTTGCCGCTCCGTATGGCGTGTTACAGTCAAGCTAGGTCCCTACCGCTGTCCTAGACACTTCCAGACTTGTCTTAGCCTGTCATCAGGGCTCATTTATTTGGAACCAGGACTCATCTCTGCGGTCAGTTCTACTACAGACAATGACATTACATGCCGAATCTACATCTACATATACATCCATACTCCGCAAGCCACCTGACGGTGTGTGACGGAGGGTACCTTGAGTACCTCTATCGGTTCTCCCTTCTATTCCAGTCTCGTATTGTTCGTGGAAAGAAAGATTGTCGGTATGCCTCCGTGTGGGCTCTAATTTCTCTGATTTTATCGTCATGGTCTCTTCGCGAGATATACGTTGGAGGGAGCAATATACTGCTTGACTCCTCAGTGAAGGTATGTTCTCGAAACTTCACCAAAAGACCGTACCGAGCTACTGAGCGTTTCTCTTGCAGAGTCTTCCACTGAAGTTTATCTATCATCTCCGTAACGCTTTCGCGATTACTAAATGATCCAGTAACGAAGCGCGCTGCTCACCGTGGGATTTTCTCTATCTCTTCTATCAACACTATCTGGTACGGATCCCACACCGATGAGCAGTATTCAAGCAGTGCGCCAACAAGTGTACTGTAACCTACTTCCTTTGTTTTCGGATTGCATTTCCTTAGGATTCTTCCATTGAATCTCAGTCTGGCGCCCGCATCTCGTGGTCATGCGGTAGCGTTCTCGCTTCCCACGCCCGGGTTCCCGTGTTCGATTCCAGGCGGGGTCAGGGATTTTCTCTACCTCATGATGGCTGGGTGTTGTGTGCTGTCCTTACGTTAGTTAGGTTTAAGTAGTTCTAAGTTCTAGGGGACTGATGACCATTGATGTTAAGTCCCATAGTGCTCAGAGCCATTTGAACCATTTGAACTCAGTCTGGCATCTGCTCTACATCGCTGAAAACGGGCTTGTAGCTGCACGGAGGTGAATGGATGTCGGCGCAAGGAACGCAGTGAGCTCAGTTTGCTTTTTGTGAATCGCCTATTAACGGTGGTCACTGAATTGCCAGTTGCACGTCGGTTGGCTGATAATGATCGTGCACCATCGAACGTTGGGCGGCTAGTTCCCTAGTAGTTTGTCTAATTGATTTACGTATCTTCTAGCGATTGCTTCAAGCAGATGTTCCTCGGTTTGGCGTACGTATTAGGATGTTTTCCCGCATTTGAAATCAAACTTCCTGTTTCTCATAGAGTTCTGTCCCACTGATGCTTGTGAATGAATGCACGTTCCATTATCTTCTTGCTCGCAGCTGAACACGTGTTATAGGTTTTAACTGTGTTAACCACAACACACAATTCGTTGTGGCGTCTACAGGTTGACTGTCATAAGTACCTCTGCTTGCTACACGGTAAACATACGTACGCATGCGTCATATGACTCAGGGCTGTTCATGAAATGGTAAGACTCACATCTTGGACAGTGTATCTATGGACTGCGTATTTACCCAACAACATAAAATGTCGGGTTCTTTCGTTATAAGCATTAACCCAGATTTGAGACACATTAGTCGATGCCAAAGTTGTATGTCCAAATTTTCCTCTAGTAAAATGCTGCACCGACTGTTAGTGTAGTTTAGGTGTGGGGAATGTCTGATGCTTGTTCATTGCCATCCCATAGTGCTCTTTCGGCTTCTCTTTACACAGAGAAGTTACAAATGCAATCATATATTATCCATTGTCGCCCTTTCTGACGTGTAAGCCGGCCGCGGTGGTCTAGCGGTTCTAGGTGCTCAGTCCGGAACCGCGCGACTGCTACGGTCGCAGGTTCGAATCCTGCCTCGGGCATGGATGTGTGTGATGTCCTTAGGTTAGTTAGGTTTAAGTAGTTCTAAGTTCTAGGGGACTGATGACCAAAGATGTTAAGTCCCATAGTGCTCAGAGCCATTTGACGTGTAATTACTATTTTTTCTTTTCTGTAACTTCTGTACTTAATTTTGGGTTATTCGTTGCCATTTGAAATGCATCACATTTTGAAACGATGCAAATTTTTGTCAGTTTTAAGCCTATGTTAAAATTAGTTACAAAATTTTATCTGAATTTACTTTTAGGTACCGTGGGAACCTGCTTCTCTTTGCAGTACTCCGAGCATTTATAACGAAATAAGGAAGCAGTTGTAAGCTCACATTCCAAAGACACTTTGATACAGTTCTGTTGCCTACTGTAAGGACTGTTGTATTTTGGTACGGGATTGAGAAAATCTCTGACGACTTATACAGCTTCGTCTTGCAATTTATGTGGATAGTTTCCAGGTTTTCCTGGAAGAAAATAGAATACAAATATTCCTAGAGTATTCTGTTTCAGTGAATGCCTAACATAATAGTACAGTGTAACATAGAAACCTCTTCCATCTTCTTTCGAAACTGTAAAACCCTGTTTCATATGCTGTTCTAAATTCCTCTCTCTTCCCGCATGTTTCTGCAAGTCCTGAACCCTTACTAAAGCTTCCTCGCAGATCACGACATCCATTCAACATATCTTCATATTCTATGAAAACGTAACAGTCCTATATGATGTTCTTCTGGCGGTTTTATTTGGTGCTTTGAAAGAAATTGTGATAAAATACTATAAAATGAAATTAATTTACAAGATGTTAGATCATTTCTATTTAAAAACCTAGCAAACCTCCGCTTTATCGGTACTATTTTATGCAGCTCGTCAGGTAAGTAAGCTGGGCATTAATGTTTCCCATGTCCGAAAATGATTGGATTTTCTTCTTCCCCAAGTACTGCTGTGTAGCACTTACTTGAACAACTACAGTGACTTCCTATTCATATTGCCTGAACAATCTTGTTGGTTTTTGAAGACATATGTTGCTGACCATCACTTCGTCGACATTATACCTTAATTATTTTCCACTGATTAATATTTCCTTTTCTTTTCTGTGAACGCTTCGATTTTTCAGGTGATTCATGGTTTACTCTACTTATTTAAAGCTGTAATATAAAGAGAAAAGTAGTCGCAGAATTTGCATGAGATGTAGTCCTAAGCCACATACAGACTAAAATTCCACCAAAATGGCATTCATGAGACAAATATTTTTACCACTTGTTACCATTAAAACTACATTCTTGCAACGTTAAGCAGTCACAGAAAATACATCAAGTTTAATCATTAACACATAGGACGGCAATCAAACGTTTTAGTGAGGTTAGGAGGAACAAGGTCATGAGCCACAGATATTGGTCAGCACATATAAACCTTTTTATATACTTACCGAAACATCATCTGAACTGCAACTATTGATCGATGGATGCCAAAATTCATCACTGTTTACACCCAAAGAAAAAAGGACTTCAGTTCCACTGCTGTCACACACATTTATTGAAGATACGCAGACACTTCACATGTTCCTGAGCCATCTGCCAGTTTGCTGTGGCTAAATCTAAATTGAAAAAGGTAGCTTTTCTAATAGTATTAGTCTATAGTGTAGGACTGCTCATAAGCGAAACCTTGAAATTAAACAGCTCCGGCGAGAAGAGAACGTTTTAAATTTGATGCTAGCGGAGAACTATGAGGGATAGATAGGTAAATCGGATAACCGAAGAAATACCAGATCGAATTGCACAGGAGAGAAATTTACAGCCGAATTTGGCAGAAGGAAGAAATCGTTTGATATACTGAGGCGTCAAAGAACTGTAGATTTGCTACTAGCGGGAAATGTATGAGGGAGGGAGTGGTGGATAGGGGATAGACGGGGTTAATAGCTTTAGGCCTAAGGTTTGACCCTTAGTAAACTGGTGCGTCTCAATCTCGGTTGCAGCATTTTTACACAGATTAAGAGAGTTGCACAAGATAGACTATCGTTGTGACTTGCATAAAATCAGACTTGTTTGAGGCCCACAGTTACAACTCAAACCGCTTTCCAATTGTCACCGTATCACGACCAGGAGCTTATCACATACAGTTACTTGTGTGCTTGTTAATAAAATTTAGTTTCTTCCTTCGGCGAAACGCTTCGCTTCGAGGACAGCTCCAGACGGCTGGGACATCAAAAAAAGGAGAGGCGCCGAGCTTGTTACAACAGCGCGGCCTCTTCGGCGCGAGGTGCTTGCTTTCAGCCTCCAGAGCTGGCTGGTCGAGGGCGCTCGATCTCGCAGAGCGTCGCCAGTCTTCCTTTCGAGAAGTCGCCCCCGCTGTCACTTCACTGGCAGACAACTTTCCAGCCGTTGCCCGGAAGTCTCGCCCTCCGTCACACGGAGACAGCGTTCTAGTAGATTACAGCCATGCGACTGTATAAGGATAGCTGCTAAGAGTAAGCTTTGATGTATAAACTTATTTTCAAATTGAAGTATAGCTATTGTGGTGGAAATACTTCGCATTTATTGAATCATCATCTTAGCCACTCACTGAAATTTTCAGAGAGGAAAGAGAAAAAAATCATTTCTCACATTGTACACTACCACGATGAAAGACTTTTCATGCCGTTGGGTATTTGAATGAACTATGCGTAGTGGCGAGAACGCTACACTACTGGCCATTAAAATTGCTACACCAAGAGGAAATGCAGATGATAAACGGGTATTGATTGGACAAAGATATTATACTAGAACTGACATGTGATTACATTTTAACGCAGTTTGGGTGCATAGATCCTGAGAAATCAGTACCCAGAACAACCACCTCTGGCCGTAATAACGGCCTTGATACGCCTGGGCATTGGGTCAACCAGATCTTGGATGGCGTGTACAGACACAGCTGCCCGTGCAGCTTCAACACGATACCACAGTTCATCAAGAGCAGTGACTGGCCTTTTGTGACGAGCCAGTTGGTCGGCCACCATTGACCAGACGTTTTCAATTGGAGAGAGATCTGGAGAATGTGCTGGCCAGGGCAGCAGTCGAACATTTTCTGTATCCAGAAAGGCCCGTACAGGACCTGCAACATGCGGTCGTGCATTATCCTGCTGAAAATGTAGGTTTTCGCAGGGATCGAATAAAGGGTAGAGCCACGGGTCGTAACACATCTGAAATGTAACGTCCACTGTTCAAAGCGCCGTCAATGCGAACAAGAGCTGACCGAGACATGTAACCAATGGCACCCCATACCATCACGCCGGGTGATACGCCAGTATGGCGATGACGAATACACGCTTCCAATGTGCGTTCACCGCGATGTCGCCAAACATGGATGCGACCACCATGATGCTGTAAACAGAACCTGGATTCATCCGAAAAAATGACGTTTTGCCATTCGTGCACCCAGGTTCGTTGTTGAGTACACCATCGCAGGCGCTCCTGTCTGTGATGCAGCATCAAGGGTAACCGCAGCCATGGTCTGCGAGCTGATAGTCCACGCTGCTGCAAACATCGTCGAACTGTTCGTGCAGATGGTTGTCGTCTTGCAAACGTCCCCAACTGTTGAGCCAGGGATCGTGACTTGGCTGCGCGATCCGTTATGCCATGCGGATAAGATGAGTGTCATCTCGACTGCTAGTGATAAGAGGCCCTTAGGATCCAGCACGGCGTTCCGTATTACCCTCCTGAACCCACCGAATCCATATTCCTGTCGGTTAAATTCCGCGTCTGTAGCACGTCATCTTCGTGGTGTAGCAATTTTAATGGCCAGTCGTGTATAAGCTCGACTGACTTACTCTCCTGCCTGCTTAGCTGCCTTGACAATCGTATGACTGCATTACTTCAGTGCTTTAGAGAACAGTGACGCAGGACGTAAGAAATTTAATCTAAGCATTGCTGCTACACCTGATCGATTTTTACACTTGGAATACTACGGTTTCCACCTATGCCGCTAGGAGCTTTAAGTAGGTTTAGGGATCCTGCTCACGTCTATACACGCATCTGTCATAGTAAAGCTACCACGTCGGAGTTTGAATGCTTAAATGCACTTTTCGTTGCCGTAGGTGGTTAGAGATGTTGGCAATATCTAACTCAGTATTGGTATACTGAGTTGAAGGTTCCTAACGTAACAGACGAAACAAGCTGTTAAATACAAAATTGTTGAGGCGATCGTGGGTACCTGGTGACGTATACGCATGTTTGTTTATCTCTCGGCGTCTTCGGTCGATGTTTATGAAATATTTTTCTGGTGTTTCGTAACCATGAGTCGCTGACAATGTCCGCGAGTCGCCGTCCGTTGTCGGTGGCAACTAGGATGTTATATTCTTCACATGGGAAATACAAGTGACGAAAGTGAAATTTCAATAGACAACAAGTTTTTGCTTACTTTCTGAAAAGTTACAGAAACTCTTTCGTGTGTGGGTTTCAGCTGGGCTATGAGCAGTACTCCGACAGCTAACCATCTTGCTACGCTACACAGTGTGATTCACGAAGATATGCTATTATTTTAATATGTTATTCTACAAGTAAAACTAAATAAAAATGTTCTTATGAACATAGGTCCGCAAATGTTTAGTTACGGGGTTACAGCTAATTAAAGAGTTTCCTTTAATTTTAGCACCTTCGCCCATCGCAAAAATGGAAGAGGCGAAAGTAAAGCACGATTTGCATTTATTTTGTTGTTATGATCTGTTGAATCTAATGAAACATGCCCCAGGAGTGTATCTGGTGCAGTTTTCTAGAACATCCAGAGAATCAAATAAGTAATTTCGTAAAATTTTTAATTTATTAACTACTTGGCCCAATTTGTTTTAAAAATTCCAGACATTTGCACAATGTTTTCAACAGAATTAATTTTGGAAAAATGATATAATAACGTTAACTGAAACTGTCTGAATGTGTCAGATAATCTGCTTTTGTTAATACCATAGCACACATAAATTCATGTTGAACCGGAAAAAACAAAGCTCAGTATTAAGAAAGTTGTACAGTAATCGTTGAGAGATACATCTTGTACTGGTACCCGTGTTACGTTGAACAGCATCCATAATATTCTCATCACCGTCCTCACGCATCGAGCGCTCGTACTGATTATGAACGCTAGGTAGACAACCTGTCTCCCGTAACATTCGAAATACTCCACTAACGGTTCGTATTTTTCGGAATCCTCCAAGTTGGTAAACGTTCACAATATTCGTTAACTGCAGCCGCAGCTTTACCATCACATTTGTCATAAATGAACACCATATTGGCGTATTCCTTTGTCGTAAATTTGAAAGGCACCCCTATTTCATAAATAATCTACAAACTACAAAAGTTACTTTGTGGTTTCACTTAAATACACTGTTGTTATCATGTTCCTTCACTGAAAAATACAGAAAACTAACTCGTTCCAAGGTTAGGAAACGGCTGAAACAACTCACTAACGGTCTCCAACAAAGACGTACACGTTTCTACATTTTTAATGGAAAGTAAACAAATTTACTTGTAAAATAATGTTTGCTTCTCAGGATGTTCTGGAAAACTATTGCAGATTCACGTCTGGGACACGTTTTATTAGATTCACGAGACCAATAACACCAAAATAAATGGAAATAGTGCTTTCTTTTGAACTTGTACAGTTTTGCGGAGTCTACAGATTAGCGAAGTTGATAAATTTCGAACAAAATCTTCTATTAGCCATAACTCCTTAATTAAACATTTGCGGACCTATTTCTATATGAACTTTTTTCTTTAGTTTTATTTGTAGCATAACATATTAAAATAGTTGCTTGTCTTCATGAATCATCCTCTATAATGACCACATGTAACTGTCGAATAAGCAGACAGCTGAGATTTTTAACAAAAATCGTAAGGAAGTGGTTCATCCACGAAAGCAGAAGTTTACCGAACACTTCTCCTTAAACATTACTCATGAATCTGCTATCCTTACCAATATTGTTCACCTTAAGGGCCGGAAGTAGCGGTTGTTTAGGTAATAGTTATAAATCTTTTAGTATACAACTGATATCTTTAGGAACCTAGGCACAGCAATGCGTTTCGGAAGTCAGGCTTCCAACATCTTGCTGTCTAAGTTAATATTGTATGAAATGCCCATTAAAAGCCCTCTAGTTCTAAATATAAAGACAAATGATATTATTCAGACATTAAGTCCTCTTCTTACTTTCAAAATGGTACCACCAGATTCCTTGCTCCGCCTATCCATGATACCGCGCATTCTTCAAAGTGTTGCTTCCGCAAGTAGGTGGACACCCGTTACATCAGCTGCGTCTCCGTGAACCAACAGTTCGTAAATATATTAGGCCTACCGGTCTGACAGACTGGGCTGAGCTATCAGCCATTTCATAACATACCAGAGATGTTATAAAAGGCATGGAGGCACATCATATCAATGGTTTATCTCTGACAAATCATTCGCGTTTATCTTACAAACGCCAGTCTTTCGCGACTAAAATCCAAGGAAATAAATAAAGAACACACCATGCCATTATTGAAATGGCATTACACGTTATCGTACTAAAAATAAATAAATAAAAAAAGTGAAAAAGCTGGTATTAAATACTTCCTTATCTGCAATGTGTTTGGATGTTGAGATCATCATCAGGTGTCTTAAAGCCATTTATAGAAAAATACGAAACTATATTAAACCCTTATAAATAATTTTAAGAGACCTGATGATGATGGTCGTAATGAAAAAGTATTTGTGGTGAAACTGCGAAGCTTTTTTTCTAACTTACGAGCTGTGAGCTCACACCTTCACGAAATATATTATGTTTTCGTATTGCTAGCTAATGAGAAGATTCCATGTAGAGCAGAAGAGCTAAGTCATTTTCTGTGTACAATTAAACAGCCATTTATTTTTTAAACGTAACTCCTTATAGACGGAGACCGATGACCTTGCTGTATGGTCTCCTCCACCAAAACATCCCACCCTTTATAGACGATTCGGTGCTTATCGTACCTGGCACATTTCGATCCCTAATTAGTTTGCGATGTCTCACTAAATCAGTCTAGAACAACACGTTACTCACATTCTTATTCCTTACAACTAAACGAGACCCTCAGTGCAGGTGACACCACAGAATTTTATCTCGCGCTTATCTCCACGGTACTTAAGAGCAGTAGGCATTAACGTGGACTCATGGAAGACACGAAGCGCAACGATAAGCTTATTTTACTGTGAGCCATAGCTTTGATGCAAAATCATAGCACTTAGATTTGCACCAAACAGGAGCAGAAAAATGTCGTACTTGTGGAATGGAATTAGTTCCTGTTTTTGTTCACTGTCGTTTCTCTGACTGGTACAGAAACAGTTGGGATCAGATATGTAAATCACCTTATCTTCTTTTCGACTGATGTCAGTACGCTAGCTGCGACGCGGTTTCACAGGCTCTGATTGCGACGCTATCTCCGTGCGAGTACTGCCATTAAAGAAGAGATAGCTACCTAGAGACACTCGGTGCTAGAATACCCAAGTGGATGGTGCTATTTCTGGAGACTGCCACTGCGGCGGTTGTTGATCGCCTGCCCGTTTATGGAACGTACGAGCCTACACGGTCGATAGCCTACAAGCTAGGTAGCACCTAGCTCTCTCAGTACACTGCTCTCTCTCTCTCTCTCTCTCTCTGTCTGTCTCCCTCCCTTGTATATACGGCGTAAGCCACGAGTGTCTGCGTGCTTGTGTGTGTGTATGTGTGTGTGTGTGTGTGTGTGTGTGTTGCGCAGTACTGTATGTTTGGTTTACAGCGGCCAGCAGCTGCGTTTAATGTTTAACTTAGTTACGTCGCATTACGCGTCCGCTGATTCGATGTAACATCGATAGGGTAACTCATATCGCGTAATGTCCTTACTGCCCGCCGCAGGGCTGAATCCTCGGACTACCGTTGGAATGTTGTTTGCTGAGGGTTAAGCTGTGCTAACTTTTTTAAAAAGCTTATCTGTTTATTCGAGGCGGTGTAATCGGCATTTTAAACAAAAAAGATTGTGGGTGACTTTGAAAACGGCAGGAATAGGTGTACACCGTTCATTACAGCTTCTATTCAGAATAAACAACTTATTTCAGTGCTCAAAGCATGTGGACAGTTTCTGAATGCATTGTCGTCATTTTATGTCCTTTTACATGACCAGTAATAGCTTTCTGCAGATATCAGCATGATGACAGTTGCAATGTTTGAAATAGTTGAGTGAGATGTATCTACAGTGCTAAACAGCTATCTCTGAACTCTGTAGCAGATGCAGGTTGGCTATTGGTATTTCACTTAATTGTTCACAGGGTCTAAGATTAAAAATCTTTTCAGTAAGAGGCACAGTTTTATTGTAAAAGTTTGACGTGAAAAGACAAGCTACTGAGTTAGAGACTCCGTGTATGTTGAGGCAGCGTAGTTGGAGCCGAGCAAATAACTGGATTATTTTCATACTATGTTTGAGAACTTTGTAACCTCCAACAAACTTTACATATCATGTCATACCTTTACGAAATTTTTTCTTGCTAACATCCCCCTCCCTGCCCCCACAAATCGGCGAAGGGGAAAAACCGTTATGACAGCACATTTTTCACTTTTCATGCAGCATGAGCCATGATGTTAGACTCTTTTTTGATTCCTTCCTAAAGACTCAATTCGCAGTGCTGTTTGCAGAAATATCCAAATATACCACTGGAAGTATCTGCAAAACTATATCGTTTTCCTACATGTAGTTCGGGCATCATGACGTAATACACATTAAGATGCGTAAAAACTAGCGTTTGATTAAAATGGCGCGCAGTAAAACTTCAACACCAGGCACGACTTTTTAATCCATTACTTCTTTACTACTGACACTGTTCGATACACACTTCCAGACGAAACATATTGGGTTGGTGCGTAAGTTCACAGCGTTTTCTATAAGCTTAATCAACGCAACAAATACCCATTACAGAGACTTCCGTCAGCAATAATACTTTTTCCTTCACTGTTTACAACAGTCTGCCAAAGCTGGGGTAACTTTTCGATTCCGCGACTGCTGAAATCACGTAGTTTAAAGCCGATGAACTCGTCGAGCCACGTTCGGAGCGCATTTGCATCCGGAAAGGAAGACTGTTTGATAGAGAACGGAAAATGTGAAAATATGAAAGCGCTAATCAGGTGAATAGCGTGGGTGCGTGATGACTTCCTGTACAGTGATTTTTGCTTAGGGCATGCGGTACACATATACCCGATTTTTGAACCTTTCTCATTGCGTGCAAGTGTCTCACGATAGTAGAATGATCACAGTTCTCAAGTACACTGGCGAGAATCATTGTCGATTTTTGCGTTTAAAGGATCTTCATCAAACTACGAAGATCTTCCTGAACGTGCAGAGCCATTAATGACAAAACGATCCTCCTTAAAACGACAAAACCGTTTACTTGCCGTGCTCTGTCCAGTGGAATTATCCCCACACACAGCGCAAATGCTTCTGGCTCCTGCCACCTCTCCTCTGAACTCAGACAGAAGAATATGTCAGAAATCTTACTGTTTCTCAACTTGGCACTGTATTTTCTAGCGTCCACAGCTCCACTCGCTGTCTCTAACTGACAAAACGAAGTATGTAGACTAAAGTAGCAACAGTTAACAACAAATGACAACCAATAAACAATAGCAAAGAAACCGAAATACCAACATGCAAAACAAAAATGCTGCGGAAGTTTGGACTACTCTAACACACATCGCAGAAAGTACCTGCAAAATTATATCATTGCACGACAAATAGTTCAGGGGATACGATGTTATGGGCTTTGAGTTGCGTCAGGAACTAGCGTATGCTTAAGATGGAGCACAAATTACCCGGACCATATACATCCAACGATTCATAATGAGAGCATTTAGCGGCTTCCAACAAACTGTAATCATGCTTTAAAATCTTTCCTAAACTTTTTCTCAATTACATGCTTAAATTCAAATATTTAACACTTTAAATCATTTGTAATGCAACCACAAGCTTGAAGCTGTTTTACACATGGGAGTTAGGTTCCTTAAACAATTTGGGTTTACTGGTAAAGAAGAGCTTAATATGTCTGTTTCGCTCTCTGTCATTTTTTGCGGTAGTATGGTTGCACCTTACATTATCCAAACAGATTTGAAAAACGCGATAAATTTTGCTTGTGATGAATTGAAAAGCAAAAAAGGAAATCTGTTTACTCGACTAATATACGTTGATTGTAGTGTACATGGTCCACGTTTTATGCCAGATATGAATATAGAATCTGATATGCATTTCACGTCATATTCGATTTTTGAGTGGTAAATTATGAGAATAAAAGCAAGCGCTGTGCACTCAGCGGCATGTATATCATA
The DNA here is from genome assembly GCF_023864275.1 of Schistocerca cancellata. Taxonomy (NCBI): domain Eukaryota; kingdom Metazoa; phylum Arthropoda; class Insecta; order Orthoptera; family Acrididae; genus Schistocerca; species Schistocerca cancellata. Next base: position 456,639,545 of record NC_064633.1, read on the forward strand.
TTATGAGAAGAAGTATACTGATCCTGCATGTATGAATTCCTCTTATCTTCACTTTACGTTGTACAATGTTATTCCGTCATTAATATCACATACTCTTAAAGTGACCTTAACATGTGTTCCAAATGGATATTTATCGCGAGATTGGGAAACACACAGATGATAATCAGTGATTGGTAGATGCTGTTTAAGACGTGACTGAATATCCGTCAGTTAACTACACAAATAAGCAGCGTGCCGGAACGCGCCCCCCCCCCCCTTTTCAACTGGTACTAAATCTCCAGAGAGGTCACATTTTAGCCAGTGAGTTCATACAGGATTATATGGGGCCGTACAGTATGACTGAGCATACTTCTCCATCCGAGGATTTTTAAGATATCGATTTCTGGAGTCTCAAGATTGTTGCCAGAAAGTATTAACGATCGGTAGGTTTATCCTATCATCTCGACTGGAAAAAGTGATTTTCATTACCAAATATTTATTAAGCACGGTTACTTTACTTGTGCCAGAATAACTGCGCTTTCCCTACGTACGTCGCAGCTGACGTAACGCGTGTTCTCATGTCTAGCCACAGTTCTAAGGCCTCAGACTTTTTTTCTAATTAACTACTCACCCGAAATCGATGAAACTGGCGTTACTTCTCGACGTAATCGACGTACACATTTTTCACAATGCTGACGCCATGATTCCATGGCAGCGGCGAAGGCTTCTTTAGGAGTCTGTTTTGACCACTGGAAAATCGCGGCTTCGTATCATTAGCAGTCGAGATGACAGGCATCTTATCCGCATGGCTGTAATGGATCGTGCAGCCACGTCTCGATCCCTGAATCAACACATGGGGACGTTTGCAAGACAACAACCATCTGCACGAACAGTTCGACGACGTTTGCAGCAGCGTGGACTATCAGCTCGCAGACCATGGCTGCGGTTACCCTTGATGCTGCATCACAGACAGGAGCGCCTGCGATGGTGTACTCAACAACGAACCTGGGTGCACGAATGGCAAAACGTCATTTTTTCGGGTGAATCCAGGTTCTGTTTACAGCATCATGGTGGGCGCATCCAAGTTTGGCGACATCGCGGTGAACGCACATTGGAAGCGTGTATTCGTCATCGCCATACTGGCGTATCACCCGGCGTGACGGTATGGGGTGCCATTGGTTACACGTCTCGGTCACCTCTTGTTCGCATTGACGGCACTTTGAACAGTGGACGTTACATTTCAGATGTGTTACGACCCGTGGCTCTACCCTTCATTCGATCCCTGCGAAACCCTTCATTTTCAGCAGGATAATGCACGACCGCATGTTGCAGGTCCTGTACAGGCCTTTCTGGATACAGAAAATGTTCGACTGCTGCCCTGGCCAGCACATTCTCCAGATCTCTCACCAATTGAAAACGTCTGGTCAATGGTGGCCGAGTAACTGGTTCGTCACAATAGGCCAGTCACTACTCTTGATGAACTGTGGTATCGTGTTGAAGCTGCATGGGCAGCTGTACCTGTACACGCCATCCAAGATCTGGTTGACCCAATGCCCAGGCGTATCAGGGCCGTTATTACGGCCAGAGGTGGTTGTTCTGGGTACTGATTCCTCAGGATCTATGCACCCAAATTGCGTGAAAATGTAATCACATGTCAGTTCTAGTATAATATATTTGTCCAATGAATACCCGTTTATCATCTGCATTTCTTCTTGATGTAGCAATTTTGATGGCCAGTAGTGTTTTCCGCGTTCAGAGTCTGTTAATTCCAGTCGTACGACCAGAATCACGTCGGAATCTTTCTCACATGAATCACCTGAGTACAAATGACAGCTGCGTCAACGCATATTCCTAAATACCTCGCGTACGCCATACTTCCGCCATCTGCATATGTGCATACTGCTATGCCATGACTGTCACTTCAGTGTATTACATACAATTACAACTCCAAAGCACTGTGGGCGGTCTTTGTTCATCTCCGAAGCAAAAATATGTGATTTGTTTTCAGTCATCTGTAACGTTCTAACACTCTCCTTATTTGCGATAAGCGCAGGGAAACAGAACGAAAACATTCCTGTATGTGGCAGCGGCAAGCGGCGACTCATCAGTGATGGAACCCGGCGTCTCTCTCTCTCTCTCTCTCTCTCTCTCTCTCTCTCTCTCATCTTGGTCCTCAATCATGCGCTCTGGCGCCCGTTGCTTCCTGCTCTGGATAGTTTCTCTCCGGACGCTGAACGGAAGAGATCAGGAAGTCTATTACGGCCTGCAATGGAATTTGCCGGGATGATTGCGTCCTCCCCCCCTCCCCCCCTCTCTCTCTCTCTCTCTTTCGTTTAGAGTTTTTTCTCCCTTTTCTAACCGCGAAAGGGAGTTACGCGACTTGCTCTCACAGAGTGGAAGTGACTTTAGAGGATTCAACATGCAAAGACTTTAGTATTTTAACACGTACTGTAGAAATGAAAGTAGTGCTTCTTGTGTCGCATACTTACCGTACGCCAGTATTAACAGACACAATGTTCGCTTTAAGTAAGCGTACTTCCATCGGATATTTATGTGAACATGCAATCATATGAGCCGGCCGTAGTGGCCGAGCGGTTCTAGGCACTACAGTCTGGAACCGCGCGACCGCTACGGTCGCAGGTTCGAATCCTGCCTCGGGCCTGTATGTGTGTGATGTCCTTAGGTTAGTTAGGTTTAAGTAGTTCTAAGTTCTAGGGGACTCATGACCTCAGAAGTTAAGTACCATAGTGCTCAGAGCCATTTGAATTTTGCAATCATACGAACTGAGAGAAGCATTTGTCAAAAATGTCAAATGTGTGTGAATTCCTAAGGGACCAAACTGGTGAGGTATCGGTCCCTAGTCTTACAAACAACTTAAACGAACGTAAACTAACTTATGCTACGAACACCACATACATCCATACCCGAGGGAGAACTCGCACCTCCGGCGGGAGAGGCCGCCCTGTCCTTCACATGGCACGTGAAACCTCGCGACCACTCCGCGCGGCGCTACCATCTGTGTAACATTAAATTCTCAAATGAAGACATTATTGAAGTACCGTGTCTGTTATGGGAAGCAGAGTATTGATAGTGTACAGCATCAGCGAGCAACCCTTCGGCATTAGTTTACTTTATAGAACAAAACACCATTACGGATTTCCAATTTATACATTCAGCATCAAACGGCTTGCATACTTTTTTTCAAAACACTTAGTACAACGGTTTACGAGTGAATTAGCTAGTCATGAACTAAAAGTGATAATTTCAAAAGTGTGTCAAAGATAGTTGTGTTACAAGCTCGTGTTAGAATGCAACCTAGGTGTAAAGAGGTAGATCTGTATTTTCCGGGCTCTCTGTACGGAAACATTAGACGGAGCGACTACAGGTTCGGACTTACCATCTCGATCCCTCAAAAATTTCCAAGTTCAGAACATTTCTTCAGTGCTAGGCGAGTCAAACTGCCCACCACAGTATTCAGTGCCGTGGCACAACGATTCTCTGTGCAGATCCTTGTAGGGAAATATACAAGTATATCATGCATGATATATATACACACTATTGATTTATACATGAACAGGAAGTATCTTCTGAACACCGCTTGTCTACAGGATCACAGCCGTAAGTGTCTGAATTCAAGACATACTAATACCAATGTTACAGTTCACTGAAGATACAGACCTCATATTGCTGAGAGTAAGGAAGGAAGACAACATACATCAGTGGTCCAAACCTTATGACCATGTGCTCAATAAGGTGTTGATTCTCCTTTGCAGTGCACTTATAACACTACAACTGCGTTTACGTAGCTTACGTAATGAATTACCAAATTTGGTTTATTACGTAGTATGCCTCAACAGAACAAATAGTCCTGTCACGGAAAAGCCACGTATAACACTCCCCGTCTGCTAACTACTGTACCATAACCTCAATGCCAGAAGCAGGTTGTAACATAAAACAATTTTGTAAAAGTAACTATGGCACAAAGCAACAGAGCAGTGTTACCCTCTGAGAGGAATTTTGTTAAGTTGACCGTATTGTTCCTAATGGAAGTGGCTTATCGGAAATGAAAGTCAGAATTACATTAATATTGGAATAGCGACAAACAAAATTTTGCCTAGCTATACTGTTTATAGAATAAGGGAAACGGTCGCCAGCCTAATTAGGCAAGAGAAAGATTAACATTCTCGTTTATGCAAGTAGGTATAAGTAACTATAATGGACAACACGACAGGCACAACCTAGACTTAGCAACACGCGAGTGCAATGAACTCTAACACACATATGTTTTAAGATTGAAGTTAACAGTTAGAGCAGCAGGAACTATTTTCAAAATTATAACAGGTACAGAAAAACATTATCACTTTCAGGGTTTACATAAACTGAATGGTCTTTATGTTAATATGCATACAAGAGAGACAAACACTTGGCATACATGAGAATGTAACGTTTCACAACTGCAGCTTTCTCACTTTTACTACAACGAAACACAATGTTGACAAAATTGCAAGAAACTGACTCTCCTTTTTAGAATTTACTACAGACAACAACGTGATCATTTACTTTATAAGACTCAGCCTAAAGTTTGAAGTTGGTAACAGCACTTTAAATAACAGTTTCAATAGGAAAATTATTATTGGACAAATAACATTTGCTTTAACTCACTCTGTTACCACATTAGCTTTAACTATCTTTTTAATAAGTTCAAGAGGCATTATTTAACAAAGCTCTAGGCTTCAACGTACTTTCAGTAAGGGCACTCGGTAATCACTTTACTTCAAACGGAGAGGACCCTGAGAGGTGTTATGATGAGGAGTAAAATCAAGGTAGGTAAATAAATTCCGATATGAATTACCTTATATTTCAGCACACTAACACATCCATTAGGCTGATCCTTCACTGTACATCAATATAGTATTACGTTACAGTGATTGCGCAATGTGGTGGCAACTGCATGTTGGTAGGTGGAATTACAGGTAGAATTGCCGGACTTTATCGTATCTTCATGGCGATGATTCATACAAATTCCAGAATAGATCCAGCTATTTATCCACCCATCCGAGGCATTGGAAAGAAGCAGTAAAAGCCTCTCTCTGAATCAGCATGATATGCACCTTTACATTGACAGTGCACAGACTGGTAGCTCGTCTCCGACTGGTGGCTCGTCTCCGACTGACTGCTCGTCTCCGACTGACTATCAGTTCCACCTTTTCCACCTATGCCAACCACAATTTGCGCGCGCTAACATTTCCGTTCCTGAGGGGAACCACTACACCATTTACATACAAAATAACTAAAAGCCCTAAGTGAGGATCAGCAATTTACATAACAGCAAACAAATACATTAAATAAAACAGAACATTTTCACATATTGACACTTCTACAAAAAATTATTCACACAAAATTACAATTACATACAATAAGTTCTGTTCCCTCCAAATGGGACAAAGAACTTTAAATTACAGATACACTACTTTGCATAGAATCAAAACATGCCTTCAAAGTTTATATAAAGAAAAGAGTACACAATTTTATGTTATCGATTTAAACACATTCACAGACGATCAACAATGTGACATTAAATAAAGCAAAAGCAAAATAAATCCATACAGCATAAGAGCTGTGGTGTTACACACTACAGCACTGGTTCCACGTGGCATGGATCCGACTAGGCATTGATAGTTTTCCGGAGGTATATGGCACCAGATGACACACACTTCACGTAAATTTCGTGTCCACTCCGCTTATACATGGAAAAAATGAACTCCACGGACAAAGTTACAGATGTTGTAGTATGGGCCAAAAGAAGAGGAAAATTTCCGCTAAACATGGACTCCAAAGCGCATCTATGAGCACTTTTTCATCTTTGCTACTGTTGAAACATCTCTTCTACTAAACAAGGGCTCATAGCTCCTAAGATATTCATTTTAGAGCCGATGTTTACTGAAAATTATTTTGTTAGGTCCATACTACTTCCACCGACAAATTGGAAAGCAAAGATGTGCAAGAGATGTAATTCACTGCATCGAAAACGAACAAGTGCTCACAACTCTTAACGTATACATTTTAGTGCCATGCTCACTATTTTGTCTTGTTTTTGTGCATACTACCATCTCTGAAAGTTATTCGGTGGAGTTCTAGTCCATCCTGTATACTATGATTACCAAGTCATGTAACTGCATTCTGTCTAGCGGTCAACACTAATTATACAATTATGACTCATTGGTATACCAGCGGAAAAACACACATGTCACAGCGAATATGGCCCTCTTCAACAGAAAAGTGCGGTACACGCTGCGGCAATCCTCAATCTTCTTTCCTCACTGAAGATTATGTCCGTCCCCAGTAGCTGAGGGGTCAGCGCGAAAGAATGTCAATCCTAAGGGCCCGGGTTCGATTCCCGGCTGAAACGGAGATTTTCTCTGCTCAGGGACTGGGTGTTGTGTAGTCGTAATCATCGTCATTTCATCCCCATCGACGCACAAGTCGCCGAAGTGGCGTCAAATCGAAAGACTTGCACCCGTCGAACGGTCTATCCGACGGGAGGCCCTAGTCACAATACTAAAGATTATGTCATGCAAACATATTCGCACTGTTTTCACACAAAACACTCTTTTATCCAGCCTCCTTTTGTAGGTAAGCCATAATACTTAGCATCTCCCTCTCCCTGCCACTCTCTATACACAATGACGGAAAAAAAAGGTCGCAGCACCTACAAGGTTCAAATGGTTCTCAACACTATGGGACTTAACATCTGAGGTCATCAGTCCCCTGCACTTAGAAATACGTAAACCTAACTAACCTAAGGACATCACACACATCCATGCCTCAGACAGGATTCGAGCCTGCGACCGTAGCAGCCGCGTGGTTCTGGACTGAAGCGCCTAGAACCGCTTGACTACAGAAGCCGGCCAGCACCAATAAGGAGTTACGCTATTACTCGAGAGCGCATTGGAGGGCAGATTGGAGATCTGTTGTTTTTTCCACTGAAATACGGGTCTCCGTCGGTGCCAGTGATGGATGTGTGAAAGAAGGAGGCGAGTTGAGGGCCTGAAACCAATTTCTCTGCGTGCTAGACACACTGGAACTACATTTGGCGTTATGGTCTGCTACGCGATCTCGTGTAACAGCAGAAACAATCGCGTGGTTACCCCACACACGCTTTCTGAAAATCTGTATATCAGTGTGGTAGTTCGAACTGTTGTGCCGCTATTCATGAAAAGCATTTAATGGGGAGTTTTCTAGTACGACAACGCTTGCCCACATACTGCTCCTGTAGCAAAACCTGCTCTACAGAAAGTCGACATGTTGTCTTGGACTGCTCGATCACCACATCTGGCAACGAAATTCAGTGAGAGCTAGAAACTTATACGCTGAAAGATATCCTCATCGTGCTCACCCTACACGTCATATATTTAAATACGTGTATGATAAATTGAGAACAACTGGATCTTTAACGCATCGGAAACATATGTGGCAAAGGAAAGTCATTAACGAGGAAACGGAAATTGGTACTCTGGCCACTGTGGTTCGAGACGTTTGTGTTAGTTCGCGTTGAATAGAAAGGGAATCTGGCATGAGCCAGAGTAGTGTTGTTCGTGTTCTGCATGGCCATAAATATCATCCTTACCATATCAGTCTCCACCAAGAATTAACTGGTACGGATTGCATGCGTCCCATTGAATTCTGCCGATGGGCTCAACTTCAAATTCAGACGGATGACACATTTCTCAATTTGATTTTATTGACTTACGAGGCTACATTCACGAACCATGGAAATGTTAATTTGCATAACATGCATTAATGGGCAACTGAAAATCCATGTTGGCTGCTGCAAGTTGCACACCACAAACCGTGGTTGGTGAAAGTATGGTGTGGGATTCAGGAGGACAGAATTATAGGCCCCTATTTCATCGAAGGAAACCTTAATGGTAGGAAGTATACCACATTCCTGCAAGAAACATCATATCTGTTATAGGAAGAAATATCTTTAGGAACAAGGAACAGAATGTGGTATCAACACAATGGGTGTCCGGCACACTTTTGGCTGATGGCTAGAAGTGAGTTGCAGAGACAGTTTCCAAATCGTTGGATTGCACGCGGAGGACATGTGTCAGGGCTAGCTCGTTCGCTAAACTTGACGTCTCTGGATTTTTCCTGTGGGGGATTCTTGAGAAAAAAAGACGTTCCAACTAAACCCGAAGATATGCGAGAGAGCATTGTCAGAGCATGTGCTTCGATAAGTGCCGATATGATAAGGAATACCACTCAATCAATGATAAGGAGACTGCAGCACTGCATTGACATCAATGGTCATCACTTCGAACACCTTCTGTAAATGGACGTTCATGCCACCTTTGTGACCTTCGTTGACCTTCAAAGACCTTACTGTTACACATCAATGGATTCGTCTCGATAGCCGCTATCAGAAAATAAGAACCAAACTATAGCATCCCATTTAAGAAAAAAAAAGTTACCTTCATATCTCTGAAGCGACCCTAAATAGCAACAAAAAATCAAGGTCACATCATGGCCCCCGTTGTCCCATGCAACTTTCGTCTCACATAAAATTACTAATGTTGCGTAGCGCTGCCCGTTAACCGACGAACCGTAGCAGGCAAAAATGGCGCGTTGTCGACCTACACAACATTAGTAATTTTGGTTCCTACTGGCATCAGCTATCCGGTGTTAAAATTTCATGACAATTTTTCTCCTCATCGTATATGCCTGCCCTAAGCGCAAGTCTAAGAAAGGGGGCTAATGGTATCAGATTAAGTAAATAAACACATACGCTTTGAATTTAGCAGATGTTAAAACAAAATCGGTGATGTGACAGCCGGTGAATTCATACCGGTAGGGCGAGTACATAATGTGCGCGTGTCATCGCAGTTGGCCTGTGCAGTAATTACTTCCTACTCACATAACGCTCAGATAAGAAGCGTGCTACCGAATAGCCTGATAATGCGTCGGTTCCATGCACGCACGTTGTAAAACCACCTCTACACCAGTTGGCACTAGTAAATCAGACCGATGCACCAGATATCGCCCATCCGTTTGGAAAGGATGTAACATGCGAGCCTGCCAACAGCGTGAGCACCACGTTACTATCAAAAACAGTTGTTCGCACGTGTGAACACGCAAAAAGAATGAAATACTCTGTCCCGGTGCGGTAAATTTTGATACAATGACATTCATTTGTTTTGTCTGTGATAATCAAATTTTCCGCTCACGCTTCCACATGAGCCCATAAAGTATACGTTCAGGGGCAGTTGAATCAAGCCATAGCTGCCATCTTGTAGAAAGAGCGCTCCAGACGACAAGGTGAAGTTCGATGCCCCAGGGACATATTTTTTTGTTTACACGTCAGGATGCATATGATCATGCCAAAGAAAGCTACTTATTTATGTAACAATTTCTGTAGATAATTTATAGATTTATAATTAGGAAATTTATAAAAGAAAAATTAGAAACTAATAAAACACTAAAAGTCCTGTGAAAGCGTATGTGAATAAGTAACACATGACCCAAAGTTTAATGAAACACTGTAAGGAAATCTTTTACCGAATAGTAGCGATGTGTCACGAGGAAACATTCCAACTTACAGCTGAATTCTTGGGATTAACTTCTAATTTTATTTTAGTTGCGATGGAAAACTGTTAATAACGAAACAAAGTGTATAGTACACATCTTTCTGTACAACGGATAAGGAAGTGTTATCCAAGTGAACATCTTCTCCATCTAGTATTAACTTAAGGAGTGAGGCAGTTTGTTTCTGTTGGGGCAAAGTTACGATTTTAATTTGCGGAAGGCGCTTTGCTGTACTGGCTATGTATGGTCCAGGCTAAGGATTTCTAATGACTACTGAAATGTGTTATTTTATAGAAAGTCTGTATTATTATTCCTGTTATCAGAAACAATTCTATGTAAAATAAAGTAATTGGTAAATTGAGCCCCACATTTGTACAAACCCCAACAACTCTACTCCAGTACGTACCCTACGTTACAGACTTAAACTGAGTGGTTAGAAATTGTACCCCGCTGTTCAACTCGGCTGGTTTGCTCCTGAAGGAGAGAGCCAATGATGACACAGTGGTTAGAACACTGGTTTCGCATTCGGGAGCACGACGTTTCAGATCTGCATCTGGTCATCCATGCGTAGGTTTTCTGTGATTTCCCTATATCGCTCCAGATAAATTCAGGGATGGTTCCTTCCAAAGGGCACGGCCGATTTCCTTTCACGTCCTTGGCATATTCCGAGAGTGAGTTTCGTTTTAACGGCCTCATTGTCGTCGGGACGTTCAAGCCTAAACTTTTTCCTTCGATATTGACAACACTTCGCATATGTATCCATCATCAGTAAGCAAATGATTCGATGGTAAAACGAAACTGGATACAACCGCAAACAGCTGTTAAATGCTGATTTATTCACCCGACCGGTTTCGCTGCGTTAAAGCATCATATTTGGGTGATACTACATAGAAAAGAAAGCCTCTTTGTAATCTACATAATGTAAAAATATGGTCTGCCAATAAAAAATATCTTATAGTAGTGTCACATAGTTCAATATACGGTGATGACTCCAACTTTCGTAGTTAAGGAATACAACCCCATGAAGAGGAGATGTAATCAACAAATAGCAACAGGCAGAGCATTTGGGCGAATAGTGAATAGGGTTAAGCTTTACGGAACCATAATTCAGAGTAATACATATGATTCCAATTTAAAACAAGAAGCATAAAATAACAACAGAAGAGCATCTGTCTGAAAATACATAATCCATTACCTATCTCCGTTACTATGTAGATAAAAACCCTAGAAGGAAAAATTATGTAAGATTAAAAATCTGGAAGCAAGAATTAATTAAAATATTGAATCTACATGTGCATCCATGTGCAAATTTAATGCAGATAGAGGACTAAAAGTAATAAAAAACCATTATAAAATTATAAATCTTATTTAAGACAGTCACCAGTAACAAACTACTCGAAACAGGGAACGAACGTTTCCAAAAGGAGGAGACTCCCTTTATAATGGCAAAACTAGGAAACCATAAGAACATATTAATACACTGCCCACCTTGAATGTCCAAACAAACTACTACACAAAATTTGCATAACCTGTAGTCGGTTGCCGCAAGCGCAAGGAAATTGTGGCGATCAGCTGAACTCAGAGGTGGAAAATGTCGTGGGAGACTTCTTAGTATCGTGCCGGACCTTGGCGTAAGCGATTAACTCGACACAGCATGGATTCAACCAGTCGTCGTAAGTCTCCAGCTCAAATATTGAGGCATGCTGCCTCTGTAACCGTCAGTAATTGCGGGGGTGTTGCCGGTGCAGGAAGTAGTGCACCACCTGAGCACTTGATCATGTTCCACAAATGTCGGGCGATCTAATTGGCCAAATCCTCATCCATAATATTCTTCATACCAGGTGCGAACAAATGTGGCGTGGTGACTCGGCATGGTTGTTTGGACGCAGTCCATTCCATGCAATCATAGCCAACACCAGTATGGAGCCACCATAATCTTTCTCAGTGCCTTGTTCGCAGCTTGGGTCCATGGCTTCGTGCAGCCTCCGACACACTCGTTCCCTGCTATCAACTCTCACAAACTGACATCGGGACTGTTCTGACCAGGCCACAGTTTTCCAGTCATCTCCAACTGGTCAGGATGGGCACTGCAGACGATATCGTGCTGTTATCAAAGGCACTCGCGCCGGTCGTTTCCTGCCACAGTCCCTTAATACCAGATTTCACCACATTGTCCTAAGGTATATGTTCACTGATTGCTGCTGTTATTTCACAGAGTGTTGTGAAACGCCCTGCTTAACTCTCAGGTCAGGACAGATAGAATAAATTGTGGAAAGTAGCCCTAAATAAGGGGCTGTCGGTTACACTCGAACATACAACTTTATTATTTGATCAAACATTACAAGAACCCAAAAAAAATTTTAGACACACAGCTTTTAATCCTTGGGCCTTAATTACTACCTGAAAGCCACTTTACTTTAAAAACGGACGAGGGCCAATAACTTAAAACGCAAGCATAATCAGATATTTAAAATGCAAGCCTTATCTTAAAACAGTTCTTTAGTTCGGCTGAAGTAAACAAGTTAAAATCAAATCGGCTGAAGACCGAACACTTAAAAAATCCATAACATAAATTTTTTTAAATACCAAAGTCCTTACGTGAAACAGCTCTTTAACTTAGGCTGAAGGCCTTAAGAACAAACGACTGAAACTGGCTGAAGGCCGAAGACTTAAAAATTCAATTTGTTTTTAATGCCAAAGGGCTTACTTGAAACAGTATCTTAAACTAGGCTGAAGGGCTTAAGAGTAAAACAACTCTAATTTAAAACACAAAACCGGCTAGAAGCCATACAAGTACCAACAACAAGAACAAATTAAAAATGAGGCAGTACACGCAAGGGCGCCCAGATATTCGAGGGTCGGACTGCAATTCAATCACTAACCCTCGCTTAGGTGAGACAGGCAGTCGGGATACCTATTCACGATCCGACGACAACCCAACCGACCGAAAGTCAGCGGACCCACCGACAAGATAACTTCCACTTCACACGACCAGGGCACAACAGGGAATTCAAGGGAACAATGTAGAAGATATTGGCGCCCACAACCAATCACACATGCAGCTGTCAAACTACACACCGTGCTGGACAGCAAAAACACGATGAGGAAACTACACTGCCTCAAATTTACGTCAAAGGCCGGGGCAGGTAAAAGGAACGTTAACGGCCACAATGCAGATGATTCCGCTGGTGCACTTCAGTTCAAATAACCAAACACAGTGAAACTCCATCTGAGGGAGGCTAGAATTTTCCAGCTTGAAAACAACGTTGTTGCTCGCGGGAATATCACAACAGCCGACAACGAACTCCAAACGACACAATGTGAACAGTCTTGAGTTGCTGGTAGGTTAAATCAAAACTCAAATTTCGTGTCCACGGTCGGTGAGCCATGGACCCTTGCAGCAATGGGAACAGCGCCACACTATCCGACACCGCATAGAGACCGCCAGCGAGCCCCGGCCACACAACGCCCCGCCGAAAATTCCTCACTGCTCCACGCCAACCGACCGACTCCTCAGAGCCAGTACGGCGACAACATCTAAAATAACTTGTCCATCAAAATCACACAAACTGCACACGAACACTGCACGAAGAACTAGACAATGCTAATGGCAGTGACTGTACAATAACAGAGACGAATGATGAGTTGGCACACACAGGCAACCCATAAGCGATCGCCGGCCGAATACGCGTCGTCCGGCAAGACGACCGACCGACGACCAACCAAACTCGTCGCCACTCTAATTATGAGTGTCGGCAACCGTCGCGCGAGTTATGACGGTCCGGACCTCACTGCTGCCGTGCCTGGACTGAACTTGCGCCGCGTGCCAACTCAAACACTGCCAGGTCCGAACTATCTGCTGGCACGTTCCAACTGACAGGTCGACACACGACGACCGGGAAGCAATAGCAGTCCAGCAAAGATAATACGGAAGGGCTTATATCGATAAGTCCGCCCCTCGTGGTCTCGCGGTAGCGTTCTCGCTTCCCGAGCACGGGGTCCCGGGTTCGATTCCCGGCGGGGTCAGGGATTTTTCCTGCCTCGAGATGACTGGGTGTTGTTGTGTCGTCTTCATCATCATTATTCATCCCCATTACGGTCGGAGGAAGGCAACGGCAAACCACCTCCATTAGGACCTTGCCTAGTAAGGCGGTGCGGGTCTCCCGCATCGTTCCCCTACGCTCTGTAAAGAAGCATGGGTCTTCATCTATCATCATATATCGATAAGCGCTGCTGCTGCCGCTCACGGGCAAGCAAAGCAGCAACTCAGTGACACAAGTAATTGAAACTAACATAACGAGGTGGCAGTACGGCAAAAACTGGATGTTAAATAAAAATTGCACAGACACGAGCCACGCACGGCTCACGTTGCTTGTATGTTAGCACTGACTATGCAAGCGCCATTGCTCTCTGTCTTTTAAGCGTAGGTCATCGGACAAGGCATTGTCCGTGATGAAAGGTGATGCCAGAAATTTTATAATTTCGTCACGCTCTTGACACTGTGGATTTCGGAATATTGAATTCACTAACGATTCCCGAAATGGAATGACCCATGCGTCTAGCTTCAAATACAATTCCGCGTTCAAAGTCTGTTAATTTCCATTGTGCGGTCTTAATCACTTCGGAAACCGTCTCACATGAATCTCCTGAGTAAAAATGACAGCTCTGAAATTGGACTGCACTTTTATGCATTGAGTATGTGATACTATTGTCATCTCTATATGTGCATATCGCTATCCCATGACTTCTCAGTGTTTACTAAACTGGCGGGGACCGATCGCCATACGACCGGAGGCGCTGGTGAACGATTGAAGACCACAAACATGAGGAGGACGGAGGATTTTCTAACTCTACAAGTTGTCGAGCTTCTTAACAGTTGGACACAGTGTCTTGGAGCCATAGAAACACTGTGCGTTCTAGCGTGGAGTAATTATTTGGTGCTCACATGGCGTGTCCTTCCTTAACCAAGGAAACCGAAGAGGTTTTTTTTTTCAATAGACACCGCGTGAAAGATTTATGTTGCTCACAAGGAACGCAGAAAAAAAATCATCGTCTCAGCTAGAATGCGGGGTGAAAGTGTGTGTTATCTAGACGGATGTTGATTGAAGAGGACTATAACGAAAAATACGAGGACGACAGCGGAAACAGTCATTTCAGAAGAACTGAATATCACACTGACGAATATTGTCAACACCAAAACAAAGCGAAAGGGGCTCCATAAGCATGGAACTGCAGGGCGAGCAGGAATTGCAAAACCACTCATAAATGCTAGAGATGTCTGTAACGGGAAACCGCGGTGTCGAAGTCATGTAACCTGGACTATGAAGCAAGAGACGAAAAGTGATTTGGCTTGATGAGTTTTGTATCATGCTATTTCCAACTTCTGGCCGAGTTTACATCCCAAGATGGAATCTTGGTAAGGGCTTCGGTGATGATTTAGGCAGCCGTATCATGGTCCTCCATGCTCTCTATGATTAGTCTGCAAGTTCCCGTTGCTGCGAAGGATTATTTGATCGTTTTGGATGATCTGGTCCACCCCATGGCACAGTGTTTGTTTCCCAACGGTGACTCTGTCTAGTTCCGCTTTCCTGGCCACCACAGTCATCTCAATATTTCTGAGCCTTTGTGGCCCGCTT
This sequence comes from Schistocerca cancellata, assembly GCF_023864275.1. Taxonomy (NCBI): domain Eukaryota; kingdom Metazoa; phylum Arthropoda; class Insecta; order Orthoptera; family Acrididae; genus Schistocerca; species Schistocerca cancellata. Next base: position 456,654,745 of record NC_064633.1, read on the forward strand.
TGGAGAGGAGGGTGCACGATCGCTATGCCGCCCGACCGTCTTTGCCAGAACTTGGCTGTATTTATGAATTACTAAAATCTTCTCGACTTCCAGCGGTGTCAGGTGGTTAAAGTCCCACGAGCTTTCGATCGGGCTCTCCTTGGCCATATCAGACGGTAAATAACAGCCGTATTGCCGCAGCCTTGCCATTACGTAGCCGCACTGCTGCGAGGCCAACGAGATATACGAGCCTTGCAACGAACTTGTGACGTCACAATGCTCGGCTTTCAGCCACACTTCGCGAACTCTCGGCTTCGTGCAGGGACCACGGGAAATAAATTTTTAACTGAAAATGTATCCAATGAATGTCGCAATCGAGAACTTGCGTGCATTTATGCATTTCAATATGCAGTCAAGAATTATTAAACACGTACGAAAAAGTTACTCGCACCCCACCCCCCCACCCGAGGGACACGTAAGACTCGAGACTCGTAAGACCTGCAATGTCACGTTCGGTGATGTACGTGCCACGGACTGTCCTTCCGATGGGCCTCGCACTGCTGGTCGTGATGTCACTGGTGCTCTCTTCCTCGCCAACTGTGGCAATGTCTTCGTCCCGCGTCCGTCGCGCCTGCTTCATCTACATCTACATCTACATTTATACTCCGCAAGCCACCCAACGGTGTGTGGCGGAGGGCACTTTACGTGCCACTGTCATTACCACCCTTTCCTGTTCCAGTGGCGTATGGTTCGCGGGAAGAACGACTGTCTGAAAGCCTCTGTGCGCGCTCTAATCTCTCTAATTTTACATTCGTGATCTCCTCGGGAGGTATAAGTAGGGGGAAGCAATATATTCGATACCTCATCCAGAAACGCACCCTCTCGAAACCTGGCGAGCAAGCTACACCGCGATGCAGAGCGCCTCTCTTGCAGAGTCCGCCACTTGAGTTTGTTAAACATCTCCGTAACGCTATCACGGTTACCAAATAACCCTGTGACGAAACGCGCCGCTCTTCTTTGAATCTTCTCTATCTCCTCCGTCAACCCGATCTGGTACGGATCCCACACTGATGAGCAATACTCAAGTATAGGTCGAACGAGTGTTTTGTAAGCCACTTCCTTTGTCGATGGACTACATTTTCTAAGGACTCTCCCAATGAATCTCAACCTGGTACCCGCCTTACCAACAATTAATTTTATATGATCATTCCACTTCAAATCGTTCCGCACGCATAGTCCCAGATATTTTACGGAAGTAACTGCTACCAGTGTTTGTTCCGCTATCATATAATCATACAATAAAGGATCCTTCTTTCTATGTATTCGCAATACATTACATTTGTCTATGTTAAGGGTCAGTTGCCACTCCCTGCACCAAGTGCCTATCCGCTGCAGATCTTCCTGCATTTCGCTACAATTTTCTTATGCTGCAACTTCTCTGTATACTACAGCATCATCCGCGAAAAGCCGCATGGAACTTCCGACACTATCTACTAGGTCATTTATATATATCACGATGGCCAGGTCTCAGGACGTCCTGAGCTGGAAACCGCCGTCCCTGTTGATGGTGTTTTCAGATATTTTTTTCTTTAATGACGGTGTCTCAGAATCTCTACGTCCTCATAATAACGGATGTTTCGTCGAGTAGAATTCGTTCTCGATTTTCTAAAACTTGTTCTGCTATGGCTGATTCTTCAGGATATTGGAGGCATACGTACCTCTCTTGTACCGTCCAGCGTACTGTTTGGGTGACGTAGTAGCAGCCACAATGACGTGGTATTTTGTATATTCTAGGCATTCTAAGCTGTAGATCTTCCTTCACATACCTCATGCGCTGTCGTAATTGTGCTTGGGGCCTGAACACTGCCCACGAAGCGCACGTAGTTTCAGCGTTTGAGGGCGGTTATTCTTTATAACGTCTTTTCAAAAAAATGGCTCTGAGCACTATGGTACCGTAGCGGTCACGCGGTTCCAGACTGAAACGCCTAGAACCACTCGGCCACACCGGCTGGCTAAATAGTCTGAATTCCATCCATAGACAAATTCAGATCACGATGTAAATCTAAAAAGGTGGGTGTCTTCCATTTTTGGATGTTTTGGTACGACGCAAAGATGACGGCACTTTGGGACATGTAACCGACCCATACGGATAGCTGCCACCATCCTTTGCAGAGGATGAGTGTTCTCAGATCTCTGCTAGACAGAGCAATCGTCATTGATGACGTGAGCAGTCTGGAGGACGAGCTTCTACACTTGAGAAGAGTTTTTGAAGCTAATGGGTATCTCCACAGCAGATACGTAAGGCACTACAAATGAAACCAACACTGGGCATAAGGAATACAGAAGAAGAAAGGGAAAGTTTTAAAGCCATGGCTTTTTAGCATACGTTGGAAGCATATCGCCAAAAATAGGACGGATCGTCGGCAAAGACAAAGTGAAAGTCATTTTTCGCCCTCCACCAAAGACTGCAGTACTCCTGAGTTCCGTTAAATATGACCTGTTGATTCGGAAGCCTGCGGTTTACGAGATTCCGTGTGAGTGCGGCCGTTCGTACAGCGGACCAGTCCATGACAGATGCACATAGCACCAGCTCTTTCGTCTTAATAAATCGGCGGTGGCAGAGCACTGCATTGACACTGGGCACTCTATGTCACACGATAACGTTGAAATTTTAGCCTCTACTTCCTGTTTCTGGGACAGTAGTGAAAGAAGCAATTGAAATTCGGTTGGCGACCATTTAATTACTAGTGATAAGAGCTTCAGCTTGGAGAAGTCATGGAGTCCGGCGCTTTCTGTGATAAACTCACAGAGACGTCGCGACGGTGCAGCTCGCAGTAATATATCGATATTACCGTTTTTATCGACCGTGCAGCCACAGATCTAATTTCAAACATATATGTTATACCTCTTTGCCGCCGATCAGTCTCTGGCGGCTTGTGTTCCCGTGGCCGGAGAAAGTGTTGGAGCGTCAGCCACCTCTGCTCACTCGCAAGATGGCTAGCCTACAGACAGTCGAAATATTAGAAGAGGAAGTGCAATTTATGCGGCTGCACGCCCGAAATTTTATGGAACATGGTTATAGATTTTTCTTTTCAAGATCATTATAAAGCCATCATGACTGCTACAAGCATGATTGACTTGCGAAACGATCGCAGCCTGCATTACTGGTTTCCAGTCATTGTGTGTTTACATGAAGACCGACAGAGACCGGCCTATCGCGTCAGGCGGTCGGACTGTGGCCGGGCTCTCGCTGCGAAGTGGGCGGCGAGGCGGGCACCGCGGCGGCCGCAGTGTGTCAGCTTCCGGTCTGTTTGTTCGCAGCTGGCGCCGCAGTTGGGCCGCGCTAATCGCTCGTGTAATTGTGGCCGGGTCGATGCCTTGCCGCGGCGGGCACTGTGTGCTGCCGCGCGACCGCCCTGGCGCCAGCGAACCTCTCACTGTCGGGGAGTCCGTGTCTGGATGAGGGGCTGCACACCTGGTCTTGCTGCTGCTGACTGTCACGGCTCTTCCTACGTCGACTTCTCGTTTTCACTTGGCTCAGTTTGCAGCCGTTAGTGGTCTGCTAGGGACGCCGTAATGATAACTAACGCACTTTAATTTAGGTGATTACTGGAGCAGAAGAACTATCCCATCCCTGCAGGCGGTGACATCTGTCGTCCATCTACCTCGTCCGTTGCTGCCCCAGCCGTAGCTGCCACCGAACTTCTTTCCTTCTGGCAGGGGTTCAGTAGATGGTTAATTCAAATAATAAACGGGACGAAAGGGAAAGCTAAAGACCAGAGAAAATTCATATGTTCTGGTAAAATCGTAGTTAGAGGCTGCTGTATATTCAGCATCACGGAAAAGGTAGGTGAGGTAAGCTGAGGTACAAATATGACGCTAAATTTATGAAAAGCAGTTCCTCTCCCTTCTTCCTGCTGGTCAAGAATACTACACAGAATATTTTCGGTCGCTAGTAAAGCCCTGAATTAGCTTGGTTCAGCTCTTGAGCTATACGAGAGCGCGAGGCGACAAACTACGGAGAACGTTGATTATCGGCGAGTTAGGTATCGGAAGCCGGGGAAAGCACTTCATACATTTTCTCAGAAATCATCTTAAATAGCGCCCAGTCTATGGACTGACGAATAATAGTGATTATAACCACGAACACCGCTCAGTGTAGGTACTAATACAACTTGCTCTCGCGAGTGGAACGACCACGTCAAAAACCGGTGTACTTTGATCACTGATGCCAAGACGAAGGTTTCGAACTTAGAACCGCTGTAGTTGTTTACGCATGCTCTGCTCAGTCCACCAATAACAGCTGCCTTCCCTTGTGCGAAGCCCTCAGTAAAGTACGCTTCCGCCGACGAGAAGAGGAGCGCGTAGCCAACCTAACGAGAGTTACTGTTAACGTTAGCACCTGTGAGTAGTGGTAGGCTCAGAGTTTGGTACTCTCGGGAATTCTGCGGAAACGGAGGCTATCGTGTGTCCTTCCGCAGGTAGTAGGCGCTAACGGCTGGCTATCCTCTGCCAATATTCGCCATGTTACGGTATTGTAGCCGCACCGGTGATGTAAGCGTAGCTTGCACGGTAGTTCATCGTGTTCGGTCAGCGGGTTAGCCGCCCTCTGTACTAAATGAACTGATGAATGGATCAACGATGATCTTGAGTGGGTCTCTTGGGATATCCACCCGGAACAAATGCCGCAAACAATAACGAACAGAACGGGATTCAAGGTGAGATAAAAAGGTAGTGTCTTTGACAAGTAATCAAAAAGCATCCTACGTCACGGGTTCGATTTCCACCACCGTTTACATTTTGAACAATAATCAGCACTCTTCCACCATAAGAAGTCACCCTCATTCTGCCAACGGCCTTCTCAAAGATGGCGGAGGAGCGGACAGAGGTTCAGAGCATTGTTTCGCCCTTGTGATGGGAAACTGCCCATAAACATGGAAGGATCAGTAATGATAAACGGCATGAGGATGTAGAAGGCAATCTAAACCACTGCATTAAAGACACATAGTGTGTATCCACAGGACATGTGGCCTACAATTGAAAAGTGTCATGATCACCCGACCAGCCCTCATTCGAGTCACCGGGAGGGGAAGATGACCTCGAGAAAAAGATTGAATAACCAACGAAAGGATAACGTTCTGCGAGTCGGGGCGTGGAATGTTAACAGCTTGAATGCCGTATGGAAGTTAGAAAATCTGAAAGGGAAATGGAAAGGCTCAATTAAGATTTAATGGGGGTCAAACAGATGGAATGGAAAGAAGACAAGGATTTCTGGTCAGATGAGTATAGGGTAATATCACGAGCAGCAGAAAATGGTATGGTTCAAATGGCTCTGAGCACTATGGGACTTAACATCTATGGACATCAGTCCCTTAGAACTTAGAACTACTTAATTCTAACTAACCTAAGGACATCACTCAACACCCAGTCATCACCAGGCAGAGAAAATCCCTGACCCCGCCGGGAATCGAACCGGGGAACCCAGGCGCGGGAAGCGCAAACGCTACCGCACGACCACGAGCTGCGGACAGAAAATGGTATAACGGGATTAGGATTCTTTGCGAATACAAATGTAGGACAGAGAGTTGTTTACTGTGACCAGGTCAGTGAAAGAGTTGTTCTCATTAGAATCGACAGCAAGCCAACACCGACAACGATAGTTAAGGTATACATGCCGACGTCGCAAGCTGAACTGATAGAGGAAGTGTATGGGGATACTGAACGGGTAATTCAATATCTATAGGGAGAGGAAAATCTATTAGTCATTAGGGACTGGACTGTCATTGTAGTGGAAGGAGCAGAAGAAATGGAGACGAGAGAATATGTGTTTGGTACTAGTAGTGAGACAGGGGAAAGACCAGTTGAGTTCTGTAATAAATTTGAGCTAGTAATAGAGAATACTTTGTTCAAGAATAAGAAAAGGAGGAGGTATACTTGGAAAAGGCCGGGAAATATAGGAAGATTTCAGTTAGCTTACACCCTGGTCGGACGGAGATTCCGATTGTGAGGCGTACTCAGGAGCAGATATAGACTCAAATCACACTGCAGTAATGATGATAAGTAGTCTGAAAGTAAAGATATCATTTAGGAAGAATCAATACGCAAAAAAATGGGATACAGAAGAACTAAGGAATGCCGAAATACTCTTGAAGTTCTCTACGGCTGTAGATACAGCAATAAGGAGTAGCTCAGTAGGCAGCAAATTTGAAGAGGGGCGGACAGCAATAAGAACTACTGTCACAGGAGTTGGAAACAAGAACTAAGAAAGTAACTGCCAAGAAACCTTGGGTAATACAACAAATACTTCAGCTGATCGATGAAAGAAGAAAGTACAAAAGTGTTCAGAGAAATTCAGGAATACAGAAATACGAGTGACTGAAGAATGAAATAAATAGAAACTGCAGTGCAAGGAAGCTAAAACGAAATGTGTGCATGAACATGTGTATAAATCGGAAAAGAAGTGATTGTCGGAAGAACTGACTCAGCATATAGGACAGTCGAAACAACCTTCAGTGAAGTTAAAAGCAAGAGTGGTAATATTAAGAGTGCAATGGGTGTTCCACTCTTAAATCCAGAAGAGAGAGCGGATAGATGAAAGTGTACATTGAAGGCCTCGTAGAGGGAGAAGTTTGTATGATGTGATAGAATAAGAAACAGGAATCGATTAGAACAGATAGGGAATCCAGTTCTATAATCAGAATGTAAAAGAGCTATGGATGACATAGATCAAATAGGGCAGAACTGATAAGTAACAGGCCATCAGAATTTCTAAAACCATTGGGGAAGTAGCAACGAAACGACTGTTCACGACGATGCGTAGAATGTATGAGTCCGGCGTTGTAGCATTCGACATTTGGAAAAATTTCATCGACACAATTCCGAAGACTGCAAGATCAGTTTAACAGCTCATGCGTCCATATTGCTCACATGAATAATTTACAGAAAATATAAACGAAAACTGAGGATGTGCTATATGACGGTTTGACTTTGAGAAAGGTAAAGGCACCAGAGATGCAATTCTGTCGTAGAGGTCAATAATGAAAATAAGACTAAAGGAAAATCAAGACACAAAAAAATGTGTGTGAAATACGAGGGCAGTTCAATAAGTAATGCAACACATTTTTTTTCTGAAACAGGGGTTGTTTTATTCAGCATTGAAATACACCAGGTTATTCCCCAAGCTTTTAGCTACACAACACTATTTTTCAACGTAATCTCCATTCAATGCTACGGCCTTACGCCACCTTGAAATGAGGGCCTGTATGCCTGCACGGTACCATTCCACTGGTCGATGTCGGAGCCAACGTCGTACTGCATCAATAACTTCTTCATCATCCGCGTAGTGCCTCCAACAGAGATGTCAAGTTGAGCACTGAGTTGTTTGATGGTGATCCGTCGATCTCGAACGAGTGTGTTTGCACGCTCCGCCATTGCAGGAGTCACAGCTGTGCACGGCCGGCCCGCATGCGGGAGATCAGACAGTCTTGACCTTGCGGCGATGTTGACACACGCTTTTCCCAACGACTCACCGTGCTTTTGTCCACTGACAGATCACCATAGACATTCTGCAAGCGCCTATGAATATCTGAGATGCCCTGGTTTTCCGCCAAAAGAAACTCGATCACTGCCCGTTGTTTGCAACGCACATCCGTTACAGACGCCATTTTAACAGCTCCGTACAGCGCTGCCACCTGTCGGAAGTCAATGAAACTATACGAGACGAAGCGGGAATGTTTGAAAATATTCCACAAGAAATTTCCGGTTTTTTCAACCAAAACTGGCCGAGAAAAAAAATGTGTTGCATTACCTATTGAACTGTCCTCGTATTATAGGACTTAACTGCTAAGGTCATCAGTCCCTAAGCTTACAAATTACTTAACCTGAATTATCCTAAGGACAAACACACACACCCATGCCCAAGGTAGGACCCGAACCTCCGCCGGGACCAGCAGCATAGTCCATGACTGCAGCGCCTCAGACCGCTCGGCTTATCCCGCGCGTCCAATCAAGACACGATCATAGTATTTTGTCGACATGGAAAATGGCTTCGATAAAGTCTAATGATGTAAGACGTTTGGAATTCTGAGGAAATTAAGGTTAAACTATAGGGAGAGATTGGTAATATACATCATGTACAAGAGCAAGAGAGAATAATAAGTGTGGAAGACCAAGAACGAAGTGCTCATATTAAAGAGGATGTTAGACAGGATGTAGTCTTTCGCCGCAACTGTTTGATCGATCGATACATCGAAGAAGCAATGACAGAAAAATAAAATTTAAAGTCTAAGGATGTCAATGATACGATTCGCTGGTGACAGTGCTATCCTCAGTGAAAGTTCGAATAGTTGCAGGATCTGCTGAATGGAATCAACACTATAGTCAGTACAGAAGATGAACCGAGAGTACATAGAAGAAAACGAAAATTATGAAAAGTAGCAGAAACGAGAACAGCGAGACACTTAAGATCAGGACTGGTAGCCACGAAGTGGATGAAGTTAAGGTAATTCTGTTACCTATGCAGCAAAATAACCAATGACGAATGGAGCACGGAGAACATAAAAAGCAGACTAGCACTGGTAAAAAGGGATTTTCTGGCCAAATCCTTCTTCTAAGGAAGGAATTTCCGAAATTGTACGTCTAGAATACAGCACTATATAGCAGTGAAAACCAGAACAGAAGAGAATAGAAGCATCTGAGATGTCGTGTTATTGACTAATATTGAAAATAATGTGGACTGATAAGGTAACAGCAAGAAGCGGCTCTGCGCAAAACGAGAGAGAAAGGAATATGTGGAAAACACTGACAAGGAGAAGGGACAGGATGGCAGGAAAGCTGTAAAGACATCAGTGCATAAATTTCATGATAGTAGAGGTGTATTAGAGGGTAGAAACTATAGAGGAAGGCAGGGATTGGAATATTTCCAGCGAATAATTGAGGACTTATGAGATGAAGATGTTGGTACGGGAGAGGAATTCGTGGCGGCCCGCATCAAACTAGTCACAAGACAATTCGGCCGCCCCCACGAGACCCTAGCCCACTGGTTTCTCAAGCCGACGGTGGTTTCAATTCGTCGAAATTGTGTTAAGATCGTATAGTGAAAGACTAATTTTAATAGTTTTTGAGATAAGTATTTTGTCAGCTCGAGAGGCGTATCAAATTTAAGTTAATTTAATGAACAAACCGTATCTGAAGTCAAAATATTTGCTTTGATTCAATATGTGCACTGTCCCTTTTTCATGGAGCTGGACTACGCGGAAGTATAGGCTGGCCAGTCCACGAAAATTGTGCACCCTACTGCATAAAACCTATTACCTATACGGTGGATGAGCACTATGATAAACTTTTGTTTAGAAAAGATGTGGAGCCCATCCACGCCCGTACCGGCGTGATGGCCAACACAAAAGGGCTACAGTCATCTCTGCATAAGGGTTAGTTTTCACTAAAGTGAGGTCTCGCATGATGTGGGTACTGCGATGCTTGCGTACGTCTCGTTAAGGTTAACCATTAATATGCCCTCATCTGGAGGTAGATTGGGTCGAAAGTTGAACAAAGGTTAGCGGTTTCTACGGCGGGGGGTAAAAAAGTGACTAGACAAGGACCAAGGGAAAAAGACCTCTGCTGTAGTTGGGTCGGGTTGTAAGAGTAGTAGCGGTTTTCTTGCTGCCTGCGACAGGTCATTCAAGGGTAGGCTTTGTTAGGAGTGGGTATGATGCATGTCGATACCTTGAGGTTGTGCTGTAGTGTTAATCGGCGGTTGCTGCTGGGTGCCGGTGTTGGCTTCTCGGTCAGTGAGGTGCGTCATCGTTTTGCGTCCGATAGGTCATATACTGTATATGATTAACGGTGTAGGGTAGTGTTGGAGTTTAGTTTGTGCGTAAGTTGCGAGCTTGTCGGTTTCCCTGCTGTGGCCTGTTCGTCGGCTTTAGTAGTAGCTAGCATATCCGGTCACCGTTGGTGGTTTGCAGGGGTTTGTCGATGTTGTCGCTTGTGGATGTATGTTCGGTTGCCATAGGTGGTTATGCCCTAGCTAGTAGTCTTTGACCGCTTATGCTTCCACCTTTGATCCACCTGTGATCAAAACCAGCATGTTCCTTTCATGTGTCATCAGCCATCTGACTGCTTTGAGCAGCCCGCCACGAATTTCTCTGCTCATCATCTCAGAGTATCTCTCGCACCCTACTTCCACTATTATTTGTTGGACGTATTCCAGTCTCTGTCCTCCCCTACAGCAGGGCTTCACAACAAACGTGCTCACGGAGCAGGCTGTGAGCAGCAATACGCGAGAACGGAGAACGGCGAACACGGTAAACTGAACTCTAATATTATTTTAATTTATTTCAAAACGAGAAGATTATGAAACCTTTCTTTCCTAGGATGGATTCACATTTAATGAGAAGCAGCTATAAGTTCATCGCAACAGAGAGAAATGTGATCCAACGTTGAACAATATCTCTGCGCTTCTTTGAATTATGGACAAAGAGAGAACGTAATAATTTGATTTTCATTCATATTTGGATTAATGAATATCTTTCTCAAGGAAAACACTCATGCCAAAGTTACTGAGTAGCTTCAGCTCGTACGGTTGCGTTTCAAGTAACTTTACTGAATAAACTATGTACACTGCGTAACGTAAGATTTGTGCACGTTCTGTTAAACGGAAGTTATATGTAATGGCTATTAGGGTGGAAATAATTTAGCATAAATCCGCAAAACCAACTAGCTTCAGCTATTACAATTATAATGGTTACATTTAACTTCGGTATGCAGCGCAGTAAAAGGTAGGAATTGACATAAAGAAGATTTGCTGAATACTTACAATAATTTATATTTCAATCGGAAGTTACACTTACATTCATCTGAACATAATCTGCAATCTTAGATACCAGCCTACAATTAGACCAGAAAAGATAAGCAAAAAGTAACGAACGACACTGTCGTGTAATAGTATACATTGTAAAACACGAAACAAACCAGCAGCGCTAGCTCAATACTGTGTGCGTATTCTTAGACAAACATCACACTTTACGTAAATTATTAGCTCTGTAAGCTACACTTATTTTTTAATATGTCATTAAAATGATTTAAAAAATGAGATTCCTTCTTTTGTAAAGGCGGCACACCACAAAGGTAATCGCACTGCCGGCGCAGGACGGGGAGTGGGTCGCAGAACACCTGCCGTCCTATGTTCGTCAAATTATTAACCCTCGACCAGCGCTTGGGGATCACTGTTTGAAATATTATTGCTACAAATGAAACAAATAAAAAAATGTACAAGTGCCACATAATTTTACCAACGCATATTTCTTAATTTATCTTACATTACGTTGTGAGCTGTTACACAAAAATTAAGGCAATCAAGTGTGGGATTTTCGGCTCTCCTGCATATGTCCGCCTTAACAGTTGCGTCTATGGCTCAAAAAATGGTTCAAATAGCTCTGAGCACTATGGGACTCAACATCTGAGGTCATCAGTCTCCTAGACTTAGAACTACTTAAACCTAACTAACCTAAGGACAGCACACACATCCCTGCCCGAGACAGGATTCGAACCTGCGACCGTAGCAGCAGCGTGGTTCCTGACAGAGGCGCCTAGAACCGCTCGGCCACAGCGGCCGGCGTTGCGTCTATGTTCGGAGTACTTGTTCTTGTGCGATGTACACCCTGCGAGCAGTTTAGATTACGGCCAGGCAGGGGATTTCTGAAGCGTGTCTTATTACTTTTCATTGCAGAGACCAACTGTTCACCAATATGCGTCCAACTGAACATTGATATTATTGTAGCCGCCTGTTTGTGAAAGGGAGGAAATCTATCGTCAGGGACGTGTCTATAGAAATCCAAGATCTTTATCTTGTACTGTCATTTGTCTTTGTAATCTCTATCACATTGCAGCTAAATAATTTCTAGTTGCAGTTCAGGACAAATCTCGTCAAAGCACGCGGCATGTGAAGACGATAACACGTCAAAATGTCTTTCTAATGCAGTCACAACTTCAAAACATTGCTCAAATTCTTCCTTAAGGGCTGCTAAACTATGCGAATAACGTTGAAATTCATTGTTAACGACAGCGTCTTTCACGGGCGATAATGTACGAATACAAGCTTATTTCCTTTTTCCAGCTGCCATTTTGCATATCTAGTTTGTTTGAAAAGGCGATGTGCCTCGTGCAACGGATAGAGATGAGAAGATATTGTCGCTACTACACATGAGCGACTCGTCATTTCTGTCAAAACTGAACGCGCCATACTTCACAGCTGATGCCTTTCCCGTGATAGAGCGACATAACGGTGCGCGCATTTCCCTCACTCCCACCACGTCGCAACCGCTCTGCTCGTGAATAAGAGCGTGACAATGCGCGAGTGTTCACGCTCAAAATCTACTAGTTATACCCCTATATGTACCCTGCCCTACAATGTTCACACTCTACAGCTCCCTCCAATATCATGGAAGATGTGCTTTCAGTCTGTCCCTTTTCTTGTTAGTGTTTTGTGTAAGTACGTTTCCTCGCCAAGTCTGCAGATAACTTTCTTTTTCCTTACCTAATCACTCCCGCTAATTTTCAACAGTCTTCTATAGAACCACATCTTAAACGCTTCGATTCCCTTGTTTTTTGATTTCCCCACAAACCATGATTCACTACCATACAATGATGTGGGGCAAAGGTACATTCTCAGACATTTTTTCCTCAAATTAAGCCTTATATTTTATACTAGTAGACTTCTTTTGGCCAGGAATGCCCTCTTTGCCTGTGCTAGGCCCCGTTTTATGTCCTTCTTGCTTAGTTCGTCACGGTGAAACGTCCCCTTTGAACAATTATACACGACTGTGCTTAAAGTGACATTCAATATTTTTAGCGCAACGCAATCTGACTCAAAAATACCTACAAAAGAATGGCCCTGACTAACATTAACCTATACGTTTCACAAATCACTTACCTCACAAAAATCTTCGTTACTCAAGCTACAGCAATACAGCGAGCGCAACTACAGCCAGCTAAATAAAAGATTCAAACTACGGAAGGCACTAACTACTAATAGGCATAGTTAGCAAATGAAAGATTTTAATAGAGAACAAACAATGTATTTACCTTAATAGTGTTGAAAAATCATAATATACATAGCAGTTCATAATATCCAGTACTACAAATTTCAGAACTCCGCCATCTCTCTCCCCACATCCACCACTGCTGGCGGCTCACCTCCAACTGCGCAGCGCTACGCGCTATTCACATCCAGTTGCCGCTGCCCAACACTACAATGGCAGACAACAATGCAAACTAGCCATAGACTGCACACAGCACAGCCAGTGATTTTCATACAGAGCGCTACGTAACGTTGCCAATAAGAAAACATAAACAGCCTACTTACAACGGGTTGATTTGCTTCCAAGGTAGCAGAATTCCGTAACTTCGTATACTTCGTGATCACCAAATTCTGATGATATTTTTCTCGCTATTCTTATTTCTGCTGCCTGTATATCTCACTACTTTGGTCTTTCGTTCTTCTTACTCACGTTATTTTTGGAATACAGCGTCTGACGAGGACAGAATGTAGTTTAGGGATGAACCGAAGGAAGGCGAAAGCAGTGAACAGCAGCAGAAATATGATTAACGATCAACATAACACCAAACCTGAGGACCTTGATATGGACGCAGAGAAGTTATTCTGCTACTTCGGAAACAAATTACAACAACACACAACTGGCAAAACAATGACGTTATAGAAACAGGACTAGCACATTCAGAGAAGAAATTCCTGGCTGAAAGAAGACCATCAGACATTCGCATTAATTTCAGGAATAAATTTCTGTGAATGTACGTTTGGAGCTCAGCATTGTGTGGAAGTGAGTGATGCAATGAACCTAAAGAAAATAAAATCGAAGAGTTTGAGATGTGGAGCTAAAAAGGCAGGTTAATACAGGTGGACTGATAACATTTCATCTAGAGCTACATCTGCATCACACTCCGCAAAGTACGTAACGGTGTGTGGCGGCGGATAATCCTAGCACGACTAACTTTGGCCCCTTCCCTGTTCCACTCGCGAATGGCGTGTTGGAAGGTTGATCGTCGTCAAGTCACTGTACTAGCTCCAATTGCCTCATTGTCGTCGTTTCACGAGATGTGTGTAGGACGAAGTAATATCCTGTACGGCTTTTTACGAAAAGTACTCTGTCGAAATTACAGTAATGAACTTCTCCGTGACTCACAACGTCTTTCCTGTAATGTCTGCCAGCGGAGTTTGCTGAGCCTGTCTGCGGCGCAGTCGCGCCTACTAAACGAACCCTTGACAAAACGCGCCGCTCTTCATTTGGTCTTGCTACACGTTCTATCAGACCTACAAGGTAAGAATCCCAGGTTGATGAGAAGTATTCAAGAATCGGTCGAAAGGGTACCTTGTAAGCCACTTCCTCCGTGATTGCGTTAAATTCCCTTAAGACCCTTCCTTTGAATCTGTCTGGCATCTGATTTCCTATAATTTCCTTTATGTGATCATTTTGTGAAGGTGTTGCTGTATTACTTTAATGAATGTTAAGAACTGCTTTGTGTAATACACAGCTGTAACGGTTTATTTTGTTAGAGACGAATGATTTCGGACCAAGATCAGACCACCATCCAATCCAAAAGCCATCTTAGCTATGCATTTGCATAATTGGCATAACAGTTGCCGAATGTACATTTTTCCATCATTGTTATTGGCTGCAAATACGTAACATTCAGCCCATTTAACCTCACCAACGTTTTTGTCAACTTCACAATTTGTCATTAACAAATACTTTTATGAGAGTAAACGGACAGAAGGTTTCCCATTTGTCAATTTGATCAATAGGCAGAATGATACAATGATACGTACTTACAGCCAATGGAAATCATGGAACAACGTACATCTAATAACTGTTACGCCAGTTATGTAAATGCATAGCTGAGATGGGTTTTTGGACCCAATGACGGTGTGATCCTAGATCGCCTCTAATAAAATATACGTTTACTTTTGGGTACTGCATAATCCAGTTCGTTATATGTTACATTTATTTACGTTCAGGATCAACTGCCAGAGCCTGCATCATTCATCAATCCTCTGCAGGTCGTTTTCCAAATCTATACTCCCTTCCAGCGTTGTTACTTTCTTATAGACAGTCCCATCATCTGCGGACACTCTTAAATAGCTTCCGATGCTTTCTACTAGATCATTTGTATACATTGTAAACAGTAAGGGACGTATCACAGTTGCGTGTGGTACCCCGGAAAGTACCTTAGCATCCGTAGTTTTTGCTCCGTTAAGAGCCACGTTTTGAATTCTGTCTGCATGAAAGTCTTGCATACAGGCGCAAATCCGGTCCGATACTCGAGAAGCATCGCCAAAAAGAGGTTTTCTCGACAAGGCAGATCTGCTAGTGTCAAACATAGGCCTCAATCTGAAGAAGAAATTGCTGAGAATGTACGTTTGGAGCACAGATTTATTTGGTAGTGAAACATGGACTGTGAGAAAACTGGAAAGGAAGAGAATCGCAGCAGTTGAGATGTGGTGCTAACAGACGAACATTAAAAATTATGTGGACCGATAAGGAATGAGGACGTTGTGCGCAGAATCGCAGAGAAAATGGATGTATGGAAAACAGTCATAAGGAGAAGAGAGAGGATGATAGGACATCTGTTAAGACATCGGGAATAACTTACATGGCACTAGAGGGAGCTATAGAGGTTAGAAACGTAGAGGAAGACAGAGACTGGAATACATTCTGAAAATAATTGAGAACATAGGTTGTAAGTGCTACTCTGAGATGAAGAGGTTGGTTCAGGAGAGGAATAATTGGCAAGCCGCATCAAACCAGTACTTCGGATGTTTACACACTACGTGCTGAGCTAGAGAACAATGCTGGTGATTGAAAGTTCTATTGAAGTGTTCGGATTCTGGACTATTGTTAGCATCTTTCATTAATGCTGCATGACGCTTTGTATCCCCCGTTAGAAAACACACATTTGCCATAATGTTCGCTGATTAAACATGCCAGTACCACGCTTAGTTTGCCAGTATCTGTCACAACGTTGCGCCTCCACGTTCTGTTGGTCTACAAACCGCCTGCGGCCGCCGTTGTAACAGCAGTGACCTGCCTATTGAGCATTGTCAACGTGGGCCTGCCCTGCTGGTCAAACATGCTGTGGGCTCTCTGGCATCTGTAATGGCTTGCTGGGAAGGTACTTGGGGAGTCATTGTCTGCTGAGGAACTGTCTCTTCAGGCTACTCCCATGGTCATGCATCAATGTACATTTGGATTTGGAGTTTGATCAATGGGTAATGGAACCCTTACTGTTTTGAAGGTGGAGTAAAGCCGTTTCTGTAACAAGCGAACATAAGTACTAACTGGTGTGGAAAACTGTACTATAGACGGTTCGGTACACCAGACTACTATTCCGATGACAACAGCAACTCATATTTTTGTCCCAACCAGAACCTTCGTCCTAAGGTGCACATCACGATAAGCAGTATATTTACACTGCTGCCTTATTACTGATATTATTAGTCAAATAATATTTCTTTTAAACGACTGCCATTGTTGAAGTCGCTTCTTTCAGATATTCGTTTGTCTTTGCTTTGTTGTCTCTATTGTAGTTCTAAGGTTATTTGCGGCAGTCTGTTTCTGTGTGTCTCCGATGCAGTAATGACTTCCGAACACCATTCCCTCATATGAAAATGTCATTGATGCGGAGCGAGGGTTCAGGTTGATCGGTAAGCGTCTGGGCCGTTAACAAAACTAAATAGTCCCTTTATTGATCCTTGATAATATTTAATACACACAGCACAAGTGAATCAGTGAACAGAGAGGGCAACATCTCATTACCAAATTTAGTATTTCATAACAAGATCAATACCTTAAATTTAATTTTAGAATGATGCAGTTCCGACACATAGGAAATGGATTCTCACATTAGCCTCTTGGATCGTTAAAGCATAACGAAAACAGAGAGAAGTTAGATCGTAAAAGATGCAAAACATAAAATATTTATGCTAGCCAGAATCAGCCACAAATAACCTGGATATTGAACTTCTAAAGACTCGTTTTAACAAAAGAGCAACAATACCTTAAATAATAAAATCTTTGAATTAAGCTGTAGAAAATAAAAAAAAATCTTTCAAAGGAGGAACCTTAAAACAGTTGAAAAATTAGTACTCAACAACTTGTAACTTAAACAGAGAGAAAAAGGTCGTCGGGAACTGATAATTAAAACCAAAATAAAATATACAAATGATATTTAAGGCGAATCCTTGGAACAATAACACGTTTTGAAAGTGTCCCATCTAGGCGCTTCAGTCCGGAGCCGCGCTGCTGCTACGGTCGCAGGTTCAAATCCAGCCTCGGGCACGGATGTGTGTGATGTCCTTAGGTTAGTTACTTTTAATTAGTTCTAAGTCTAGGGGACTGATGACTTCAGATGTTAAGTCCCATAGTGTTTAGAGCCATTTGAACCATTTGAAAGTGGCCCAGTCAGGCAGCTCGTTTTCAAGCTAACACTCGTGCGCTGAACACACGCAGTGCTCACCAAAGAAAACAGCACCCAGCCAAATGATGCGTCCAGGACTTTGGGTCAGCAGTTTCCACAAACGATTCCGTCATCTATCGCCACCATGCAAACTGTACCAGGTCACACCTTGTCCCAAACTGAGCAAGTACGTTCGAAGTCCAACGAATAACTCAGCTCTACGAAGGAACTATCGGGTCATGTAAATCACAAATGATACCGGGCACGAGATTATACAGGCTCTTCTTAACTGAGTAAGATTAGATTTGCCCGTTGCACCTAGCAGACTCGGACATCAGCATTAGCATGGCTGCGCACGACTCCAGAGGTAATCATTGTGTGATGTCCATAACGAATCAGAGCCAAGGGGCAGAAGTTCGCTGTTTCGCTTCGCTGGCCGACTCCTCGCAATCGTCTCTCCTGCCCGACAGAAGAAGCCTCGCCAAAGCCCACGGCGCCGTCACCAGCCCGCCGCTGCCACCTTTAAGCGAACGATGGCACACGTAAAATCAAATCGAGCTATTGCACTCGACGTAGAGCCCGCACCAAACTGGCTCAGTCATTTTTCATGGTTATCACAGTCACTATATCATGAAACTCTGTGGGAGAGAAGTTACAACTCACACTGCGTGCACCACTCACGCATCCTGCACACTGGTTCAAAACACAATACGTGATAAAATTATATAGCAAATGTATAGGGTTTAGGTTATGACATATTCGATATACCAGCCATTATTGGCGATGATGCGCAGACGAATAGCGCAATTCTGCATGACTCGCTAAAGTGTCGGAACAAACAAGCGTTTGACTCGGTGCCCCACTGCAGACTCCTAAGGTACGAGCATATGGGATTGGTTCCCAAGTATGAGAGTGGCTGTAAGACTTCTTAAGTAACAGAACCCAGTACGTTGTCCTCGATGGGGAGTGTTCATCGGAGGTGAGGTTATCATCTGGAATGCCCCAGGGAAGTGTGGTAGGTCCGCTGGATAGGGTGGATAGCAGTGTGAAGCTGTTTGCTGATGCTGCTGTGGTGTACGGGAAGGTGTCGTCGTTGAGTGACTGTAGGAGGACACAAGATGACTTGGACAGGATTTGTGATTGGTGTAAAGAATGGCAGCTAATTCTAAATATAGATAAATGTAAATTAATGCAGATGAATAGGAAAAAGAATCCTGTAATGTTTGAATACTCCATTAGTAGTGTAACGCTTGACACAGTCACGTCGATTAAATATTTGGGAGTAACATTGCAGAGCGATATGAAGTGGGACAATCATGTAATAGCAGTTGTGGGGAAGGCGGATAGTCGTCTTCAGTTCATTGGTAGAATTTTGGGAAGATGTGGTTCATCTGTAAAGGAGACCGCTTATAAAACACTAAAACGACCTATTTTTTAGTACTGCTCGAGCGTTTGGGGTCCCTATAAAGTCGGATTGACGGAGGACATAGAAGCAATTCAGAGGCGGGCTGCTAGATTTGTTAGTGGTAGGTTTGATCATCACGCGAGTGTTACGGAAATACTTCAGGAACTCGGGTGGGAGTCTCTAGAGGAAAGGAGGCGTTCTTTTCGTGAATCGCTACTGAGGAAATTTAGAGAACCAGCATTTGAGGCTGACTGCAGTACAATTTTACTGCCGCAAACTTACATTTCGCGGAAAGACCACAAAAATAAGATAAGAAAGATTGGGGCTCGTACAGAGGCATATAGACAGTCATTTTTCCCTCATTCTGTTTGGGAGTGGAACAGGGAAAGAAGATGCTACTTGTGGTACGAGGTACCCTCCGTCACGCAACGTATGGTGGATTGCGGAGTTTGTATGTACATGTAGAATGACTGTTTTCAATCAGAAATTGTTTAGTGGTTATTGCTGTACACCATGTCTTAAATCTAGCCCAACAAAAAGGAGTCACATGTGTTCAGATCCGGAGAATATGGCGGCCAATCGAGGTCCATGCCAGTAGCCTCTGGGTACCACAGAGACAGAATGAGGTCCCAAAAGTGCTCCTCCAGAACATTTTGCTTCGATGGGGTCGAGCTCCGTCTTGCATGAGCCACATGTTATCGGAATCAGAGTCACTTTTTATAATGGGTATTAAATCATCTTCCAAATCCTTCAGGTACCGTTCGGTAGTCACTGTTCCACCAAGGAATATCGCACCGATTATTCCGTGACTGGACATTGCACATATTTCACAGTCATCCATTGAGGATGAAGAGACTTCTCGATCGCGAAATGCGGATTCTCAGTCCTCCAAATGCGCCAGTTTTGCTTATTGATGAATCCATCGAAATGAAAGTGGGCTTTGTGGTTAAGCGAAACCATACATGCGTATACTAATTCCCATTATGCCCCGCAGCCAACCGTGAAGTTTGACCGTTATTTTTTATAAAGTTCAATAATTGTCGCATTCTAAATACAGGGCTATTACAAATGATTGAAGCGACTTCATAAATTCACTGTAGCTCCATTCATTGACATATGGTCACGACACACTACAGATACGTAGAAAAACTCATAGAGTTTTCTTCGGCTGAAGCCGCACTTCAGGTTTCTGCCGCCAGAGCGCTCGAGAGCGCAGTGAGACAAAATGGCGACAGGAGCCGAGAAAGCGTATGTCGTGCTTGAAATGCACTCACATCAGTCGGTCATAACAGTGCAACGACACTTCAGGACGAAGTTCCTGCGATGGTATGCGCAGTTTAAAGCTTCTGGATGCCTCCGTAAGAGGAAATCAACGGGTCGGCCTGCAGTGAGCGAAGAAACGGTTGAACTCGTGCGGGCAAGTTTCACGCGTAGCCCGCGGAAGTCGACGAATAAAACAAGCAGGGAGCTAAACGTACCACAGCCGACGGTTTGGAAAATCTTACGGAAAAGGCTAAATAAGAAGCCTTACCGTTTACAATTGCTACAATCCCTGACACCCGATGACAAAGTCAAACGCTTTGAATTTTCAGCGCGGTTGCAACAGCTCGTGGAAGAGGATGCGTTCAGTGCGAAACTTGTTTTCAGTGATGAAGCAACATTTTTTCTTAATGGTGAAGTGAACAGACACAATGTGCGAGTCTGGGCGGTAGAGAATCCTCACGCATTCTTGCAACAAATTCGCAATTCACCAAAAGTTAACGTGTTTTGTGCAATCTCACGGTTTAAAGTTTACGGCCCCTTTTTCTTCTGCAAAAAAAACGTTACAGGACACGTGTATCTGAACATGCTGGAAAATTGGCTCATGCCACAACTGGAGACCGACAGCGCTGACTTCATCTTTCAACAGGATGGTGCCCACCGCACTTCCATCATGATGTTCGGCATTTCTTAAACAGGAGATTGGAAAACCGATGGATCGGTCGTGGTGGAGATCATGATCAGCAATTCATGTCATGGCCTCCACGCTCTCCCGACTTAAGCCCATGCGATTTCTTTCTGTGGGGTTATGTGAAAGATTCAGTGTTTAAACCTCCTCAACCAAGAAACGTGCCAGAACTGCGAGCTCGCATCAACGATGCTTTCGAACTCATTTATGGGGACATGCTGCGCCGAGTGTGGGAGGAACTTGATTATCGGATTGATGTTTGCCGAATCACTAAAGGGGCACATACTGAACATTTGTGAATGCCTAAAAAAACTTTTTGAGTTTTTGTATGCGTGTGCAAAGCATTGTGAAAATATCTCAAATAATAAAGTTATTGTAGAGCTGTGAAATCGCTTCAATCATTTGTAATAACCCTGTATTGTGTAATGAAAGACTGTCATATAGATGCATGGTCAGTTCTTCGAAACAGTAACACCCGACATCCACAAACCATACATCGTAGCACTCTTGTTACACAAATTGTATCTCGTAATACAACAAGCAAACCATAACTTTTGTAATACTGTCTGTATCCTATTAACACTATGTTTCCGAGCGTGAGCCTCAATATCTAGAATTCATATTTCACGGCTACATCCAGATTTGCCACGAAATAATGGGAACAACAGTTGGTTCATTCCTCTACGGAATACAACTGGCAGAGAAAATTAAAGTTTATGACTATTGCTACATCCATCCGCTAGAGACCATTAAATGAAATGACTTCTGCATACGAATGCAGTTACAATAGCTTTCCCGGCATGTTTGAACTTTCCACCGAGCGGGAACTCAAATCCGGTATTCCCATGAGCAAAAACAGAGTCTAGTGGCTGAATTATTAGAACACGTCCCACGGAGCTATGAAAAGTTTTGCCTTCGAGCACCATTTCCTCCCGTCGTACTTCCTATTTTTCTAAACATCACAAGAGAGCCTCAGAGGAGAGCTGAAAACTCAAATGCAGCACCAGCTCGCTGACGTTTTGTATCGCTTCCACTATGTGGAACAAGTAACAGCACCTTTTCCTGGATTTAGAGGGCCGGTTTCAAATGTAAAGAAGGCAAAAAATTTGAAACAAAAGATCTCCTGTTCTGTCGATGGTACCGTTGACCATTTGCAGCTATTACTAGCTCTTTCTCAGCCGAATCTGCTAGACCTGAAATGGAAACAATGTACTTAATGTTATTACAGCATTCTCACGGAAAATGTAAGGCATATAACAAAATTATTTCAGCTTCAGTCTACAATAAAGCTACCAGATTCGTTCCTATTTTCCTACATATGGCAAATTCTCCTATCACACAGTCTCAGCTCTATCTGTGCCTCTCTGCTGTCTTCATGGACTGTATATTTGTTGACTGGTTTTCATGAATTTCGTTAAGTGTTCCACATCTTTCCACGTTACCTCCGTCGGGTGCAGTTTACTACCAGTGAAGTCAGCTTACTAATAACACCTAACATTATCAGCAATGGAGAAAAGCGATCTCATTTTTTCCCTAAAAAAATTAAAATTTTTGCAAAGTATTTATAGTCGGTTCAATTGCAGATAATCTACAATCTTGTTTATTTAGTTATTTATTGATTTATTCGTTGGCGCTATCTAGGACCACCGTAAGTCTTGTTGCACGTAGCACTCAGCCTCGCTTTTATCTGAGCCCAGATTTCTCTCGTTCATTGTGAGTGGGTATCGTGTCTTATCGTGTCTTCTTTTCGATTACTCGTCTCGAGTTATTCCGTTTGTCACTATCTTCCTTCGGGAAAGCGTCAAAAGCATTTTCGGGTTTGATATGTTGCATCTGGAGGTCTTCTTTGGTGTTTTTTTAAACATGGCTTCGTAGTTTTTGGTTTTGAATCAAAAAATAGAAATATATTTTTGATAAACCTATTTCCCTCCGTTCGCTTAAGGTGACCATACAATTGTGCCCGTCTTTTGCGGATTGTATCTGTAATTTTTTCTATTTTTTGTTTTCCTTTTGGATCCGTTTTCATGGATACCATTCTTGAACTTGAATCCTAGGATTCTCCTAATGATTGTGCGCTCTTTTTCGTCCAGTTATTCGAGAACTCTTTTATCAGCGTTTAGGGATAAAGTTTCGGCTGCATATAACCGTTTCGTAGTGGCGTATTTTAGTGTTCTGGGGACGGCATTTCTTGTTGTAGATCATGCGGGATGTTTAGTAAACTGTTTCTAGTTTGCGTATCAGTTCCCTAACCGCTTCCGTGTCCAGTCCATTTTTCATGATGATCTCATCCAGAATTTGTCTAGCCGGGCGATGACCCCATATTTCGCACAGAGTTTTGGTGGGTCGTCTTTAATGTTAGTCATGATTTCTGTTTTCTCAAATGACATTTGGAGACCAGTTTGTACAGCGATTTCTCTTAACGGTTCGATTTGAACTTTAGCGGTGTCTATGTCGTTTGACAGAATGACAATGTCATCGGCAAAAGCCAATCAATTTACCTTGATCCCCTTCCATTTGGTTCCAATTCGCAACGACCTATAGTTGGTTTACATTAATCTTTTGCCCATGTTCTGATGATCTTTTCAAGGACGCAGTTGAAAAGCATTGAAGACAGGTCATCACATTGCCTAATCCCTGTTTTGACACAAACTGAATGAGAGACTCCCGAGGAATATTATTTTGGATTTTGTATCTGTTAGGGTAGCTCTCATTGATGCCTGCAGTTTAAGGTCAACTCCGAACTTATTTAGGATGTTTAGCGGGAACTCCGGGTCAATTTAGTCGTACGCCTTCTTGAAGTCCACAAAGACTGACACGTAGTGTTCAGACCTTAGAGTATAATATCTGATTACTGTTTTGAGATTGTAGATCTGTTCGGCTGTTAAGCGACTGTTTATGAAGCCCCCTTAGTATTCACCTATCTATTGTGCGACTAGGGCTTCTAAACGCTCCATAATGGTGCGAGAGAGAATTTTGTAGGTTACCGGTAGCACAGATATTGCTTGGTAGTTGTTAATGTTTTCGTACTGCCTTTCTTGTGCGAGGAATGGATCAGGGCCGTTTTCCCATCTTCGGGCAGTTTTTTTCCATTCCAGATTTTTTATGTGTGTTTTTGTTAGATTGCAGGTGATCCCTTTGGAGCATATTCCCACAGTTCTGCTACTACTGAATCTTCTCCGTG
Organism: Schistocerca cancellata; assembly: GCF_023864275.1. NCBI lineage: Eukaryota > Metazoa > Arthropoda > Insecta > Orthoptera > Acrididae > Schistocerca > Schistocerca cancellata. The sequence continues at coordinate 456,678,730 of NC_064633.1, forward strand.
TGCATTGATGTTTTTGAGACGGGCAATGTGGCGCTTGATTTCATTTTTGTCAGGTGGTATGGACTCTTGAGCAGTGGTTCTTTGGTCTCAAAGGGGTTTGGGGGTTTATTACAGTTCAGAGGTCTGACAATTTTCTTCATTTAAAGTCGCCAATGTATCGTCCTTTCGCTGAAAGCATAGTGACGGCGGTTTGTAACCGGTCAGTTTACGTTTGAAGGCTCGTAGTACTCTCTAATTTCATTCTTCCCAAAATTTTGTTCTATCTTTTCAGTGAGTGATTTTTCGTACTTAGTTTCTCAATTCTGATTGCCCTGGCTGTTTGAGCACGTTGGATTTTTTAGCTTTCCCAGTCAGTTCCCAGTTTAGTTGAGTAGCATTGTTTCCATGCACAGAGCATTTTCTTGAGGACTGACTCGCATGTGTCATTCCACCAGGCATGCTTTTTGCTTCTCTTGATTTCTGCAACTTCTTTGGTAGCATCTATAAGGCGCTCTTTGGTGGTATTAAAGTCACAGTCGCTCGGTCTTATTTTATTGGAACTCCATGACCCTTTGTCGAAGTTTATCATTGTCAAAGCGTATAATTTTTTTGCGGTCTTTCTGGTGTTTGTGGGTATAGGTTTGAATTTATTTTGTGATGATCTGAACCCACATTTATGTTTTCCTTTACTGTGACATTTATAATTTCAGGGCGTTTCCTCCTGGAGATCGCGGCGTAGTCTATTTGGAACTCTCCGATAGTTTGGACAGGAGATCGCCAAGTCGTCTGCTTTCTGCGTAGATTGCGAAAATGGGTCGACAATACCTGCAAGTTGTGATTTTCACAGATGGATACAAATCTTTTGCCATTATGGTTGGTTTTCTTATGGGCTGGGTAATTTCCTATAATTTTCTTGTATTTTCGTTCTCGGCCGAGATGAGCATTGCAGTTACTTCATCCAGTAGGTTCCAGAAGTTATTTGCTTCTTCTGGGTCAGATCTGTTTTTATCATTTGTAGGGTCATGCACGTATACTAGGGCTTAGGTTTCATTGGCACACTTGACTGTCAGTATGGATAATCTGTCATTCACGGGTTCAAAGTTTTGTGACCGATTTAAGTATTGTGGTTCTCACGGAAAACGCGGTGCCAAGCATCAGAGCTCCATTGAGGACCTGATTTTGAGCTCCAGTCCTGAAAAAACGGTAGCCGTCAGATTTAAAGATCTCTTCATCTGACTACCTTGTTGCTAGTAGGGAAATTCTGGATAACTGATATTCGTGTAGGACTTTGGTGAGGGCATTCAGCACGCCAGTTTGTGTCAGTGAGTTTATGTTCAGAGTTGCTAGAAAGGTTTTTGATTTAGTTCTGAGTTTTTTATTGCTCGGAATACACCGAGACGCTCCGATTCGTCTCATGTGTGATGCCGCGTCTCCCCAGAGTCAGAATGAGACTTGTGGGCCGTGACTCTCATGACGAACGATTCATCCGAAGGCTTACACTCTGCGATAATTTTCTTGAAATGTTGTGCCGTCATGCTTCTTGACTTGAATTTCTTTTGCACGCATACGCATCCTGGTTTCAACTAAAGTTGTTATCCATAGAGGTTGTCTCAAGAAGTTTTCAAGCTTCTGTGTGGTCATCTCTTCTCTAGGTTTTCTTCCTTCACCCTTTGATAAGCAAATATCACACTACAAGACAGCAGCCGCCAGTTTTAGTCCTCACCAAGTATTTTATTTCCCCGATACCCACCACAACTGGTGAGCATTCGCCTATCCGCCACCTGAGGAGTCGCCCCATGGGAGACGAGGAACTCCACACGCGCAGTCTTGTTTATACAACCATCTTTACATCAGGCCTGGTAAAATATTATGTAAGCATATAGAATATGGATGGACCACATCGTCTGCATAACTTGGTACCTGCTCAGATAACAGTCATCTTCAGTAAAATTCTGGCTATGCCATCGGAAAAAAGGTCTGATATAAACCACGCTTAGGGAAATTGCTGTCAGTATAAAATATTCACAGTTCATAGTTACCAAACGTACCTTGTCAAAATCAAGCAGGCAAATTGCAAATAGTTTACACTGGTCTAACGTAACTGTTACCTGTTCAAAGCCATATCAAGACTCACAGTATTATAACGAAAGATCTTATCCGATACTATATTGTAGTGCCTGTCTTACGCATGCATGTCCAAAGGAACTTTGCATCGTAATCAGAATAACACAGGCACTGCAATATCATATTTCTCTGCCGATACCGGGCAAGCGACTTTCAAGTACAACGTCTGATCTTTACGGGAATATACATAATAGATGTACGAGTCCAAGTAGCGTATGGAAGTTTGGGTCTGGCCGTGAGTGTTCCACGGACAGTCAAGAGGTAAGGCGACCGCTCGGGATAAGGGGAGATCCGCGTTCGAGTCCCGGTCCAGCACAAATTGTCATTAGGGTCATTCCTCTGTACAGCTGATGGTTGTCATTATTCGCAGTAACCTAATAAATTTAATGAATAAAAAATTATCAGTCAATTAATATTCTTGAGCCAACAAGTCTGTAGGGAGAGGTACTCCATAAAAGGAGTAAATCGAGGACAATAATGCATCTACCTTGTTGTATCAGCTACGGACAAACCGAACACTATCTCTGACACCTACCTCAAAGGTGCAAAGATATTATGTTTACGAAAAATCTAGGAGAAAAAAACACTTGTGGGAAAGAGCGCTATATCGGTTGGATAGCTCACCTGAGAATACATGATGCTTTATTCGTAGGTGTTTCAACGCACTAATTTATTTTAAAAGTATGTGAAGGAATAAGCACTAGAAAGCGCCAGTTTCTACCATTTTTGTTGTTGTGAGACGTGAGGTTGTGTTTTGAGCACCGTTAGTAAATATTATGAGTTCGGCTTATTAGAACTATTTTGAAGATGTTACCAATTATTCAATTGCGGAATTTTATGGTGAATAAAATTCTCTATATTTTTAAAACTACACAACGCAACACAGTTAAGGGGACATATTTTCGAAACGCCATAACTGTCTCCCAAATTGTCTCAGAAGTTTGGCGTCTGCCTTAAAGGTGTCTAAAACATTTATTTCTAATGTTGCAAAATGTGGCGCCCTGTGTGGTCACCCTCGAGCTCGGCGACGATTCAAACAGCAGGTTGTCGACACGTACGAAAAAAAGACAAGAATTCTGGATGTGGGATGTAGGGAGGGTTAATGGTTTCACATTGGCACCAAATGTCACCGTGATTCTGCCCAACGCCACCGTGTATGTGCCAAATGATGGGAAGGTGTTCGTCACACCGATTCTTACCCACTTTCCACCATTTCTTTCGACGCCTCTGCAATGTAATTCATAACCGCGACCCCTAGCACCGAAATCAAGTGGTGTTCCCACGGGTGGCCGAGAAAAATATTTTAAGACACACTGCCGCTCTTTATCAATCCGGTAAAGAGCTCAAGAGGTGACGTAAGGAGCGTTACGGAAACCAACACTTGCGGCATGGATTCCCACACATTTCGCAGTGGAAAGCGACAGTTAGCAGGACGACGTTCTTGACAAACTTTTACACTGTTAACACGAACCGGACGATTCAACCGTTCTTTGACACCGTGGTCCTGTAAACCCACTGAATGTAATCACATTACTTCGGAGTGTAGCATGACCCCAATTTTTGCTCTGGTGCCCAAGCTGATATGGCATGTGATGGTTCAAAACAATTCGACGAAATCTGAAGCAATCCGAAGCAGCTTTGGACATTTCAGAGGCTCCCAGGAGGAACTTAAACTGCGAATGGAAACCTGTGTCCGGAAGCATCATCCACCGAGGCAGCAGAGAATCACCTTCATAGGAGACAAGGCATTTCCAGGCAGCAGCTGTCTCCAGCTTCTCCATTGACGATTGCGGAAATCAATCGCGATCACTGAAAAGCAAACAATATTCTAGACGCTCCGCGTAGAGGCCGTCAGCATACAAAGTCACGTTTTCCGCCTACGCTATGGCCTGGTGGCAGGCGCCAGCACCTGTAACTCTGACGCTCCGAGGTGTCATTGGATGACATTTCCGGACTCGGGTTCCTACCCCCGATTTTTTTCCTCAAGACTCCGCTCTACAGTGCGTACAAGTTTGTTGCGACGTTCCTGGGACACCCTGTGTAGAAATTATGGCCTAACATAATTTCGGCTGCTACTAGGTGAGACAAATTTTGAAGCACTCTGCATGAAGTCTCATTGAGATATAGACTGATATTGATTTTAAGCATTATATGACATTACAGAGACAGCATCCCATATAACGAAGTTTCACATCTGGTTGTTGCTTATCGTTTTGTAACTGCGGTCTTGAATGTTAAATGGTGGTAGGAACCACAAAGGTAAACAGTGTAAGAAAAGATTTTCTTCGTGTTAACCAAGAATCCTAAGCCTTAACTCTGAAATCGGATTCGTTTTAGGGGTAAGGTGAAAAAGGTGGTCGTCTGGCATGCAAGCAACCGCACTATTATCACGCTAATCATGTAGATTGGAAGTACCTATCATAACACAACAGTGGTAGGAAACAGGAAAATGGTACCCAGTCATAATTACTTTCGCAAGAACTGTTTTGGTGTTAAGCTATTTTCAACCGCTATGAGGGATAATAACAAACTCGTAGTTGTCAAATCGAAAAAGTAAACCAACGTAATTGTTTTTGGTTTCTCTGCTGATGGAAAACGATACCGACAAACTTCGAAGGATCGTAGAGTGTGTCGCGAGAAACAAATTAAGGATATGTACCCGAGTCCGGTATGTCATCCAACGACGCTGCAGAGCGTCAGAGTTACAGACACGGCGCCTGCCTCTTGGCCATCCTTCAACAGCAAACGTGACTTCGTATGCTGACGCACCGCAGGCGGAACGACTCGCAGTATTGTCTGCTATTCAGTGATGGCGATTGATTGCCGCGATCACCAGTGTAGAAGCTGGAGCTAGATATTGAATAGAAAGGCCTTGTCTCCAGTGAATTTGATGCTCTGTTGCCTTGGTGTATGACGGATTAGGACACGGGTTTTTCGTGGTTTATTTTTCTCTTGCTGGAAATTTTAGAATGCTATAGGAGGAAAATCAACTGAAGACGGAAACCGGTGTCCGAAACTGTCGTCCACCCAGGCGACAGAGCTTCGCATTCATAGCAGACAAGACCCATCTACGCAGCAGATACCTGCATCTTCCGCAATGACTATTCATCTGAGCAGTCGCCATCGCTGGATGACAAACAGCATTGTGAAACTTTCCCCTATGTTCTGTCAGCGTACAAAGTCACTTTTGCAGCTGAAGGGATGACTTAGTGACCGGCGCCTGTACCTGTGACTTCGTTGCTCTGTATCAGCATTCGATGATGTTTCCGGACACGCGTATATGTCCTCGATGTGTTCCTGAAGACACCCTCGACAACCCCTATAAATCTGTAGCAACAATTCTGTAATACCCTGTACACACGTAAAAATAACTTATTCTTTTGTAAACGCGGTATTGAAGGTTTGCATGGTAATAGGAACCACAAAACCAAAAAGAATAACAGAAGTTTTCCTTCGTATTACACGAAAATTCTAAGCCTTATCACAGAAATCACATTCGGTTCGATGGAAAGCGAAAAAGACGGTCGCCTGGCTTGTAGGCAGCCCACACTACTGTTGTGTATATCACGTAGGCTGTAGCCAGGAAATTGTACATATCACAACACTACACTGCCAGGAAACAAATGGTATTTCCTCCTCGCTGTACTAATTCATAATTATTTTCCCGAGACTGATTTTGGGGTTAAGCTATTTCCAAACAGTATGAAAGGTAATCATAAAGTTTTAGTCAACAAATCTAAAAAGTAAACTTCTGCAATTATTTTGTTTGTCTGCTGACAAATGTTTCCAGTCCGTTTAGACACTGTAATGCTCGTGACTGTACGGTACAATGCAACTAAATGAGACAATATGGAGCAGCAATCTGCATTCATAAATTTGGAGGTACACATTGGGAGGAAGATCGTACACTGAGCTGTCATCTCTGGCGCCATGAATGGCTCTAACGCAGCAGCGCTACAACCGATATATAGTCGAGGACCTTCTGTGTCGAGGTAGGTCAGGTGACAGTGGGAAACGTAAGGTCTTGCACTGATGAAAAATTACATTACGGGAACCTCGAAAATATGGCACAACAAGCCTTAACAGGTTGGAAATATGAAGGCTGCTAACGATCTCCTTTCCTAAAATGACGATATTTCGCTACTTTTTACTTGTAATTAAGAGTGATTTGAAAATGACGACATGAGATGTTACAAATGTGCTTGACAGTGACGCTAAGTCGAAATTAGCTAATAGCACGATTAAACAAAGGTCGTACAACAGCCTGCTGCGGACCAGATATACGTTTATTAAGCATCTGGAGACTGTGGATCCCCACAACTACAATACTTTAAATATTTTATGTTTAAATTACATAGAGAACTTATTGAAGGTTTCTGCGGTCATCGCAAACAATCTGAGGTAACCAGATTATGTATCTAGTCTGCATTTTTTCATCAATAGAACTTCATGCGGCACTGTTCCTGTATAACGGGAGATTAACGCCTACACACATCAGCGAAAAGTGGTTCACAGTGACTATAATGGGCTAAGAAGGGTCTTAACATGCCTTAAAATACTAAAAATTACTGCCAAAAGTTTTGTAAGACAGTGATTACTGCAAATTTAGTAAAACATTTGTAATAATGTTATCACTTAAGACAAAACAAACGTATGTCGGATGTTTTCGTTGGATATAGATCGTTCAGTAAAGTAATTAGAAAAAAGTAAAGCAAACCATTTTATATTAACCTTGTATTATGTGTACTTATTTCTAGTTTATGGGTCAAAGTACATAGCCGTCAAATACTTACTGACCTACAGAATTAGTTTTATACATGCATGGTGTCTTGCTGCAGCAGGGAAAAGAAGGGAATCAGAGGCAAAATGCTCGTGACGGAGCGCAGAAAAGGCGAATACTTTCGTCTTTCACCGCCTGTGACAGAAAAGTGGGTAATCTACAGCCTCAGTTCTCAATCAGACTTTCTCTCCATCAGTTCTGGCATGCGAACATCTTCGCACTGAAAGAGAGAAGCAGAGAGACAGTGGCGGGACAGAAAGAGAGAGGAGACAGTGATGGTTGATTGGTTGATTTGGGGGAAGGGGACCAAACAGCGAGGTCATCGGTCAAAACGGAGTAGGGAAGGATGGGGAAGGAAGTCGGCCGTGCCCTTTCAAAGGAACAATTCGGGCGTTGGTCTGAAGCAATTGAGGGAAATCACGAAAAACCCAAGTCAGGATGGCCGGACGCGGGTGTGAACAGCCATCCTCCCGAATGCGAGTTCAGTGCGCTAACCACTGTGCCACCTCGCTCGGTCGACAGTGATGGTGGAAGAGAGAAAGTTGTAGTAGAAGAGAAAGAGAGATGAGAGAGTGGCAGTAAAAGGGAAAGACGGAAGAGTGGAGATAGAAGTAGTGGGACCAGTATGGAAAGGATAGAGCTAGAAGTAGTGGGACCAGGATGGAGAGGATACAGTGGAAATGAAAAATATTGTTGAGTATAAACCATAAATTGGCTTGAACTGTAATGTCTCGGTTTAGGAGAGAGTGAATTTTGAACTGGAACCTTAAACACATGAGAGTAGGGGAAAAATAAGTTAGACATCCCGAAAATTTTTGAGCTGCCGTGGTGTGGTGGAGGCAGTGGCAGTGGGAAAAGAACAAAAGGAGACAGTGGAGGTAAGAGAGGAGACTGTAGTAGTGGGATATACTGTAAGGCAACCGGAAGAAATGGAGACAAGGTAGAGACATCTACAGACAGTGCAGTGAGGGGGAGATGCTGAGTATGAAGACGTAACTGCTGAAAAGACTGGGTAAAGGAACGCTCTGTGTTAAAAAAGCGCACATGTGTTCGCATCCCAAAATTTTTTTGCAGTGTGTTTTAAAGAGAAACATTGTGCTCCGACAGAAGCATTTCTTTGTCGATCTGGCGATTTCTGAGTGAGAAATATACAGTTGGAAGATATCATACAGTTGCAGTAAAATTATAATCATTTATGTAACCGAACATATGTTGCATTTCAGGACAATTTGTCGTCTGTTGCGTGCCGCTTCATGGTCTTCCAATTTTAACAGCCAGAATTGTTCAACATTACTCCGTAACGTATGCCTGGTCACCACAGGTCCCTTTATACGAAACAGCGCAAAAAATATGTCCGAACATCATCCTAAACTATGTTGGTTTTACTTCAAAAAGCGAAATTGATACCGATATTTCTGTACTGAGATTTATTAATTGCTCAAGGGTTGGAAGCGTTGGGCGCAAATAAAGGTTAAGCACCATTCGTACGAGGCCTGTTCGGAAAGTAAGGTCCGATCGGTCGTAAAATGGAAACCACTGTCAAAATCAAAAACGTTTTATTTGCAACAGTTAGTTCCACCTCCCAGCTACTTCTCTACACAGTTTCCGCTCCGATTTAGACATTTGTCATAGCGTTGTACCAACTTTCCAATACTCTCGTCATAGAAGCAAGCCGCCTGCGATTCCTGTCAATTCTCCACGCTCATCTACAGCTCGTTGTCTGTGCCAGAACGTTGTCTTCATAGCTAGCTGCTCATGTGAGCGGAGATGAAACTCAGGGTGACAATTATGGCCTCTATTGTGGGTGATCAAACACTTCCCATCGAAAGCGCTACAGGAGCATCTTCATTGACCCTTCAGAGTGCGGTCGAGAATTGTTATGCTGCAGGAAATGCATGACAGTTATCTTATGCGGGCTGCATGACATCAGGCGAAATTTTACACCAGGACCTCATACCTGGCGGCAGACAGTATTGTTCTAAGCATCTTTACGTGCTAACTGTGCTGTCGTAAATGAAAAGAGCGACGTGAAGCGATCGACTGGCATACTAGAGACACTGCCAAACATATGAGTGCAAAGCTTCATCGGATTTTCGCTGTGGTTTCCATTTCGCACCCCATAGTAACTTATTTTCCTAATGGCCCTCCCAGAATACGTAAGACAATTCATTTAAAACTAGATAACAAGACTGAAATGCTGTCTTCAGATAATATTTAAAACAACTTTACTAGTGAAACTTCCTGGCAGATTAAAACTGTGTGCGGGACCGAGACTCGAACTCAGGAACTTTTCCTTTCACGGGCAAGTGCTCTACCAGCTGAGCTACCCAAGCACGACTCAGGCCCCGTCCTCATGGCTTTACTTCTGCCAGTACCTCGCCTCTACCTTCCAAACTATACAGAAGCTCTCCTGCGAAACTTGCAGAACTAGCGCTCCTGAAGGAAAGGATATTGCGAAGACATGGCTTAGCCACAGCCTGTGGGATGTTTCGAGAATGTGATTTTCACTCTGCAGCGAAATGTGCGCTGATATGAAACAGGCAGAAGCTCTGAGGACGGGACATGAGTCGTGCTTGGGTAGCTCAGTTGGTAGAGCACTTGCCCGCGAAAGGCGAAGGTCCCAAGTTGCCGGCCGGTGTGTCCTTGCGGTTCTAGGTGCCTCAGTCTGGAACCACGTGATCGCTACGGTCGCAGGTTCGAATCCTGCCTCGGGCATGGATGTGTGTGATGTACTTAGGTTAGTTAGGTTTAAGTAGTTCTAAGTTCTAGGGGACTGATGACGACAGATGTTAAGTCCCATAGTGCTCCGAGCCATTTGAACCATTTTGGTTCCGAGTTCGAGTCTCGGTCCGGCACACAGTTTTAATCTGCCAGGAAGTTTCATATCAGCTCACACTCCGCTGCAGAGTGAAAATCTCATCCTGGAAACTTTACTAGTGATAACAGTATTTCCGTTAACACATAAGAAGAGCCTTGAAATAACAAATGAACAGTTAGTTTGAAGTGCTAATGGGAAACCACCACCCAAATTAAATGTAATTTGACAAAGGTTATTAAGCAGTTTTTAGACTTTAAAGGAATGACAATTTTACTCACCAGAACCTCGGAAAGGGAATGATAAATTGCTCCAAGAGCTGTATCAAAGCTAAAATAAAATTTTAGCAACAAGAACAGTTGATAAGAAGGGTATCGTCAATACAACAACATCAGAATTAGTGCAAACCGCCATAGCCACCGAAGCAGGAGTAAACTATCACGTCCGGTGCCGACTTTCCAGCCAGTCCGTCGCACTGACGTTTAGGCCAAGCACGGGTGCAGAACATGTCTGTAACACACAAAATATTCTCCTAGGAGTAGACGTAATAATTAAATTCCAGCTCAAGGCTCCGATCACAATATCGAGTTGTGAGTTCATCTTGGAACAGATCGACGAAACAAAATTTTCCGGTAAGAGACTCAGAAACGCAATGAACAATTAGTGGCACGTCGCTATCTGCCTTTACTTCTCCTGGAAAAGTAAACGACTCGCGAGGAGCTCCAGAAAGAGGTAATTTAACACGAGAGACGAGAGCGAACAAAAGTAACAGAAAGTGTCAGAAATTTTATGTAGGCTCGCTCACACTGCTGTTAAAATTGTATTAGCACACACATGGACGAATGCGTTACGACTCTACGGCTAACTAGCTCTTTAATCTTCCAGCGGAAAAGAAGCAAGTTACACAACAGAGCGACTCCAAGCAATTAGGCCCACTCGGTTTCACAGTTTAAGACTCACAAATACAGCAGTAAAATCTATACTCACGGAGCAGATGTCTTATACAGAAAATAATCAACAACGTTAATACGGGCTGGATCCGTATGTTGACGTCAAGGTGGGCACGGGTATTGTGATCTGAGGTCATCAGTCCCCTAGAACTTAGAACTGCTTAAACCTAACTAACCTAAGGACATCACACACATCAATGCCCGAGGCAGAATTCGAACCTGCGACCGTAGCGGTCGCGTGGTTCCAGACGCAAGTACCGCTAATCCGGGAACACTTACAATACGGGGAGACTGAGAAGAACCACACTATAGAACTTGGTGAAATATCGGCAACCGACAGCACAACTAGCGACCATTATAATTGTAGTGGGGAACCGTTACTTGGGAGCCATGAACCAGCCATCGAATTAGCCAGCATCGACCACCACATAAATGCAACAAAGAAATGGAACCGTAGTTCGAATAATTCCACAGCAAGCGTATCCTCACTGGATTCTTAGTCTGCGTTGAAGACAGCTGATCTCAGTGGTGGTCCCAGGAAAGTCAGCAGAGGTAAATCCAACAGACCAAACCCCTAACAGGCGACACTAAAGCAGACGGACCAGATCCTTCGGACCACTTTGCGCCGTTCCAACGAAAAGTCCCAACCAGTGTCACACCCTCCACGCCCCGCGTCTTTGACAACGGCGTCTTTTATCTAACCCAAGAGCCCTGGAAGCCAGAGGGCCACGGCCTAACACAGCAACGTTCCACTCAGCTCCCTCCGCTTCGGGTGTATACCAGCCCCTGCCTAACTTTTATTTGATTTCGTGTGCGTGTAGTGCATTTGCATAACTAAAATTCGCACTCGCTTCAAATTACGGCGATCAGGATACAAATTGTTGTTGCTGCTAATTGGGTAGTCGCTGCGCTTGCAATCGGACAATAATCGATCATGAGTGTGACCTGGCTTCTTACGAAGCGAAAAGATAAATCGTGTGGCTGTAGTTGTCGTTTAATTAACCTTTCCCAAATCACAAGCAAGCACAAGTGCGTATGATATTAATTTTTGTGTCTCGGCTATTTTAATCTTTGGCAGTGGCTGATATAAACATTCACGCTCACTAATTTGCATTTGTTTTTAATAACTTTTACGTAATTAATGGAAAAGCGACCGTAGGCCGCCAAGCAAGTTAATCTTTGCCAGTAACTTTGAGTAATGATCTAGTTTTCTCTCTCTGAACAAAAAAATACTTTTAATTACGTACACATAAATCTTGCAGATATAAATAATATTTATATTCAAATCTCAAGGTTATTACGGCCGTGTAATATGAATTTATATTTACTGTTATTTCAAAGGCGTCTAACCGCCACTGACTAAGCATTTACTGCAAGCAAATGGCCGATGCCTTAAATCCCAGGGATTCTCAGACGGACACTGTCCGTAACAAGGCGTAGCATCTCCTTATTTTCTAAGGAGATCGGAAAGTGTGTCTTACCCCTCGTCTTCCCAAGACTCAGCCTGTTTTGCTGGACGTACCACACAGCAAGAATGGGATACGAGCGCTAGCTCATCCCATGAATGTTCAACATTTTCACATTCGATGTAGCTCGACCACTATTTCTGCATTTGGTACTAACTGTTTCACGATTTCCTCAGGCGAGGTCACAAGGGGTTACGACTTTGACACAAGCGTGAATAAGACGACAAACAGTTCCTCTAAGTTCTTCAGTTTGGCCACACCTTCGGTGACAGCAGCGCACGTTTGTTGTGCTCTTTACAAATTCACTTATGCAGAGATTTCGACACCCATTCACCTATGTTGCCTGGCCTCTGGCGGTAGAGCAACAGTGGAAGGCCCTCGGGTACTGGCTGTCCAAGTCTCTGCAGAGGCATATTTTTAAAGTTTGTAATAAAGTTGGATTGGTGGCACTGAGAGTATTGCCACGTCTACATTTCATACATAGTTCTTCCAAAGGAGTGTGATCACATTCAGTAAGCTCGCAGGTCCCCAGTGTCCTTAAATAAATGTTGAATCGTCCAGTGATTGTGACCACTGTCGAAGGCTGTCCGTAAAGTCGCGCTGTGGTTCATCGCACAGTGAACTGTCTCTTTCGACTACGAAATGTGTGGGAATCAGTGCCCCACAGGAAGGGGTGGATCTATTGACGCCCTTTACGCCAACCCTTTGGCCCTTTCCTGCCGACTCTGGGCGGCGGTGTGACTGAAATATTTAAATCTACCAACCAAAGGAAAACCGCATAATTTCAAAGCTGGACTCCGCGGATCTGATCTCCTTCGCAGAGGAGTCAATAGGAGGGCTGAAATATAATACGTCCTATGACATGTCCACGGGGGCGTTGGGCAGGGCTGTGGTGAAAACCGATGAAAATTTGTTAGCACCCCACATTACATCTCACAAGAACTTCTGAACATCGCATGTGTCGACACGTTGTTGTCTGAAGAGTTAGCGAAGATGACGTCTCGGGAAGCTATACTTTAGTATCATTACAGAGGAAAGCCGTAGCAACATGGAGCCCAATTTCAGACTCCTGCATTGCAATGGGAATCTCTAATTGTTTTGCGCGGTATACACGGGTTAAATCACGTCGGACATAACACCCCTTTATTTCTACTACGATTCCAAACATCAGAACGTGGTCTTAATGAGCTAAGGTCACGTGCTTTTGTTACTTGACGATGAGAATTAACTCTTGCATCGACCGAGATGTTAAAGGAAGTATTATTCTTTTCAATAGAATATATACGTTTTTAACAGCATCCGAAAGCGCTTGAAAAGAAAAGTGACATAATGCTTGTTAATTTCGATACTGAAATGTTTCCCAAAAGATTGCGAGAAATATTATAAAACTGATAGGTACGTCGGCCGGAATCGGCTACTGATTTGTAAATATGCTCATGCCAGCCTACGTCGTTGTATCGAGCCATTCGAATACTAATTTGTTTGCACTGGAGAACTAGCAGGAACCGTGTCGTCTGTCGGCAAGTCATTTCTCGTTCAATATTACCTGCAACAATGAGGAGGAATTAGACGTGCTGTTTTTTTACTGTGGTGAATGTCAAAGAAATTTTGTCGAAACGACGGGGCGGTACTGGGATATCTATTTTAAACATCGCTGTAATCGCATTATGCATTTGTCCAAATTATTAGGACAGTAGTGGGAAAACGCAACTTCAACGACAATCGCGGGACGAGAATGAAGACTGCAAATGTCGGAGCACGTGAAGGAGTTGTCCTGAATACAACGCTTATCAGTCCCCGTGATGAAACGACTGGTATTGCCAAGGAATGTGGGATCAGCCAGACGAGTGTTTTCCGCTTCTTACATCGGTATAAATTCCACTCTTATCATCTGTTACTACATTAGGCACTCGGAGGACGATTTCTAAACGTTGTATAAAGTTTTGTTGGTCTTAGCACCTTGTGCTCTTTACCGAGAAGCACCGTTACGTAACGTGCACTACTGGTCAGCTAAAATCCATGCTGTCTTTTTCGGGTACAACACCAGCGACAGTGGAGCACGAGCTTATGGTGCAGCATCATAGGAAATTTCATTGTGGCACCTTACCTCATCGCAGGTGTGTTAAATGGAAATACGTATGAAAACTTTCTGTCTTTCTTCCGGCCGAGGGACCATGTACGAGGCTCCCGAGACGACCGCAGCCCAGGTCCATATTTCGGGTGTTTCAACACACGTATTCAATCAAAAGTGTCTTGATCTCGAATAGGAACGGAGTGCTGCAGTACAAAGACCGGCCAGGTGTCCTGATTTTTTTCCTCATATTTTAGAAGCTTGGTAGCATATTTTAAGCCAATTTAAAGAAATAGCACAAAGAGAATGATCGCAGGAGTCATCAAATCAGCTCCTACGGAGTGGCTCCCAGTACTGAGCCATGTACCACATTTGTGTGTACAAACGCACTCACAAGAGAGTACAAGAAGATCTTGAGAAATAATAACCTACCAATGTATGAGGACACTGAATACGACCGCCACCCACAGCCGCCTTCGATCGAGAAAGCTCCGTATCAAAACGGCAATTACAGCCACAGAGGAATAGTTCAGCCTGACTAAAGACTGGCATCAACAATGGACCGCAAAGTTGAGTAATGAAATTCCGCGTAAAACCTGGTCGACTCTGAATAGAATACGGACCCAGCATGGTAGATGTACCAACACTACTGGCCATTAAAATTGCTACAGCCTGAATATGACGTGCTACAGACGCAAACTTTAACCGACAGGAAGAAGATGCTAAGATATGATAATGATTAGCTTTTCAGAGCATTCACACAAGGCTGGCGCCGTTGGCGATATCTACAACGTGCTAACATGTGGAAAGTTTCCAACCGATTTCTCATACACAAACAGCAGTTAACCGGCGTTGCCTCGTGAAACGTTGTTGTGATGCCTTGTGTAAGGGGCAGAAATGCGTACCATCACATTTACGACTATGATAAAGGTCGTATTGTAGCCTATGGCGAATGCGGTTTATCGTATCTCGACACTGCTGCTCGCGTTGGTCGAGATCCAATGACTGTTAGCGGAATATGGAATCGGTGGATGCGGGATCCCAACGGTCTCGTATCACTAGCAGTCTAGATGACAGGCATCTTATCCGCATGGCTATAGCGGATCATGTAGCCACGTCTTGATCCCTGAGTCAACAGATGGGGACATCTGCAAGACAACAACCATCTGCACGAACAGATCGACGACGTTTGCAGCAGCATGGACTATCAGCTCGGAGACCATGGCAACGGTTACCCTTGACGCTACATCACATACAGGAGCGCCTGCTATGGTGAACTCAACGACGAGCCAGGGTGCATGAAACGCAAAACGTCATTTTTCGGATGAATGCAGGTTCTATTTACAACATCATGATGGTCGCATCCGAGTTTGGCGACATCGCGGTGAATGCACAATGGAAGCGTGTATTCGTCATCGCCATACTGGCGTATAACCCGGGGTGATGGTATGGGGTGCCATTGGTTACAGGTCTCGGTCACCTCTTTTTCGCATTGACGGCATTTTGAACAGTGGACGTTACATTTCAGATGTGTTACGACCCGTACCTCTACCCTTCATTTGATTCCTGCGAAACCCTACATTTCAGCAGGATAATGCACGACCGCAAGTTGCTGGTCCTGTGCGAGCGTTTCCGGATACAGAAAATGTTCGACTGCTGCCCTGACCAGCACATTCTCCAGATCTCTCACCAATTGAAAACGTCTGGTCAATGGTGACCGAGCAACTGGCTCGTCACAATACGCCAGTCACTACTCTCGATGAACTGTGGTAGCGTGTTGAAGGTGCATGGGCAGCTGTACCTGTACACGCCATCCAAACTCCGTTTGACTCAATGCCCAGGCGTATCAAGGCCGTTATTACGGCCAGAGGTGGTTGTTCTGGGTATTGATTTCTCAGGATCTATGCAACCAAATTGCGTGAAAGTGTAATCACATGTCAGTTGTAGTATAATATATTTGTCCCATGAATACCCGTTTATCATCTTCATTTCTTCTTGGTGTAGCAATTTTAATGGCCAGTAGTGTATTTCCCACGTAAATAGTTCTCGAAATCGACGCCCTTCTACGAATGTGATGAAATTTAAACCAAAAATACATCATAGAAGAATGCCCTCGGACAGCTTATGGAAGAAAAGTTAAAGATTTCCTGATTGTGACTCCAGAATCAATAGCCTACATAAATACGTTAGATGTTTGTTTATAAGTATAATTATTTCAGTTTTAACTAATTATATTCTCATTTGTGTCTTACCGCTAACGTTAAATAAATAAATTTTTTTTTTGAAGTTATGCAGTGGTGTTACCTTTTAATTGTCTTCTCAACAGCTGTTGAATGCTGTTATGACAAGTATACGGTTCCGCTGGAGGACCATTCTTGTTTCAATACTACTTGGTCCCAGCACGGGGCTCACAAGCCGCACCACACGCCACTGTTAAGCACTAATGAAAGACTTGGTCCCTTACTTCGATTGTACTTAATTTATTGAGGTCAATCCAACACATTTATTTCAAATAACGTAAAGGAAGTTACATTTGAATCTCTCTGAATAAAAAAAAATTCAATATCAGCTGATTTAGTGCGTGAAGCGCGAGTTAAACCAATAACCAGGTAAACTAAACAATTCACCGTAATTCAAAAGAAAGAGATAAACAAAATTGAATCAATACACCCACTGACAAATATCCAAAAAACCTTACAGTACTACTAAAAAGAATACACTGAAGTGGAGAGCAGTCATTCACCCGACAGAACACTTCAAAGTGAGTTCAATAACACAGCTACGTGCCCAGAAAATAGCAAGACATTAAATACACTTCATCTGACGATTAACAAATACTCATTAACATCACGCCACTCCTGTTTGAACTGCAGTGTCCCAAAGAAACAGGCGCTTATTCGGAGAGAACAATTTTTTTTATATGTTTAAATTACAGAATTAAGGAATTCCAAATCTTTCCCCTTTCTAGGCAGAGGCTGAGCCAGAAACACAAAATGCCACAAAAACACAGTTTTGCTGTGAAATCTTACAGGACAGCCGGAAGCAGTAAAAGACAAGAGGTCGGCATCCACAAATAGCACAGGCTAAGAGTCAGGCCGGGAGCACATCCTACGAGAACTTGTTGACACTATGCTCACTACAAACTGTAGACATTCCGGCCGAATATCCGCTTGCGGTGGCTGCCAGAAGGACGAAGCAACCAACAGGCCCACGCCGTGCTCCTTACACAGGCACCTCAATTTGTACAAACATCTAGGCCAACACCAACTCCGGACTCCCCTCTCACTGCGAGACTTGGCACAGTTTATACGAAATGCCTTGCAGGCAAACAGTAACCGCCGCAGGAGTTTCACGATTAGCAAACAGCCCCAGCGAACAGACATCACACATGTGATTCTTGAGTTTCTCCCGGTGTATTTGATAGTCAAAATATCCACGGGTGTACTGCCGGTCTACAGTGTCCAACGGTCACAATATGGCTGCTCAGAGGGAACTGGGTTCGATCGCGGCGGCGGCCGATTTAAATAACCTCCGCCCGCGGCGCGCTCCATCCGCTGTCCGCGCCGCGCCACGGTCCCGCGGTTGAACAAATTGCGACGGCGTCTGAGATGACGTCGGTGTGATGGCTCTGTCCGCCGTGGCCGTCACAATGCAGACTGTAACGGAGGGTATATTACCTTTCCTTGACGTCTTGGTCAAGAGGAGGGCTGACGGCATCATAGGTCATGTGGTGTATCGGAAGACAACGCACACTGATCTGTATTTGCACGCAGACAGCTGCCACCAACCCTCACAGAGGAATGGGATACTTAAAACTCTAGTACATAGGGCGCGCACTATCTCTGACGCAGAGAGTCTACGCCAGGAATTGGAACTTCTGAGAACTCTATTTCGAAAAAATGGGTACTCAGAGTGGCAGAGTCAACGTGCTCTCCGCCCAACCACTAACCACTACAGCACAACCTGTGGAGATGAATGAAATCTCGAGGGAGCAGGTAGTCACTGCATTTATTCCATATACAGGCGCACTCTCGGGGAAAATAGCCCGCATTTTGAAGAAACACCGGATCGGAACTGCGTTTTGTCCTCCGAATAAAGCCGGCCGTGGTGGCCGTGCGGTTGTAGGCGCTTCAGTCTGGAACGCGTGACCGCTACGGTCGCAGGTTCGAATCCTGCCTCGGGCATGGATGTGTGTGATTTCCTTAGGTTAGTTAGGTTTAAGTAGTTCTAAGTTCTAATGGACTGATGAACTCAGAAGTTAAGTCGCATAGTGCTCAGAGCCAGTTGAACCATTTGAACCGCCGAATAAAACTCGTGCACTGGTGGGGAGCGCCAAAGATGACCTCGGTTTGAGGAGGGCCGGCGTGTACCAGATTCCGTGTCAATGTGGCAAGTCGTATATTGGTCACACGATGCGTACCGTCGAGGATCGATGCCGTGAACACCAGAGGCACACTCGACTGATGTATCCGAGCAAGTCGGCGTTCGCTGAACATTGTTTGTCGGAAAATCACGCTATGGAGCATGAACGCACGAGGATTCTGGTACAGGCGTTGAGATACTGGGACAGAGTTGTTAGAGGGGCCATCGAAATTCGCACCAATGACGACATCATAAACCGTGACTGTGGCTATAATCTTAGCAAGGCTTGGGAACCAGCGATTGGGTTGATCAAGAGTAAATCGAGCAAACGTATAGTTGTGACGACCACGGCGGACAGAGCCATCACACCGACGTCATCTCAGACGCCGTCGCAATCTGTTCCACCGCGCGACCGTGGCGCGGGGCGCGTACAACGGAGGGAGTGCGCCACGGGCAGAGGATATTTAAATCGGCCGCCACCGCGACATGTCCCGCGATAAGCACAAACGCCCTATGACGATCTTCGACGATTAAGTCGAAGAGAAAATCCCAATACCCAATCCCTAATCCAGTTCCTTCCCGTATAACACCAATCATCTCGCCTACCCCAGGCAAGTACCAGACACATTCCCAACAATTCATCACATATTACAGACACCAAAAATATATAGAAAAATCACACACACATGTACACAGGGGAGTAAAAGCCGAAAGGCTACAAACTCCCCTTCACACTTCCCCAAAGAGGGGAAAGTAATAGATGAGAGCAGCAGCAGCGACCGAACCCAGTTCCCTCTGAGAAGCCATAGCGTATGGATCTCCGTGCCGGCACGTTCACAGGAGCTCAGTCCGTCAGTTCACCTGATGATGATGACATGTATGATCGCCGAAATATTGTGACCGTTGGACACAGTAGACCAGCAGTACATCCGTGGATGATTTGATTATCACACATGTGCTTACGCCCGAGCCACATCTCCGCCAGTCTCACCGGCCGCCCCAAACCGACTGCCTCTCGGCGTCCCGCGCGCTCCAGCCGAAAACGCAAAGATGCTCATGCCCGGGGATGCGCCAAAAATAACAAGCTGATCGCTGATCATCGACCAGCGATGTGGCTCACTACTTGTCTGAGTATCTCGGTCGATACAAGAGCTCAGAACACTACCCCTTATGGTTGCTAGGACAAGGGGAAGATGTAACATTGTCCAAGAGCTCTGTGGGGAGTGGAGAAGCGCTGGGAAACGCGGGTGTTGACCCAGAGAGGCAGCTACTGGCCATGAATTCACGTCAGCGGCAGGTGTATGGCGGCCAGAGACAGGCGGGGTGCGATGCGGCCACCAGGCCTCCGCGACGCCACGGGCAGGTCCAGGCGTCGCGGGGTGTCGCGCCGCGGTGTCCACTCGCCGGGCCGGAGCGTCCGCCGTCAGCTGCACGGCGGACGCTGGCGGCGGGCCAGGCGCAATGCAGGCGTCGCGACGCCGGGAGATCAAAGCGCGCCGCGCCGCACCGCGACCTGGCCGACGCGCCCACGACGGCGCGCGACTCCCGCTGACAGCCTCATTTGTGCGGGACGCGCCTGCAACGCGACCCGCCGCTTCTTCCGCCTTTGACGTCGCGCGCATGCCCGCCGGAGGCGCCTCGAGTTACACAACTGTTGGCGTGGCCCACGTACTGCAGGCACGTGCCCGCGAGAGGCTCAGCCGGAGAACTTGTGTGGGCGCTTCGCAGAAGTTGCCTCAGATAGCACGTGTGGGGTGCGTGCATGCCCGCTAATTACTGAGCCTTTGCTTAAGACGCACAGTGCATCAACATGCCACTGCACTTTGTGCTAAGCCAGACTAATAATATACACTGAGGATCACCCCATATTTGGACTACAAATTTTGCGAAAATGAAAAGTATTATTGATATACGGTTTTCACAGAATGAATTGGTAATCAGGGGTGTAATGTCAGCCAGTATACAGAGTGTATATTTTTTGTCCTAATAAACGTTTTTGGTATGTA
Source organism: Schistocerca cancellata (assembly GCF_023864275.1). NCBI lineage: Eukaryota > Metazoa > Arthropoda > Insecta > Orthoptera > Acrididae > Schistocerca > Schistocerca cancellata. The sequence goes on from NC_064633.1 coordinate 456,699,283, forward strand.
TAATGCTTATTTTGCATGGAGTGTAGATATGTGTGGAAGTGAAACATGGACGATAAATACTTTGGACAAGAAGAGAATAGAAGCTTTCGAAATGTGGTGCCACAGAAGAATGCTGAAGATAAGATGGGTAGATCACATAACGAAGCCGGCCGGAGTGGCCGTGCGGTTCTATGCACTACAGTCTCGAACCGAGCGACCGCTACGGTTGCAGATTCGAATCCTGCCTCGGGCATGGATGTGTGTGATGTCCTTAGGTTAGTTAGGCTTAATTAGTTCTAAGTTCTAGGCGACTGATGACCTCAGAAGTTAAGTCGCATAGTGCTCAGAGCCATTTGAACCACATAACTAATGAGGAGATGTTGAATAGAATTGGGGAGGAGTTTGTGGCACAACTTGAAAAGAAGAAGGGACCGGTTGGCAGGACATGATCTGAGGCATCAGGGGATCACAAATTTAGCATTGGAGGGCAGCGTGGAGAGTAAAAATCGTAGAGGGAGACCAAGACATGAATACACTGAGCAGATTCAAAAGAATGTAGGTTGCAGAAAGTGCTGGGAGATGAAGAAGCTTGCACAGGATAGAGTAGCATGGAGAGCTGCATCAAACCAGTGTCTGGACTTAAGACCACAACAACAACAACAGTGCTTATTGACATCAACCAACTAGAAGAATGGTAAATTAGAAAGTCAGTGGTGTTTGTTGCAGGGTTGTAGTGCGAGTCATTTACGAGAAATCATATTTCGAAAAGTTCCCACACCGACAGCAGTACAGAACTAGTGCTAGCACCCACTAAGGAACAGCACAAATGCATTCATTTGTCATGTGGATTATGACCAGTAACGATAAAATTGACAATCACAAATTATGTTACAAATGATCAACGACAGTGATAATACACGTTTCCAATATGGTACGGAACGACTGCTACACAAGTGCTAGCGTTTCAGAGGACATGTCCAACCGTACACCAGTAATACGTCGTTACTTATCATCCGGTGTAGTTGATATGTCATTGTAAACAGCGTCTTAACGATTTCCCCGCGGAAAAAAAGTTTACAGGCTTCAAAATCGTGGAATAGTCCGGCCAACATACACGTTCTCTGCGTTAAATTCAACGATTTGGAAACAATTCGTGGAAAAATGGGAAATTTGCTGTAAGTTTCTGTGAGACCAAACTGCTGAGGTCATCGATCCATAGGCCTACACACTACTTACTCTAACTTAAACTAACGCTAAGGACAACACACGCACCAAATCCCAAGGAAGGAGTCGAATCTCCAACGGGAGGCAGCCGGGTGAACCCTGACCCTGCGACTACCCCGCGCGGCCAAACATTTCGTATTGCAGTACTTTGTGCACTATGGCCTGGACAGCCATCAAGTTTATATCACATGTTCTTCCTGGTCTGCAGAGGAACATCTTTTAGTATCCTTGGAACATGGCCTGTTCGGAGGCTGCTATACTTGAGCGGGTTCAGTGTTCTGTCTATGAAAAACGGGTATATGAGCTGATGGTTCACTAGCTGACATCACACCTTTACACTCCATGGACGCTGAAGTTCCACCTTACGAACCCAACTGGAATTGTCAACAGACCAATAGTGCATGTTTCTGCGGTTTACCTGCCCATGATACGTAAATGCGGCTTCAGTACTAACCAAGATACATGATACATCCGGAGTAGCCTGTCTTAATACTCATGTACAGAAGCTAAAACATTCTCAAAATCGTTTACATGTAGCTGTCGATGGAGAGAGATGTGATAAGGATGGAACATACACTCCTGCAAATGGAAAAAAGAACACATTGACACCAATGTGTCAGACCCACCATACTTGCTCCGGACACTGCGAGAGGGCTGTACAAACAATGATCACACGCACGGCACAGCGGACACACCAGGAACCGCGGTGTTGGCCGTCGAATGGCGCTAGCTGCGCAGCATTTGTGCACCGCCGCCATCAGTGTCAGCCAGTTTGCCGTGGCATACGGAGCTCCATCGCAGTCTTTAACACTGGTAGCATGCCGCGACAGCGTGGACGTGAACCGTATGTGCAGTTGACGGACTTTGAGCGAGGGCGTATAGTGGGCATGCGGGAGGCCGGGTGGACGTACCGCCGAATTGCTCAACACGTGGGGCGTGAGGTCTCCACAGTACATCGATGTTGTCGCCAGTGGTCGGCGGAAGGTGCACGTGCCCGTCGACCTGGGACCGGACCGCAGCGACGCACGGATGCACGCCAAGACCGTAGGATCCTACGCAGTGTCGTAGGGGACCGCACCGCCACTTCCCAGCAAATTAGGGACACTGTTGCTCCTGGGGTATCGGCGAGGACCATTCGCAACCGTCTCCATGAAGCTGGACTACGGTCCCGCACACCGTTAGGCCGTCTTCCGCTCACGCCCCAACATCGTGCAGCCCGCCTCCAGTGGTGTCGCGACAGGCGTGAATGGAGGGACGAATGGAGACGTGTCGTCTTCAGCGATGAGAGTCGCTTCTGCCTTGGTGCCAATGATGGTCGTATGCGTGTTTGGCGCCGTGCAAGTGAGCGCCACAATCAGGACTGCATACGACCGAGGCACACAGGGCCAACACCCGGCATCATGGTGTGGGGAGCGATCTCCTACACTGGCCGTACACCACTGGTGATCGTCGAGGGGACACTGAATAGTGCACGGTACATCCAAACCGTCATCGAACCCATCGTTCTACCATTCCTAGACCGGCAAGGGAACTTGCTGTTCCAACAGGACAATGCACGTCCGCATGTATCCCGTGCCACCCAAAGTGCTCTAGAAGGTGTAAGTCAACTACCCTGGCCAGCAAGATCTCCGGATCTGTCCCCCATTGAGCATGTTTGGGACTGGATGAAGCGTCGTCTCACGCGGTCTGCACGTCCAGCACGAACGCTGGTCCAACTGAGGCGCCAGGTGGAAATGGCATGGCAAGCCGTTCCACAGGACTACATCCAGCATCTCTACGATCGTCTCCATGGGAGAATAGCAGCCTGCATTGCTGCGAAAGGTGGATATACACTGTACTAGTGCCGACATTGTGCATGCTCTGTTGCCTGTGTCTATGTGCCTGTGGTTCTGTCAGTGTGATCATGTGATGTATCTGACCCCAGGAATGTGTCAATAAAGTTTCCCCTTCCTGGGACAATGAATTCACGGTGTTCTTATTTCAATTTCCAGGAGTGTATGTCTATGGGAAATCCTTAAGGCACATACCTGACTCATGCCACTTCCACATGCGATTGCGTGGGTGCTAACGTGCGTATCAACTGCAACAACAGCAACAACATTAATTGACGCCCTCTTCTGACGTATGTTTTCTTCCTCTACATTGTTACACTATCAAAAAACAGTTCAAGTGGCTCTGAGCACTATGGGACTTAACATCTGAAGTCATCAGTCCCCTAGACTTAGAACTACTTAAACCTAACTAACCTAAGGACATCACATACACTTATGCCCGAGGTAGGATTCGAAACTGCGACCGTAGCAGCAGCGCGGTTCCAGACTGAAGCACCTAGAACCGCTCGGCCACAAAGACCGGCTGTTACACTATCACTTTTTCGTAACTGGTTGAAGAGGTTGATACATAATTGCCGATGTGGTTGACGTCTTTGGGGATATCTTGCCGCATACACCGTACGAGAACGAACTTCCTACACTCTCCGTGCACCATGAGCGTGTCGGCTCTTCGTGCGTTGGTAAATCCCATCGTCCACTAACGACCTATTGCTTGGACTGTCACGCACTGACGAGTAAGTCGCAGTGCACTCACGGAATACACAAACAGTTTGAGAGCAAACACAAAAACATCGTCGGCCGGGGTGGCCGTGCGGTTCTAGTTTCTACAGTCTGGAACCACGCTACTGCTACAGTCGCAGGTTCTAATCCTGCCTCGGGCATGGATGTGTGTGATGTCCTTACGTTAGTTAGGTTTAAGTAGTTCTAAGTTCTAGGGGACTGATGACCTCAGAAGTCAAGTCCCATAGTGCTCAGAGCCATTTCAACCATTTTTGAACAAAAGCATCGTACCTAGCAGCTAAGCATGCTGAATGGCACACACAAGTGTCGGTGTACAAACTTTGTACAATATGACGTCTCGTAAACGACTCGCACAACACTCCTGCAAAAAACACGATTGATATTCTATTTTAGTCTTTTAATGTCAATAGGAACTGTAGCATTTGAAAAGTGTATATTTGCACAGAAAGTACACTTTGTAAGTGTTATTACAGCCTGTGTACTGGCTAATAATACGAGCTTCTGACTACCACTCCAATCTGGACCAACCGCACATCAATAGCACTCTCCATTTCCGCAATATTTGCGGTGCAAAGTTTAGGTGATTCATCCTTTATATGCGAAAGTAACTCTGTTACGCCTTCACTACAAAACTGCTGAACAGATTTTGATGAAATTTGCATGGAGATAGTTTGAATACTGAAAACGGACGTAGCCGCTTTATAAAGTGTGCGGTAAAAGATATTCGTTGGTGTAAGGAATATAGCTACGAACATTAATTACTTGTAGCGTCGGAAGAGTGATACAGTAGAAGACGATCGCCGGCTGCTGTGGCCTACCGGTTCTAGGAGCTTCAGTCCGGAACCACACGGCTGCTACGGTCGCAGGTTTGAATCCTGCCTCGGGCATGGATGGGTGTGATGTCCTTAGGTAAGTTAGCTTTAAGTAGTTCTGTGTGTAGGGGACAAAAGACCTCAGATGTTAAGTCCCATACTGCTTAGAGCCATTTGAGCCATATGAGAAGATGATCTCTGGTTGCAGCATGGAATTATTGTCTAAGGGGACTTTTGTACTTATGATTCCTTGATTTATCTCAGTTGTTTGTTGATTGGTAACATGAATAAAGCACGAAAATAGTATCGGTTTTTATTTTCGCAAATCTGGTGACCCTGACGAATGGACATAAAAATTTTCTTAAGATAACTTACCTTGTTTCTACGAGACGATGTCAGACCGAGACAATGTATACTGGCGGAATTCAATGCTCAAGTTACGACAGACATATTTCATACCTCAGGGGCACAGAACACAGTGGTAGATTGTCCATCGCTGAACAGTGCTACCTTCCGTGGGAAGAAATAGCTAACAAAAAGTTGATAGAGTGCATGCAGGACCTGAGCATATATAAACGCACGGTGTTGCGGCTGCGATGTAAACAGGGGCCTCACATCGATATCAGAATTTGGTGTGACACAAGAGGACGATCATTTATTCTGACAGAGTTTAGACGGAGTATTTTACAGAACTTGCATGATGTGGCTCATCCCGGTATTAGAGCAACTGCTAAGCTAGTGACAAAAGGAGTCGTATGATCAGGCGCATAAAAAGATTACAGAATTTGGGCAGGAGCATGCTTAGACTCTCAAAGTAACAAAATCATCTGACATGACCTTCCATCAATTTCACCATCACCGACTAGAAGATACGCGCACATTAATGTGGATTAAGTAGGGCTGTTAATTTCTTCTGGTGAAAAACGACACATGGTGATAACCGTGGACATTTCAGAAAGTGATCGGAAGCAGACCCCCGGCGGAAACTGTGGTGAAAGTATCAGTGTATGAGTTGTTCGCACGTTTAGGGATTCCACACTCAATCACAACGGACTGAGGTCGTAATTTCGAATCAAAAATGTTCACGGAAATACCATTTACCATCCAGCAAGTAACTATATGGTGGGAAGGTTTCACCGGACGTTCAAGTCAGCGCTTATGGGCTACGTGACAACAGTATTACTAGGTTTGCGCACAGCGGTGAAGGAAAATAATTAAGTTGACTGGCACAGTTAGCATGTGGAAAAGGGATGCGAGTCATGGAGAATTAATGACACCAACGACGTCCTCGGGTGCGCACGAGAAGGAAATAGAGTTTGCTAGACATCAACAAGCACAAGAGATATTTAAAAGCAGTGCCACCCGTCAGACACTGGGATAGATTGATTTTTATACATAAGGGCCTAATCCAAGCCACTTGTTCAGTCTACGTAATGACACCGTGCGAACGCCCCTAAAACTGTCTTGTAAGGGTCATTACAATGTGTTGACAAAGGGAAGTAATACCTTTACGTTAGGTGTTAATGCGCATCAGGAGACAGTAACAACTGAACGGTTGAAATCGTGTTAGCACTAGACGGAGGGAACAGTGCGACGGTGATAGGCAGACACACTTACCGACAACAACTCGTCGACAGAGTCAAGTGGAAGAGACAGTCACTCAGTAGACAAAACCTCAGAACATTCCTGCGCAGAAATCTCAGGGTTTCTTCAGTAGGGTGGGTCGTCGTATCAAGCACCAGTACCCCAACTTTGGGTCACTAGTTGGTGTAGCGACGGACGAGTATAAAATACATCCGGATGATGCAGTAGAAATCCGTCGCTGGTTGCAAGATGGAATTATTATTATGACGGAACTTTTGTCCTTATTGTTCTTTTATTTATCTTGGTTATTTGTTCGTTGTATACGTGGATAAAGTATGCAAATATTATCTGTTTCTTCCGTTCGATACTATTATTCTCGCTAAATATTCATTAAAAAAGTTACTTACTCTTTCCCTTTTGAACTGAATCATATTTGTGAAAATATTTATATGGTTTGACGTGATCCGCGTAATACGATTCAAAGTAATGAACACAGTGCGTATACAATCCTGAACGTGTTTAATAAATACTTCCATACCAACATCGGTCAAAAGCTCCTCGCATTTTAGCTACTAAGTGTCACACGTCTCTTAGGCCTATAGCTTCTTTGAAGACGCACAAAAACAGTGTCATTTAAATGTTGTGCGACAAACTGAGACACCGTATCTTGACTTATAGAAGGTGACAAGATTTTAGTGAGGCTGCACTTGTTAATTATATGCGAGAGCAACCGCGATTAACAGGTAGATATGTGAAGGGTAGCTGATGTTACTGCACCCACAAATACACTGAAGGAAAAAAGGTGTAGTGTAACATAAAAGAAATTTGGTAGGCCTGTTCCTACATCTGAAAGAATAGTGACCGACCATGTGCAACAGGCACGGAACTGCATCCCACAAACTGACATGCTGCACTTATACAACGCAATGCATACACCTTTGCATGTTTGCCTGCATCGTCGCTTACATTAACGTGAAATATTGCAATGTCAATCATTTAAATATGTTACCTGGACGGATATATTCTTGAAAATTCAGTACTCTACATTAATTATTTTTTGTGTGGCCATTTTCTCCGGTCAGTGCATCCTAAAATTTGCAGTGCACTGCAAATTATTTACTTTCTTCCCTCGTTTGTTAATAAGTCGATATTTGATTTTAGTGCTGTTACTGACACTTACCGTAACGAAACAATATTTATCGTCAACAGCTAGTAGTCTTGAGGTTAATGTTGCTGACAATGACGGAGTCCCGTTTCGATTCCCGGCCGGGCCTATTTTTCCCAGTTCGGGACTGGGTTTGCATGTTGTCTGCCTCATCATTTTGCCGTAATCGACGCGCAAGTACCTAAATTGGCGTCAAATAAAAAGACATGCACCAGGCGGCCGGACATTCTGAAGGAATCTACCAGCGTTTGCCCTTCAGCAGCCAAGAAAAGTATAACAGCGTGTTGACCCAATTTGAACACATTTGTTAATATAGTTACCAAGTATATATGCACGTATGTATGTATTGAACCGGGGACCTAGAAACGACGGAGAGGATTCGTCCAGACGTAACCTTCAGGTCTTCACAATCACACAACAGGACACAGCGGTTCACCCACTCCACCGCCGCCCCACGCCGAACCCAGGGTTATTGTGGGATTCGACACCCAGTGGGCCCCCGCCCCCTTCGGGAACGTCTCATACCAGACGAATGCAATCCAAAATGTTTGCGTGGTAGGGTAATTATGGTGTACACGTACATGGAAACGGTGTTTGCGCAGCAACCGCCGACACAGTGTAACTGAGGCGGGGTAGGGGGAACGAGCCCGCTTTCGCCGAGGTAGATGGAAAACCACCTTAAAAACCATCCACATGCTGACCTGCACATCGGACCTCGACGCTAATCCGCCGGGCGGAATTGTGCCATTGACCGGCACGCCTTCCCGCTCGGGAGGACCGCGTTAGACTGCGTGGCTAGCTGGACGGGCGTGTGCACCATACTTCACTTTTTCACTTTCACCACACGCACGTCGGAAAGACACAGTGCCACATTAGTCCCTTACGTACATGTCGGCGCGCATCGGCGTCGCGCTATGTTGCTCATAAGCTGCAGCAACGACTTCAAACGGAAAGTTTTTGATCGGTCTCTATAGTACTGGAACATAACTGCAGAATCTACTCATAATTGCCTCTTGCGCTGCTCTGTTTGACCACGACCAGCACCTGTGCAATATTGGTAGTAAATTGCAAGTGTCAGTCGCCGCAAGAACAGTGTTGTGTGTAGTTGCAGGTGCATTTTATTGGAGCTAAATGGATTTGGAAATGGCATGTCGTTGGTGCTCCTAAGGTGGGTGCTTCCGTAACCAAGGTTGTTTCAAGAGGTACAGTATCGAAGATCCATACCGCATACACGGAAGGCGGAAACAACATCGTCCAGTAAATCACAACGCTGACGGAAGTGTGTATTGAATAATTGTGAGGGTCGGTCATTGGGGAAGATTATGACGAAAGGTAAGAGGACAACAGCTGCAAAAGTCACCAGGGAAGTAAAACACGAAAGCTGGAAAAGTCATCACGGAATTTAATGTCCCACTCATGGACCTTGTGGGCATCAAAAAGAATACGGAGAGAATTACAGGACGGGCTCGATTCCAAAACGACTCATCACAGATGCAAATGCCAGTAACTGATGCGTTGCCGAAGCTTTGAATTCTGGACTATGGTTCAATGGCAAAAAAATTTGAAACATGGTGGAAGTTCGGTGATGACATGGACAGCTATATCGTGCTATTTGATGTGCCCATTCTGGCTGATCAAGCCAATCCTGTGCTGCAATATTTGTTCACAAACAGTGATGGTGTGATCCAAGACAACGGGGCCCCTGTTCAACAGCTCGAACCGTCCCGGACTCGTTTTGTGAGCACGAGAATAAGCTGTCGCGCCGTCCCTGCCCGCCACAGTCACCATAGCTCAATATTATTGAGCATATGTTTTCTACTTTGAAGAGAATGGTGCGTGATGGCTACCCACATACATTGTGGTTCCCCCTACTTTTGGGGAGGAATGGCATAAGGCTCCATAGAAAACCATATACGACCGACATTTCTCCGTTCCAGAAGCGAGTGGAAGCTGTTTCGAATGCCAATAATCGTCCTACACTGTATCAGGCAAGATGGTTCAAATGGCTCTGAGCACTATGGAACTTAACAGCTGTGGTCATCAGTCCCCTAGAACTTAGAACTACTTAAACCTAACTAACCTAAGGACATCACACATATCCATGCCCGAGGCAGGATTCGAACCTGCGACCGTAGCAGTCGCGCGGTTCCGGACTGCGCGCCTAGAACCGCGAGACCACCGCGGCCGGCTCAGGCAAGATAATGTGTTGTATTTTGGTATATCCATGTTTTTCCACAACCTGTACAATTATTCAACCTAGTGCGAGTCTACAACGATTCCACTAATTTCCTGGATGATGTAACTTCAGTGTGCCCATATCAGTAGTACAAGGCAAACCGTCCCTATCCGACAGTTAAGTACATTCACTGCAGCAAACGAAGGAAATGTAGGCGGTGACCAGCAGAAGAATAAAGAGCACCTTTTTGCCGGTAGTCCTCGTAGCTATAGCGAACCCGTACTTTAGCTGAAAGCAATTTGATTGCTTGGTTAGACTCAGCATTTAAGGTACTATCTAGCATCGTTTGCAGTATTCAACCAAAGATAAAGCTGTATGAGAAGACGAAAATTTTTACCACAGGGTCTTTGCGTCATACATTCGTGCAGCAATAAATGACAGGAAATTCACAACAGCATACGACTTTCAAGTCTATACGTACAAGTACCACGTACAGTACTTTTTTAAAACTGGGTGGTGCTCTCATCGAAGTTTCCTTGTCGTTTCCTAATCTCTTCATCTATACGTAACTGCTACACCCAACAAACCGTATATGTCTCGGTATATTGTGGTATTTGCCTGTCCTGTCCCGTATACGGCTTCTTCTAGTGCTAAATGAAATACTTTTTATGCCTTACCAGATGTGCTGCTAACTTGTGCACGTTGTTATTCTTCTCTCTACAATCTAAACTCCGTCCGAACAGGCCTCGGAAGGCCCAACGGTACTGACCGTCCACTGTATCATCCTTAACCGAGGAGCGTCACTGAATCCAGATATGGAGGGTGTAATGAAACTAGTTTGACTACATCAGGTTCTATGTACCAAGTGCAGTTTCCGATACGAGAAGTTTCATCACGCAGTTTTCGATACCCTTCAACAATTGCTATAAATGAGTGGCTAAAGTAAGCGAGTTGCTTTGGAATAGTTTATGGACAGAAGTGACGTATGGGCACATGTGGGCAAATTTGGTCGAGTGTTGTCCAAGTCTAAATAACAATGCTCAGAAGTACCTTCTTATAATTGAGAACCACAAAGGAAAAGTGTCATTTAAAATTTGTTATATGATTTCAGGAATATATCTATAAAGTGAAAACTGAAATGTGATCATTGTTTTGATTAAAACTGGTGCAACAAGATCAAATACGTGGACTTCTGAAAATACAAATATTTTGTCAACATTCAACAGGAAAGCGAGAATGAAGAGCCCTAGACGTGAAAGACGTTAAAACAACGAAAAAACATTTTACCAGCTAAATACCAATTACTTTGATCGATCAACGCTTCTGAACTTCCTTCACTGTTGCGCAGTGTGCTGTTACGGAGGACGAAGTATATATGTTGAAAATCAGCAGAGACACAATTCAAATAATTAATTTGAATCAGAAGGGGTATGTGGCTAGCTCACAGCTCTCCCACCTGTTACCATTTCTCTTGACCGGAACCGCTATTTCTCACTTAAGTACGTCCTTAAGTGGCTTCTCAAGTGCTGAGTGCACCCTGCTTGTCAACAGCGCTCGGCAGACCTGGACGGTAGACTATCCAAGTGCTGGCCAAGTCCGACATCGCTTAACTTCGATGATATGACAAGAAGCAGGGTTACCACTGCGGCAAGGCCGTTGGCTTCTTTTTTCTTTGACAAATCATAATATTTTAATTTTATTTCTTCATCCTATATCCAAGTTATGTGTTATGCTCTTCGCTCGTTTGAATAGATTTCTTGATACATCCTACATACGTTCATAGAGGCTACGCCCTCTGCGAATTTATTTCATTTCTCCTCCGAAAATTTACTTCACTTCCTTCGCCGCTACAGTGGCGAATTGGTTGAATAACAGTGGTGGTAGGTTGCCGAACCTTCTTTACACCCTTTTCACACGAACTGGTTGGAAATAGGCCTCTATAAATAGCGTAAAATAATATAGATGCAAAGGCAAATATCACGATGATATTCACCCGTTTGCCCTTCGGTATTTTGTTCTACACTCCTACTTTCTGTTCGAAATTCGTTATAGGTAGATCCTACTACACTGATGTGACAAAAGTCATGGAACAGCGAGGTATACGTATACAGATGGCAGTAGTATCGTCTACACAAGGTATAAAATGGCAGTGCATTGGCGAAGCGCCTTTTGTATTCAGGTGATTTATGTGAAAAGGTTTCCGACATAATTATGACATATTTATGGCCACACGATAGGAATCACCATAGACAGAACGCGGAAGGCAGTTGGAGATAGACGCATGGAACACTCGACTGGGGAAGTCGGTAGGGAATTCAGTATTCCGAGGTCCACTGTGTCAAGAGCGTGTCGCGAATACCAAATTTCGGACACTAATTCTCTCCACGGACAACGTAGTGGCCGGCGGCCTTCACGTAGAGACTGATATCAGCAGTGTTTGCGTAGAGCTGTCAGTGCTAACAGACATGAAACTCTGCGTGGAATTACCCCAGAAATCAGTGTGGGTAGTACGACGAACGTATGCGTTAGAACAGTGCTGCAAATTTCGGCGTTAATTGGCTACGGCAGCAGGTAACCAACGCGAGTGCCTTTGCTAACAGCACATCTCCTGCACTGCCTCTCGTGGGCTCATGACCACATCGTTTGGACCTACGGCGATTGGAAAACTATGGCCTGGTCGGATGACTCCCGGATCCAGTTGTAAAGAGCTGATGGTAGGGTTCGAGTGTGGTGCAGAACCCACGAAGTCACGCGTCCACATTGCTAGCTAGTGGTGGCTCCAAAATGGCGTGGGCTGTGTTCACATGGAATGGATTTGGTCCTCTGGTCAAACTCAACATCTTGAGACCATTTGCAACCATTCATAGACTTCATATTCACAAGCAAAGATGGAAGGCGCCGTGTCACCGGGCCACAATTGCTCGTGATTGGTTTGAAGAACATTCTGGACCATTCGAGCGAATGATTTGGCTGCCCAGATACGAATTCTATTGGACATTTAGGGGACATAATCGAGAGATGGGTTCGTGCACAAAATCCTGCACTCGCAGCGCTTTCGAAATTACGGACGGATATTGAGGCAATATATGTCAGCATTTCTGCAGGGGACTTCCAACGACTCTTTGAGTCCATGTTACGTCAAGTTGGTGCATTACGAAGGGAAAAAAGGAGATCAATAAGTCATACAAAAATGTTCAAATGTGTATGAAATCTTATGGGACTTAACTGCTAAGGTCATCAGTTCCTAAGCTTACACACTACTTAACCTAAATTACCCTAAGGACATACACACACACACACACACACACACACACACACACACACACACACACACACACACACACACACACACATGCCCGAGGGAGGACTCAAACCTCCGCCGAGACCAGCCGCACAGTCCATGACTGCAGCGCCTCAGACCTCTCGTCTAATCCCGCACGGCAGTAAGTCAAATTTATGAAACTTATTTGGTCCTACAAAATAACAGACTGATAATAACGAAAGGGAAAGGGTAGGAAAGAAGCTATTCTAGGGCTAGCCGGCTTGTCTGATTGACGACAGTATGACAAGCAGTGCTTGGTTTCAAACCAACAGTTATGACCAAAACATTATAGGAAAGGTGAGCAAGGCAAACCGAAATAAAACAAGATAAAAGCCAAGGAAGAGCAGCGTTCACTAGTGTGCTTATCCGACGAGGCTTCAAACCGATTTTCTGCAGAAGCCGCAAGGTTCACAATATGACACGTTCCACCAAGAATGCAGTCAACAAACTAAATACTGCAGACGTATATGATCCACGTTGTGAGTGCGGAGCTGCCTACGTAGAGGAGATAGGAAGACAAGTTAGCATACGAATAGCAGAAGATGAATCCTATGTGTGATTAACACAGCATAATAAATCAGCAATAGTGGAACACCTCTGTCGCTGTGAGCAGCCTGTCTTGTTCCAGGCAGCTCGTGTGCTGGCGAAAAGAGCGGTGGACGCGCCCACGCAAAATTTGAGAGGCAACTGAAGTTATTAGCCCTATAACAAATGGTTCAAATGGCTCTGAGCACTATGGGACTTAACTTCTGAGGTCATCAGTCCCCTAAAACCAAGAACTACTTAAACCTAACTAACCTAGTGACATCACACACATCCATGCCCGAGGCAGGATTCGAACCTGCGGCCGTAGCGGTCGCGCGTTTTCCAGACTGAAGCGCCTAGAACCGCTTCGCCACACCGGCTGGTTACATGCGTAACAAGTTACTACTAGGCTTATGCATTGTCTATCATTGTAGGGCTAATGACGGTGAGATGCTATAATTTTTGATTCCAGTAGAAGAAGCAATTCTTGTTCGTAGATAGACACCCAGTTACGAGTTAACAGGTGCAGAAACGTGTCTGCTTAGTTGAGCGAGCGAGCTCCACCTTCGTGACGTACGTGCTGTGGCCTGTCTTTCTCGTAGGCGCCAGTACGGAAGCGACAGCCTAAACAAACAGCTACACGGAAACTGTTACTGCATTTCCGTGCAAACCAGGAGGAAAACATTATCAGCACAGACTACAGACCAAACGCTCATTTGCAGAGTTTCGCCAATCACCGATAAGCCGGTTACCCCTCCAATAGCATATTTCTTCCACCAAAACTAGCCGTTTCCAGAGAAAGTCCTTTGTAATACAGTAATGCGTTTCTTTCGCAGTTTATAATTAAATTATTTTATACAATGACGCGGTGCAACAGTCAGAAGGATTTTAATCATAAAGAAACAGAAGTTTCCTGTATTGTTTTGAACACACCAACATCCAGTGACTCTGCAAAAGGTGTGTGTAAGGACTTTGTATGAAACCGTGTCTGGTTTTCTTACTTCCTGGTTCGGTAGTTTATAGTTCACATTGCTATGGTTGCTGGATTTTTAATCCATTAATAAATCCTAAACGTCAAAAATTTTGTGATGCTAAAATACAACAATTCCTTGTACATCGAATTTTTTTCCCTTTTAAACTATTAATTTTTGACACGAACATGTTTGCAGTTCATTGTAATTCACATTTTTAAGTATTTTCACCGTGAAATACTAATAACTATTAAAATTTAACTGACTACGAGAATTTTTTTTTATTTTAATTCCACTAACTAGAAACAGAAGATTGAGCTCCTGATGACCCCGGCATACTAGTGGTGCCGCAAAAGTCACCAGAGTGGTTACGACAGCGGACAGGGGAGACATCCAGCCACAAAGCTAAAATAAAGTAAATTTGGCAGTTCATGAAAATATGGAAACCACGATGCGGCAAATTTTCTAAAAAAACTTCTTAATTTCGAGCTTATGAATCATAACATCCAACATAAATAGTAAATTTCATGATATTTATGAACTGGTTCAGATAAACAAAGCATGAAACAAGCGGCCGCAAAGTTTCCAGCTTTCGCTAGTCACTTTCTCTTGCCGATATATTGCATGAAGCACCTGGCCATTCCGAATCATCACACGTAAACTACTTTGCCCTCTATCAGCTTCTTTCATAGAATGTGCAGGCGATGTTTCCACTAGCGCAGTTACAGAAGCAGGCAATGCAGTTACAGATATCAATTCGGATTACGCTTCAGGAAATAAACAAATGTCATGTTTTGTGCGAGCTCCCTGCGCTGCGAGGTACAAACAACTGACGTGAGCCATGCCGTTATATTCCGGTATTGTTTGCTCAGACGGGACGCACGAACACACACACACACACACACACACACACACACACACATACACACACATACGGCCCTGCGTGTTCGCCACTGCATTTTCGTTACCCTATCGGCTAATGAAGCACCAGAAAAAGTGCTCGAATTTCCAGCGTGCCTATACCCAAAAGGAGGACGCACAAAAAATGGCTTCTATTGTCCGTCGCACGACCGTGGTGGCGGAAAACGAGTTATATTTCATTCTGCGGTTCTTTTGAAATATTTAACGTCGGGATAAATATTTCGATCGGTCTCTGGACGACGTTCGTATCGCTGCAACATAATGCCCGTGTTATATAGCATATTTACCGATTTGCGTTAGTAGTATCAGTAAATACCTTAACAACGTAACTATCAGAAATTCGTGTTATGCTTTATCGCTATATGTGGCGTTGTGGTTTAAGCTGCGATTTTAGTATGTACATACAATTGAATTTCGGTGTCCTTTGTGAGGGAACTGGGACAAAAATGTTAGTTCTCTCTACTTAAGATGCAGGTATGTGGAGAAGTGGTTAAGTAATGGACATACATTCTACAGAAGGAAGTTTCAGATGTCTGAATAAACTATGCAGTGGTTTATGGAAATCAAAAGGAATGTCGGGATCGTTCCCTAAACCAGTAGCGGTCACACTGAATACAGCTCTGAACACACTCCTAATTTCGCATTCTACTTTGTTGTACTCAGAAACATGCCACAAATGAAACTAAATTATCATTATTGCACCGATGGCCGGGAGTTCCAAGTTTTGACGCCACATTGCGCGAATTGCGTGTCCGTGATGATGAAAAGATGTTGACGACAACACAGTAAGCAGTCCCAGAGCGCAGAAAATTTCCGAAACGGTCGGAAAGCGAACCCGGTCACGTTCTCTGGCCATCAGATGCGTTGAGCACTCAAGTAAGTGGACGAACAACAAGCGACGGAGAATGTGCTTCATTTACACATGTAGAGAGGGAGATATTTGACTTTTTGTCTAGCTGTCATGATCCATGAATGGTTTCATTACCTCATATAACTCACAAATTATGAGTGACTGCTAATCTGTTCCTGCTTCTTGCTAGATAGAAATATATTCCCTTGTGCACTGATTGATTTGTAAGCCTGTTCTCTACTGAACTCTTTATTTTCTCTTCCATTTCCTTTAGAACAGGTAAAACTCCACGGATTTAAATATTTTAAGGATAAGATATTTCATTAACTGAATTTTTGACACGCCTCACTCATGTCGTCCTATGTATAGGATCCCAGACATACGGGCTACATTTTATCCATTTAATTTTCACCAAACGGTATGCATCCAAATCTTGCTTCCAAACGTGATGTTTATTCTCTATTGTTACTAACTCGCTGACTTCGGCTGCCTTCTCTACTTTTGTTACGTTGTTACCACCTCCTGATGATCTTCTGTTTGCGATATTTTAGTTGACTCACGGTTGTTTATTGCCTAACGAAGAAATTTATTTTATGTTATTGGACATGTTATTAAAATTTTTACTGGAGTGTATTGAACTCCTTTCTCTAACACTGAGAGCTTTAATATTGAGTAACACAGGTAGATAGAGATAGTAGATAGAGACATCGCCGTTATTCCCAAATTGTGATGGATTTTAAGTGGTGAGCTGTTAGTCAGGAATGCCTGTAAGACAAAGACGCCATTATCACTCCTCACTGAGTTTGAACGAGTTCGTGTAATAGGGCTGCGAGAAGCTGGATGTTCCTTCTGGGATACTGCAGAAAGACGTGCGATGAATGTAGCGACTGTATATGATTGCTGGCAGCGATGGTCACGAAAATGTACGTGCGCACGATGACCGGACTCGGACGGCCACGTGGTATTACCGAGAGGGAAAATCATCATGTGCGGCGCAGTTGTACTGGATCTGCTATAGCAGTCTGAGCAGCAGTTGGCACTACAGTGACACAACGAACTGTTACAAATCGTTTACTTCCAGGACAGCTCCGAGCCAAACCCCTGTAGCGTGGGTTCCACTGGGCCTGAACCGCTGCCTTTCTCGACTTCAGTGGCGACAGGTGAGAGCTCATTGGAGGGCATGATGGAGGTCCGTTCTGTTTCCTGCTGAAAGCTGTTTCTGTCCTGGTTGCGGTGATGCCTGTGTGTAGGTTAGAGACCAGCTGAGAACCTGCAACGCGCTGGTCTATGTGCAGGATTATTAAGAAGTATTGTACTAGAAGAAAATCTTACTCCTGATAAACTATATATATTTGATGACACAGGGCTAAATTATAAAATGCTTCCACCTAAAACTCTAGCCTCTAAAGAAGAAAACGCTGCCCCTGACTACAAAAAGGTAAAGAGAGGTTACAGTTGTTGCTGCATTTAATGTAAGTGGTGATCATAAAATCAAGCTGCTGGTAATAGGGAAGCCTGCTAAGCTTAGAGCTTTAAAAAATCATTGTTCCTGCACTGCCTATAACATACGTCCACCAAAAATCTGTTTGGATGGGTAAAAATATTTTTAAGAAGTGATTTTTCGAATATTTTGTTCCAGAGACCAAAAGGTACCTAAAGAAAAAGTGCTACCGTTCCAAAGCAATCTTAACATTTGACAGCACTGGTTTAAACCCTGATGGGAAAGAATTACAAAGTGACGGTATTCACGCGTTGTTCTTACCCTCTAACGTGACGAGCTTAATACAGCCTATGGACCAAAGCGCTTTACAACGTTTCAAAGAAAGGTATCGTCCTAGTTTGCTTAAGACACTTCTACAAACAACAGCAGGAGGAGGAAGAGATTAATGTTTTGCGTCCCGTCGACAACGAGGTGATTAGAGACGTACCACAAGTTTGGATTAGAAAGGGATACGAAAGGCAACTGGCCGTGCCTTTTCAAAAGAACCACTCCGGCATTTGCCTGAAAATTTTTTGGAAAATCACAGGAAATCCAAATTAGGATGGCCGGACGCAGGTTTGAACGGTTGTCCTTCCAAATGCGAGTCCGGTATGCTAATCACTGCGCCACCTCGTTTGATTATACAACCAACAAGAGATGAAGTAACAGTCAAAGAATTTCTCAAAAACTACGATAAAAGACTTAGTTTACTGGCTAGCCAATACATGGTCTGAAATAGTTGTGTGACGTCCTTAGGATAGTTAGGTTTAAGTAGTTCTAAGTTCTAGGGGACTGATGACCATAGCTGTTAAGTCCCATAGTGCTCAGAGCCATTTGAACCATTTTTTGAAATAGTTCACGGAATGTAACGGATACTTACAGTACAGGCAAAGATGAGCAATAGTTGGCCGAACTGACGGAAAATGTCGCTGGATGTGAAAATGCGAATGCGAATGATGTTTCGCAATGGATGAACATGCTTAACAGTTTCAAGTGACTGATCTTGCATCAGATGAGGTATCTTTGTTATATGCTCCCTCTCCAGTTGGCCGCCCGGTTTGGCCGAGCGGTTCTAGGCGCTTCAGTCTGGAACCGCGCGACCGCTACGGTTGCAGGTTCGAATCCTGCCTCGGGCATGGATGTGTGTGACGTCCTTAGGTTACTTAGGTTTAAGTACTTCTAAGTTCTAGGGGACTGATGACCTCAGATGTTAAGTCCCCTAGTGCTCAGAGCCATTTGAGCCCTCTCCAGTTGATAGTGCTAGAAAAGTCTGAACTTCTTCGTTTAAAGTGTTGTATTGACTGGCTGTTTATGCGTTTGAATTTTCATCCACATCATCCGTTACAGAACGAGATAGATAAAGTAACATAACACATTAATCACTCTGCTGAAATGAGAGAAAGTGCGCAAGCTTGTTGCCAGAGGTCACCCAGTCGTGCACAGAAACAGAAGCAAGCGTGAATAGTGCGCCGAAGGGGGCTGGACGCGTAACACCAGGCAGATGAATGAAGGGGAAAACATACTGACCAACCAAAACCTTATTACCACTGTCCACCGTGACGCTGGATGCCACCTGGTGGCGTTACGGGCACGTGACGCGGTAAAAAAAAGTGTCTGAGCGGAGCAGACACGGCCGGTGGTCAGCCTAGCGAAGATATGGGTTACAAATGGTACATTCTATTGAGGTAAAGGGCACATTATTATTATGCTGAGCCTGTTCAAAATGGTTCAAATGGCTCTGAGCACTATGGGACTTAACATCTGAGGTCATCAATCCCCTAGAACTTAGAACTACTTAAACCTAACTAACCTAAGGACATCGTACACATCCATGCCCGAGGCAGGATTCGAAACTGCGACCGTAGCGGTCAGGCACTGAGCCTGTCAACGAGTTCCTTGAAAATGGCGAAGCTGATCGAATGCTCACGTGCTACTGTCGTGAGCATTTACGGAGAGATGTGGAGCGACAGTGGAACAACCACCAGGCGCTAAATGGTTGGATGTCCACGACTCTTCGCAGAACTTGGAATACTGAGGCTTGTCTGCTCGGTAAAGTAGGGCAGATGGTGATCTGTGGCATCTCTGCCGGAAAGGCACAATGCTGCTGAACGCACAAGTGCTTCAGAGCACACCGTTCATCGTACATTCTTGAACGTGGAGCTCTGCAGCAGACCACCACTACGTGCTGACTTGTTGACCCAACGACATCGTCTGTTACGGATGCAGTAGGCACGATACCATTGGGATCAATGGAAACGTTTCGCGCTTCGAGTGAATCACATTTTTGCTTCACTAGGTCGACGGTCGTCCCCACAAATGCCGTCATCGAGGTGATCGGTGGCTCGAAAGGTACAGCGCGCGACGGACGCAGGCTCGTGGGAACAGTATTATGCTGTGGGAGTCATTCTCTTACGCTTGCATAGGACCTGTGGTAGTAATCGGAGACACGATGACAGCTGCAAACCACCTGCGTCCGCTCATGCTTTACGTCATCCCCGTCGTCGACGTCAACATCAGCAGTGTAATGACGGTGTCTCGGAGTCAGAACGGCGTTACAGTGGTTTATCGAGCATTATAATAAACCCACGTGGATGTCACGGCGACCAAGTTCGATTGATGTAAATCTTATGGAGCCATATGGGTCGCTATCGGGTATCATCACCGCGTGTGCAAATGAGGGGCCTATTATTTCCCCGAAATACGTAACCTGCATATAATGCCAACTACCTCCACAAATCTACCGACGAACTGTGGGATCTGTGATACGCACTATCGGTTATGTATATAGTTCTGTTGATCGACAATTGAGCTATTAAGCAGATGTTCATAATGTTTTGGCTGTTCAGTGTACCATTTATGGCGTACAGACAACAGTGATGGTGCCCTGTGGTGATGTTCTTCATTACAACATGGCCCGGAAGCATTTGGAGTATTGCGATATCGCGAACACGGGAGACAAGACGGCGGGGCCGGGCGCCGTTGTCACCACCACCACAATAATTCACCGCTGCGGCCGCACGGATAGCAATAGGAGCCGAATGGTGGAGCAGATAATGGCCAGCACTTATATAAAGCTGACGGGAGCAGTGAAGCAGAGACCACCTGAAAATGGCAACCAGTCTGTTTATTGAAATATGGGGAAGTAATTATGATGTGAGCCGGTCGGACACCAAAAAACTCTGCATTTTAGAAATATGCTGCGAAATAACATCTCCCACTAAAGATGGAAGTTGAATCAAACATTCTAAAATAAATTTTATGTCGCTGATGTATTATCTTCAATACCGCACAACCATGCATACATCATTCTGAAATTCAATTCTAAATTTTTAACAATCTAATATCTCTCGGAAACCTTGGCAACGTTGTTACGACAATCTGAGAATGAAACTGTAGTAGCATTTGCTACATGAGCTCTGCAGATAAGTTGCTCGTATGCAAAGTAGAATCAAAGGACAAGCCTAAACTCCAGCACGCACGCGTATATAGTTCGCGAGTATAGGCGAACAGGCACCTATAAAACTTGAATAATATAGTAGTGTTATTTGCTAGTTGCATACAAAGAAGATATGTAAGCCGGCCGCGGTGGTCTAGCGGTTCTGGCGCTGCAGTCCGGAACCGCGGGACTGCTACGGTCGCGGGTTTGAATCCTGCTTCGGGCATGGGTGTGTGTGATGTCCTTAGGTTAGTTAGGTTTAAGTAGTTCTAAGTTCTAGGGGACTTATGACCTAAGATGTTGAGTCCCATAGTGCTCAGAGCCATTTGAACCATTTTTTTTAAGATATGTAAAGACGGTACGGTAAGGTCATGCTTTTCATTGCTTGATTTACTGTAGTTATTTAAGTGATAAATAAATTGTTAATGTAAAATTAACTGAGCTACAAACGTGCTTTACACAGTGCTTCCTTTCCATGCAGAGTTACGGGTATAAGTGCAAATATTTTTATTGATCACTGAGGGCAGAGGACTGAGAAACATTACATCTGTATTTGCTTCATTTGCAAAACTAACAGCCGGCCGGAATGGCCGTGCGGTTCTAGGCGCTACAGTCTGGAGCCGAGCGACCGCTACGGTCGCAGGTTCGAATCCTGCCTCGGGCATGGATGTGTGTGATGTCCTTAGGTTACTTAGGTTTAATTAGTTCTAAGTCCTAGGCGACTGATGACCTCTGAAGTTAAGTAGCATAGTGCTCAGAGCCAAAACTAACAAGTAAAGCTTTTAGTCGTAGGTTGTGTTCCAAAAATGAACAGCATTGAGACGGAAGTGATGACACTTTCTGCACGACCTGACCATCATTTTTCAGGACAATGCTCAAGCACGTACAGTGGAAGCTGTTACTGGTTTGTTTGACTGATGGGGCTGCTCAGTGCTATACCACCTACTGCACTACCCTGACTTAAACCATCGCTAGTTCAACTCGATTTCTAAACTGAAGGAAACACTTCACGGCATTCGCTTCAGAAATGCTACAAATTATTCAGGCAATAGACTGCGCCGCTCGAACTGTCAGCACAACTGGCACTGCTAAGAGTGTCCTACGACTTCCACATCGCTGGCAAAGGGTTATACACAATGCTGGTGAGTACTTTGAAGGTCAGTAAAACTTTGAAACACGTAGCTATTTTGTATGAGCCGTAAATAAACAGTTGTCACTATTAAAGTTCCAACCCTCGTATGTTAACGGAGCAGACACGGACGAGGGATCACCCTAGCGAATATATGCGCCGCAAACGGAAAAATCCATTGAGAAAAGCGAGTTTTACAAAATGCAGATTATTATTGCGCAGAACCTGTGAACGAGTTTCTCGGAAACGCCGAAGTTAGTCGAATGTTGACGTGCTACTGTCGTCAGCATCTACGAAAAGAGGAGTAAGGACAGTGAAGTTACCACTAGGCGTTCACATAACGTAGAGTTGGGAGACTTCTCTGCTCTGTAAATTAGGTCAGGTGGTGATCTGTGGCATCCTTGCCGAAAGAGCACAATGCTGATGCACGCACAAGTGTTTCGGAGCACACAGTTTATCGTACATTTTTGGACATAGAGCTCCGCAGCAGACCACTCTTATGTGTTCACATGTAGACCCAACGACACCATCAGTTAAGACTGCAATGGGCACGAGACCGTCAGGATCAATGGAAACCTGTCGACTCCTCGGGTGCATCACATTTTTGGTACACTAGGTCTATAGCCTTGTCCACAAACACCGTCATCGAGGTGAACGGCCTGTGGGAGTAGTATTACGTTATGGGATCTGTAGTAGAAATAAAAGATACTGAACAGCTGCATCCCTTCACGCATAATGTCTTCCGTGATTGCGGTGTAATCTTTCAGAAGTATAACTGTCTGTGCCTCGAAGACAGAACCGTGCTACAGTGGTTTGAAGAGCATGATAGTGAACTCACGTTGATGTCTGGGCGACCAGATTCGCCTGTTGTAAATCCTAGGGAACCCACCTGGGTCGCTATGGGGAGTCATCATCGGGTAATCAAATCACCGGTCCGTTATTTACGCGAACTGCATCACCTGTGCGTAGAGAACTAATACCACGCACCTACACAAACATAGCAACAAATTGTCGGAAGCATGTTGTTGTTGTTGTGGTCTTCAGTCCTGAGACTGGTTTGATGCAGCTCTCCATGATACTCTATCCTGTGCAAGCTTCTTCATCTCCCAGTACCTACTGCAACCTACATCCTTCTGAATCTGCCTAGTGTATTCATCTCTTGGTCTCCCCCTACGATTTTTACCCTCCACGCTGCCCTCCAATATTAAATTGGTGATCCCTTGATGCCTCAGAACATGTCCTACCAACCGATCCCTTCTTCTGGTCAAGTTGTGCCACAAACTTCTCTTCTCCCCAATCCTATTCAATACTTCCCCATTAGTTATGTGATCTACCCATCTAATCTTCAGCATTCTTCTGTAGCACCACATTTCGAAAGCTTCTATTCTCTTCTTGTCCAAACTATTTATCGTCCATGTTTCACTTCCATACATGGCTACAGTCCATACAAATACTTTCAGAAATGACTTCCTGACACATAAATCTATACTCGATGTTAACAAATTTCTCTTCATCAGAAACGCTTTCCTTCCCATTGCCAGTCTACATTTTATATCCTCTCTACTTCGACCATCATCAGTTATTTTTCTCCCCAAATAGCAAAACTCCTTTACTACTTTAAGTGTCTCATTTCCTAATCTAATTCCCTCAGCATCACCCGACTTAATTCGACTACATTCCATTATCCTCGTTTTGCTTTTGTTGATGTTCATCATATATCCTCCTTTCAAGACACTGTCCATTCCGTTCAACTGCTCTTCCAGGTCCTTTGCTGTCTCTGACAGAATTACAATGTCATCGGCAAACCTCAAGGTTTTTATTTCTTCTCCATGGATTTTAATACCTACTCCGAATTTTTCTTTTGTTTCCTTTACTGCTTGCTCAATATACAGATTGAATAACATCGGGGATAGGCTACAACCCTGTCTCACTCCCTTCCCAACCACCGCTTTCCTTTCATGTCCCTCGACTCTTATAACTGCCATCTGGTTTCTGTACAAATTGTAAATAGCCTTTCGCTCCCTGTATTTTACCCCTGCCACCTTTAGAATTTGAAAGAGAGTATTCCAGTCTACATTGTCAAAACCTTTCTCTAAGTCTACAAATGCTAGAAACGTAGGTTTGCCTTTCCTTAATCTTTCTTCTAAGATAAGTCGTAAGGTCAGGATTGCCTCACGTGTTCCAGTATTTCTACGGAATCCAAACTGATCTTCCCCGAGGTCGGCTTCTACTAGTTTTTCCATTCGTCTGTAAAGAATTCGTGTTAGTATTTTGCAGCTGTGGCTTATTAAACTACTAGCTCGGTAATTTTCACATCTGTCAACACCTGCTTTCTTTGGGATTGGAATTATTATATTCTTCTTGAAGTCTGAGGGTATTTCGCCTGTTTCATACATTTTGCTCACCAGATGGTAGAGTTTTGTCAGGACTGGCTCTCCCAACGCCGTCAGTAGTTCCAATGGAATGTTGTCTACTCCGGGGGCCTTGTTTCGACTCAGGTCATTCAGTGCTCTGTCGAACTCTTCACGCAGTATCGTATCTCCCATTTCATCTTCATCTACATCCTCTTCCATTTCCATAATATTGTCCTCAAGTACAGCGCCCTTGTATAGACCCTCTATATACTCCTTCCACCTTTCTGCTTTCCCTTCTTTGCTTAGAACTGGGTTTCCATCTGAGCTCTTGATGTTCATACAAGTGGTTCTCTTATCTCCAAAGGTCTCTTTAATTTTCCTGTAGGCAGTATCTATCTTACCCCTAGTGAGATAAGCCTCTACATCGGATGCATAATACGCAGAATCAGTGATGTATTTTGTTCCACAGAAGGAGAAACACGCTATTAAGCAGCAGATGGTCATAATGTTTTGGCTTATCAGTGAACATGTCAAAGAGCAATACATTAATGCTTATTTTTACCTCTGGGCAGCACGTCACGTGTTGTACTGTGGATGCGTGGACACAAAACTGTCAGTTTACACTGACAGGCGCTGTCCATTTAGTGGTCCAGTCACGACTGTGGATTAAGAATCAGTTAGTAAATTATGTGACGTGTTCGCGATTTGTGGGAAAACCGTTAGATGCACAGAAGGAACGACTGACACAAGGAAGTGGGTACATATTAAGATGCTGATGATCACAATATCTGCACTTATACCCTTAAAACCTCGTATAATAGCAATGAAGTTTAATCGCCATTGCTCCAACAATAACTAAGATAACTTGGTGAGCATAACCAGTCTTCTGATGTGTTTGATACGACCTGCCACGAATTTTTCTCCCATGCCATCCTCTTCCTCACGGTAGCATTTACACGCACCTTCCTCATGTACCTGCTGCGTATATTTCTCTACTTATTTTCGCAATATGAATCCCTCTATCGTAGTGAGAGTCGTCCTCTACATACCAACACGTGTCTTTATTAGTACTTTACACATATTCTCTTGACCGTAGAGTCTACAGAGAACCAACAAACTTCTTACCTTGACAGTTCACTCAATTTTCAGCAATTTCCTGTAATATATTTAAAATGAATTTATCTCCTTTTTTCCCTGTTTTCCACAGCCTAAGATTCAATTCTTTATAATATTGTGCTCAAGAAATATCTTATTTAAATTAAACCTCGTATTTGACACTTGTAGAATTCTTCTTGTTGTGGATTGGCAAGAGAGCCAACCCACTATGAGAGGAAGCCGAAAGGCACGCGTTTTAGCTCACGCAGGCTGGCGTGAGGTCTGGAACAGGTCAAGGAAATTAGACTAGCAAAACAAGTACGTAGCTGCTGGAATACTTAACTTTAATCTATAAATGGTGAACATCGCTCTTGACGGTACACGTTTTACAGCATCAATAGTAACTGGTAATGGCGCCTTGCTAGGTCGTAGCAAATGACGTAGCTTAAGGCTATGCTAACTATCGTTTTGGCAAATGAGAGCGTATTTTGTCAGTGAACCATCGCTAGCAAAGTCGGCTGTACAACTGGGGCGAGTGCTAGGAAGACTCTCTAGACCTGCCGTGTGGCGGCGCTCGGTCTGCAATCACTGATAGTGGCGACACGCGGGTCCGACGTATACTAACGGACCACGGCCGATTTAAAGGCTACCACCTAGCAAGTGTGGTGTCTGGCGGTGACAGCACACTTCTCTTTGACTGTGATAGCCTGCTTCTGATGCTCACCTTGTTTCATCTGTCTTGTGTAATTTTGCTTTGTACGACGGTAGAAATGCTTCACTTCGTCTTCTCAGTTGTCATTAATTTTTATATTGAGTTTATTGTTGACCCTTCATTGCTTTCATCTATCTTTGATTTACACTAATTCGTATTCTATACGCACAAAAAGAGTTATCATTTACATTGTTTCATAAGAGGAAGTAATGCTACGTAGTACATCCAGTACATCACGTCTAAATCCTTATGTAGCGCAACAGTATTGTCTTCTGATGAGAAATTTATTCCTCTAAGTGAAACCATTTTCTAATTCATTGATTGAGTTGGTGAGAGAATAATGGCTACACCCAAAGATACTTGGCCTCCAGACAGCACAAACAGCCTAGCTCTCCAGCCAAACCTCCTCCGACTGTACACAAGCCGTCATGAATAAAACATTACCAGCGCACTGAGGGTTTTACGGTGGTCTTGCGCAGAGCCAGGAGCTAATATCGGTGAACTGTGTCGGGTAAATAGCGTTATCTAGGACTGCAGGCGCCTCGTCGCGCGCGTAGCTCGCGCCCTCTTGAAACTCGGTTTGAACAGCTTAATTCGGATGTGAGCGCTGGCGCGCGCGGTCTTAGGGGCAGACCCTCTCGGGGACTTACGCAATGCAGCGGCCGCCAGGCGGGAAGCCAATTAAGCGGAATTAAGAGGATAACGCCAAGGAAGCCGCGCACAAATAAACGATTCTAACAATAGAGTGCGCCAAGGACCGACGCTGAAGTACGCGGTAATGCTCTGAAAAATGAGACGGCTGCAATACAGCCCCGCATAATAAGTAAGACGACTTTGTGGGGAAAACGTAAGTCTCTCCGTTACGTCTCTAATCCGGGATGGCTTCCTTCCCGTTTAATCGTTACTGATGACAGTGTCACTAACGCTGAGTTACTAAACACAATTTTCCCTGATTCCTTCAACATAGCAAATGAAGTAATTGTGCCAGAGTACAAATCAAGAACAAATGACAATACGAGTAACTTAGACGTAGATAGCTTCGGCGTAGGGAAGCAGCTTCAACCACTTAATAAAGACAAGGCCCCCGTCCCAGAGTGCAAACCATTTTTGTTCCTTACAGAGAATGCTGATACCATAGCTCCATACCTAGCAACCACATACAACCCCTAGCTCGTCGAAAGATGTGCAGCTAAAGACTGGTAAATAGCACAGGTCACACAAACGTTCAAGACACGCAAAAGGAGTAATCCGCTGAACTACAGACCCATGTCCCTGACGTAGATTTGCTGTAGGATTCTGGAACACATACATCGAACATTAAGAATAACCTCGAAAAAAACGTTTCACTGACAAATAACCAACATGGACTCAGAAGAAAATGGTTCAAATGGCTCTGAGCACTATGGGACCTAACATCTGAGGCCATCGGTCCCCTAGAACTTAGAACTACTTAAACCTAACTAACCTAAGGACATCAAACACATTCATGCCCGAGGCTGGATTCTAACCTTTGACCGTAGCGAACTCGGGCACCGCAGCCGGCTCTCACGAAGTACTGAGCACTCTTGACAGGGGATCTCAGATTGATTCCATATTTGTAGATTTTCGGAACGCTTTTCACACCATTCCCCCAAGCGACTTCTAATCAACTTATGTGCCTAAGTAGTGTCGTCTCAGTTGTGTGGCTGGGATCGTCGTTCCTGAACAACCCTCTGACACTGTTTCCAGATAATGTTGTCATTTACCGTCCCGTAAAGTCCAATTGCAAAATTATTCAGACATTACGTATATATAATTGAGGCGAGGATGACCTATGGCCTCATCAGTATGGATACGCACCAGGCCCGGACTCTTACGGGAATAGGCGAAATGCCGCGAGTAACGAGGATAATGGGCGATGGGCACTACTTTCGTAGTGTGTGCAGAGGTTGAGAGTCTGTGTCTGACGGAAGGCGTGCTAGGGTACTCCGTGTAGTTCGGCTGACCACTGCGTCCGGATGGGACAGTGCTCAGCGCAACAACCTAGTAAGTACGAGACGCGGGTTCGAATCCCAGGCCCGCACATTTTCAAACTTTTTTCATTGACTGAAGTCAATGTCCGCTCACCGCCAATGTCTGCAATTCCTCTGTGTCTACACATATCTGTTGTCGTTGTAGTCTTCAGTCCAGAGACTGGTTTGATGCAGCTCTCCATGCTACTCTATCCTGTGTAAGCTTCTTCGTCTCCCAGTACCTACTGCAACCTACATTCTTCTGAATCTGTTTAGTGTATTCAGCTCTTTGTCTACCCCTACGACTTTTACCCTCCACGCTGCTCTCCAATAATAAATTGGTGATCCCTTGATGCCTCAGAATATGCCCTACCAACCTATCCCTTCTTCTAGTCAAGTTGTGCCACAAAATTCTCTTCTCTCCAATTCTATTCAACACCTTCTCGTTATTTATGTGATCTATCCATCTAATCTTCAGCAGTCTTCTGTACCACCACATTTGGAAAGCTAATATTCTCTTCTTGTCTAAACCATTTATCGTCCACGTTTCACTTCCATAAATGGCTACACTCCATACAAATACTTTCATAAACGACTTCCTGACGCTTATTCTATACTCGGTGTTAACAAATTTCTCTTTTTCAGATACGCTTTCCTTGCCATTGCCAGTCTACATTTTATATCGTCTCTGCTTCGACCATCATTAGTTATTTTGCTCACCAAATAGCAAAACTCATTTAATACTTTAAGGGTCTCATTTCCTAATCTAATTCCCGCAGCATCACCCTATTTAATTCGACTACATTCCATTATCCTCGTTTTGCTTTTGTTGATGTTCATGTTATATCCTCCTTTCAAGACACTGTCCATTCCGTTCAGTTGCTCTTCCAGGTCCTTTGCTGTGTCTGACAGAATTACAATGTCATCGGCGAACCTCAAAGTTTTTATTTCTTCTCCTTGGATGTTAATTCCTACTCCGAATTTTTCTTTTGTTTCCTTTACTGCTTGTTCAATATACAGAATGAATAACATCGGGGATAGGCTACAACCCTGTCTCACTCCCTTCCCAATCACTGCTTCCCTTTCATGCCCCTCGACTCTTATAACTGCCATCTGGTTTCTGTACAAATTGTAAATAGCCTTTCGCTCCCTGTATTTTACCCCTGCCACCTTCAGAATTTGAAAGAGATTATTCCAGTCAACATTGTCAAAACCTTTCTCTAAGTCTACAAATGCTAGATACGTAGGTTTGCTTTTCCTTAATCTATTGTCTAATATAAGTCGTAGGGTCAGTACTGCCTCACGTGTTCCAACATTTCTACGGAATCCACACTGTTCATTCCCGAGGTCGTCTTCTAACAGTTTTTCCATTCGTCTGTAAAGAATTCATGTTAGTAGTTTGCAGCCGTGGCTTATTAAACTACTAGCTCGGTAATTTTCACATCTGTCAACACCTGTTTTCTTTGGGATTGGGATTACTATATTCTTCTTGAAGTCTGAGGGTATTTCGCCTGTCTCATACGTATTGCTCACTAGATGGTAGAGTTTTGTTAGGCCTGGCTCTCCCAAGGCTGTCAGTAGTTCTAATGGAATGTTGTCTACTCCCGGGGTTTTGTTTCGACTTAGTTCTTCCAGTGCTCTGTCAAACTCTTCACGCAAATCATATCTCCTATTTCATCTTCGTCTACATTCTCTTCCATTTCTATAATCTATACGTTGCAAAAATCAGCAACTGAATCTAAACAGTGAAAAGTAGGAAGTCTTCCACGTGAGTACTAAATGAAAGCCGCCAACTTCCGATTAATCAATCAATCACACTTGGTCTAAAGGCTGTGAATTCAGCTAAATACCTAAGAATTACAGTTACGAACAATTTAAATTGGAATGATCACATAGATAATGTTATTGGGAAAACGTACTAAAGTCTGCAATTTATTGGCTGAACACTTAGGAAACGCAGCTGGCTTACTAAAGAGACTGCCTACACAATGCTTGTTCGTCCTCTTCTGGGGTAGTACTGCGCATTGTGGGATCCGCATCAGATAGTATTAAGGGAAGACGTCAGAAAAGTAAAGCACCGGCGGCTCTTTTTGCAGTATAGCGATATAACGGTATGAAACGCGCACTGGGCTGGAAAACATTAACATAAAGACATTTTCCGTTGCGGCAGTATCTTCTCATGAAAATGTATCAAATGGTTCTAAGCACTATGGGACTTAACATCTGAGGTCATCAGTCCCTTAGAACTTAGATCTACTTATACCCGGCTAACCTAAGAACTTCACACACATCCGTGCCCGAGGCAAGATTCGAACCTGCGAGCGTAGCAGCAGTGCGGATCCGGACTGAAGCGCCTAGAGCCGCTCGGCCACAGCGGCCGGCTTCTCATGAAATTTCAATCACTTCCTCCTCCGACAGCGACATTATTTTGCTGGCACCCACCTACATAGGGAGAAATGGCCACCATAATAAAATAGGAGAAATCAAAATTCGCACGCAAAGATTTAAGTGTTCATTTTTCTGGTGCGCTGTTCGGGAGTGTAACGGCATAGAAACAAGTAGAAGCTTTTTCGAAGGGCCCTCTTCTACCCAACTACGAGTGCTATTAGAAAAGTAAGGTCCGATAGGTTGCATAATAGAGACCATCAAAAATGTTTTATTTGTAACAGTTTGCGACACCTTCCACCTACTTGCCTACCTAGTCGCCGCTCTGATTTTTGTGGTAGCGCTGTACCAACTTCCGGCCATCGGCCCCGCCGCAGCGGTAACACCGGTTCCTGTCAGACCACCGAAGTTCAGCGCTGTCGGGATGGGCTAGCACTTGGATGGGTGACCATCCGGTCTGCCGAGCGCTGTTGGCAAGCAGGGTGCATTCAGCCCTTGTGCGGCAAACTAAGGAGCAACTTGATTGAGAAATAGCGGCTCCGGTCTCGTAAACTGACATACAGCCGGGAGAGCGGTGTGCTGACCACATGCCTCTCCATATCCGCAGATGCGCCTGTGGGCTGAGGATGACACGGCGGCCGGTCGGTGCCGTTGGGACTTCCAAAGCCTGTCCGGAGGGAGAGAGTGTGACAACTTCCCAATACCCTCGTCATAGAAGGCAGCCACCTGTGCTTTCCACCACTTGTCGATGCTAATCTGCAGGTTTTTATCTGTGGCAAAATGTTGTCTTAGAGACCAACCGTTAATGTGACTATAAATGAATTTTAGAGGGAGCCTAGTCCTGGCTGTATGATGGATGATCAAACACTTCTGATCTAAAAACCTGCAGGGGCACCCTCATTGCATCTGCAGTCTGCGGCTGGGAATTGTCATAAAGAAGGTACGTTATGAGAGGTTGGTGATATTAGGTGAAGTCTCGAGGTGGGCACCCGTACCTGATGGGACGCACTAGTGTTCTAGGCAAGTACTCACTGTGTGCTCAGAACTGAAAAGAGCGACGTGACGCCATCGACGGGGATACTATAGACACTGCCCAACACATCTGAGCAAAGCTTTATCAAATTTTCAATGTCATTCCATTTCACGGCGGACCTTAGGAAAATTTGTGGTAAGTTCCTATGGGACCGAACTGCTGAGGTCATCGGTCCCTAGACATACAAACTACGTAATGTAATTTAAACTAACTTACACTAAGGACAAGACACACACCCATGCCCGAGGGAGAACTCGAACCTCCGACGGGTGGAGCCGCGCGAACCGAGGCAAGGGCGGCAGACCTTACTTTCCGAATAACCCTCGTACAATAGACATCTGCTACAGTACTACGCTCTCTCACCGGGCGAGGTGGCGCAATGATTGGCACACTGGATTGGCACTCGGGGGAACAGCGGTTCAAGTCCGTATCCAGCCATCCAGATCCAAGCTTTCCTTGATATCCCTAAATCGCCGCAGGAAAATGCCGGGATGTTTCTCTTGAAAGGGTATGACCGAATTCATTGAACATCCTTGAATCATTCCGAGAGGGTGCTCCGTCAATAATGACCTCTATGTCAAGAACTGGTTCAAATGGCTCTGAGCACTATGGGACTTAACATCTGAGGTCATCAGTCCCCTAGAACCTAGAACTACTTAAACCTAAGTAACCTAAGGACATCACACACATCTCTGCCCGAGGCAGGATTCGAACATGCGACCTTAGCACTCATGCGGTTCCGGATTGAAGCGCCTAGAACCGCTAGGTCATCGCGGCCGGCACCCCTATATCGGCGGGACGTCCAATCCCTATTTACTTTCTGCGGCGGTATTAAGTCGCTTAAGGTCCCTACGTCCTACAAAAAATCGTGTACTAAATCTGATATTTACATGCGTTATAATCTACAAAGTCTCTAAGCATTTTAGTTTCATTAATGGCTGAGATACGTGAATTTACGGAGATAAATTTCCATATCCAGGTAGCAGCTTCAGACAAATGGAAATGTCGTGTGGCTAGGGCCTCCCGTCGGGTAGACCGTTCGCCTGGTGCAGGTCTTTCGATTTGACGCCACTTCGGCGACCTGCGCGTCGATGGGGATGAAATGATGATGATTAGGACAACACAACACCCAGTCCCTGAGCGGAGAAAATCTCCGACCCAGCCAGGAATCGAACCCGGGCCCTTAGGATTGACAGTCTGTCACGCTGACCACTCAGCTACCGGGGCGGACTTCAGACAAATGACATAATGTCTCGAAAACTGTTGAACCCCTGAAGTACTTCTTCTTCAGTTGATTAGCAAAATAGCATGCTCCGCATCATATGTTCTGAAAGTCGAGTATCGCATTACGTTTGCTACGCAACAAATTTGGAAAACAGTTTTTTTTAGGGTTCCATGCCTCAATCGGTGAAAACGGAACTTTATTAAGATCACTTTATTGTCCACCTTTCTGCTGTTTCTCAGGAACTCGTAGACATATCAGGTTGAAATTTGTGTCACATACTAAGGTCCACAGTCCCTTGGCAGCCTAAAAAACTTGAGCTTTTTACCTTGCAAGTCAATGCAGTAAAAAAATACGCCCACTAATATCAAAATATTTTGATACTCGCAAAACCTATTCATCTAGACCTATATGGTACTTCCCGTTGTCTTAGAATCAAGAAAATTTGCAAGAGTCCCGGTTTTACTTTACACCTAAAGGAAAGAAAACTAAATTCTTAATTCCTAGTCACATCATACGAAAACAAACATTTATTATTATTTGTTATCAGTCTGGTGATCAGTGTCATAAAATCCGTATTCCTCACGAACGGATGGACGCATCCAGCTCACATTCATGTCACATATTAAAGTCTACGCCCCACCCCCTTTCTTCTTCTTCTTTTCGTTTTCTTTGACTTATTAGTCTTCTGACTGGTTTGGTGCACGAATTCCTCTCCTGTGCCAACCTCTTCATCTCAGAATAGCTCTTGCAACCTACATCGTCAATTGCCTGCTGGATATATTCCAATCTCTGTCTGGCTTTGCAGTTTTTACAGCCTACGGCTTCCTCTAGTACCATGGGAGTTATTCCCTGATGTCTTAACAGGTGTCCTATCATCCTGTCCCTTCTTCTTCTCAGTGTTCTCCATATATTCGTTTCATTTACGGATGTGCGCAAGATCTCCTCATCCCTTGCCTTATCAGTCCACCTAATGTTCAACACCACATCTCAAAAGCTTCGGCCGTTTTCCGTTTGGGTTTTCCCACAGTCCACGATTCACTAACATACTATGCTACGTTCCAAAATCACGTTTTCAGAATTTTGGTCCTCACGTTAAGGCCCATACTTGATACTAAAAGACTTATGTTGGCCAGGACTGCCCCGTTTACCAGTTCTGCTTTTGATATCCTCTTTGTTCCATGGGTGATGGGTTATTTCGCTGCCTAGGTATCAGAATTCTTTATCTTGATGTACTTCATGACCATCACTCCTGATGTTAACTTTATTGCTATTTTCGTTTCTGCTTATATTATAACTAAACGAAGAAATCGGAAAATTGTTAATTTGTAGTAATGTCACAAAAAAATTTTTCTCGGAGTGTGTAGCACTTGCAGCACCCTTATCTTGAGAGTATCGATATCGATAACAGGCAAAAGTTGGAGAGAATCCCAATTCCAAGGATGGATGAACAATCTACATACATAATTAAGTTGGTATGAAACCCCCCTAGCGCGAGTCATTTTCGAGCTCTGCCAGTTTTTTGGTAATTTTGGCCATATTAAACATCCAACAAATATGATGTGTGAATTCTCAATTTCACACATGGTATGAGTATCTACGGATCCTTTAAGTACGTGAAAAATCTGGTTTTAATGTTAAGCGAGACCTGTGCTACGTTTTTTTCTTTTGGAATACTAGAAATCCTAAAAAAAATTACTCCTTAAGAACTGGCAGACACCAAACTTTTTGGAGCGAAATTGGAGCCGACAGTTCTAGGCTTATATTTGTATACTGGAGGCGAGAGACCTCAAATGCCGGCAACATTAGATCCGACTATAATTCCGTTCTCTTCAGGAGTCAGATTACCAGGTAGCTTTGTGCAACCATCACATTGCCACTAATGCTGAGTTTTTCAAACTGTGTTCAGCAGAACACTGGAGTTCCAGAAGGGATGTCGTTTTCTTTCTTGTCACATTTTGTCAATTCTGATTGTATTTTAAAATTTCTATTATGATGGAGAATACTCAGTATTGTTGAACGCTCAGTAAGATGTTTATTGAAACTGAACTACACTTCTCGAACAATCACTATGTACACACAAAAACAAATAACTTGTAGATGACCATTCATCAAGAGCATCGGTGAGGTCCGTCGGAGCTGGTCCTAGCTCAACGAGGAACTGGCTGTACTGTTGCAGCGCTTGCCTTATAAAGCCCTGTATCTGTGAGGCGACCTCTGCAGAAAAAGGTTCGCATTAGTCTCTAGCAAGGTCTGTTTGTTTTCAAGAATCGTTTTCCTCTTTGTTGCGCCTGCAAGTGCTTGTTTATGTTATACGGTACACAGGGGTGCATTGAGTGTAGTGTGCCTGGCAGGGGCCGTCTGTGGCAGACGTAACATATGATTTCTGTGTTATTAGCTACTAAATAGATAGATACTGCCTGCAGGAAAATTAAAGAGACCTTTGGAGAGAAGAGAACCACTTGTATGAATATCAAGAGCTCAGATGGAAACCCAGTTCTAAGCAAAGAAGGGAAAGCAGAAAGGTGGAAGGAGTATATAGAGGGTCTATACAAGGGCGATGAACTTGAGGACAATATTATGGAAATGGAAGAGGATGTAGATGAAGATGAAATGGGAGATACGATACTGCGTGAAGAGTTTGACAGAGCACTGAAAGTCGAAACAAGGCCCCGGGAGTAGACAACATTCCATTGGAACTACTGACGGCCTTGGGAGAGCCAGTCCTGACAAAACTCTACCATCTGGTGAGCAAGATGTATGAAACAGGCGAAATACCCTCAGACTTCAAGAAGAATATAATAATTCCAATCCCAAAGAAAGCTGGTGTTGACAGATGTGAAAATTACCGAACAATCAGCTTAATAAGCCACAGCTGCAAAATACTAACACGAATTCTTTACAGACGAATGGAAAAACTGGTAGAAGCCGACCTCGGGGAAGATCAGTTTGGATTCCGTAGAAATACTGGAACACGTGAGGCAATACTGACCTTACGACGTATCTTAGAAGAAAGATTAAGGAAAGGCAAACCTACGTTTCGAGCATTTGTAGACCTAGAGAAAGCTTTTGACAATGTTGACTGGAATACTCTCTTTCAAATTCTAAAGGTGGCAGGGGTAAAATACAGGGAGCGAAAGGCTATTTACAATTTGTACAGAAACCAGATGGCAGTTATGAGAGTCGAGGGACATGAAAGGGAAGCAGTGGTTAAGAAGGGAGTAAGACAGGGTTGTAGCCTCTCCCCGGTGTTATTCAATCTGTATATTGAGCAAGCAGTAAAGGAAACAAAAGAAAAATTTGGAGTAGGTATTAAAATCCATGGAGAAGAAATAAAAACTTTGAGGTTCGCCGATGACATTGTAATTCTGTCAGAGACAGCAAAGGACTTGGAAGAGCAGTTGAACGGAATGGATGGTGTCTTGAAGGGAGGATATTAGATGAACATCAACAAAAGCAAAACGAGGATAATGGAATGTAGTCGAATTAAGTCGGGTGATGTTGAGGGTGTTAGATTAGGAAATGAGACACTTAAAGTAGTAAAGGAGTTTTGCTATTTGGGGAGCAAAATAACTGATGATGGTCGAAGTAGAGAGGATATAAAATGTAGACTGGCAATGGCAAGGAAAGCGTATCTGAAGAAGAGAAATTTGTTAACATCGAGTATAGATTTAAGTGTCAGGAAGTCATTTCTGAAAGTATTTGTATGGAGTGTAGCCATGTATGGAAGTGAAACATGGACGGTAAATAGTTTGGACAAGAAGAGAATAGAAGCTTTCGAAATGTGGTGCTACAGAAGAATGCTGAAGATTAGATGGGTAGATCATATAACTAATGAGGAAGTATTGAATAGGATTGGGGAGAAGAGAAGTTTGTGGCACAACTTGACCAGAAGAAGGGATCGGTTGGTAGGACGTGTTCTGACGCATCAAGGGATCACCAATTTAGTATTGGAGGGCAGCGTGGAGGGTAAAAATCGTAGGGGGAGACCAAGAGATCAATACACTAAGCAGATTCAGAAGGATGTAGGTTGCAGTAGGTACTGGGAGATGAAGAAGCTTGCACAGGATAGAGTAGCATGGAGAGCTGCATCAAACCAGTCTCAGGACTGAAGACCATAACAACAACAGCTACTAAATCGAGGTAATCGCCGAACAGCACAACTTTCCCCATTTTTCAAAAAATTTGTTAACCTTCAACATGAAAAATGGTGTTACATCAGAGTATCATGATTCTGAAAGTGTTCCGTCAGAGGAAAAATGTGGGACCGCTGCTCTAACGAAAGGTCCACCACTTCTCGTCGCTGACTTCTCGGTACGACCATGTCTGCGAAACGGCGGATCTCTGCACCGTGTGAAAGGTGACGGGGACGGCAGGCGAACCGCGGCGAATTATGCCGACGCGACGGCCCGGTGAATGGAATGGTGGCGTGCGGCGCGGGCGGCGAGATAACAGGCGCGTCCTCAAGACGGCAGACGGCCAGAAGGTGCCAGGCAGGCGGCGCGCCGTTTCCGGCAGGCGGCGGCTGACGCGCTGACGCCGAGGTGTGTGGGGAAGGCGCGCCGGCGCGGCCCAGCGCGACGTCAGCAGTATCAGCAGCGCCAGCGGCGGCAGAGCGGGCCTCCCGCGGGAGCGGCATTTCATCCGCAGCAACACGGCGGCGCCCTCCCTTCCCGCCGCGCCATATATCCAGACGCCAGCCGGCATGCGCGGCCCTTATCTGCAGGCACACTCGCCTGTGTACACTCCGCGCCCGATACACAAGCGCACCGCGCCGCCGCGCGCCACCTACCGTGTTACCGATAACCGCCGCCAGATAGCGCGCCAGTCTGGCTGTATCTGGTTCCGCACCGCGCACGCCCTCTCATTTCCGACCCCTGATGGAACCTACTGGTAGTAGGCGTGGGCGGGGAACGGGAGGGGGTGGGGGAAGGGGGTGGTCGGCGTGGCCGTTCGTAGGTATGAACCGGCGCTGATACTCGCGCCCGATCTCTGACGCGTATTATACCGGGATTAGCACGTTTTGACAGCGGATTTGCATGAACTCTACGTCGCTGTAAGTTTCGACGCTCTAATCCAGACACTGGCAACCTTTGGTCAGCCGCAGAGGGGCTTCATTCGCATACTTAGGTACAATGGGATCCCGGAAAATGTCATGACCCGATTTCTGAGAAATTTCGCTCAGTGGAGGACAGGTCACAATGAGTGAAACGTCTTTCGGATTAACCGTATGAGATATCTTGAACAGGGTGAACTCCTCCATGCCAACCAGCATGGATTCCGATAGCATCGATCATTTGAAAACCAAATCATACTTTCCTCACATGACATACTAAAAGCTAAAGAGGCAGTATTTTTTGATTTCCGAAAAGCATTTTATCCGTTAGGATATCTATGCTTATTGTCAAAAACTCGATCATATGGGTGTCAAGTGAAATTTGCCACTAGATTCAGGACTATTTGGTAGGCATGACGCAACATGATATTTAGCTGAAGCGTCATCGTCAGATGCAGAGTTATCTTCCGGTCTGCCTCAGTGAAGTGTTTTGGGACCCTCGCTGTTCGTGTTGTAGCCGACTGGGGTGGCTGAGCGGTTCTAGGCGCTACAGTCTGGAGCCGCGCGACCGCTACGGTCGCAGGTTCGGATCCTGCCTCGGGCATGGATGTGTGTGATGTCCTTAGGTTAGTTAGGTTTAAGTACTTCTAAGTTGTAGTGGACTCATGACCTCAGAAGTTGTTCAAAAATGGTTCAGATGACTCTGAGCACAATGGGACTTAACAGCTGAGGTCATCAGTCCCCTAGAACTTAGAACTACTTAAAGAAGTTAAGTCCCATAGTGCTCAGAGCCATTTTGTTCATGTTGTATATTATTGACCTTGCAGGCAATATTAATAATAACCCCTGACTTTTTTTTCAGATGATGCACTTATTTACAATGAAATACTCTGTGAAAGAGGCAGCGTAAATATTAAGTAAAGTTTTGATAAGATTCCAAAGTGGTGCAAAGATTGGTAACTAGCTTTCAATGTTCAGAAATGTAAAATTGTGCACTTCACGAAACGAAACAAGGGTAGTATATGACTATAAAATAATAATATCATAATAATAGTCACAGTTGAAATCGGCCAATCTGGTTGTAACACTTTGTAAGGATGTGAAATGGAATGATCACGTTGGCTGAGTTGTGGGTAAACCTCCTATTTGTTGGTAGAATACTGGAGAAGTGCAATCGGTCTACGAAGGAGATTCCTTACAAATCACTCATGCAACCCCTTCTACTAGAATGTTGCTCAAATGTGTCGATCTGTACCAAGTAGGATTGACAGGGGAAACTGCACGTAAACAGAGCACGGATGGGCACAGTTTTCGTGACCGGTGGCAGAGAGTTACCGAGATGTTGAAGAAACTGAACTGGCACACTCTTGAAGATAAACGCAAACTACTGCCGAGAAATTCTACTAACAAATTTTCAAGAAACGACTTCAAAAAACCACTCTACGAATCCCCCCAAGGATCGCTCATATAAGGATTGTGACGATAAGATTAGAATAATTACAGCACACAGGCCCATCCAAACCATCATTCTTCCTGCTTCCCATACCTGAATGGAACGGAAGGAAACCCTGGTAATTGGTACAACTGGCCGTACTCTCTGTCATGCACTTCACGGTGGTTTGCACAGAATATACGTATATGTAGACAGATCCGTAAATATTCGACCGGTTCTCAGAAAACGACTATCAAACTTTTCGAGGCAGTTTTTGTGTCTTTAGCGAGTGAGCAGTCCACTCCAAGCGGTGGCACAATGACTAGCATAGTGGCTTCACATTTTGCGCCCTGTGTTATAAACCCGTCCGTAGAATATGACTACACAAAAATTTTCCTATGTACATTTAAATATCAAGTGTAATAAGAAACATTTGTGCGGGAACCTTCTACGGAAATGGCTAGAGAAATGACTAACATAAAATAATGCACATAAAAACCATAACTGGGTTTCGAACAAGGGATGCAAAAGTGAGAGGCTGGTCACTGTGCCACCAGTTGAGCTGAACTTATCGCTCGTTAAAAGGTATCTAAAATATCTCGAAGGCCTTTGATGGTCGATTTTTCAGGTACAGTCGAGTATCTACAGGCAATCTGAGACACGTGTAGCCTTATTTTGATGCGTCTTCCACTGTTCGAAGTTTCTGCGAAACCGGATTGTGATACTTGCCGTGTTTTCCTCGTTAGGCTCGCGAGCTGATGTAACAGCAGCCATGGTAAAGTCGAAATTGCATCGCCGGTGGCAATTTTTGTGAGTTTAGGCACCGATATACATGTTACTAACGTCCTGGTACGTTGTGTCATGAAATTCAGCCTCAAAACACGCGTGTTGACGGTATTTTCATTCTGTGTTCACCATGTCTTCAGGTGTCCACATTTATTGGTGCGTCGTGAGCATTATGTCTTTATACACGACATTGTCAATTGCTGTCTTACAAACTACCGTTGCAATATTCTGCAACACTGTTGTTAGAGGAACAGTGTCCACTAAACGTAAATAAATGTAAACATCTGAAGATGGGGTGCCAGGCATCTAGAAACGTTGTCATGGAAAAATAAACGCCTATAAAAGTAACTGGTTGCAGCTAATGCAGTATAAATTGATTTCTGTTTCACAGTTGCCGTGTTCTAATACGTCCACAGTGGGCAAAAATTGTCTGTTGATCACAATACGAGGAAGAATAGGAAAAAAAAAATACTGCAATGAGACACGTAATCCCAGGCGACAAGCAGGAGGAGTTACTTTGTGACATTTGGGCATAGAAAGGTCATTAGGTTGTTTGAAAATCAGTGTGTTAATATGAACAAACACTATTATCAACGTTTTTTAAAGATTTGTCCAAAACTACTTCTGATACCTGATCGTGTAGGCATGAGTTGCCACTGTAATACTAAATAATTAAGCGTCATTTCCTTGTCTGTTTTAACGTTTAAGAGTCTAAATCGCTCGAACTTAGTATATATCGCATGTATTAGACATAAGCGAAACTAGAATAATGTGAACAGCAGAACGGCGAACGCTTGACCCCCGAGAAGAGTATAACGTGAGAGCCTCTCAGTCCCACGTATTTCTTTTGCAGCTGGACTGAAGCCAGTCGAAACGGGACCCGTCGCGCTGGCCGCCAGTTGCCTGCCTGTGCTCTAATTCCTTGTACAAAATTTAGTCGTAATGCCCTAATTATCTGCTTTGAAACATCAAGCTGTGCCTACTATATCATATTTTGGTGTTAGTCAGCCTCTACATTCTCATATTTCAGTGGGACACGTTGTTGACCACGATGGAAGACGTGGGTGAGACCTTCCTTGCGTTAATCTAAATTTTTTTGATACTCTGGAAATGTTGCACTATGTGATCATTCTTGAAATACCTACTGAGACGAGCGCGCCTCGCGGTCATGCCGCTTATTGCCAGTCATCTTGTTTTTATGGTTCTGTCGCCTCGTTTTCCTTTAATTCGATTTACTGGCGTCACTATGCTGCTGGTTTTCTTGCCCGTGAGTGGCAGCAGCAGCACTTCCCGATAAGTGCACTGTCGTACTGTATCTGCAGCTACTGCTAGTATTTCCGTGTCATCGTGTGTTTGGAGTTCAGTTGGGAGCTCAGTCGGGGCGCAGCAGTAGTGAAGTCGGGGACGGAGCGCCAGTGAGGTGCGGACAGCCAGTGCTCGCCGACCGCTGGCGACACGCAGGACTGTCCGAAGGAAGAAGATGGGAGCGGGAGGACCGGTGGTTGGTCGTTCGCCTCATCGGGCGACGTTTATTTGGTCTTTTGACCGTTTCTGGGCCCCGTCACTTGGTCATCGTGCTGGCCGTGGGTCGGTTCCTTCCTTGCGCAGAGATGTCGTGGCCAATGGGCAAGAGTTACCTTTGCATGGAAGGGTCCGAGCCAGTGTGCCAGGGTCGCCGTGTCTGCGAGTTCCGAACGGACATGGGGTGGAGTCGGGTTGGAGCTGCAGTCAGCTTCGGACAGTCAAGACTCACCCGACCGTTGCCGACACGCGTAACTTGAATGGAAACGACCTGGGTCGGTCGTTCGGTCGGTCGTCGCATTGGACGACGTGTATTTTGTCTCAGACCTCTTGTGGAAACTCTCTGTGTGACGAATTGATTCGTTCTTGTTGTTCCACAGTGATTGCTTTTACGATTGTTCGAGTGCTTGTGCAAGTGCGTTTGCGTGCAACTACGTGTAGCTTCTGTGATTTCCACTGAGCAGATGTATGCTGTGTGCGGACTGAAGTAGGCAGTTCATCGGTTGGGATAGAGGGAACTGATTACGTTGTTGGTTGGTTCTACAGGCGTCGCTAAATTGTGTTGCCACCTGTTGTTACGCTTGGCCGCCTGTCTCGCCTAAACTGTTGTTAGAGTTTCCTCCCCAGACCAACCCTTGGAACACTTCTGAGCACCACTGTTTGTTTTTTTGATTGTCATTTTATTTGGTCGCAGGTACTGCGTCAGGCCTTCAGCTGTGTGTTAATATTTCCTGTTTGATGTTTAGTATATGGCCTTCAGCTGACTTCATGACAACTATTTTAAGATTATGCCTTCAGCTGTGTTTTATTTAAAATGCTTGTTGCTTTGTATTTAGGCCTTCAGCTGTGTTTGTTTCAGAATCTCTGGCTTTAACATCTAAATCCTTGTCTGTAAGGCTTCACTTTAATTATCTCGAATTCTTGAAACGGCCTTCAGCCGTGTTCAGTAAATGTTTATCTTAAGGTCATCTTAAATTATTCGTGAGTAGTTGTTGGGCCTTCAGCCGACATGTTTTGAAACGTCCCCTTAGAAAATTTTTTTTATTACTGTGCTGATAAACCTCTTACGTTGTTTGATTTTCAAACAGCTGAGCAAAACTGAACGTACTCAGACATTTCTCTCTTTACTTATTCTGATCATCACTAAACTGACACACAATATTTTTAGCGCAACGCAATCTGACTTTCAATAATTACTACAAAAAATGGCCCTAACAATAACCTATACCTTTCATGAATGACTTACCTCATAAAAATCTTCGTTACTCGAGCTACTGCAATACAGTGAGCGCCAATACTGTCAGTTAATAAAAGATTCTAACTACTGAAGGCAGTATCTACTGATAGGCATCGTTAGCAAATGAAAGATTTTGATAGAGAACAAACAATGTATTTACCTTAATAGTGTTCAAAAGTCATTATACAAATTTACTCTCTCTGATGATGGATACACGTCCAGATCACCCGCTCTCAAAACTCCGGCATCTCTCTCCCCACATCGACCACTGCTGGTGGCTCGCCTCCAACTGCGCAACACTAGGCGCTGTTCACATCAAACTGCCCAACACTACAATAGCGAATGTTCCAACAATTGCAACCAGCCACAGACTTCACACAGCACAGTCAGTGATTTTCATATAGAGCACTACGTGGCGTTACCACCATAAAAACCTAAACAGCCTACTTACAGTTTTTGTTGTACTGTGTAAAACCATATCATTTAAGCCTCTCTTTTATTATGTAAAAATTTTGTATTATGCGTTCAGACGAAGAATTTATTTGAATTTTACTGAATATGGCCTTCAGTCGAAAATCGTAAATGCTTGGCTTCTAAAGAATTTCCTTAGCTGATCTGAGATATTATTTCGGCCTTTAGCCTAGAAGATATTGCAATTTTACTAAAGTAAGG
Organism: Schistocerca cancellata; assembly: GCF_023864275.1. NCBI lineage: Eukaryota > Metazoa > Arthropoda > Insecta > Orthoptera > Acrididae > Schistocerca > Schistocerca cancellata. The sequence goes on from NC_064633.1 coordinate 456,742,926, forward strand.
CCTTCAGCTGTTACTCTAAATTCTTATGGTTTAAAAGGAATCATTTAAACTTATTGTGGAGAAGTTACATGGGCCCTCAGCCGTGAATTGATCTTTGTTATTTTAAAGAGAAAACTGTGCATTGGTTTGAGCAATAAAGTTGTGTGTGTTCTTGTATAACTAACAACAATTGACCTTGGCCCCTTTCCACAACCTGATCCGCTCTGTCCTGCAACAACCAGCAGATTTCACCTACCTCGCTGACATTTCTTCTTATGACGGTAGAGGAATAATTCACAGGCTGACATGTCAGGAGAGTGCGGGCAAAGGAAGGGGAAGCACCGCTGTTCTGGCCACAGACGCAAGGTCGTGTCCGACCTCTGTCAGTGACGCCCTCGAGATGTTTTGTGGAAGGGGTTGATCTCGTTAGCAGCCTCTGCTGCTCGGTAAAGTAGCTGGCCATTGGCATCATGAGGCTGAGTGCATTCCAAATTTCTGTCCATTCCAAATTTCTGTCCTCCCAACAAGGAAAAATCCTTGGCAGTACAAGTAATCGAAAACGGATCCCCACAGTTAACCGGTCCGACTATTCAGCAGTGGGGGTGGACACGCGTGTTCTGGGCACGAGTCAAAATTTGACTGCCCAAAGAAGCAGCGTGTGGATCATGTGCAGAACCACCTGAACCACTGTGGAAGGCAGCGCGGGATTAGCCGAGCGGTCCAAGGCACTGCAGTCATTTACTGCGCGGCTAGTCCCGGTGGAGGTTCGAGCCCTCCCTCGGACATGTTTGTCCTTAGGATAATTTAGGTTGTTAAGTAGTGTGTAAGCTAAGGGGCTGATGACCTTAGCAGTTAAGTCCCATTAGATTTCACGCACATTTGAACATTTGAACCACCGTGGAGGAACTTCGCATAGAGTCACGACTACTCTCACGAGCTTTCGATAGTATGCTGCTGTGATGGTGTGCCTCTTAAATACTTTAGCACACCACCATGACAATCCGAATAAAAAACGATCTCCATCGGCATACCCAACGATTTTTCGGTCTTCTGCTTTTCTGGTGGTGGTCAATCCACATGTTAACACCTCCTGCTATTTTCTGGTCTAATACGCCGTGATCGATGTTATAAAGCTCTCCCCTGACATTTCGTCTCCGACTGCGGGAGACTTCCTTCGAGGTAACGCGGCGTCAGGCCCTATCAGCCCGGGAGTTTTAAATGAAGACAGTACCGGCCGTGAAAGCCTGCTGAAACCAGATAGTGAAGGAAAGGCAGGATTCGGTTACGATTGCGGACGGGGCTGTAATCAGTTACTATTGTTTGCCTTTTACAGTTACACACAATTTTTTTAAACCAGTAATTCCAGACTCAACAAAAATTAAAAAAATACCAGACGTTATTAATCAAGGAATAAACAACTGTGTAAATAGTAGTGTTTTCAGTGGGTTACAATTTAGCAAATTATCATTAAATACAGACACAGCAGATAATGTTTTAAAAGCAAGCCACTGTGATCTGAGCAGAAGGCCTTACACGCCAGGAATGGCAATAAATTAAAAATTGTTTAAAACTCGCTGCAACTTAATTGGGTATTGAAGTATTAAAGGCAAGTCACCAGAAACACAGCAGAAGGCATCAGACGCCAGGAATGGCAGTAAATAAGGTTTTAAAGGCTTACTGCGTAAATACAAATACCAAATTAGAATTTTAAGGCAAGTGACCACAATCACGGCTGAAGGCCTTACACGCCAGTAACGGCAACAATGTAAAAAATTTAGAAACCTGATGTAAAACAGCAAATATAATAGCAACGGTTAATTTAAAACAACAAGCAACTGATCACCAAACGGGTGAAATAAGATGATGGTAAACATCGTGACACAACCCTTAACATCCACTGAACACTACACAGCTCGATTTATTCCAGAAGGCGACCAAAAGTATTAACTAGACATATATCACCTTTAATGTTGGCATTACAAGGTATTGTAATAAATAATACAATAATAAAACACACGGGCCAGTTCATCAGTTCCTTAAAGGGTACTGAGGAAAATTACACCCGCAGTATGTGTCAACTGAAGGAGCGTTACATTGAACTACTGACCATCTGACATCCTTTCAGAACACACATGTGTTACAAGAACCAAGGGCCACAAACGGTCCAGCAACAAACACTTTCGCGAGCGATGAGATAGGCAGCCAAGAGTCACATTCACTTCAAAAGATGGTAACTCAGACTAGTAGCAGTCTAACGAATGACTAATGATAATCTCGCTGAAGCTACCTGACGTCCGATAAACCAAATGCAACGATGGAACAATACGCTAAAGAGGTAACTGGGGCGTTAGCGGCCACCGGCAAGAAAATTACCGCTGGTTAAACTCAGCAAATTGTAACAAGTTTAACGTAGTAAATAGTAATTAGAAGTCGAGGAAAGCTAATCAGATCCGCTTTCCCCAAGCACTCTACTCGCTGATCTTCGTCTCGGCGACACTGCGAGCAGCAGCACGAATCCAAGTCACTGGAGAACCGCGAGATATCATAATGATGGAGGCTTCTCTACCTGGATTGAAATGCACTCATCTTAAAGCTTAATGGATCCGGTTTACGACGAGGTCCTGCACCCTCGTGACTACAGCCCTTCCATCCGGCAGTACAATGTGCATTTTCGTGTAATGTTTGTTTGCTACACTTGCATTCTTAGTTGCATTTTATAAGTCAAACATACCGAAATGTATTACGTTGACTTACTTTTTACTTCAACAATCTTCTATATTTTATGCCCTTCTAAAATCGTCAGCGTGGAGCCGATTTGTAGTATTATGAACACTGAATAAATCCTCAACTACTCAAATCCCACCACTTACTGTACTGAAAGAGAAGATTGTGTAATGATAGATCCGAGGATGACAACAGGATTCCCGATACCGTTGGGGCAGCACTAGGTATATGTTGTATTAATGCTGTATGTAGAATCACTGTCGGTGTTTTTTGAAACATTACTCTCATGTGAACTATTTATTTATTTTATTTATTTGACCTGTTATGGTTAGGGTCGACAAGACCTCTCTCGCATGGGCCAGAGTTTTAAACATACAGTTCCATTTTCACGTCAGAGTTTTAATTTTAACATGACAATTTTAATATGGCACAATATGGCATATTAATATGACCAATGGTATTAAAATGATCTGAACGTGTATAGCAACACTATGAGTAAATAATACTATGAACTAATTTAGATATACTGACAATATTTCTGCTACTGCTGTCTCTGATACCACAGACAATGGTCATAAAAGTATTAACAGCAATAATAATAATAATAAGAAGAAGAAGAAGAAGATTAATAATGATAGCAATAACAATAAAGATAGGGGCGGTTATAAAAAGAATGTATAGCTGTGTAAAGTAGAGGTTTCAAGATAGAGCAAGTTCTGGGGAACGGAAATTTAATTAGTACCAGCTAAGAATTGTGGGAAACAAGGAAGATCTAGCTGGGAGAAGAATTTGCAACAATAACGAGTGCGTATAGGAACAAAGATAGTCATTATTTTTGCTTCAGTACATATGTCATTACAAATCTTTGACGTTATTCTGTCCACCATAGAATGCTGAAGGTTTTTCAAAAGTCGGGTTGCAGCTAGTGAAAAGGGCCTCGGGAAAGGTGCTGGAAGATGGAGAGAGACAGAAAGTATTTTGCTCTGAGGGAAAGGATGTTTCTGTCATGTTGTTTAGACAACACCTTACAGGTCGATGAATACTATGAGGCACAGTATACTTTGATAAGGCTTTGGACTAGACAGAGAGTATGGAATCTCTGCACTTGTCGGCATGCAGCCAGCATAGCCGTGCATATGATTGTGGAATATTATTAAAGAAAAGACTTCGCAAAATAAAGAGAACAGGCATTCATAACCAATTCAAGCACCGTCAGCTTTCTTGGGAAAGACATTATTATAAATGATTGTACAAGTTCCTTTTTCAGGTCCAGAAGGAAGAACTATTTATGTTTTTTTTTGGGGGGGGGGGGCATGGGGAGATACTGATGCCTGCTTGCACATTGTAGTTACGTGCTTAGTCCAATTTAGATCTTCTTCTATTCCTGATCCTAGACTGTTTGCTGTGGGAGAGAAGTTGATATTGGTCCCTTTTAGGATAAAAAAAATGGCACTGATCCCTGATCTTTCGAGCTAATGTGACTAGACGCACCAACAACTACCTCTAGAGTTTTGGATGGATTGGGCTTCAACCCTATATTTTGCGCTGATTTTGGAAGATGCACAAAGATCGGTACTGAGAAAGACAACATACCTCACATATCAAAAAAAGTTTTGCACCGCTCCGGTTCCCAGAACTCATGATTATAGACGTCAACTGTGGCTATTCTATCACAGACACAGTCCCTTTGACTGTTCATAGATGTCACTAAACCCTCCCAAAGATGAATAACCATGAATGAGCAGCCGAAAAAAAGTAAATAATCTTTTGTTTTTGTGAAAAACGTCTATTCTAAGAAAGTAGAGCCGGCCAGGTGTGGCTGAGCGGTTCTAGGCGCTTCAGTCTGGAACCGATCGACCGCTACGGTCGCAGGTTCGAATCCTGCCTCGGGCATGGATGTGTGTGATGTCCTTAGGTTAGTTAGGTTTAAGTAGTTCTAAGTTCTCGGGGACTGATGACCTCATAAGTTAAGTCCCATAGCGCTCAGAGCCATTTCAACCATTTTTTAAGAAAGTAGAGTAGTCCCACCATCTTCGTACAAGCGTAACGTGAGCTGGAGAAGACTCATTCTCTTACTCCATTTAGCACTGTGACAAATCTAATTCCGCGTTCCATCACTATGACTCACTTCGTTGGCACCGTGGGTCAATTTGGCAAAACCGCTGTCAGCGGATAACTTTTTACTGCAGATTTCAATCTGGCACACCCATATATTCCCTTTCACCTATGGCGCCAACCAGAATTAGCAGAAAAACTTTATTTTCTTTCTTCTAATTCTTTTAGAAAGAATAGTGCGTTCTCCTGAATATCGAACCAGTTGTTGGACTTCCTTTACCTCGCTGTTCCGTAATCCATAATTCAAGTGCTTCACTAGTATCTTCATAATCAGACGTTTTCTTGATTTTACTATTCTTAATTTTGATTTTTTTTAGAAGAAGAAGAACACGATTTGGTCGAACACCACCGCTCTAGGTTCGTTACATTTAGTCGCCATTCACCTACAGCTACCTTGCCTACACCCAACTCTGCCGCGGCCTTTTTTACAACCTTCGATTTGTCCAATCTTTCCAGTGCTAAATCTGTCTTCTCGAAAGAAACAAATTTCCTCTTCTGTTTGGATGACATAGCGCTCATGTTGGCAAAAAATGACAGCAATAATATTAGATATGTATCACGACCCGACTACACATACACACCTCACTGAGCCTGAGCGTTCACTGGCTGACGGGAGGCGAGCGAAACGACACTAGCACCAAAGCGGACGCGATTGTAAACAATGTACGGGCAACCAAGGAAGGCTAAATAAGATACAGTGAACGACCAGTAACCAATTTGAAAGTAGTATACAGTCTGGCCCATAAGTTCATCAAGGTAGAAAAGTTCAATTGTTAGTCGTGCTCTCAAAATAAAGCAGCACCAATGCAGTGAACAAACTTGTGCAACATACAGATTCAGGTGATGTTAAATTCTGAATTACAATTTTATTCTAGTACTAAAAGTAACACAATAAACTGTTGAAGAAATAGTCATCGCCGGCCGGAGTGGCCGAGCGGTTCTAGGCGCTACAGTCTGGAACCGCGTGACCGCTACGGTCGCAAGTTCGAAACCTCCCTCGGGCATGTACGTGTGTGTTGTCCTTAGGTTAGTTAGGTTTAAGTAGTTCTAAGTTCTAGAGGATTGATGACCTCCGATGTTAAGTCCCGTAGTGCTCAGAGCCAAATAGTCATCAAAACTTTCCAGCTTATATGAAAGAGGAACTCAAAAATTATGAACTCCAAAGCTAAATCTATTTACACGTCAACTGCTCTGAAGATTATACGATACATGACAAGGAAACAAAAAGGAAGTTTGAAGTTTGGAGTAAATGATATGATATGATTCTTACATACAACAAAGGAAATAGCATTGTAATTTACACTACAGAACACATGATCAGTGCCGTCATTCATAGGCAATGTGAGAAAGAGGTGTGCTGAAACAGAATGATTGCGAGATGCGAATTAATTAAAGGAGACACCTCTCCCCATCCACACACCCACGCACAGTGATAGGGGAATCTTATTCCAACAATTTTTTTATACAAACAATAAATCATGTACCTAACAACTTTGGTTTAAACTGCTCAAGGTGTTCCTGGCTTGTTTCCTTGTCACCCCCTTTCCATTCCCACCCCAGAATAAGATAGTAAGAAACGAGTAAACGCCGATTCTTTAAACAATCCAACACACCAATATAAAACAGCTTCAACGTCTGATCACTGTACAAATGGCCTGATTTGTGAAACTGGATGAGAGTAGCACTGGTAATTTGGGCTCCGTTTTAAGAAACCCAAAGTTTTCACGCACATCTTCGTTTATGATGCAGTATGTCCTGAACTCTGTGTTGTACAGTAATATACGGCTGCAGACATAATCACTGGTGTATATGGATATTATTTGCAAAATGTCAGTTCTAGAGAAGTAACAAATTAAAACGTCATCCCTGATGCGGCACGGCTTCCGCGTGAAAATCGAAAATATAGTAAGCGAAAAACTTTTTTCCTTTCATCATTTTGTGTGGGTTGTCAACGAGAAAAAGTCTCGTAAAAATTTGATACTATGTGCGGTGTTTGATGCAAGTCGCCAAGTTGTCTTACTTTCAAATAATGGTTGAACACAGTCTGGCTATTTGCATGTGTTGTGTTACGCTTGTTTATCACGTCCACCCCCACTCCTTAGTGAAATAGGTCGTTCTTGCTCTCCAGACATGATGTGATATCCGTACCTAGTTGGATTAAAATAGATCCACATACCTACACTTGATACGCACATTTTGCACCAGCTGAGAAACCTGGCAGACCCGGGAATTCACTTGCACCACTCTTCTATTACTCCACCTCCTCCCCCGCACCACACACACCTCTTTCAATTCATCTCCTCCTTCGCCTTCTCTCGGTATATCTTCTCCCATCCTTTGTCTCTACTCACAGCCTCCTCCACTACTCCATCCCTACCGATTTATCCACCTCTCCTGTCAATCCATCCCCCTGTCCATCACTTCCATTCCACTCTATCTCTGTCCACCTCCACCATCCCCTCCATGTGTCCACTTCCTCTAAACCCCACTCCAACACCTACCGACCTTCTGTCTGTACATCTACCCCTACCTCTCTTTCTGAATTCTCCTCTTCCATCGTCTGCCCGCCTGCTCCTCCCCTCTCTTTTTTAATCACCTCTTCCCCTCTATTCGCCAACCTCCTCACGCTTTCTCTGTCCTTCTCCTCCCTACCTCTCTTTTTGTTCAACTTCTGCTCTTTTCTTTCTCTGTCCATCACCACCTTTATTCTCTATCTGTCTATCTCTTCCTCTTCACTTTTCCTGTCAATTTCCACCTCCCCTCTGTTTGTCTCCTCCTCCCCTGTTTCTCATCCTGTGTCTTGCTGGCCCTGTCTCTGAAGATCTCCTCTTTCTCTGTGCATCTCTTCCTCCTTCATCCTCGCTACATGTTCATCGTCACAATAGGAGGCTAGTGGTTATTACAACTACAGTATTTGTTTCCAGTCTGTAATTAGTATGTGTACCTAATTTGACTGAAAACGTCCCATGGGTTTACGATGACCGTTTCATCCGTTGCTTCACTCGCATACACAGATGCCACATATATTTCACATAATATGTAACATATTTAACGCGTATCTATACACATACGTCAAATGTGCGTCTAGCTAATTTCACTATACAGTAACATTTTCACGCAGATTGATGTTTACGACATTGTACCTTCTGAACTATGTGTTATACAGCGATATAATTTTGTAGGTACATCCAGTGCTATATTTGTCTACTATCTACTACGTTGTGAATAGACTTAGTTGCCAAGAACTAATAAATTAAAACTCCATGCATGTTGCAGCAGATTATCACGTTTCTCAGTGTTTATGACACCATATGTCCTGAACTATGTGTCGTAAAATTATATATTTTTGTAGGTACATGTAAATACTGTCTGCGAAATGCGAAATGTGTTGCGAAGAGAAATAGTAGGAAATAAGTAAAAATTAAAACGCAGGGGCATGATGTGGTAGTTATTTCTCGCATCTCAGTATTTGACATTTATATTTGCTGAACTATCAGTCATACAGAGACATATTTTTATAGGGACATCAGCAGAAAATGTGGATACTGTCTGCGAAAAATGTTACGAATAGAGTTAGTACCAATGAATAAATAAATTTAAACATGCTGCATGATGCCGTAATTTTTCACGCATTCAGTGTTTATGAAGTCGTATCTCCTGAACTAAGTATTGTTCAGTGATTTAATATTTCTAGTACATTCAGTGGTATATGGAAATATTGTCTACAAAATGTGTCAGGAATACAGTTAGTAACAAAGACGTAATAAGTTAAAACGTCATGCTTCACTTGGCAGTTTTATTGCATAAACAGCGACAAACTATGCTAATCCTGTTTTGGAGGTCGTCGGCGAACAATAATGTTTCGTAAAGGTTTGAAATTATGTGTAAATTTTGCCGAAAGTCTCTCATTCTCAAATACTGAAGAATAAATATTTGGGTATCCTCGCGTCGTGGGATGCACTGTTTCTTCACCCCCACCCCGATCATTTCTAAATGGGTGGCTCTTACCAGAACACAGATTCTTTCCAGACAGTAATTGATATGTGTACCAAGTTTGGTCAAAATCGGTTCGGTGGTTTAGGAGATGTGGAAAACGAATACAGACATACATACATAATCTACTGGCCATTAAAATTGCTACACCAAGAAGAAATGCAGATGATAAACGGATATTCACTGGACAAATATATTGTACTAGAACTGACATGTGATTACATTTTCACGGCCGGCCGCGGTGGTCTCGCGGTTCTAGGCGCGCAGACCGGAACCGCGCGACTGCTACGGTCGCAAGTTCGAATCCTGCCTCGGGCATGGATGTTTGTGATGTCCTTAGGTTAGTTAGGTTTAAGTAGTTCTACGTTCTAGGGGACTGATGACCACAGCTGTTAAGTCCCATGGTGCTCAGAGCCATTTTTACATTTTCACGCAATTTCGGTGCATAGATCCTGAGAAATCAGTACCCAGAACAACCACCTCCGGCCGTCATAGCGGCCTTGATACGCTTGGGCATTGAGTCAAACAGAGCTTGGATGGCGTGTACAAGTATGCTGCCCATGCAGCTTCAACACGATACCACAGTTCATCAAGAGTAGTGACTCGGGTATTGTGACAAGCTAGTTGTTCGGTCACCAATGACCAGACGTTTTCAATTGGTGAGAGATCTGGAGAATGTGCTGGCCAGGGCAGCAGACGAACATTTTCTGTATCCAGAAAATCCCGTACAGGACCTGCAACATACGAAAGTGCATTGTCCAGCTAAAATGTAGGGTTTCGCAGGGATCGAATGAAGTGTAGAGCCACGCGTCGTAACACATCTGAAATGTAACGTCCACTGTTCAAAGTGCCGTCAGTGCGAACAAGAGGTGACCGAGACGTGTAACCAATGGCACATTATACGATCACGTCGGGTGATACGCCAGTATGGCGATGACGAGTACACGCTTCCAATGTGCGTTCACCGCGATGTCGCCAAATACGGATGCGACCATGATGGTGCTGTAAACAGAACCTGGATTCATCCGACAAAATGTTGTTTTGTCATTCGTGCATCCAGTTTCGTCATTGAGTACACCATCGCAGGCGCTCCTGTCTGTGATGTAGCGTCAAGGGTAACCGCAGCCATGGCCTCCGAGCTGATAGTCCATGTTGCTGCAAACGTCGTCGATCTGTTCGTGCAGACGGTTGTTGTCTTGCAGACGTCCCCATCTGTTGACTCAGGGATCGAGACGTGGCTGCACGATCCGTTACAGCCATGCAGATAAGATACCTGTCATGTCGACTGCTAGTGATACGAGGCCGTTACGATCCAGCATGGCGTTCCGTATTACCCTCTTGAACCCACCGATTCCATATTATGCTAACAGTCATTGGATCTCGACCAACGGAAGCACTACTGTCGCGATACAATAAACCGCAATAGAGATTGGCTACAATCCGACCTTTATCAAAGTCGGAAATGGTACGCATTTCTCTTCCTTACACGAGGCATCACAACAACGTTTCACCAGGCACGTTGTAGGTGTTGCCACCGGAGCCAACCTTGTGTAAATGCTCTGAAAAGCCAATGATTTACATATCACAGCATCTTCTTCCTGTCGGTTAAATTTCGTGTCTGTAGCACGCCATCTTCGTAGTGTAGCAATTTTAATGGCCAGTAGTGTACATACATACATACACCCATTTTTGTAGTATTTATGGATATAGAATTAGCTATCGTTACAATGTGGACAGTTGGAAGACGATGACTATGTCACACGTTTTGTTCGTAAATTGGAACCATGCACCTTTAGAGCAGGACGACTAATCATCCCTCATCCTACAAGAAATAAACAAGGGTCTCTGAGTATCCAACAACGAAAAATAGCAGTTTCCTGTATTCTCGCTCATAAGACATGCGTGCAAATGTAAGCTCGCGTGACTGAGAAATCCTAGTATCGATGCCCATTCTGAAGAAAAATCGGAAAGGAAAGATGCGAACGACGCGGTGGGAAAGGAGTCGTGCTTCAGACTTGTAACGTACGGAATGGTTCGCGGATGTCGCGAGTTCCGCGGGAAATGAGACCCCGGCGGGGTCGGAAGCAGCACTGCCGGTCTCTGCAGGCGGCGGTGTCCACCACGAGGAGTGCGTGGGCGTTGGGTGGAGGGGGGGAGAGGGGGAAGGGGGTGACGTACTGGCTGAGCGCCGGCATTGGCGTCTGCGCCCGCTGCTCAGTACGTCACCCAACAACTAGCCCACTTCGTTGCCACGAAAATTAGTAGCACCGATGCAGTTTAATTTTTGACAATACTTGGTTGTAAGAGCCAAGTAACTACCTAATGTGTGAATGATGGGCGTATGGAAAGCAGATGTAAGTCTTAAGTCTGTAAATAGCGGAAATTTAATTTTAAATCTTGTACATAATCAGACTGTTCTTAACTGAGGCTCAAAGAAATGAATAATTTACTTTAATTTTTGACAATACTTGGTTGTAATAGTCAAGATACAAGCAAATATCTGAATGATGGATTTAATGAAAGCAGATGTAAGTAATAAACTTGTAAATATTATAAGTTTAAATTTAATTCATGTATATAATTCTACTGCTCATTGGCTGAGGATCATTAAAATGAATGAAACCCAAGTTTTTCTAATTACATTTTTGTAATGTGTTTACCTGACATGTTCCACACCCAGGAGTATTCACTCTTTTATGGTTCTATGGAATGAATAATTAATCTAATCTAATATAATCTAAAGTAAACAAGTTGGTTCAAATGGCTCTGAGCTCTATGGGACTTAACATCTGAGGTCATCAGTCCCCTATACTAAGAACTACCTAAACCTAACTAACCTAAGGACATCACACACATCCATGCCCGAGGCAGGATTCGAACCTGCGACCGTAGCAGTCGCGCGGTTCCGGACCGAAGCGCCTAGAACCGCTCGGCCACCGCGGCCAGCAGTAAACAAGTAATCTCATAGTAACATTAAATGAGGGAAACAACAGACCTTTTTTTTGTGTAAGAATACGCCAGTTTCGCATTCAAAAAATCCATCGTCAGGTGTGTTAACATTGAACGATTCACGTATTTACTCTTCACAAAAGGCAGTTTTTAAAATTAAGTCATCATAATCACGTAAGGCCGATGAGAATAGTATTCATATGTTATCTTTTAAATCATATACGAAAAACCAATATAGGCGAGTCCCATCGTCCATCGTCAAAGCAATAAAGATAAGGAACTCGTTGTAAACCGGTGTTCCAAGTTAAAATGATTAGCCTCGAAAACTAACTTATAAAACAAGGGCACATTTCAGAAACTATAAAGAATGAAAGAAATCTCAAGAAACGACAGCCGATAGAACACCGGAATAAACAAATCAAATGTAGGTAGCCTAACTTCAAGTAGGAAGCAGAAAAAAAGAAGCAAAGCTGGACTCATGCCTAATACATAGACTGCTCAGCGAGGTAACACGGCACCCAACTGACAACGGAAAATTACTATGTGTCAATAAACTAAATTGAAGAAACTTACCGATAGCCCAATATTTTTTATTTGTGCCAAATTTCGCTTTTAAGAGGTACAATGTGTCATGAAATGCAATTTGGCATTTTGGGTTTACAGACAGTATCTTCTAAATGGTTTCATATGAGCTGCTACGTGATTAATGTTCTTGAAAACTGTATGATCAACTTTTGTAATAATTTGAAATTTTGGGAAATACCTCGTCGCCATTAGTGAGTTCTGAAAAATGAAAACTTTTGTTACATCAAAAATTAAAGCTTTCTGTGTAACAAAGCCAATTCCTGAAATACAAGCTTTTGGAAAATCAGATATGCACAATGTGCTGTTGGAGAATTTTCAACATATCTAATAAAATTACTAAAGATTCGTTACTGTTGAATGATCATGATGTCAATATCCGCTTGAAAAATAATGCTGTCAAGCTGCAATCACTTGTACACAACCAATTTCTTCGCCAAGATTTACTAATGTACTGACAAGTGCCTGCCACAAATCAGGATCTTTAGAGGATCTCCCTTGACAATCTGAAATCTTGCTGAATTTGTTCTTTATTGTCTTCTCCATAGCGTATGTTACGCGAAGAACTATCTTTCATTTTGTGCACATGATGTAAAGAAACGTCATGTTTTAAGCATTTCCTTAAAGATTATTATTATTCTAATTTTTTGTAGTAATAATGAGTTACTTAATATTCTCAATTAACAGAATAAAAACATTTGAAAGGGTAAAATATAAAATAATGAATGTAAAACGTAAAACAATATAAAACATAAAACAAATATAGGTAAAATTAATAATTAGCGTAGCAACGAACGTTTCGATGTTTTACTGAGGTGTGTTTAAAATATACAGGTAGCACATTGAGTATAGCTTATTTTCCGAGCATGGTATCTGAGAAAAAAATCATTATTACACAGGTATGTGTGTGGGTTGAAAGCTTCTTCGTTTTATGTGGTAAAAAAGGTTTTCATTTTTCAGAATTAATTAATGTTGGTGTGGTATTTTGCCAAATTTCAAATTGTTACAAAATTTCATCATACAGAACACTACTTACATATCAACATTTATTGAAAAACATTTTTTTATGTATCGTCTTTTCAAAGGCATTTCCTCTAATCCGAAAATGCCAAATTATCTATCGAGGTGTGTATGAAACACCATTAAAGGTGAAACTGGGCACACACACACACACGCAACAAAAAAAAATTGCGCTGCTTTTCCCTCCATACACACGCCAAGTTTCATTAAGATTGTTTATTAAGACTTAGGAATGATCCCCTGTGAGCCAATCTCGCAGAACACCGTTATGCGATCACGCGGGAAATGGGGCATGCGGAAACTTACAGAAGGGCCGAGTCGTTTGTACCGACGAGAAGGATGAAAAGTTGCTGCACAGTTTTACCAAACTAACCCTCCAGCAATCAAGGGGCTAAATCTACTGAAATCTAAAAGTAATGTGTAAAAACGTGCTCATATCAATCGATAAAAAATTTATTTAAACAATTAATAAGTCTTTCATGAGGATATTTATTTCAATGTGTGATAAATTTCCAATCCTTCAAAAATATTAATTGTATTTCCTTTGCTTTCTTGATGCAGTATCCATAACCGAATTCCCAGTTTTTACTGCAGATGGGTACTTCGGCTGATTTGGAACTTAGGCTGTTAACGTGCTCCTTACAGCGTATTTCAAAATTGCCAACGCCTTTACCGATGAGATTTATACCTTTTAGAAGTCGACTTTTCCCTGTGTCTGAAGCTCTCACCATTATTCCTGGGAATTAAGTAGACCAGAAGTATGCTTTTAGAAGTCAAACGTTTGTCAGTCCTTCTGGAAACGTTACCGTAGTAGGTATTCCTTATCATTACCTGACCTACAGCACATGGGACAAAGGGTAATGGAACGCTCAAGCGATCTTCTGGCCCAGGAGAATTACGATTCTCATTCTTGGTCTTTAATACACTCCTATTAATGTTAGTGACAAAGTCAGCCCCATGTCCTTTGGACAGATTTTATGATCGCATCCAATTTACTATAGAGAAGTGCATTAACGGAACACCGCCTTCCTTAGAAATTTCTATTAGGCTTCGGGAGAACACTATTCATTACGATACTTACAGAAAACCTACAACTACCGACCATGTAGTTCATATTTCTTCAAACCATCCAATACACTAAAAGATGGCGGCGTTTGTTTTAGGTCTTTGTCATTTTAGGCTAGTCAGCGTAACAGTATTTTTTAAGTTCACTTATTTCTAACTCGTAAGTTTGTTTAATCAGATTTTACTTAAGGGATCAAGTATGCCTAGTACACAGCGTAATATGCAGAACAACGGCCACGACCATTACTTACTCCATTACAGTTCTGTCTAAATGAAACTAGTAGTTTCTATGAAGTGCCTGAATGCGTCAATTCTTCTGTCAGGTAATCCCGGTGTAAGGGAAATCTTATTTTTCATCATGCAATAGACAGTGCGCATTTTTGTGACGACTACAGGGAATAATTAAGGAACTAAAATTGTTTCATTAGTCGCAAAATACACATTATTCAAAAACTATCACAAGAACTTTGATGCAGGAATTAAAACGGAAACTTTTTGATCGCCCCTTATATGCACTGTATGTTACTCATCTTACCATGAGAATTTCAAACATCTTCCACCAATTTACACTGTCGAACCCATTTTCGAGTCCGACAACATCTACGATGATGTCATATAAAATATATAATGTCAACAAATCAAAGTCCCAGTTGATGGAAGTCTTCTGTAATGTAACATCATATAGTGGTTTGATTTTCTTTCCTCTGTTAGTCACTTGTGTAACAATGGTATCTACCATAGTTTAGTACTCGATGTGGAGTGCAAGTTTGGGCTTAAAATTTACGGGTGTGCACTTTGAACTTCGCGCCACGTCCTCTTGTCACGGCTGCGTCTGCTTATTCACCGATTCGTGCTTAAAGGCTGAACAAAAGCTCTATTAAAAGTGGTCTTGATGCGGCAAAAATGAGTAGCTTCAACCATTCCTTTCGATAGCTGCAGTTCACCTTGGCATCTAGAATTTTGATACTGCATTATTTTCGGCGTATTCTTCCTGTGTGCCAAATTTCAGGCTTCGACGTGTCGGATTGCCGATTGCGTTATTCCCTTATCAGTTTTTATGTCGTATTACCTCCCTGTCGTACCTACGGATAAGATATGTGTTCAGCCTTGTTTCATCCTTTCTGCTTCCTATTTGAAGACAGGCTACGTTTATATGACTTTCTTTATTTGGTTGTTCTTACGGAATCTATGGTTTTTCCGATTCCTTCCGTTTTTCATATTTATTGATATATGCCCTTCTTTTATAGGTTGCTTTTAGGCTCCAATCATTTCAACTTGAATCACCGCTTTACTACGAGTTAGTTTTTAATGCTTTGACGATGAATGATCGGACGTGGCTGTAACTGTTTTTCCTGTATACTACAAGGATTTAAAAGATCATGTCAATACGTTATTCTTAGCGGCAAAATGTGATTACCATGACTTAATTTTAAAGATTGGTTATTACTAAGAACGAATATGTTACTCCTCCAATGCACAAATCATCAGATGATGCATTTTAAGAATGCGAAACCAGTTGTAACCTTTCAATAAAGGACTTTAACATCCTGAGCGAAAGGCTTTTTATTCAATATTTTCACAACTACGATAGTGAATTCTGAGAATTCTTTCAACACGATATGCTACTAACTTACATTTGAATTCAAACAAATTTATTAGGCAGTAAACAACTATAGTTGTCACTTAGGTGACAACCAGTTTAGCCTGACGAAGAACTAAGGAATCAGTAATGCACATACGATGTGGCGCTTTATGACGGAAATAAGACTTTAAAAAATATCATGACATCATCGTAGATGTTGTCGGCCTCAAAAACGCGTTCGACAATGTAAATTGGTGAAAGATGTTTGAAATTCTCAGGGAAAGATGAGTAACATACAGTGCATGTAAGGGAAGATCAAAAAGTTTCCGCTTGAGAACGTTGCTGCAGCATAAATGGAACGTTGGCCGACTCCGCTGAAGGTATGAAGCATCGACACATAAACAAGACATTAGTGTGTCATTCGTGTCTTTCCGATGTGAGGGCGGTAAATGCGGAAACGTGAACTATGGCGACTTCAACCAGATTCTTCCAAACAGGACCAACGTGCCGAAGGACAAACATTGGTAGACATCCATCGGAAAATGATGAATGTGTATGGAGCAGCATGTCTGTCGAATACCACCCTTGGGTCAAGGCGTACTGCTGCTTCATATCTCAACTGTCGGAATGCCCAATCTACGCCAACCAAAGACTCCCAAGCACGCGCCGTATAGCCCTCATCTCTCACCATGGGATTATCACGCTTTCGTTCCCTTAAAATGGGACTTGAAGGGTCGAGTCGACGATTCCTGTCGGATGAGGACTTGCAGCTTACAGTTACGGACTCCTTCACGCTGAAGGGGACAGTGTTTTACTAAACGGGTAAAATTAACGTGATTGGTCGGTGGGACGCCCGCGGCAATTTTGCCTGACTGGAATACCTGTTATGTACGGAAACTTTCTGTTCCTGACATGGTCAGGCTGGGGGCGATCTGCAGTGTGAAGCGAATTGTAACGCTGGTGGATAATCGGTGAGAAAATTCTAAAGCCTAAGATCCGACAGCTCTGTCGAAACTGGTCATCCAACTAAATGGCTTTTTAGCGATCTTCGTTTGTGAAGATTTCTTTAGTTACAGGAATTATTTTGCCAGGCCTACATATAGAAGAACGTATAGGGAAATGTAAGAATGGAGGTACAAGGATGAAATGCACGGATTAGAAGGAGAGACAGACAGGGATACAGTCTTGCTCGCAATTTTTATTAAAAATTAAAAATCGCATGTCGACGGTAGTCGCTTTCATATATACTTAAATCATCATCATTAGGTGGTGAGCACTACGCGGTCGTGTCTTCCGACACTTTTCAGTGTTCTGATCGTCGTCTCTGCTCACCACCTAATGAGACATGGTTTGATAATAATCTAGATATGATCGCATCTGGTTACCACTGAGTTGTTTTTTATTTTTCTAATAAAATTGGGATCAAGACTGATTATTATTTCAAATTATCTTATTTTGCTCTCTAACTTATCATTTTCAGTTCGACCATTTCATTTAACTTATCAAATGATGTTTAGTTAAAAATTTCGAAGACTGTCTTGTCACAACAGGAGCGAATTTCTCTTTGACAGTACTACAGAAACGGAATACAATCATCCGCTAATACGTGGTCAGTGGAGAAGTCCATGCTAAAACGGTGGTATCGGCACAGTTTCCGGAGCAGAGCCTGTTTTGGACAGCGTATTTCATTTTAACGTTCTCTTGATAAGGACGAGTTACAACCATTCATATAGCACGGGAAATAAATTTGAGCACGCTATCTGGTAATGACCACGAGGTGGAAATACTGCACACACGGCCTTCTGTCTGCAGCAAGTCATAGGCGTTCCAGGTTTCGCAATCGCGCTTCCCGTTTGTCTACCAGAACGAGGCACAAAGGCTGCAGCTGGCACCGTGGCTTCAGCTTAGACAGTACTTTTTGCACTACTGGCTGTCTCGGCAGATGACAAAAGGCGTTTTATTCTTAAAAAGGTGTTGCATAATAATTTAATACTGTATGCTTTTCTCGTGAGTCTTGACAACCGTGTTGCCTTTATAGTTGTGTAAGGGAATTCTTTGTATCAGTTAGAAGTGTATTTCTTTACATACTAATTTGGAAGAGTGGTACCACCATTTTCATTGCAATGTTAAGTCCATTAATTTAGAGAGTCACTAATGCCAAGTCTTATGGTGTGGGAGGTTAGAAATTAACCTGACCTGCGATATTAGCTATGAATATGAAAACTACGTCACTAATAATTTAAATAAGTTTCCAATTAGATGTGGCACATTATACTGGAGACTGAGTGACAAGAAAAAGAAACAAACAAAGCTGATATGTTACAAAGTGGTGGCTGTCCCTGTTATGCCATATGGAAGTGAATCTTGGACGAAAAAAAAAAGAAAGGGAGACAGAGAGAGAGAGAGAGAGAGAGAATGCAGTTGGCTGAATTGAAATTGTCAAGGAGAGTTGAAGGATGTACAACCAGAGCTCAGATACAGATCAATATGATAGAGAAATTGAAATTGCTATCGAGGATGTGGGTGAGCTGATGCTGCCACGCCACAGAAAACTTTAATTAAAATATTTCACAGACCTTTATTTCAAGTACTAATTTCGCAAACTTCGAAAGTTTAACCAACTTGACCATGCTCTCCTGAAAACTTCTAATCAATACGCTAATAAGAAAGACGTTAATTTGAATTCTAGCACAATGTTCAATTTAAAAATAAATAAAATACTTTCATCACAGCAGTTAGGATACCAGTTCAGTATTTACCTCCACTCAAGGCACAACTATTCAAATCGTCAGAAACAAAACAGAGAAACGTTTACACTGTAAAACAGTCACAAGATACAACTTGTTAATTCAAGCAAACATGGAGCAAACGCAATCCTGGAACTAAATCAGTCAGCTGAAAACGGAATCATTACCCAAGCAGAAAATTGATTTCATTTCACTGCATCTCCACTAATCAGCAAGTGACTAACCTGAGCCTTTAATCTAGTAGCTTGAAATATTCAACAAAACTATTATAGAATTAAAACTACGCACATAGGTGAGCGTACAGAACTGTTTTAAAAATCATTAGCCCAAGAGAGAACGCAACAGGTAAAGACTAGTCACTGTACAATACAGTGTTTGCATAAAACTGTAATTTCTTATAACCAATTTCAAGAGGAATCGCGATAATGTAAGTGATTATTTTAAAAAATCATAATTGCTTTTAAAATATACCAAACAATTGTATCTAGCAGAATACGGCTCGACTAAAGAATTAACTTTCAGTTATACTGTTATTACGCCGATGTGTCGAACACAGGCAATGTTCACCCTTTTGAGTGCGACGGAGTGACTCTTCCACCATGCTTAAATTAGTTCCAAAACCCGTGCCAGTCGTCTACAGCCAACAAGCTGCGAATCATAATTGGCGTCATCCGCGCGGGGTAGCCGCGTGGTCTCAGGCGTCCTGTCACAGTTCGCGCCGCTCCCACTCGGAGGTTCGAGTCCTCCCTCAGGCATGGGTGTGTGTGTTATCCTCAGCGTAAGTTAGTTTAAGTACGAGTAAGTAGTGTGTAAGCCTAGGGAACGCCGACCTGAGCAGTTTGGTTCCATAAGATCTTACAACAAATTTCCAATTTCCATAAACGGAGTCAAATCGCTACACGCAGAGCGTGGTACACCCCACGCTGGCCGAAACTTGCTTCGCTCCACAAGACCTCAGTCGTATTATCAAACGATGGCGGATACTCGGGTCTGTAGTTATAGCAGATTAGCCCTCTGAAGGCAGTAGTCTGCAGAACTTGACCACCATATCTGACAGGCTTGTGGTGATTCAAATCAAAATCGCCACTGTTCAACTGGTAGACAGGAGATTTAGCTGCGCAACTGCTAATCACACGTTTACAGTTAGAAGGTCAGTCTTAAGTCATTGAACTTAGGCATCTGACTGACTGCCGGCAGAGACTTCGAGAGACACCAAGCCACTGGCGACACGCCATCTAGGCGGGCACTACAACACATGTCGTCCCGCGATAAAGCGGTAACGTGTAGAGATGATCACATTCTAACTATTTCACTCGAGACAGTATGCAACTTCCTCAAAAGTAATTTAATATGTAGTGAATAAAAATAGGGCAGTGATGTATAAAATGGAAACAGTGTCAATAGAAAGGAGGAAGACATTAAATAAGTAATCAATAGTAAATGTGGGAAAAAGGGCGTAGGACGACCAAGGGACATCTCGCTTCAGTGAAGACGTCATAGGTTGTGAGTTTACTCATTGAGTAGAAGGGCACAGTGGAAAGGGAGAGTTGTGCCTTGAGTGTTGGAAACTCTAATACAAAGGCGTGCTGAAAGGTAATGTTTCAAATTTTTTATGTGAAAACTCAAAACTTTTTAATAAAAGAAACATTTTAAACATTTACGTCTTTGCCCTTCGTGTTTACATATTCATATCTCAAAACAGTCACCCTGGCGACAAACACATCTCAACCGACAAGTGATTAATTTTTTGACAACACTACTGTAAAATGTTTGACTTTGTTGAAGGAGCTACAAACTCACCTCTGCTGCCTGGCGTCGTGACCGAGCGGTTCTAGGCGCTTCAATTCGGAACCGCGCTGATGCTACGGTCGCACGTTCGAATCCTGCCTCAGGCATGGCTGTGTGTGACGTCCTTATGTTAGTTAGATTTAAGCAGTTCTAAGTTCTAGGGGACTGGTGACCTCAGACGTTAAGTCCCACAGTGCTCAGAGCCATTTGAACCATCACCTTTGCTTGCACCACTTCATCACTATGAAAGTGAAGTCCTCGAAGACGTTCTTTAAGGTTTGGAAATAGCTGAAAATCGGATGGGGTCAAATCGAGATTGTATGGCGGATGATCGAGGCAGTGAACACAAGGCGTCGGATTGTTGCAATGTTTCAGTGCTCTTGTTTGGTCTGGCATTGTCACGCTCAATGAGAGGGTGCCCTATATGTCGACGAACGCGATAACAGCACGCTGTTTCTCGCGCACCGACAGAATTACACTCCTGGAAATTGAAATAAGAACACCGTGAATTCATTGTCCCAGGAAGGGGAAACTTTATTGACACATTCCTGGGGTCAGATACATCACATGATCACACTGACAGAACCACAGGCACATAGACACAGCCAACAGAGCATGCACAATGTCGGCACTAGTACAGTGCATATCCACCTTTCGCAGCAATGCAGGCTGCTATTCTCCCATGGAGACGATCGTAGAGATGCTGGATGTAGTCCTGTGGAACGGCTTGCCATGCCATTTCCACCTGGCACCTCAGTTGGACCAGCGTTCGTGCTGGACGTGCAGACCGTGTGAGACGACGCTTCATCCAGTCCCAAACATGCTCAATGGGGGACAGATCCGGAGATCTTGCTGGCCAGGGTAGTTGACTTACACGTTCTAGAGCACATTGGGTGGCACGGGATACATGCGGACGTGCATTGTCCTGTTGGAACAGCAAGTTCCCTTGCCGGTCTAGGAATGGTAGAACAATGGGTTCGATGACGGTTTGGATGTACCGTGCACTATTCAGTGTCCCCTCGACGATCACCAGTGGTGTACGGCCAGTGTAGGAGATCGCTCCCCACACCATGATGCCGGGTGTTGGCCCTGTGTGCCTCGGTCGTATGCAGTTCTGATTGTGGCGCTCACCTGCACGGCGCCAAACACGCATACGACCATCATTGGCACCAAGGCAGAAGCGACTCTCATCGCTGAAGACGACACGTCTCCATTCGTCCCTCCCTTGACGCCTGTCGCGACACCACTGGAGGCGGGCTGCACGATGTTGGGGCGTGAGCGGAAGACGGCCTAACGGTGTGCGGGACCGTAGCCCAGCTTCATGGAGACGGTTGCGAATGGTCCTCGCCGATACCCCAGGAGCAACAGTGTCCCTAATTTGCTGGGAAGTGGCGGTGCGGTCCCCTACGGCACTGCGTAGGATCCTACGGTCTTGGCGTGCATCCGTGCGTCGCTGCGGTCCGGTCCCAGGTCGACGGGCACGTGCACCTTCCACCGACCACTGGCGACAACATCGATGTACTGTGGAGACCTCACGCCCCACGTGTTGAGCAATTCGGCGGTACGTCCACCCGGCCTCCCGCATGCCCACTATACGCCCTCGCTTAAAGTCCGTCAACTGCACATACGGTTCACGTCCACGCTGTCGCGGCATGCTACCAGTGTTAAAGACTGCGATGGAGCTCCGTATGCCACGGCAAACTGGCTGACACTGACGGCGGCGGTGCACAAATGCTGCGCAGCTAGCGCCATTCGACGGCCAACACCGCGGTTCCTGGTGTGTCCGCTGTGCCGTGCGTGTGATCATTGCTTGTACAGCTCTCTCGCAGTGTCCGGAGCAAGTATGGTGGGTCTGACACACCGGTGTCAATGTGTTCTTTTTTCCATTTCCAGGAGTGTATATTACACAGCGCCGTGTTAGACGCTACATTTCAGAGATATGTAGTGGCTGATGGCTGGGAGTATGTGGACATGAAGAATAAAGATGTAGTGCGCTAATAACGTTTATTTTATTTCATAAGTCTTAAGAGTTTCGCATAAAAATTAGAAAGCGTTACTTTCCAGCAAGCCCCCGTAGTTGTGCCTATACAGTCGCTGAACTGAAGCAGGACTGGGATCAGTTTGAGATATCACGTCGGTGGCACTAATTACTTCTTACAAATAAAGAGCTAGCTGAGTTTCACAAGAACGATATTTTCTGAATCTGTGCTATGTGTTAAAAGCCCGTTACCTTCGACGTAATTCATAATGTTCGAATACAGTATATGTCCTAAATCATACTGCAAATCGATGACAGTGATATGGGTCTATAATTCAGCGGATTAATACTGAGTATGCGTGACCTGTGCAACTTCCTCGCCTATGGCATCGAGCGGTTGTTCATGATTGCTAAGTGTGGGGCTACTGCATCGGCATATCTGAAATTAACGTAATGTGTATGCTATCTGGACTCTGGAAGACTTACCTTTATTATTTGATTTAAGCTGCTTCTCTGCACCAAGGATAGCCAGTTCTAAGTTATTCATGGTGGCTGTTGAGTTGATTCGAAATCCCTAATTTTACTTCGTCTTCCTTGGTGAAGAAAGTTCGGGGAACCGTGTTGAAACCAAGCGAGGTGGAGCATTGGTTAGCACACTGGACTCGCATGCGGACTGAAATCCAAGTCTGGCCATCCTGATTTAGGTTTTCTGTGATTTCCTTAAATCGCTTTAGGTAAATACTGGCACGGTTCCTGCGAATCGGCACGGCGACTTCCTTCCCCATCCTTCCCTAATCCGATAGGCCCGATGACCGCGCTATTTGGTTCCCTCCCCAGAACCAATCAACCAACCAAGTGTATTTAATAATTCCCCTTTATCGGCTAAACGCACCCTCATCTATCGAAGGAGTAAGTGTTGTTACACCACGACAACGCGGCAGCACGACCTTTTGAAGTAATCGTTGGGCTACTGCCTGAAATAGGTTGCCATACTGGCACTACCTGAATTTCTGAGATTAGTTTTTACTCCAAACCGGAAGAAAATACTTATATTGGCCCAAGTGAGCAAGTTAGCGCCAAAGCAGAGACCTTGTATAGTGCGTCTATCAATCGCAATTATTTGGCGGGATTGAAAAGTAGCCCCTTCGCTGTATGTAAACGTCCTGCGCCGATCCTCAGTTCTTGTGGAGGTGTTGATGTGCGTCACTTGGATTTTCCTACAGTACTATACAAGTCTGAATGCGTCCTCAGCCGTGAACCTCTCACTGATGGGGATGAGCTACTTCCGTATCGCAGTGAATAAAATGTTTCGAGTATTTACTACACAAATTACGTGCGTCATTGCGAGCTAACATTTAAAAAAAAAAGGTTATTTCGATATCTTAAACGGTTTATGAGATATGACGATTGTTATGACCGCATAATTCCCGACGTGCATGGACATGAAACGGCGCGTCTCGCGCTACTTTCCTGCGATATGAAATCGAATAACTAGAGAACGAAATCAGATATCTCTCTGCTCTAAGTCTTAAGTAAAATTTGCCGACCGCGGTGGCCACGCGGTTTAGGCGCTGCAGTCCGGAACCGCGGGACTGCTACGGTCGCAGGTTCGAATCCTGCCTCGGGCATGGATGTGTGTGATGTCCTTAAGTTAGTTAGGTTTAAGTAGTTCTAAGTTCTAGGGGACTGGTGACCTCAGATTTTAAGACCCATAGTGCTCAGAGCCATTTGAACCATTTTTTAAGTAAAATTTCAATACCTTATCTACAGTTCATTTCCTGCAGTGTATATGCTAAAGACAACCATATGCAAAGTTTACGCAGTGGGATTTTACCTTCGCGAACTCTTTAAAATTTCGTTCAATGTGTTATTTAATTTGATGCAGGGCATTAAGTATGGCGGAGAACGAAAAGAAATTCAATTCATTGTTGACTGAAAACTAAAATGTGCAAAAATCAATTTATTTCCGAATAATAGTTTTTGAAAACTGGGATGATAAGAATTTCACATCTGTCACCTCAGGCACCAGCATTTGGTGAGTAGAACAGCAATAACAAAATCGCCTCGACACACGGTGCCTAGAGCACGTCTGTGGCAGCGAAAGTGATACACTAAAAATTGAGAAAAATTACAGGACTCTCTGCCTTGTTTCACAAATTGTATTATGGTCAATGCACGGCCTAGGTTTTGGGTTATAACCAATTTTCAAGTACATAGCTGATAAAAAAAGCAATGAACCGTTGGAATAAGTAATGCACTAGAAAATGAACTTGAAATCCGAAACCTAGATTGTGCAGTAACCATAATAAAATTTATGAAACAAGACAAAAAACAGTGTTTGTTTACTTAATTTACAATACTCCACCAAGTACCCAGTGCTGACTCTATTAAAGTACGTGTTTCAAAAAGAATGACTAGACTTTGGCCAGTAATAATAATGAAACGCGGGACGTACCGGGAAGGAAATGTGTGTCATTTGAATGCACGTGGCCTAGAGTTTCAGAAGATTGCCGTTAGATGTCAGTCAGCGCGTCTTCTTAGTTACAGTCAGAAATAAGATGGCGTCCGCTCAACAGAAGAGTGAGTCAGCGATTTCGATCCAGCGTCGTTTTCGTCGACTTTTTGGCACTGGTCTGCCAACACCCAAAAACATTCGTCATTGATGTCACTAATTTGAAGAGGCAGGTTGCTTGCGCTAAGAAAAGAGTGCAGCTCGACCAACTTTCTTGAGGATAACACAGTGGCTGGAATGAGCTATCTTCAAATGCTGCAGAATTGGCTTTTTCTACAACTTCGGGAAGACACCAATGACATTTTCCAAGTGGATAGAGCTCCACCACACTGGCTCTACCATGTACGTCAGTTTCTGAGTGACACTCATCCTCAACGGTAGACAGGGCGCATGGGACCGCAAGACACTGCCCTGCATTCTTGACCTCCAACCTCGCCAGACACGACACCAAGCAATTTTCTCTCATAGTGATCTCGTAACATAGAAGAAGTGAAGAACAGACTAACAGCCACATAACTTCTGTGAAATCAGATACATTGTGGAAAGTTTATGACGAATGTAGCTATCATCCAGATCTTATTTGTGTTGCTGCTGGTGGATTACTTACTTACTTACTCGCTGGTCATACCGGACTCGAGAGTCCATTACCGCAGCAACGTATTTTCGCCATCTGTCCCTGTCTTGGGCTATTTCCTTCCATTCAACTTCAATACCTAGGCTCCTCAAATCAGCCTTCACATTGTCCTCCCATCTACGCCTCGGTCTCCCTACAGGACTTTTTCCCTCTAGGTGCCCTACCAGTACTCTGCGTGCTGCCCTGCCCTCATCCATTCGAGCTACGTGACCCGCCCATCGCAGCCTACGTGATTTAACAATACTGATTATGTCAGGGCTTGAATAGAGTTCGTGAACCTCTTCGTCATGTAGTTTTCGCCACTCTCCGCTAATGTCATCCCTTTTTGCTCCGAAATTTTCCTCAAAATTTTGTTTTCAAATACTCGAAACGGCTTTTCATTTTGCACAGTGAGAGTTCAAGTCTCACACCCATACAGCATAACTGGTAGAATAATAGTTTTGTATATTGTAATCTTTAAATTCCTGGACAATATCCGTGATGAAAGTAATCTATTCAGTGAGAAGTAGTACGCATTTCCCGCCCGTAATCTCTTCTTCAGTTCGGATTCAATCTCATTTCTCGAAGTGATGTCCACGCCTAGATACTTAAATGTGTTCACTTTTTCAAACTGCATGTCCCCAACTCTTAACATTTCCTGATCTACTGCTGTTGGCATTCTAGTAGTAACCAGGTATTTAGTTTTGTCTTCACTTAGACCTACATCTTCACTAGCCTTGATTAACGCATTCGCATTTGCTGTTACAGATTCTTTCCTATCGCTAATGATGTTTAGATCATCTGCATACCCTAATATCTTAATATTTCCATTTAACTCCACACCCTCTGAATTATCTGCTGCCATTCGTACAATATATTCTAGGGCTAAATTAAAAAGTAGCGGAGACAGGACATCTCCCTGCTTAAGTCCGTTCTTTATTACAAATTCTTCTGACTCCAATTTCCCCACGCGTACTCTACCTTTTGTGTTTTTCAAACTCACTTCTATAAGTCTAACATACTTCTTTGGTATTCCAAGTTCCAAAAGAATTCTGTACAATTTTGACTGCAATACGTAATCATATGATTTTGTAAAATCTATGAAACGATTATGAACTGGTTTATTGTATACCCAATTCTTTTCCAAAATTTGACGCAGGGAGGATACATAGAGAATTTCTAACAGCATAGCAAAAGCTTTACGATTTTGTGATTACTTTGCAATCCATTCCATGTTTGTGGTTCAAAATGGTTCTAATGGCTCTGAGCACTATGAAACTTAACTTCTGAGGTCATCAGTCGCCTAGAACTTAGAACTAATTAAACCTAACTAAACTAAGGACAGCACACACATCCATGCCCGAGGCAGGATTCGAACCTGCGACCGTAGCGGTCGCTCGGCTCCAGACTGTAGCGCCTAGAACCGCACGGCCACTCTGGCCGGCTATGTTTGTGGTATGTTATTATCAATAAATGTGGAGTTTTGGAATCACGTCATTTTTTTTTGAAACTCCCTGTACATTCCCATTTCATTCGGAACACAGGTAGTTACCGAACCGTCCTCGTACGGAAAATCCGACAGGTGAGCTCTTCCCTCAGGTCTGACGAACGGATCCTTATCGAATCGAGTGTTTCAGATGCGGCACCCCTCGCTTCCCGGGACGACGTACCGTACGGCGCTATCAGACGAGATCGAGCGCCGCTGAAGTGACCTCTCGGGCAAGTAATTCCGCTCTAAGCGCCGGTCGCCGCGCAGCCCTGCCGTGTGGGCGTAATTAATGAGGCGCAGCGGCGCTGGAACGTGGATCGGAAGTTGGCGGTCCGGCCGCCGGCGCCAGCCCGGTCCCAGGCGAGGCGTCCGCACGTTCCGGCAGTTCAGACCTCCCGAAGAACGCCGCTGGATTATTTAGAGTCTCTCCGGGCCGTTATTCAGCGTTCCCGCTCGGCTCCAGTTCTGCCCCAACGGCTGCACACCACCCAGAGCCCGTTATTTTCTGCCGCCGAAGTATCAGCAGCATTTCGCTGTACGTTGCAAAGTAACTGTTTTCCGAGCAGAAACGCTACGTGCCTAAACGAAAACATTCTGAAGTCCGATTACCTCGTCTCTTGACTTGCGTGGCGACAATGACGACGGTCGATCTCTCTGAAAATGGTTACCTACACATGAGTTGCACTAAAATGGGTCTAAGCGCTATGGTACTTTACATCTGAGGTCATCAGTCCCATAGACTACTTAAGGGGGGGGGGGGGGGTAGTAGGACGTCAAACGGGCAGACTTGGAGCAGGAGAGGCACCACAGGACATTTTGATATCCACTGTCTATACTTTTACAAATAAATTCATAAAACTTTAACAGCATGACCAGGAAGGATTCAGGATTCACTCATAGCAGTGGAAGCTTCAAGACGTAAAAAAACACATTTTTTACATGTGAAATTTCATCATTTTTTCACTTACTACTGGCTTCATTTGATGCTATAGGTATACTTTTCTTCCTAAGTAATAGAGATTCTTCCATGACTTTTGCACAGGAAACAAACCATAGTTACAGGTGTATGAAACTCTAGAAGTTTTTTCATTTATGGAAAAAATTAATGAACTGTTACATTTTAAACTTGATGTTTATAAAAAATTCAAGTTTTGTAGTTAATTATCTCAATTTTTTCCGCAGTTTCTTAATAGATTTGGAAAATTCTAGAGTTTCATACACCTGTAACTACTGTTTGTATGCTATGAAAAATTCATCGAGGAATCTCTCTTACTTAGGAAGAACAGTGTACCTATAGCAACAAATGCAGCCAGTAGTAAGTCAAAAAATGATAAAATTTCACATGTAAGAAAAGGTATTTTGCTATGTTTTTGAACTTCAACTGCGATGAGTGTGAGTCCCCAATCCGTCCTGGTCATGGTGAGAAAGTTTTATGAATTTATTTGTAAAAGTATGGTCAGTAGAAATTAAAATGTCCTTTGGTGACTCTCCTGCTCCAAGTCGGCCCGTTTGACGTCCTAACCTCCACCCCCCTCCCCTCCTTAAACCTAACTAACCTAAAGACATCACACACATCCATGAACGATACAGGATTCGAACCTGCTACCGTAGCAGGGGCGCGGTTCCGGACTGAAACGCCTAGAACCGCTCGCCAACAACTCGCCGGCTGAGTTTAACTCATAAACGTAAAGGCAAAGTAAACGATCAGTCAGATCTGCAGTAAGAGGAAAACGAAAGAAAGTGTACCAGAATTCGAGTATTTATAAATAACTAACTCTACCCGGCCAAGCGCAGCTATGACTCATTTTTCTTTTTCTGGTCAAATCGAACAGAAATAAAAGAGAAAGCACATGTTTCTAATATGTCAAGGGCGTCTGGGCAGGTTGGTAATCTCTGTCTTAAATAATGAAAAATTTAATCGTGTGAAAGATACTTTTTGTCAGAAACTAATGGGACAAAAATTTGTAAAAAGTATTTCTTGTAGATTACTCATTTCTTAACATTTTAACATCAAGACTTCTAAAAACATTTCAGGCTCCACCTTCTTTGAAGTTTACGAGTTTGTATCAGTATGAGAGATTCACAACATAGGATAACCACGTCTTACAGTCAATTGGAGTAACCTTTTACCACAATCTTTCCATGTTAGAAAATATCGGATTCAAATAAGTTGCACATCACGGCACACATTGCTAACATTCTACATCTATATTTATTGAGTCCTTGGGAAAGTGAAAAGGTACACTAATTAAAGTAAAATTTCTGTTTCAATACGGGTACCAAATTACACTGTCATTTAGGGTAACTTTAGACCAGTCTTGAAAACGTAGGATTTTTCCTATATTTAATGCTCTGCGTAGATTTATATCATACCAGAAGAAAATCAGGTGTCTATTCAGTATTTTTAGTTCCTAATGTCAAGATATCTGCATTGGTATGGCACTCTTCAGCTTAAATCACAGACGCCAGAAGCTTTCTTTACAGACAATGAAACTGAGGGTTAATTACGAACCTGACAGGTTGTAAACATGTGGAAAAACGACTAAAATACTAACTGTACTAAAACTGATACCCTTAGTACAAAATAACGCAAACAGGTGGAGCAGAAGCATTTTCAAACGAAAGTAGTAAGATATCTTGACTGATGAAAAGCTCCATTATTGACTGTCAAATACGCACAATAGTCAGATTAGTGTATCCTGTAATTTTGAGCAAAGTATGACTAGTAGAAGCTGAGAAAAAGCACACGTAATTCTCAAAACATATAACTTCCGGGAAACAGCCGTTAAAGTTGTAATGCATTCCATTTGCATTAGATGGATTGTCTGTATCCTCTTACATCACACCTTGCAGTGTCCTTTCTCTGTTCTTCTTCGTTGTCTTGCCTTAGTTTCAGGATCTCTGATAGCTCTCTCTGATGTTCTACCTCTTTCTTTATCTAAATTTAACACTTTTTTTCGCTGTGAAACAGTTTGTAGCAATCATTTCGGATTCAAATAAGTTGCACATCACAGCACACATTGTAACATTCTACATCTATATTTATTGAGTCCTTGGGAAAGTGAAAGTTACACTAATATGTCGCATTTCCTTCATCAATCGTAGCCACTGCATCAAAGACATCAAAATGCAGTGTACTAATTCACACAGCCACTGGATTGGGAATTCTGGTCCATAGTACGCTGTTGATGGACTTACTAGGATTCTGGGTGCGACCATGAAGACATTTCTTCAATATTTTTACCTGTGACAAATCTCTGAAAGTTTCTTTCACGATCTCCGTTATGGCAGGAGGTGAAAGTATTTTGTGAAAAATATTATCATCAGTTTGATAACTTTTTTTGTATTTGCACCATTAACCATGTCCTGGAGAATACTGGCCGTGTATGAGTTTATCGTCTGTTGAAGACAGGTGAAACAGAATTTCCCATACAGCGTTTCTCATATCTTCTGTGCCATAACATTTTGCGTAATGGGTATCTTACTATTATTTCGGATATTGCTTACGATACATTCTGTGAGTCTGTTGTTACTATCAAATCTTCTACCATTTTCGATTTTCTTTCCCTTCCATGCAATTTTCAGTCTTCACATCATCGTACCCACTCGATTTAATATATGACCTACCAACTCCAGTTTACTGATAGTTACATTTCCTCCATATCCTTCTCTTCCTCAACTGCTTTGAAAGTTTTTAAATCGCCATCTCATAAATAAGTGACAAATTTTACCGTCTTCAGTTGTTCAGATGCTTGGAAAATGTTGTTCACGCCCACCCAGTGTTTTCTTTCTTGTTTTTTTTTGTTTTTTTTCTTAATGACTGAATAAAACAGAAATAAGGCAGTAATATATGTGCATTATATATCACTGGTAAGAGGGAATTCCTTAGATTAAGATCAATGAGAAAAACAAAATTTGAAAATTTTAAGGTTTCAAATGTTACAGAGCCTCATAATGTTAGCTTGTGTCCTCGCATATTAGCACCATAAGGAGAGATTTTCTGATACTGGACAACACTTCACAATTGTTAATTAAGTGTGTGTATTCAGTATGCATCACAGCTCCTTCCGTCCCTCCTGCTGACCAGCTCCTCTTCCACCTCTTTCTCCATCTCTTCCATCTTCCCTCCCCCCCCCCCCCCCCACCACCAACTCTGTGCATCATCTCGCTTTCCCATCACTATCGTCTTCCCCCCTTCCTCCTTTGCTATCCTAACACTCTCTCCGACCTACAGCCTTGTTTTCCAAACTGAACCTCATTTTTGAATTCAAATCCCTCAAAATAAACTATTAAATCTGTTGGATCATAGGTATATCTGGTATGAGCTACCTCTTTATTTGCTGGATCTCTGAGGAGAGTAGTTTCAATGGCAGCATTTTGCATACTTCGAATCTGCGAATGATTACGATTAAAAATTTTTGGATGATTCAGACTTTGTTCAATTATTACAATAATAATAATCTGGCACTATAAATACACTCCTGGAAATTGAAATAAGAACACCGTGAATTAATTGTCCCAGGAAGGGGAAACTTTATTGACACATTCCTGGGGTCAGATACATCACATGATCACACTGACAGAACCACAGGCACATAGACACAGGCAACAGAGCATGCACAATGTCGGCACTAGTACAGTGTATATCCACCTTTCGCAGCAATGCAGGCTGCTATTCTCCCATGGAGACGATCGAAGATACGGGATGTAGTCCTGTGGAACGGCTTGCCATGCCATTTCCACCTGGCGCCTCAGTTGGACCAGCGTTCGCGCTGGACGTGCAGACTGCGTGAGACGACGCTTCATCCAGTCCCAAACATGCTCAATGGGGGACAGATCCAGAGATCTTGCTGGCCAGGGTAGTTGACTTACACCTTCTAGAGCACGTTGGGTGGCACGGGATACATGCGGACGTGCATTGTCCTGTTGGAACAGCAAGTTCCCTTGCCGGTCTAGGAATGGTAGAACGATGGGTTCGATGACGGTTTGGATGTACCGTGCACTATTCAGTGTCCCCTCGACGATCACCAGTGGTGTACGGCCAGTGTAGGAGATCTCTCCCCACACCATGATGCCGGGTGTTGGCCCTGTGTGCCTCGGTCGTATGCAGTCCTGATTGTGGCGCTCACCTGCACGGCGCCAAACACGCATACGACCATCATTGGCACCAAGGCAGAAGCGACTCTCATCGCTGAAGACGACACGTCTCCATTCGTCCCTCCATTCACGCCTGTCGCGACACCACTGGAGGCGGGCTGCACGATGTTGGGGCGTGAGCGGAAGACGGCCTAACGGTGTGCGGGACCGTAGCCCAGCTTCATGGAGACGGTTGCGAATGGTCCTCACCGATACCCCAGGAGCAACAGTGCCCTAATTTGCTGGGAAGTGGCGGTGCGGTCCCCTACGGCACTGCGTAGGATCCTACGGTCTTGGCGTGCATCCGTGCGTCGCTGCGGTCCGGTCCCAGGTCGACGGGCACGTGCACCTTCCGCCGACCACTGGCGACAACATCGATGTACTGTGGAGACCTCACGGCCCACGTGTTGAGCAATTCGGCGGTACGTCCACCCGGCCTCCCGCATGCCCTCGCTCAAAGTCCGTCAACTGCACATACGGTTCACGTCCACGCTGTCGCGGCATGCTACCAGTGTTAAAGACTGCGATGGAGCTCCGTATGCCACGGCAAACTGGCTGACACTGACGGCGGCGGTGCACAAATGCTGCGCAGCTAGCGCCATTCGACGGCCAACACCGCGGTTCCTGGTGTGTCCGCTGTGCCGTGCGTGTGATCATTGCTTGTACAGCACTCTCGCAGTGTCCGGAGCAAGTATGGTGGGTCTGACACACCGGTGTCAAAGTGTTCTTTTTTCCATTTCCAGGAGTGTACAACGCTGCCGTTTAAAAAAGTTTATAGCCTATATAGCCTGTGTGTTTATTAGTGCATCACTTAAAAATCGTTCTAGAATTTTTCTAGTAATTTGGTAACAACGTTTTCCTTACATATAATACTCATCCGAATTTCCATTATAGTACCATCTGAAAATTTCAAGTAAATCGGCCAAGACCATTTCGAGGTATTTAGTATCAACATATCCCTTTATATATAATATACATTAATGTATTACATATGGCATTCCATATGTATATAAGTACACGCGCATATTTGAATAAAAATAGTTTCAAAATTTCAATTCAATCGTCCAACTACTTTCCGAGTTTCGCTGGCACAAACAGAGGCTGGTAGAATTTTTATATAAAGTTTAGTCATCAGTTCCGTGTAGTTGTCACATTCCTCCTTGATGCTCTCCTTTAGTTGGTGTTATTTTCCTCTCCCTGTTTGTGCATTTATCATGCCTTGAATTCATTGTTGGAGTAAGCATTGTCTTCAGAAGATGTGGCCAAGCCAGTCCTCCTCTCTTACTTCTGGAGTTTCCTGCGCCCTCCATATCTCAACAGCTGTCCGTTCCTCACACTGTTCTGTAACTCAAATCTTCCAGTTTCCTCATTACCCACATTTGCAGTGCGTCCAGCCTTCTTTCGTCGTCTTTTCGTAATTCCCAGTTTTCAGCAAAGTATAAAACATTGTTCCATATATAACATTTGGGCAACATACGGTTATCCAAGAAGAATGAGACGATATAAAAATTTTTCTGATAACTTATTAAGAGTAAATGCACGTACGTTCCTGGATGGAGGAAGGCTCTGACTTCAAGGTTCATTTTTTTGGTCATCAGTCTACTGACTGGTTTGATGCTGCCCGCCACGAATTCCTTTCCTGTGCTAACCTCTAAATCTCAGAGCAGCACTTGCAAACTACGTCCTCAATTATTTGCTTGCCGTATTCCAATCTCTGTCTTCCTCTACAGTTTTTGCCCTCTACAGATCCCTCTAGTACCATGGAAGTCATTCCCCCATCTCTTAGCAGATGTCCTATCATCCTGTCCCTTCTCCTTATCAGTGTTTTCCACATATTCCTTTCCTCTCCGATTCTGCGTAGAACCTCCTCATTCCTTACCTTAGCAGTCCACATAATTTTCAACATATAGCACCACATCTCAAATGCTTCGATTCTCTTCTGTTCCGGTTTTCCCACAGTCCATGATTCACTACCATGCAATGCTGTACTCCAGACATCACTCAGAAATTTCTTCCTCAAATTAAGGCCGGTATTTGATATTAGTAGACTTCTCTTGGCCAGAAATGCCTTTTTTTCCATAGCGAGTCTGCTTTTGATGTCCTCCTTGCTCCGTCCGCCATTGGTTATTTTACTGCCAAGGTAGCAGAATTCCTTAACTTCATTGACTTCGTGACCATCAATCCTGATGTTAAGTTTCTCGCTGTTCTCATTTTTACTACTTCTCATTACGTTCGTCTTTCTCCGATTTACTCTCAAGAGTTGATCTCAAGTCCTATTCAAACTACAAATCAGGAATTTGATGAAATGGACAGGATCGTTCCAATCATCAATGTTGATAGGAAGAGAAGTTTTGTAGAGTTGTTGGTCATTATAAAAGGAGAGGATTGATACCTCTATAAATGATACTGTGTACTCATTAGACTGTTCATTCTGTTCAGCAGATCATTTAATTCTTTTTCACTTTCACTCAGGATAGCAATGTCATCAGCGAATCGTATCATTGATATCCTTTCATCTTGTATTTTAATTCCACTCCTGAACCTTTCTTTTATTTCCATCATTGCTTCCTCGATGTACAGATTGAATAGTAGGGGCGAAAGGCTACACCCTTGTCTTACACCCTTCTTAATACGAGCACTTCGTTCTTGATCGTCCACTCTTATTATTCCCTCTTGGTTGTTGTACATATTGTATATGACCCGTCTCTCCCTATAGCTTATCCCAACTTTTTTCAGAATCTCGAACAGCTTGTACCATTTTAAATTGTCGAACGCTTTTTCCAGGTCGACAGATCCTATGAAAGTGTATTGATTTTTCTTTAGCCTTGCTTCCATTATTAGTTGTAACGGTAGAATTGCCTCTCTCGTCCCTTTACTTTTCCTAAAGCCAAAATGATCGTCACCTAGCGCATTCTCAATTTTCTTTTCCATTCATCTGTATATTATTCTTGTAAGCAGCTTCGACGCATGAGCT
The DNA here is from genome assembly GCF_023864275.1 of Schistocerca cancellata. NCBI lineage: Eukaryota > Metazoa > Arthropoda > Insecta > Orthoptera > Acrididae > Schistocerca > Schistocerca cancellata. The sequence continues at coordinate 456,778,172 of NC_064633.1, forward strand.
GTTAAGCTGATTGTGCAATAATTCTCGCACATGTCAGCTCTTGCTGTCTTCGGAATTGTGTGCATGATGCTTTTCCGAAAGTCAGACGGTATGTCGCCAGACTCATATATTCTACACACCAACGTGAATAGTCGTTTTGTTGCCACTTCCCCCAATGATTTGAGAAATTCTGATGGAAATTTATCCATCCCTTCTGCCTTATTTGACCGTAAGTCCTCCAAAGCTCTTTTAAATTCCGATTCTAATACTGGATCCCCTATCTCTTCTAAATCGACTCATGTTTCTTCTTCTATCACATCAGACAAATCTTCACCATCATAGAGGCTTTCAATGTATTCTTTCCACCTATCTGCTCTCTCCTCTGCATTTAACAGCGGAATTCCCGTTGCACTCTTAGTGTTACCACCGTTGCTTTTAATGTCACCAAACGTTGTTTTGACTTTCCTGTATGCTGAGTCTGTCATTCTGACAATCATATCTTTTTCGATGTCTTCACATTTTACCTGCAGCCATTTCGTCTTAGCTTCCCAGCACTTCCTATTTATTTCATTCCTCAGCGACTTCTATTTCTATATTCCTGATTTTCCCGGAACATGTTTGTACTTCCTCCTTTCATCAATCAACTGAAGTATTTCTTCTGTTACACACGGTTTCTTCGCAGCTACCATCATTGTACTTATGTTTTCCTTCCCAACTTCTGTGATGGCCATTTTTAGAGATGTCCTCTTCTACTGTACTGCCTACTGCGCTTTTCCTTATTGCTGTATCTATAGCGTTAGAGAACTTCAAACGTATCTCGTCATTCCTTAGTACTTCCGTATCCCACTTCTTTGCGTATTGATTCTTCCTGACTAATGTCTAGAACTTCAGCCTACTCTTCATCACTACTATATTGTGATCTGAGTCTATATCTGCTCCTGGGTACGCCTTACAATCCAGTATCTGATTTCGGAATCTCTGTCTGACCATGATGTAATCTAATTGAAATCTTCCCGTATCTCCCAGCCTTTCCCAATTATACCTCTTCCTCTTGTGATTCTTGAACAGGGTATTCGCTATTACTAGCTGAAACTTGTTACAGAACTGAAATAGTCTTCCTCCTCCTTCATTCCTTGTCCCAAGCCCATATTCTCCTGTAACCTTTTCTTCTACTCCTTCCCCCACAACTGCATTGCAGTCGCCCATGACTATTAGATTTTCGTCCCCCTTTACATACTGCATTACCCTTTCGATATCCTCACACACTTTCTCTATCTGTTCATCTTCAGCTTGCGACGTCGGCCTGTATACCTGAACTATCGTTGTCGGTGTTGGTCTGCTGTCGATTCTGATTAGAACAACCCGGTCACTGAACTGTTCACCGTAACACACCCTCTGCCCTACCTTCCTATTCATAACGAATCCTACACCTGTTATACCATTTTCTGCTACTGTTGATATTACCCGATACTCATCTGACCAGAAATCCTTGTCTTCCTTCCACTTCACTTCACTGACCCCTACTATATCTAGATTGAGCCCTTGCATTTCCCTTTTCATATTTTCTAGTTTCCCTACCACGTTCAAGCTTCTGACATTCCACGCCCCGACTCGTAGAACGTTATCCTTTCGTAGATTATTCAATCTTTTTCTCATGGTAACCTCCCCCTTGGCAGTCCCCTCCCGGAGATCCGAATTGGGGGACTATTCCGGAATCTTTTGCCAATGGAGAGATCATCATAACACTTCTTAAATTACAGGCCACATGTCCTGTGGATAGACGTTACGTGTCTTCAATGCAGTGGTTTCCATTGCCTTCTGCATCCTCATGTCGTTGATCATTGCTGATTCTTCCGCCTTTAGGGGCAATTTCCCACCCATAGGACAAGAGAGTACCCTGAACCTCTATCCGCTCCTCCGGCCTCTTTGACAAGGCCGTTGGCAGAATGAGGCTGACTTCTTTTGCCGGAAGTCTTCGGCCGCCAATGCTGATTATTTATCAAAATTTAGGCAGTGGCGGGGATCGAACCCGGGACCGATGACGTTTTGATTATGAATCAAAGACGCTACCCCCTTTTTTTTCGTTATCGATCGTTGTGTTTAGTCGTTGCGGACGTCGCAAGACATCCTGTTCGAGTTCGGTGGTTGATCCTTCCACTCAGTTTTTTATTACAGAGGCCAACCGGCTCTCTGACCGAACACGCTGAGCTACCGTGCCTGCTGTTTTTTTTTTTTTTTTTTTGTTCGCTTTTGTTTGTTGCATCTGCTCGGGGCGGACGTCGTAAGACATCCGTTTAAGTTCGTTGTTGATCGATTAGCTCAGTTTTTTTTATTACAGAGGGCTGCTAACCCTCTGACCGAACACGCTGAGGTACCGTGCCGGCTGACCCCTAGACCTACTCTATGTGAGCACAAAGTGTTACGCAAAAATATAAAAATGGCTGCTCATTTTTTTGCAAATCACGAATCAGCTGAACAGATGTAATGGGAATTCCTGAAGAGGAGCGCCGGCTGCTGTTGCCGAGAGGTTCTAGGCGCTTCAGCCCGGAACCGCGCTGCTGCTACGGTCGCAGGTTCTAATCCTGCCTCGGGCGTGGATGTATGTGATGTCCTTAGGTTATTTAGGCTTAAGTAGTTCTAAGTGTAGGGCACTGGTGATCTCAGATGTTAAGTCCCATAGTGCTTAGAGCCATTTGAAGCTGAAGAGAACCGCAGAAAGTCGGTCGAAACGTCGGCAGTTATGTGGTTTTTGTGTTTTGTAATGACTTGGCCTAAAACCCAAAATTATTTTCTTCAGAATGAAGTAAAGATTCCCTTATTCAAGCATCCATCATGTACACCAATTTATTCATGTAAAACGATGATGATCATGTGTTCTACCAATTGGGCAGGTCCATCATTGCAAGTTCAGCATGCTCCTATGTTCCAACTCTTCCGCCATTCTAGTTATTCACAGCTTCAAGGATTGTAGATTGGCGAAAAACATTGTCTTTTATGTACCCCAACAGATAAAAATTGCATGGGGTAAGATCTCGTGACCTAAGAGGGGACAACGATGAAACTGATCTATACTTCCTTTTCCAATCCAGCGTCCTGGAATGGTGCTATTTGCTTAGCATCAGACGTTGTTAATTATTTTCTTGTGTAGTGGATATCCTAGAGTTTATTCCGTAAATTGCACTCATGTGTTAGACATTTTTAGCTGGTGTGCATCCCGTTCTTTTCCGTTAGCGGGTAGAGACATCTTCTATCAACTTTTTACGCCTTTAAAAATTTGCTTGTGACAAGGCTTCTCTTTCTGCAGTTTTCGACGAAATTCTTTTTGAATATTACCGATGGCTCCTAATTTTCCTTATTGAAAAACGTGAAACGTCCCTGAAGTACCTGTAGTGTCACCATTTTCCTAACAAATGGCACCTTACCGACTTCAAAATGAATTTGTACGTGGATGATACAAAACTTCGAAATTTTCTGTGTCTAGGAGCGCTGGAGTTGTATTTGTATCTTTTGTGGCTTGTGAGGGGCTATTAATTGAAATCTGCTCTTCGTTTTTAATGAACCTTATAATTTCCTCGTATTTTTTCAGTGACGAACATAGAAAAGTTTTTTTCTTGTAGAAATCTTCCTTCACTAGTGTTATTGCCACTCTTATAATATTTCTTGCAGTATTACTCGAGTACATGGAATCTGCAGACTGTTCCAGTTGTTTCCCTTGATTACAGCTTGTCCTTTTGTTCATAAATGCTTCAATTGGCTCTGAGCACTATGGGACTTAACTGTTGAGGTCATCAGTCTCCTAGAACTTAGAACTACTTCAACCTAATTAACCTAAGGACATCACACACATCCATGCCCGAGGCAGGATTCGAACCTGCGACCGTAGCGGTCGCGCGGTTCCAGACTGAAGCGCCTAGAGCTGCTCGGCCACTCTGGCCGGCTGTCCTTTTGTTTCTAGTATAACGTTTTTAGTTTCTATCTTATTTAATTTCATTAGAGATGCATTGAGCATATTGTTTCCACCAACTCCAGAATGTCGGCAGCAAAAGGTGTTCCTTCGTGTTGTTCATTCGCATTTTCTGCATGATATTTCGACAGCGACTGATTTGTCCTCTTCAGATACCTGCATCACCTAAAGAAGGTCATTGGGGCAGAAGCTGAAATAACGTGTAGGAAAACTAAGCTCTACCTTTCCGACCAGTCATCGCAGAAGGAACTGACAACATTCATCCGTCATTGTAAAACCATTGAAAGAAGTAGCAACCTAACCATTATTAAATTTAATGCGTAGAGCCTATGAGATTACTGATGTACATTTCGACATTCCTAAGAATATCATACACACCATCCCGAGGGTAGTAAGGACAGGTAAAGGTGAGTACTATCGCACAGTCATCTTCACAGCATATATCCAGTTTACTATCCTGAGGAATATACAGAAGAATGGAAAGTAAATGGAAGGTTGTGTTGGATCAGTGTGGCTGCGAGAAAGATGGATGCTTGATAATGGAAAAACGATAATAGCAAAATGGTAGGATGTACTAACTCAGATGAAGCGTTTGACTATACAAAGTCGTCCAAATTTACAAAATCCTTGGAACATCTCATAGGGGAAATCGAGTAATCTACAATATATGCAGGAACCAAGGAGAAACAGTAACAATGAAACAGATAATTTCTCGGATAAAGAAGGCAGTGATGCAGGGATTCAGTATTTCTCAGCCCTGTTCAATTTGCATCTCACAGAAAGAATCACGGGAATAAAATATACTTTCAGGTGCGGGAACAAAATTCACAGTTAAAGGACATTAACGACAAAATTCGTTGTGATATTACTGTTGAAGCGATGAAGAATTATGGGATTTTCTGAGGGTAGTAGACTAACAACTGAACACAGCCTACGGACTGACAGTAAATCGAAGGAGAACGAAAGTGTAAGGAGTACCAAAAAAAAAAAAAAAAAAAAAAGATTAGCGATAAATTCTGAATACCAGGATTAAAGGGAACTAAGGAGACGAGGTAAAGGAATTCTCCTAGCTTCAATGCAGAATAATACATGACAGACGACATAAGTAAGTCATAAGAGATAGACTAGACGTCGAAAGACAGGCTAGAACTTGAGACGTGGACTAGACGGGCATAGAAATTTTGGAATGTTGTGGTCAGTTTCTATGGAACCAAATTGTTGAGGTCATCGGGCCCTAGGCTTACACACTACTTAGTTTAACTTAAACTAACTTAGACTAAGGACAACACACGCAAACTCATGCCCGAAGGAGGAATCGAACCTCCGATGCGAGGAGTCGCGCTAACCATAGCAAGGCGCCTCAGACCGCGGGAAGCAAAGAAAGAAACCCTGTGCAAAAGAAGTTAAACATCTGATTTCATTAGAGAAAGAAAATTTTGCTGTTGTAGCCGTAGAGTAGAGTATTGTATGGAGCAAACGGAAAATAAGAAAATCTAAGCGTTTGGAATGTGTTGTCGATGATGTATGGATAAAACTAGGTGGGCTAATAACATACTAATCAGCTATAATACTAGTATGTGGATAACATTTACTAGCAGGTGGAACAGAATGACAGAAAATGTGTTAGTACGTGAGAGAACTGCTTTCATGGTAACTGGCGTACACGTAAAGGTCAAAAATTGTAACAGGAGTAGGCAACAAATGAATAATGACGCTGAATGCGAGATATTCTGAGTTAAAGAGATTGGCGCTTGAATGTACATAGTGGCTGCCTGCAGGAAAACAGAAGACTGATGACCAAAGAGAAAAGATTTACCATTAGAATGTTTAATTAACGTTTGACAAATATGTTTTCGTTCAAGAACATGCTTTTATTTTCACAGAAGGCAGTAAAAAAAATGGTTCAAATAGCTCGGAGCACTGTGGGACTTAACATCTATGGTCATCAGTCCCCTAGAACTTAGAACTACTTAAACCTAACTAACCTAAGGACATCACACAGCACCTAGTCATCACGAGGCAGAGAAAATCCCTGACCCCGCCGGGAATCGAACCCGGGAACCCGGGCGTGGGAAGCTAGAACGCTACCGCACGACCACGAGCTGCGGACCAGAAGGCAGTAGGTATTTCATTTAAAAAAGACACCATACAGAAAATTACTCATAGCTACATGAGATTCCTCCTTCTTTAAACTGTACACACACCGGTCACTACAACGATTAAAGTTAGTTGTGGAATCTGATTCACTTTTACACTACATTGTGTTTAATTGTCCAAATCGTGGCTGAGGAATAAAACACGTTCAGTATTAAGATAAGATCAAAATGTACGACAAATTATGTAAATATACACGTGTATGGAATTTCTAATGCTTCATCGTGTCATATACACCGAAAGAAAAATACGCCACACCGAGCAACATGTAACGCGAAGTAATAAAGTCTCGGGAATATGTATATTTGTGAAATGTTACAATACAGCATCACCGTGTAACCTCCCCACAAAAATATAATAAATAATATGAATAAGATTCTAATTTAGTGTAACCTCAAAACAAAATTTCTTCACAGTGTAACCTGGACACAAAATTCGTTCCCATTTATAACCTCCCTACAGAATTTCATTCACATTTAACCTCCACACAAAATTCTTTCTGATTTAATCTAAGCTCAAAATTCATTCACACTTAGCGTAACTTCACAACAGAAAAATTTCTAAATCTCTCAACAGTAAAAATTATAATTATGTCGTTCACTTATGACTTTTCAGTAATTCACTGTGAATTTAACCTGGTAAATTTTGGACGACAGCAGTGCTGCGTCATGGCCCTGAAAGATCATTCCGAACAAAAAAAAGGAAAAATTCTTACCTCAATGAAGTCGCCGGATATATCTGCTCTTACAATAAATTTTTCCAGCACAGCTCTGTGCAATGCTGACCGACCTATCTGTCATTTATGAAAGGTAGCAACTGATTTTTCTATTGCAATAATCGGAATGATCATGGATGGCAGAAATTAGTAAATTCTTTAAATTAAAATGAATGGTTGTTAAAAGTTACTTTTTATGAGGAAGATTATTATTACGAGAGTTTTAAAACATTTACATGGGACTTGAGATAACATTACTACATATGCGTGAGGCTGCTTTTTTTACCTTATACATTAATATTCAGGCCCCGACATCGCTGCACCGTGACCGGGCCAGCCAACACGATACACCAGACCAGACCAGGGCAGACTCCTGACTAGCAACAACATACTGCTACAGCTACACAGTTCCTACTGTAGTCAACACTGCTCTCTGGTCAGAGATTCTCTTAGACCTTCCCTATTGCAGGCAGGGAATGAGCAATACATCGAAATTACATCTGCTCGGACCTCTTACATAACCCTCCACTTGGGGGGGGGGGGAAATTTGGCAGCGATAGTGAGTCAATTGGACTTGCCATGAGCAACAAATTTTTCTACAATCTACTTAACTAACTAAGTTTACAGTCCCAGAGTATATACATATATATAAGTGCAGAACATGAAATGAAATAGAGTGCACATGCACTGAGTATAGAACATATCAAGAAATGAAAAAATGTACACGCAATGACTACAAAACATATTAATAAATGACATAAAGTGCACATGCACTGTATATATTTTTTACCATTTTACAAGAACTAGGACACGCAATGAGTACAAAACATATTAATAAATGACATAAAGTGCACACGCACTGTATATGTCTCTACCATTTTACAAGAACTAGGAAAGGAAAGGGAAGGATTGCATCGTGGTTGTAGCACAGCAGGTTGGACGTAGCTGCACTGAAAGTCCATATCTTTCTACAGAAGCACAACACCAAGTGAGACAATCTGAAGTTCTCTTCTCTGAAGTATTAATCAGTGTAGCCAAGACACTGAAATGTCGTATTAATATCCAGTGTTATCATTTTGGTAGTACATTAGGTACACCAAACAGTGGGACCATAATGACATCTCCATCGTTGAAGGTGGTGGACAGCATGATGTGTCAACACCACACTCCTGCAGAATTGATACTTTTTCACCAACGTAGAATTAGTGCAAAATCCAAATATAGTGCTCCATGATCATGAGGACTGACAGGACAAACGGATATTGCAGTAATTTCTGGTAATTAGGTCAGAAGGTGAAGGACATTAAGTCTTATGCTAGTCATGATAGACTAATGTAATTCTCAATTAACTAATTGCCTAGTTACTAAATATTTCTGTACTATGTATGGAGTATTACAGAACATTATTCATAAGTCATCTGATTACGCTAAATATTGCCACCTATTGGCCAGTTACAAACCATATTTATGCATTGTTCAGAAGTCATCATTCAAACCAAGAGTTAATTAATGGCATAGCATTAACATAATTCATCTATTTATAGTAATCATTGGCACTCATTGGCCAGTTGCAAACCATTTTTAGGCATTATTCAGAAGTGATCATTCAAAGCAAGAGTTAATTAATGGCATACCATTTACATAATTCATGTAGTTATAGTACTCATTGGCACTCATTGGCCAGTTGCGAACCATTTTTATGCATTATTCAGAAGTGATCATTCAAAGCAAGAGTTAATTAATGGCATACCATTTACATAATTCATCTAGTTACAGTAATCATTGGCACTCATTGGCCAGTTACAAACCATCAGAAGTCATCATTCAAAACAGGAGCTAATGAGTGTAGCATCAAGCTACTGGTATTCATATATAATAGCATGTAAGTGACATAAGACAAATTTAAAATATAAGAAACAGTGGCATTCATTGGCCAGTTACAAAGTATTCATATAGTTTTATAAAGCATTATTCGGTATTATTCAGAAGTCGTCATTCAAAATGAGAGTTAATTATTGGCATAGCATTTATAGAGTATAACAAAAATATTATTTACAGAAATTATTGGCATAGCATTTATGCATTATTACAAAATATCATTCAGTATTACTCAGAACTCATCATTCAAGTGACATAAGACATAATTGAAATGTAACACACTGTAACTATTACTCAAGGTCTGTGGTTCAATAATACATAGATATAATGGATTTAATACATCTGACAAATCTGCATTATATTTAGTACTATAAATATCTCTTAAACTAGTAGCATTATTTCGGACTGATAATACATTTTTTTTTGTGTGCTAACAATGCATTGCGTTGGGATCGATAGTTAATTGCTGGGGCATGAAAATATTTGCTTTTGACTTATTGCAGCAAATAAGGATTAGTAACGTCATTCGTCAAGAGTCAGCTGTAGCAAGGTTATGAACCAGTAGAATATATGTGATCACATTCATGAATGACGCACACAAATGGCTAAAAAATGCAAGTACTAGAACAGGTTTAATAACTAACTGCTTATAGCACATTACTTTCATGAATAGCTTCTCCTGGGAAAAATACAAAATGGATTATTAAGCTGAAAGAAGAAACGCATATTATACTGAAAAGTAATGAACTTTGAATTAACAGGTAATGAAACGTGTACTCAATATGTATGTACTCTAGCTGTCCTTTCCAAAACATTCAGTCATTATACCATGCGATATAAGACATACTGTCAAAACGAACTCCAACAAATACTTAAATAACTACATAGCATTTCTTAACTAACAGTAAATATATAAACTTCATCATTATTCTCATCTGCAAAGAAAACTTAAAAGTGGTGCCTTAAATGGCCATATAAAATTCATCACTATCATCACCTGCAAAGAAAAACTTCATTATTCATATTACCATACTCTTCATATAACTATTCATCATCATTTATTATCATCTACAAAAAATAGACACTTCTTTATTCATTATTCATATTTCCATTTACTTCACACAACTATTCATAGTATAGAGTTTCTTATTTCTAGCATATTTCATCACTAAAACTAAGATGTGTAGTTCTGTCTGACAGACTGCATCAATCGCCTCGTATTCTGAAAGAAAAAAATTAGTTAAGACTGCTATCATACGATGTGTATAGTATATTCTTGTTAATGCTTGTTAATTCTGATCCATATATTCTTCATGACGAGGTATTGCATTTTATATCGTTCATTCCGAAGGTGAAATTTCCACTTCATAGTAATGCACTGTGGTTTGTTTAATTAATTTCTTTTACACGTTATTGCTTTCTGAAAATGATGAATAAGGATTAATATCTTGCATTTAAATCATATACCCATTAAATAAAAACTTGTTTCTAGTGATATAATTAAGCATACAGCATAGCATGACAGAAAACATATTATGTCAAAAACATAGAGAGTGTTCAGGTGCAAAAATGTACACACAGTCTCATAATGTAGTAGCAAAAAAAAAAAAAAAATGTAAAGTAGTCACGATGTTGAGATATCATAAGGCAAAATGTCAAGGTCAACTGGTGTTTGTTATATCTTAAAGATTTCGTAGTGCATACAAACAAAACAGGAAAACAATCATACATACACGGAAAATGGAAAATGTGCACGGTCTGATATATAACGACAAGAAATGACTTTCTTTGTGTTCAGCTTGTATGTTGTGTAGTTGATAGAGGCGAGAGTTGAAAACTTTAATGGAGAAAGAATTTTATAAAATTAATATGTCACTAGATAGACTTGCATAATTGGTCATAAAATATGTAAGTTTATCTGGAAAAATGTGCATGGTCTGATGTGTAACGACAAGAAAAGCGACCTGCTAACCTTACCTTGCCGGGCACTTGCCAAGAAAAAATATGATAATCATCAGCAAGTAATCATATAAATATAATTGCATTATTGGTCATATAAAAATCAGGAAATGGCATTACAGTGTGATAAATCATAGTGCATGTTCATTCAATAAAGGGTTTAATATTGGAGACTTTGCGATTGCCTTTACTTTTTCTGGTTCTCAGAGTTTCGACGTGTACTACATTAGGGTGAGGAATGCTGCGAATTCTATGTGGACCTGCATATAGAAGCTCAAATTTACTGCATCTACTCTTTCCTCTGTTGGATAAATAATGTGTGCGTACTAATATCTTCTGTCCAATGTGAAAGTCACGGCGTGTACAAACCTGTTTTTGCTGTCTTCTTCGGCGATCTGCGGCACGTTTGATGTTGTTGAGTGCAATGTCAATTATTTCATGGTGTCGTAGTCGACGCGATGTAGGAAAGGATACTAATTCTTTAATTTTGTTAGGTGGTTCAACATTTTTAAATATTACAGTCGGAGATAGCATAGTAGATTCATTTGTGCATCGAGTTAATTACATCCTGGAATGACAGTATGTGTGTATCCCAATCGATATGTTTTTATGGCAGTATATTCTACATAGTTTACCAATTTCTTTCATTAGACGTTCACAAGGATTCGAAGAAGCGTGATAGTTGGATAAATAAATCGGAGAAATGTTTCTTGCTCGTAACATACGGTGTCCATATACCAGATCGAAACTGTGGTCCATTGTCGGAAATTACTTTCAATACATGCCATACATGAAATAGAAAATTTTTTATAAATGCTTTCGAAACAGATTTAGCAGTAGCTTTGCGTAACGGAGTGAAGGTAACAAATTTCGAAGTGAGTTCAACAGCTACAAAGATGTAACAAAAACCTCTATTAGATCTGGGAATCGGACCAAAAATGTCTACAGCAGCCATGTGTCTCAATTTAACAGGTACAATGGGATGTAACGGAGGAATATGTGAAGTCGTGTCTGACTTAGCTTTCTGGCAGATTTTACATGACGCTAAAACTCGTCGAATACGTTTCTCCATGTTGGCAAAATAACAGTTCTGTCTCAGTATAAGAAAACATTTTCTAGCTCCGTAATGTGCGTAACTTAAATGAGTATACCAAATTAATTTGTTAACAAGCTCGTCGGGAATACATAGTAACCAATTGTTGCTGTCAGGGTGAGAGCGGCGAAACAGAATATTATTGCGTACAGTATAATATTTTCTGATGGTAACATTATTCCTATCTTGCCAAAGGTGTTTAATTTCTTTCCATACGTTTTCTTTACTCTGCTCTTGTGCTATATCTCTTAATGATGCCGAAATAAAATTTTCGAATGCAACTTGTTGAATATACATGACGCTGAAATTTGCTTTGCAGAAGTTGGTTGCGATGTCTTGCTGATTGTTGCTGAGAGAACGGGATAGTGCGTCTACTACAATATTTTGTGTACCGGGACTGTGAACAATTGTAAAATTAAATTCCTGTAAATAAAGTTTCCATTTGCTTAACCTGTCATGTGTAAATTTTGCTGAAAGTAAATACTGGATAGCTCTATGGTCTGTGTAAACGGTCGTATGTCTTCCATAAAGTAAATGTCGAAATCTCGTAAATGCCCATACAACACATAATGTTTCAAGTTCTGTAACAGAATAATTGCGTTCAGCAGGTGACAGAATGCGACTCGCAAAGGCGATGTTTTTAATTACTGTAGAACCATCTTCTTCAATTTCCTGAAAAATGTGTAAGCCTAAAGCGGTGTTAGAACTGTCGGTGGCAATGGAAAAATTTCTAGTAAGATCTGGATGTGATAAAAGTGGTGCATTCAACAAAGCTTGTTTCAGATTGACAAATTCAGACTGTGCTTTGCTATCCAAGGACCAAATAGTATTTTTACCCGTCAATTGACATAATCTAGTGGTGTCTAAAGCAGAGTAATGAATATATTTACGAAAAAAGTTAATTAAACCCAAAAAGCTGCGTGGTTGTTGCTTCGTCGTAGGAACAGTAATGTCACGTAAAGCTTTAACTTTTTCCGGGTCAGGCGCAATGCCTTCTGCTGAAATTACAGGTCCAAGAAATTTTATAGAAGTTTTGCCAAAGTGCGATTTGCTAGGATTAACTGTGAGTCCTTGTGCACGAAAAGTTCGTAACAGTTGTTAGAGAATCAAATTGTGTTCAGACCAGTTAGCTCCTGCAATAAGAATGTCGTCTACATACGTTGTGATTCTGTCTTTAAGTTCTGTCGGAAGTATACTATTCAAGCCGCGAATAAATGCTGCTGGTAAGACCGACTGTTATTAAACGTACGCTGAAAATTGTGCTCGTTACATTTACGTCTGTCATAATAATCATTGCTATACGGCGCATTGCGGTAGGAGTTAAAATGATGTGTTTGCTGTAAGTAGTTATTTCTTTGTTGCTGTGCGTTACTATTTGGCGGAGCCGACGCTATACGTGTAGGCTGCGAAACATTAAAGCTTGGTTGACCTTGCAAATTAAATTGTTGGTTAGGTATGCTAACCGGCTGGTTTTGTTGCTGTTGTTGGGAAAAACCTCTATTGTTACCAAAATGTGGTTCTTGTTGCTGATAATTTTGACGATGCTGATAATTAAAATTTTGTCTGTTATGAAAATGATGCTGGTAGTTCTGGAATGTATAATGAAAATTGTCAGTTTCGATAAAACTTGTCATATCGGGTTTTCTTCACACATTCTTAATCCTAGATAGATCGACAGTTGAAGAGCTGTTTTGACAGATATAAAGGATTGTAAAAGAGAAGGCAATAGTGCAGAAAACTAAAGATGAAATAGCATTACTACGGCTCGGGGCCCTGTGCACGCTACGGCACATATTAATCGAAGTGTAATGAATCCCCTGAGGTCAATTACGCGCTACAAATAAATTTTAGTTTCTGCGTTATAGGCAATGACGGTGAAAATTCAAATACAAATAGTTGTATCCAGGCCAATTCTAGTTTCTGCATTACACGCCAAGCTGATGAAAATACAGAAACAAATTGTCGTATCCAGTCCAAAGGATGTATTTGTCTTGTGTCATTATTAAGTACTTTAAATTTCCTAACAGATAGAAAGTGTTCGTAATAATAATTATCGTCTCTGTATGTCCGAGCAGGTTCAAGATTGCATGAGAATCTATTTGTCTGTGTCTGTTCGGATTCTACGTCACGTACTCTCTGTAAATTACCTAAATTATACTGGCTGTGTGAGTCTGACAAATGTTTGGAATGTGGCGTATGCTGTGCCGTGTTAGAGGCTGAAACATTTTTCATCTCTGTCACTTCTTGCTGTAAAGTTGACAATTTTTTACATAATGTATTATTGGACAAACCTATCTTACTGATCGTCTGCTGTAAATTTTGGAATTCGGGTGTTTGATTAAGCGAAACTGGTGACGTATCGTCTGATTTGGTGTCATTATTATTTTCGATAACATCAACACGACTGGCCAATTCATCATATTTTTCAGTCAGTGCTTTTACGTGATCGTCGTTTTTAGTATCACAACCATTAATTTGCTTTTGTATTTTACGTTTGGTTTTGCTCAATTTTTTAACGTCTGATTTGATGGCATCGGAATCCTGTATTAGTTCCAATTTTTCAAGTCTCTTGGTCATTGTCTGAAAGTCTAATGTGTGTGTGTCTGTTTTTGTTTAAAGATCGGAGAGTTCATCATGCAATTCGTTATTCAACTGTTTAATACTGTTAATTTCGTCTGATACTGTAGCAATATTGTTGTCTACGTATGTTTTTGCTTTCGTAAACAATTTACACTTATCTTCCTGTCTTTGTACAGTAATTGTTTCCATGACTTGTTGCTTTACTTTATTCTGTTCCTGTATAAACTTACTGTAACGCTTTTCACTGTCGTGTAGGTGGTGATAGAAACGTTCGTCAATTTGGCTGTTCTGTTGGTCAAATTTCGCGTCTACTTTCGCATCCAGCGTGCGTGAAAGTTCTGTTGACATTAATTAAACTCGTCGCGTAACTGTGTTGCGTTTTCAGAGCATTGTCTAGCGACTGTACTAATTTCATCTCTAAGTAATTTTGTTGTGGCTGCATGTGTACTACTTAAATCTTGTGCCACAGATCTAATTTCTTCACTACTGTTCCTAGCACAAGCCTTAATTTCCTCACGTAATTGATCCTTAGTATCATGACATTGCACGGCAACGGCTGCAATCTGTTCACTAAGCTGTTTGGAATTGTTATCCAGTTTTTCATTAAGTTGTTTGTAATTGTTGTCTTGTTTTTCATTCGACTGTTTGGAATTATTGTCTAGTTTTTCATTACGTTGTTGTTTGAGATTTTCATTATTTTCATTAAGTTGTTGTTTAAGATTTTCACTAAGTTGTTTACGCGATTCAATAATTTGTAGCAATACTGCCATAACTTGATCCCAGCCAAAATTAGCGTTCATTGTAACGGAACGTGACACGTCATCAATTGTCGTTAAATTAACAGTGGACACAATTGAATTTGTTTGCCTATCATTAGGATTTAACTCAATACTAGTGATCGGCAGGCACTGATTATCTGTAATTAGGGGATTATCACAATTACACTGAGTGTCGCTAGTACTATCTGTCAAATTATTCGAGTCGGCTATTTCACTCATTGTACATCGCGATGTACTGTTAACAGTTTTTCGCGGCATTTTTTACAAATCAAAATTAAGCACAAAATGAAGCAAAGACGAAGCAAAAATGGAACAAACACAATTACAACAAAGAGCAATAAATTGCCGATGATCTGTGAGAGAAAGAGTGACGAATTAGTAAATGCGTTGCGCCAGATGCAAACTACATTTAAGTAAATAAGAGCAGATATATGATTACTTCTCAGAGATTCACAAAGAAATACGATCCTGGCCGGTTGTCGACAAGTGTAACCTCCCCACAAAAAAATATAATAAATAATATGAATATGATTCTAATTTAGTGTAACCTCCCCACAAAATTCTTTCTCTTTTGTAACCTCCCTACAAAATTCTTTCTCATTTATAACCTCCCTACAGAAATTCATTCACATTTAACCTCCACACAAAATTCTTTCTGATTTAATCTAAGCTCAAAATTCATTCACACTTAGCGTAACCTCACAACAGAAAAATTCCTAAACCTCTCAACAGTAAAAATTATAACTATGTCGTTCACTTATGACTTTTCAATAATTCACTGTGAATTTAACCTGGTAGATTTTGGACGACAGCAGTGCTGCGTCATGGCCCTGAAAGATCATTCCGAATACAGAAAGGAAAAATTCTTACCTCAATGAAGTCGCCGGATATATCTGCTCTTACAATAAATTTTTCCGGCACAGCTCTGTGCAATGCTGGACGACATATCTGTCATTTATGAAAGGAAGCAACTGATTTTTCTATTGCAATAATCGGGATGATCATGGATGGCAGAAATTAGTAAATTCTTTAAATTGAAATGAATGGTTGTTAAAAGTTACTTTTTATGAGGAAGATTATTATTACGAGAGTATTAAAACATTTACATGGGACTTGAGATAACATTACTACATATGCGCGAGGCTGTTTTTTTTACCTTATACATTAATACTCAGGCCCCGACATCGCTGCACCGCGACCGGGTTAGCCAAAAATGGCTCTGAGCACTATGGGACTTAACATCTGTAGTTATCAGTCCCCTAGAACTTAGAACTACAACTAACCTAGGGACATCACACACATCCATGCTCGAGGCAGGATTCGAACCTGCGACCGTAGCAGTCGCGCGGTTCCGCACCGCGCGCCTAGAACCGCTAGACCACCGCGGCCGGCCGGGCCAGCCAACACGATACACCAGACCAGACTCCAGACTAGCAACAACATACTGCTACAGCTACACAGTTCATACTGCAGTCAACACTGCTCTCTGGTCAGAGATTCTCTTATACCTTGCCTATTGCAGGCAGCGGATAAGCCATACATCGAAATTACATCTGCTCGGACCTCTTATAACCGGTCAATTGCGGTCTAACTGTGTTGGTGAGGCAGTAAATCTATCCACAGGGCAGTGACACCGCGTCACTGCAATACACTTTGGAGCTGTGGCGGTGGGACTTGTAGTCCCGTACCACCCTCCGACGATGACAGTACTATTATCAGTCAGGCAAAAAATTTAGCCTAACGTGGGCGGGTAGGGTGAGAAAGTATTGGGCGTAGAATGGGGGCTAGTCCCGCCAAGCAATGCATCTGCGGATGGCGTGCCATGCCTATCGTTAGCCATGGTCGGAATCCGATTCCTCTAGGATGGATAGGGGAACCGGATGTCGATGCCAGCTGCGTGGAAGTGTAGACTCAACATGGTGAAACCCATGGCCCCAGTGTTCCACAAGGCATTCACTTTCTCGTTGTTGAGTGTGGTCGTCTTCAGGTGAGCAATATCTACTTCCTCATGGAGAGTAGCGACTTTCGTGAATGGTGGGCGAAAGTTTTTTTTTTTAAATGGACTTGTAGTCCGGGGTGATATGTTACAATACAGCATCACCGGTCTATTGCGGTCTAACTGTGTTGGTGAGGCAGTAAATTTCCACAGGGCAGTGACTGCGTCACTGCAATTCACTTCGGAGGTGTGGCGGTGAGGCTTGTCCCTCTGACAGTGATAGTACTACATGGATCAGGCAGAAAATTTCGCCTAACACGGGTGGGGCGAAAGTTGACTAGATCACCTATTTATATGATTGATGGTTTATTACAACCGCGAGAGAAGCCATTGAGAAATGCTGCTGCATTAATAACCGGTGTAACCGTCAGAATGTTGAATGCAATCATGCAGACGTGCTTGCATTGTGTTGTATGGATGCTCGATGTCAGTTTGTGTATGGAGCTCCACGCCTGTTCCACTAGGTCGGTCAGTATGGCGACGGTTATTGCTGTTTGTGGATGACGGTGGGGTTGTCGTCCGATGATGCCTCATATGTGCTCGATTGGAGACAGATCTGGCGATCAGGCGGGCTAGGGCAACACGTCGACACTTGGTAGAGTATGTTGGCTTGCAACAGCGGTATGTTATCCTGCTGGAAAGGCCCCCACTCATTGTTTTCATGAATGGCAGCACAACAGATGGAATCACCAGACTGAGGTATGAATTTGCAGTCAGGATGAGTGGGATAAACACGAGTGTGCACCTGCTGCCAGACCACAACTCCAGGTTTAGGCCCAGTGTGTCCATTACGCAGGTAGGTTGGTTGCAGGATCTGGACTGGCCTCCTTATAACCAACACACGGCCTTGACTGGCACCGAGGCTGAACCGGAAGTACAACAGACCCCCACCCTGCCCTCCAACGAGCTTTCGCTTCACACAACTAAAGTCCCGCAGTTGTTCGAGGTCAGTGGATTGCTCGTTAGAGGGTGCCTGGCTTGGAGCTGCCACTAAATGAACCGCATTGTGGCAGTTAGTTACGTCACTGCGGTGACAGCAGTTGCTCGAATTACCACTGCACGATGGTCTTCCCTCTCGGTACCAACACGTTGCCGTCCGGAGGTAGGGTCTCCCTGCGACCGTACATTCGCTCGATAACCGCTGCTATCATTCATGCACACTCCTGGAAATTGAAATAAGAACACCGTGAATTCATTGTCCCAGGAAGGGGAAACTTTATTGACACATTCCTGGGGTCAGATACATCACATAATCACACTGACAGAACCACAGGCACATATACACAACAGAGCATGCACAATGTCGGCACTAGTACAGTGTATATCCACCTTTCGCAGCAATGCAGGCTGCTATTCTCCCATGGAGACGATCGTAGAGATGCTGGATGTAGTCCTGTTGAACGGCTTGCCATGCCATTTCCACCTGGCGCCTCAGTTGGACCAGCGTTCGTGCTGGACGTGCAGACCGCGTGAGACGACGCTTCATCCAGTCCCAAACATGCTCAATGGGGGACAGATCCGGAGATCTTGCTGGTCAGGGTAGTTGACTTACACCTTCTAGAGCACGTTGGCTGGCACGGGATACATGCGGACGTGCATTGTCCTGTTGGAACAGCAAGTTCCCTTGCCGGTCTAGGAATGGTAGAACGATGGGTTCGATGACGGTTTGGATGTACCGTGCACTATTCAGTGTCCCCTCGACGATCACCAGTGGTGTACGGCCAGTGTAGGAGATCGCTCCCCACACCATGATGCCGGGTGTTGGCCCTGTGTGCCTCGGTCGTATGCAGTCCTGATTGTGGCGCTCACCTGCACGGCGCCAAACACGCATACGACCATCATTGGCACCAAGGCAGAAGCGACTCTCATCGCTGAAGACGACACGTCTCCATTCGTCCCTCCATTCACGCCTGTCGCGACACCACTGGAGGCGGGCAGCACGATGTTGGGGCGTGAGCGGAAGACGGCCTAACGGTGTGCGGGACCGTAGCCCAGCTTCATGGAGACGGTTGCGAATGGTCCTCGCCGATACCCCAGGAGCAACAGTGTCCCTAATTTGCTGGGAAGTGGCGGTGCGGTCCCCTACGGCACTGCATAGGATCCTACGGTCTTGGCGTGCATCCGTGCGTCGCTGCGGTCCGGTCCCAGGTCGACGGGCACGTGCACCTTCCGCCGACCACTGGCGACAACATCGATGTACTGTGGAGACCTCACGCCCCACGTGTTGAGCAATTTGGCGGTACGTCCACCCGGCCTCCCGCATGCCCACTATACGCCCTCGCTCAAAGTTCGTCAACTGCACATACGGTTCACGTCCACGCTGTCGCGGCATGCTACCAGTGATAAAGACTGCGATGGAGCTCCGTATGCCACGGCAAACTGGCTGACACTGACGGCGGCGGTGCACAAATGCTGCGCAGCTAGCGCCATTCGACGGCCAACACCGCGGTTCCTGGTGTGTCCGCTGTGCCGTGCGTGTGATCATTGCTTGTACAGCCCTCTCGCAGTGTCCGGAGCAAGTATGGTGGGTCTGACACACCGGTGTCAATGTGTTCTTTTTTCCATTTCCAGGAGTGTACAATGGCTACATTCCTGCCTAGTCTTTCTGCAAAACAGCAGAAGAAACTTCCAGCTTCTCGTAGTCCTATCACACGACGTCGTTCAAACTCAGTGAGGAATTGATAACGGCGTCTTCGTCACCTTAAAGGCATTCTTGGCTAACACGTACAATCACGAAGGTAAATAACGCTCACAAAAGTTACACAGTGCATTTAAAGGAAACCTGGTTCGCATCCTTATATTGACGCTACCAGTGGCGCGAAATTTTAGTAGACATCATATTGCAATAGACATCATATTTCAGATGTATAAACACGCATACCCACTTTCGTTTATGTCCCATTACTCCTTGGTGTTGTGATTCGTTTTCCGTCTGTATATTTGATAGTGCGACAACCTCAGTCGATTACATTCTGATGATTAAAATCCTTAGCAATAGATATGAACGTACAATCTGAGCAAATAAAATCGTGACATATTCTGTAAAACAATCTTGCCATAACCTGTTTCCACTGCAGGCACTAATGACGTTAGTACAGAACTCACGGTTATGAGGGAATTGGAGGTCGCTGAAAGAGACCGTGTAGATATAAAAGAGAGAAGCAGGCAAGCGTAGGCGGTGTCGTTAACCTAGGTCACACACGGCAACGAACCCAATGCTGAATGGAGGAGACACCGAGTACGAACGCGGAGGCGTCGGGCCGTGAAATTTGAATCCTCGCCCATTAGAGGGATTACTTGGCTGCTGCCAGACGATGCTGCGCCTCGCTGCGAACCTGACACTCGATATTCCGGCGGGAAGGGTGACACGACACACCGTCAGCGCCCGCACGTTCCCCGTAGACTCGCCGCTTGCGCAAACGCCAAATACCGCGGCAAATGGATTGATCATCGTAGCAGGCGTTTGTGTTTGTGTCGCTAGCCATTTATTACATGAAGTAACTGTTGCGGGCCTTCGCAAGATCGAACATGACTTGAATATTCCGTTCACTGAATTCGCATTTCACTTGAAATTTGATCGTAGTCTGTGAATCTATGTACGAATATATGCACGTGTGTTCGTGAATAATGTATCCCTTTCTAGACTGTGAATTGTGTCTCCTTACGGAGATTTTTGTTATTCCTTGTGCTGGTTTCGTAAACTGATCTGTTAATTTGAGAAAAAGGTATATGGACTTACAAGAAATTTCATTACGGAATAGATATAGTGAGTGCAGTAATTGTTATATCCAGTTCTTTGATCAGTATCCTCCAAGATACTACAGAATTTTTAGCAGCTAGCCAACTATGCTTCGGCCCACTAGTGCAGCAGTAGCTTTCGACAAACCTTCCTGTCTACATTTACTGGTCATCGCTTAAACACTTCTCTACACACTTTTCTACTAATTATTCTTCTGTGTTCCTGCTTCTTCATGTTTGTCCTTTAGCACTGCTACTTACTATATAGCGGTCTGAGACAGGCAAAATTGAGGGTTGAAATGCATATCTATGTATCGCAGCACTGTCCCTTTGTTACACGTAAATAGATGTTTTAAGGAGGAGCCCATATTTCCTCTCTTGTTTTAATTTTCAACCACTGATTAAAGTCCTGAATTGTTATGGCACTGAGTCTGCTGGTTATTTTGTGTTTCTCGTACGATCGGTGCAACGATCTCCAAGTGAAAGTTGGAAATGTCACACGTTCTAAGTGCCAACTCTCACATTTTTCAAGAATATCAGAAGACAATGTATTTCTGTTTGTACACAAGTTATTATATCCAAGAAAATGATAAGGTATTCTGATATCACAGAATTTTGCTGCTCACCTCATCATTGTAAAAACGTAATGAGACACATTAGAAATTAAATAATTTAATACGAAAGTTCTAATTCCCATGATAGGGAACTAACTTGTTCTAAGTATCTATAGAAAACTTCTTGTTTCTAGTCCCATTAATACTGAGGTAATATGTCATAATATAATTGTCATAATATACTTGTCATAATGTGAGTTCAGAAATGTTGCAGTAATGTGTTAACTAGTAGAACTGTACTCAACGAAAACTATTTCTCGTACCTTTTAACATTTTTACATGAGAATATCAAAATTAACTTTTTTAAAAATCTTTCAGTATTGACTTTCGATTCTTAGTCATTTCGTTCTTGGAAAGTTTACTTTTATGCTTCCTGTGATTTTGAGGAAGAAATAGCAACATCATCAGCAGGTCTCTCTTTTATGAAACAGATAATCACGCCTGGATTTTCAGATCAAGTCTGCCTAGCATGATCTTTCTTCTTTTGAAAAAAGAATTTTTTTTATAACTATTTGGATGAGTTTGAGACACTTTTCTTATACTGCATTGGAAATCTTACACACCTGATTTGACAATTGTATTTCTGCATCATGTGTAAAAGCGAATAAGTCAGTTGTGTGCATTATAATTACGTGGAACTGCTTCATAGCTTCAGATGACTCAACAGAGCCGGCCGGTGTGGCCGTGCGTTTCTAGGCGCTTCAGTCTGGAACCGCGTGACCGCTACGGCCGCAGGTTCGAATCCTACCTCGGGCATGGATGTGTGTGATGTCCTTAGGTTAGTTAGGTTTAAGTAGTTCTAAGTTCTAGGGGACTCATGACCACAGATGTTAAGTCCCATAGTTCTCAGAGGCATTTGAACCATCTGACTCAACAGATTTGCGTAAATCTTGCGAAACAAAGCACTGCTTACCTTTCTTCAACCATGTGTCACCTAGTAAATGTCTGGAAAATATACTCCACGATTTGGCACTCGGACCAAGTCTAGGGATATGCTACAGAGTACCTAGAACACAATGGCACTGAAATCGTGTTTGTAAAATATGTGGCGCTTAGAAAGTTTGGCAGTATTACTCTTCAAATGCTCAGTAAGCAAGGACTGTAATTATCTCTGCTGGATTGACGGCACATCCATCATGTTGGTACCACGTAGACCACCTTGTGTCCAGTAGGGTGTATTCCAGTACCTGCGGAAAAACAATCAGTTAGTAAATGTAGGTACAATGTAGAGGCCCATCATTAAACCAGTGACGTGATTCTTCCAAAGCCTGTATCACAGAAAGACCGTGGTCGTTGACGATTCATTTCTCTCAGCCGGCGTTAATTTTTCACTGACCTGTAATGCACGTTGCGAAGGTTGTTTTCCCGAGATTTTCTATCCCACTTCCATATTCAATATGCCTCGTAGATACGAGGTCTCTGTGTTACAGCAAATAAAATATCATCAGTTTTTTTTCTTTCCGTCGGAGAATTTTATTCTTGATACTTCCAGTTCCTTAGTTTTGCTTTACAATGTTTATAAAGTAATCAGCAGGGATTAGCACAATCGAGATACCCCTCAGCGCGCAACTACACCTCTGCTCTAATATTTTGGTGACATTCTCCTTGAATGAAGACGGTGTTCACTTAAGGCCGCTGTATGAATAGTAACAGTCTGAACGGTTTGATAGACAAGTTGTCTGACTGGCTATGTGACAAGCCTGAGCGTTTCTGTCACATCCCTGTATACTGACCACTCGTGACGGGACACCCTGTATACGAATTCTGTTTGTTAAGCCGCTATACTTTTTTTAATTTTAGATGAAGATATTTTGGTTTAGAAAGTATTATTTGTCGAAGGCATCCCACGTGTGCACAACCTGCAGCCCAAACCCCCATCCACCCAAACCTTACGCTACAAAGCGACAAATATTACGTCCGTACGTCAAAAATTTTGACACATTGTCCATTGATGCGCAGAGAACACTGCGCTCCCGATGCATTTAATCGTTCAGGACCTACATCATTTGGTTTTTCCTCTCTTATCTGCCTCATTCTGTCATCATTTCCTGTGGCTCGCTGACATCTACAATGTTCTTGTTGTACGAGTTTATATGTATCATTAATCTAAAAAACTTTTGTCCAACATCTCTCGTAAGGCTTCCAACGGTAACATGCAGAACGCAGAACGAAATGAAAAACGGTTCGATAAATGACAGTGATATACTTACAGTGAGTCGCGTGTATCATAGAAATTAGTGCGCACCGTTACGAAATGGATACATTACCGATGTATTGAACACATATTCACAACATTTATTTACTGAATCTCAGTACTCTCTGAATGTACACTTTTCCCCAATAAATTTATAGCGCACAGTCAGAGTCTGGAAAATTATTTACTAAGTTGTGATTCAAGCACGACAAAAACGAGACATGTTTTATTTGCTTCCCCTAGTGTATATTCGGCAAAGGGGGAGCGTCACATTAACGCACATGCGAATACATAGTGATAAACTGAAGAACGGAAATCTTCTGATACCTAAACCTATTGCTCATCGATCATTCTCGACGCAATACCAAGAAAATGGCAGACGTGGATTGCTAGAGCAACTGAACCAGTAAATACTGTGTACTCTGCTTTACAAGATTACATAGCACCTGGTCCCCGACACGAATCCGCCCGGCGGATTTGTGTCGAGGTCCGGTGAACTGGCCAGTCTGTGGATGGTTTTTAGGCGGTTTTTCATCTGCCTCGGCGAGTACGGGCTGGTTCCCCTTATTCCGCCTCAGTTACACTATGTCGGCGATTGCTGCGCAAACAAGTTCTCCATGTACTCCTACACCACCATTACTCTACCACGCAAAGATAGGGATTACACTCGTCTGGTGTGAGACGTTCCCTGGGGGTCCACCGGGGACCGAACCGCACAATAACCCTGGGTTCGGTGTGGGGCGGCGGAGGGGTGAAGTGAACGGCGGTGGTCGTCGTGGGGTTGTGGATCACAGCGGCTGCGGCGGGGACGGAGCCTCTCCGTCGTTTTCTAGGTCCCCGGTTAACATACTATACAATACATACAAAATAGCATAGGTATAGACTGTAAACGGAAGACGCGCCTTAGATGTACAAAAATTCATACTTGTGTGAGTAATTAATCAGATGACAGTCATCACTGAGAACATGTGAAATCTTTACGGTGTAGTGATCTCAAAGAAGTCCCCGGCATGGATCCACCGGCGGATTAGTGTCGAGGTCCGGTGTGCCATCCAGCCTGTGGATGGTTTTTAAGGCGGTTTTCCATCTACCTTGGCGAATGAGGGCTAGTTCCCCTTATTCCGCCTCAGCTATACTGTGTGGGCGATTGCTCTGCCGACACCGTTTCTAGGTACGCGTACACAATAATTAATCTACCACACAAATACTTGGGGTTACACCCTTCTGGTATGAGACGTTCCCGAGAAGGGGGTTGGGAGGAGGGGGGTGAGGGGTCCGCTGGGTTCGGTGTGGAGCGGCGGTGGGTTGGTTGGTGTTGTGAACCACTGACAATACAATTTAAAACTGACAATTAATGAACCTCACAGTGACGGCAGATGAATGTCACAATATGCATATTCCCACTATGCAAGTAGGAATCAAACTCAAGTTTGATTCTCATTTGCATATTGTCCAGTGCATCTAATTTTCAAACATAAATCTCTTTTACTATTTGAAAGTTGCACTTACTGTCATCTTAATCAACTTACTTATGTAATGACCCTTTTATGTCACATTCAGTTATATGACACTGCTGTGTATAAATATCAGGTCAAGTTTTTAGTACAAATGGGTCATGTTTTTAAAATTTACTTAGGAGACGAGGGAACCAATTTCGGTTATGGATTTCTCATTTTACAGTGTAATGCCACTAGAGATGTCAGAATTCTAGCATCTGAAACGGTGGCTTGCAGCACAGCTATGTAGTTGTGTGAGAAACTGAGTGCTGTACTCGAGTATCTAACCGAAGAGCCCGTCCGCGCGTGAAGTGCCCTCTCCTTTGCTATGACGATGCCCGACCACTCACGAGGGCTGCGACATCAGCAACAGTCCGACGCCTTGGGTTCACTGCTATCGATTATCCTCCACACAGTCCCGACTTAGCCCCATCCGATTTCCACCTGTTTCACAAACTTAAGGAACACCTTCGAGAATTTCACTTTGATACTCATGAAGCGGTGCAAGCAGAAGTGACGTTGTGACTTCGTCAACGAAGTCAATCATTCTGATATGACGCCATCAATTAAACTGGTCTCTCGTTGGGAGGAAAGAGATCGTCGCCAGAGTGACTGGGAGGTGAGAAGTAAATACGTAGTCATGACGTATTAAGATTTAGAATCTTAATAACGTCAAAAAGCTTTAAGAGCTTTCACATTAAACATTCAGACGCATTTTTCCAACACACCTTCCTAATAAGAGAGGATCAAATAAAATCGTACCCAAGTATTGCAGTTAAATTCTTGCGTGTGGCCTACCAACAGCGGTGGTCTGATGGTAAGGAATCTGAGCAAAGTTTAGTAAGAGCGTCGTTCAAATCAAATCCCGACCTGATCAAAACCATTTACAGTTCTCTTAGTTTTACATCATCGTTCTCAGCACATGTTAGTATCTATCTCTTCAGTTATATGGTTGCACCCGTATCTCATGATCTCGAACTGAATGTTAAGCCGGAAGCAATGAGATAGGAGGAATACCTATGAACAGTGAATGTAACTTTCATTTCAGATCGTGTTTTGCAAGTGATAAACATCTTAAGTGTCCTGACGTTCTCCTTGACTGTTTAGGTTTATTTATTAATGTATACACGTCAAACATTGCCACTGTCCTATGTTGTCTAAGTTACACATTCAAAATTTCGGCCTCCACCCATTCTGTTTTCCTTTAAACGGTGCTCCCGTTGCCTGGTAAACTTCTCCTAGACGTACACTCAATAATATTATGCGGTGTGAAACAATATTTAAGCTTGTAACGTGATGATAATGATGTGTTAAGTCCATCCCTGCAAGTTCGGCATCATTCACTCTTCTCGCTTTTCCTCAGTTCCTTTCATAGAGATTTATTGTCTACTTATCTTAATATTGTCAGATGATATCTCCTTCTACATCTAGTCCTCTGTCCAGTCAGCATTTCTTGCAATGAAACAATTATTAATCTACCCTTTCTTTTCCGGTGTCGTATCCAGGTTCTTTTCTTCCTTTTAACTGTTTTCGGTATTTGTCTGTTGTCATTCATCCATAGTACCAGAACTTCATTCGTTATTCTATCTCTTCAATTCACACCGGCCGTTTTTCTCCTATTATTCAGGAGCAGTTACAACTGAAATCGTAATATAGTAATGATGAAGAGTAGGCTGACGTTTAAGAGGTTAGTCAGGAAGAATTGGGATACGGAAGTACTAAGGAATGTCAATACAGTTGAAGAGGAATGGACATCTCTAAAAACGACAATCACAGAACTTACACAGTTATAAAGAAGGTAACTGCGAAGTAACCATGAGTAACAGAAGAAACACTTCTGTTGATCGATAAAAGAAGGAAGTATAAAAATGTTCAGGGAAATTCAGGAAAACAGAAATACAGATCTCTGAGAACTGAAACAAATGGGAAACGCAGGGATGCTAAGACGAAATGATAGCGTGAAATATGTAAAGAAATTGAAAAAGAAATGACTGTCGGAGGGACTCTTTCAACATTTAGGGTCCGCAGCCCGTGGTCTTGCGGTAGCGATCTCGCTTCCCTCGCCCGGGTTCCCGGGTTCGATTCCCGGCGGTATCAGGGATTTTCTCTGCTTCGTGATGACTGGGTGTTGTGTGCTATCTTTAGGTTAGTTAGGTTTAAGTAGTTCTAAGTTCTAGGGGACTGATGACCACAGATGTTAAGCCCCATAGTGCTCAGAGCCATTTGAACCAACACTTAGGAAAATGAAATTAAAAGCAGTGGTGGTAACATTAAGAGTGCAACGGGAATTTCACTGTTAAATGCAGAGGAGAGTGCGGATAGGTGAAAAGAGTACATTGAAGGCCTCTATGAGGGGAAAGATATGTCTGATGTGATAGAAGACGAAACAAATGGTTCAAATGGCTCTGAGCACTATGGGACTTAACTTCTGAGGTCATCAGTCCCCTAGAACTTAGAACTACTTAAACCTAACTAACCTAAGGACATCACACACATCCATGCCCGTGGCAGGATTCTAACCTGCGACAGCAGCGGTCTCGCGGTTCCAAACTGTAGCGCCTAGAACCGCACGGCCACTCCGGCCGGCGAAGACGAAACAGGAATCGATTTAGAAGAGGTAGAGAATATAGTAATAGAATCAGAATTTTAGACAGCTTTGGAGGACTTAAGAACAAATAAGGCAGAAGTGATAGATAACATTCGATCAGAAGTCACGGGGGGAAGTGGCAACAAAACGAATATTCACGCTGGTGTTTAGAATGTATGAGTCTGGCGACATACCATCTAACTTTCAGAAAAATATCATCCACACAATGCCAGAGACTGCAAGAGCTGACAAGTGTGAGAATTGTCGCACAATCAGCTTAACAGCTCATGCATCCAAGCTGCTACATCAGTAATATACAGAAGAATGGAAAAGAAATTTGAGGATGTGTTAGATGACGATCAGTTTGGCTTTTGGAAAGGTAAAGGCACGAGATAGGCAATTCGCCCGATTCGGTTGATAATGGAAGCAAGATAAAGAAAAGTCAAGACACGTTTACAGGATTTGTCGACCTGGAAAAAGTGTTCGACAATGTAAAATGGGGCAAGATGTACTAAATTCTGCGGAAAATAGGAAAATAGAGGTAAGCTAGAAGGAGAGATGGGTAATATACAATATGTGCGAGGGCACTGAGGGAATAATAAGCGTGGACGACCAAGAACGACGTGCTAGGATTAAAAAGGGTGTAAGACAAGGATGTAGTCTTTCACCCCCACTGCTCAGTCTACACTTCGAACAGGCAATGATGGCAATAAAAGGAATTTTCAGGAATGGAATTAAAATTCAAGGTGAAAGAATACCAATGACACGATTCGCTGATGACGTTGCTATCCTGAGTGAAAGTAAAGAAGAGTCACACGATGTGCTGAATGAAATAAACAGCCTAACGAGTGCAGAATATGGACTGAGAGTAAATCTAAGAAAGGCGAAAGTAATGAGAAGTAGCAGAAATGAGAACAGCGAGGAACTTGACATCAGGATTGATGGTCACGAAGTAGATGAAGTTAAGGAATTCAGTTGCCTAGGCAGCCAAATCACCAATGACGGACGGAGCAATTAGGACATCAAAAGCAGACTAGCACTGGCAAAATTGGCATTTCTGTCTAAGCGAAGAATACTAGTGTCAAACATAGGCCTTTATTTGAGGAGGAAATTTTTGAGAATGTACGTTTGGAGAACAGAATTGTGTGGTAGGAGACATGGACTGTGGCTGAAACCGGAGCAGAATCGAAGCATATGAGATGTGGTGCTACGAAGGAATGTTGAAAACAGGTGGACTGATAGGGTAGGCAATGAGGATGTTCTGCGCAGAATCGGAGAGGAAAGAAATACACTCCTGGAAATTGAAATAAGAACACCGTGAATTCATTGTCCCAGGAAGGGGAAACTTTATTGACACATTCCTGGGATCAGATACATCACATGATCACACTGACAGAACCACAGGCACATAGACACAGGCAACAGAGCATGCACAATGTCGGCACTAGTACAGTGTATATCCACCTTTCGCAGCAATGCAGGCTGCTATTCTCCCATGGAGACGATCGTAGAGATGCTGGATGTAGTCCTGTGGAACGGCTTGCCATGCCATTTCCACCTGGCGCCTCAGTTGGACCAGCGTTCGTGCTGCACGTGCAGACCGCGTGAGACGACGCTTCATCCAGTCCCAAACATGCTCAATGGGGGACAGATCCGGAGATCTTGCTGGCCAGGGTTGTTGACTTACACCTTCTAGAGCACGTTGGGTGGCACGGGATACATGCGGACGTGCATTGTCCTGTTGGAACAGCAAGTTCCCTTGCCGGTCTAGGAATGGTAGAACGATGGGTTCGATGACGGTTTGGATGTACCGTGCTCTATTCAGTGTCCCCTCGACGATCACCAGTGGTGTACGGCCAGTGTAGGAGATCGCTCCCCACACCATGATGCCGGGTGTTGGCCCTGTGTGCTTCGGTCGTATGCAGTCCTGATTGTGGCGCTCACCTGCACGGCGCCAAACACGCATACGACCATCATTGGCACCAAGGCAGAAGCGACTCTCATCGCTGAAGACGACACGTCTCCATTCGTCCCTCCATTCACGCCTGTCGCGACACCACTGGAGGCGGGCTGCACGATGTTGGGGCGTGAGCGGAAGACGGCCTAAGGGTGTGCGGGACCGTAGCCCAGCTTCATGGAGACGGTTGCGAATGGTCCTCGCC
This sequence comes from Schistocerca cancellata, assembly GCF_023864275.1. Classification (NCBI taxonomy): domain Eukaryota; kingdom Metazoa; phylum Arthropoda; class Insecta; order Orthoptera; family Acrididae; genus Schistocerca; species Schistocerca cancellata. Next base: position 456,808,060 of record NC_064633.1, read on the forward strand.
GATACCCCAGGAGCAACAGTGTCCCTAATTTGCTGGGAAGTGGCGGTGCGGTCCCCTACGGCACTGCGTAGGATCCTACGGTCTTGGCGTGCATCCGTGCGTCGCTGCGGTCCGGTCCCAGGTCGACGGGCACGTGCACCTTCCGCCGACCACTGGCGACAACATCGATGTACTGTGGAGACCTCACGCCCCACGTGTTGAGCAATTCGGCGGTACGTCCACCCAGCCTCCCGCATGCCCACTATACGCCCTCGCTCAAAGTCCGTCAACTGCACATACGGTTCACGTCCACGCTGCCGCGGCATGTTACCAGTGTTAAAGACTGCGATGGAGCTCCGTATGCCACGGCAAACTGGCTGACACTGACGGCGGCGGTGCACAAATGCTGCGCAGCTAGCGCCATTCGACGGCCAACACCGCGGTTCCTGGTGTGTCCGCTGTGCCGTGCGTGTGATCATTGCTTGTACAGCCCTCTCGCAGTGTCCGGAGCAAGTATGGTGGGTCTGACACACCGGTGTCAATGTGTTCTTTTTTCCATTTCCAGGAGTGTATGTAGAGAACACTAAGAAGGAGAGTGGACAGGATAATAGAACATCTGCTAAGACATGAGGGAATGATTCCATGGTACGAGAGGGAGCTGTACAGAGAAAAACTGTAAAGGAAGACAGAGTTTGGAAGACATCCAGGACATAGATTGCAATGCTACCCTGAGATGAAGAGGTAGGCACGGGAGAGAAATTCGTGGCGGACCGCATCGAACCAGTCAGAAGACTGATGTCTCAAAACACAAAGAAAGAGGTGTAATAAAGTCCCTCTAATCTAAAAATCACCCAGTCCATTACACACATCTCCATCTGCCGCTACCAGTGTACCCGTCTACTGCAAGTAGTGCAAACTTGACCTATTAATCGGAACCCCCAGAAAGCCACCACCCGATTTGTAAGTCGGGAAACGTACATGAGCTTTTGATTCAAACTCTTCACTCTGTTCTGTATTAAAGGATCACAGTCTGTTTTGTCAATGATGCTGCAGATAATTGGCTCCGCCTTCATCTCGCCGTCAAAGTTGTCAGTGCTTACCACTTCAGCTAGCCACACAAAACCAGAAAGTATCTCTTTTCCTGTCCAAAGCGATACACATCATTGGTACCAGGATGGATGCACCCCGTGCTCTTCATGGTTAGAGACACTTTTCGACAGCTGGAATGACTCCTCCCGGCATGCACACAGATCGTACACTGGATTCCTTCCCTTCCTTGGTAACCATTTCCCTAAGGCACCCCGTCACGCGCCTAACGGTTGAGCTTCCAGCTACTAGCAAACCTACCCTCTGTGAATATCCAGATCTTACTGGCTGAGAGGCTTTCTCCGGAACAGGACAGGCAACTGTATCTGGCTCAGGGTCTTTGCCAGGCACAGACAGCTTCCGAAACCTCTTCATCAGACGAACTGGAGACGCCCGTCGATCGGCCCTCTGGAATGTCTTTCACTGTCTAACATTCTGCGTGGTGTCTGTTTGTTCTATATAGTGTCCCCCTACCACTTTCGCGCAACGACGCTCTGAGCATGTATTTTAGGGAATTGATTAGTTTGAACCTGGGACCTGTTGCTGGTAAGGAGACGCCGGACCACACATGACATGTAGAGTTCAGAAAAGTTCAGTGAGACTAGCGATGATATAACCAAATACTTAATGATTTCAGCGTCAGCTCCACTGCACTCCCTGTAAAAGAATCTTAATAATAACTAAATTTAGTGGAAGGGGTTCAAGGCTTTCCTATTTTTAGTTAGCTGGTAAAATAACGTCGAAAAAGCAGTAAAGTTTACCATTGGAAATTTTATTCAACTTACAAATCATTGTTCATAAATTGCACTATTGATAAAAGGAAATGTTTTAATACAGGATGGTAAAAACCAACTGCGTTCAACAAAAATGTGAACGAATATTCCCTGAATGGGTTTCCAAGTTCTACAATGGATCGAAGGATGACCTATGCCATATCACATCTATAATCTAGGTTTAAATTAAGTTTCACAAAAGAGAAAACTATCAAAATGGTCTACAGTGACCCTCAATAATCTTTAATTACTTATCTAACTTGTCGTAAATTACAGTGGCTGATGTGGCTTCTCTATAACTATATAACAGAAAAATCATCGCGTTTACTTCAAGTGGCATATGTGAACACCATGAGCTTTAATTGACGATCGACACTAGTATTACGCAAAAAGGGGGTGTAACAGATGAGACTTCTGTAGTTCTGGGTGAAGCTTTATGCGCTGTTATGCGGCATCGCGTGCGTTCTTTACCTTGTCGGTATTCGTCAGGGGGCAGCGGGCAGCACAACTCCGCTCACCTCGCCGTCTCGGAAGCAACTCTCTCCTAACTTCTCCTTACTACAATTTACCGAAGTTGATTTAAAAAACTATCTGGCTGTGGTTTCATCGGACCAATCAGGGTCTTAATGTTAACCTTAAGCTCCGCCTACAAAAATTCTGTCTATCCAATGAGAAACGTTATACTTTTCGTGGTGGGGCAATGTTTTTAAAGTTTGCAACGTAACAGAGACGCAAAAAAGTCTCACGCTAAAACTTGCAGCTTGTGTGGTCCTTTTATTGTTATCGTAAGATCTACACTGTTGTTCTGGAGGGCTCTATCTTTTAACATGGGCTGGGGGGTGGTCCTGACGTAACAGAGACGCGAAAAAGTCTCACGCTAAAACTTTCGGCTGGGGTGGTCCGTTTTGTGTTATCGTAAGATCCATACTGTTCTTCTGGAGGGCTCCAGCTTTTCACATGGGCTGGGGGTGGTCCTAGCGGTTAGCTGGCGACGTGGGTGTCCATCCCTTATCGTAGGGCCTTCCAGCTTAACACGGTTCTGCTCTCGGCTTCTGTTCTCGTTTCTCCCCTCGGAACTGCGTCTGTCTCACGGTGGGAAGGTATGACATGCATTTAGGCATTATTGTGTTAGTCTGTGGTATTCCATTTGCTTACTCGTTACTCGTATTACTTTGGTTAATTTAATGTCACGATTTATTCGGAGCTATGTGACATACTACTGGATTTGCTTATCATGTCAGGGTTTTCATGGAAGGTGTTGGATTTTCCTGACACCTTACAACTGTCCGCCATACTTTGAATCAAGCTCCCACTCAACCACGGGTGGGGATCATCCTGAATGCGGGCTGTACTGTGGCGGCGACAGTAGTCGATCGATCAGGGGATGTGCATTTCCACATGCAGCTCTCCACAGGGATGCCCGTTGGCAACAACCTCAAGCTATGTGATCAGAGGTAGTACTGGCTGGAGCTTCGAGCAGTACTATCACAGTCGCTTCCGTGCTAAAGTCGGAAAAACTATAAATTAAACTGTGATTAAAACCCTGTGTTCTTAAATTCTCCTGCTAGACTGGAGCTGCTGACCGACTAACGAGTTCTGCAACTGTAACTGACTGCTCACAGGAAAACTAATGCCTGACGTGAAGCAAGCGGCGTAAATGCATGCTACACGTTAATTATAAATCGAAACTGCGGCCACTAGAGATGCAAATATGGAAGATATTTAAGATTTTAAACTGAAAGGCACACAGTAAAATAAACAATAAGTCGATTCATGTTATTAGAATCTTATTACAACTCACAAACGGAACTTTGTGCTCCGAGTTGCTGCTGCCTGGACGGGAGCTGCTGACCAACCACCAGACGTCGATATCCAGCTTTACTAAATTGGAGATTTATGTGCCACACTGGCGTCAGTTTACATATTGAGACAATCTACAACATTCTAGTCATCGACGCGTTACCTTACACTGACGACAAAGAAATTTCCGGAAACGATAACAGGCGAAAAGTAATATTCAAGGACGATATAGGGGATGGAAAATTCTATTTGTCCATCTGGTCAAATGTGTAGATGTCATGAGCCTTCCTCATTTTGCACTCGACTGCACGCTGATGGCGAGTATGAGATTTCACCATTTCCTAATAACGTGACAAAAAATAAAAACACCTACAGCCGTCCTTATCATTATATTTTATTTTGTCGCTACCAGTTTTGACGCTTCATTGCGTCATCTTCAGGCTGTTCTGATGCGGTACGTGTTGGTACGATCCCCATACATAACCCATCAGTTGCCAGCATTACTGGATTCGCAGATAATGTGTCAGCAGTCCAACCATCAATTGTCAACTGTTGACAAGAAAACTTTGCGAAACAAAGGATGATTTCTTTTGATGGCAGCTCGCAGATTCCTCAAAACCTTATAGTACCTCTCTGCATTCATTGTGGTTTCCCCTGAAAGAAATGCACAAGAAAAAACCCCTGACAGTCCGTAAAGTTAGTTGCCATAACGGTCCCTGCCGAATGTGTGACCTTTGCCTTTCTGGGTGCACTTTCGCCAAGTTTGTTTGCTCTGACGTTTATGTCTCAGGAGTCGAATAATAGAACCTGGTGTGATCCCCGTGACAAGCTGTTTTAAGTGCAGAACTTGCCTCTCAGACGCATTTCTGGCCAAATCCGTACGATGCTGCTTGTGTACATCACTCAGCAAACGTGGCACCCATCTTGCGCACAATCTGCAGTAGTGAAGGTGATCCGTCAGGGTCTTTATATTGGATGAGCTTCTAATTGCAGCCCCAGAAATTAGTCGTCTTGGACTATTGTCAAGAGTAACGTGACGACCACCTACAACACTGCGAACTGCATTAATGGCATCGCCACCTGTCGCGGTATAGGGCCTCCTTGTGCACTTCTCGTCACGTACATCTTCACGCACTTCCACAAACTGTACACGACAAAGTCAAACCATTTGAATGCTCGTACAGCCTTCCCAATTGACAGAAATTAAACCTCCATGAACATCGACAGTGGATAGATGTTTTGCTGCGAAAAAACGAATGGCAGGTGCACTTCACAAGCGCTCATATTTTGTAGCGGTAACTCCATGCTAGCTGGCAGTGTACTGACAAGATACTATGTTATGCTTTGTAAGCTTTGTAAGCCGGTGTAACCGTTGTCATCACATACCAGTCACAAATCACGGGCACATTTATTTTGCAGAGAAATAAACCAGAGGAACCTTCTTGAAGAACCCCGTAATATTATATGGGAGCGCACGTAGCCAAAAGCTGTGGTCAGGAAAGAAAGAGAACGTTCAGAAATGGGGTGTTGCAGAAGAATGTAGTAGACATTTAGATCGGATGATGACAGAAAAGTGCTCAATAGAATTGCTGACTAGAGTTGTTCGTGGAATAAACTGTAGGGCTAGGTTTATTTGCCACCTCCTGGGGCCTCAAGGAATTTATTTTGGTGTTGGAAACAAAGAGTGAGAGGTAATTCTTGGGGAGACTCAGATTCGATTGCGGTGGGTAGGTTCAAACCGGTGGAGGTGGCAGTAGCTATGCAGAAATGAAGCGAATTGCACAGAATGAACTAGTATCGACAACAACATCTGAATAGTCTTCCAACTGACAGTCGCAAGAACAAGAACGACGTGACTGCAACCAATTGCGACTATCTTTTCGTTACATAGAACACAGGTACCAGTTAGATATCTGCGTGACGGCAGACGTGTCACGTTGAAAGACTCGCTGCTTAACAACGAATCATAGAAAATGGAATATCGTGTACTTTTGTTGTGAACGCTCAAAGCATTACCGCGATAAAGATCAGTGAGAGACGTAAGCACTTTAGCAAGCGTTCGTGACAGGTTAGTCGATCGAAAAGCGGTTGGTGACCCGTACTCGAATGCGATTGCATCGGGCACTTCCCCCCCCCCCCCCCGAGTAAGTCCTACGCGCTCGTCCTAGGCTTCCCGGAGGCCGGCTGAGCCTAGCTGAGACTAGGCACGATCCAGATAGGCGCTGCGCCGGCTGGTCGATACGGCGCGCTGGCTGCTCGCCGACACGCGACCCGCGACCCGCACCAGCTGCGTGCCACGCCGACCACCGCAGGAATGTCCGCCCCTGCGTGTTCCTTGTCTGCACAGCATCGCCCCATTACAGACGACGTATTTCTGCTCTGATTTAGCTCGCAGATGGACTGCCAGATGCGGCCCGATTACATCCCTGTTGCTGAAATGAGCAATTACTTTAATGTAAACTAGATAGTACACTGGACATGAGAACTACGACACCATGAAAGTCTTGAAAACATGAAAAATGGCGCAAAAGGCGTAAAGTGCTATGGAACTTGTCACCTGGAGCAGCTCGAAGTATATTCCAGATGCCCCAACTGGGAACGTTTTCCGAAACATCGTATTTAAGAAATCGGCCTGGAGAGCGCAGAGAATGACCTCAGTTCTGTGGCGAAGCGAGTGCACAGCTTTCTTCAGATCGTCTTATCAAACTGAAGCCACTCATTGACGATTAGATCTCGTGTACTTACCAGATTTCTCGAATGCTTATTGCTCCATTTCACTTGTTGGTCCAGTTAGTCTCATTTTTATTCGGCCACTCGACGTATGATAGTGTGATTCAATGATCGTCGAATTGGGAACGTGTGTCTTTGCAGTCTCGTGAACACCGCTGAAGTCAACTTAGAAGACAGCAGCGTCCATAGGATACTGCTGAGATGTTGTTACTACACATTATAGCCAAATATCCATATTAGCAGAAAGCATATTTCCCCTATAGTTCTAATTAAGTTGGAACTGTCCACTGGCTTGAAAGTGCAGTGTGTCGGCGGCGCGTTCTATTTTGTGGAGGGATCTACATCCGTCCTAAGGACGGAGATTATCGCTGAAACATTTCCGGTTACAGAGAATTGTTTCTTCTCCAGTTTAATCTGACATGTAAAACAATTCAAAGTGACCGGTTTCTGAAATAACCGATTTTCGATCTTGTATTGCTGTTCTTTCCAGTCTTCGAATAAAGGTTGAAAAGCTGAAGAAGATGAAGTAATAGGAGATTTCTATCTAGGTAGGATGGAGGCTCTGTCAGAAATTTGTGTTACTGTCACCAACAACTAGAGCGAAAGATCGCAAGTTGATGGTTTTACTTCATCATTATCTTTGAGTAGTATCAAGCAACGAATAAATAAGGGTTCATTTACTATGCCAAAAATTATTGTACGATATTAAAATTCTAAGTGTATCGACAGTCATTAGACGGTGAGCGCTACTTTGCCTAATGAGGGCACGTCTCTGAAATTTTATGGGGGAGGTGACAACACTACATTCGCGTCCCTATGTGTCTCACTATGTTATCCGAAAGTGTCGTATGCCAATTTAGACCGGTTAGGTTGCTACAATGTTCGAATAAAATGTTCTCGGTTTTCCATCTGCTTCAATTCGAATAAAATCCTCGAGCTTTCGATGACCATCTCCGCCATCGTCGTCAGGAGTTCACTGACGGTTTCTCGCTTACATAAGCATGATAACATCATCAGCAGCCCACCAGATCGACCCAATGAGGAGCGCGCGCGTTAGTTGACCTGGGCAGCTAGCGCAGCTATTGCCGTGGCAGCACCGGTGACGTCAGGTGGCACCAGGAGCAGGCGCCACGTTTGAAACTGCCGCTCCCCCGTCGCGCATCTCTCTTTGCTTTCTTTAGATGTCCAACTCCTGCCCTCATGCCCTGCTGAGTTTGTATCCCAGGTCTCTGTTGAAATTGTTGTTGTTTAAATGAATCTCGGCCGCTTCCTTTATAACGGAGTCCCAATATATAGACGCATGATCCAACACTTTTGTATTTTCGAACTGTATTTTATGTCCGTTTTCTAGGCAGTGCTCCTCTATGGCCGCTTTGTCAAGCTCCCTTTGTTTTATATAGCGCTTGTGTTCAGTACAACGCTCCGCATTCGTGCGAATTGTTTGTCCAATATAAATGCTGCCATATTCACAGGATACACCATACACACCGGACACTCGAAGAGCAATGTCGTCTTAACAGAACGCAACATATCTCGTATCTTGGGTACAGGCCGCAACACTGGTCTTAGCGCAAGGTTCTGCAGCAGACGTCCTAACTTACTGCTAGTTGTTCCACAGTATGGCAGGAATACAGTCCGTTTGTCCTCTTCTACTGATTCATCTGGTGTCTTTCATCGGCGGCCCTTGAAAGCGTTTGCGATGTTTCTTTTGCTGTATACATTTTTCCGAAAACACGTTTTAACTTCTGCAATTCAGATTGTAGGTGGTCGTCGTCAGAGATAATCTTGGCTCTATAAACCAACGTGTTCAGGACAACTTTCTTGTGTGCAGGGTGGTGGAAACTATTGGCGTTCAAGTACCGATCAGTGTGTGAAGGTTTCGGGTACAATGAATGACCAAGTTGGCCTCCTGCCTTCCGCTCAACCAAAACATCCATGAATGGTAGCTTGCCGTACTTCTCCATCTCGATATTAAATTTAATTTTGGGATGGACACCATTCATATGAACGACGAACTGCAATAGTGTATCTTCACCATGAGGCCAAATGAGGAAGGGCTCATCAACGTATCGTAGAAAGCAAGACGGCTGTAATGTCGCAGTTGGCAGAGCCTGCTCCTCAAAGTGCTCCATGAAGAAATCTGCGACTGCTGGAGACAGTGGTGGTCCCATGGCTGTGCCGTCCGTCATGTCATAACGTTTCGTAACTTTTCATTCCAGCACACAAGATTTTAAGTTAAACGGAGATATCAGGCACCATTGGGCACTGAAATAAATTTCTGGTCTAGAGACATTGTGGATGTGTCCCGCATAAAGGTGTTGCAAGTTTGTTGTGGCTCCTCCCATTTTTAATGGTTCAAATGGCTCTGAGCACTATGGGACTTAACTTCTGAGGTCATCAGTCCCCCTAGAACTTAGAACTACTTAAACCTAACTAACCTAAGGACAGCACACAACACCCAGCCATCACGAGGCAGAGAAAATCCCTGATCCCGCCGGGAATCGAACCCGGGAACCCGGGCGTGGGAAGCGAGAACGCTACCGCACGACCACGAGATGCGGGCACCCATTTTTAATCTTTTAAAACAAATAGAGCATTGTTCTTCACTGTAATCACTCTTCGTAAAATACATCCAGACCAGGGGTGGTACTATTCTGAAACAGAACCATGTCCGAGAACGACAGCGGGAAACTAGCGTATATAGGAGGTATGGGCTAACTTTGCACTCTGCAGAGACATGCGTACCTTGTAATAAGCAACGCCACTCGGTAACAGGGACATCATCGTCTCAGCAGTGCTGTACAATGTGTTTGTTGCTACTTTCTAACTGTAGGCGTTGTTATTAAAATAGTGCAGATCGCTTTTCATATTTTCTATAATAATCCAATTTTTCAAAGCAATGGATATTTTTCGGGAAACATTACACGTTCTTTAAGAAAAGTTGTTTGAAAACCAAAAAACGTGGCACTACTGATAAAGTAAATTTACATGCTCTATTTTTTATTTTATTTTATTTATTTATTAATTTTGCTTCGGTTATTGCTAGAAATTGAAAAGAACCTGCTATAACCCAGACCACACAAGTACCGACTCAAAGCTAAAATACCGGATTGGTTTTAGCCGGTCGGTTATTCCCATCGCTATTCCGTGCCGGTATAAGGCAGAAACAAAAGTAGCCCACTGTTGAGAGAGCTTTCTCTGGCTGTTGGCAACTCTCTCAGTGGGCTAATACGACGCGCTGAAGGATGTGGGGCAGAAGCACAAGACAGTGCCGACTAGCGAGCGCCATCCGGAGGCGGCTGCTCGGAACTGACAAGCGAAACTCGTCATCGCCACCCACTCAGATTTAGTGATGAAACGGTCCCGATTACTATTGACAGGTAGTGAGAAACGATATTTGGAGAGGGTTTTGATCTTATACTGAAGGCGTTTTATAAGAAGGGCGTTTTCGAAATACCACCTAAAAGAGTGTGAAATAGAGGAAGAAAGTTTTGTCGCTATTAAGACAATTTTGAAGCTACACCTACGAAAATTGGTATTTGGTTTCTTAGTCAGAGATAAAGAAATACGTTTTTCAGAATTTTTTGAAATTTAAGTTCTGTGCGGTGAAATTGTTGGTGAATTTATTTTTAATAAATCATTATTAAGGAACTACTAAAGCATTTTTATAGCTATATCTACGAAAATTTGTACTTGACCTCTCGGTTTTAAATAAAAAAAATACGTGCTTCAGTGCTTTTGAGAACTGAGCTCATAAAAGGATGAAATAGGAGATGAGACTTTTATGAAAATACTTCATTATGAAAGCATTTTTAAAGCTAAATATATGAAAATCTGTGTCTAGCTTATCGGTTGGAAGTAAGAAGAAAACGTATTTCAGCGATTTTGTAAATTCAAGCCTCAAGGCGGTGAAATTGATTCATTGATTCATTATCGCCCAGCCCAAACTGCTAAGGATAGTAACTTGAAATCTGGAGAGGGTGTTGATCTTATACTGTAGGCTCCGTTTAGTAAGGAATTGTTTGAAATTCCAATCATAAAGGGTGGAGAAGGGGATAAAAAGCCTTTTGAAAATAGATCACTAATAAGGCAATTTTGAAGACAGAGCTACAAAAATTGGTATTTGACTCTCGCTCACAAGTAAAAAGCATCCTTCAGCAATTATTGCAAATTCTACCACTAAGAGGGTAAAATAGTGTGTGAAAGTTTATTTTAAAAAAATCATTATTAAAGTAGTCCTAAAGCATTCTAAGAGCTGCATCTTTGAAAATTCTTTTCTCACTTCTGAACTGGAAATAAAGACATACGTGAAACTTCCTGGCTCATTAAAACTGTGTGCCGGTTCGAAACTCGAACTCGGGACTTTTGTCTTTCGTGGGCAAGTGGTCTACCAGCAAGCAATGGCTAAGCCATGTCTCCGCAATATTCTTTCTTCCTGGAGTGCTAGTTCTGCAAGGTTCGCAGGAGAGCTTCTGTGAAGTTTGAAGGTGGGAGGCGTGGTACTGGCGAAATCAAAGCTGTGAGGACGGGGCGTGAGCCGTGCTTGGGTAGCTCAGCTGGTAGAGCACTTGCCCGCGAAAGGCAAAAGTCCCGAATTCGAGTCTCGGTCCGGCACACAGTTTTAATCTGCCAGGAAGTTTCATATCATCGCACACTCCGCTGTAGAGTGAAAATTTCGTTCTAGAAATACATATGTGTTTTTTTTTTTTTTTTTTGAAAACTCAACCCCTAAGGGAGTGAGATTGGGGATAAAAACATTCATGAAACTGTTTCGCTATATTAAAACTTATTTAAAGCTAAATCTATCAAAACTTGTATTTGAATTCCAAAGAAATATGTTAGGGGAAGAAAATTTTTTTCTAGGAATATCTCTACAATGTCTCAAAAGCCAGGATTAACAAAGGCCTCCTACTCCAGGTAACAGAATCTCTTTTTGGTCAGAAATACATTAAGCCATAATTAACGTGAAGAGTTTAGAAGTTGTAAATCATGAACAACACAAAAATTCGATTAAAGGAAAAAAGTCTTTGCAGGCCATATAGTCCACGTGGGCGAAGCAGCGGGATCTAAGCTAGTTTTAACATAATTAACCGGCAATGATTAGTGTTGCGGCCCCCTATTATCGCGGCTCTGGCTCCTTCTTCATCTACATCTGTATCTACGCGGATACTCGGCAGATCACACTTAAGTGCCAGTCAGAGGGTTCATCGAATTTCCTTAACAATTATTAACTACAATTCCATTCTCGAACAGCGAGCGAAAAAAATGAACACTCTCTTGCCATAAGAGCAGTCATTTCAGTTATTTTATTATGATAATAGTTTCTCTCTATGTAGACAGGTTTTGACAAAATATTTTCGCATTCGGAGGCAAAAAATGGTGATTGAAATTTCTTGAGAAAATCCCGCCGCAACGAGAAATGCCTTTGTTTTAATGATGTGCACGTCAAATTCTGTACCTTGTCCTTGGCAATCTCTCCCATATTTCTCGATAATTCAAAATGTGCTGACCTTCTTTGAACGTTCTCGATGTATACCGTTAATCCTATCTGGTAAGGATCCCACACTGTGCAGCAGTATTCCAAAAGAGGGTAAACAATCGTAATGTAGACAGTCTCTTTAGCAGATATGTTGCATGTTCTAAGTGTTCTGGGAATAAAACGCAGTCTTTGGTTCGCCTTTCCCGCAACATTTTATGTGTGTTCTTTCCAATTTAAATTTTTCGTAATTGTAATTCCTAGATATCTAGTTGAATTTATGGCCATTAGATTCGATTGATTTATCGTGTAACCGTGGTGTAACGGATTTCTTTTAGCACTCATATGGATCACTTCACTATTTTCATTATTTGTGTGGTCAATGCTAATTTTCGCACCAAACATATATCTTTTCTAAATCTTTTAGCAATTCGTATTGATCTTCTGATCACTTTATTAGAGAATGAATGATAGCATCTTCCCTGTTTTGTAAGCCTCTGCTCAACATGGAATCAGGATTCCCAGCTACTCATTGTTTAGACGCAGAGTAACTAATTAATTTGGAATATTAGTAGTTAGATATGTCAATCATTGGCATCAACTTCAGCCACACTCGCACGCTCATTTCCAGCTGGGAGTTAATTTAGATTGGATGGTTTTATCAATTTAAAGGATTTTGATTATGATACATGGCAGTTTTAACAAAAATTGTAGAGCACCTTAGTATGACTGCGTTAGCGAAAATTTTACTAGTGAATTTGAATGTGATCGACGTCAGTGCTCATCTGTCACAGTTTATGGGAGTTTCAGCAGACTAATTTTACTTCTACATAGTGAAGACTGTTACAGTCTTCACACTTAACAATTTCCTTAAATACTAATTCAAGTTTGAATTTAAATTGTTGATGGATACATTGCAGCTTCAGTTATCTGCACTTGCGATAGACTAGATATATTTCTCTGGGGCTTCATTCAATTAACTACAGACTGTTGACTGACCATATATCAAATTTTGATTACAGTATGTTAGTGCAGACAAATAATTTTCATCTTTATCTTGTTTTCATGATGTATGTCACGCTGCAACTTTTTTCATGACAGAGTTTTCCCTCTTCACTAGAATTACATTATCAGTTTAGTAGCATACCAAAATGTTCATACATTACAGATAGAACAAAGTTATTGGTACACTTCTTACACAAACTGCGTCAGGTTACATCAGGAAAAAGATGATTCTTTATAAAATCTAAAAAAAATTGGAATAGAACTGCCGGTGCACGTGTTTGTGAGACAAGTAAACTGTAGTGCAGATTAGCTGTATACTTTGCGACTTCCTTCCGTTCCATTAAGTACAATTAGCACTCTGCGTACTGCGTAGTTCTCTCAAAATAAAATTTCTTTAATTTTTGACGCCTTTTACAGACCCTTCCTATTTCTTCAAAGGCGGAATTTCGTCTCAGCCACTTTCTTAACTCTTGAATACGTCTTCAAGACTCCAAGCGCCAAGTACGGCCTCCTAAATTAGTTTCGCACCTCCAGTAGCCTTGTTAATGTGCCCTCTGCAGTTCCCCAATATCCTTTATACTCCTGAACAAAATCTTTCAAAAATATTTTCACTTGGTTTTTTGAAGACACCCAGTAGATTCGCATTTCGCTTGTAAATCCCTCATCTGTCTTTTGGAGAGCGCTTTGACTTAGTTATATCATTAGCCTTATTAAGCTCAGTCACGAATCAAAATTAAGGAGTAATATTTTTAAGGAAAGGAAACTTACAGCAGCGGAGAAGCTCTCGCTCTAACTATGAAATGGTAAACGAAGTTATCATTTCACAATAACTATAGAAATTTTACATCTTGACTCATTACCAGTTTCTGCCAAAAAATTTGCGTATGAGGTGATTTGTTACCTATTATACAGTTAGAGCCTACGGTTACAAATATTGGAAGCTGTTCAGAACCCACACCTGAAAAACTATTGAAATCGATGTCAACGCAATCCAGTTACTGAATAATGAAACACATTGTGAATTAATATGTAACTGTGGATTTATCATGTACAACCATTGGAATGCATAAATATTAAAGTAAATAACATTAAAAGCATTAGCAAGCATAAATATTAACGTAAATAACATTAAAAGACAATGATAGAGGTAATTAGACGAATTCTGCATATCCAATTTTTCCAAACTTGCATAGAAGACCGATTTTAAGAATAATCAAAATTGCTTTAATTTGTGCTAAATGTCGTGGTACTACACAGGGTATGTCACTGATAGCCTTTAACATACAATTCCTCGGATAATTTTCAGCCAGCTCTTTTCACACTTATACCAGATAACCCTATTTACTTCAGTCATGGAATATCCCATGAAATTAGTCGAAGCATACCTAGTAATTTTCAGAATGTAGAAAACTGTGAAAAGACACACCTCGAGAAACATAAACTGGGTGTAATACACGACGATTGGATTACTGAATAACAAACAGAATTAACTGCGTGGTGCAACTGCACGGCTTAACGTTTATTTAGCGATATGAAACGAAAGGGTTGACTTAGGGCTACGTAGATTTGAAGTGAAACAAATGTGGGCTCCACCGAGTGATGCGATATTAAGAGAAATCATTTAATGCACGAAAGAAAAGCGGAAAATGGCATGTAACGCCGGAAATGCATATCCTCCTATCTCCATCTATTGTACTATTATTTTTTTTCCTTGCTTTGTTACCTCAAGATATGACATTTCTGTCTCTTTGTATATTGTAATTGTTTTACTGTTTGTATATATATATATATATATATATATATATATATATATATATATATATATATATATATATATATATATACATTTATGTCGATGTATAATTGGTTTGTTTCGTAAATATTATTTGTATTTTTACGCTGGGTCTTGCCTAGGGAAAACTGCTATCGAACGATTACGTCGATAGGTCGTGTGAAGAATCAAAGTGTGTAGGATCTTTGGTAGTGTTAACTCTGCCGCGTGGAGCGCGGGCAGAAGGAGTCTGGCTGGAGTAGCGAGTGGAGCAGGTGTGTTGTGTGACGCTCCCGCGAGTTGCCGCGCTTTCGGGGTTTGGCAGCATGTAATTGCGCTCGACTTGTGATGATAGTTTCCGACATGGTGTCGCGGACGGGAAACATTAACTAGTGCACATCAAGAGCCCGTTTCGTCTGGTGACCGTGTCGAGAAGAAGGCGCGCCAACATCCAGCTTCTGCAACAGCGACGGCCGACAATGAGTGACTGTCGCCACCTCCTCGACCGACGGCTTCAAACCTTCAATCAACCGACGAGGAAGGCTGGAAGCAAGTAAAGTTTTAGAACTGTATGGCAGACCTCAGCTTTTCAAACTGTACCATTTTCGTAACTATAATTACAGCAACTTAGCATGAACCTTTGTTGCTCATTGTCCCAATTGCATTGCCAAGCAGGGTCCCTTCCTTTTCCGGAATGAACCCGAGTGTCGTTGAAATTCAGACGCCAGCATTAAAGTAACATCATTTCAATGCTTTAATTTCAAAGTTAGATTACACAAGCACAAATTAAGAGTGCGAGTTTTGTTAGCATATTTTAGCTTACCTGTGACTGCAGCTGAGCTTGGTACGTACTAAATTTTACTATTGTTAATTGTTCAGAATCATTTAATTCAAGTTCAAAGTTAAATCTCTTATTTCTAAATTGCGTAGATTCAAGTAGCTTTTGAAATGATTGTTGAGGTAGTCCAAGACTAACCGTGTTTTACTGAATTTCGATGTGCGTCAGAAAGAAAGCTCACTATTAACTTCAGTCACTAAATTAACTTTCGATTTTCCGGGTTTGTCAATTCTTTTGCTAAATTAAGTCAAAGTGTAGCGAAATTTATTACTTCTGACAAACTTTCAGTTTTCACACTACACGTGTCAACCTTCAGTTGCCACGCTTCTAGTGCTAATTATATGTGTAATAACCTTTCTTTTTCAGTTACTATAGTAATTGTCCTTAGGACTGGCGACCGTGATTTCCCCCAAATCTCAAATACCTAATTACCGCTAGTTAATTGTTAATGTAACGGCTGCACATTTACTTTCTTTATTAACTTTACCCCTTTTCAAAATTAATTTCCACCAGTTTCATTAGCACATTTCCTTTCATTTAGATGTAACCCTTTCCTCCCTCTTTACCGACAGGTTAACTTCGGTGACGATTGCTTTTCCAAAACTCCCATTAGGTACACGCGGTTTCATTTTTCACTGTCATTAAGGTCGGTAAGTGAGGGGGAGGTTACAGGCAGATAACCAGTAATTATCATTTAATGATGTACACATCATAGTCACAAGTATTTTTTGTATTAGAGGGAGGGCCATACGAAGTTTAACGTTAAACACACTTAGCTAACAGACTTACAAAAATCAAAATAAATTCCGATACAAAGAATTTGTTTTCAGCTGACGATATGCGACATCTTTCAAATACCACGCACGTCTTCGCCTCGAAAGTTAGACTATTATCTTTGTGAGCTGTTATTAGGATAACGTCACTCATTGTTAAAGAATGAAGCACAATCTCCTTTGAAGATCAAAATAATACAAGAGGTATAACGTTGAAGAATAAGAGATCACATATCAATGCAAATGTACAAAGTAAAATAGTTATTCACTTACTGTAAACATTCTTTAAAAGCTAAAGGAACCAGGAGTATAATTAAATTTTATTGGATTCAGGTCTGATCTATTAAAAGACGTCTACAAATACGATGTAACTTTGAGATACTGTATTGGTTTTTCCGTATGAGAGGCAGATCAATATCGTCTGAAGTTTTCTGATTGAGCGACCGTGCCTGTAAAAGTAATTTACCAATGAAGTTTCAGGTACATGACTGTAAGATAGCACGACTGTTAAAGCAGATATTAATGCGTCCTTTGCGCAGTAAGCAATTCTTTCGTGGTATCTTTTGCTCCCTCTTTCGAATGAGGAGCGAAACTCTCAATGTACGGAAGATGCAGTTCAAACCGTAAGTGGTCTGTGGTGATTTGGGAGTGCTTTTCGTAGCATGACTTCCACCGTTTCTTTTATTTTATTTGTATTAATGTATTTCACAATGATTATACTGTGAGTATTCCCTCCTTCCAAGTGGACAACAACTATGTTCACAAGGCTGTATCCATTCAGTACTGATTTGACGATCGTTCAGGTGCCATTATGCACTTCCAGGCGTCCGCAAAATCAGTTGTTCCATCACGTAACAAATAAATAGTTGTGGTTCACTCATATTTTGTGTTGAACCATTAGTAATAGCTGTTTTCAGCAAGACAGCCTTATCTCAAATACAAACTGTAATAGATCAAGTAGCGAGAGTTAATATGTATGTATAGTCAGCCGTCATCGGCGGTCATACCGGTAGTAACTAAACTGAGTCACTTTCTCGCACTGGGTTCTGCTTCATTCGTATTCTCGTCTCTCGTACAGCTATGAAAGCGATTTAGTAATGTTCTGCCTAGTTCTCTACCCATCGTACTTGAGTCCGAGATTGTAATTTTATCACTGCAAGTTCATTTTTCATTCTCACAGCGTGGGATAATAAGAAATTTTCTGTCATTTTCAAAGTGTTTGCCGGATTGAGACTCGGAATCTTTGACTTCCATGGGCATACTATCTGAGACGCCCAAACATGACACACGAGTCCTCCTCACAACTTTACTTCCACCAGTACCTCATCGCCCTCTTTCCATCTTCACAGCTCTCATGCGAACATTGCAGGACTCGTATTCCTGGAAGAAAGGATACTGCGGAGTCATGGCTTAGCCACAGACAGTTTGATGTTTCCAGAACGAGTTTTCACTCTGCAGGGGTGTGAGCGCTCATATGAAACTCCTGGCAGATAAAAACTGTGTGCTGAATTGAGAATCGAACTTGAGATCTTTGTCTTTCGTGGACAAGCGCTCTGTCGGCCCGGTACACAGTTTTAATCTGCCTGTACATTTCATATCAGCTCCAACACCACAGCAGAGTGAAACATTTTTTTCTCGAAACATCCCCCGTATTTTTTCAATAATACGGTTTGCATATTAAATCAAAAAATGTTTCATACAGTTTATGTACGTATAATTTAGTATGTGACACATCTGGAGAGTTTGAGACATAACACTAAGAACATATCGATTAAAATGGTACCTTGGGAGCGTATGTTAGTACCGCTTTTTAGACATGTGACTTCTAATACCCAGTTGTAGGAAATGACACTCCATACATATTGATTTAGCTGAATCATTGGTCGGCACTAATTGAAATCTTCGTGTTAATGTAGTGCTTAATGAAACTTGCAGTGCTTAATGAAACTGTCAATGTGCTCATCTTTAGACATATTATAAACAGAAACTTTCTTAATGTGATAGCTTCTCTCATGGGTAAAACACAGATAAATTAAAAATTTTCTCTCTCTGCAGCAACACTTAACTTGCAGCTGTCACGTCTATGTCGTGGGGTAATGCGCGCTGGAAGCCCTGTGCTTACTGACAGGTGAGAGACTGACGGCGGACTGTTTCTGTCAACAGCTGACGGGTCGCAGTCGGCTGGGGGCGGCAGCGGGGGCGGCGGAGGCGGCAACCAGCTGGGAGTGGTGACAGCTGGCGGGCCCTCAGGGCCCTACTTCGATCTGTCGGGCTCGCGGAACGTGACCGCCCTGCTCGGCAAGACAGCATACCTCAACTGCAGGGTCAAGAACCTCGGCAACAAAACTGTGAGTAAATCAGCAGCTGCAACATTTCTGGCAGTGTATCCTCTGAGCACTGTGTAGCAACTATTCTAAAGGAAAACATACCAGACATGAAAATGTAGCAAGCAACGTCTATGTACTTTGGAAGGTCTCTGTCGCAGAGGCTTCAAATCAAGGGTGAAATGTGGGTAAGAGCAGATGTAACGGCCTTTCCATCGTGTGTCACGATCACAGTGGGGTTGGACAGAATTTTCCAAGCGTGACCAACGTTACAGATCACACGAATTTCTGAATGATGACCTATTACCGAACCCGAGGACGATGTCGTAGCACTTGCAACCTATATCCTCAATTACTTGCTGGATATATTTCAATCGCTGTCTTCCACTACAGTTTTTATCCTGTACAGCTCCCTCCAGTACCTTGGAAGTTATCCCTGAGTTCTTGAAAGAAGACCTGTCATCATGTCCATTCTTGTCAGTGTTTTTCATTTATTCCATTCCTAGTCGATTGTCACCAAGAGAGGTGGCGCAGTGGTTAGCATACTGGACTCGCATTCTGGAGGACGCCGGTTTAAAGCGGCGTCCGGCCATGCTGATTTATGTTTTCCGTGATTTTCCTAAATCGTTTTAGGCAAATCCCGGGATGGTTCCTGTGAAAGAGCACGGCCGATTTCTTCCCCTGCTTTCCTAATCCGAGCTTTTGCTCCGTCTCTAATGACCTCTTTGTGGATAGGACGTTAAACACTAATCTCTTTTCACCTATTCTCAAGGGAAGCTCCTAATTCATTACCTTACTGGTCCACTTAATTTCTTCAGTAGTACCAAATCTCAAATGCTTCGACTCTCTTCTGCTCCGGCATTCACACAGTTCGTGTATCACTACTGTACAGTTCTGTACTCCAAACGTAAATTCTCTTTACTTTCTTCCTCAAATTAAGTCCTATGTTGGTACATATGGCGTCAAAGGTTATTTTTCTGCCCAGTTCCTTAACTTATTCTACTTTGTGACCACCAATCCTGAAGTTAAGCTTCTCACTGTTCTCATTCCTTCTACTTCTCATTACTTCCGTCTTTCTTCGATTTACTCTCAATCCATATGCTGTACTCGTTAGATTAGTCATTCCCCTCAACAGATCCTGTAATTCTTCTTCAGTTTCACTCAGGATAGCAATCTCACCAGCGAATCTTATCATGGATATCCTTTCATCTTGAATTTTAATGCCACTTTATAACCTATTTTTATATCCACCATTGTTTTTTCGATGTACAGATTGAACAGTAGCGGCGAAAGACTGCATACCTGTCATACATTTTCTTTAATCCGAGCACTTCGATCCTCTCTTATTGTTCTGTCTTGGTCCTTGTGCATGTTACATATTACTCGTCTTATCCCACAGGTTACCACTTTTTTTCTCAGGATTTCGAACATCTTGTACCGTTTTACGAAGTAGAACGTTTTTTCCAGGTCGACAAATCCTATGGACCTGTCTTGATTTTTCTTTCGTCTTTCTCCCATTATTATTAACCGCAATGTCAGAACTGCCTCTCTGGTGCCTTTACCTTCCTTAAAGCCAAACTGATCGTCATCCAACACATCCTCAATTTTTGTTTTTTATTTTCTGTATATTATCCTTGTCAGCAACTTGGATGACTAAGCTGTTAATCTGATTATGCGATAATTCTCGCACTTGTAGGCTCTTCCAATCTACACCAACAAGAATGGTCATTTTGTTGTCATTTTCCTCTATGGTTTTAGAAATTTTGATGGAATGTTATGCATCCCTTCGTTCTTCCAAAGCCCTTTGAAATTCTGATTCTGGCATTATATCTCCTATCTCGTTTTTCCGAGGGTCAGATGATATATCGCTAGACTCATACATTCTATACACCAATGAGAGCAGTTGTTACTTCGCCACCTTCCTCAATGATTTTATAAGTGCTGATGCAATGTGATATAGCCCTACTGCCTTATTCGATCTTAAGTCTTCCAAAGCTCTTCTAAATTCTGCTACTAATACTGAATCCCCTAACTCCTTTGTATCGACTCCTGTTTTATCTTCTGTCGCGTCATGAGATAAGTCTTCACCACAATAGCGGCATTGAATGTACTCTTTCCACCTATCCTCTCTCTCCTCTGCATTTAACAGTGGAATTTCCATTGCACTCTTATTGTCACAACCTATGCTTTTGATTTCACCAACAGTTGTTACTTTTCTTATGCTGAGCCAGTTCTTCCGACACTCATTTCTTCTGAGATATCTTCACATTCTTCATGCAGCCGTTTCACCTTAGCTTCCATGTACTTCCTATTTATTTCATTGCTACGTGACTTGTATTTCTGTATTCTCGAATCTCCCTGGGCGTTTATATACTTCTTCGTCGATGACCTGAAGGATTTCTCCTGTTACCCACGGTTCCTTCGCAGTTACTTTCTTTGTACCTATGTTTTTCTTTGCAACTTCTGTGACTGCCATTTTCAGAGATGTCCATGCTCTTCAAGTGTACTGTCTGCTGAGCTATCCTTATTGCTTTATCTATACCTTTACAGGGTGATTATAAATATAATTAAACTTTCAAAACGCTATAGAAATAACACCACCAGTTAGAATGACGTCAAACAGCAACCGAATGTTATCGGAGAAGGGGGAAAACGTACGGCTGAAGAAAAAAATAGTGTGGAAAATTGATCAATATATTTCGCTGTATGTGTCAGAATGCGTAAATGAAAATACCTGTCCTGCACACGACCCATTGAACTTGGCATAAAGACGCCGGGTACACGGCTTTTCCTTCTTTCGCCTCTGCGACGCTCGCCATGACTGTCTCACTGCAGGATCGCGCTCTTCTTGTAAAACTATATTACAAGAATGATGATCGTGCACACATCGCTCTGCAGAAGTTCTGGACATTGAAGGGTTTGACATGAGGAGAACACTACTCCACATAACTATCCTGAATTGAAATGTACAGAATAATTGGTGCCACAATGATGCTATGAGTGCAATACAACACAGAAAATCGAACTACAGGGAACTGGAAACTAGTAATGAAGTATATCACAAAATTATTATAGGTGCCGTGGGTTTGGAGAAAATGATTCCGAAATCGAAAAGACGGGGTTATTTTGGTGTGCAACCTGGTAGAGAGAGGAAACGAATAGATTCGACGTCAGTGGAAGCAGTGGCGACAGCAATGCAGGAGGAGACGAGTGGTGGTGTGCAAAAGTGTAGTGCACGGTGAACTGTCCGAACTTTGGACATACGCGTAAGTACGGTGTGTAAAATCCTACGAAACATCCTTCTTTGCTATCCATGTGCACGAGTTGCTTGCTGTTCACCTGCCAACGAGATAGACCTATTCTTTATAAGTTCCTGCTCGCATGGATGTGGACAACGATTGGCTGTGGAAGATTTTGTGGACAGACGGAGACCACTTCCATCTGACAGGGTATGTCAATACATAGAATTGTCGAATATGGGCAACGGAACATCCACACAAAAGTCAACCAGCACCACTTCATCCTAAAAAGGTCACTGTGTGGTGCGGGTTTACGGCATCATTTATCATAGGGCCATATTTTTTCTAAGAGACGGGTGCTTCCGGTCCTGTTACCTGCACCGTCACTGGTAAGCACTGTGAATTTTTTCATCTACGTCTACATCTACATCCATACTCCGCAAGCCACCTGACGGTGTATGGCGGAGGGTACCTTGAGTACCTCTATCGGTTCTCCCTTCTATTCCAGTCTCGTATTGTTCGTGGAAAGAAGGATAGTCGGTATGCCTCTGTGTGGGCTCTAATCTCTCTGATTTTATCCTCATGGTCTCTTCGCGAGATATACGTAGGAGGGAGCAATATACTGCTTGACTCTTAGCTGAAAGTATGTTCTCGAAACTTTGACAAAAGCCCGTACCGAGCTACTGAGCGTCTCTCCTGCAGAGTCTTCCACTGGAGTTTATCTATCATCTCTGTAACGCTTTCGCGATTACTAAATGATCCTGTAACGAAGCGCGCTGCTCTCCGTTGGATCTTCTCTATATCTTCTATCAACCCTATCTGGTACGGATCCCACACTGCTGAGCAGTATTCAAGCAGTGAGCGAACAAGCGTACTGTAACCTACTTCCTTTGTTTTCGGATTGCATTTCCTTAGGATTCTTCCAATGAATTTCAGTCTGGCATCTGCTTTACCGACGATCAACATTATATGATCATTCCATTTTAAATCACTCCTAATGCGTACTCCCAGATAATTTATGGTATTAACTGCTTCCAGTTGCTGACCTGCTATTTTGTAGCTAAATGATAAAGGATCTATCTTTCTGTATATTCGCAGCACATTATACTTGTCTACATTGAGATTCAATTGCCATTCCCTGCACCATGCGTCAATTCGCTGCAGATCCTCCTGCATTTCAGTACAATTTTCCATTGTTACAACCTCTCGATACACCACAGCATCATCTACAAAAAGCCTCAGTGAACTTCCGATGTCATCCACCAGGTCATTTATGTATATTGTGAATAACAACGGTCCTATGACATTCCCCTGCGGCACACCTGAAATCACTCTTACTTCGGAAGACTTCTCTCCATTGAGAATGACATGCTGCGTCCTGTTATCTAGGAACTCCTCAATCCAATCACACAATTGGTCTGATAGTCCATATGCTCTTACTGTGTTCATTAAACAACTGTGGGGAACTGTATCGAACGCCTTGCGGAAGTCAAGAAACACGGCATCTACCTGTGAACCCGTGTCTATGGCCCTCTGAGTCGTGGACGAATAGCGCTAGCTGGGTTTCACATGACCGTCTTTTTCGAAACCCATGCTGATTCCTACAGAGTAGATTTCTAGTCTCCAGAAAAGTCATTATACTCGAACACAATACGTGTTCCAATACGTGTTATCTTTTGCGCAACCACGTCATTCCAGCTCTCCAACAGCGTGAATATATGGAGGGGATCATATTTATGCACGATGGCGCCCCACTGCACATTGCAAATCCTGTTAAGCAGGTGCTGGAGCGCCTTTTCGGAAATGCTAAATTTATCGGCCTCCGTTTCCCTACAGCCTGGCCGTCCCGATCACTTGAACTTAACCCGTGTGAGTTCTAGTTGTGGGGCTATCTGAAAGATGTAGTGTTCAGTGTTCTGAATGCAAACTTAGCTGCATTGAGGTCACGCACTGCACAATATTTTCTGAACGTGACCCTGGAAACACTTCGATCAGTTGGGAACATGCTGCTTCTCCATTTCAACTTTTTGCAGAAAACGGTGAATAGCATATTGAACATGTTTTGTACCAGTCACACGGAAATTAGTAATCCTATTTGATTTTGATGGGTGCTTTTTATGCGGTTTATGGCCATAGGACAATTATGAATCGATGTGAGTGATGCTTTTTATGTGGTTATTAGCCTCAGGACAATTAAAAACCGATTTTCCCCATCCGATGTGATACGACCTTGCTGCTGTGGATGGGCTTACGTAACTGACGGTATAATACATGTACATCCATGCACACTGAGTAACACAGTTTGTTTAAAATCAAACGTACACCTTAGCATTGCCGTGTGTTTCATTTGTCATTTTGTTTTTCTTCTGACATACGTTTTCCTCCGTCTCCGAGAAGATTCCGTTGCAATTTGACGTCATTCTGACCAGTGGTATTATTTCTACAGCGATTTGAAAGTTTAACTTTAATTATAGTCACCCTGTACTTCTATGTCAAACTTCTTTGCGTATTCATTCTTCCTGAATAATCTCTTGAACTTCAGCATATTCTTCATCACTACTCAGTTGAGATCTGAGACTGTATCTGCTCCTGGGTACTCCTTACAATCCAGTATATGATTCCGACCGTGATGTAATCTATCTGACATCTTGCAGTATCTCCCGGCCTTTTCCAAGAGTACCTCCTCCTCGTGTGATTCTTGAACAGAGTATTCTCTACTACTATCTGAAATTTATTTCAGAACTCAATTAGTCTTTCTCCTCTCTCACTCCTAGTGCCCATATTCTCCTGTAACAATTTCTTCTGCTTCTTCCCTACAACCGCATTCTAGTCCCCAATGACTGTTAGATTTTCACCTCCCTTTGCGTACTGAATTACCCGTTTTCCATATCCTCACATACTTTCTCTATCACTTCTTTTTCGGCTTGTGATGTTGGCATGTATACTTGAATTATGGTTGTCGGTATTGGTTTACTGTCGGTTCACATGACAGCAACCCTGTCACTAAGCTGTTCACAGTAATGCACGCTCTTACTTAACTCCCTATTTATAATGAATCCTACTCCCATTACACCGTTTTATGCTGCTTTTGACATTATTCTATACTCATCTGACTAGAAATCCTTGTCTTGTTTCCATTTCACTTAACTGACCCCTTATATATTTTGATTGACCCTTTGCATCTCCTTTTCAGATTGTCTAGCTTCCCTACAACGTTCACGCTTCTGAGATTTCACGCCCCGACTCCTTTTATTGGTTATCGAATTTTTTTCTTACTGTCACATCCCCATTGGCAGTCCCCTCTCGGAGATGCGAGAGGGGGACTATTCTGGAATCTTTTGCCAATGGATTGATTATCACGATAGATTTCACTTATGGGCCAAGTGTCCTGTGGATGCATATTATGTCTCTTTAATGCAGTGGTTTCCATTGCTTTCTGCATCTTTATGGTTGATCATTGGTCATTTTTTCGCCTTGTAGTCATCTTTCAGCCAAATTTCACAGTTTTCAGTGACAATGGGAAACAAGTGCTTTCAAAGAAAGGGACCCTTCAATTTTGCTGCGCAGTGTACATTGTTTTCCAGTACTTGGAATCTTCTCGAGCAGACATGACAACATGCGTCGAACGAGTTCAGAGGCACGCTGTCACGATGAAGTCCCTGTAAACGTAAGAAACTGTAATAGAAATGTCCCATAAACTAACGAGAATCCATAGAAGAAAGGCGATGTAGTTCTTACGGAACCATGTTGGGTGGTCGACGAAGGCTACATGTCCGTTACACTGACTGTATGACCACCATACTGAAACCACTGTATATCTGTCTTAGCGATCATGAAAATATCAAAGATTAAGAAACGTGCTGAAGAATAGTATTTTTCCCTCGTTCAGTAGGAGAATAGAATGGAAAAGGAAATGGACAATGTCGGTAAGACGTAACCTCCGCATTGCCCTGCAATGTGGCTTGCGGAGTAAACATGTAGATTCAGAACATTACACCATTTTCTTCCACTGTCACAAGTAAAATTCATACAACCTAGATCCCACTGTGTAACAACTGGTTTCTTTTCGAAAGCTAAGTTTGTTACGTTCATAATCTTTCAGTGAATTTATTTCCCGACCATCACCAATTGGAAGCTGCTTGGTTTACAATCACTGACCATCTGCGGAAACAAAACAACGATTTAGATTTATGTTGTGACTTTTTATTCGTTTCGTTAAACTGCAATTAGTCTGGAATGTTTCTTTCACTAATCTAGAGAGTGGCGTTATTTACAAGTGGTATGACAATATACCTCTTATTTGCTTATGGTATTTAAGATCCTGTTTTTTGTTGGTGCTTCATTTCCTTCGCTTTCTCCTGCCGGGTGCTTCAGCCAATTTTATTTCTAGTTTCAGCAGATACTTGGTACTTCGTTTTTGCAATGAGTATCTGAAGTCAGCCTAGCGAGGTACTGCTAATCATGTCTTTCATGCAACGCCCAGCGTCGATGGGGAGCGGCGGTGTCTTTCCAGTTACATATAAAATTAGTATTAAGGTGTAATTTCACGTGCCCATTCGGCAGAGAAGTCCAAAATTTGTCTACTGCGGCATTCGTTTTATTGGTGTGTATTAAAAGGGAGAATAACCAGCACCTCAGCAGCGGCAGCACCGCACTAGCCCGTGCTGACTGCTGCCACCATGCAATAGCGCACCACGTTTGCCATTGAAGTACGTGTTATTCTTTCTTTTTCACTGTCCCTCTTAATAGAAATCGATGAAACAAATATCACACTAGACTAATTTGGAACCGCTCTATCGAAAGGGCACGTAAATCTCAACTTCAGAAAACATTTTGTTTGTAATGGGAAACAAATCGACTCTTTCTGTCTGCGATGGGCGATACATGAAAGATATGATGAGCAGTGTTTCTTTGCGCTGACTCCAGATGCACATTGCCAATACAAAAAATTGAAAATATCGGCCGAAACACCAGAGAAAATGCGCCTGACGACTCTTAGGAGGAAATGCTTTATCAGGAGTGACAATCATTCTAAGTTTTTGATGGATTTCTTTACAGTATGCGCAACATAGGATGTTGTTTAGTCACTCCGGAGTCCTACTCAAAGTGAAATTATAATGAATTTAAGATTAACATAGCACGAACAACAGCGTATCGTTCAGTCGTCATTGGTGAAGCTTACGTTTTGAAGTTAATCCACTCTGAGACAGGTGTACAGCCAGAGCAATCAGCTAGCAAGTACGAAGTCCTTCCGGTAAGTAGCCAAGCAATTACCAAAGTAGCATGCAATTCGTCGTAAGTGCCTACTAGCTGGAGAGAAACAGTCTCGCAATAAACATGAATGACTGCTGTTCGCTGCTGGTACAGCTGTGAAAATTTACCTTGCAATTTCCGATTAAATTTGAAGTAATGAAGTTGAAACTGGAATGGCCTACTGCATTACCTACTTTTTTATGGTTTTCCATTGTGTATAACTTGGATGGATTTTCTAAGTATTCTCACCTATTTTCCAAATTCATTGCCTTATTATGGCTGTACATGGGTTATACAGCCTGTGAAACTTCTCGTTTCGGCACTCACAGATTTCTAATCCCCTTACCTTTACATTCTTCGATGACTGAGCTTTCACTTAGAAGTCATCATAGCCCTGGGCCTATCGTGACTCTGGGATCTAGGATCGGAGTTACACTAACTAAGAACAATTTAATCCCCTAGAAGCAATGATGCGATGCAGATAGAATTATGTGCACATATATATCATCAATAGTATGAAACTAATTAGGTGCGTAATGGGGCCCCTTAAGGACATGGCTGTCAAAGAGGGGAAGAAAGCCACTTTGCACTCCGTCTGCATCCCGGGGGCAGTCATTCCGGTTGTGGAAAGGCTACTTCCGGATGCCATGAAGAGTACAGAGTGCAACCAACTGCAGGTGGTGGCAGATGTCGGTACCAATGACGTGTGTACCTTTGGGTCGGAGGAGATTCTCTCTTGTTTCGGGCGGCTAGCGGAAATGATAAGACTGCTAGTCTTGCTTCCGAGATTAAGGCGGAGCTCACCATCTGCAACATCGTCGATAGAACCGAGTCTGGCCCTTTGGTGCAGAGCTGAGTGGAGGGTCTGAATCAGAGGCTCAGGTGGTTCTGTGACCGTGTAGGCTGCAAGTTCCTGCACTTCCGCCATCTGGTGGTGGGTTTTGCGTTCAGCTTCATAGGTCAGGAGTGGGACTGTGTGGAAGGGACTTGGCGGTTCTTTAGGTTAGAGGGTCTCAGGGCGTCCGTCTGAAAGGAGGCAGGTAAAGCACAGAAAGTTGTAGAAGCGATCGGTATTGTAGTTGTAAGTTATCGTAGCTGTGTTGGGAAAGAATAAGAGGTCCAAGCCTTAATTGAAAGCACTGATGCTCAAATAGTTATAGGTACAGAAAACTGGCTAAAGCCGGAAATAAGCTCAGCAGAAATGTTTTCATATGGTTCATATGGCTCTGAGCACTACGGGACTCAACTGCTGTGGTCATCAGTCCCCTAGAACTTAGAACTACTTAAACCTAAGTAACCTAAGGACATCACACACAGCCATGCCTGAGGCAGGATTCGAACCTGCGACCGTAGTAGCAGCGCGGCTCCGGACTGGAGAAATGTTTTCGAACGACCTAAAAATATCCAGAAAGGATAGATTGAATACAATTGGTGGTAGAGTATTTATTGTTTTCAGAAGCAATTTGCCTTGTAGTGAAATTGAAGTTGATAGTTCCTGCAAAATAGTAAGTGTAGAGGTTATACTTGACAATCCGATTAAACTATTAATTGGTTCTTCATACCGAGCCCCCGACTCAGAGGATATAATTGCTGAACAGTTCAATGAAAACTTGAGTCTCATTTCAAATAGGTACCCTAATCATATAATTATAGTCCGTGGTGACGTTAACCTACCCTCAATATGCTGGAAAAATTATTCGTTTAAAGCCGGTGGCAGGCATACGTCGTCACCCGAAATTGTACTGTATGCTTTCTCAGAAAATTATTTTGAGCAATTGGTTCATGAGCCCACTCGAAGCATAAATGGTTGCGAAAGCATACTTGACCTCTTAGCAACAAATAATCCTGGACAATTTGTGAGTATCGTGACGAATACAGGGATTAGCGACCACAAGGCAGTAGCTGCTAGGCTGAATACCGTAACTCCTACAACCATAAAAAAGAAACGAAAAGTGTATCTATTTAAAAAATAAAAAAAGACCTGATCATGTAAATGTAGAACAGTTGTAGAATGATTTCAGAGAGATAGTATCGACAGCAATTGATATATAACACATAAATTAATAAGTGATGGTACTGATCTCCCATGGTACACAAAACAGGTCAGATCGTTGTTGCAGATGCAGCGAAAAATGCATGCCAGATTTAAAAGAACGCAAATCCCCAAGATTGGCAAAGTTTGGCAGAAGTTCGAAACATAATGTGAGATTCTTTCAGTAATTTCCACAATGAAACTCTGTCTCAAAATCTGGCAGAAAACCCAAAGAGGTTCTGTTCATACATGAAGCACGCAGTCAAAACCTTCACTTCGCGATAAAAACGGTTAAGTCACTGATGGCGGTACCACTAAAGCAGAGTTATTAAACACGATTTTCTGGAACTCCTTCACCAAAGAGGATGCAGTAAATATTCCTGAATTCCAATCAAGAACAACTGCCAATATGAGAAACATAGAAACAGTGGTCCTCGGTGTCGCAAAGCAGCTTAAATCACTTAATAAAAGCAAGGCTTCCGGTCCAGATTGCATACCAATCAGATTCCTCTCAGAGTATTCTGATACAATACCTCCAAATTTAGCAATTATATACAACCGCTCGCTCACAGAAAGATCCGTACCTCAAGACTCGAAAATTGTTCAAGTCACACCAATACCCCCAAAAAGGGAAGTAGGAGTAATCCTTTGAATTACAGGCCCACATCACACACGTCGAATTGCAGTAGGGTTTTGGAACATATAAGGTATTCGAACATTATGAAGTACTTTGAAGATAACGATTTATGGCCACGTAGTCAGCACGGATTCGGAAAATTTCGTTCTTGCGAAACACAACTAGCTCTTGAAACTTCCTGGCAGATTGAAACTGTGTGCCAGAGCGACACTCGAACTCGGGACCTTTGCTTTTCGCGGGCAAGTGCTCTACCAACTGAGGTACCCAAGCACGACTTACGCCCCGTCCTCACTGCGTTACTACTGCCTTTACCTCGTCTCCTCCTTATGTAAAGTTTGGAAGGCAGGAGACGAGGTACTAGCAGTAGTAAAGCTGTGAGGACGGGGCGTAAGTCGTGCTTGGGTAGCTCAGTTGGTAGAGCACTTGCCCCGCAAGGCACAGGTCCCGATTTCAAGTCTCGGTCCGGCACACTGTTTTAATCAGCCAGGAAGTTTCATATTAGCGCTCACTCCATTGCAGAATGAAAATCTCATTCTGGAAACATCCCTCAGGCTGTGGCTAAGCCATAATTTAGATAGTACTTGCACCTCTGTCGAGAGCGAATCGAAGTGCGACTCTATATTGAGTCCTTGCGATTAAGAGTTGTTCACTGTGTTGGCTCTCAGCACTATGGGACTTCACTTCTGAGCTCATCAGTCCCCTAAACGTAGAACTGCTTAAACCTAACTAACCTAAGAACATCACACACATCCTTACTCAAGGCAGGATTCGAACCTGCGACCGTAGCGGTCGCGCGGTTCCAGACTGTAGTGCCTAGAACCGCTCGGCCACTCCGGCCGGCTCACTGTATTGGCTGACACACTTATTGTGCGGTGTGAACGGACAGAGTTATAGTTAAACGCCTACGAGCGAATTTTCAGTGGCATCGCGGTGGACTGGTTATCTGACCGGTGTACCACGCCAATAGTTAGACTAGGGGCGAATTGGAATCCTTGACTTCATCAAGGCATTATTTTTTTTTTTGGTCATCAGTCTACTGACTTGTATGATGCGGCCCGCCACGAATTCCTTTCCTGTGCTAACCTCTTCATATCAGAGTAGCACTTGCAACCTACGTCCTCAATTATTTGCTTGACGTATTCCAATCTCTGTCTTCCTCTACAGTTTTTGACCTCTACAGCTCCCTCTAGTACCATGGAAGTCATTCCCTCATGTCTTAGCAGATGTCCTATCATCCTGTCCCTTCTCCTTATCAGTGTTTTCCACATATTCCTTTCCTCTCCGATTCTGCGTCGAACCTCCTCATTCCTTACCTTATCAGTCCACCTAATTTTCAACATTCGTCTATAGCACCACATCTCAAATGCTTCTGTTCTGGTTTTCCCACAGTCCATGTTTCACTGTACCCCAGACGTACGTCCTCAGAAATTTCTTCCTCAAATTAAAGCCGGTATTTGATATTAGTAGACTTCTCTTGGCCAGAAATGCCTTTTTCGCCATAGCGAGTCTGCTTTTGATGTCCTCCTTGCTCCGTCCGTCATTCGTTATTTTACTGCCTAGATAGCAGAATTTTTTAAGTTCATTGACTTCGTGACCATCAATCCTGGTGTTAGGTTTCTCGCTGTTCTCATTTCCACTACTTCTCATTACCTTCGTCTTTCTCCGATTTACTCTCAAACCATACTGTGTACTCATTAGACTGTTCATTCCGTTCAGCAGATCATTTAATTCCTCTTCACTTTCACTCAGGATAGCAATGTCATCAGCGAATCGTACCATTGATATCCTTTCACCTTGTATTTTAATTCCACTCCTGAACCTTTCTTTTATTTCCATCATTGCTTCCTCGACGTACAGATTGAAGAGTAGGGGCGAAAGTCTACAGCCTTGTCTTACACCCTTCTTAATACGAGCACTTCGTTCTTAATCGTCCACTCTTATTATTCCCTCTTGGTTGTTGTACATATTGTATATGACCCGTCTCTCCCTATAGCTTACCCCTACTTTTTTCAGAATCTCGAACAGCTTGCACGATTTTATATTGTCGAACGCTTTTTCCAGGTCGACAAATCCCATGAAAGTGTATTAATTTTTCTTTAGCCTTGCTTCCATTATTAGCCGTAACGTCAGAATTGCCTCTATCGTCCCTTTACTTTTCCTGAAGCCAAACTGATCGTCACCTAGCGCATTCTCAATTTTCTTTTCCATTCTTTTGTATATTAATCTTGTAAGCTGCTTCGATGCATGAGCTATTCAGCTGATTGTGCGATAAATCTCGCACTCGTCAGCTCTTGCCGTCTTCGGAATTGTGTGGATGATGCTTTTCCGAAAGTCAGATGGTATATCGCCAGACTCATATATTCTACACACAAACGTGAATAGTCGTTTTGTTGCCACTTCCCCCAATGATTTTAGAAATTCTGATGGAATGTTATCTATCCCTTCTATCTTATTTGACCGTAAGTCCTCCAAAGCTCTTTTAAATTCCGATTCTAATACTGGATCCCCTATCTCTTCTAAATCGACTCCTGTTTCTTCTTCTATCACATCAGACTAATCTTCATCCTCATAGAGGCTTTCAATGTATTCTTTCCACCTATCTGCTCTCTCCTCTGCTTTTAACAGTGGAATTCCCGTTTCACTCTGAATGTTACCATGCTTTAATGCCACCAAAGGTTGTTTTGACTTTCCTGTATGCTGAGTCTGTCCTTCTGACAATCATATCTTTTTCGATGTCTTCACATTTTTCCTGCAGCCATTTCGTCTTAGCTTCCCTGCACTTCCTATTTATTTCATTCCTCAGCGACTTGTATTTCTTTATACTGATTTTCCCGGAACATGTTTGTACTTCCTCCTTTCATCAATCAAGTGAAGTACTTCTTCTGTTACCCATGGTTTCTTCGCAGCTACATTCTTTGTACCTATGTTTTCCTTCCCAATTTCTGTGATGGCCCTTTTTAGAGATGTCCATTCCTCTTCAAATGCACTGCCTACTGCGCTTTTCCTTATTGCGGTATCTATAGCGTTAGAGAACTTCAAACGTATCTCGTCATTCCTTAGTACTTCCCTATCCCACTTCTTTGCGTATTGATTCTTCCTGACTAATATCTTGAACTTCAGCCTACTCTTCATCACTACTATATTGTGATCTGAGTCTGTATCTGCTCCTGGGTACGCCTTACAATCCAGTATCTGATTTCGGAATCTCTGTCTGACCATGATGTAATCTAATTGAAATCTTCCCGTATCTCCTGGCCTTTTCCAAGTATACCTCCTCCTCTTGTGGTTCTTCAAAAGGGTATTCGCTATTACTAGCTGAAACTTGTTACAGAACTCAATTAGTCTTTCTCCTCTTTCATTCCTTGTCCCAAACCCATATTCTCCTGTAACCTTTTCTTCTACTCCTTCCCTTACAACTGCATTCCAGTCGCCCATGACTATTAGATTTTCGTCCCCCTTTACATACTACATTACCCATTCAATGTCCTCATACACTTTCTCTATCTGTTCATCTTCAGCTTGCGACGTGGGCATGTATACCTGAACTATCGTTGTCGGTATTGGTCTGCTGTCGATTCTGATTAGAACAACCCGGTCACTGAACTGTTCACAGTAACACACAATCTACCCTACCTTCCTATTCATAACGAACCCTACACCTGTTATACCATTTTCTGCTGCTGTTGATATTACCCGATACTCATCTGACCAGAAATCCTTGTCCTTCTTCCACTTCACTTCACTGACCTCTACTACGTCTAGATTGAGCCTTTGCATTTCCCTTTTCAGATTTTCTAGTTTCCGTACCACATTCAAGCTTCTGACATTCCACGCCCCGACTCGTAGAACGTTATCCTTTCGTTGATTATTCAATCCTTTTCTCATGGTAACCTCCCCCTTGGCAGTCCCCTCCCGGAGATCCGAATGGGGGACTATTCCGGAATCTTTTGCCAATGGAAAGATCATCATGACACTTCTTCAAATACAGGCCACATGTCCTGTGGATACACGTTACGTGTCTTTAATGCAGTGGTTTCCATAGCCTTCTGCATCCTCATGTCGTTGATCATTGCTGATTCTTCCACCTTTAGGGGCAATTTCCCACGCCTAGGACAAGAGAGTGCCCTGAACCTCTATCCGCTCCTCCGCCCTCTTTGACAAGACCGTAGGCAGAATGAGGCTGACTTCTTATGCCGGAAGTCTTCGGCCGCCAATGCTGATTATTTATCAAAATTTAGGCAGTGGAGGGGATCGAACCCGGGACCGAAGGCGTTTTGATTGTGAATCAAAGACGCTACCCCTTTTTTTATTTATTTATTTAATTTCCTTTTTTTGAATTTTATTTTTATTTTTTTAATTTTGTTTTGCGTAGTTTTGTTGCGTATTTGATCAGAGGTCTTCTGCGCCCCGCTGGTAATATGTTGAGTCACGTCTTCTCGAAATTGATGTGTTCCGTTGAATTGTTCAGAAATGTTCATTGGTTCAAACAGGAAACCTTCTTCTCTCTTGGCTTAACACATTCCAGCTGCGAGGCGGCTCGTGGAAAGCACTCCCAAGGATGTTCGAGAAAAATTGTCTGTATTTTGCGTGACGGGCAACGACATAATGACGGTCATTGAGATATGTCCAAAAATCGAGTACAGACTCTACAGTTTGTCCAAATATGTAGTGAATAGCATGTTCGCGAATCCAATTCACAGCATTGGTCTTTGTCCGAGGAAAATAGTCACGTTCCGGAAATAATAATGAAAGGGGAGTAATCCGATCCGTAATGTCCCGCGTTAGAAAAGCCACAATACGTCGAACCAAGTGCCAAACCTCCGCCGCCGGTCCGCAAACAAACCGATGTTCATCATTGTCTGGCACTCCACACGTGGAACATAGAGGTGATTGGGCTAGGTGGATACGATGAAGGCGAAATTGGTTGATTTGCTTACCATTGACAGTTAGGTACCAGACAGATTGAACATTCGTGTCAAGGTAACAGCCGAACACCGCGCGCCGTACATGACGCCAGTCAACCTGCGGGAACTTTTGTTCAATCGGGTTAGGTGGACGACCTAATTGGAGGACATTGTATATTTCCTTTGTCTTGAGTAAAAGCGGTCTTGGTAAGGTGAGGCGTAGATAACTGAGTTCAAGAAAGAAGTACCGTATATAATGGAACTGGGCCGGAACATCCGAGATCATCACTGGGGCTGACAGTGAGACCGGCGAATATGCCGACAGGAGGAGACCAGTGAGGCTTGTTGGGCAACGTGTCCATACCGTCATCTGGGAGCTGACAAATATGGCGCGAGCTCTATCCGGCACGTGAAACAGACCTATCCCACCTCGTTCACGGGGAAGAGTAAGGGTTCCATAGTTAACTTTGAACAACAGCCCAGAGCTGACAAAAGATGCCATCGCTGCCAACATGCGACGTGCCACAGTAAGCGGGAAAGGTAGAACTTTTGCTACATGGGGAACTCGGGATGCAATATATATATATTGACATATCGTGCTCGTTGGAGAATATCTAGGGATCGAAGGCGATGGTCCATAAGACCTGCTCTGATCATTAAAAGGAGGCGTTGGCAGTTGATGGTGAATGAACGCCGGAAATCAGATGAAAAATGTATTCCCAAACAGCGAATGGTATCAACGGTGGTGAGAAGTGTAACGCACTCCACGGGAAGTCCCGTGCCAATGAACATAACTTGTGACTTACGTACGTTTAAAGAGCTACCCGACGCCTCACCATAAGTCGCTACCTACGTCAAAACAGCTTGAACCTCGTCGGCATTACGTAAACAGATGACTACATCGTCAGCATAGGCCGTGAAACAGAATCGGTAGCGATCTAAGGACAACCCTAGCAAACGTTGTCTTAGTCCACATAGCAAGGATTCCAATGAAAAGGCGTACAAAATTGTTGATAGAGGGCAACCTTGACGTACGGATCGACCTATTTTTGATCGGTGGAGTGAGTCTGCCATTGTACATAGTCCTGGACGAGGCACCCCGCAGAAGGCGCATCACTACCGTGATAACGGCGACTGGGAAACCCACATGGTGAAGAACGGCCGTAAGGAACGAATGGTCAACCCTATCAAAAGCTTGACTAAAGTCCAAAGACGCAAGTGCCCCAGAGAGGCGTTGTGCCTGGGTAACGGCGATCATATCCCTGTAGCGGCATAAAGCCGTGCGGATATTATTATCCCCTCCCAAAGATGCTTGGTCTGGCGACACAACATATCGGGCAACGTGTTTAAGTCGTGCCGCCAAAAGGCGTACCCCTAGACCACGGGTACCATTCATCAACGCAGAGGGAGAGTTTTATTGGCGAACGTCAGTCCAGATAGAAAGAGAGTTATCTTATTTGTCAGCAGCGAGTGGCGCAGACAGCAGTCACCGCAGCTTACGTTATTGTGCGCTACAGCTATTGCGAGCCCCATATTTCCTCCACAACAGTACACTTCACTGCATTTCACACGCGACAGCCTCGAGCGTACCTAGCAACATTCTAAAGGATAATCATTCAAGTTGAGTAGGCGCCCCTCTCAGCCATTCTGCCAAGTCAACAAACCATCTTAAACTTTGTACAGAAATTTCATTAGCAAATTCTATCCTTGAGAGGTAACTTCACATTCCGAAAAGAAACAGGATATTACTTGTTCAATTCATAACTAAAAGTGCCATTGTGATATCTCAGAATTTTAGCAAAATAAATAATAATTTTCGTTAGTTTAATGTTTTTCTTGCACTAACTAGCACTACTCCAGTACCCAAGTATCCCACTAGTTACGTAAGAAATTTTGTGAATTTTTGTGTCATTTTCATACAGCGGACGACTCCAGAAGATATTTATTGCTGAAAGTTTTTCAGACATTTCTCTTTAGAACGTTAGCAGCGTCTGTCTGACTTCTGTAGTAGTGTGTGGGTGGAAATTGCATATTGCAGGAGCCACAGGGTAAAGGGTACATCTCAGATTAATCCGTTGCGCAGAATAACAGACTAACAGATCAACCCCACATCTTAGAATTATCATACAGTTCGTCCTCGAAAACGATAGTTCACCGTTAGACGTACTTCAGGATATTGTTACTGTCACATTTTGCCATTGCTGATAACCCACGGACGATTCAACTCTTCTCTAAGAATGTCGCGAGTGCAACCCTTTGCA
Organism: Schistocerca cancellata; assembly: GCF_023864275.1. Lineage (NCBI taxonomy): Eukaryota > Metazoa > Arthropoda > Insecta > Orthoptera > Acrididae > Schistocerca > Schistocerca cancellata. Next base: position 456,844,941 of record NC_064633.1, read on the forward strand.
GAGTAGTTTGACCGCAAGTTTGGCTTTGGTGAGTTGGGTTGAATTCTTCATGCACGTGCATGGTTGGGTTCGACGCTGACACACGAAATGAGGGACTGAACGCCCTCCCCCCCCCCCCCCCCGTGCCACTCAACCCCCCCCCCACTTGCCCACTGTTCAGCATCAAATATTATAACAAAAATTCTTGAAAACTTGCAGATGACAGCATAACCTTTTGACACTAGTTGTTGTAAACAGAGAAATATTCATGCGATGTTCGCTTTAGAAAGATTTTACCCTTGGTGCAAAATGAGCCACTTCGTTGTGCACTTTAAAAGTGTCCCTATACAGAGATATCGTTTAACCGATTTCCACCCCGGGTGTGACAGGCAACCACCTCCACACTTGCAGCACCTGTTGGCTGCCAGTGAAATCAGAGGGATGTTGAAAGGGTTGCCAGTCTGGCTGCTGATTAGGGAACTGCAGATCAATGTCACTGTAAAGAGACAGATTTAAGGTGCCCAATAAAGACGTAGAGTTGACACCGATGGTGTTGGCAAACTGAGGGTCTCAGAGGGAACTTACGTAATTCTATGCATGCGTGTTTCAGTGCTGTCACAGGAGAGCGCGGTGTAGGAGGGACAAAAAATCATATACACCGCTTTCTGTTTTGGATCACGCTCAAATTTCATCGAATAAATTTGAAAGGTCCGTAGGAGTTTCACCCTGTACACCAAATTAAAACATACGGATTTGCTCCGCTCCAAAGTGTGAGATTACATTCAATGTGGCTCCAGCGTCGCCATTTGCGTAGAAAAGAGCTGAATCGTCCGGGGTGTGTGTGCAATAATACAATTTGTCAAGAATATCTTGTTTTTGTACATCGTATTGGAAACTGTCGTTTCTGAATGCAAGATGTCTGAAACTGAATGGAGCTAGGAAAAGGGTGGTTCCATTGCCGCCCTTTTCTTCACCTGATGCCTTTTCGAGTCGATTTTGTATCGCCGTGTGGCTGATACTTCCCCCTCATCTACCCATAAGTGATTACAACGCTAGGTGTAGCGGTTCTTGCCTCTATTGCAGACGCATCAAACGAGGTGGGTGAAATGTGGGTAACGGGATGGGTGTGACGCAGTCCACCCGTGCAGAACGTCCTCATAACCCACCTAACAGCTCACATTAACTTCTGAGATCTGGTCTTTTATTCGCGTGTGTCGATACATTGCTCCATGAAGTGTCGTCGAGCCCGAGGGCGATGTCGCAGGGCGCTACGCTTTTGCACGATTGCAGGCAAAAGTTTGCGGTACCATTGAACCAAATTTCAAAATTTTGTGCCTCGATGGAGATAACTACGAGGATTCAAAAACGTGGCGATATAGTTATGTTTCTCCGTGTATAATATGTCGTGTCAGCTTTTTGCGTGTGATTTCCTTAGCTTCCCAGAGCCCCGTTCAAACATGAGGTATTCCATTCGCATTTCCTAATACCGACATACTAATTTATACCATTTCGTATTGATTCTTACACCACCCCTATAGATTTATGCAATCTGACGGGCTCACTACGTTCACCACTAATTTCTAATCACTTACTATCACATTCTTTCCTTTGTCATAGGCACTACCTTCATTTACCCATAATTAATGTGACGAAGTGGAAGTTTTGTCTAAGCCCTTGTGCAATTCCTTACGATCTTCCAAAGACGATAATTTTAAATTTTTTAAACGGCTCAATACCAGATTGTCGTCAGATATTGGCTTTTGCAAAATTGCTTTGGATATCTTTTTGACTGGGAATTGGGACAGATACACATTTTATGGTTCAAATGGCTCTGAGCACTATGGGACTCAACTTCTGTGGTCATCAGTGCCCTAGAACTTAGAACTACTTAAACCTAACTAACCTAAGGACATCACACACATCCATGCCCGAGGCAGGTTTCGAACCTGCGACCGTAGCAGTCGCGCGGCTCCGGACTAGGCGCCTAGAACCGCGAGACCACCACGGCCGGCACACATTTTATGGACTAGTGGACAAACATAAACGTTTATGTGACGTAGCATATGAAAGTTGCTGGATTTGGACGGGTTACTCCTGTAACTGAAATATCAGATCTGAAGATCGTTCTGAATGAACCGAAACCGGTCATATGAATAAAAAAAAATGCAATCAAGACGGATTTTAAGTAACTTTATAAAATCACTGATTGCTGTTATCCCATAAGACATTATGTCTGTTTTTTCAAAATGATGGATAAGTGGTTGAAAAATAAATCGATGGTAAAGTGGCTGGTGTTTCAGCCACGGCAAGTTCGACTGGTGCCGGTAATACTGGTATAGGTAGCGTTGATAAACCAAGTGCTGGTCCTCGTGTGGACAATACGGATATAACTTATGGTAATGTGGCTGCTGGTGGTACTTTCGTATTAATGGAGGCAGTTGTGACGAACCTAGTGCTGGCATGCTCGAAGTTGAAATCTGAAGGAAAGACTAGTGAGGAGACAACCTTTAAATTTACGCACTTTATGGAAAAATGGTCATATGCTGTTGAGCTTTGCATTTCTCAAAAGACGGTGGCAAGCATTCCGGAATTTCAATCTGTCAGCAAGTTTCCTAGTAATTTTCTGCTTCATTATATTTGTAAGGGGCACTGTGGGAGGTACTTACTTTTCTGATTACGCGAAAATAAAAAAAAATTAAGAGAGATGGAAAGAACAAAACATCTATTTGTAAAAACTGAATAATGTCCTTGGAGAACAAACCCGCAATCATTGGTTTTGTAATAGATTTATTATCCACCGTGATCGCATTCATTTTTTAAAGAACTAGTTACAGTTCAACATGAAATTTCCTTAGATTTGTTAAGAATAGTAAAATAACTATTCAGAAAATATTGTACGAAATAGCCGGCCGGTGTGGCCGTGCGATTCTAGGCGCTTCAGTCTAGAACCGCGTGACCGCTACGGTCGCAGGTTCGCATCCTGCCTCGTGCATGGATGTGTGTGATGTCCTTAGGTTAGTTAGGTTTAAGTAGAGTTAAGTTCTAGGGGACTGATGACCACAAGGGTTAAGTCCCATAGTGCTCAGAGCCAGCCATTGTACGAAATACAAAACATTACTCTATCACTGTATCATTAAGCATCAAATGCGCAAGAGCGTACCTGACTGTATCGATTAAATGACTAAGTCATCCATTAACAGCAGATTTACATGCTAGTCACGTAATGAAGCAGTAGACTAGAATGAAATTTTCACTCTACAGCGGAGTGTGCGCTGATATGAAACTTCCTGGCAGATTAAAACTGTGTGCCGGACCGAGACTCGAACACGGAACCTTTACCCGCGGGCAAGTAGAGCACTTGCCCGCGAAAGGTAAAGGTAGAGTTCGAGTCTCGGTCCGGCACACAGTTTTAATTTGCCAGCAAGTTTCAAGTAGTAGACTGGTGGACTGCACGTTATTAATGCAGCCGACCCCTCCACCCTCCACCCAAAAATGGCTACTCCCACCATCTAATGTCAGGCACATTTTTCACGTTTGAATAAGAAATATTCTTTCTCTTTGAGTTAATAGCAATTGTCTTGTTTCGTGATGATATTACTCCTCCAGGTACTTAATTAAAATATATTGCTTCTCAAGACTAAATTTGTGGTAAGACCTTGTGGGATCAAACTGCTGAGGTCATCGGTCCCTTTGTCAAGACTAAAAGACATTATAGAAACAAATATTTTTTTATAATTTAAAAGTGGGAGGCATCCATTTCCGTGGCGTTGCTGTAGGCCTGTCTTCGTAGCGGCTAGCTTCCTCATGTAATCTATAATAGTAGGAGTAGGTACAGGATTGAGATGTGTGTAGAATGCAATTCAACGACTACAACAGATAGTACAGATGGCAAACAGGTAGCAACTTCGAAACTAAACTGAGGGACGACACATATTCCGAGAAGAAAACAGCGTCTGGAGTACATGTAACAACTTTAAAGTAAAATCTAGACATCAAACACAGGGTTCAAAAGGAACGAATCCTTAAAGTCTTGGAGGAACTTGAAATCTACACTCACACAAATTAAAATCTGATTCCAATCCCGAATGAGCAAAGCTAATTCTCTCATAATGCCTTTTCAGTATTTAAGATGACTTGCTAAGGTGATGACTGTCGCCGCCGATAGTGGAGCGAAAGTGTGCGGTGTGACGTCTGTACGTTTTTGCTGCACCTGAGATCGGTGAAGGTTCCCTCCCACGCGATACTCTGCCCACTGTAGCTGTCAGCAGACGACTGGTCGGCTCGCAGCAGAACAGGAAAGCTGTGATGACATGCGAAAGCTAGAGAAGCTGACAGCAACGTCACGGATATGGACGCCGTCCGTTTGTTAATCACGAGAGAAATTACGATGTTTTATCAGGTCTTTAAGCCTTGATAATATATATATTTTAATTCCATCGGGAAAAAGTATTCTCGCCAAAACAAGAGGTATAATTATTAATTCAATGTTGGTGTATACGTTTATCCAAACGTGATAAATGTAGTTGAAGCCACCTGTTGGCAGTTACCTTACGGGCTGTATTAATAACGTGAATTCTATCATTCCTTAGGTTTTTATGTGACTTTGCATGAAAATAGGCTTATAGTTGGACAGAAAACTATTGTAATAGATACAGCCAGATATGTTCTGATGAATTTCATGTATGATGATGAAAAATATTTCTTATCTAATAATGTAAAGAAGTTCATTAAATCCCCACAAAATTCACCATGAAGTTAATTAGTCAGCATCAAAGAGGTAAGACTATCGCGCTCTATTGAGTATGTAGCTTTGCAGGAGCGGAGACGGCTTACATGAAGCAGTTGAGCAGGTCTTTCGTCAAATTTATAGCGAGCATTGTCGTCCGCATTTCGCCTCTGGCAGCGATTCGCTGTTCACACCACTGACCAGGAGCTATGGCCCGTAACTGCCAATGCAGTACTACAATGCACTCCAGCGCAGTGGATTTCAATTGCCTTATTCGTGAGCGAGTAAATAGACCGTTCTGGCGATATTCAGTGCGGTCCAATGGTTATGAATTATAGTTAAGCTACTGAAGCACTAAGCCAGAATAATTGCAGTTGAGGATTTAAGGTGGTGTGTGGTGACTGGACGAAAACATGATAAACCTTACCGGACACGTGTAGCTGAAGCACTAGACTCATACTTGGTAAGTACAGAGCCTAGGTTCATGGTCTGCGCGTTTTTTAATTCAGTTGCTGTGATTGGTTGGATGATATGTACAGCAGACAATCGTTGAATTCATAGCAAACTTTATCCGTGATGAACACTATGTCTAAAAGCAGTTAAAACCTAGCCTTCCTGATTAATGACCTCCATAAAATAGCGACGTGAGCCGTTGCCACACCATATCATGTCTAAAAGTGCTTAAAACCTATCCTTTCCGATTAATGACCTTCATAAAATATCAGCGTGAGCCGTTGCCACTCCTTATCTAACACAGCACGCTTCGCTAGAACATATATTTGGAAATTAACTTGTAAATCCTTTTTTGAGTGCTAGACCTTCAAGAAATGCAGAAGACCCTCTGGGAAGCTCGGAAAGTTGGAGAGAGCTTCTGGCGGAGCAAGGCTATTACAACAGTGCGTGAGTCGTGCTTAGCCAGCTCAGTCAGTAGAGCCTCCAAAAGGCAAAAGCCCCAGGTTCTAGTCCCTATCAGGCACACAGTTTTAGTCTGCCATAAATTTTCATATCAGCTCATGCTCTGCTGAAGAGTGAACATCTATAATTATGTATCACTTCTAAGTTCGCACTACAGCTATTAACTGCTTAATCGATTAGTTAATTAATTAGTTCAATATCTAGTGTTGGCACAGTACGTGACATACTTGTCGAATGGCTCTCTTTAGTCTGCTACTTTTTTTCAGAAACAGGGAACTAAATTTCTTTGTAACGCACCTTCATGTAGCCACAGTACACAGCCAGCAGAACTGAAGTAAATATGAAACTTCTGCACATAAAAGTGATAACTGTTGTCATGTTGAAGTATCGCTATTTCGTAGATGAGCGAAAGACTCAAGAAATAATGCGAGTATCTCTACAGATATTTCTGAACTCTTGGGTAGCTAATATGTGTAATGTTGTCATCGTTATGTGTTATAATGTTATGTTACATGTATTTATGATCGTGTTGAGATGAAGAGTTGATTTTCAGGTCACTACTTTACCCCTCCCAGAAAAAAACTTTCTATTGTTTACTCTGTCAGTGGCAGGCAAGAGATTTCTGCAAAAAGTGCACATGATATTTTGATGTTACGTCAAAAACAAAGTGAAAACATTCCTTTAGAAATCACTTAGATAAATGTCTACTTCTCACGACGCAGTCGGAGACATAGTTCAATGTTCGGGTAATAATTCGGCAGTTTGTTCATTATCGTAATTCCAATGAGAGCATCGCCAATAGCTATTCTGCATTAGTTCAGTTTCCTGTTGAGAAACTTATAATTACATTAGACGAATCATTGAAATATAATAACTGTATAATCACTTTAAAAATAATGTTACTACTGATTATGGTCTAATTTATCTGTAACAACTGACACCGACACAGCCTTCAAAAATATGATATTTAGCTCTCAGAGAGAATATTTTACTTTGAAGCAACGATAACTACTACGAACACTGAAGTATTACAAAAAGAACTGGAATATGTCAAGTTTATTGATTTTTTTCACTGTCTTTCATTGGATTATAACTCCACTGTCAGGTCGATTTTTTTTTAAATAATAAAACAGACGACTTTTGTGTACGGTATTTTGAGGGATATGATACCCTATAACGCAGCATGAGGTAAATGACCAAAGGTATCAGTTCATAGTTTGAAGAAACGTTTGTCTATCATCTTGTGCTGCAAAACAATATGCATAAATCGTCGATTTTTGTTAATTAAATAAATAAATCCAAAGATGGAAGACTCTCTATAACGCGTGAATGTTGGCATTCTTTTATTTCATTTAATGCAGTTCAGTGTAAATATCATTGTGAGACTGTTCAGATACGTAAGAGGACCATTGTTGGTGATGATACTTTAGTTACAATAGCGCAGTGTACAACCATGAATCGAGCTATTAATGAGTTATAGATGAGTACTTGAAATCGTTGCTTTGAATCATAGTTCGCTAGCGGTTTCAATAGGTGTGTTGTCATCCGTAATACAGTCCTGTTGTGCGGGAACTATTTCCGGAAATATGTATCGGCCTTAACACATATGATGATAAAGAGCCCACAAACAACCACATAGCACACTGTAGAGGCAATGAGACGAGTTCTGACCCGCTCCCAGTGTTGGACTGCTCGATAATCTGAATTATTCATCACTATATCACTCATCACTCCCTAATAACCAAGTAGTAGTAAAGAAATCTCATCACACGGTGCACATGACCCGAAAATTTCTCGCAGACCGCATGCCAGACTATTAGTCTTTTCAATTTATAAGCAGTATTGTATTGAATGATACATTATTTGGTTGCACGTATATCTATGATTGCCGTATGCTTGCTGATGGCGATCATAGGTGTTATTAACTTCAAGAGATTTACTGAACACGCCTCAAATAAGCACCCGCTACTGAATGACACCTACAAATTGATAGCACCCACGCTCGCTGTTAACACTGACTACTGTAGACATACAGTAACCGTCGATACATGTGCGACCAAACAACGTATATACACTCGCATCCAGAAAAAAAAAAACAGAACACCTTGAACACTTAAAGACTGAACGTTTATATCTGCAGGACACGCACATTACTATGTTCTGCAGAAAGATTACCATTTGAACCACGTCGGTTCGCGGGTTCGAGGTCAATATCGATATCGCGTTGCCGTACCACCTACTCGTGAAACATGCCTGCGGTTCTCGTTGTCCCTATAAACCGAAGTGTGACTTGAGCATACGTGCGGGACGCCTCGCAAACGTATGCGCCAACAGTACTGTCAAATCAGTGAGTTGAAATAAGATGCATTATTGGCATGAGAGAATGTGATGCATCCATCAGGGAAATTGCTGATCGTAGGGGACGAAGTGTTTTGACAGTGCAACGTGTGTTTGCAGAATAGTTCACAGAAATCCTTAGAACACGACGAGATGGGTCAGGTCGCACCACCCACACGACCTCCTGAGAAGATCGACACCTCATCCGAATGACAATACTGAACATCTGCGTCCTCCTCGGCTACGGCGCAACACTGGAACATAGTAACACATCGTAAACTATCAGGGGTGGCAGACCATCGCCATTTATCACTGCACAGGTTGCGTACGCGTCATTTACTTCTCAACCTACCTGTGACGAATGACGAATGCTAGACGGCAATGGTGTATGGGAAGACGGCACTGAGGACAAGAATGGCTTCGATAGTGTTTTCGGACGCAAACAGGTTCTGTTTGTCTGAAAATGCTGGCCGCATTTTCCTTCGCCCTATAGAGAGAAAGCGGCATCACAGTGTCTGCATTCACACAAAACATACGGCGCCATCTCAAGGCCTTAAGGTGGGGGTGCTATTGGTTACAACAACAAATCACAGTTGGTGAGCATCCAGGCCACTGTCACTAGTGTGACCTACGTGAATGACTTCCTGCGAGCCGTAACCATACGCTTTCTGCAAATCAGCCCAGAAGCCATTTTTCAGCAAGGCAATGTACGACCACATGTTGCTGCACGAACACGTGACTTCTTGGTGTCACAGGATGTCAGCCTTTTGTCCCGGTATGTCAAATCACTAGACTTGTTGCCAATCGAAAACATGTAGGATATGGCGAAACGACGGGTACAGCCCTGTATCCATGTGCCAACCCCCACAGATGAACTTTGGAACCAGGTGAAAGTACCACGGATGTCAATACCACAGGACGCCATTCGCGTCTTATAAACATCGATACCATGACGCATATAATAAATTATCAGGACCCATTGCAAACCCTGTGCCTATTAGGCAACAGGACACATGATGAACCGAGGTGACTGAAATGCTAATGATTTCTGCAGAACATTCTAATGTGTATGTACTGAGAATATGAACGTCCTATGTTTAGCCGTTCAAGGTGGTTTTCTCTGTACATATGTGTATATACACTATACGATCAAAAGTATCCGGACACTTGGCTGAAAATGACTTACAAGTTCGTGGCGCCCTCCATCGGTAATGCTGGAATTCAGAATGGTGTTGGCCCACACTTTGTCTTTATGACAGTTTCCAGTCTCACAGGCATACGTTCAATCAGGTGCTGGAAGGTTTCTTGGGGAATGGCAGCCCATTCTTCACAGACTGCTGCACTGAGGAGAGGTATCGATGTCGGTCGTTGAGGACTGGCACGAATTCGGCGAACCAAAACATCCCAAGGGTCTTGTATAGTAATAAGGTCAGCACTCTATGCAGGTCAGTCCATTGCAGTGTGCAGCCACTCCGCCGCAGGCGTTGCATTATGAACAGATGCTCGATCGTGTTTAAAGGTGCAGTTGGCATCCTTGAATTTCTCTTCAACAGTGGGAAGCAAGAAGGGGCTTGAAACATCAGTGTAGGCCTGTGCTTTGATAGTTCCATGCAAAATAACAAGGGGTGCAAGCACCCTCCATGAAAAACAAGACCATACCATAACACTACCACATCCGAATTTTACTATTGGCAGTACACACGCTGGCAGATGACGTTCAACGGGCATTCACCATACCCACCCCCAGCCATCGAATCGCCACATTGTTTACCATGAGCCGTCACACCAAACAACGTTTTTCCACTATTAAATCGTCCAATGAGTGTGGAAATCTCGAGTACAGACATATGACACAAGTGACACCCAGTCTCTTGACCACGTTCGAAGTCCGTGAGTTCAGCTCTCTCACGATGTCTAATGACTACTGAGGTCACTCATATGGAGTACCTGGCAGGTACAATGCACCTAATATGGAAGACGTATGTTTTTGGCGGTGTTCGGATATTTTTGATCACATAGTGTATCATCTAGATAACAGTGCTTATGTTTTTTAAATTTATGACGTCGCAGCTCCAAAACTGTCAAATGACTATCATAACGAATTAATTTCCGACTTAATTCTACAAATACAGAATGACAGTGAAAATACAGTTTCCAACTACGTTATATGTGTTTCGATCCATCTAGATGAAATATACATAAGTAAAACCATGATCAATGTTCTACGATAACATAAATGTATATAATGAAAACAATGTTAACAACATTCTACCAAAGGGCACTATATAATGGCAGTTTTACCCGAAATGGACCTTTCGTGAATATGAAGGAAGAAAAAATTAATATCAGACAGCAGCGATTCGAGACATTCCTTATAAATATGATCTATCCCTGTCTAAACCCGTATTGAGTGTCAAAGTTTTAAATACAGAATTTTAGCACCAACCAATGTCGTGCGCTAACCTACCGATATAGTTTACAAGCATCAGATGCACTAATAATAAAGCTGGATGCGCTGCTGCGATTGAACTGCTAACAGCTGCCATAGCCAGCACTCATCACTATCAGCGATTTTTAAAATTTTTGCTCAGCCTGTGGCATCAGACATGTCAGTATTCATAATTTTCATAATTAATCTATTTTTATGAACCACAACAGTAACCTACACTTGCACTAAGCCGGAGCCCTTCTTGTGATGTTTGTACGCCTGATCTGTTTGATATAATGTATTTTTACGGGAGGACTGTTGGTTTCCTCCCACCCTGAATGAGAGTGTCGCTTCACTGATGAGCAGAAAGATGACGTAACGACTCGGTCCCACGTGGTGGTGATCTCGTAGACAATCACTTGCAGACATTGCAAGGCGGTTACCTCTCGACGGGGTGTGTGAGCGAGGCATCACTTTGGCGTTTAAAGGCAGCAGCAGGTGGCATCAGTAGTGGTCTCGTAGCGGAGACTTGGAGTTAGCTGTTGGTCGCTCAGGATGTAGATGAATACGGAAATATATATCCACGTTGTCACATGACAATGCGCACGTAAATAGGACCCGCGACTGCAGCGGTGCGTGCTACGGCTTACATGCCACATAATGACGAGGTCGGCGTCCACGGATGATGTGACAGCTGCCAGAGTATTGAGCGTTCTCGGTACCATGGCTATTTGAAAACGATCTCCGAGGTGAGGCAGGGGCTCTTCCTGGCCCGAAAAGCTTGAACTGAATTATGGTAGCCGAATATTCAGGGTTGCAGCCCGGCATCCACAAAAGAAATATTCCAATGCCAAGGTTCTCTAACGTACTAGATGCCTTCCTTTTCCCCTCATGAGAACCTTTACTCCAGACGTGTCGAGCTTCCCGCCGCTATACCTCGTCGCCTTGTCTGACAAAGCCCATACACGGTTGGGGCTCAGCTGCACGAATTCTGACGTACAATTGAAAATTAATTAGATTTGGGCTGCATAAATAGATTGCAAAATTCCAGCAGCTCCAACTGTTCTATAACGAGTTATGCTTTAGCTAAAGAGCTTACGTAAAATTACTTTCGTAAATGAGCGTGTACAGAGAAATACCATGTCACTGCTACGCCTCAGATTGATATGATAAGAAATGAGGTTCTCCACGGAATCGACGTAGTAAGGAACACGTAGAAAACAATGAGAAGAAGAAGGGTCAAGCCGGCCGCCGCGGTCGAGCAGTTTTAGGCGCTTAGTCCATAACCGCGCTGCTGCTACGGTCGAATCCTGCTTCGGGCACTGATGTGTGTGATGTCCTTAAGTTAGTTAGGTTCAAGTAGTTCTAGGTCTATGGGAATGATGACCTCAGATGTTAAGTCCCATAGTGCTTAGAGCAATTTGAACCATTTGAAGAAGGGTCAATGCGAGAACTTGATCGATATGTGTGTTACGTATAAACAAGACATCTGCTCTTCAGTAGTTGTCGAACTCCCGACTAGATGCAACCTTGTTAAACCTTGATTCGAGGCCAACATCTACTACGTCAGTATTCCGAGAGCTTGCTGTTACCAGAGAACTTTATTACTCGTTGACTGCACAGCAGACAAGTGATTGGTCATTACCAAGTGTTTTTATGAGACTGACATCCAGTTCATACGCTGATAACCAACCAATTAAAAACAAAATGCTATTACAAAAAGATTCATTATACACTGAGTGAGATGACGTCATAGGATTCCTCCTAATATCGCATCGGACCTAACATTATCCATATTAGTGCAGCAACCCGACGTCGCATGGATTCAACAAGGCGTTGGAATTCTCTTCTAGAAACGTTGAGCTATGCTGCCTCCATAACCGTCCATAATTGCTAAAGTGTTGCTGGTGCAGGATTTTGTGTACGAACTTACCTCGAAATAATGTCCCATAAATATTCAAGCCATTCATGTCGGGCGATCTGGGAGGCCAAATAATTTGCTCTAGTTGTCCAGAATCTTCTTTAAACCAACTGCGAACAACTGTGGCGCATGGTCACACATAAAAATGAAAAAATGAAGTCCATGAATGATTGAAAATGGCCTGCAAGTAGCCAAGCATAGCCATTTAAGTCGATGATCGGTTCAATTGGACCAGAGAACACAGCCCTTATCATTATGGAGCCACCACAAACTTAGACAGTTGCTTATTGACAACTTGGCCCCATCGTTCCGTGGGGCCAGCGCCACATTCAAACCGTACCATCAGCTCCTATCTACTGAAATCCTCACCCATCTAACCACTCCACGGTTTTCTAGTCATTTTGAGTCCAATCGATATGGCGACGAGCGCAGGAGAAGCGCTGAAGACGATGTCGTGCTGTTAGCAAAGGCCCTCGCGTCGGCCGTCTGCTCCCATGGCCCATTAACGCCACATTTCCCCGCACCGTTCGTCGTAGGTCCCACACTGATTTCTGCGATTCTTTCATGCAGTATTTCGTGTCTGTTAGCACTGACAACACTTCGAAAACGCCGGTCGTTAAGTGAAGACCGTCGGACACTGTGTTGTCCATGGTGAGAGTTAATGCCCGAAATTTTGTATTCTCAGACACTTTCGACAATGTAGATCTCGGGGTAGTGATTTCGCTAACGATGTTTGAAACTGAATATCCTATGAGTATAGCTCCAACTACCGTTCCGCGATCCAAGTTTGTTAGTACCCGCCATGCAGCCATAATCATGTCGGAAAAATTTTCACATGAATCTCCTGAGTACAAAGGACAACTCCGTCGATGCACTGCTCTTTCATACCTTGTTTGCGTGATACTACCACCATCGGTATATGTGCATATCACTTTCCCATGTCACCTCAACGTCGACTGACGTAATTGCTGTGTTTTATATTCGCATCGCTGATATTCCTTGGAGCCACATACTGCGCAGCAGTCACTTCGCTGCTTTTGCAATAACTTCAAGCGAAGTAAGTAACAAAATGGCTCTGAGCTCTATGCGACTTAACTTTTGAGGTCATCAGTCGCCTAGAACTTAGAACTAATTAAACCTAACTAACCTAAGGACAACACACACATCCATTCCCGAGGCAGGATTCGAACCTGCGACCGTAGCGGTCGCTCGGTTCCAGACTGGAGCGCCTAGAACCGCACGGCCACTACGGCAGGCGAAATAAGGAACACCTCAGCAAATAAATAGAACAACCACAATAGGACGTGCTTTGAAATAAACCTTCATACCAAATAAAGGTAGTCCTGACCCACGAACCGACCTTTCTACTTCAGTTTACGAAAATGCAACTATATATTGTTCATTTATATATAAAGCAAGTATTGGTTTTACTGTTATCAAATGGTTTCCTTTTTGGAAATTCTTGCCAATAAAATAGCAGAAAATCTCGTACCCTTTCGACAGTATTACAGGTCATGTGTTTATAAATCGAGACATGGTGCATGAAGGGCTGCAGCGGGTAAACACAGTAGCTAAAAAATGGCTCTGAGCACTATGGGACTTAACTTTAGAGGTCATCAGTCCCCTAGAACTTAGAACTACTTAAACCTAACTAACCTAAGGACATCACACACATCCATCCCGAGGCAGGATTCGAACCTGCGACCGTAGTGACCGGCCGGAGTGGCCGTGCAGTTCTAGTCGCTACAGTCTGGAGCCGCGTGACCGCTACGGTCGCAGCTTCGACTCCTACCTCGGACATGGAGTTGTGTGGTGTCCTTAGGTTAGTTAGGTTTAAGTAGTTCTAAGTTCTAGGGGACTGATGACCACAGCAGTTAAGTCCCGTAGTGCTCAGAGCCATTTGAACCATTTTTTGCGACCGTAGCGGTGGCGCGGTTCCAGACTGTAGCGAATAGAACCCCTCGGTCACCCAGGCCGGCGAAACACAGTAGCAGCAGAGACTGGAATATATTCAAGGGATAACTGCGGACGCTGGGTGGATGTGCTACTCAGAGATGAATAGGCTGGCTCAGGAGAGGAGTTCGTTGACGGCTGCATCACGCCAGTCAGAGAATTGAAGAACCTCCCATGCCCCTCCCGCCACTTCTACTCTTTATCATACGTGTCTTCATTCACGCCGTACCGCTGCATATGGACCCCCTGAGTGTGATACACACCGCTTGCGAATGAAACTTACGACGAATGTGCCGCTCTCTATTCGGCATCTTCCGATAACCTATATTTGATAGTGCAGCCGAAGACGTTCTGAATGGAGGAAAACAAAAGGAGAGCAGGAGCCGCTGACAGGTGTCTGCCGTGTAATGACGGCGCAGCCTCAACGCGAGCCGCAGCCGCAGGTGGCGGGCAAAGCGAACCGCAGAGGCAGCGCTCAGCTCAGCTCCGCACCGCCCCTCACGGCCGGCCGCGCGTTCGGTCATTAGGGCTTGCTTGCCCGATTCCCGGCCCTAATGAGAGCTCCCGCCTGTAACGACCAGCACGTCGACGGCGCGCTCGTTACGGCAGGTAACGAGGCGGTGCGCCGGCGGCACACTTGTTGATATTTCTGTAGGCGTCCCTACCCTTCGTCTCCTCCGTACCGACTCCGATATCGAGTCTCGGACGTCTAGTGTTTTCCGCACCCTCCACTGCCTCCCGACAGCGAGCTGAATCGCGCACCTAAAGAAGAGTCACGGCTATAAAGATCCCCTGAAGCGACTTGGGTAACCTGTCACTCCTAAAGGCAACGTTAAATCATTCTTAGTTTCCATTCCTCGAGCTTAGGCAAAGGCTATTATGGACTTACGCTCAAGTGCGCTTCTGCATTACTTAAGATCAAAGCCTTTGCCCGAGTGCCTAAAAGAAATAAAAAATAAAAAAACGGCATGAAAACTGGAACAGGGTGTGATGTTAATCCGGAAAAGTTGGACCACTTTTTTCATCAGATAAATTTCGTGTTTTTTTCAACTATTTCAATTTTTTTTTCTTCTGACACAATATTTGTACAGAGTGCCATATAGACCTAAGTACAACGTACTAATGAGGGACTGTCACTTACCAAACGGGAGATAAGATAAATGAAAATATACGTGATTGATCCTTCTTATCCATGTATGTGTGAGATGGACCAATGTGTTGGGAGAGATGGACAATAAAATGGCTATACATGACGAAAAGTCAATTAAAATTTCATATTTTTATTTGGAATATGTTGTAATGAATACAGAATTATACTATTATATATTTTAGTGCAAGCAGATTTTGCCGGCCGCGGTGGTCTAGCGGTTCTGGCGCTGCAGTCCGGAACCGCGAGACTGCTACGGTCGCAGGTTCGAATCCTGCCTCGGGCATGGGTGTGTGTGATGTCCTTAGGTTAGTTAGGTTTGAGTAGTTCTAAGTTCTATGGGACTTCTGACCTAAGATGTTGAGTCCCATAATGCTCAGAGCCCTTTTTTGCAAGCAGATTTAACAATTTATTATAAATCTTTAAAGAACCTTGTATTTAGTAATGAGTTGTTGGTTTTGTTCAAGCATTAGCCTGGCTTTCTCTGACCGCAGCAATTACACTTATTAACACATGGTGAACAACATTCATGTGACCGTCGTGAACAGGAAACACACTGAGTCCAATCATCATTTGTATTACACTACTGTCCACTAAAATTGGTACACCAAGAAGAAATGCAGATGATAAACGGGTATTCATTGGACAAATATATTATACTATAACTGACATTTGATACATTTTCACGCAATTTTGGTGCATAGATCCTGAGAAATTAGTACCCAGAACAACCACCTCTGGCCGTAATAACGGCCTTGATACGCCTGGGCACTGAGTCAAACAGAGCTTGGATGGCGTGTACAGGTACAGCTGTCCATGCAGCTTCAACACGATACCACAGTTCATCAAGAGTAGTCACTGGCGTATTGTGACGAGCCAGTTGCTTGGCCACCATTGACCAGACGTTTTCAGTTGGTGAGAGATCTGCAGAACGTGCTGGCCAGGGCAGCAGTCGAACATTTTCTGTATCCAGAAAGGCCCGTACAGGACCTGCAACATGCCGTGGTACATTATCCTGCTGAAATGTAGGGTTTCGCAGGGATCGAATGAAGGGTAGAGCCACGGGTCGTGACACATCTGAAATGTAACGTCCACTGTCCAAAGTGCCGTCAGTGCGAGAAAGAGGTGATGAAGATGTGTAACCAATGGCACCCCATACCATCACGCCGGATGATACGCCAGTATGGTGATGACGAATACACGCTTCCAATGTGCGTTCACCGTGATGTCGCCCAACCCGGATGCGACCATCATGAGACTGTAAACAGAACCTGAATTCATCCGAAAAAATGACGTTTAGCTATTCGTGCACCCAGGTTCGTCGTTGAGTACACCATCGAAGGCGCTCCTGTCTGCGCTACAGCGTCAAGAGTAACTGCAGCCATGGTCTCCGAGCTGATAGTCCATGCTGCTGCAAACGTCGTCGAACTGTTAATGCAGATGTTTGTTGTCTAGCAAACGTCCCCATCTGTTGACTCAGGGATCGAGACGTGGCTGTACGATCCGTTACAGCCATGCGGATAAGATGCCTGTCATCCCGACTGCTAGTGATACGAGGCCGTTGGGATCCAGCACGGCGTTCCGTATTACGCTCCTGAACCCACCGATTCCACATTCTGCTAACAGTAATTGGATCTCGACCAACGCGAGCAGCAATGTCGCGATACTATAAACCGCAATCGCGGTAGGCTACAATCTGACCTTTATCAAAGTCGAAAACGTGATGATACACATTTCTCCTCCTTACACGAGGCATCACTACAACGTTTGACCAGGCAACGCCGGTCAACTGCTGTTTGTGTATGAGAAATCGGTTGAAAACTTTCCTCATGTCAGCACGTTGTAGGTGTCGCCACTGGTGCCAAGCTTGTGTGAATACTCTGAAAAGCTAATCATTTGCATATCACAGCATCTGCTTCCTGTCGGTTAAATTTCGCGTCTGTAGCACGTCATCTTCGTGGTGTAGCAATTTTAATGGCCAGTAGTGTAGTATAAAAAATGGTCTGATCCAATATTTGTCCTGGATGAACTCTGGTATGCTTAACCCGTCCAGGAAATCCCTCATTTATTATTATATAGTCTACAATTAATCTGTATCCTCTTTACAACCAGGTAAATTTCTGTATGTCTGTCTGTCTAAAGAAACTATTGGTAATTTTTAATGATTAAAGATAGCAATATCTCTTAGTATTTTCCGTTTTTATTACAAGCGTTTTCTTCAAATGTGTCTAATGTTTTTGGAACTGGTATATTTACAGTACTAGCATTGAGACCTCACATAAGTAAACTGTAATTATTATTGTATCTGTTTTTATATCACAAGTTATTGTTTGTAAAAAGCTTTGAAGTCGTCAATTTTTCCTTCTTCTTGGACAAACGTTGCTTCATTCTTAGCATACCTCTTCGACCTTTAATTCCTACTAGCACAAAGCGTTGATTTACATGTTCATAGAGCAGAATTTCAAGTTCGTATTTTCTGTGAATGTAGATGGCAACACTTTTACTTGCTCTTTGTCCTTATATTATTACGCTGGAGATCATAATGTCAAAAGTCCTTAATACAGTTGTCAACACATTTAGTTCTAAATGTTTTCGTCTTTGATTATGTAGTTACTGTAAAATCTATTGCCTTTTCTTGCACATGTTTAGCTAATTCAACTTCCTCACGAGCAATTCCCCTAATGCTGAAAGTCGCAACTTTCCACCCATCATTAATCCATTTTTTCTTATTCCTATTTCTGCCCATGTCATACCCCTGTAATCCATCTTGTTGCCGAGGCTACAGCAAGTACAAGGGTCATACAGTAAGTAATGCAACATATATTTACTCGACTAATTTCGGCTGAAAAAACACTGAATTTTTTGTGGAACATCGTACAATGTTCCCGCTATCTCCCCAATGGTTTCTCGAAGTCCCGATGGTGGGTAAGCTTCAAACCGGAGGTGCGTTCCAAGCAGAGAGCTATCACTGATTCTCTTTTAGCGAAAACCAGAACATCGCAGAGATTCATACGCACTTACAGAATGTCTGCTGAGACCTGACAGTGGAAAAAGTATTGTGAGTGTTTGGGGCGTGGTGTCTGTCATTGCAAACATGTCCCATCTCCCGCGTGTCAGCCGGCTACACACAGCTGTATCTTCTGCAGTGTTGGAGCTTACAGAGATTCTAATTCGATGTGACTGACGAATGCAAATGAACTCTTTCTCCATGACAACGCAAGGCCGCACACAAGTCTGCACACCAGAGAGGAGCTCGCAAAACTTCATTGGACTATTCTTCCAAATCTACCCGTCCGCCCGGATGTAGAACTTTCCGACATCCATCTACTTGATCCAGTGAACGATGCTCTCCGCGGTTAGCAGTACGTGGTCGATGGAGAGGTGACTGTTGCATTGAGACTTTGGTTCCGACGTCGACCAGTAGAGTGATACTATGCAGGCATACAGGCCCATCCAGTAAGGGGGCGATAAGACCGTCGCATTAAACGGAGATTATGTTGATAAGTATTGTTTTGTATCGAAAAGATTGGGAAATAATACGGTGTGTTGGAAACCTGAATAAAACGAACCGACTTTCAAATAAAAAATTGTGTTGCTTTACATACTGATTGCCCCTCGTATAATCCATAGTAATGTGGACAGTAATGGGACCACAAGCGTAAGTAGAATAATTCAGATATAGAGTTGTGCACCACAAACATGAAGTTTTATTTAATTTCAGTTTTCTCCTCAAACCAATGACTATAGTGGTCTAGCGGGGAGAAAACTAGATCCTGGATGAGGAGTACCCGGGTTCAGTTTTGCGTAGGGGCTTGAATTTCACCTTGTCGAAATCCCTCCGACACGGCCCATATATACTGAGCATGCTGCCGAATTGAGCACCTGGACTCATTACCAAAGGTATAAAGTGAGCAAGGCGAGGGATATCCCCCTCTTCCTACCGCCGCATCGAATAGAAAGGCTGCACTCTTTCTGAAGTCAGGCCAATAGTTCGGTGACTAATTTAAACCACAGACTTTCCCTTACGCTTTACTTCTATTCCTCACACAAGGAACAAGTTAATTTAGGTTCCAAAACCATGAGTGAGCTGAGGACTTTACTTTGAATATTTGATCGTATGACTTGAGGCAATCAGCTTACAGTTATAAGTATGTAGTTTTTGCAATGGTGGTATGACAGGCCAGGGTAACAATTATAAGCAAAGTGTTTCGATCTGGAAGGGTGGGCCCATTTTGCATTTTCTTTGGTAGATCTCGTGGTAGGTGGTCATAAGTGCTGTCGACGAGTCTGAGAGCGTTGTTCGAGGGTTATAGACCATGCACACTGACTTGCTGTTCTGGTGTAAATGCGATATGCTTGACGTAAGATCAGACGCAAGTTTAGATACTAATAGTTTAGTGTGCTTTACGTAATTTGTAATTCACCAAATGAACCTCATCATACACAGGATGGTCAGAAACAATATGAAAACATTGTAATGGTGTGGCATGATAGGTTGTGCTGAGAAATAATGGTTGCGAAAACGTTACGTTGCTACGTTTCCAAGTTAATTAGCATTGAAGTTAGCCAGTCAGGTCTTTGCACATACACACTGGTTGTTTGCACAAAAAGAGGCTGTCTAGCACTTTATCGTCATAAACCTTTCGT
Organism: Schistocerca cancellata; assembly: GCF_023864275.1. Lineage (NCBI taxonomy): Eukaryota > Metazoa > Arthropoda > Insecta > Orthoptera > Acrididae > Schistocerca > Schistocerca cancellata. The sequence continues at coordinate 456,864,994 of NC_064633.1, forward strand.
AATGGAAGCGAATGACAGAAGTGTGGGACATTCTCAACGTCTATCACGCAGTTACCTCGTCGACGTGGACTGCCAATCTGCTATGAAACGACATCGCAGCACCATGCAGAAAGAATTAAAAGACTTTTTCACGTATTAATCCACTGCATGTGCAACAGTTCTCGTTGGAACTGAAAGAAGAATGTAGAGACATTTTACATATTACTGAGAAATACGTTGGTTAAGTCAAGGGACATGAATGAAACGATTTTCCGATTTAAAGCCTGCTATCGTTGAATTAATGAAAGGAAAAAGAGTGAGAATGGAAGTTAGAACATCCGGAACGGATTACAGGCATCGTATTTTAAGTGTGCTTGACTTCACACTGCCCACTTATTTCTGATTTGATGGAGATGTATTTAAAAAGAAAAACGCTTTGTAGAAGGGACAAATTCTGACAAAAAAGACAGAGTTCAGTTCCCTAAACTGACAGGCGTTAAGGAAAATGTGAGGTTTGAAGAATTCATTGTGGCCTTTAACGAGTTACAGGGATAGTTCCCTATTCATTTTTGAGGATACTGCCCCTCTTACTACCGTCTTCGAACTGTTTTAGTATGTGGTTTCAGTTCACAGCGTCCATGTGCATGTGCAGATGTAACGAACAATCTGCAATGTAATTTCCATTTTGAATACAAATATTGTACGTGAAAACTGTCCAGGACACGTACATCCTCAGGGACATTTTCTACGTCTCCATAACAAGTTTCCGTGTTTGAAAAGCTTTTTTTCGATTATGAAACGAAAATCTTTGAAACTGTCTCCCTCGGTGAGTATACCGGCAATTTGTATCAGATAAAAATTATATTGTCTTCACCGTGCCAAAAATAATTAAGTAATATTGGAATTTTGTTTAGTTTGTCATCAATGTTTTTGAGAAATGTGTAACTAAGCGGTATACATTTCGACTGCATTGCCTAATGTACACTCCTGGAAATTGAAATAAGAACACCGTGAATTCATTGTCCCAGGAAGGGGAAACTTTATTGACACGTTCCTGGGGTCAGATACATCACATGATCACACTGACAGAACCACAGGCACATTGACACAGGCAACAGAGCATGCACAATGTCGGCACTAGTACAGTGTATATCCACCTTTCGCAGCAATGCAGGCTGCTATTCTCCCATGGAGACGATCGTAGAGATGCTGGATGTAGTCCTGTGGAACGGCTTGCCATGCCATTTCCACCTGGCGCCTCAGTTGGACCAGCGTTCGTGCTGGACGTGCAGAGCGCGTGAGACGACGCTTCATCCAGTCCCAAACATGCTCAATGGGGGACAGATCCGGAGATCTTGCTGGCCAGGGTAGTTGACTTACACCTTCTAGGGAAAAGCAGGCGCCAGGTTGAGATTCATAGGAAGAATTCTAAGAAAATGTGACTCATCGACGAAAGAAGTAGCTTACAAAACACTTGTTCGTCCGATTCTTGAGTATTGCTCATCAGTATGGGACCCTTACCAGGTTGGATTAATAGAAGAGATAGACATGATCCAGCGAAAAGCAGCGCGATTCGTCATGGGGACATTTAGTCAGCGCGAGAGCGTTACGGAGATGCTGAACAAGCTCCAGTGGCGGACACTTCAAGAAAGGCGTTACGCAATACGGAGAGGATTATTATCGAAATTACGAGAGAGCACATTCCGAGAAGAGATGGGCAACATATTACTACCGCCCACATATATCTCGCGTAATGATCACAACGAAAAGATCCGAGAAATTAGAGCAAATACGGAGACTTACAAGCAGTCGTTCTTCCCACGCACAATTCGTGAATGGAACAGGGAAGGGGGGTTCAGATAGTGGTACAATAAGTACCCTCCGCCACACACCGTAAGGTGGCTCGCGGAGTATAGATGTAGATGTAGAGCACGTTGGGTGGCACGGGATACATGCGGACGTGCATTGTCCTGTTGGAACACCAAGTTCCCTTGCCGGTCTAGGAATGGTAGAACGATGGGTTCGATGACGGTTTGGATGTACCGTGCACTATTCAGTGTCCCCTCGACGATCACCAGTGGTGTACGGCCAGTGTAGGAGATCGCTCCCCACACCATGATGCCGGGTGTTGGCCCTGTGTGCCTCGGTCGTATGCAGTCCTGATTGTGGCGCTCACCTGCACGGCGCCAAACACGCATACGACCATCATTGGCACCAAGGCAGAAGCGACTCTCATCGCTGAAGACGACACGTCTCCATTGGTCCCTCCATTCACGCCTGTCGCGACACCACTGGAGGCGGGCTGCACGATGTTGGGGCGTGAGCGGAAGACGGCCTAACGGTGTGCGGGACCGTAGCCCAGCTTCATGGAGACGGTTGCGAATGGTCCTCGCCGATACCCCAGGAGCAACAGTGTCCCTAATTTGCTGGGAAGTGGTGGTGCGGTCCCCTACGGCACTGCGTAGGATCCTACGGTCTTGGCGTGCATCCGTGCGTCGCTGCGGTCCGGTCCCAGGTCGACGGGCACGTGCACCTTCCGCCGACCACTGGCAACAACATCGATGTACTGTGGAGACCTCACGCCCCACGTGTTGAGCAATTCGGCGGTACGTCCACCCGGCCCCCCCGCATGCCCACTATACGCCCTCGCTCAAAGTCCGTCAACTGCACATACGGTTCACGTCCACGCTGTCGCGGCATGCTACCATTGTTAAAGACTGCGATGGAGCTCCGTATGCCACTGCAAACTGGCTGACACTGACGGCGGCGGTGCACAAATGCTGCGCAGCTAGCGCCATTCGACGGCCAACACCGCGGTTCCTGGTGTGTCCGCTGTGCCGTGCGTGTGATCATTTCTTGTACAGCCCCCTCGCAGTGTCCGGAGCAAGTATGGTGGGTCTGACACACCGGTGTCAATGTGTTATTTTTTCCATTTCCAGGAGTGTATATGACGCGTTTGCTGCCTACCCCTATTCCCTCTCATCCCGCTCAGATCAGGAGGCGTGGCAGTGAAGCAAATGTGCAGCGAAGCTGAGCGTTATGACAAACGATGCCCCGTCACAGACAAATTTATGACTCATGTAACGATACGTAGTATTTACTTTACTAGAACCTATCTTTGTTGTGAAATGTCGTATGAAAATATGTGAACGCATAAATTTATACGGTGAAAGGTTGCATATTGCACTCTGCTGTCGGAGAATAGCTGCAGAACGAGTTAGGATAACAAAGTTAAGTAAGTGTACAGGGAATTCTAAAACAGAAGGAATGTTTGGACACCACTACATACACTATCCACTCACACTGACGTGACCACCTTTCAAAAGCTTGAATAGCCACCGTTTGTATGCGGACCGGTACGAGACGTGCAGGAACAGAGTCAGTGAGGTTCTGGAACGTACCGACTGGGATGTCTAGCCGCGCAGACTCCAGTGCCGCGACCAGCTGCGCTAGGTTTCACGGCTGAGGATCGATGGCGCGAATACCCCAATCGAAGCGGTCTCACATATTATAGATTGGGTCTGGTGGCCAGAACCACGCACGTACACTGACAGCTGCGTGACGCGTTGCGTCGTCCTTCTGATAGTTACCATCGAACCAGGAAACAATAAACTGTATGTAGGGGTGGACTTGGTACCCAAGGATAAATGCGTACTAGTGTTGATCTTCTGTGCCTTCCAGAATGACAAAATCACACACCCTGGACGCTTCCGATGATTTTGGCGAGCTTTTGGTTTCAGGAAATTCACGATAACGGCCTACTGTCCAATGGAACATAAAACATGATTTATCAGTAAAGGTCACATGTCGCCAGTCAATGGACGTCCAGCTGCGGTACTTGCGTGAAAATTCCAGATTCCAGTATTCGTAGCCGATGAACAGGACTCAGCATACGCGCATGGACCAGCCATCTGCTGTGATGCCCACACGCTGACACGTTCGCTGAGCGATCGTTGAGGACACACTGTTGGTAGCCCTTGGTTCATCAACGCGGTCATTTCTCAACAGCTGCCAGTTTCTGTTCGCCCATACACATCATCGCAGCCGTCGTTCACCCCTATCATCAATGGCCCAAAGTACACCACAATTATCTCAGCTTTGGTTTTCGATGTCACCATTTTGGCATGCACGGTGTACTTCAAGCACTGTGGTGCGGGAACAATTTACAAACATAGCCATTTCTGCAATGCTTCCACCCTTTGTTCGAAAACGATTGATCATGCCCTTATGAATGTCAGATATATCACTCCATTTCAGCATCATGACAACGGCTGTACTCTGTACTGTTTCCCGCGTCCCCCTCCCCCCCCCCCCTCAAGCGCCGGCGCTTTGCTGCCACTTGCCGTCTATGAGTGGTTATTGCACGTTGACATCGACCGTAGGTGATGGTCACATTAATGTAACTGGACCGTTTATAATTGGTTTTTCTAGAATCAGCTGAATAGATTAATACGTGCCTTTTTAGTGTATTCAACATACGATACGTAAATTTCAAACAGGTACACTATGTGATCAAATTATCGGGACACCTGGCTGAAAACGATTTACGTGTTCGGGGCGCCCGGCATCGGTAATGCTGGAATCCACTATGGTGTTGGCCCACCCTTAGCCTTGATGACAGCTTCCACTCTCGTAGGCATACGTTCAATCAGGTGATAGGTTTCTTAGAGAATGGCAGCACATTCTTCACAGGGTTCTACACTGAGGAGAGGTGTCGGTCGGTGAAGCCTGGCACGAAGTCGGCGTTCCAAATCATCCGAAAGGTCGTCTGTAGGATTCAGGTCAGGACTCTGCGCAGGCCAGTCCATTACAAGGACGTTTTCGTCGTGTAACCACTCCGCCACAGGCCGTGAATTATGAACAGGTGCTCGATCGGGTTGAAAGATGCTATCGCCAACCGCGAATTGATCTTCAACAGTGGGATGCAAGAAAGTGCTTAAAACATCAGTGTAGACCTGTGCTGTGAGAGTGCCACGTAAAACAACAAGGGAGGCCAGCCCCCTCCATGAAAAACATGACCACACCATATCACTACCATCTCCGAATTTTACTATTAGCACTACACACGCGGGCAGATGACGTTCACCAGGCATTCACAATACCCACGCCCTGCGATCGGATCGACTCATTGTGTACCGCGATTCGTCACTCCACACAACGCTTTTCCTCTGTTCAATCGTCCACTGTTTACGTTCCTTATACCAAGCGAGGCGTCTTTTGGCATGTACCGGCGTGGTATGTGGCTTATGAGCAGCCACTCGGCCATGAAATCCAAGATTTCTCACCCCCCCACCTAACTGTCATAGTACTTGCAGTGGATCCTGATGCAGTTTGGAATTCACGTCTGATGGTCTAGATAGATGTCTGCCTATTACACATTACGACCCTTTTCAACACTCGGCGCTCTCTGTCAGTCAACAGACGACGTCGTACTGTACACTTTTGTGCTGTACGTGTCCCTTAACGTTTCTACTTCACTATCACATAGGAAACAGTGGACCTAGGGATGTTTAGGAGCGAGGAAATCTGGCGTACAGATGTACGACATAAGTGGCACCCAATCACCTGACCACGTTCCAAGTCCGTGAATTCCACGGAACGCCCCATGGCATTCAATGTAGCACAATGCACCTAAAGTATGTTTTTGAGGTGTCCGGTTGCCTTTGATCACATAGTGTATTTATCGTGTGAATAATGTTTCCATGTACAACAGCATTCATTTAATACGGTAAACTGAAGGGAGGATGACTGAATCGACCGTAATATTCTTCGGATTTACTGACTAACCCTGGATTATGTTCCAAGCCTCGTAGATACTGACCTGAGAAACAAAAAAATAGTACGTAAAGATAAGTGAAAGTTAAGACCACTCTCGTTGTTCATAAACAGTGTCGCAAAGTGAATTACTGATAATTTACTAAGAAAATTTAAGTACCTTCTGAATGATCTAACGAAATAGTATTGCGGTTGTGCGATATATTTGCACAATCCCAATAACGTAAAACATCTCATCAGATAGCAACTCAGCGACTGCCGTATTCAACTACAAAAAGTCTTCCGCTTGCCTGTGCACGCCCCATAGAGCTGTGTTTGAAAAGCTGCGTTACGGCGTGCTTTGTGTGCGGGCTACGCGCTCACTGATCCGGAAACCCGGAAGTGACCCGCCATGCCTTCCGCAAACTTCACAGAGAAAAACTTCAAAGACATTTAGTGGCAGCAATCGATACTGGGCGCGGAATCATCTTTGCAAACACGCTGCAATAACTGTTTCACGAAGTACTGAAAATGCAGAGAAATTAAAACTGAGCACTGAAAGTGGTGATTTGACAGCCAATTTTCAAGTGAATAGGAAACATGCAATGCCAGACTTTAGTGAACTGCAGGACAACGATCAGATCTGGTACGTACTGCAGGGATAAGTGGCTAACTCTCAGATTAAATATATGTGACGTATTGTGCATACGTAGGGGAAAAGCCCAATTACTCTTCAACCCTACTGTGATAAACCACTTGAAATAGTAACTGTCGTAAAGAATCTAGGCATACCCGTCCGGAGTGACCGAAAGCGGAACGATAGGTGTCATTAAACCCTGCGCCAAGATTCGAAAAATTCTGGAACGAAATAATTTATACCCGAAAAAACACTCGTTCAGTCGATCTCGAGTATTACTTGCCATTTTGAGGTCTTTATAAGGCAGGGTTAATACGAGAGATAAAGTAGATCGAAGAAAGGGTGACCCGTCTTGTGGCAGGTTCATTTCGTAACCGCCTGAGCGTTACGGAGCTGCTCAAAAGACTCAATTGTGCATACGTAGGGGAAAAGCCCAATTACTCTTCAACCCTACTGTGATAAACCACTTGAAATAGTAACTGTCGTAAAGAATCTAGGCATACCCGTCCGGAGTGACCGAAAGCGGAACGATAGGTGTCATTAAACCCTGCGCCAAGATTCGAAAAATTCTGGAACGAAATAATTTATACCCGAAAAAACACTCGTTCAGTCGATCTCGAGTATTACTTGCCATTTTGAGGTCTTTATAAGGCAGGGTTAATACGAGAGATAAAGTAGATCGAAGAAAGGGTGACCCGTCTTGTGGCAGGTTCATTTCGTAACCGCCTGAGCGTTACGGAGCTGCTCAAAAGACTCAATTGGTAGACGTTACAGGAGAAGAATTGTGCATCACGGGGGGCTTTACTGTTGTAATTTCAAGAACGAAATATCCACGAAATACGGGCAATATCTTATGTCCTCCCTCATACATCTCGCGATATACTCGTCATATTATTGTCTCACGTATACATCTCGCAACATGACCACATCGGTTGAGTCAGGAAAGAACAGAGTTCACAGCAAGGTTCTTTCCACACACTGTTCACGAATGGGACAGGCAGGGAAGAAAATGACAGTCGTACCCTCCAAAAATGGCTCTGAGCACTATGGAACTTAACTGCTGAGGTCATCAGTCTCCTAGAACTTAGAACTACTTAAACCAAACTAACCTAAGGACATCACACACATCCATGCCCGAAGCAGGATTCCAGCCTGCGACCGTAGCGGTCGCGCGGTTCCAATCTGTAGCGCCTAGAACCGCTCGGCCACCCCGTCCAGCAGTCGTACACTCCCCCACACGACGTAAAGTGGCTCATACAATGCATATATCAATGTAAAAAGAAGTAGACCACACCTGAATTTACGGTACTATGTAAAGTTTTAATGCCCTCTTCAGTACCTAGAAGAGTGTACAGGGTGTTTCAAAAATGACCGGTATATTTGAAACGGCAATAAAAACTAAACGAGCAGCGATAGAAATACACCGTTTGTTGCAATATGCTTGGGACAACAGTACATTTTCAGGCGGACAAACTTTCGAAATTACAGTAGTTACAATTTTCAACAACAGATGGCGCTGCAAGTCATGTGAAAGATATAGAAGACAACGCAGTCTGTGGGTGCGCCATTCTGTACGTCGTCTTTCTGCTGTAAGCGTGTGCTGTTCACAACGTGCAAGTGTGCTGTAGACAACATGGTTTATTCCTTAGAACAGAGGATTTTTCTGGTGTTGGAATTCCACCGCCTAGAACACAGTGTTGTTGCAACAAGACGAAGTTTTCAACGGAGGTTTAATGAACGTGCTGGAAAGGTAGGGCGACCGCGTACGGCAACCACAGAGGGCAACGCGCAGCTAGTGCAGCAGGTGATACAACAGCGGCCTCGGGTTTCCGTTCGCCGTGTTGCAGCTGCGGTCCAAATGACGCCAACGTCCACGTATCGTCTCATGCGCCAGAGTTTACAACTCTATCCATACAAAATTCAAACGCGGCAACCCCTCAGCGCCGCTACCATTGCTGCACGAGAGACATTCGCTAACGATATAGTGCACAGGATTGATGACGGCGATATGCATGTGGGCAGCATTTGGTTTACTGACGAAACTTATTTTTACCTTGACGGCTTCGTCAATAAACAGAACTGGCGCATATGGGGAACCGAAAGCCCCATGTTGCAGTCCCATCGCCCCTGCATCCTCAAAAAGTACTGGTCTGGGCCGCCATTTCTTCCAAAGGAATCATTGGCCCATTTTTCAGATCCGAAACGATTACTGCATCACGCTATCTGGACATTCTTCGTTAATTTGTGGTGGTACAAACTGCCTTAGACGACACTGCGAACACCTCGTGGTTTATGCAAGATGGTGCCCGGCCACATCGCACGGCCGACGTCTTTAATTTTCTGAATGAATATTTCGATGATCGTGTGATTGCTTTGGGCTATCCGAAACATACAGGAGGCGGCGTGGATTGGCCTCCCTATTCGCCAGACATGAACCCCTGTGACTTCTTTCTGTGGGGACACTTGATAGACCAGGTGTACCGCCGGAATCCAGAAACAATTGAACAGCTGAAGCAGTACATCTCATCTGCATGTGAAGCCATTCCGCCAGACACGTTGTCAAAGGTTTCGGGTAATTTCATTCAGAGACTACGCCATATTATTGCTACGGATGGTGGATATATGGAAAATATCTTACTATAGAGTTTCCCAGACCGCAGCGCCATCTGTTGTTGAAAATTGTAACTACTGTAATTTCGAAAGTTTGTCTGCCTGAAAATGTACTGTTGTCCCAAGCATATTGCAACAAACGGTGTATATCTATCGCTGCTCGTTTAGTTTTTATTGCCGTTTCAAATATACCGGTCATTTTTGAAACATCCTGTAGTTGTAATACAGTCTGGAACCGCGTGACCGCTACGGTCGCAGGTTCGAATCCTGCCTCGGCATGGATGTTTGTGATGTCCTTAGGTTAGTTAGGTTTAAGTAATTCTAAGTTCTAGGGGACTGATGACCTCAGAAGTTAAGTCCCATGGTGCTCAGAGCCATTTGAACCATTTTCAGCGTAATGCAATAACAAGGAACATGTACGCTATATTAAAAGCTGTGCTTTTAGTGTCTATCCAAGCTGTACTGACATGGAAGACGTACGAAAGTTTTCTGTCAAAATCGTAAGTGTGCGAAGTAACTCAAGGTTTCAACAATCAGGTAATTTCCCTCAGGATGTACGTCATATTAGGAAAACTGTAGCAAAATTTGAATTCCACGGTGTCGTTTGAGATGGGACATACTCGGATGAATCTGCAGAATCGAAAATGCATTGTGGAATGTAAAGTTTCTAGTTTGTGTTATGAGACTTACCTAAGATGCAGTATGGTGTTCATTCGGTTTTGTTATACATACGAGATATAAGCAATATATTACGGCCCCCCATCACATATATCTCGAAAGTGGACACTTTGGTAGTGTCAGAGAAGGGAAGGTTCTCCTGCACTATTCGTGAAAGGAATTGAAAAGGAAGAAAATAATAGCGGAAACCACAGGCACACCCACGTCGTTACAGTGACCTGACATCTTCCGCAGTGGTGATTTCAAAATCTGTTGGTCATCGAAGGCTGTTTGTCTACGACGCCTAGATTTCCTTCGGTTCGTTGATAAAGTGTATCCATGTCAGTTTAAGTGCCTATATGTTATGTGGTTGAGGATTGCGTGAACCTGTTACGGGTATGTAATCGTGAAAGATGGGAAATCAGACTAGAATGCGGAAAGAAAACGGCGATGTTTCTTTCATACGTGCCGTTCGAGTATCCACTGTTTAAGAGGAACTACGCAATATCTAATTCTCAATGGCCCCACGAAAATATGAATGTCGCTCCTTTCGAATAGCAGAATCTCATCACACGGTATGACGATCTGCGTTGGCGGGTTATGAATAAGAGCCAAAACTTACGTTCATTTCTATTTCCGATCTTTTCTCCAGAGCTATCGATAGCTTTAGAGACGTACAAACCACTGAATATTAAATGCATTTTCGTTTGAGATAGTCTGACATCGCTTATGAAAACATTCCCTTTAGTGTGTGATCCGTTCTGAAGTCTCGACAGTCTCCCGTTACTATTATACATCGCTGTCTTCCGTCGTACGCCTTCTTGACAGAACGCCGGGCTGTGAGATGGCTGTGGGTGAGTGGTTGGAGAGTGGATGGAGGGGGGTGGGTGGGTAGGGAGTGGTCGGTGTAGAGGGGGCACTGTAGATAGATTTGAGACTATTTCTTAGTTTCTCAGTCGATAAAAAAACACAGCTCTCCGCATGCCCAGTTCCTTTACATTCTCTTTAGGTTAGATACAAGAAATAATATGCCGGTAGCAACTATTCGCGGATGTTATGTCTGCGGGTGGCCACTGTGATGCAGGCCTTCAGTCTTTTCTGTCTCACGACAGTGAATGGATGACGTCGCATTGGTGTACGATAGTTCGACGGGCAGTTTCGTCTGAGTCTTGCGATGAAGTATGGATGTGGGCATCGTCTAAGCCTGAAATGATTGTTCCGTATCTACAGTCAGACTGAACGGAGTACGCAACCCATAATGTCCGGAATACATTTCGAGTCACACAGAGATCACCACTGAACTGAAGAGAGAATGCAGGTAATCTTTCACTTCCACTTCAGATCAGGTGGTACGTGGAGACTTCCTACATGCCAAAGAGTATCGGAAAAAATAATTCTCGTTTTTATAAAAACCGAATTGATAAGAGCGTACTGCAAATCTATTTTTGATCAGTTTACGTTGCATTTGTGTATTCTAACTTAGAAAAGTTTGGTAGTTTTCAGCGCTTCGCCTTGTAAAGTAATGGCAGTTCCAGGATGGCGTGGCACATGCAACATTCGGGTCCAGAATAATAGCGATGAAAAGTAAAAAATAGTTCAGTATAGTAAAAACAATGTGTTTACATCCACATTTAATACACCTTTTTATCATTGCTCAGAATAAATAAATAAATAAGAGCGACATAGCATCTGAAAAATATTCATAGCAAAATTTTATGAGTGCATCTGTCATGCAGTCAATGTAGAAACATAACAGTGACAGTCTCTCATAACTTTGAGCAAGTATAACTCACAAGATAGGAAATCGAACTGTACACTCACCATTGCTCCTTTGATTACACATGAAGGCCATGTGCGCTTGCAGTCGACGGGAGTACTATTTGCTTATTTACTTTTCACTCATTTCCACCTACTATCTGGAAGTCAATCTTCCTTTTCTTTATTTATTAATGGAGGGAGTGTATTTCCCTTTCTGTTATCCCTTAAACGACATCCTATAGTTTCTCGATTTAACCTGTGGACTGGCGAACTGTGCCAGATTTTCTGTTGGATGAAACTTCTTGGCAGATTAAAACTGTGTGCCGAATCGAGTCTCGAACTCGGGACTTTTGCCTTTCGCAAGCACTCTGTGTCTCCGCAATATCCCTTCTTCCAGGAGTGCTACTTCTGCAAGATTCGCAGAAGAGCTTCTGTAAAGTCTGGGAGGTATTAGACGAGGTGCTCGCAGAAGTGAAGCTGTGAGGACGGGGCGTGAGTCGTGCTTGGGTAGCTCAGATGGTTGAACCTTTGTGTTGGATGTTTGAAACTCAGAGAAAAAAGGAGTAAGCTGCAGAGAAAGATGGGTAATGTGCAATACGTAAAAGAATCAAGAGGGAACTGTGGTGTCACCGCCAGACACCACACTTGCTAGGTAGTAGCCTTTAAATCGGCCGCGGTCCGTTAGTATACGTCGCACCCGTGTGTCGCCACTATTAGTGGTTGCAGACCGAGCGCCGCCACACGGCAGGTCTAGTCTAGAGAGACTCACTAGCACTCGCCCAGTTGTACAGCCGACTTTGCTAGCTATGGTTCAGTGTCTACATACGCTCTCATTTGCAGAGACGACAGTTTAGCATAGCCTTCAGCTACGTCATTTGCTACAACCTAGCAAGGCGCCATATTCAGTTACTATTGATATTGATATTGTGAATCATGTACCGTCAAGAGCGACGTTCATCATTAATGGATTGAAGTTAAGTTTGAAACTACTTACGTCCGCTTTCTGAATTCTAATTCCTTGTCATGTTCCAGACCTCATGTCAGTATAGTTCTTCCCTCCTCACGCCAGCCTGCATGAGCTAAAACGCGTGCATTTCGGCCTCCTCTAGTAACACGGTGTTGGCTCTTCTGCCAACACAACAATTACAACAAGAAAGGAAGATCAAGAACGAGGTGCTCGGATTTAAAAGGGTGTAAGACAGAGATGCAGACTGTCGTACTTAATATACACTGAGGAGGCAGTGACAGATATAAAAGAAATGTTCAAGATTTCGCGTAATAGTTCTCTCTCACGAATTGTTAAATTGTTGCTCTTTGGTTTCTTTATTCTCTTTGTAACAACACATTTACGGAAAGAGTTACGCGAAATACTTTTATCAATGCTGTGCTTTGCTTTTCATTATCATCATTACCTTTTAGCGGAATAAAATGTATATATGGAAGTTTGATTGTTCTGGATCTGGCCTACAATTTAAGGAACGATTTTTCGTAACTGCAACTCATGCTAGGAATCAATGTATCTTCCCTACTTCATAGTGAGTGAAAGTTGAAATTACTTTGTTATGAACACTGATGTTACAGTTCGTATGATCGTTCAAAAATACAAGTTCGCAGTGGATTTTATTTCTCGTTAAAATGCTATTTCACACCACGACTAGCCCAAGAACATGAGACTCTCATTAAAAACTACGTTGTCACTATAAAGTTTGCCAGATCAGAACGGAGCACAGCAAGATTCCTATCAGATTCTGAAGGTACATTAAATTATTTGCACTGTAAATTATATCCGATCAGCAGCCCGCGTCAATCTGCAACACATCATAAAATCCGCTGATCTTCACTGCCAGTCTGGTAGCTAAAAGAAATAATATTATTTTATTATTATTTTACCGCTTCCTTGCGGTATGCTCGACTATATCGTAAGTCGTTTAAATACGCCGCGGCAGCGGCTTTTCGTTCTCCACGCAGTCAGCACCACAGATAATATTTATATAACTGAAAAATGTTTCAACAGGATGGGATAATATGCAAGCAAGCTTAACAATAAATGATACAAGTTTTCATTTAAACAACTCTATTAAAACCTTTAAATATCTCAGTGATTACAGACCTTTGTGAATTCAGACATAATGGCGTCAAAATGCTTAGTTTCGACAAAAGAGTGCTACATTCTCGTTCTCTACGACAACAACAGGACATCTTACTCGCGCAACTTCCAAACTAAGAAGACAAAGACATTAATCTACATCACGTATTATATACTAGTTCATTTCTTTTATCTCTGTTTAACATTTATCTTCTGTGTCGGTTTTATTACTCGCCGACGCAGACGTTTTCAAAAATAAATAATAAAAAAAATACATAATTTTATGCAATGACACAATATGATACATCTAATTCTCTAATTACTACATAATATATTGTTTTTGTTTCTCTAGACGTTACAATGCCCCCTGGCAGCAATTGACTAACGTTGGAAATGTTCGGCAATATGCTGCCACTAACGTCTGTTTGGTTATTGTCTGTTACCTTGGTTGGAACATTCACCATACACTTCTTAGTTCTTTTATACTGTAGGTTTAATTACACTTTTTATACTGTTCTTACACTTTGCGAGGTGACCATCAACCTAGTCCCAGGGTCATTACATTTATTTGGCTCCCCCATTCGGGCTACGTGCGATCAGAAAACCTGGGAAAACTGCGCCGGAGCCATGGTCATCTCGCCTGGTTTGTTTTAATACCCAGTTCGATCACAAAAAGTTCAGACTCTATCCAATGTTCACATATAACAAAGGCTATTTGTGAGATCATGTTAAACTTTTAGTCTCTTTGTTACCCATATAATATTTGTGTTTTGGATTGTAATGAAAGTCACTTATTACACATTTTTACAATAGTATCCTGAATCGTCCTTGCAGTTGCTCGCGACAATTGGTTTAAAATTTCTAGCATTCGTGCGAGTATACTTCATTAACATGACGAAAACATATTATATCTATATATCACTGAACCAATGAATACTTTGAGTCCGTATTGAATAACTCAAAAAAAAAAACTGTTTGTCACGTCATTTAGTGTCCACTAAACCCTATTCATGATAGTGCATTAAACACATATTTGATAGTTCATTTGAATGACAACAATGTTGTACGGAGCTTTGTGCTAAACCCTTCTCCAGGTCGGATATCCGTTTGTTCATGTTCACTTGCCACTGCGGAATATCCTCACTGAGTATTTGTTTGATGGTTTGCACGTCGTTCTGTACCTGACTATTTACTGCGGTACTGAACGTTTCGCGATCTCTATTTGCTATGGCTGCTTGTACTTTGGAATTAATGTTCTTGTCAATCTCACACTCCTTCACTTCTAGCCATGAGTTGAATTCTGTTTCAATTTTAGTTGCTTGTTCTTTCCACTTCTGCTCTACAAGCTACGTGGAATCTATTTCTAGCTTTTCTACTCGATTGGCTAATACACCTATTTCGTCTACCCTGTTAGTGTTTGCTACTTGCAGGTTGTTGACCTGTTCAGTCAGCTCCTGCACGGCCTTAGGTATCGACTCATAATTCTGTTTCATATCTGCAATCTCTTTTTTCATGTTTTCTAACGATTGCACAAGTTGCTGGTCCCGCTCAGCTTGCCGGCGATCTCGCTCAGCTTGCTGGGCAAGTAAATTTTCTGCTAGCCTACGATCTCGCTCAGCTTGCTGGCGGTCTCGCTCGACTTGCTGTTCAATAAAGGTTTCAATTTTTTCGTCCTTTTCAGCTTGTTGTTGCGCAAACTTTACCTGGTAATCCAGCACACGCTATAATATAGCCTGAAGTGAATACCCACCAGGCATATTACCACTCTCTGGTTCCTGCTTTTCTGGTGGTGGTACAACTTCTTTCTCTACATCCCCTTGAGGACTAGTGGGCGATGGCACCACTTCCTGTGCCCCTGCCCCCACATTCTCACATGTTATATCCTCAAAGAGAGTACTAGTACTACTTGAGGTACCCGGTTCCACATTTCCTGCACTAACTAATTGTTGTTCCTCAGTATCCATATTGCTCGGACGTTGACTACGCAACTTAACCATATTCCTAAATTGCTTACTAAAACACAAAGTCTGACAGTTTTTCCCCTTGCACACAAAATACGTTAATTTATCTACACTAACTGCACACTAAAAATTACTATCTACCATCAACTTTGTCCTGTCACAAACACTAACATCAAACTACGTACAATATGCACACCACTAGCGAAATGAGATCACTTCACTGGAGCTCGACTTCTACAAACAGGACAACTACACTGTAGTCTTACCTTTAGTTTATCTTATCTCGGGGTTCGGCTGCCCCCGGATTACGTAGTCGTTACAGCTTCTCAGTACTATCAGGATCGTCTTCTCAGACTCGTTTGCAGTAGTACGTTTCGTCATGAAAGAGTGTTTACACATTCATTAATACATAGCATTGATCATGATATACATACATACATTCATCACTAAATACATATATATCTATACATACATAACAATCAACACTGAAAGAAAAATACATAAAATTTTATATTTGTGGCCACTGTAAATTCGGGCCCCGCGTTTTTGGGCGACAGTTTCGCGTAATAGTTCTCTCTCGCGAATTGTTAAATTGTTGCTCTTTGGTTTCTTTATTCTCTTTGTAACAACACATTTACGGAAAGAGTTACGCGAAATACTTTTATCAATGCTGTGCTTTGCTTTTCATTATCATCATTACCTTTTAGCGGAATAAAATGTATATATGGAAGTTTGATTGTTCTGGATCTGGCCTACAATTTAAGGAACGATTTTTAGTAACTGCAACTCATGCTAGAAATCAATATATCTTCCCTACTTCATAATGAGTAAAAGTTGAAATTACTTTGTTGTGAACACTGATGTTACAGTTCGTATGATCGTTCAAAAATACAAGTTCGCAGTGGATTTTATTTCCCGTTAAAATGCTATTTCACACCACGAATAGCCCAAGAACATGAGACTCTCATTAAAAAATACGTTGTCACTATAAAGTTTGCCAGATCAGAACGGAGCACAGCAAGATTCCTATCAGATTCTGAAGGTACATTAAATTATTTGCACTGTAAATTATATCCTATCAGCAGCCCGCGTCAATCTGCAACACATCATAAAATCCGCTGATCTTCACTGCCAGTCTGGGAGCTAAAAGAAATAATATTATTTTACTATTATTTTACCGCTTCCTTGCGGTATGCTCGACTATATCGTAAGTCGTTTAAATACGCCGCGGCAGCGGCTTTTCGTTCTCCACGCAGCTCAGCACCACAGATAATATTTATATAACTGAAAAATGTTTCAACAGGATGGGATAATATGCAAGCAAGCTTAACAATAAATGATACAAGTTTTCATTTAAACAACTCTATTAAAACCTTTAAATATCTCAGTGATTACAGACCTTTGTGAATTCAGACATAATGGCGTCAAATGCTTAGTTTCGACAAAAGAGTGCTACATGCTCGTTCTCTACGACAACAACAGGAGATCTTACTCGCGCAACTTCCAAACTAAGAAGACAAAGACATTAATCTACATCACGTATTATATACTAGTTCATTTCTTTTATCTCTGTTTAACATTTATCTTCTGTGTCGGTTTTATTACTCGCCGACGCAAACGTTTTCAAAAATAAATAATAAAAAAAAATACATAATTTTATGCAATGACACAATATGATACATCTAATTCTCTAATTACTACATAATATATTGTTTTTGTTTCTCTAGACGTTACAATGCCCCCTGGCAGCAATTGACTAACGTTGGAAATGTTCGGCAATATGCTGCCACTAACGTCTGTTTGGTTATTGTCTGTTACCTTGGTTGGAACATTCACCATACACTTCTTAGTTCTTTTACACTGTAGGTTTAATTACACTTTTTATACTGTTCTTACACTTTGCGAGGTGACCGTCAACCTAGTCCCAGGGTCATTACATTTATTTGGCTCCCCCATTCGGGCTACGTGCGATCAGAAAACCTGGGAAAACTGCGCCGGAGCCATGGTCATCTCGCCTGGTTTATTTTAATACCCAGTTTGATCACAAAAAGTTCAGATTCTTTCAATGTTCACATATAACAAAGGCTATTTGTGAGATCATGTTAAACTTTTAGTCTCTTTGTTACCCATATAATATTTGTGTTTTGGATTGTAATGAAAGTCACTTATTACACATTTTTACCGTAGTATCATGAATCGACCTTGCATTTACTCGCGACAATTGGTTTAAAATTTCTAGCATTCGTGCGAGTATACTTCATTAACATGACGAAAACATATTACACCTATATATCACTGAACCAATGAATACTTCGGGTCTGTATTGAATAACTCAAAAAAAAACTGTTTGTCACGTCATTTAGTGTCCACTAAACCCTATTCATGTTAGTGCATTAAACACATATTTGATAGTTCATTTGAATGACAACAATGTTGTACGGAGCTGGCGGCGCGAAGCAATTGTTGAGTAGCGTCGTCTGGAACGCCGCGTGCCGACGGCCGCTGGGTTCGACGACCGGCTCTCAGTAACAGCGACGTCGTGCTGACGTGGCGCCCAAGCAGTCGCGAACCGCGCTGAACCATTCGCCGATGTCGAGGAGTGGCAGTAGTTTACCGCGACCGGCTGGCTGGCGGCACGGCACTCGTCTCGGCTTCTCCGCATGGCTCCCCGTCGTAGCGCATGAAACAAACATTCCACAACAGTGTACTATCTTTAAGAACACAGATTACTAGCTGTGGAAGAAGATGCAACTGGTTAAAAGCGTTTATTGTTCAGTAAGCCGTCGCTTCACTGGTATGCACAGGATGGTTTGGCGTGATAACAGGTTTCTTGTGGCATTGTGACACTGGTATTCAAGGTTCGTCACACGCACATTTTACTACACATTTTCACTCACTCCACGGTTGGTACACTGCCAGAGCGTCTTTCAACACGTGAAAATGTTTCGTAACACACATACTAAATGTCCCCATCTAGCGATGTTCGTTTAAATCGACTCCGAACGGATCAATAACTACTGTTTTTATACACTGTCTATTGTTCGTTGAGCACTGCCCTAAGACAGTCTGTCACTCAACACTAGACTCATCGACGTATATATTGGTGCAGATACAACAGTCATTTTCTGTCCCTGCTACACACAATATTGCGTCCTTTCCTCCATTATTTATACGCACAGTTTATTTTTTAGTACCTTTTAACTGTTCTTCATATACTCACTCTCATCTACATGGCGTCTATTTGTTTTTACCTTATCACAACACACTTTTCATATTGTTACTAGGCGTATATAGCCCTTTTGTAAAATTTTTTAATTTTCTTATCAGTGTAGCTTGCCTGGTTATCACCCATCTATCAAACAGATTTTACCATGTGCATGA
This sequence comes from Schistocerca cancellata, assembly GCF_023864275.1. Taxonomy (NCBI): domain Eukaryota; kingdom Metazoa; phylum Arthropoda; class Insecta; order Orthoptera; family Acrididae; genus Schistocerca; species Schistocerca cancellata. The sequence continues at coordinate 456,883,817 of NC_064633.1, forward strand.
CAGCTTGACTTGGGCATATTGCTCAATAAATACTTCATTTAGCACTAGCATTATTTTTAATGATTTTTCCTATATGACTACAGTGTAGGTTCCACATTGGTTGACTTAATTCGCGTATCGCGTAGTGAATATTCAAGGGCGTGTACCAAGTACACAGGCTTCAATTGAAGCATTGTTATCTACAAAGCGGAGTTTCCACGGAACCGGCTTGTTTTTTGATTAGCTTATGCTCCAGTGTCGTTCTCAAATCACTACTGGTAGCAAACATCACATAATTGTTGCATATTACAAAGTCCATGTTTGGCTAGTCAAGACTCTCTCTCTCAGGGTTCCTTATTCTAATACAATTATAACAGTTACCTTACTATATTAGATTGCATCAATAATTACACTTACATACTACACATAAAAAAATGGTTCAAGAAATTAATCCTTTGTATAATGATTCAAGAAATTAATCCTCACTTATCAACAAGAAGATTGTTCGTTGCTTAATGAGCATATAATATTTTAAATGGCTCTAATTGTCTGTAAGCAAAATCTTTCCTGTGTAAGCTATTGCCTACTTTCTGAATCCACTTCCTCCAAGTTTCATTACACACAAATTTCTTTCTTAATACTAACATACTTATATTCTAAAACACAACGAAAATCTTCTTACAACTATTACTCTTTATATGTGATATGTCACTGAATAAATAACTTCACATCTTTACGTGGATACAATCCTTTGATCTTCCCCGTATGGGGATCATCTAAATTCTCAGGACGAGTCCGAACAGGTATGATAATTTTGTTAATGTCCCTCGCATCTAACACTAGCCTGATTCTTCCATTGGCTTTCGTCACTGCTACAAGATGACTACTATATGGAGAGAAGGAGGGCTCAATGATATCCCACTTTAACATCTTCCGAATCTCTTTAGCTACCAATTCCCTCCTCGACCAAGGGATGGAGTAAGTTGCGCGACAGTATGTTTTATGGGGCATCACCTCTATGTGATAGTGGTACCCTTTGACTATTCCTGGTCGGTCGGTAAATACCATAGTGTATTCCGATAGCAGCTGCGTCAACTGTTGCTTTTGTGTATCGCTTAACCCTTCAGATTCCTGCACTTTGGTTTTAAATGCCTGAACATTTATTTCAAAATTTCGATCCTCTAAATTCGGATAATAGAGGTCTGCTGCATGTGACAAATCATCAAGGTGTAGTACCCAAGGGTTCCTACCCTTGATATTGATTCGATTACAACACGGCACAAGTACCTCCTTCGATTTCATCATAGATAACTCAATCCTTCTACCCCTATTAACTATGCTTAATTTCCCCAAGGAGAGGTCGATCAATGCGTCCATCTCGCGGAGAAAATCTACTCCCAGAATGCAGGCCACCTTCAATCCTTTTACAACGAGGAACGAGCTCACTATGGCTTCGCCCTCCTTACAAATCTCCACCTGCACCTGGTACTTAACTGATTGGCTCTGTGCACTAATGGCTCCAGACACCTTACAATTATTAACCGGGAAAGTCGGAATGCTATGTCCTTTTCCCAGTGCCTTAAATAACTCCATACTCATTACACTTACTGAGGCACCTGTGTCGATGATTATATTCACTGCAACATCATTGATTTTCGCTTCGATAATAGCTTGCACATTTTCGTTATTATCTTTCTTACATTCGTGCGGTTCGTTCAGTAGATCTTTGTCCATACTGACACCATCGTTGTATCGCAGCATACGTATCCCAGGTATATTATTATCACTCGTGTTGCTCTCACTCCATCCCTCGGCCATCGATGGAGAGCATATCGAGGCCGATTCTAGTTTGTTGGATTAGTTACTTGTGAAGTACTTGGACGGCTATTGTCCGCGACCTCCACTATATGTACACTCTGATTTGTCGGCCGCCACGGCTGCGCAATAGGCGCGTTTTGCGGTGGTGGTCTATTGTTGTCATACCGGTCATTACCCTGTCGCTCTGGGCTTCTTCGCTGATTTTGCTGCCAATTCGATTACTATCACTATAATTGCTCTGCCACTGACCTCGCGCATTTTTCCAGCGGTTGGTCCCTGACATTCCGGATTCGTATCGATCGTCAAATCGACGCCTTTTGTTATAAGTTGTTTGTCCATACCCGTTCTGGCCTCTACCATTACTACCATTTTGCGAATGTTCTTGCCGCTTGTTACCACCCCCACTATTTCCATGGTTGTGGTTTTGTGCACTACTATTTCTGTCATGTTTACATCCTGACCCATTATTCCGCGAGTGATCACACGCTGATTTTGCGTCTTCCTGTATCAAGTCTATAGAATCTAGAACAGACAGGAAGTTTTCCATATCGCTTTCTGGTACGTGTATTAATTTCTCTTTGATATGAATGGGTAAATGCGATTTTAGTAGTCTTATTATGTCTCTGGGTGATATAGGCTCGTCCCAGTAGCGTGTTTTGTTTATATATTTTTCAAAATACCGTCTCAAATTCCCCAGACGAGGTGAGTACGGTTCGGGATTATATACTTCTTTTCTTAGCCGCTCTTGTATACAAGGCGACCAATATTTCGATAGAAATGCCCTTTCGAACTGTTCATATGTCATGCAGCTGTCTGCTACTTCTGTAGCCCACAACGCTGCGTCACCTTGAATGTACGACATTACGTATTGAATTTTCTGTGTTTCATTCCACACACTGGGCAAGATAATTTTAAAGCTTTTTATGAATACTACTGGGTGTACTGATTTCCGTTCAGTAGTAAACGTTTGAAATTGTCTATTTTTGATTAAACTTTCTTCCACTAATATTTTTGAACTACATGGTTTTGCTCCTGGGACATATGCTGTGTGCTCCGAACCGAAGCTACAGCTCTTCGCATTATCGACTACAGATTCCTCATTGTTGTATCGCGTATAAGTTTGTGCGTTGCCAAAACCGTGGGCTGTTGGCGACAGAGGTTCCTGTTCCAAATGCTTTCTGCTTTGTGCTAAACCCTTCTCCAGGTCGGATATCCGTTTGTTCATGTTCACTTGCCACTGCGGAATATCCTCACTGAGTATTTGTTTGATGGTTTGCACGTCGTTCTGTACCTGACTATTTACTGCGGTACTGAACGTTTCGCGATCTCTATTTGCTATGGCTGCTTGTACTTTGGAATTAATGTTCTTGTCAATCTCACACTCCTTCACTTCTAGCCATGAGTTGAATTCTGTTTCAATTTTAGTTGCTTGTTCTTTCCACTTCTGCTCTACAAGCTGCGTGGAATCTATTTCTAGCTTTTCTACTCGATTGGCTAATACACCTATTTCGTCTACCCTGTTAGTGTTTGCTACTTGCAGGTTGTTGACCTGTTCAGTCAGCTCCTGCACGGCCTTAGGTATCGACTCATAATTCTGTTTCATATCTGCAATCTCTTTTTTCATGTTTTCTAACGATTGCACAAGTTGCTGGTCCCGCTCAGCTTGCCGGCGATCTCGCTCAGCTTGCTGGGCAAGTAAATTTTCTGCTAGCCTACGATCTCGCTCAGCTTGCTGGCGGTCTCGCTCGACTTGCTGTTCAATAAAGGTTTCAATTTTTTCGTCCTTTTCAGCTTGTTGTTGCGCAAACTTTACCTGGTAATCCAGCACGCGCTCTAATATAGCCTGAAGTGAATACCCACCAGGCAGATTACCACTCTCTGGTTCCTGCTTTTCTGGTGGTGGTACAACTTCTTTCTCTACATCCCCTTGAGGACTAGTGGGCGATGGCACCACTTCCTGTGCCCCTGCCCCCACATTCTCACATGTTATATCCTCAAAGAGAGTACTAGTACTACTTGAGGTACCCGGTTCCACATTTCCTGCACTAACTAATTGTTGTTCCTCAGTATCCATATTGCTCGGACGTTGACTACGCAACTTAACCATATTCCTAAATTGCTTACTAAAACACAAAGTCTGACAGTTTTTCCCCTTGCACACAAAATACGTTAATTTATCTACACTAACTGCACACTAAAAATTACTATCTACCATCAACTTTGTCCTGTCACAAACACTAACATCAAACTACGTACAATATGCACACCACTAGCGAAATGAGATCACTTCACTGGAGCTCGACTTCTACAAACAGGACAACTACACTGTAGTCTTACCTTTAGTTTATCTTATCTCGGGGTTCGGCTGCCCCCGGATTACGTAGTCGTTACAGCTTCTCAGTACTATCAGGATCGTCTTCTCAGACTCGTTTGCAGTAGTACGTTTTGTCATGAAAGAGTGTTTACACATTCATTAATACATAGCATTGATCATGATATACATACATACATTCATCACTAAATACATATATATCTATACATACATAACAATCAACACTGAAAGAAAAATACATAAAATTTTATATTTGTGGCCACTGCAAATTCGGGCCCCGCGTTTTTGGGCGACAGTTTCGCGTAATAGTTCTCTCTCGCGAATTGTTAAATTGTTGCTCTTTGGTTTCTTTATTCTCTTTGTAACAACACATTTACGGAAAGAGTTACGCGATATACTTTTATCAATGCTGTGCTTTGCTTTTCATTATCATCATTACCTTTTAGCGGAATAAAATGTATATATGGAAGTTTGATTGTTCTGGATCTGGCCTACAATTTAAGGAACGATTTTTAGTAACTGCAACTCATGCTAGAAATCAATATATCTTCCCTACTTCATAATGAGTAAAAGTTGAAATTACTTTGTTGTGAACACTGATGTTACAGTTCGTATGATCGTTCAAAAATACAAGTTCGCAGTGGATTTTATTTCCCGTTAAAATGCTATTTCACACCACGAATAGCCCAAGAACATGAGACTCTCATTAAAAAATACGTTGTCACTATAAAGTTTGCCAGATCAGAACGGAGCACAGCAAGATTCCTATCAGATTCTGAAGGTACATTAAATTATTTGCACTGTAAATTATATCCTATCAGCAGCCCGCGTCAATCTGCAACACATCATGAAATCCGCTGATCTTCACTGCCAGTCTGGGAGCTAAAAGAAATAATATTATTTTACTATTATTTTACCGCTTCCTTGCGGTATGCTCGACTATATCGTAAGTCATTTAAATACGCCGCGGCAGCGGCTTTTCGTTCTCCACGCAGCTCAGCACCACAGATAATATTTATATAACTGAAAAATGTTTCAACAGGATGGGATAATATGCAAGCAAGCTTAACAATAAATGATACAAGTTTTCATTTAAACAACTCTATTAAAACCTTTAAATATCTCAGTGATTACAGACCTTTGTGAATTCAGACATAATGGCGTCAAAATGCTTAGTTTCGACAAAAGAGTGCTACATTCTCGTTCTCTACGACAACAACAGGAGATCTTACTCGCGCAACTTCCAAACTAAGAAGACAAAGACATTAATCTACATCACGTATTATATACTAGTTCATTTCTTTTATCTCTGTTTAACATTTATCTTCTGTGTCGGTTTTATTACTCGCCGACGCAGACGTTTTCAAAAATAAATAATAAAAAAAAATACATAATTTTATGCAATGACACAATATGATACATCTAATTCTCTAATTACTACATAATATATTGTTTTTGTTTCTCTAGACGTTACAAAGAGTGATATTAAAATTCAGGGTGAAAGGATGTGTATAATAAGATTTAGTGATGACATTGCTATCCTGAGTGAAAGTCAAGAAGAATTACATGATACGTTAAACGGAATGATCAGTCTAATGAGTAAAGAATGCAGATGAGAGTAAACCGGAGAAAGACAAGGGGAACAAGAGTTAGCAGAAGTGAGAATAACGAGAAAATTTATAACAAAATTAGTGGTCACGAGGTAGACAAAGTAAACTATTTACGCTTCCTTGGAAACAAAATCCACGTCAAACACGGAATATTCTGCGGGATTTATCGCCGAATAGCAAAATATTAGCCATAATAATTCGGTCGGCGCATGGCGGGAGAACTGTATCGACGAGTTTGTTTCTCGCTTGTTTTTCAAACGTAATTATCCTCCTCCCATGCCTGTCATCGCTCGCGCTTAAATGTTACCGCGCTGCGTATTTTGTTGACAATTATAGTTTGGTACACATCGCCAATATTTAGTACACAGTTTATCGTGCTTTCTACTTTGTCATTTGTTTAAAAGTGAAACATCGTAAGGTCTAACTATTAATAATCGTGTGTGGCTTCTAAAAAACTTGCCTCTATGAACATAATTCGAGAACGATGAAACTAATCCGAAAAGTGTTGTGTGTAAATTGTGTGAAATATAAATTTCTCATGTTGGCGTTTGGAAGAAGGCAACTATATCAGGAACGATAAATCATTTGAAAAATATGCACAACGATGAACATCGTCTGTGGCAGCCTATGTTTCCTAAGCGTTACGAAATTACGGAGATACAGCTGTAAGTAAATGTTCGACATCAAAAAAGCAACTGAGTCCTCAGGAATGTGCTGAAATACGTAAATCATGGGATATTAATAACCTAAAGACTAAAAAATACCATATCTCCTTGAATGCGACACGTGGACGTGCTTGCATAACCAAAACAGCCTTCTATTGATTGTGAATTCAGTGTCAAAAGATATAGCACTGAGCATCAAGCAATTTGTGTGGCAACACACTGCAGAAAAGACAGCGATTTGTTTACAGGAATCTATATGTTTATGAGATATCCAGCTGGCCAAAATTCATGATAGTGGATGAAAAATGGCAAAAGCGATTACTATTGGTGAGTTGACCTCAGTACGTTGTTTCATTAATATTCTTCAATTAATTGTTCACGATTGCCTGAAGGCTCAGACAAATTTGGTTCAAATGATAGCGACAGGTGAGAGGATAAAAACACATTTTAATTATTCTGATACTGCACAGGAAAACTGCCATCTCTCCTAAAGGATTTGGATCCCTCAGCCTGGATTGGTGCAAGGTATTAGTATGTGGTGGCTTTCTACCTGTTATATACTTGCAAGGCTAACGGATCAGAAACAGGGCATTTCACGTTATCTCACGGACTGTGATATTGCCAATCTGAATGCTGCACAATGGGCGCTTTCAGAGCAACTTTTGAAATTACTACAGCCACTTGAGGAAATAACAAAACTAACAAATTCCGGATACGCTTACATTTCTGAAATTATTCTGCAGGTTATTAAGTAAATGCGATATTGCGATAAACCGGGCACATTAGAGCTACCATTTAAATTAAGCCAGGTGAGGCTTGTCATACGACAAACATTGCAAGAACGATTAGAAGACATCACAACAAGCAAAAATTATTTGGTCACTACCGCTTTTGACTGGCGCTTTAAAATGCATGTTTTTACTAGTCAGATGCAAAGAGAAAAAGCAAGGTAGTATTTTTTTTATCAATACCTTAAAGATGAAACGTGAAACAAGCAGAGACAACAGCCCGAAGTCTTCCCCAATTCGGAGCAAGAGGATGGGAACGGAAGAACAGAGTCGAAGCCAGACTATTCACTCATCTTTTATGGTTTGCTTCGAAGAGGTGGTTGCAGAAAAAAACACAGGTCATACCGAGACTTAATCTTGCAGGAAAATATTTTTCGGCGCCAGGTAAAAGTGTTTATATAGAGCGTCTCTTCTCTGAACCTGGAATGTCTGCGAGAAGCAAAGGAGTGAACTACGGACTAAAAATGCAGGGAAATTTGTCTTTCTATACCATCATCTTTCACTTCCAAATTTTAATTACGAGAATTCAAGTTCATCGACATTTATTATATTAAAAAATACACCTGCAGACTACATAAATTTATTTTATTTATTACCAGGTTTCTTGTTGCGGGAATTGACTACGTATCTATGACTACTTTAATAATTACAAGAGAAATACATTATTATTAAAAATTTAATCAATATTTCAGTTTTACCAATTATCTGACTACAAAAAGTACTTTACTTAAGTATTTGCTATTCGACCGAATAGTACCTAGATATTCTATAGTCGGCCGACTAGGATAAAAGTAGCCGAATACCGAATAATAGCTGAATACTCGTTGCAAGTCAGAAAGTAACCCATGGCGGACGAAGCAAGGATGGGATAAGAAGCAAACTATGACACACGAAGAGAATATTCCTGGCCAAGAAAAGTCCACTGGTATCAAACATAAGCTAGCTCTTAATTTGAGGACTACGTTTCTATGAACGTACGTTTTGAGCTCAGTATTTTCTCGTGGACAGTGGGTGAATGGAAACAGAAGAGAATTGAAGTTTCTGAGATGTAGCGCTACAGAAGAATGTTGAAAACCAGCTGGAGTAGTAAGATAAGGACTGAGGAGGTTGTTCACAGAATGACCGAAGGAACATACGTGGAACACTGACAAGAAGAAGTGACAGGGCGATAGGACATTTGTCAAGGCATCACGGATTAGCATCTATGGTACTCGGAGCAAGTGTATAGAGTAAAAACTGTAGGGGAAGACAGAAATTGAAAATATTCAGCGAATAACTGAAGGCATAAGTTTCCAGCGCTACTCTGAGAAGAAGAGTTTGGCTCAGTAGAGGAATTCGGGGTGGACTGCACTAACCCAGTCAGAAGACTCATGACTTAAATAAAAAAAAAAGTCCACTTGAAATGTCCGCCTCCATCCGACTAGAGTGTTACTAGTCAAGTCGTAACCCCAACCACGTGGACACGGAGTCAAACGAGTAACTGGTAAGTCATGTGTGTCAAATAAACACAGTTATTTACAGATCACCTTGGCATTTCCTTGACTATATTACTTTCCGGAAGTTCTATAAAATTTGTAAATTTATATACACTACCATACGTAAAAGTGAATATGGCAGATTTTATGAAAAGCTTTATTTGGCGAACATCAAAATGTACGAAACAGTGATTACTAGTTTCAGGCGCTTAAAAGTCCATCTTCGAAACAGGATATAAACATGTGGCGTCTATATCGAGAGAATGAGTACAGTGCTAACATTCTTCGTTAATTTACATTTCCTTAAGGATGGTAACACTGTGATGACTGAATGTCTTATATATTCTCTTGATATAGACACCGCATGCTTCTATCCTTATCCAAGGATGATTGTAATAGTGGTTGAAGCTAGTACTCACGGTTTCCTAGAGTGCGATCTTGGCCAGGTAAAGGTTTTAATATATAATGCACAACATTCAAATTTACCGACCGTTTGACAAAAACATATGTATGTGGGACTTCCAAAAGTGTTATATAAATTGTTCGTAACTGAAACTTCCGTTACAGTTGTACGAAATTGTTTATAAATGAACTCTTACGAAAACCGGTTCTAGGTCTCAGCCCCATCTGCAGGTGCAACTGAAATCAGCGAAAGATGTACAAATCCAAGTAAAGTTAGAAGATAGCACGTCTGCCGTGCATGGACCATTAGAAGGAATATGGAAAGGAGGCTATGCTAATTCCTCGTTTTCGATGTATCTGACGTAAGTCAACCATCTGTTGTAAGCGGCGGCGAGAGCCTAGAATGATAGACTAACCACTGAAAAGTTTCTAATTTGCTGTCACTGATAGGCACCACGCAAATTGAGACAACAATTAGACGTACAAAGTGGCATAATGTCCCGTCTATCAGAGGAACGGGCAATGGCCTTGCCACAGTGGTTACACCGGTTCCCGTCAGATCATCCAAGTTAAGCGCTGTCGGGCGTGGCCGGCACTTGGATGGGTGACCATCCGGGCCGCCATGTGCTGTGGCCATTTTTCGGGGTGCACTCGGCCTCGTTCTGCCAACTGAGGAGCTACTCGACCGAATAGTAGCGGCTCCGGTCAAAGAAAACCATCATAACGACCGGGAGAGCGGTGTGCTGACCACACACCCCTCCTATTCGCAGCCTTACTGAGGATGACACGGCGGTCGGATGGTCCCGGTGGGCCACTTGTGGCCTGAAGACGGAGTGCTGTCATGGGAACGTCAAATGTGGTGCTTTTTAAACTAACTTGTACATTTACACTTAGTATTCATTTTAGTTGCACCTGAAGATGGGGCTGAGCCCTTCAGACCAGGTTGTATAAGACTTCAGCAATAAAGAGATTTCATACAACTTAGCGGAAGTCAAAGTTATTAATAATTTTCAGATCGCCGTCTCCGTACTCACTGTGTCAGCTATTTATAACCGGTAAAGATGTAAATGTTTCTATTGAAATGTGTTTTGGGGAAGGTGGGCTTAGCCCCCGTGACCCTCTTCGCTTGGACGCGCGACTTCGCGCAAGAATCATGCGTTCAATAAAGTATATTTATATATTTCTTTTATTCGTAGAACTACAGATTTTTATCGACAACTAAGATGCTTCATGCCGATTCCCTGTTCTTTCCTTCTCCTGCTGCCAGTTACATTTGACCTGCCACTTAGAAACTAAGACAGATAGTGTGTTTCCACAATATCAAATAGTACGTGTAAATAAAGTTAAGTTTTGCTCGTTTCTTACAACATTAAACAAGATTTTAAGAAAACTGCAGCTTTAAAAACTTGGAGACTTAAAACTAATCAGGAAACTAAAGTATTTAAAATCAACAATATCTGTATTAAGAAGATAGAAAAGATTGTTTTTATTTATAAAATGTATGAACGATACTGTTCAGGAGCAGGTACCTCGGAAAGAAAATGAGTCTTTCTCTCCTAGGCAACCACGGAGCATAGCGAGAACCAAGCAACACTGCTTTGAAGCTTTTACCCGCAGATGGAGTGATATTACATCTAGGTTACGCCCTATTTTGCATCTACCCTACACAGCAACATCTGATATTCAGTATTTCTTCATTTGTCTTACAATCGAATATAACTGCCTAACCTAAACATGTCTCGTGACTCGTCAGCTACTGTCACCAGTCACGTCCTTATGATCCTATTTACAGTTTTGTTAATCCAGATTATTTTGTCATATACAGTGTGTGTGTATTGATATGGTCTTGCATAATGGTCAGTATTGCTCCTTGCCTAGGTATAGAGGCAAATAGCTGGCAATTCTACAGTACCAACTAGCCTACTTTAGTGCTATACATTTAGTCGTTCTGTTTCTGTTGGTCTTCACCTATTGCATTGTCGTCAGACAGATAATTTTTATTCTTAGCGGCTCCCTGATTTTGGGGAGAAATACATATATCCTACAGGTCTTTTCGTAAATTTCCGCTACCCCTACCGCGAATGTCTCGCGAGCTTTGAGCTGACTCAACGTTTGAATTCCACGATGTTTCCCTGAAATGTAAGAAAAAAGAAAATTAGTTTTCGAAGTGACAGGTGTGACAGGTGAAACCATTCATTTGACAGTTACGTCTCGTGTTGCTGCTGCCTCGTATACTTGTTCCCCTGAAAAACTAACCGTGCGGCCTGACGTGATCGGCGCTTCGGCCTCCGCCGGCTCGTCCCGGGCGGAGCCGAGGTCAGACGCGGCCTCCGCTCACAGCCCGGCTCAGCTCACCTCTGCCATTTCCGCCGCTATGCAACGGGCGCCTCCTGCACAGCTAGCCGCTCTGCGACCAGCTACCTGCTACGCAGGCTACCCGCTACACAAGCAGCCGGCCGGCGCCTCGCACTGTGGTGCAAACATCGTCTCCCGCCGGGCACAGCTTCGCAATCTCGTAATCTCCGCCTCACTGGGCACGTGAAGGTAACGGCGGCCTTACCGCACAGCACGTCCGAGATTCTACCACGAAGATACAGTCGCCCAAACCCACTCTTAGCACTATTCCGAGACGGATTGTCTTGTGAAAGCTGCTCCTACGAGTGAGGAAATCTGTTTACTGTCCTCGTGATTAGACAGGTTCCCATACTCGCCTAATACAGGATGGACAAAACAGAAATATACCGAAAAATATTTTATGCACAAGATAGGCAGATCAAATTTCGAAGGCGTTTGGGAAAGTAAGGTCGGATCGGGTATGAAATGGAAACCACAGTGAAAATCCTATGAAGCTTTGGCAGTTAAGATGCACCTGCAGCGTTTTCGTTTGAAAGTGCTTGCTTACCCACAGTACAGCCGGCCGGAGTGGCAATGCGGTTCTGGGCGCTACAGTCTGGAACCGAGCGACCGCTACGGTCGCAGGTTCGAATCCAGCCTCGGGCATGGATGTGTGTGATGTCCTTAGGTTAGTTAGGTTTAATTAGTTCTAAGGTCTAGGTGACTAATGACCTCAGAAGTTGAGTCGCATAGTGCTCAGAGCCATTTGAACCAACCCACAATTCAGCCCGTAATTGGCTCCCCCTGAGTTTCATCTCTGATCATATAAATCGCTGGCTATGAAGACAACGTTGTGACACAGACAAGGAGCTTTAGACCAACGTAAAGAAGTACCGGAAAGTAGAGGCGGCTGCCTTCTATGACGAGGGCATTAGATGATTGGTACAGCCCTACGACAAATGTCTAGGTCGCAGCGACAACTATGTAGAGATGTAGCTAGAGGGTGTAGCTAACTGTTGCAAACACAACATTTTTGATTTTCTTAGTGGTATCCATTTCACGACCGATCGGACTTCATTTTCCGTTGGACGTGGAAGAATTATAGGCAAATTTTAAACACATTGTAAATCACGCATTGGACAAGTATGTGCCGAAAAAGTGGGTTACGGACGGAAAAGACAGGCCGTGGTTTAACAGCGCAATTCGGAGAATGCTCAGGAAGCAAAGGCAGTTGCACTCGTGGTACAAGAAAGATCGGGAGATTGAGGACAGGCAAAAGTTAGTAGAGATTCGTGCTGCTGTTAAAAGAGCGATGCGCGAAGCATTCAACGACTACCACCGTCATACCTTAGCAAAAGATCTTGCTGAAAACCCAAGGAAATTCTGGTCTTACGCTAAATCGGTAAGCGGGTCGAAGGGTTCCATCCAGTCACACACGGATCAGTCTGGCCTGGCAAGGGAAAGCAGCAAAACGAAAGCTGAAATTTTAATTTTAGCATTTGAGATATCTTTCACATAGGAGGATCGTACAAACATACCGCCGTTGCAGATTCCCGTATGGAGGACATAGTGATAGACATCCCTGGGGTTGTGAAGCAGCTGAAAGGGTTAAAAATAAATAAATCGACAGGTCCCGATGGGATTCCAATTCGGTTTTACAGAGAGTACTTTACTGCATTCGCTCCTTACGTAGCTTGCATTTATCGCGAATCTCTTGCCCAACGTAAAGTCCTGAGCGACTGGAAAAAAGCGCAGGTGACGTCTGTATATAAGAAGGGTAGAAGGACGGATCCTCAACATTACAGACCAATATCTGGAGTGCCCCAGGTAAATGTGGTAGGTCCGCTGTTGTTTTCTATCTACATAAATGATCCTTTGGATAGGGTGGATAGCAATGTGCGGCTGTTTGCTGATGATGCTGTGGTATACAGGAAGGTGTCGTCGTTGAGTGACTGTAGGAGGATACAGGATGACTTGGACAGGATTTGTGATTGGTGTAAAGAATGGCAGCTAACTGTAAATATAGATAAATGTAAATTAATGCAGCTGAATAGAAAAAAGAATCCCGTAATGTTTGAATACTCCATTAGTAGTGTAGCGCTTGATAAAGTCACGTCGATTAAATATTTGGGCGTAACATTGCAGAGCGATATGAAGTGGGACAAGCATGCAATGGCAGTTGTGGGGAAGGCGGATAGTCGTCTTCGGTTCATTGGTAGAATTTTGGGAAGATGTGGTTCATCTGTAAAGGTGATCGCTTATAAAACACTAACACAACCTACTGTTGAGTACTGCTTGAGCGTTTGGGATCCCTATCAGGTCGGATTGAGGGAGGACATAGAAGCAATTCAGAGGCGGGCTGCTAGATTTGTTACTGGTAGGTTTGATCATCACGCGAGTGTTACGGAAATGCTTCAGGAACTCGGGTGGGAGTCTCTGGAGGAAAGGAGGCATTGTTTTCGTGAGTCGCTACTGAGGAAATTTAGAGAACCAGCATTTGAGGCTGACTGCAGTACAATTTTACTGCCGCCAACTTATATTTCGCGGAAAGACCACAAAGATAAGATAAGAGAGATTAGGGCTCGTACAGAGGCATATAGGCAGTCATTTTTCCCTCGTTCTGTTTGGGAGTGGAACGGGGAGAGAAGATGCTAGTTGTGGTACGAGGTACCCTCCGCCACGCACTGTATGGCGGATTGCGGAGTATATATGTAGATGTAGATGTAGATGTAGATGTAGGGTGTAGACATTGTAATTAGGGTTGCCTATCTTAAGGTGCATGAACTATTTTCCAGGACAGTAACATCAGGGGTAGTCAATAAAAACCGAACACCTGCCACATCGGATTCACGGAACAGTTTCATTCAAAAGTAGTCACCACACGCTTTAAGACAATTATCCCACTGGGTGACGAGACGATCGAGTCCAGTGTCGCAGTCGGCGGTCGGTCGCTGACGAATCCACAACCGTACCGACTCTTGCACCTCCTCGTCTGACTGAAACTGATGTCCACGCATTTCTTTCATCTGGCAGCCAAGGATGTGAAATTCACCAGGAGGTTGTTGCAAAGATTCAGAACCAAATCGCTGAAGTGCAGCTTTCGTCTGATTGGCAGTGTTCGGGCAGGAATTATCGTGCAAAGTATCTTCATAGCGCTGTCCATTGCTTGTTGTTCCATGCTCGAGGAACTCGACGAGAAGTGGGCCCCCGCGGTCGAAAAAGGAGGTCATCATGACTCGACCGGATCGTGTGTGAACAGATTTTCTCTCTTTTCTTATAGTGTGCGAGATGTGGCTTGTTTCTTGTGTTTCATTTGACAGCTCCTTATATACTGCCCAGTGTAGGCTTTAGTGGTCATTGTTTCCGTCAATTAGATTTGAGCAGGTAGGTTACCGCGTCGACTTCTTTTGATACTGACTGACACAACCCATCGTTGTAGAGAAAAGCATCTCCGTATACTTCTCGCATCTAATCTGGCTAAAATATCGATCCTTGGACGAAATCTTCAATCGCTTTTCAACAGGGACATCTTTGGTGGCAGTTGTTTTGATGACTAGCCCTTAGGAGTCTCCTAATACCACCAGTGGGTCATGGTGCCGGAGACTGTGTCCTTCTCTACACTGGTAGCGGCAGCGCTGTCGTAGGAACGTAAGAAATTCACAGCCCGTCGAGAACTCGCTCCCAATCATCACTATACGTTCTCGCTCATTCTAATTTCTTCTGCTTCTTTAAGAACGGAATTCCAATATGCAGAATGGTGAAACGAGATTTTAGTTTGGTGAAGCATCATTCTGAGTTTATTCAATGCAACTAAACTTCAGACATAAAACTGTCTTCGGATGTACCTCGACGAAATGTAATGTGTCCAATACTATTAACAATATGCATATGTGGTAGTGTGGATTAACGTCGTGATACCCAAGAGTAAGTTCGTAAATAATGATGTTGTATACAGAGAACTTGTAACGATGAAAATTAAAACAACTTGCTGTGACTTGATTCTTGTTGCGAGAATTGGTAGTTGATCCTTAACATAAACAAATGTTTCCCATTGTGCCAAATAAGCAGAAAAACCCGCCGTTGTTTATTCGTTATGTTTCGGGCATACAACTTCTTCAATTGATACTTTGGCCGCTTATCATAGGGATATTCCTCGGAGTGAGTCGCAAGACGACGACGAAGTCCCAAGCGCGGTTCACATGCTCCACCGCGGCAGTGCTGCGCTAAGGAGGTAAACTTACACACGCGCCACCTTTGGTGACTGCGTTCAGACATCTGATTTACTTATCGATGTGTATTCGACGGCGGTAACAACATGTCAACTTCTCTGCAATTTAATTACGCCAAGAGCCGGATTCCATGCCTTCCCAAATTAAAACCAGTATCTCTATTTGTTATCGGTTAATGTTACTTCTATAGCTTACTTGAAAATAGCGTCCCAAATGGAAGAGGTGGATGTTAAAAACTTCACGCCACTATTTCACCGAATGACCGTATCTATAGAATTTTCTGCCGCCGCCTCCTTGGCTGACTGCAGTAAGTGTGAGTAACTTCGGTGTTCCACGCACCTCTCATAAAGGTACGTGTTGTCTGATCTCAGTATGACTCATCACATTTTCAGCAAGGAGTCTGATACTCCTTCACCTTACGAAACAATAAATCATCCGTCACAGAAACGTGTAAGGCTGCAACCTTCGTAGAAGGCCCGTAGATCACCTAAACACGATATTTCTCGTGAACATTGCTTATCTTCGAGGAAAGAACACTCACATAAGGCAAAACGCTCTTGATCTGAAGGTATCACTTTCTTCTTGCAGATCACGTACTTACATTTTAGGATGCACACTGAATGCTCTGAATTTGTCGCTGTGTTCTGCATTCGCTTTAATAGTGATTTTGACGTGTATGAGCTCTTTTTATTGCATGTTACTGCTTTCCGATATACAGTGCGTCATGTGCACTAAGGTCTTCAGGAGATACATGCTTTTTGAAGGCTGGGGCAGCAACTGGCATCTACATATAGATTAGTAAGCGTTGATTTACGATATGTATCATGTCCTGAAATGCCACCATCTTATCAACGAGCGAAACCATTCAAAAAGGGAGGCAGCCATCTTTTTCAGTTTCCATAGTAATTTTAATTCTAGCATGGATAGCATTCAGATGTTCAAGAAATAGATGTAACTCATCTTACCCGTAAGGCCAAACTACGAATATATCTTCCACGTACCTCCAGAAGACCGTTGATTTAAAACTGCACACCATTGTTGTCTAATTACAGAATTGCCTATGACTGGAAACAGTCACTTCCATTAAAAACCTCAGATCGATTTAATGTGAAAATATTACATACAACTAATCGTCTGGATTAAGAGCTTCGTTAGAAGAATTCTCGCTTATTGTAGTCCACCCATGGAACAGATAGTTTCCGAAACCCTTGTTTGACGGTACACGAGAATTATTCGCTGTATGATTGTTTATGAGAACAGATAAGATCCAAGGATCTGTAACACGTTTCATCATACGGGTCTTTTAGTAAGCGTGACAGAATGGCTAAGATGTAAATCCAACCTCCCTGGTAGGCGGTACAGGAGGGGCATCGGACTCCAGTGGCAGACCGTACAAGGGAGGCGTTGTGAATGACAGTGAGGATTACTGTCAGAATTCCGAAAGTGTGCGTTACTAAATCTCAACTAACATATTTATTTCTCCTACATACCTCAATCAAAAAGAACACGAAGATTAATTCGAGAGAGTAAAGTTCTTAAGGATGCTTATCGAAGTCGTTTTTCTCGCACACACTTCGAGAACTGAAGCCGAAAGTCAGGAAATGACAGCTGCGCTCGCAATATTTTCTGCCTCACATCATAAGAGGACTCGTTGAGTACTGATGTAGAAGTGAATGTAGATCCTTCGGCTACTGCTGAAAGTTGTGTTTCTCGCTAAGTAGAATTCTCGCTTCAAAAGTGCAGTCTTAGAGCCTTCTATTTGAGCAAGTAACACTAATTCCTCTGTAATTATGGCAGTTTTTTCTGTACGTATACAAGAATTTAAGCTTGTTAAAAGTACTTGTCCATTCTTGGGGTATTTCACATTTTCCCTTTTTCTAGTCAGTAAAAGTCTGAGTTAGCTTCCTTTGCTTTCGTACGGATATGTTTAACTAACTCAATCTGAACCCTCTTAGATCTGAAGCTTTGTTGTTTCTCACTACTCTTATTACCACATTCATTTCGATAATTGTTATGTCAATGTGATTTCTAAATTAAATTTTCGAATTACCTCTAGCCAGTAAAAGATAGATTTGTATTCATTGGTAACTGTATGTAATACAATAAACATTCATTTACTCATATGACAGCTGTCAAGCGCCAACAGTAATTAGTTTACCATATTAATTAACTGGGAGACCGTTATCAGACACAGCAGCCGATGAAATATCAAATAGCTACAGTAATAATAATCTCGTCTAATATATATTAATATAAACAGAAAATTACTGTATTTATGAATGGCCTTTCTGGCTTCCAGTGCAAAGTGTGTTGCCCATTTCTCTCTCATATTTTACTGCTGTTCTCATCTAACTTTATATGCAGTCACTGTTGTACAGTTCGATCGTGTGGGGACTGGTCTCAGATTCAGTCTGCTGCGGCCATCTTCAGGACTACAAAAGAAAAATAAGATATAAAAAGGAGCTACCCATTCTGATACGAATTAGCGACCTTCGGTGTTAAACATCGGCAGTCATTTCGAATTGATTCGATATTACTGGAGTATAATACTGTTTGATAACCTGCCACATAAACCCTGTGCTTAATTAAACACTTCAACAAGCAACTTCAAGTGTGCAGCCAAAAGGACATATTCATTGGCACTCCAAGTCACTACAGAGCATGTTCACACAGTGCTTAAAACACAGAACTCTCGTGTGCGTTCGACTGCTCGAGGTCTAGTTGCTAGCATTGCTGCCTCTAGATCACTAGATCCGGGGTTCGATACCAGCCGTGTTGGGGACCTTCCGCTCCCAGAGACTGAGTGTTTGTGTTGTCTTCATCGTTTCATCGTCATTCGTGAAAGCGGTGAGACTGGACTCTGTAATAATTTGGAATTTGTACGGGCGCTGAGAATCGCGCAGTTGAGCGCCCCACAAACCAGATATCATCATCATCGCATTTGTGAGGCTTAAACATAAGTCTGTTCATCCATGTGAGGTTTTCCGTTTGCAACGGTGTCGGCAGAGTTGTGTAGTTTCAGCCATGATGGACATTGGTGAGAGGGGAGCAGGTGCAGGCTCGTCATGGTAGCTATTCCGACGTCCTCTCACCTAGTGGACGGGTCTGTGGAGGGGACCAAGACCAAATTTAGCCATGAACATCCTGCAGCAACTTTCATTTATAGATCTCGTATGGAGTGCGTTTATTCTCTTGGACCACTTCAGGTGGGAAAGGTGGACATGGAACCCACGGTCCTTCGTGGCAGCACCCTGTCAGGATTTTAGTCGCGGCCGTAAACTTTTAGCAGCGTTATGCAGTGTCAATATTAGATGGGAATAGTTACGTACATGTTCCGTAGATCATTTGAACGATTTTTTAATCGAAATAATGTGAAAAGAATCAGTTAACGGGATATGAACACACGATAAGTGTTAACATTAACGAACACGCTATTTTAGGCCCACTCATACAAAACACTTGAAAACTAGAAAATGGCTATGACATTTAGAGTAGAAATTCATCAGTGGAGTAGTAGGCGGCGTCCAGATGAAATAACTTTAAATTAGATTTAAAATTTGCTTTGCTGCCTCTCAGGCACTGAATGGTTTTTGGACAAATGGTCAAAAATTTTTGTTGATTCACATTGAACACCTTTGTGAGACATTGACAACCTTACTTATGGGCAATAGAGGTCATTTTTCTATCTAGTGTTGTTCTTCTCAAATTGTTATAGATTATTTATGACAAACTTCGTGTGATAGCTCAGTGAAAACGCTTAGCTCTTTGAAGAGGTGCCTATCTGAAGTCCTTGGGTGAAGATGGCATACTACTCTCACTGCTCGCTTTTCTGCAATGAATAGTTTTTTTGCAAGTTATGAATTAGCCAAGAGAATTATCCCATACCATACTAGTGACTATAAATACGCAAAATGTGTCAGGAGATTGGTACGTTTACTTCTAAGTTCAGCAATTATAAGAAGAGCAAAAGTAGCTGAAACTGTTTGCGAAGCAAAGTAATATGCTTCTTCTAGTTCACGTTTTCATCAATATGTTCACATAAAAAAATTGTATCACTCTACGCTCTTCCCTGATTTTTAATTGTGTGCTACATCAATTGTTGGTATGTTGTAAGGAACTGAATATAGTTTGTTTTCCCCAAATTTATGGAGAGTCCATTTTCTGAGAACTACTTCATAATTCTTTGGAAAATACCATTTACTCTCTCTTCTGTTGCTTTTCCTCTAATAGGATTTTATTGTAACATTAATATCGTCTTCAAAAAATACCGGTTCTTCTTGTTCAATGTTGCGTGGGAGGACATATAGAAAAGACCTAAAATTGAATCCTGTAGAAAGCCCATTTTGTTTTATCCCCATTCACTGAAGATTTCCTACATTTTATGTTTAACTTTTGACGTTCATCATTTTGCATTACGTTTGTTAAGTACGATTCAGACAAGCTGAGCAAAAAAGCCATTAGTTCCATAAAAATTTAATTTCTCTAAGAGTAACGTGACCCATATAACCAAACGTCTTCATAAGATAAAATACCAGCTGGCAATAATTTATTATTTGTAACTTGTACTGTGCAGGAAGTGAGGATGCCTATTCCGAAGTCCTCACCCTGACTGGGAGGGTTCACTATTAGGGAACAAGAGCATATCACCAATCCTAACGCTGTAAACTGAATCATTACTATTCTTGTGCAGAGTATAGTGAAGATCCAGGCTCAGGTCCAGTGGGTAGAGAGGGCGTAAAACCCACTGTCGCGGTGTACTCTATGGACGTTTGTTCATGCTGGGCAGACAGCTCGGTAGCAGCTGATGTTCCACTGCTGGCGACGTAGCCGAATTCCAAGGCCACACAGCGACTGCGTGGTGCTGATTACCTGCCTGGCAGTTGCTTGCAGGAATGACCACGCCATACATGGAGGAGCTCCATCTCACAACGTCTGGCTGGCGTCGTGCGGCGGCAGCCGATGCCAAGGGTCTTGGTGGCTGATTGGGTCGCAGTTCGACCCATTGATGCCACCCAACGCTGGTGGCTGCGCCAGCAGATGGTCGTTTACCAACGGTGTTCCTCTAGACCACACGCTGGTAGTTGGCTCTACGACGGGTGCCGAATTGGTGCCTTCTGCTGGGTGGGTGGCAGATATAGTTACTTCCCTGAAATCGCGTGCAGTCGTGTAGATGCCCCAGGCATCACGCACCCTATCGTAATGCTGCAGTCCGGATTTCGCTAACAACGTTGGTTATTGACCGGTGGTCATACCAGCTTAGTGAGTTGGACAGTGTGATGTGATGTTGAATTTATGTTGGTTACCATTTGATGACGTACAAGATACAGATAGCGGTGTTACACGTTGTTTCCCTAAATACCCCAAAGGCAATACTGGGATGGTTTCGTTGGATTTTCTAAAGTTGGTTTCTGACGACCTCGTCGCCTATGGAAAGCTAAATTCTAATCTTCCGTCCTTCTGTTTCATTATCCTACTGTGAATCTACCGCTCTGTACAGCGATAGGGCTTAATTTCACGTCGTTCTGAGAAACGCAGTGGAAAAACGCAAGTATTCATCTACTCTTGGGGACTATGTAAATCCCTGCATGCAGTTTGTTTTTCTCACGACACGATGGCCTCTACCAGCAGGACAATGTAACGTGGAACACAGCTCGCAGCGGCCGTGCATGGTGCGAAGAGCACCAGCATGAGTTTACCGTAACACCATAGGTACCAAAGTCAGCATATATACAGGGTGTTACAAAAAGGTACGGTCAAACTTTCAGGAAACATTCCTCACACACAAATAAAGAAAAGATGTTATGTGGACATGAGTCCGGAAACGTTTAATTTCCATGTTAGAGTTCATTTTAGTTTCGTCAATATATACTGTACTTCCTCGATTCACCGCCAGTTGGCCCAATTGAAGGAAGGTAATGTTGACTTCGGTGCTTCTGTTGACATGCGACTCATTGCTCTACTACGTTGTTGGTGATGTCTTCATTGGGCCCCATGTCCTTCCACCTACGCTCAATGGAGCACGTTATCATGATTTCATACGGGATACTCTACCTGTGCTGCTAGAACATGTGCCTTTACAAGTACGACACAACATGTGATTCATGCACGATGGAGCTCCTGCACATTTCAGTCGAAGTATTCGTACGCTTCTCAACAACAGATTCGGTGACCGATGGATTGGTGGAGGCTGACCAATTCCATGGCCTCCACGCTCTCCTGACCTCAAACCTCTTGACTTTCATTTATGGGGGCATTTGAAAACTCTTGTCTACGCAACACCTCGCGCTCGTATTGTGGACGGCTGTGATACAATACGCCATTCTCCAGGGCTGCATCAGTGCATCAGGGATTCCATGCGACGGAGGGTTGATGCATGTATCCTCGCTAGCGGAGGACATTTTGAACATTTCCTGTAATAAAGTGTTTGAAGTCTCGCTGGTACGTTCTGTTGCTGTGAGTTTGCATTGCATCATTAATGTGATTCGAAGAGAAGTAATAAAATGAGCTCTAACATGGAAAGTAAGCGTTTCCGGACACATGTCCACATAACATATTTTCTTTCTTTGTGTGTGAGGAATGTTTCCTGAAAGTTTGGCCGTACCTTTTGGTAACACCCTGTATATCTAGTTCAGAATTCGTGGGGCCACATCGATCGGGCTCTTCGCCCCATGGATCCTCAACTGATGGTTCAAATGGCTCTGAGCACTATGGGACTTAACATCTATGGTCATCAGTCCCCTAGAACTTAGAACTACTTAAACCTAACTAACCTAAGAACATCACTCAACACCCAGTCATCACGATGCAGAGAAAATCCCTGACTCCGCCGGGAATCGATCCCGTGAGCCCGGGCGCGGGAAGCGAGAACGCTACCGCACGACGACGAGCTGCGGACGATCCTCTACTGACAATCCTAGCGCAGCTGGCCACGGCACTAGAATCGGTATGGCTCCATACATGTGTTGATACCTTCCAGAACTTAATCGACGCTCTCTGCACGTCGGCTCTGCAAAAGGTAGTTATTCAGACTTTTTACCGGTGATTATATGAAAGTGACAGGACCGTGTATAAGAAGTAGAGATCGGATGAGGTTTGGTTGCAAACAGAGAGAGAGAGAGAGAGAGAGAGAGAGAGAGAGAGAGAGAGAGAGAGAGCTCCAAAAGGCCAAGCGTATAGAAAATACAGCATATTTTGCCCCGGTCGGGTGGAGCATCAGCCATTTATGATAACGTAGTTTCCATGGAGTGGTTGGTGCAGCGGGAGGAGTACAAAACTCTAATCCGATGGTCGTCGGATCAAATCTCTACGCGAAAATTTAATTTGCTTTTTTATTTTCGATTTTTGCGTTACTTCCACTGCATACTACCCGTAATAAAGCTCAATATACCAGTAATGTTTCTATTAGCATTTTCACAAAAGCCATGAGAAGACAAAGTCAATCACAATTTGTTATTGCAGATAATTGTCCAGGAAGGAGTTATAAAACATACAGAAGAACTTCATATACAAAATTAGATTATTTTGTTATTTTACAGCTGATAATATACACGTGCTGGGATATATGCACTATAAATCCAGGGGAAGCTGTAATTTTCTTGTCTTCTTGCACACATTATAAACATATCATTTTAATGGTAATAACACAACAGTGGTTGTAGAAAAAACCATTGTGTTACCGTTTCCAAAATTGCCGAATATCTCTTCCCCCACGGCTGTCAAGATAACAAGTTTGATGTCAGTGGTTCAAGAGGAAGCGCATGTCAAATGTGAACAACACAGTGGCAACACGGCGGGAGGCGGCGCTCACCGAACTGTGAAAACGCACGCCTCAGCGCTCTGCAGTTAAAGGACACGGAGGTGCAGCGGATCCGGAATTATAGGCATATCCCTTCTCCGCCCTGAGCGGCCCCGTGTACAAGCAGGAAGGGAGCGTCAACGGCGTGTAAACTCCGAGGACTACGTAATCCGGCGCGCGCCACTGGATTAGTCCGCTCCGGCGCCGCGGCGTGATTCCTTTAGAAGACGCTCCCAGCAGGGTCGGCATGTGTGTGTGTGTGTGTGTGTGTGTGTGTGTGTGTGTGTGTGTGCGGAGCGCGCGCCCCCGGCGAGCTGCTCCACAACTTGGCGCCCGCTACTTACGAGCGCAGGCTGCAAGTTCGCCGCCTCCCACACCTCGCCTCAACTTGGCTCCATCACTCTCCCTGCGGACTGCGGCCGAGCTGCGCCAGACAGTAAATAATACGCTGCCTGAATGCGCGTCCCAACACTTGCCGCCCTCACAGAGTTGCTCTCGCATTCTTCTTCTCTCACGTCCAGCTCTCTCTCATTCTTTTTCTTTTCGGTTTGTATTGTGAACCTCTCTATCTCAGTGTCAACTACACTTCTCCGTTCACGTCTGTCTTTCAGAATCTGTCTGCTTCTTTGCTTTCATTTTGCAGCGAGTTGTATCTAATTTTCTGCGTTCTGAGTACGTGTACTTGCACACATGCGTTGAAAACTGTAACAAATCTGAGCCGTGCACGGCTCGTATTCATGCCATTTATTGTTTGTCATCTTCTATCACGGTACTGCCACCTCGTTTTCTTATTCCATTTACTGGCCTTAATAACTTCCTACCTTAATTGCCCTCGAGCGGCAGCAGCAGCGCTTATCGGTAAGCGCACTGTGTACCATCTCTGGAGCGACCGATAGTGTTTACGGGTCATCGTGTGTCTGGAGCTTCGACCATAAATATAATAGACTGGCCCTGACGTCATTTTCGTGGCTCCAACATCTCTGGGCTAAAGTCACTTGAATGTTGGCAAAACATGGTTGTTTCGTGTTGCGCTTATGGCTGTACTCAGCGTTTTGTCGGGGAAAATGGCATTACATTTCACGTGTGTTTCTATGACAGTGCAGATGCGTTTATTGAAATCTGCTGAAGTGACATTTATATGTTTTTTACACTTGAAATAGAGTATCACGTAAATTAAAGTGTTGAAAGTGATGCCTGTAAAGTCAGACTCATATTAAATTTTGGAAACTATCTGTGATAATTCGGTTACAGAAGTAAATATAACTGTTTCTCGTTCCTACTCATGGGTTCCCTAAGGATGAAAACCGAAGGCAGCTTTGGATACAGGCCTTGAAACGGAAAAACTTTAAGCCTTCGGCACATACGCGCCTTTTTGTATATACAAGTGAGATTATAATGAGGTAAGAGCACCTATAGTCGACACTTGAAGAGAATTTTTTTCTTCCTTCTAATACTATTAAATAAATGTAGGCTCCAAAATTATTTTCTGAAACTTCGAAGTCTCACCTTTGATCTAAAATATCATTTTTTTTAAACTGATAGTTTAAACTTTCGTAAAAATAGTAGGAACTGAACCTTTGAAGTGCACCTAAAATTGATACTCTAAAATGGACCTGCTCCTAAAGTCGACAATTTTGGCACCTATAGTTGACATAATTCCCATATCCCATTTTATTTTAGAAAGTGACTAGAGCTCAAAACGCGGCGAATCCAATATTTAAAGTTTTGACACGAGCCCACTCTTAGTGTTTAAAAGAATTTTTACGACATTTTACTTTAATTGATAGTTTATAGTAATTTCGTCCCGCTGCCCACCAGAGGGGCGTTCGATGTATTTGTTGGATTCTATAAATGATACTGTGGGCAAATCCAGGTCAAATGTAGTTCTGCCGTAATTTTTCGCTAATAAAAAAGAAAGCGTTTGACAGTCAGTTGAGAAATGTGGGTAAAATACGATACAAACATAGGATGGCAGACCGCTCATTTGAAATCCCGCCACGTTTTGCCAACAGTCACGTGGTTTACGTTGGAGCCACACCAGCCCTATAGCTTCTACACAGCAAGGCCAGTCTACTAGTATCTATGGTCGAAGGTCTGGAGTCAGTTTGGCACGGACCAGCAGTGCAGTCGGGACGCAGCAGCAGTGAAGTCGGGGACGCAGCGCCGGTGAGACACCGACAGCCACTGCTCGCCGACCACTGGCGAGCCACATGAACTGTCCCACGGAGGGAGATTGGAGTGGGACGATCGTTGGTTGGTCGTTCGGTTGATCGTCTCGGCGTCCGACGTATATTTGGTCCTTTCACCGTTTCCGGGCCTGGGCAGGGGGTTGTAACTCTAGTTGAGTCCTCATTTAACCTACTGTCGAGCCTCTACTGCAGGGCTTAACAACTGGCCGGTTTTGAGCGCGAGTACTCGCGTCTGCTCAGGCACGTGCTCGCGAGCAGGTGCAAGGTCGCGGAGTAGGGAGGGAGGGGAAAGCGCGCGCACGTTTGAATAGGGCCGCAGCGTGCCTATTGAATTCGCGCCGACTGTGTAACGTTTAAAGTCCTACGATCAGATCTAACAGTCACTTCGCTGGTTATGAATCATGTCAAGTCGCCGTTGTGTAACCCCAACCCTGCTTTCGCAGTCCAACCCCCATCGGGAGGAATTGTATCTGTTTACAGAAAAAGATGGTGTTGCAAAATGTTTAGTATGTCACAAAACGCTGAATTCTTTTAGGAAATTTAATTTGAAGCGACATTATATGTCGTACCACGCGAAAGACTACGCAAGTGGAAAATGTGATGGACCAGATCGTGCCCAGGAAGTTATTAATCTTAAAAGGAAGCTATCCGAAGAAGATCTGTATGACGAAGAAAAATCAACTGAGGCAGCTCTCAGAGTGAGCTACAAAATTGCTTTGTTTTTAGCAAAATCCCTGCGCCCCTTCACTGATGGCGATTTAATAAAATATGTTTGGTAGATGCAGCGAAACATTTGTGTCCATCTCAAGTTGAACAGTTTCGGATTGTGCCATTATCTGACATGACCATTATGTGTCGCATACAGGACATGGCAGACGACGTCCAGAGCCAGCTTGCAAATATCTATAAAGATTTTATGGCGTATTCTCTAGCTCTGGACGAAAGTATTGATATCACTGGAACAGCGCAGCTTTCCACATTTATTAGAGGTGTTAATAGAGATCTTCAGGTGAGGAAGCAGCTCCTCGATGTATTAGCCATGAAGAACACTACAACCGGAGGTGATATTTTAAGTGGTGTTGAAGAAAGTGTTGAAAATATAAGATTGTCGTGGAATTCTTTAGTTTCAGTGTCTACAGACGGTGCAGCAGCGATGACAGGGAAAAAATTAGGTTTCGTTGCACTGTTGAAGGAGAAAATGCAAAAACTGACCGTGCCGAATGAAATAAGGGGCGTTCACTGTGTGATCCACCAGGAAAACTTATGTGCAAAGAGTATCACTCTAAAAAATGTGATGAGTGTTGTTGTTCGTACAACAAATTATATATGGAAGCATGGGCTACAACACAGACAATTTAAAAGCTTTCTTGAGGATCTAGAAAGCCAGTATGGTAGCCTGCCTTATTACAGCGAGGTCCGCTGGGTTAGTCGTGGCGAATTATTAAATCGAATTTTTGCCTATTAGATGAGATAATATGTTCATGGAAATAAATAACATGTGTGTTCCTGAATTGAAAGAGCCTTCATGGAAATGTGATCTCGCGTTCTTAGAAGATTTAACTAGCCATCTGAATGCATTTAACATTTCACTACAAGGTAAAGACCTGCTAATTACTCATTTCGTAGATCGAATACGAGCTTTTAAAATGAAATTGACACTTTGAGTGAGTCAGCTGGAAACAGGAAATCTACCTCATTTTCCTAAATTATCATCCATGCAAGATGTTCACAAAGACTGTGAACGTTATTCACATAGTTTAGTTGCCCTTAAGGAAGAATTTGATCAACGCTTTCAAGATCTGACAGCACTAGACAGTGATTTTGATCTGTTCTCCTCTCCATATTCAGCGAATATTGAAGAGGCTCGTCCTGAGCTGCAACTAGAAATTATTGACCCGCAGAGTGACAGAGAATACAGAGACAAATTTCAGAACAAGAAAAACATTTTGGAATTTTACAGACACTTCCCTCAGGATAGATTTCCTCATTTGCACAAACTGGCGGCTACAATAATATCAATGTTCGGTTCCATGTATGTTTATGAATAACTGTTGTCTGCAATGAAATGTAACAAGACGCGCCTGAGAAACGCTTTGTCTGATCGAAATTTAAACTGCATGCTGCGCCTACGATGCACGAGAACAATTACTCCGAACATAGACGCAATTGTAAAGGGCAAAAAGTACAAGATAACAGAGAATCCCACACTTCAGTGACACCTTTTATTGTGTAACAGTTTACAAATTAATACGAATGTAGAGGCATACACTAAGCTAATAAAATTATGTGCCACGTGTACATTCTCCTTTATTTGTTTCATTTGCCGCAGTAATAATTCGTGAGTGATATCCCTGCAGCTGGCCGCGGATTTACATTGACTGGCGGCAGCTGTTGTGTGCCCCTCGTGACTCTCCCCACTCTCCACTCTGGTCCGGTATTGGGGGTAGCGTGCTCACGCTGCTCCGTGCTCGCGCCTTGCTGCTCACAGCTTGCTCCGCGAGCACGTATGTTGTGCAGCCCTGCTCTACGGCTTAAATTTCTTCGTTTGATCCTGGTTGTCGCTTTTGGGACATTCTCGCTAGTAACAACGTGTTTCTATTCAAGTCGGCTAAGATTCCAGCCGTCTTCCTGTGGAGTTTGACTTAATTTATTCCCTGTTATTGAAATTGACCAGCGGTATCTTCTGCCTTGTGGCCGTTGACGTTCCAGTTGCCTGCTCTGGTCGTTGACGTAATTTTCGGCAGTGTTGCTGTCCAGCGCGGCGTGTAGTTCGACAGCTGAGGTGTTGTTTGTCGTTGTGGGCGCTAATATTCTGTGTGTCGTTGTATTGAAATCTTGTGGTCGTTTTGCTGGTTGCCTGGAGCGGAACTGATATTGTTGATTGGTCGGTCGGCTGTCTGTCGGTTAAGAAGTCGTTGGACAGGCTGCCTGTCTCACCTAAACGGGCGTTAGTGTTACAATCCCAGGCCAAGCGTTGGAAATTCTGAGCACCGTTCCTTGTGTGTTACATAGTAATTTCCCTGTTTGGGTTTTAATTATTTGGTTGATGTGTTGCCTTCAGCCATATATCAATATCTCTTAAATTAATGTTCTTGTCTTGCCCTTAACACATCAGATTGTTATTCTTTTATATGGGGCCTTCAGCCGAATTTTACATTTTTAAAGACAAGGCCTTCTACCTTTTAAAATTGAAACTCTTTTTTCTAGGGTTTAAGCCGTTAAATTATTCTTGATGTGCGTCATTCAGCCGAGATTTAATATCTCTTAAATTAATGTTCTTGTTTTGCCCATAAGGCATAAGATTGTTATGCTTTTGTATGGGGCCTTCAGCCGAATTTTGGAAGAAATGTTTTAAGATAAGGCCTTCTGCCTTTTGATTAAAACCCTCCTTATTGCTTAGTGTGCGACCTCCAGCCAAGTTCCATTAAAATAAATTGCTAAGGCCTTTAGCCTGTTTAGATAGTAGATCTAAAAATATTCTTGGGTGAAACCTCCAGAAGAACCTTGTATTTCAATTTCTTGCTTACGCCTTGGTCTTGGATTTTGAGTGTGGCCATCAGCCGATCAAAAGTTAATCAAAGAATGTCGATTAAAGTTTTGAGTGTTTTGCATGCTTGTTGTAATATTGTGTGTTGATGAATAACGCTAGTATGTTGAGTGCAACTGACAGCAACGTATTTGGGCCCCTTTCCTCAATCTAATCCGCTCTGCCCTGCTAGCCCAGGCATTTCAAAGTCGTTGCTCGCGGTTCTCGTAGCTGGTGTTTCCAGGTGCCTTTGGAGTCCTTACCACATTCTGCACTCTCTCTCTCTCTCTCTCTCTCTCTCTCTCTCTCTCTCTCTCTCTCTCTCTCTGTGTGTGTGTGTGTGTGTGTGTGTGTGTGTGTGTGTGTGCGAGCGTGTGTGTTTTTGTGCGTGTACGTGCAGCGGCCACTGAAGCTTTAGTTGCTGTAACACTAAAATCTGCAGTTTAAAAAACCTTTCGGTGCCGTCGACATAACGTGGTAATGAGCAGCCTTTGGTGTATTTTAATCATTTGTCAGCGTATTTGACATACAGCTGTAAGACATTGTAATTAATTGTTGCTGAAACAAAATTAGTTCTAGTATATTATGCTTAACTCTGAAGTCACCATATTCACATTAACGTGTTCCTAAATGTCACGAGGAAAGTTGTCTAATCCTGAAATGAAAGGTGAGTGAATCTCTTAGAGGGTACCACCATATGTTCTTGACCCGATGTCAGGGGCTCTCTAAGAAAACCTCAAAATATTCCAGCCCCCTTGGAAGACCGAAAGTTCACTTACAGTACAGTGACTCGCATCAGAACTGAAACAATATAAAACAGGTCATTCAGTACATAGCCTTGAGTCAAATGGTTCAAATGGTTCTGAGCACTATGGGACTAAACATCTGTGGTCATCAGTCCCCTAGAACGTAGAACTACTTAAACCTAAATAACCTAAGGACATCACACACATCTATGCCCGAGGCAGGATTCGAACCTGCGACCGTAGTAGTCGCGCGGTAGCCTTGAGTCCCCTCCCAGCATTGTCCGTTACTCTTGCATACACTCAACAGGAAAGCAGTCTTGCCACGGATACTATAGCCTTCTCTGCTCAACTAACAATACAGCTATTGGCGATTTTATTTGTAGGAAAAATTAATTACAGCTTTCAGCAGTCAAATGCACACTCCTGAATGCATGGCATATGGACGTCCATCGTCATCGAATCGTGGCTGTAGTGTCAGAGTCTTATTGTTAAGAAACTTATTGTTGACAGCAGCCGAAGTAATGTACGTACGCCCCATGAGTGTACGACACATTTCTGTTATATTTTGAATAACCTGTTTCTATCTTAATGTAATCTGTTTTAATGTAACTCCTACTCACACGGAGAATGTGTGGCGCCTTTGTAGGTGGCCGCGAATATCGAATATATGGTCACGAGCCGTAAGGCGTCGAAGACCATCGTCCCTCAGAACAAGATCTCATATTATCCACGTGTTATTTCGTGATATCTTTATCGTAATTCGTAACTTTATCTAAGTGGAATTAGTTTTGTGTGGTGCTTATCGTAAAGGCTTGCTCAATTTAATCTATAAAGTTTATAACATCAGGGTTTATTAAAGAGTGAAAAGTAAAGAAGTAGTTACTTTGCAGTTGACTATCGAGAAGACGGAATTAAATTTTATCGGATGAATATGTTTCAAATGGCTCTAAGCACTATGGGACTTAACATCTGAGGTCGTCAGTGCCCTAGACTTAAAACTACTTAAACCTTACTAACCTAAGGACATGACACACATCCATGCCAGAGGCAGGACTCTAACCTGCGACCGTAGCAGCAGCGCGTTTCCGGACTGGAGCGCCTATAACCGCACGGCCACAGCGGCCGGCCTACAATATTGGAACTTACTAACAGAATCTCATTCGAAGTGATCGACGGATCGGAGTCAAAGATCTCGCTGTGGAACTGAAGTTCTAATAAGTTTGTGCACCGGAGAGGAGATCACAGAACACCATTGGACAGTTCTTCCTTATTCATCCTACAGCCCGGAATTTACACCTTCCGACTATCATCTGTTTGGACCAATGAAGGATGCACTCCGCAGAATACAGTACGAGGATAAGGGGGAGTTTACTGATGCATCAAGACGCTGGCAGCGACGTCAACCAATAGAGTGCTGTCATGAAGGTATACCGGCCCTCCCATTGAACTGAGATGGTTCAAAAATGGGATTTTGTAATGTTTCTGGTACTATATACACGAATAATTCATTACAGTATCATCAGCACTCAAATTCATGGTCCTGATTGGATGGCATGTGCACGTCCGCAGTCACCGAGTTGTGGGAGTTAGTAGTGTGAAGTCAGAAACTGAATATTCCGAAGCTCATTGTCCACAGCAGCCAACGTATCGTATGTACGACACATTTTTGTTACGTTTTGAATTAACTGCACGAATCTTATATTACTGCATCTTGCTCTTTTAATGTATCGGCTACTCCCGGGAAGAAGATGGACGCGCTGTATAATATATAGTCACGGACGGTAATGCGCCGAAAGCCATCGTCCCTCAGAGCAACGCTCTATGAATCGTTGCGTAATATATTTTTGATAATTGCTAGCCTTATGTTAATGCAATTAGTATTTTGTGGTGTTCATTTTACCATACGGGGTTGCTCATTCTACTGTACAAATTTTATTACATCAGTGTTTATTGAAGATTGAAAAATAAAGAAATTCCACCACTGACATGGAATGTATTGGCTTTTATGGATGTGTCGCAAGATAATTTTGTTGGAAGGACGTATTATAATTTTTTCAACACGCTTCAACCTAGAGAAGAGTCGTCAGACGAAACGCTGGTAAAATATTTAGGCAAAGAAGAATGTTGTTTAGTATTTCTATCCCTACATAGAGATTCTTAGCCGCTAGGCAGCAATTTAAGCGGGTACGGCTGACGACAGAGTTATTAGAAGTCGTCATCCCTTCTCTTTGTATCGTACCCTCTTTCCCTTCTCACGCTGTACACAGTCTAACTTGCAATCTAAAAATTTTAATTAATTTTACGTCAGCGTAAAATTGTGGTACACAGCAGAGAACATAGAACTTTGGTTGAGATTCTTTGCTGTGTAAATTGTCATTTGGTATTAAAAAACTGGAGGAGATAAAAATGAACAAGCAAAAATTATGAAGGTGACGGCAACACAGCGGGCGCTCAAACGCACCGGGAGGTTGATCAGCCGAGGGCCGGAATTCTGCCATCCGGTTTAGAGACCAAACTGTCCCACTTCCCCTGTCTGTGGTCAATGCGCCTACCAGCCACGAATACCGCTACTGCGTACGTTGCCCATCGCACACCGGTGCCATTCTGTATCACAATATTGATCACTCTGCATTACCTTCCTACCCCAACTCAACGACTACTAGATACAGATTTTTTTTAATCAAATGAAGAGTACATTATATTTTGCTCTCATCAGTTATATCTTCCCATTACAGTGTTAATCGGAGCTGTTAACAGGTTATTTCTTGAGATTTATTTCCACACCTTCGCAATATATGATCAACGGAGGTATTATCAAGAGATATAGATTGCTTCAAATTTATTCTGCAGCCTCTTTGCAAATGCAGGCGTATCGCAACCTAGCAGACACTGAAGTGCAAAACTTAAGGAAGGATGTTACTTTCGCATAATTCGTCACTGCGAAGTAACATAGCTCGAATAAATTAGGGCCATACGTACCAAGAATGGCTACAATGCAGTACAGAAGGCCACTCGGGGTAGCCGAACGGTCTAGGGGACCTTGCCACGGATCGCGCGGCTACCCCCGTCGGAGGTTCGAATCCTCCTTCGGGCATGAGTGTGTGTGTGTGTGTGTTAGCGTAAGTTAGTTTAAGTTAGATTAAGCAGTGTGTAAGCCTAGGGACCAGTGACCTTAGCAGTTTGGTCCCATAGGAACTTACCACAAATTTCCAAAAAACTACGGTACAGAAGGGAACACTCAGAATCATGCACTGAGACGAACGGAAATGACACTTTTTGTGGTGTGCGTACAGTAAGATCTTCAGTACACACACCATCAGATTATTTGACTTGTCGCTCTAATGAAGGAGGCGAGTGTCATCAATATGTCTCGTGGTCTTATCGTAGCGAGTTTATCTTCTGCCGTTAGGTCAGACGATAGAAATGCCACTTGCACGCTCAGAGTAGCAGATTGATGGTGATCAACTTTAAACAGAACTTGATTAATTTTCACATATTTATTAAAATAATAACAGACATAAAAATTACTTAACTTGGTTCTGGATGCTATTTACAATTGACAATCTAAAGTTCCTTTGGTATTGGTACGTTAATCTTATTCTCACATATATATCTGATACTTGACAAAAGTGTCTATACATTTATCTTCATGGCTATGTACAGGAATATGGTAATCTTATTAGGCGCAGACTTAGACTTGACTACAGACTGGTTCAGACAAATGTAGAACTCATACAGACTGGTACAGACTAACGCAGACTGACTAATCGGAGGTCTGTACACTCATTACCTCGCGCGTTCATGTATCACTGCGCGAGTGTGATCCGCGAGGAGAAAAGGTTCTACGTTAGCAGCAATCTCATTGGCTGCGTTACATATTAATACGCGGATCGGCGGAAGCAGAATTTGGTCCGTCTCTATCGCAGCGCCATCTCGTGCTGCGTAGACGGACGAGCGCTGCGCCTGCACTGTTGTGCTTAGCGGGGCGCGCTCTAGTGGGAAAGTTGTGTACGCGCTGACTACGCGGAACTATGTACACAATACTTTTATTCAAAGATTATCATTATACTGAGGTCAGTGAGATTAACGATGGTCCCCTAGAGGTTAAAAGAGCTGGAACATGGTTCATAAGAAGGTGTGTGACCACCACTATGGCCATGCATCCTCTGCAACATACTTAGGTAGTGGCTGGGTTGGTAAGGAGTTCTTGGGATAGGGCCTTCCGTTACTCCACGATAGCTGTTGACAATTGCTGGATGGTTGTAGTTCCATGTTGACGTTTTGCGGTACGTGTCCCAAGGCACGCACTCGATGGGATTTAAGTCGGCGCAATGGGCCGGGCACTGCATTGACCGAATATCCTTTTTTTCCAAGGACTCCTCTATGCGGTCGTGCATTGTGGTCCATAAAAATCAAATCATCGCCGAATACACCCGCATAAAAGACTCACATGGGGCAGGAGTACAGTCTCGCAATACCGTTCACCAGTGACTGTACCGTGTTCTAAGAAGTGGAGGTCAGTACGCTTATGCAACATTTTACGTCACATATACGTGGACCACCAAAACGATCCTGTTCGACAATGCTGAACGTACCCACATATGGTGAGAGGTGGGAACACGTAATGTACCTAGCAACTTTGTGCACATATAAACGTGTCGTGTGTGTGTGTGTGTGTGTGTGTGTGAGTGTGTGTGTGTGTGTGTGTGTGTGTGTGTGTGTGTGTGTGTGATGTTATGGCATTACGGATCCGGTTCTTCAACTCTTCCAGGTCCTGTGGGAGTGGTGGTACACAAACGTTTAACGAAACGCCACCGGAAGAAGTCAGAGGGTGTCAAATCCGGTGACCGTGGAGCCCAGCTGAGACATGCTAAGTCCCAAGATCCTTCACGACCAATCCAATGATTCGGTAGAGTGTCATTCAGATATTTACGCCCTTGGCGTCTCCAGTGAGGGGGTGCCACGTCTTGTTGAAAAATGAAGTTCTCTTCGTGCAGCCTCGGAAACAACCAGTTTTGTAACATAGCGAGATACTGCTGACCGTTAAACCTGTTTCCATCAAAGAAGAATGGGCCGTAAACAGATGATTGGAATATCGCACGAAACCCATCGACGTTGCTCGAATTTCGTACATGTTCAATGGCTGCATGTTGGTTCTGTAGGCCCCAAATTCTAACATCGTGTTTGTTTGCATGACTACTAACATGGAAAGTCTCTTCATCACTGAATACGATGACTTGCGCGGAAGTGTTATAATTGTTAGTAGCATCAAGAATCTCGTTATAAAATGCCACACGTTGGCTTTTGCCATCAGGACGCAGAACTTGTATCAACATTAACTTGTACGGCTTCATAACCAACTTACGTCTCAAAACACGTCATATTGTTGTTGCTGGCAGTTGCAACTTCCGACTGGCACGACAAGTTGATTTTGAAGGATTACGTTGGAAAGCAGTTTGAATTCGTGAAACATTTTCTTCGGGAACACGTGGGCGGCCAGGACTCTTTCCTTTGCGTACACATCCTGTATCTAGGAACTGTCGCTACTATTTGCGAATGTTCCACCTATCCGGAGGATCAATTTGGTACCTCAACCTGAAACGTCTTTCCACTGTAATCATGGAATTGCACTACGCAAACTCGAGAACACAAAATGACTTCTGTCGCGGAGTAGCCAATTTAAATATATAACGGTTACGAAGTAAAACAGATGACAACTGGCATCTAGCGGCTATTAATATAAACTGGACTATGTATTCGTTTCTCCAATAGCCGAGCCGAGGCGCAGTGATCGATAGTTTGAAACATCCTGTATTTGTAACACACGCATAAGTGGTCAAAAGATAGTTACAGAAAAATTCTTCTGAGATTTAGTTTGTATTAACTGGAGTGGTGCTTAGGGAGTTGGTGAAAGAATAATTATGGCTCAGACTGTACTGACTGTCATCACTTCAGAGTCCATTATTAGTTAAAATTATGCATGCTTTAGGGAATAGACTTTCAACTGTTATCTCAGAAATTATTGCTCCAGGCTCTGGCGTTCTTATCCAGTTAATCTCGTGGACTTTCCTGGGCATTCCTTCGGATGTTAACGTATTGCCGTACTTTCATTAGTAGACGATTACCCTGAACAACTCTGCTGCGTTTCTGTCAGGGAAAACACCTGCAGCTCTCTCGCGTAGCCAGTATAACTAATGCCAGTAGATAAGGGACCCAGCATAGGCTCGTGTGAATAGCAGAGATTTCGACCGCAGTACCAGGTGAGAGACAGATCTCCGGTACCTCTGCGAAAAACGACGTAATTTACATCCTGGACAAAACTCGCAGCCAGACGTAAGAACTCTGTCGTGTGCCAACTTCGCATCAGTACCCCACCCGCGGCTGTTAAGTTAAGCAGCGCGAATAAGGTCGCATCACTTGTCGTGTGGCGACGCTCGCTGAACTGGCAACGTAATCTCGTGCAGTGCAGACCAGCGCAAAGGCAGTGACGTATTTCTCTCAGGCAGCTGTTGCGGACGTAAACCCAGCAAATACAGGATAACGTGGCATTAAGTAGAATGAAATAACAGTTCCACTTCGCACGTACTTGAGATTTATTTACTGCAAAGTAACTAAATTCGTTTCACCCTGTGAACGTAAACAAGACAACAAACATTTTCCTGCGAATGTACTTGTCGCCAAGTATAGTGCTGTATGATCTACGATCTCTAAAAATAAAACAAAAATATATCCTCATTTTGATCGTCTAAATCTAAATTTCAATTTTACTCCTTTTAGATGATATTTGAGATAATCCTATGGATACTACTGAGTCTCAATTAAATGAAATTTTTGCACAAACCTTTTTCGAAGCGGACGAGTATCAGTAGAGGCGATATGAGCAAATATATCAGACGGATCATTGGTAGAATCCGAGATGAGTTAAAAAACTTTTAAATAGTCAAAGAGCCCGTGAACAACTTTCTTGAGTATTAGCTCACTGTCGGTGCCATAATTGTTGATTTAACTACCTGAATCATACTGCATACATCCTATGGACGTATGCAGTAAGTGGACTCTCTTATGTACGTGAGGAAACGTGAAGCATGCGCGTTTTATGTAGGTGACATCCAATAAATTGGTTTAATGAAGATTCTATAATTACATTGAGGATATTAATTTTATCCCAGAAGATTAGAGGTCAGCAGTCACGCACCATATAAGCAAGAGATATTGAAACGTCCCCTTAGAAAAATTATACACGACTGTGCTTAAACTGACACACAATATTTTTAGCGCAACGCAATCTGACTTTCAAAAATCCCTACAAAAGAATGGCCCTGACTAACATTAACCTATACGTTTCACAAATCGCTTACCTCACAAAAATCTTGGTTACTCGAACTACTGCAATACAGCGAGCGCCACTACTGCCAGCTAAATAAAAGATTCAAACTACGGAAGGCACTAACTACTAATAGGGATAGTTAGCAAATGAAAGATTTTAATAGAGAACAAACAATGTATTTATCTTAATATCATCAAAATTCATAATATATGTAATTTCAAAACTCCGCCATTTCCTTCCATACATCCACCACTGCCGGCGGCTCACCTCCAACTGCGCAACGCTACGCGCTGTTAACATCCAGCTGCCCAACACTACAATGGCAGACAACAATGCAAACTAGCCACAGACTGCACACAGCACAGCCAGTGATTTTCATACAGAGCGCTACGTAACGTTGCCAATAAGAAAACATGAACAGCCTACTTACAATATGACTGCATAAACTACAGAGAAATCGTGCTCCTGAACATCTGCTGTGAGATTCTCTTCATATCTATACCGAATAACATCCAGCGGTTTGCGGAAAAAAGTTGATGAATATCAGCGTAGTTTCAGATGGGGTCGTTCAACTCTGTCAGTTCACTGCGAAGACGTGGGGGCATAATGAGGACTTCCTGTGTGCTATTGATTTTAATAAGGTATACGACTGCAGTCACCGGGACATCCTGATGAATCGTTAATCGAGCTTTGGAATGCTTAAAAATTCCTCAGCCTAGTTAGTCTTACTGATTCAAAAGACAAAGCGTAGCTCTGGATCCAAGACACGGAGATCTTTAACGCAATCACTGGACTGAGACAAACCGATAATCGTCATCTTGCCTCTCGATAAAGATAATGAGCAAAGCTTTCTATAGGATTTTCTACGTAATAGATGTCGAAGGTGAGACGATCAAGCGTCTCACTTGCGATGATACAAGCAGAAATCAAACGTACGTCAATCTGTCACCTTTCTAAATCTCGCACTCCAAGGAATTTCAAAGTCCAGACGTAAATAAACACTGATATGACTGTGAAAAATAGGAGTGTTTTGGAAAACGGTTTAAATGTTCTTCAGGTTTCCGAAAGAAAAGTTTTAACAAACGAGACCGGATCACTGATGAATGAACTCTGCAGCCTGTGAACTGAATAACATCTACAACTATTGTAGGAGTGACGGAAACGAACAATTTGTTTCGGCAGGTCATGTCGTATGGGTGCGCAAACATCGATGGCCTTCGAAATTTCTGGATTCTATTCCCCGTAGATGATGGGCACGTGGTAGATCAAAGAGAAGATGGAGAGACGGCTTGCTGTCGATCAGCGTAGGGGATCACTGAAGGCAGAAAGCAGGAGACAGAAACCAGTAGATGAGGAGCCTTGTTGCTGCACAGTAACCTCTGGATCTGATCACGTAGAGAAATATCAATTCTATACGTCTCGATACATTAATTTTAAGGGTTTCACCTTAATTGAGCCTTTATCTTCAATACGTCACCCATATCACATTTAGTATCCTCTCAAATGCTGTTCTTGAAATAATATGAACAAAAGTGTTTGAATCCATTCCGTGCCAATGTTAAACTCTTGAAACGTTAGCAGACACTTTATTATATATCAATGAATTTGCATTGAATCATTAATTTACCATCTCCATAAAGATAATGCTTACTAAAAATAATTATTACCATGCTCATTTCATCAGTCGATCAGGGAAGCAGTTCCAAGTGACAATGGTGTTCAAAGTAACCTCCACCAGACACCATAAGTTACCTTGGGAAGTAGGGAGTAGAATCAGACATCAATTCAATATATTGAATCTGCCATTCCACGTAGGCCGAATTGTGAAATGAGCGACCTCTGCAAACTGGTAAGCTAGGAAGTTGAGAAAACTGGACAATGGAAATCCTTTTCTGGACTGATTTGGTGTAAAGGAGGCATTCTTCGGGCGATGCAAATGAAACTTATTCAGAGCTGTTTCGGTGGCATTGTATATAATGGAGGATGAAGCCTTTAAAAGTGTAGGCTACATTCCTCGACCTCATCACAAACATAGACGATAGAAATAACATGAGACCTCCTCTAAATGTGCTCTTTGATCCTTGGCCAACGAAAGAGAGGTCAGTGGGAAAATAATATAAAGTTATGAAAAGGACCAGAAAGGAGTAGCCGCCTATGACGCAGTTTACAGCATAGCAGTGCACGAGACTGCCGCTAGAATCCAACTATAAGCTCTCAGGGCACAAAAGGTGGACTGCTAGTTTGCATTAATAAACAGCGAGATAAGAAATTTATATGCAAAACAACCGCAGAGCACCACCGAGTCTTTCATACAGAGAGTATAAAGCCAGATGAACAATTCAGAGAAGCGAAAAGAGATCAAGTTGACAATCCTGCATTGTTCCACAGAATAACTTACCCACGACTTGTGCCATGTACGAGTATCTCATAGCCAGGTGAAGAGGAGAAAGGATTGGTTGTAGTAGGTTGTAAAAGAGTACGAAAAATTATTTTAGCTCCATAACGTACAAACCAATATCTTTCCACTGTCACGCATAATTTTCGTACCTAAATTTTTTTGGATAATAACTGTTGAGTGTGAACTACTATTGACATGATTTTGGTGAAAACGGTTCTAAAACTTTCTTATAGATTGTCTTTCGATTTTCCTTATAAAATTTCTATGGACGCTGATTAATCAGTCACCCCATCTTAAAGTTTTTCGGCAACTGTTCACTCGTCAAACAATAATGAGGAATCATTTATGAATAGTCGTAGTAGTTATGATTGTGCTGCAAATGGAGAGTACCCACCTTATGGCGCATAAAAAATACAAAACTTCAAATTAAAAGCATTATGGCCTTAATATCGTTTCATTTACTTCGCAGTTACATTTTCTCTCTCTCTCTTAAAATATGAATTTCATCTGTACGAAACTATATGCCTACATCACTGAGTAGGTCTGTTGCAGAATTCTGGAACATGTTTTATGATCGCGTACTATGACGTTTCTGGAGACCGAAAATCTCCTCTATAAGAATCAACGTGGATTACGAAAACAGCGATAGTATAGATCGCAGTCCTCACTGCTCGCCCACGACACCTAGGAAGCAACAGATACCGGCATCCATGTTGATGCTTCGTTCCACATCGCCACCTGATGAGTAATAGGTGAGGTTACGGATTATCAGACCAGCTGTGTAACTGCTCTGAACAATTCCTTAAATAATGAATATAGCATGTCATTCTTGACGGAGAGAAATCTTCAGGCGTAAAAGTAATTACTGACCGACCCCAAGACAGTGTTTTGGTACCATTATTGTATTATGAATAGTTTATACAAGCAACTAGCTACAGCTAGGTATTCAAAACAAAACAGTTTTTTACTACTTGCTGTATACATTAAAATTTACCCTTGACCAGTTTCAGGTATTTCAACCATCATCACAGCAGAAAAAATTATACATCTGTTAGATTAAAAATGACTGTTTCTCATATAAGACACATTAGCGTACCAAATATGTTATGTATGTATAGATTTATTCCAGTGATGATGGTTGTGTCACGCAGTCATCAATGGTGCACGAGCGGGCTTCGGCTCCGTAAGCTTCGTTGAATGCTTCGCACGCTGACAATTGTTGATGGTCCAGCACTGGAATCTCCTGTCATGCTGAACAATTCTCTCCAATCGTCGTTGATCTCGTTCTTGGAGGATATTTTTCTAGCCGCAGCATTGTCCGAGATTTGATGTTTTACAGGATTCGTGATATTCACGGTACACTCGTGAATTGGTCGTACGGGAAAATCCGAAATTCAGCGCTACCTCGAGATGCTATGCCCCATCGCTCGTGCGTCAACTATAACACCACGTCCAAACCCATTTAAACGTTGATAACCTGCCACTGTAGCAGCAGTAACCGGTCTAACAACTGTGCCAGACACTTGTTGTCTTATACTGGCGTTGCTGACGGCAGCGCCATATTCTGCCTGTTTACTTATCTCTGTACTTGAATACGCATGCCTCTACGAGATTCTTTGGCGCTTCAGTGTATTTCTGCCACGAGAGCGTAGCAGCGCGCTGTTAGGCAAGACAGTGACAGGCGCCGAAAAAGCATGTGTTGTGCTTGAAATGCATTCACATCAATCAACTGCGACAGATCAACAACACTTCAGAACCAAGTTTAACAAAGGTCTACCAAGTGTAACACTCCATTCGGCTATGGTATGCGCAGTTTAAAGCTTCAAGATGCCTCTGCAACGGGCAATCAACATACTGCAGCAGCTTATGCGGAACTGTTTTGCGAGAAACTCAGCTTCAGTGACGAAGCAGCACTTTTTGTGAATGGCACAACGAACAGCCACCATTTGCGAATCTGGAGGACAGAGAATCCGCAAGCTATCGTGCACAAAATCGATATTACCAAATGTTAATGTGTTTTGTATAGTGTTAAGGTTTGAAGTTTATTATCTCTTTTTCTTCTACAAAAAGTACGTTATAGGACGTGCTGGAAAACTGGGTCAGGCTACTACTTCAGACAGTGTTTCCTCCAACTGCGAAGATGGTGCTTCACCCCACTTGCATCATGATGCTCGTGAATTCTTGAACAGTGAGTTGAGAAACCGATGAATCGGCAGTGGTGAGGTTGATGGTCAGCAACTCATGTCCGTCTCTCCACGCTCTCATGATTCAGTCGCATGCGATAATTTTCATTGGGGGTTATGTGAAGGAGTCAGTGTTTACGCCGCTCCACCAACAAACCTACTTGATTTACGAAGTCGAATGAACAGTGCTTTTGAATATATGGATAGGGACATGCTACGTCGAACGTGAGAAGAACTTCTTTATCGACTTCATAACTCCCGAATCAGTAGTAGGGGGGGTGGAGAGGGGGTACGCATGCTGATCAACATGTGCGTGGAGATCCCTGTGACAATATGTCAAGTAATGTATGTACAGAAAATCTGTGAGATCGCTTCTATCACTTATAATAACCCTGTAGAGCAGACCCAAGCAAGACCAGCGCGTTTCGTTACACGATCATTTAGTCAGCCCAAAAGAGTCAATGCGATGCTCATCCGACTCCACGGCAAAATACTACGAGCCAAGCGTTCTGCATTATGGTGTGGTTCAGTGCTAAAATTCCGAGATCATACTTCTTAGAACAGCCATACATCATATTTCTTCTACCTATATACATCTCCCGGAAAGACGAGACTTGCCAACTTAGTTATTCCTACGGATCATTCACGATTGCAGCGTGAAGGAAGGGAGATTGCAGTGGTGTACAGAGGTTCCTCTGCCGTACACCTTATGGTGACTTTGGGAATATAGGTGCAAATGGGGATGGAGATGTACGAGAGGAGTTTAATAAGTAATCTAACCCTTTTTTCCCTCGCCAAATTTCGATTGAAAAAATGCGCCATTTCTTGTGGGACGCCGTTGAATATTCCCGTCTTACCCGCTATGGGGTTTTATGAAGTTTCGAAAATGGCGGCGCTATACGTAGCCTTCAAAATTGCGTCTGTAACGGAGACGCGTTCCAAGTAGAGAGCTGTTATTGAATTTATTTTGGCAGAAAACCAGAAGATAGCAGATATTCATAGGCTTTTGCTGAACGTCTAAGGACACCTGAATCGTTGGAAGAGGCGTCTATCGTCATCGGAACAAGATCGCACAGAGCTGTCCGATCTCATGCGTACCTGCCGGCCGTATGCAAAAAATGTTCTAGCCTCAGAAAATTAAAGAATCGGATTCAGCGTGATCGTTGCCACAATATTGCAAACGAACTTCTCCACGCCAACGCAAGGCCTCAGACAAGTCTGCGCACGCAAGAGAAGCTGACAATACTTCATCGGACTGTCTTTCCTCGTCCACCCCGGATTTCGCACCTTCCACTTCCCGTGTGTTTGAAAGCAGAATGTGAGTGATGGGAAGTTTTTGACGTAGCAAGACGTTAGCTGCAACGTGGATCATCAGAGTGGTACAATGCAGGCATACGGACGGTTTAAGTAAGGTATCATGAGGCCATCACATTCAACGGAGATTATGTTAAAAAAATAGGCTTTTGTAGCCACAAGAATGAGGAATAATATCGTGTGCTGGAATACTGAATAATACACTACTGGCCATTAAAATTGCTACACCAAGAAGAAATTCACATGATAAACGGGTATTCATTGGACAAATATATTATACTAGAACTGACATGTGATTACATTTACACGCAATCTGAGCACGTAGATCCTGAGAAATCAGTACCCAGAACAACCACCTCTGTCCGTAATAACGGCCTTGGTACGCCTGGGCATTGAGTCAAACGTAGCTTGGATGGCGTGTACAGGTACAGCTGCCCATGCAGCTTCAGCACGATACCACAGTTCATCAAGAGTAGTGACTGGCGTATTGTGACGAGCCATTTGCTCGACCACCATTGACCAGACGTTTCTAGTTTCTGAAGATTGTGCTGGCCAGGGCAGCAGTCGAACATTTTCTGTATCCAGTAAGGCCCGTACAGGACCTGCAACATGCGGTCGTGCATTATCCTGCGGAAATATAGGGTTTCGCAGGGATCGAATGAAGGGTGGAGCCACGGGTCGTAACACATCTGAAATGTAGCGTCCATTGTTCAAAGTGCCGTGAATGCGAACAACAGGTGACCGAGACGTGGAGCCAATGGCACCCCATTCCATCACGCCGGGTGATACGCCAGTATGGCGATGACGGATACACTTTTACAATGTGCGTTCACCGCGATGTCGCCAAACACGGATGCGACCATCGTGATGCTGTAAACAGAACCTGGATTCATCCGAAAAAATGACGTTTCGCCATTTGTGCACCCAGGTTTGTCGTTGAGTATGCCATCGCAGGTGCTCCTGTCTGTGATATAGCGTCAAGGGTAACCGCAGCCATAGTCTCCGAGCTGATAGTCCATGCTGCTGCAAACGTCGTCCAACTGTTCGTGCAGATGGTTGTTGTCTTGCAAACGTCCCCATCTGTTGACTCAGGGATCGAGACGTGGCTGCACGATCTGTTACAGCCATGCGGATAAGATGATAGTCATCTCGACTGGTAGTGATACAAGGCCTTTGGGAACCAGCACGGCGTTCCGCATTACCCTCCGGCACCCATCGATTCCATATTCTGCAAACAGTCATTGGATCCGACCAACGCGAGCAGCAATGTCAGGATACGATAAACCGCAATCGCGATAGGCTACAATCCGACCTTTATCGAAGTCGGAAACGTGATGGTACGCATTACTCCTCCTTACACGAGGCATCACAACAACGTTTCACCAGGCAACGCCGGTCATCTGCTGTTTGTGTATGAGAAATCTGTTGGAAACTTTCCTCATGTCAGCATGTTGTAGGTGTCGCCACCGGGCCAACCTTGTGTGAATGCTCTGAAAAGCTAATCATTTTCATATAAAGGATTTTCTTCCTGTCGGTTAAATTTCGCGTCTGTAGCACATTATCTTCGTCGTGTGGCAATTTAAATGGCCATTAGTGTACCAACCTGCTTACAGAATGAAAATGTATTGCATTTTTAAGAATTTTTAGCATATTGCAGCTCCGTCAGCAACTGTGAAAGACTAATATTTTGAAGGATCAGCTTCA
Source organism: Schistocerca cancellata (assembly GCF_023864275.1). Classification (NCBI taxonomy): domain Eukaryota; kingdom Metazoa; phylum Arthropoda; class Insecta; order Orthoptera; family Acrididae; genus Schistocerca; species Schistocerca cancellata. The sequence continues at coordinate 456,928,631 of NC_064633.1, forward strand.
GTTGCGAAAATTTTATGGTCTTTACCAGGTTTCGGCTAAATTAATCTAGCCTTCTTCAGAAGTATAATATTATTATAGCATGCCAGAGTAAGGCACAGTCAACCTTAAAATTAGAACCTATAGTACCGTGGTACGATGTAGAATTATTTGTTTCAATTTGACATGGTACCACGGTGTTGATTGTGCCTTACTATGGCATGTTATAGTAATTTTATGCTTCTGAAGAAGGCTAGATTAATTTAGCCGAAACCTGGTAAAGACCAGAAAATTTGCGCAACTGAGGCTGATCCTTCAAAATATTGCATTTTTCATTGAACGCTCTTCATACACACTAAATCGAAGCATCGTATGATTCGCAGATCCTGTAATGATTATGAGTTGGTAATTAACGGCGGCTAGCTGTGGAGGTGGACGTAGAGCTCTCGGGTACGGAGACGTGACCGGCAGCTCGCCTCCCACACGGCTGGAGACCGCATCCGGCGCTCGGCCTTCACCTCTGGCCGCAGCGTGCGGTGTCACGTGGGGCGACTAAAATATTTACAGCCAATTTGCGTGAGTCCCTCGCGAGACAGTGTGAGCTTCAGAGGTTTCTTCGGCTTCCGGAACGACCGGCACTCAGGTACGGCAAAGTTGCACAAGAAGTGACCCAGCTCCCGTCCGCACGCGTATAACGCCTCCGCTGAACGCCCCAGCACACGTCCTGCAGACGCAACACGCCCTCCTGTCTACGCACAGCGCCTCACTAATAACGATTACAACTTGATAATGGGAAAAGTAACTTGTGAATTTGATATCCGTGCAGATGTTATGCGAAGTTAAAATTTACTTCTTCCAGTAATTTCTTTAGTTGCGCTCTGTGTTGCAAATACTGCACGACAGAAAATTAAGTCTCCTGACAAGCGTCACTGTTATGGACGAGGAGTTATCCAAAAGTTCCCGGAATGTATAAATTAAATAAAAAGCACTCCGCCTTCAGGCAACTAGTGGCCTACCGGGACCATCCGGCCGCCGTGTCATTCTCAGTGGAGGATGGTGATAGGAGGGGCGTGGGGCCAGCACACCGCTCTCCCGGCCGTTATGATGGTATTATTGACCGAAGCCGCTACTATTCGGTCGAGTAGCTCTTCAATTGGCATCACGAGGCTGAGTGCACCCCGAAAAATGGCAACAGCGCATGGCGGCCTGGATGGTCACCCATCCAAGTTCCGACCACGCCCGACAGTGCTTAACTTCGGTGATCTCACGGGAACCGGTGTATCCACTGCGGCAAGGCCGTTGCCCCTATAAATTAAATAGGGTCATTTTACATCTGAGAACGTGGTTTTTAGGCGGTTTTTCACATCCTACTAGGTGAATACCGGGCTGGTCCCAACGTTCCGCCTCAGTTGCACGACTCGCAGACATTTGAAACACATTCCCACTATTTCGCGATTTACACTACACGCAGACAGCTGGGGTACACTAATTCTGTCCCGGGGGGTACGGGGTGGCGACAGGAAGGGCATCCGGCCACCCCTTCACATTAACCACGCCAATTCCGTACTTAACCCTGCCGGCCCTGCGCACAATTCGGAATAAAGGCGGTAGCAAAAGAAAGAAAGAAAAGGATTCTAAATCTAAGAAACGTAGACATTTTACACAAGGAAATAAAAGGGAACTTAATTTAGAACGTATTCTGATATCTTAAGGTGTTTTTATACATAGGTGTCATTCTTGTTCAAGAATTTGTCGTAGCTCTTCTCAATCCTTCGCAAACACAGTTGCCGCCAAGGTTACGGACGAGTCACTAACGTCGTCCTTCTGTTCCCCGTCAGTTCCGCAGTGGTTTTCTTCCAAAAAGTCCTTCATTTTACCAAGTCCGGTGTGTAAGGCGGACTGATAGTCAGTACCATATTCCGACTTGGATGTTACACAATCACTGTCATTTATACCACGATCGCCATTTTCACGTGCGTATTCTTATCATAGTAAATTTACACAATTGCCATTTTTCGGTGTAACAGGCTGATCAGATACAGTCTGAAAATCTTGTACAGATGTTTCAGGGTAAGCTGTGCTGAGAAATAATTAAAATAAATTTCGCTATGTACCGCTGTTACCGAGTTAAGCAGCATTTAAGTCAACCAATCAGGCAGAGACACTGTCGTCAAACGTGAGCTCCGTTTGTTTTTCTAAACAAGATACCGATGCAAAAATTGGCAAGGAACGGCAGTATGGATCGAAGCCCAGCCAAAGTTTGAGCAATCTCGTGCGATATAATCTACGCTATGATAACTGCTGACACTAATAGTATCCGGCGGGCAGCTTGAATTTGCGTCCGCAACAGCTTACCAACCTCAAAGATCTTCTGTTTCTCACCAAAATTTATACAAATATGTATTATTTTAATATGTAATCGCTGCCATAACAAAATAGGGTGATGCTATAAATGTACTAGGATAGGAACAGTGGACATCAGCAGTTTGAGGTATAAATGACAGTACCTGTATAACATGCAGTCTTGCATGTCTTGCAGTAACCTTGTGGCAGTGCTACCTGATATGAGAAAACTTACATAAGGCACATTTTCAAAAATTTCGTCAACGCAGCAGACCGTGGCCAAGCGTTACCTTGATGAACAACAGTGCCTCTGGGAAACAACTCACGCCATTAGTTTAGAACAGTGCGGCGTAGTCGCTGGAAGCGTCTGATAGTAAGCCGTTGCATTAATTGTCTCTCCTGCGGGCATAAAATAGTTAAGTAGGACCCCCTCAGATCCCAAAACAATGTGGTGACGAATTGTTTGGTACACAGAAGTATTTGGTTTTTATTGATTTTTTTGGGGCCTGTGAATGACGCCGACCCATTGACTGCTTTTGGACTTTAATACGAAGCAATGGTATAGTCACCTGTAACGATGTGGTTCAAAATTTCTCGCCATTATTGTCGTGTTGCATGAAAAAAGCAGCGCTCATTCGATGTTTTGCGCTCATGTGTCAAAAGCTGACGAATCGAACGGAATGGGTTTCTATACGTCATATCACCCCTAGCCGTCTGATAGAGAACTGATCGTAAAATTTCAGGAAGTACAAGCTCAGTCAATCATGAATCAAAGGTCAATCCTGTTTAATTTTTTCATCTGCCAATGGAGTTTGTCAGTGACAAATAAAGCATGATCTTTTTTTTTGTCATCAGTCTACTGACTGGTTTGATGCGGCCCGCCACGAATTCCTTTCCTGTGCTAACCACTTCATCTCAGAGTAGCACTTGCAACCTACGTCCTCAATTATTTGCTTGACGTATTCCAATCTCTGTCTTCCTCTACAGTTTTTGCCCTCTACAGCTCCCTCTGGTACCATGGACGTCATTCCCTCATGTCTTAGCAGATGTCCTATCATCATGTCCCTTCTCCTTATCAGTGTTTTCCACATATTCCTTTCCTCTCCGATTCTGCGTAGAACCTCCTCATTCCTTACCTTAGCAGTCCACCTAATTTTCAACATTCGTCTATAGCACCACATCTCAAATGCTTCGATTCTCTTCTGTTCCGGTTTTCCCACAGTCCATGTTTCACTACTATACAATGCTGTACTCCAGACGTACTTCCTCAGAAATTTCTTCCTCAGATTAAGGCCGGTATTTGATATTAGTAGACTTCTCTTGGTCAGAAATACCTTTTTTGCCATAGCGAGTCTGCTTTTGATGTCCTCCTTGCTCCGTCCGTCATTGGTTATTTTACTGCCTAGGTAGCAAAATTCCTTAACTTCATTGACTTCGTGACCATCAATCCTGATGTTAAGTTTCTCGCTGTTCTCATTTCTACTACTTCTCATTACCTTCGTCTTTCTCCGATTTACTCTCAAACCATACTGTGTACTCATTAGACTGTTCATTCCGTTCAGCAGATCATTTAATTCTTCTTCACTTTCACTCAGGATAGCAATGTCATCAGCGAATCGTATCATTGATATCCTTTCACCTTGTATTTTAATTCCACTCCTGAACCTTTCTTTTATTTCCATCATTGCTTCCTCGATGTACAGATTGAAGAGTAGGGTCGATGGGCTACAGCCTTGTCTTACACCCTTCTTAATACGACCACTTCGTTCCTGATCATCCACTCTTATTATTCCCTCTGGGTTGTTGTACATATTGTATATGACCCGTCTCTCCCTATAGCTTACCCCTACCACGTCCAAGCTTTTGTCATTCCACGCCCCGACGTGTAGAACGTTATCCTTTCGTTGATTATTCAATATTTTTCTAATGGTAACCTCCCCCTTGGTAGTCCCCTCCCGGAGATCCGAATGGGGGACTATTCCGGAATCTTTTGCCAATGGAGAGATCATCATTACACTTCTTCAATTACAGGCCACATGTCCTGTGGATACACGTTACGTGTCTTTAACGCAGTGGTTTCCATTGCCTTCTGCATCCTCATGTCGTTGGGGCAATTTCCCATCCCTAGGACAAGAGAGTGCCCTGAACCTCTATCCGCGCCTCCGCCCTCTTTGACAAGGCCGTTGGCAGAATGAGGCTGACTTCTTATGCCGGAAGTCTTCGGCCGCCAATGCTGATTATTTATCAAAATTTAGGGAGTGGCGGTGATCGAACCCGAAGACGTTTTGATTATGAATCAAAGACGCTACCTCTAGACCACGGACCTTTATTCATCGTTATTATGCGTTCGTCTGCCATTAAAGATGCTGAGGTATTTACAGACTTTAGATACATCCGTAACATTTACATCAACAACCTTTGTCTAGCTTTAAATGCCGATCGTGTGGGCTTTCATTGCATTCAGAAACGGCATTACACTACGAAACTCACAGTTGATGGAATCTTGATGGAATTCTTAATTTCGTCGCACGTTTTAAAAACGCACAAATAAGTAATAAACGAGCGTTTGTAACACTTATATCGATTACAAACCGGTTTATATTATCTAACTGTGTATCTGCAATTATGGTGTATTCTGTGTCTTTTAGTCTGCTAGATCTGTGGTAAGAAAATTAGAGTTTTGTGATGTGTATTTGAAAAAAGAAATGGATATGTTGAAATGATAAATTATTATGAGTATGTTCATAAAAATAATGTGTTTATTGAAAGCTGGTTCATGCTTAGGACACTTGTATTTCTAACGTGTAAAAGCTGTAGGGAAGTCCCTCTGCAACTAATGTGGCATGATAGGATTTAAAAGGTGGTTTTGGTGGTTGAACTGAGTGACCCCTTTGTGTGAACGGTACGCAGTATGTGGCAAGGCGTAGCACGGTACACTTCGACTGTGCTAAGAGAGGCAACTGGAAGCTTCTTTATAAAGGATTTGCCTTGGATGTGGATCTGGCTACTGTTTGGTATTCTCAGCATAAAGGAATGGATCTAACATGTTGAAAATCCGACACCAAGAAGACATTTTATAGAGTTTTCGAACATCAAGAGCCGTGAGTACAGTTCGCCGACATGTAGCTTGCCACTAGTCTTCACCATTGCTTCACAAACTTCAAACATTCACTAATGTATACGGGAATGGACCAGTTATTTGTGTGTTGTTTGAATATTACTCACAAAAATATAAATTCGTGTCTGGAACGATATTTTATATCCTGACCACGAACCTATGCAGGGCCCTCACCTAAGTGCTACTTACGCCGAGTGTCCTGATTTAAATGAAGGATTCTTACATTCAAGTGTTTAAAAGTGATTTTTTGTCCAATGTAAAATTAGCAGTAAAAGTTAAAGTTAAAGCCACGAAAGTGAAGTTGGATAAGCTTTTGGTAAAGTATCCTTAGTTTATTACAAAATATAGTTTTGTAGGCTTACAGTGCAAGAGTTTGTAAATATTATTGTCTAAAATACCTGCTTCACAGGTGATAAAAAGGCAAATAAGTTAAGATCATTTTCAAAATTAGTGTGGTTTTGATTCCTATCTTGAATGGTTCCTTTTTTAAGATAATTAAGCCCAGTGTTGTATTTTACTGTCGTGCAGAGTAAATTATGAACTACTCAAAGTGAAGTGAATGACTAGCTTTTTGGAAATAGTCTTTTCTACTGTAGTAATCGAAGAGCGTTGACTAGTGAATCAACGCTATTTTATGGGTCCCCATCATATTCTCCACGTATTAGGGAACAACTGACTTGTTACTGTTGCTAAGGAAAACTGATATATGTAAAAAAATGGCTCTGAGCACTATGGGACTCAACATCTGAGGTCATCAGTCCCCTAGAACTTAGAACTACTTAAACCTAACTAACCTAAGGACACCACACACATCCATGCCCGAGGCAGGATTCGAACCTGCGACCGTAGCAGTCACGCGGTTCCGGACTGAAGCGCCTAGAACTGCACGGCCACCGAGGACGGCTGATATATGTAGAGGAGCTTAAACAGTGTCTTTATGATACTATTCTTCTTATTTGTTTTTTCATGTCAGTTAAGATAAAAGCCCCTCAGGTCCTAATTTAGTTCTGCACTTCATGCAGTAACATTTCAGCATTTGATTAAGTAATGCTCTCGAGTGTATCTGTCACTAGTATGAGCCTGGTGCAAATTTACTTCCTATAATTTACTGGTGTGTGCGTTATTGGTAACTGCTGCTACATACAGTTCTGAGTACACTGTGTCAGATTGTATCCGGTTTGCTATTCAAAGGGAAATCTCAACGAAAGTAACTTCAACAACCACTATTCAATTTTCTTGAACATATACTTCCAAATTAATGTGCCTAATTGGGCTGGCAAACATTCATTCTTTTATTCATTTGTGATTTTATCACTTTCATAACTCCCAGCATTAAATTCGGTTTGGTTTTTCTGTTAGTTTCACCAAATTCCAAAATTATAGTCCGATACGTTTGTCCGTTAGACATAAGCGCGGTCAATCTTATGAATCCTCTCAGTGGGTAACATGAGCGTGTTTCACATTATAATGATACACGTGAGTGTTATATGTGGCTTTTCCCGTGAAAGGACTAAAGGTTCAGTTGTTAGGGACGAGTGACATATACGCTAGTAGCTCTAAGCACTATGAGACTTAATATCTGAGGTCATCAGTCCCCTAGACTTAGAACTACTTATACCTAACTACCCTAAGGACATCACACACATCCATGCCCGAGGCATGATTCAAACCTGCGACCGTAGCAGCAGCGCGGTTCCGGACTGAAGCGCCTAGAACCGCTCGGCCACAGGGGCCGGCTTATACGCTAGTGTTATAGGTTCTTCCTCGCAGCCAAAAATTTGAAAGGTCCATGGCACGATGGGTACATTAGATAAATAGGTATTTACTCTTAGAAACACCCTCGTAGGTCTTATCTAGATCTTATTCTTCACAATCACATTCAAAATAGTCACCTACAGAGCGAATACACAGATCACGATGTTTACATCACTTTTAAAGTGCATTCTGGAATCATACTTTCCGATTCTCTCCATTGTGTCAGAGGTTCGTCCCTTCAACTTGATTTTCATCTTTTCTAAGAGAAAAATGTCGCATGGAGTTAAGTCTCATGTTTAGTGGGGATGGGGCGACCATTGTAGTCTTGTTTTTAGTCGAAAACTAAACAATGCAAGCCGTCTGTGATCGTCGATTGTCATAGTGGTTTGCCAGTCATTGGAAGGGCTATTTTATGTTGACGTTTCCTCCTGAAGTCTCCTCTTAATCGTCTTAAAATAACTTGATACGACTCTTATTGACGATCTAATCAGAGGAGCGAACTCTTTAGGAACAATTTTGTCAGTATAAAAAGAAAATGTAGGACGTAAGGCTACTCTTGACCTTCGTGCCTGTTTTGTCCGAAGTGAAAAGGACTCTTGCATTGCTATGACTGACGCTTAGTTGCAGCCATAAATCAAACTATTGTCACCATTGACAGTCTTTGAATGAACGTTTTATTCGTCTTGAAGCTGTTAATGTTCCCTGCAGACTTCTACCCGTTGTTGCTTAAGATCGTCTTTAAGCAACCACAGTAAAATATTTTCCGCAATACTTACTTTCAGTTCATTTCAAAGAGTACTTTTTACCTTGATTTTTTTACCAAGGTTTGCATTGAATTTAGGTAGTGTGTTTAGAATTTTGCAGAATCAGATCCCGAACTATCTAAATATTTTAGTGTATCATGCCACTTGATGGCGTACTGGAACATTCATTTTCAGTTGATGTTCGCTCGGTTTGAAACGTTTTGCCGACTTTCTGTCTGGCCTGAGGAGTTGATTCCAAAAGCTTCCTTCCTTATCTGGTGCGTTTCTGCAGCAAATGTCTAGAGTGGCACGTGGCTCTACTATATCAGCCATCGCAAAACTACGAGCCCAGGGAAACGTCAGTGGTAATACGCGCAGCAACAGCCATCCAACTATCCTACTTCTTGCCACGTACCAAACTGCTTTAAGAAAGTGTATGGGTACTTAAGTGGAATCATGACTGTTTTCATGCAAAATTCAAATATCAGGAACATTCCAATATTGAATATTGAAGATCAACTTTTTGTATGATATAAAGTGCATTAAAAATGGCTCTGAGCACTATGGGACTTAACTTCTGAGGTCATCATTCTACTAGAACTTGGAACTACGTAAACCTAACTAACCTAAGGACATCACACACATCAATGCCCGAGGCAGGATTCGAACCTGCGACGTAGCGGTCGCGCGGTTCCAGACTGTAGCCACCCCGGCCGGAAAAGTCCATTCCTTTAACTAAATTTTGGGTCAATGTCCCATAAATATAACACGTACTATTTAGTACCAGTCATCCCTTTATCCATTTTGCTAGTACATTTTCTTCGAAATTTAAGAATAACTGTGTCGTCAGCAATTTTCTTCGTCATTCGGACATGTCCGAAAGAAGAGACACCATATCCATATAAGTACATAGTTCTGGCAATACCGACCATGACCTCCTTCTTCTGCGCGGATGCACACATATTCCCCGAACTCTTACGGGACTTGATGACAATGTCTTCCACGAGAAATTAGTGTGTTGGGGTGGGACACTACGAATGTAGTGTGTGGACATACAACGTGAGAATGTGGGTCTCGCGGGAGGCGTGTGCGAAATAGTCCCTGCAGTCGCACTATCCTCTGTGCCCTCGGTGGCTCAGTTCGGTAGAGCGTCTGTCATGTAAGCAGGAGATCCCGGGTTCTAGTCCCGATCGGGGCACACATTTTCACCTGATCCCGTTGATATATATCAACGCCCGTCAGCAGCTGAAGGTATTTATATAATTCTAATTTCGTTCTTGGAATCTGGTCAAATATGCAAAAGGGAAGAGCACTGGTCGACCACGCTCTTCTGCCGAAAATGTCGAGCATATCCGAGATGCGCTCACACGAGCCGTCAGGAGTTCAACAAGACGAGCAGCCAAGGAATTTCAGTTTCCTTAAACAATTGTGTAGCATGTTATGAAACGATACCTGCTTATGAAGCCTTACACTTTGCAGTTACTGCTGCAACTGCGGCCCAGTGAACGTAACAGAAGGTAGGAATTTTGCATTTCAATTCTCCAGGTTATGGCAGAGATTGACTCATTTTTCGGACAAATCGACGTTTCATCTGGGTAAAGTAAAGCGACATAGTGTAAGAATTTGGGGGTCACAAAATCCTGACGACGTCGTCGGACATGTAAGAGACTCACCAAGGCGAAATGTGATTTATGCCATTCATTTTCTGCGGTGGAAACTGTGATAGGAGTGTCGTACCTGGACATTTTGTAAAATTGGTTATTTCCTCAACTTCACGAGGATTCCTACAATTTCATTTTTATGCCTGACGGCGCCTCGCCTCAGTTTTACCCGGATGTGCGGCGTTATCTTAACAACACCATCGCACGTTGGACTGGAAGGCGTGGGCAACAAGACATTGTACATTGCTTTAGGCCTCCCAGGTCACCAGACCCACCCCGTGTGATTTCGTTTCTCTGTGTGGGTTACATAAAAGACAAAGTCTCTGTCCGGGCTATATCACCTACTCTGCAAGAACCGAGAAATCGAAATGTTGAGGCTGTCGATTCAATAAACAGGGACATATTGATTCGTATGGGGAGTAAAGTGGACTACCGTTTCGATATTTCTCGAGCAACGCATTGTGTTAATTTTGAGTGTATAGCATAGTATCGGTGGAAACATAAAACTTTGAACCTTCGCCTATTCAGTGACATGCGCAATAGCTACTCTGTAACAAACAACTGAATTCATTCTTTTTGAATCAGCCCTCCACTAAAAAAAAACACCCTCCACTAAAATGTTAAAAAGAGAAGAGTTGTGGACGCACAATGGAACATGGTCTCCAAATAACAGTATTACTTGTCGAAAGGTGTCAATAAAAATAGTTTTGTACGCGATACTGGCTACAAAATGTTTCACTAAAGTTATGATCTTTCTCGTGCTAAGGAATCGCAAACAGTCGTGAAATTCTTTACTCTCTTTCCTCGCACATACGGTAATTCGATACTCTGTCACGTAAAAATGTATTCTGTGAAGTAAACGACTGAGCTGCGTGCGACATGAGCTCAGTCAACTTTTCCGATCATCTCAAAATTTGGTGTTTGTTTATTTTTCATTACTGTGCGGTTTGTCGGGTCGCTATTGGCTCGCACCGCTATACCTTTGAGAGAGAACTTTTTTATGGCACGTATGCGTCGATGCTGAGTTTCGGCATTACCATTTTATTGTAAATCACTGTTCAGCCATTGATATTACCGCGGGGTGCAGCTTCATGGCTATATGTCTGTATACAAAGGAGAGAAATCTCTACCATGTGCAGTTCGTCTGCTAGGTATTTTTCATATTAAAATTAGTGACTCCCTCAAAATTTTCACTACCGGAATCAAATGAATTGAACTCCTGTGTAGGAAATGAATTTTTTTCTGAACCATTTAACAAACAGAGCATTTTCTGCTTCCGTTTCTAGTCTCTTGTAGGTCGGCTGGATTTGTTTCGTTTTCTTGTTCCCCTTTTATTGACTGACTGTGCCGGCCGATTTGGACGAGCGGTTCTAGGCGCTTCAGTTTGGAACCCCCCGACCGCTACGGTCGCAGATTCGAATCATTCTTTGGGCATGGATGTATGTGATGTCCTTAGGTTAGTTAGGAGGTTTGAATCCTGCTTCGGGCATGGATGTGTGTGATGTCCTTAGGTTAGTTAGGTTTAAGTAGTTCTACGTTCCAGGGGACTGATGACCTCAGATGTTAAGTCCCATACTGCTCAGAGCCATTTGAACCATTTCCCTGATGGCCCTGATTACTTCAGATTAATTAAATGAAAAATAAATATAACTTCTGTTAATTTCGGATCTGTAAAATATGAGACGGGTACACATAATAATAAATTCTCTTATTGCAAAAGAATGCCTATCATCAAATTTGTACCCGTTTTACTTTCCTCGCTCTGGATCACAGTTACATTTATAGTAATTATGTTGCCTTTTTCTAATACCAAGAATGTTGTCGGACGCAAAAAGCAACTGCTAAATCAATAACGTCTCCAGTTCCCAAGTAATCGAAAACAACTGCGAAAAGGAAGGTGATAGGTCCGAATTGTTCAGTATCAAACTACGGTAGCGTGTCGTCGTGTGCCAGATAGACATACTACCTACAGCTCGGAGTTCTCAGGGCCCAGAAACCGTTCATTCACTACAAATGCAAGATAAGCTTATCCTGCAGCCGCAGTGGTGGAACGATACACGTGCCCACGCAAAAATTCCTGATACACTACAGTAGCTCTCGCTCGGCTACTGATGTTTATCGAACGGAAAGATAACAGGAACGCACTGCCACCGGTACGATAGCAAAAACTCTGACCGACAAATCGGCGACAGCAAGAACGAGCGATGTGAGTGGCATTTGTGTTAACAGCGTGCTGTATTTCCACTAGAGATGGTTTTGTCTACAAAGGACACATTTGTACCCCTCTCTCATCTGCGAACACACATGGGAAATAGAATTTAGTGTATGATACTCAGCTGGTACTGACTGTAGTTTATGTTACTGGATAAAGAGTAGAAAATGAAAGAAAAGGGGAAAATTCCTTTAAATGAACGTAAAAACTTCGTGTTTGTCCTCTTCTTTCGAAGACATGGTTTAAACAGCGTTCTCCCCTACCTTATACTCTAACGCCGGAAATGCATATCCTCCTATTTCCATCTGCTGCACTATAAATTATTTTTCCTTATTTTGTTACCTGAAGGTATGACATATCTGTGTCTTTATATATTGTAATTGTTTTACTGTTTTTATATAAATATATATATATATGCATTTATGTTGATTTGTTTTGTGAATATTATTTGTATTTTACGCTGGGTCTGGCCTAGGAAAAACTATGCTATCGAACGATTACATCGATAGGTCGTGTGGAGAACCAAAGTGTTTAGGATCTTTGGTAGTGTTAACTCTGTCGCGTGGAGCGCGGGCAGAGGGAGAGTCTGGCTGGGGTGGTGCAGTGGAGCAGGTGTGGCGCTCCCGCGAGTTGCCGCGCTTTTGGGGTTGGGCAGCATGTAATTGCGCTCGACTTGCTATAATAGTTTCTGACACGGTGTCGCGGACGGGAAGCATTAGCTGGCGCACATCAAGAGCCCGTTTCGCCTGGTGACCGTGTCGAGAAGAAGGCGCGCCAACATCCAGCTTCTGCGACAGCGACGGCCGACAATGAGTGACTGTCGCCACCTCCTCGATCGACGGCTTCAAACCTTCAATCAAGCAACAAGGAAGACTGGAAGCACGTTAAGTTTTAGAACTGTATGGCAGACCTCAGCTATTCAAACTGATCCATTTTCATAACTAAATGACAGCAACGTAGCATGAACCTTTGTTGCCCATTGTCCCAATTGCATTACCAAGCAGGGTCCCTTCCTATTCCGGAATGAACCCGAGTGTCGTTGAAATTCATACGCCAGCATCATTCGATTTCACTGCTTTAATTTCAAAGTTCAGTTAAGGTATTCATAGCTGCCTACAATATTTAGATTACACAAGCACAAATTAAGAGTGCGAGTTTTGTTATCTATTTTAGCTTACCTGTGACGGCAGCTCAGCTTGGTACGTACTAAATTTTACTATTGTTAATTGTTCAGAATCATTTAATTCAAGTTCAAAGTTAAATCTCTTATTTCTAAATTGCGTAGATTCAAGTAGCTTTTGAAATGATTGTTGAGGTAGTCCAAGACTAACCGTATCTTACTGAATTTCGATGTGCTTCAGAAAGAAAGCCAACTATTAACTTTAGTCACTAAATTAACTTTCGATTTTCCGGTTTTATTAATTCTTTTGCTAAATTAAGTCAGAGTGTGGCGTAATTTATTACTTCTGACAAACTTTCAGTTTTCACACTACACGTGTCAACCTTCAGTTGCCACGCTTCTAGTGCTAATTATATGTGTAATAACATGTCTTTTTCAGTTACTACAGTAATTGTCCTTAGGACTGGCGACCGTAATTTCCCCCAAATCTCAAATATCTAATTAGCGCAAATTAATTGTTAACGTAACGACCGCACGTTTACTTTCTTTATTAACTTTACACCTTTTCAAAATTAATTTTCACCAGTTTCATTTGCATTTTTCCTTTCATTTAGATGTAACCCTTTCCTCCCTCTTTACTGACAGATTAACTTCGGTGACGATTGCTTTGCCCAAATTTCCATTAGGTACACGCGGTTTAATTTTTCACTGTCATTAAGGTCGATAAGTGAGCGGGAGGTTACAATACTATGCAAGCCTCTTCATATATGCACTACAACTTTAACCTCTGAACCCCCTCCCGCGGCACTCAGGCACACACACACACACACACACACACACACACACACACGCGCGCGCGCGCGCGCGCACATTTCACTACCAAACTGAAGATTACTTCATTCCTCAGGATGTTTAGAAAGAAGCGACCAGGTATTTTTAGTCGGTTTGGCCAATAAACGCCTTTTTTTATCAAATTATGTTCAGCACCTTCTCGTTAGCAAACTCATATAACCATACAATCCCCAGAATTCTTCTGCTGCGCCAGATTTAAAAAGATTCCTTACTTCTCTGAAATTGTTAATTTGTTGTGTAGGTTAAGGTCACACAAACAAACACATTTTGAAAATACTTCCTAACTTTTCAATTTATGCCTGATGTCAAAACATTTTCTCTACTTCGGAAATGCTTCGATTACTATTTCCAGTTTGCATTTCATATCCTAACAACTTCGATCACAACACATACAAGTACAAAGGGATGTCATAGGAGGTCGCCGGCCAGGGTGGCCGAGCGGTTCTAGGCGCTACAGTCTGGAACCGCTCGACCGCTACGGTTGCAGGTTGGAATCCTGCCTCGGGCATGGATGTGTGTGATGTCCTTCGGTTAGTTAGGTTTAAGTAGTTCTACGTTCTAGGGGACTGATGACTTTAGAAGTTAAGTCCCATAGAGCTCAGAGCCATTTGAACCATAGGGGGTCATTACACGTCTCCTCCCCAAAAAAACTAAACCCTTTTCCATTTCTGAGATACAAAGTTTTCGAAAAGAGCTGCGTGATAACACTCAAATAACTATTTAAATAAAAATGAAATTTTAATATAATATTTTCAAATCGGACGGATTCATAACCTTATACTGTACCCAAAATTTGTGACTATGAGGTTTTAATACCTATGACAATACTTATGAGTTTCGTAACAAAACCCTGCGGAGCATGCATGCATGCATGCATCTTATACGTATTGTCGTAGTTATTAAAATTTACGAGCACTGATGGTGCGGATTATCTATATAGGGGTAAGAATCTGTATGGGACTAGAAAGAACTTTTCCGTACGTTTTATTCGGATTTACAAACGAGTTATATGAAAAGTTTATTTTTGTTTTAACAATATGTTAAAATGTGTTAAACTGGCTTCTTTTCGTGATTAGAGTCAAAGTGATAGGCCGGGAAGGCTATTTGTGCTATTAATCTGAGTAACTAGTAGCTCATCTACGTTCTACACTCACTGAAATTGTAATCCAGTGTCTGTGCTCTTTGGCATATTCATGTAAACTCGGGAAGAGGCAATAAAATTACACCAAAGTACCAACCCACAAGCTCGTTTCTTTACTTGTAGCCTGATACCCGAATCCTCCTGTACTTTCTCCAACCATAGAGGCCTGACAAATCTCTGCCAGACCCTGTCACCGACTTATTGCCTTGCAAGAAGAATTTCGCGTGCCAAAGAATCGGTAGACAGGAAAAATCCCACATCACTTCTTATTCGACTGTGGGATTCACATAGGTATATTGCGATCCCGTCCGGTTTCGATTACCCCTTCTCTTGCCGCTCAGCGATGGAGGCCAGAGCCACGACACCCAACACAGAAATTATGTAGTTTTCTTGCGATGGCTGAAGAAAACATTTCATATACGTTGCCATCCAGAATTGTTCGTAAAAAGATTTCGGGGGTAGCATAAAGGGCAGCAAAGAAACCACTACTTCACTTTGGTCGTGATTCTTACGATCGAAAACTACAGTTAGCAGCTTGATGAGTAAGAGGACGACGTTCTTGGAAACTTTTGGCACTGAAGACACCGTCCCCCTCTTCCTCCAGGGACCATTCATCCCTTCTCTAAGGACATCGCAGGCCATCAACGCATTGAATGTGACCACAGATTTTTGGTCTGGTGTATAGAGTGGAACCACTACGGACTCTTAATAACCTTTCGGCGAAATGTAAACGCGACCCGAAGAGGAAAGAGTACTTAGGTTTTCTTCAGGCATCCTGCTCTCGCGACCTCCTGCGGCGTGATCGAAGAGGGGTGTCAATTGACACAATCGTGAATAAAACAGAAAAGGATCCCTCTAGCACCACCCAGTTCGGTAACACCCTCGCCGCCATTCGTCTGGCTTTGTTGAGCACCTTAGAAATTTGCGTGTGCGGAAAAACTTGTGACGAGAGCCCCAGGTGCTTGCAGGTAGGCTACACTACCGCTCTTGCGCCTGTTGTAGTAGGCCGTCCTGAAACACAGGGGTGCAGGCACCTGTAACTTAGAGGTCTGTGATCAAATGCATTTTCAAAGTGCTCTACAGAGGAGATGCCGAACTGTGTGGTCTTAGAATGACCATTTTCCGTTTTATTCATGCATGGGTCAATGACCTCTGTGATCATGTCACAGTAGGGCACGAACAGGAGGCTGAAACCAGTTATCAAATTCTGATTGCGTTCATATTTTGCCGAATGGTTTTCAACGGTCCCTAGTGGGTCCATCCTGTACATCAGAGCAGGAACTGCGGTCGCACTGCACTCCACAGGTGTTGCGACCCAAGACGTCTGTAGGGAAGCGTTGATGCTGCCGGGAGTATCAGCAGTTTCAAAGCTTGCCAAGAACTTCATACTGTCACTATTCGTATTGTGAACTGTTACTTTCGACAATGTCCAAAACGAAAGGGGTGATTTTCATTGACACCTTTCACGCTACCCATAAGGCTATTTCGTGTCTGTTCTGGGTGGCGTTGTGTATGAAATGTTTTCCTTGGACACCCGTAAGAAAACTGCATGGTTTTAGCGCTAGGCGTCGCTATTCTGACCTCCATTGCAGAGAAGGCAAAAGAAGGTGGTGAAATGCGTGTAAGAGTGGCTTTGATGATCCTCTCGTCATGTGACACGTCCGAGGTGACTTTGGGCTTAATTCTGTTGAAATTTGCTGCGAATGTGGAATAATTAGCCCATCTTACCAATCAAATGAACACCTGAGCTCTGGCGTTTTTTTTTTTTTTTCGCTTGAGTCGACAGCTTTGAAGCTACGCCGAGACTTATGGTAACGTAGTAGGGCGTCACATTTTTACATCATTGCAGAGATAAGTTGTAGGGACGTTTTAGCAGAATCTATTCTGTCGCAATAGGACAAATTACGGAGTTTGGAAAAAGTGATCCCTTAATTATGTACTGCAACGTATTGAAAAGTGTATCCTTGATATCAGCGTAGCTGCTGCACCCCATATCACTATCGGTCCGATTTATACACTCGTATCTAGATCATCATTCATTGATTCCACCATCCTTTCAGATACAGTTTCCTGGAGCAATTCACCCCGAT
The DNA here is from genome assembly GCF_023864275.1 of Schistocerca cancellata. Taxonomy (NCBI): domain Eukaryota; kingdom Metazoa; phylum Arthropoda; class Insecta; order Orthoptera; family Acrididae; genus Schistocerca; species Schistocerca cancellata. Next base: position 456,945,642 of record NC_064633.1, read on the forward strand.
GTATGTGTCCAACCATTCTACAGTTATGATATAAACTACCGACCATTAAAATTGCTACACCAAGAAGAAATGCAGATGATAAACGGGTATTCATTGGACAAATATATTATACTAGAATTGACATGTGATTACCTTTTCACGCAATTTGGGTGCATAGATCCTGAGAAATCAGTACCCAGAACAAACACCTCTGGCCGTAATAACGGCCTTGCTGCGCCTGGGCATTGAGTTAAACAGAGCTTGGACGGCGTCTACAGCTACAGCTGCCCAAGCAGCTTCAACACGATACCAAAGTTCATCAAGAGTAGTGACCGGCGTATTGTGACGAGCGAGTTGCACGAACACCATTGACCAGACATTTTCAATTGGTGAGAGATCTGGAGAATGTGCTGGCCAGGGCAGCAGTCGGACATTTTCTGTATCCAGATAGGCCTGTACAGGACCTGCAACATGCGGTCGTGCATTATCCTGCTGAAATGTAGGGTTTCGCAGGAATCGAATGAAGGATAGAGCCACGGCTCGTAACACATCTGAAATGTAACGTCCACTGTTCAAAGTGCCATCAATGCGAACAAGAGATGACCGAGACTTGTAACCACTGGCACCCCATACCATCACGCCGGGTGATAGGCCTGTATGGCGATAACGAACAACACTTCCAGTGTACGTTCACCGCGATGTCACCAAACACGGATGCGACCATGATGATGCTGTAAACAGAACCTGGATTCATCCGAAAAAATGACGTTTTGCCATTCGTGCAACCAGGTTCGTCGTTGAGTACACCATCGCAGGCGCTCCTGTCTGTGATGTAGCGTCAAGGGTTACCGGAGCCATCTTCTCCGAGCTGATAGCCCATGCTGCTGGAAACGTCGTCGAACTGTTCGTGCAGATGCTTGATGTCTTGCCAAACGTCCCCATCTGTTGACCCAGGGATCGAGACGTGGCTGCACGATCCGTTACAACTATGCTGATAAGATGCCTGTCATCTCGACTGCTAGTGATACGAGGCGGTTGGGATCCAGCACGGCGTTCCGTATTACCCTCTTGAACCCACCGATTCCATATTTTGCCAACAGTCATTGAATCTCGACCAACGCGGGCAGCAATGTCGCGATACGGTAAACCGCAATCTCGATAGGCTACAATCCGAACTTTATCAAAGCTGGAAACGTGATGATACGCATTTCTCTTCCTTACACGAGGCATCACAACAACGTTTCACCAGGCAACGCCGGTCAATTGCTGTTTGTGCATGAGAAATCGGTTGGAAACTTTCCTCTTGTCAGCACGTTGTAGGTGTCACCACCGGCGCGAACCTTATGTGAAAGCTCTGAAAAGCTAATCGTTTGCATATCACAGCATCTTCTTCCTGTCGGTTAAATTTCTCGTCTGTAGCACGTCATCTTTGTGGTGTATCAATTTTAATAGCCAGTAGTGTATAATATTACGGATGAGGAATTTTATAATCTTATTTCGCTTTTTGTCTTACTAATGTAGTCGAAAAAGTATTAACCAAGCTCTATAGATGTGATACCCATTTATTAGTTTAATCTTCGTAGTTGTGTGTGGGTAAAAGCATCACTGCAGCAGAGATGCTAAAGACAGCAAAGTCCACCTCGCGCTGTGGTGTAAAACTTACTTCGCTAACGGCAGCTCCAGACAGCCGTCTCAGAATTTTGGCCGATGATACTGAGAGAGTTGCAGCTGGATGTGTGTGGAGTGCGGAGCAACAGGCTGGCACTGCAGGCAGTATCCGCGACAGCCCGGCCCTTAGCTGCGCCCTGCGAGATGCACAAAGGGCCGTCCAGGCAGCGGACCCTCCACTTGGAGGTGGGACTCGGCACAGCACAGCCCTGCGGCCCTTGTCCATTCCCTCCACCCCTCTCTCCCCATTCCCCAGCCCCTCCTGCCGCCAGCGCCAAACTTGCTCAGGACGCGTCACTCTGTTCCACTGCTTACCTTCCTCCGCCTTCCGATACTCGCGTCCCTAGGCACTCCGCCAAGTTGGCCCCTCCTTGCCACTTGTGCAGAGCCGGACTGCCTCTCTCGGCGAGCGCCGAAGCCGGAATCTCGCACTTCCACGTGCCGAGGGCTTCCGCAGAGCCACTTAGCACAGCTTCTGTATCCTTTTTACAGCAACGACACGTGTACTAGTGGCGCGATGTCTTACCAGAGCTTTCGTTGTGTAACTTTGGTCTATCTCTTAATGTAAGTGTGCGGTAAGTAGAAAATCACCAGATTGTAGAATCACTGATATAATTTACACAGTTTTACTTTTTCACAAGTAATTGAAACTCTGTCATAACTGACATCATCGGGTGACAGAGATGAACGATGTGGTGTATTTATAAAACTTTCATAACTTTTTTGTATAAAATTTTATAAATGTCTCGATACGCAATAATACATTGATTTAAAGCTGATGACTAGTTTCGGTCCGTAGACAACCATCTTCAGATCAGTAAAAATAATGACGAACAGAAAAATCACTTTAGATTAATATGTATTTTAGATTATTCAAAAAAATGGTTCAAATCGTTCGGAGCACTATGGGACTTAACATCTGTGGTCATCAGTCCGCTAGAACTTAGAACTACTTAAACCTAACTAACCTAAGGACATCACGCACATCCATGCCCAAGGCAAGATTCGAACCTGCGACCGTAGCAGTCGCGCGGTTCCGGACTGCGCGCCTAGAACCGCGAGACCACCGCGGCCGGCTTTAGATTATTCAAGAACATTCATTACTTCAGAGCAATAAAAGCAAAGTCGTAGTGCAGCCTCGGCATATTAAATATTCAAACAACATTATACATACAAAGTATATATTTTTAGTAGTAACGTTGACCTTATTCAGTGATAACCTAATTTGATTCGAACAAGTCAGAGTTTGTACTTGAAACACCAAAGACTTAGCTAAGGGGTCTCTCGAAAATCCTAGAAATCAACAATGATGCCTTAGAGGTAGATATTTATGAGAATATAAGTTTGTTAGTGTCTACACCCCTGGGAATATACGCGGACATCCATAACATATCTAGAACAACTGACATTAAAGAGACTAAAAACAGATATAAATTTGTTAGTTCAATCACTATATTGGGTAAACAATCACATCAAAAAAAAGATTTGCATCACTTTGGTTCCGGGAGTTCCGGAGCCTGTACAGAGATCAACATAAACATCATTTCAGCCCTTTTTATTGCTCATAAAAACCACACATTGCATATTGTACCACCATAGAGCGAGACCTTCAGAGGTGGTGGTCCAGATTACTCTACACACCGGTACCTCTAACACCAAGTATCACGTGCTGTTGCATTGACGCATGCCCTTATTCGTCGTGGCATACTATCCACAAGTTTATCAAGTCCAGATTGTCCCTCTCCTCAACGGCAATTCGGCGTCGATCCCTCATAGTGGTTGGTGGGTCGTGTCGTCCATAAACAGACCTTTTCAATCTATCCCAGGTATGTTCGATACGGTTCATGTCATGAGAACATGTTGGCCACTCTAGTCGAGCGGTGTCATCATCCTGCAGGAAGTCATTCACAAGACGTGCATGTTGAGCGTTCGAATTGTCATCCTTGAAGACGAATGCCTGGCCAATATGCTGCCAATATCATTGCGCTGTCGGTCGGAGGATGGCATTCGCGTATCGTACAGCCGTTACCGCGACTTACGTGACCACCAGCTGCGTACCTTAGCCCCACATCGTACAACCCCAAAACAGCAGTGAACCTCCACCTAGTTGCACTCGCTGCACAGTGTGTCTAAGGCGTTCAGCCTGACCGGGACGCCTCCAAACGTCTCTTACGATTGCCTGGTTGGAGGCATATGCGACACTCCTCGGTGAAGAGTACGTGATACAAATCCTCAGCGGTCCATTTGGTATGCTGTTGGGCCCATCTGTACCGCGCTGCATGGTGTCGTGGTTGCAAAGATAGACCTCGCCATGAATATCGGGAGTGAAGTTGCGCATCATATAGTCTATTGCGCACAGTTTGAGTCGTAACATGACATTCTGTGGCTGCACGAAAAGCATTATTCAACATGTTGGCGTTGCTGTCAGGGTTCCTCCGAGCCATAATCCGTACGTAGCTGTCATCCACTGCAGTAGCAGCCCTTGGGCGGCTTGAGCGAGGCATGTCAACGACAGTTCCTTTCTCTCTGTATCTTCTCCATGCCCGAATAACATCGCTTTGGTTTACTCCGAGACACCTGGACACTTCCCTTTTTTGAGAGCCCTTCCTGACACAAAGTGACAATTCAGACGCGATCGAAACGCGGTATTCAACTACAGACAACGTGAGTCTTGTATCTCCTTCATGGTGGAATGACTGGAACTGATGGGCTGTCAGACCTCCTCCGTGTAACAGGCCCCTGCTCGTGAATAGTTGTTTATATATTTGGGCGGGTTTGTAATGGTTCAAATGGCTTTAAGCACTATGGGACTTAACATCTGAAGTCATCAGTCGCCTAGACTTAGAACTACTTAAACCCGACTAACCTAAGGACATCACACACATCCATGCCCGAGGCAGGATTGGAACCTGCGACCGTAGCAGCTGCGTGGTTCCGGATGGAAGTTTCTAGAACTGCTCGGCCACAGTGGCCGGCTGGGCGGGTACCGTTTTCATATGATGTCCATTATACGTTTTCCCACCTGATGATACCAGCGTATAAGGTTCCTAAGAGTACACATGCCGTCAATCTATAATCAATACCCAGCACGTTTCAGATTTTGCTACGAACATGGTAGTCTATAACTGTTTAATGTCTAAAATCTTAAAACGCATCTAGTCTGCTATTTTTATTTCCTATGTTCTGTTGGAAGCTCCCTGCGTCTACAGATGGAATGAAATAATGGAGCAGTTGACTTGTTGGACTCGCAGTTGAGTATTGTTCTGTCACAACTGATTTTGCAGACAGGTATGTTGGGATCCCAGGTCTTTTTAGTTCAATCTCGTAGCACCATAGACTATGGCACACAGCCTGATACCGTGTTTCTTTCGCAAGGTATGCGATTCAGGTCTGCGTTGTCTTTTTTTATATTTAAATAACAGATTATCGAGTACTGAGCCAGATATGGGGCTGGATTGAATGTGTCATTACTGTGGTCTAGTGGATAACGTCGGAATTTTTTGTCACTACGAAAGTTGCGATAACATCAAATTGTAACTATTTAAAGACTTGCACATCGACTGTTGGTGCTATCTGTAAGATAGCAATGAACATATATAAACGTAACGTAGTGTGGATAAAGCAGCGAAGAACAGCTGTAAACATTGACTACCGTAAATTATCTGGGAGTAACCTTCTGAGTGACCTAAAGCAGACTTATGACATACAACTGGTTACAGTAAAAGCGCAGGCCAGGCCGAGATTTAGAGGAAGTATCTTCAGGAAATGTAATTTATCCACAAGGCAGCTTAGAAAATACCCAATCGAGTGTTGCTCCGGTGTCTCATCAGTCTGGGAAGCTTACCAGATTGGATTGATAGAAGGTATAGACAAGAGACAACCAAGAGCGGTAAATTTCACTATGGGGCGTTCACAAAGCGCGAGAGCGTTAGCCAACACTGGTGGAGGGTGCTGCAAGAGAGGAAATGTGTATCACTAGAGGTTTACTGCTGAGATTCCGGGAGTATAAATTCCAAGAAGAAGTGGGCAATTTACTAGCTGATAAGAGCTCGTTTTGTGCCTCAGCGAGTTAATATAACATAAACCTCTAGTCAAGTGAGTTCGTCTAAATTGTGGGACATGAGTTATCACCTTCTGACGAAGTAGCGAACCTGTGTCGAACATAATGGTTCCTCAGACAAGTGCCATGATGTCGTGTCTCAGTAGAGGCCAAGCACACCTTGTTGTTGTTGTGGTCATCAGTCCTGAGACTTGTTTGATGCAGCTCTCCATACTACTCTATCCTGTGCAAGCTTCTTCATCTCCCAGTACTTACTGCAACCTACATCCTTCTGAATCTGCTTGGAAGCACACCTTAGCATGTGACATTCAATATGCAGGGAGTTTTCTCGCTGTGGCCGTCACTAAGGACATTGGTTTCGTCGAGATAGCGACAGGAGAGACCTTTACTAGAGACAGCGTAAAAAGGTCTGTGACATCTCAAAGTACTTTCAGATGCTAAGCGCACACCTCTGCAGGCGAAACCAGTAGCCGTCAGAACCGTGAAAACAATGAGGCGTTGCAATAGAGACATTTACAAAATGGCATTACGTTATAGGTTGTGGTAGACCCATGAATCTGCTGCGCACAGCCGACTGTCATTGTCAGGGATTAACCTAACGCCAACTCAGCTATAGGGGAGCGAAACAGGTGGCTCACCTGGGGCCCTAGTCCTTATTTTCCATCATCTTGCCGATTCGCCACACGAATGCACCGAACAGTCTTGCTTTCGAAGGGGAGCCCCAACTTTATTCTGTAAGCATGCCAAACGGTCCTGTCGACCCGAGACGCTGTTGTTAGTTCTCCTCGCGCCATCCAGTCAAAAGTTCAAAATAGTTCAAATGGCTCTAATCACTATGGTACTAAACATCTGAGGTCATAAATACACTAGACTATTTTTTTTTTTTTTTTTTTTTTGGTCATCAGTCTGCTGACTGGTTTGATGCGGCCCGCCACGAATTCCTTTCCTGTGCTAGCCTCTTCATCTCAGAGTAGCACTTGCAACCTACGTCCTCAATTATTTGCTTGACGTATTCCAATCTCTGTCTTCCTCTACAGTTTTTGCCCTCTACAGCTCCCTCTAGTACCATGGAAGTCATTCCCTCATGTCTGAGCAGATGTCCTATCATCCTGTCCCTTCTCCTTATCAGTGTTTTCCACATATAGAACCTCCTCATTCCTTACCTTATTAGTCCACCTAATTCTCAACATTCGTCTATAGCACCAGATCTCAAATGCTTCGATTCTCTTCTGTTCCGGTTTTCCCACAGTCCATGTTTCACCACCATACAATGCTGTACTCCAGACGTACATCCTCAGAAATTTCTTCCTCAAATTAAGGCCGGTATTTGATATTAGTAGACTTCTCTTGGTCAGAAATGCCTTTTTTGCCATAGCGAGTCTGCTTTTGATGTCCTCCTTGCTCCGCCCGTCATTGGTTATTTTACTGCAGAGGTAGCAGAATTCCTTAACTTCATTGACTTCGTGGCCATCAATCCTGATGTTAAGTTTCTCGCTGTTCTCATTTCTACTACTTCTCATTACCTTCGTCTTTCTCCGATTTACTCTCAAACCATACTGTGTACTCATTGGACTGTTCATTCCGTTCAGCAGATCATTTAATTCTTCTTCACTTTCACTCAGGATAGCAATGTCATCAGCGAATCGTATCACTGATATCCTTTCACTTTGTATTTTAATTCCACTCCTGAACCTTTCTTTTATTTCCATCATTGCTTCCTCGATTGAAGAGTAGGGGCGAAAGGCTACAGCCTTGTCTTACACCCTTCTTAATACGACCACTTCGTTCCTGATCGTCCACTCTTATTATTCCCTCTTGGTTTTTGTACATATTGTATATGACCCGTCTCTCCCTAAAGCTTACCCATACATTTTTCAGAATCTCGAACAGCTTGCACCATTTTATATTGTCGAACGCTTTTTCCAGGTCGACAAATCCTATGACAGTGACTTGATTTTTCTTTAGCCTTGCTTCTATTACTAGCCGTAACGTCAGAATTGCGTCTCTCGTCCCTTTACTTTTCCTAAAGCCAAAATGATCGTCACCTAGCGCATTCTCAATTTTCTTTTCCATTCTTCTGTATATTATTCTTGTAAGCAGCTTCGATGCATGAGCTGTTAAGCTGATTGTGCGATAATTCTCGCACTTGTCAGCTCTTGCCGTCTTCGGAATTGTGTGGATGATGCTTTTCCGAAAGTCAGATGGTATATCGCCAGACTCATATATTCTACACACCAAAGTGAATAGTCGCTTTGTTGCCACTTCCCCCCCTGATTTTAGAAATTCTGGTGGAATGTTATCTATCCCTTCTGCCTTATTTGACCGTAAGTCCACCAAAGCTATTTGAAATTCCGATTCTAATACTGGATCCCCTATCTCTTCTAAATCGACTCCTGTTTCTTCTTCTATTACATCAGACAAATTTTCATCCTCATAGAGGCTTTCAATGTATTATTTCCACCTATCTGCTCTCTCCTCTGCATTTAACAGTGGAATTCCCGTTGCACTCTTAATGTTACCACCGTTGCTTTTAATGTCACCAAAGGTTGTTTTGACTTTCCTGTATGCTGAGTCTGTCCTTCCGACAATCATATATTTTTCGATGTCTTCACATTTCTCCTGCAGCCATTTCGTCCTAGCTTCCCTGCACTTCCTATTTATTTCATTCCTTAGCGACTTGTATTTCTGTATTCCTGATTTTTCCGGAACATGTTTGTACTTCCTCCTTTCATCAATCAACTGAAGTATTTTTTCTGTTACCCATGGTTTCTTCGCAGCTACCTTCTTTGTACCTATGTTTTCCTTCCCAACTTCTGTGATGGCCCTTCTTAGAGATGTCCATTCCTTTTCAACTGTACTGCCTACTGCGCTATTCCTTATTGCTGTATCTATAGCGTTAGAGAACTACAAACGTATCTCGTCATTCCTTAGTACTTCCGTATCCCACTTCTTTGCGTATAGATTCTTCCTGACTAATGTCTCGAACTTCAGCCTACTCTTCATCACTACTATATTGTGATCTGAGTCTATATCTGCTCCTGGGTACGCCTTAAATCCAGTATCTGATTTCGGAATCTCTGTCTGACCATGATGTAATCTAATTGAAATCTACCCGTATCTCCCGGCCTTTTACAAGTATACCTCCTCCTCTTGTGATTTTTGAACAGGGTATTGTTGCAGAACTCAATTAGCCTTTCTCCTCTTTCATTCCTTGTCCCAAGCCCATATTCTCCTGTAACCTTTTCTTCTACTCCTTCACCTACAACTGCATTCCAGTCGCCCATGACTATTAGATTTTCGTCCCCCTTTACATACTGCATTACCCTTTCAATATCCTCATACACTTTCTCTATCTGTTCATCTTCAGCTTGCGACGTCGGCATGTATACCTGAACTATCGTTGTCGGTGTTGGTCTGCTGTCGATTCTGATTAGAACAACCCGGTCACTCAACTGTTCACTGTAACACACCCTCTGCCCTACCTTCCTATTCATAACGAATCCTACACCTGTTACACCATTTTCTGCTGCTGTTGATATTACCCGATACTCAACTGACCAGAAATCCTTGTCTTCCTTCCACTTCACTTCACTGACCCCTACTATATCTAGATTGAACCTTTGCATTTCCCTTTTCAGATTTTCTAGTTTCCCTACCACGTTCAAGCTTCTGACATTCCACGCCCCGACTCGTAGAACGTTATTCTTTCGTAGATTATTCAATCTTTTTCTCATGGTAACCTCCCCCTTGGCAGTCCCCTCCCGGAGATCCGAATGGGGGACTATTCCGGAATCTTTAGCCAATGGAGAGATCATCAAGACACTTCTTCAATCACAGGCCACATGTCCTGTGGATACACGTTACGTGTCTTTAATGCAGTGGTTTCCGTTGCCTTCTGCATCCTCATGTCGTTGATCATTGCTGATTCTTCCGCCTTTAGGGGCAATTTCCCACCCCTAGGACAAGAGAGTGCCCTGAACCTCCATACGCTCCTCCGCCCTCTTTGACAAGGCCGTTGGCAGAATGGGGCTGACTTCTTATGCCGGAAGTCTTCGGCCGCCAATGCTGATTATTAATCAAAATTTAGGCAGTGGCGGTGATCGAACCCGGGACAGACAACGTTTTGATTATGAATCAAAGACGCTACCCCTAGACCACGGGTCGATGACCCACTAGATATAGAACTACTTAAACCTTACTAACCTAAGGACATCACACACATCCATGCCCGAGGCAGGATTCGAATCTGCGACCGTAGCAGCTGCGTGGTTCAGGACTGAAGTTCCTAGAACTACTCGGCCACAGCGACTGGCTGGGCGGGTTTAGTGACATCTCTGAACAGTCAAAGGGACTGTGTCTGTGATACAATATCCACTGTCAACGTCTATCTTCTGAAGTTTTGGGAACCAGGGTGATGCAAACCATTTTTTGATGTGTGTAATAACACAGAAGAAATTCTGTATTTACCTTATACACTGACTAGCCAAAGAAAGTGGAAATTGAATCCGTGACACGCAGAAGTGCAGCAACACGACGTGGAATGGACTAACGAGTGAAGTACTGCTGGAGGGAACTGACACCATGAAACCTGCATGGTTGTCCATAAATCCGTAAGAGTACGAGGGGGTGGAGATCTCTACTGAGCAGCACGTCGCAAGGCAGCCCAGATATGCTCAATAATTTTCATGTCTGGGGAGTCTAGTGACCAACGGAAGGGTTTATACTCAGAAGAAGCTTCCTGGAGCTACTGTGTAGCAATTATGGTCGTGTGCAATGTCTCATGGTCCTGCTGGAATTGTCCAAGTCCGTCGGAAAGCACAATGGACATGAAAGGATGCAGTTGATCAGACAGAATGCTTACGTATGCGTCACATGTCAGAGGTGTATCAAGAGGTATCAGGCGTCCCACATCGATCTAGCTGCACACGCCCCACTCTCGAACAATGCCCAGGGAAAACAAATATTTAAATACTCTGATTTCTCTTATTTTATGACGATGAGCGTTTCCCTCTTTGTAGGTCGGCGCCAACCAAATATTTTCACATTCGGAAATTTGGAGATTGAAATTTCACGAGGAGATCCTGCTACAACCAGAAAACTCTTTTGTTTAATGATTGCCACCCCACTTCGCGTATCATGTCCGTCTCACACTCTCCCCTATTTCGCTGTAATACAACACGAGCTACCGTTCTCTAAACTTTTTGGACGCCCTCGGTCAGTCCTATCCCATGCGGATCTGACACCACACAGAAATACTCCAGAAGAGGGGGACAGGTGTATTATATGCAGTATCTTTAGTAGACCTGCTACATTTTCTGAGTGTTGAGTCAATAAATAGCAGTCTTTGGTTGGCTTTGTGCACGTTATCGATGTGATCGTTCCAACTTCAGTTATTCGTAATTGTAATCCCTTAAGTATGTAGTAACAGTTATAGGCTTTAGATTTGTTTGATTTTTCTTGTAACCGAAATTTAACGAATTCCTTTTAGTACTCTTGTGATTGACTTCACATTTTTCGTTAATGAAAGTCAGTTCCCACTTTTCGCACCATACATGTCTTGCCTAAATCATTTTGCAGTAGGTTTTGATCGTGTGATGCATTTAAAGGGTGGTAAATGACAGCTTCATCTGCAAATATCTAAGTTGGCCTCTTAGATCATTTATGTTGATCAGAAACATCAGAGATCCTATAACACTTGCTTGGGGACCCCAGATATTACTTCTGTATTCCTCTATGGCTTCCCATCAATTACTACGAACTCTGACATTTCTGACAGGAAATAACGAAGCCATCCACGCAATGAAACCAAAGGAAGCAATGAAATCAGTAATTTCACAGCAGTAAGTTAATTGAGATACATAAATATTCCACATTAAGCACTGCCTGATGGTATATTCAGACAATTTAGTGCAACTCAGTAAATCAGAGCGGCGTTTAAGCTGGGGGTTTAACTGTGGGGTAAACAACACAAAGCACAGACACTCAACAACAAACCCCTGCCGTCACCACTAACCAAACCGACCAGGACACTCCAGGCACTGCTCTGAAGGATAAGAGCCTGTGTTGAACGACAACAGACGTCATAAGAGAAGCTTCAGCTTACGCTTGCGAGGACGTGAAGGGCAAATCCAACATCATGGCGCCTTCAGCACATGGGTCGTGCTGGTTGACGTGATTTACGACAGTAGTGCTCACCAGTGGCAGTTGTCAGCTTTATCTGGCTCGCAAACTGAGCCGTGTTGTGGCTCGCGTTGCTGCCGTTGGTAGATTGGCATGGTATAATAGGGATAGTGGCGTCTCGTTTTCTTCTTGTGTTTACTAGTGCCACTACGTTTGCTAGTGTTGTCTGTCCGTGAGTGGCAGTAGAAGCCGTTATCGATATCTAGTACCGTGGTACTATCTTTGGAAGGATGTCAAGTGTTTTCCGGGTCGGGTGTGTCGGGAGTTCAACTGGGACTGAGCAGGAGTGAGGTCCGGCAGTGCGATTACATGCGGGACCGCTGGCGGCACGCTGGCATTGCCGGATCGAGGGGCTGTAGTTGCGAGGGCGAGAACCTCCTTGTCCACTGGACCCCGGACGTTTGAGTTGAGCGAACGTTAGCCCAGTAGTGAAACCTCCACCATTCTGAGATCACGCCGTTTGTTCGCGCGTTGCTGCTCGCAGGCTCGCTGAGACGAAGAGCAACGAGTGGAGTGTTTGGAGTTGGTGAAATTAATAAGCCATCCTCCACTTCTTATTATTAATCATTGAATTCCTTGTGTTTATTGATGAAGTTCAACCAGCGCTATTTTGCTGCCTAGTGGCCGCTAAGGAACCAGTTACCTGCCCTGGATGTTAGCGTATTTTCGCAGCAGTGTACTTTTCCTCGCCTTGCCGCTACTGTCCAGTAAGGCGTGTAGTTAGACAGCCTCTTTGATTGTGGTTCGGATATTTCGTTCTTTTCGACTACCTTGGTCGTAGTGTTTCCTTCTGCTTCTGGATGTTCTAAACACCGGATTCTGAAGACGCAGTGCTGTCAGCCGGTTCCGCCTTGCCTGGGTTATTCCATCGTCGTGTTGGTTACCGGACGTTAGGTACATTTTGCAAGAGTGTTCGTCTGCGTTTAAAGTGTCACTAGTTTGAGTTGTCATCCAGTTAAGTGAATACAACCCTGTCTCATCGGTTACGAAGTTGAGTGACTTTCCCAGGCCGATCCTTGGAGCACTGTCTGAGGCCCACTTCTCTCTTGGTTTGATCAGATTGTGATGACTGTATTTTTTTAAAAATATTTTACTATCTGTTGGAGAAGTTAACTGTTCTTAAGAATTTACTATCCAGACCTTCAGCTGTTAATTGTTTCTTGAGTTACTACTATTGGGGCCTTCAGCTGACAAATAATTTGAATTTATGGTCAATAAGTCCTTCAGCCGAGAATGCAATTTTATCTAAGGAATTTTTAAGTAAATATTGTCTCTTAATGGTGAAATTTGATGATTGTGTTTTTTTTTAATTTTGTAGTATCTCTTGGAGACGTTAAGTGTTCTTAAGAATTTATTATCCAGGCCTTCAGCCATTAAGTTGTTTTTTGAGTTATTACCATTATGACCTTCAGCCGACAAATAATTTGAATTTCTGGTCAATAGGGCCTTCAGCTGTGAGTGAAACTTGCTTAGGATTTTTATATTTGACATTGTGTCTAAACAATCAAATTTGATAATTGTTCCTTATTGTCCACCTCATTTACAATTGGTTCCAGATAAAGTGTAAGTGATTTTTAAAAAAATAAAAAAAAAACAGAATAACAAACGGTAACTAAGTAAGGCACCGTCCACACCGAATCCTGCTTTTCCGTAAGTCCCATGTTTCACAAACCTCACAGTTCGCTTACAAAAATTCGTACTTTAGCTCTGTCAAAACGCACATTTCCTTCCTTGTCCATGTGTTTACATGTTATTCTGTCTGCAGTAAACATAATTAAAAACTTCAGTTTTCATGAATGTGTTATAAGAGGAGGAGGGAACTTAAGAACATCATCCACAAAATCGGAAAAACTCGCTCCGAGGAGATAGGGCATTTATATTTACGTAATAGCGAATATTACAGAAATTACTTCTGTTAATTTAACAAGGAAGTCGATAATACCTTAGAAAACAGGTTAGTGAAAAAAATTTGATATATCAAAACGCTAACCTACTACACGTTGTTTCGAAAGTCAGTGCTTCTACTACCTACGCTTCTCTTCGCCAGTGCAACCAACGATCTTGTATTTTATGTTACGATCATAATCAGCTATGTGTTGTTGAGTGACATTTAACAACAGAAACTCCTATAATCTGCAGTTGCCTTAAAACAGAACTTTCATAACACTACACGTTATAACACGATAGTAATAAATATGAAAATACCTGAATTCCCAATATTATTACTACCGTCATTTTATTACAACAAACAGTACCAGTTACCACACGTTTACAAGGGATCCTCAACGCTATGGTGGCTAGAAACAATATATATTCCTACACCCTAAGTTATAACGTAAAACCCACCACATATGAGCTTCACCTAGAAACGAAAAGTACAGTACGGCGTCTCGCAACTTCTGCTTGTTGCGTAGAGAGTGTTTAGCGTCTTCAACCCTTCGTAGCACGTCTCCTAATATCGCGGAACTTATTTTGTGTGTTACTTGAGACAATGGCCTCTTACAGTGTGAAGAAAATAACGGGAAGTAACATCACAAAAACCGTACAGCACCATGTAAACGTAGCTAACTCGTAGCGTGTGAGGACGGTTTAGGGATTTCCAACGTTGAGCTTTGATCGTGCCGATTTTCTGACGTCTCAGCGTGGAGAAACTACGTTGGGGATCTTTCCGAACGTGCCGAGCAATATTTAGCATGCTAAATATCCTTAACGTACTTCTGAACGTGAACCAATGAGATGAGAGAACGCCACCTACGTCACATTCACTCCATTTATCTTCAGTGCTAAATCGCAAGACGCCATATTGAATGAAGGGATCAAGGATCTGCTTGAACGGATATCATATGACATCCGTCCAGACCAACCGCAACGAACAATACCGTACAAAATGAACAGAAATACAAAAAGTGAGTAAGGGGAGGAACTGCCGTGTCAAAGGTCGTAGGTTCGCATAGCTAGGTCCGAAAAGATTTTTTTCCTCTTCGTGTTTGTAACAGATTCTGAGACTTCGTTAATCGTCAAAATTAAACATTTACTGAAAATTTCGTAGTTATTTACACGTAAGACCGCACTTTCTCAGTTACGAGTATCTTCGTTTTCGTGTCTTGCGTGAAACAACTGATAGTGATATTTATACTTTTTCTTGTTACAAATATTTCACCGTTTTTCCCTGAATATGTAGCAATTTCCGAGAGTGTGTTCAGGCACGAATCTAAGAGCGCTAGTTAAATTACAGAGAATGGAACTAGCAACAATCGTCTTTATGCTCTAGCTTGTCAGAAGTACATCTGCGATCGAATACTTAACAAAAGTAGACAGAAATGAAAGCTTCCCGTCACAATATTTTTAGACTATACCACCATGTATGAAACATTTTGATTCAACAGATGAATGTTATAAACTACAACGAACTTCCATAGCTTCACTCGCCAAACGCTCTCGAAAATGCGTTTTATAAAATTTTGTTTTTATAAACGAAATCATTGATGTATCATGTAGGGAAGTGGCATTCTTCATCATTTAGAACTCTAGGAGCGAGTTACAGCCAAATTCTACCAATCTTCTCATTCTTTGACACTCTCTCAAACAAGTTTTTGGGTTCGTGGAGATGTGTTCCGTCTATGCAACTAATTAAAGTCAGTTTGTTTATTGCAATACGCGTTTAACTTCTCTTATTTGTAAAACATCTTCACGAATAAGAATCGGAGTGGGTATGACAATAAATAAACTGCCTTCAATTAGTTGCATAGACGGAATGTACCTCCATGAATTTTTAAGCAATTAAGGAAAAACGGAAAATAGAAAAAACGACGAATTTTTTGGATGTTTCTATAGATGTGTTTATAGAATGTGGTGTTACACTCCATTCCTAACTAATATTCCGAAATGTAGAATCCAAACCAAGACGTCGATGTGAATGAGAATAAAATGACATAATGTGATATTTATGATAGTTTCCAGGGCACAGTCAATATTCTATCATTATTATGCATTCATGGAAGCATGTGATCAGCGAAATTTGAACGGTATTACCTACTATAACAACACTGTAACACGGTACTGTAAAGAATAGCATGCCTGTGTCGGCTGGATCTGTGCCGATGTGGCGCAGCAATTCGGCGCAAGAAGAATTGACAACAGCGCCTCGGGTCGCTAGGACCGTTTGGCATCGCTTCCGAAATGCTTAGAGAATAATGTTGGAGATCGCCTTCGAAAACAAGACGGTTTGGTGCGCTCGCGTACCGAACCGATCGGCAAGATGGCGGAAAGATAAGGATTAGGGGTCCACGTGAGCCACCTGTCTCGCTATTTTCGACAAGGAACCCCCCGCCCAATATCCTCCCCAGTAGTTGAGTCGGCTGTGATCAGCAGATTCATGGGTCTACCACAACCAATAACGTAATGCGGTTTATAATGTCTCTATTGCAAACGCATTGTTGTTGTCACAGCACTAATGGTGCTGGTTTCGCCTGCAGTGGTGTGCGCTTCAGATCTTAAAGAGATGTCACAGACCTTCTTACGCTGTCTCGACTATAGGTTGCTCCCGTAGCTCCCTCGTGGAAATCGGCGGCCTTTGGTCGCAGGTTCGAATCCTGCCACGGGCATGGATGTGTGTGATGTCCTTGGGTCAGTTAGGTTTAAGTAGTTCTAAGTTGTAGGGGACTGATGACCTCAGAAGTTAAGTCCCATAGAGCTCAGAGCCATTTTTCGGTGGCCTTACTGGCGGCGGCAGTGAGAAAGCTGCCTGCATATTGAATGTCACATGCAGAGGTGTGTATGGCCTCTACTGAGACACGACATCATGGCACTTGTCTGGGGAACTAATATGTTCGACACAGGTTCGCTACTTCATCAGAAGGTGATAACTCATGCCCCACCATTTCGGCGAAGTCCCTCGACTAAAAACAGAGAGGCTTATGTTATATTAACTCCCTGAAGAGCAAAACTAGCGCTTATCAACTAATAAATTGCCCACTTCTTCTTGGAATTTACGCTCCCGGAATTTCAGCGGGGAACCTCTAGTGATACACATTTCCTCTCTTGTAGCGCCCACCAGAAGAGTTGGCTAACTTCTCCATAATGCTCTCGCGCTTAGTAAACGGCCCATAGTGAAACATACCGCTTTTTGATGTCTCTTGTCTATACCTTCTATCAGTCGAATCTGGTAAGCGTCCCAGACTGATGAGACATACCGGAGAAACACTCGAGCGGCTATTTTCTAAGCTGCCTTGTGGATGAATTATATTTTCTCGAGATACTTCCACTAAATCTCGGGCTGGTATGTGCTTTTACTGTAACCAGTTGTATGTCATAAGTCCGCATTAGGTCACTCAGAATGTTACTACTAGATAATTTACGGTTGTCAATGTTTATCCACATTATGTACATTTATATATGTTCATTGCTATCTTACAGACAGCATCAACAGTTGATGTGCAAGTCATCATATGGTTACAATTTGATGACATCGCAACTTTCGTATTGACAAAAGATTCCGATGTTATCCACTGGACCACAGTAAGGGCACATTCAATCCAGACCCATATCTGGTTCAATACTCGATACTCTCCTATTTAATTCCCACAGAGAGAACACCGACCTGTATCTCATACTTTCCGAAAGAAACAAGGTATCAGGCTGGTGCCACCGTCTATCGCACTACTAGATTGGGGCACATTGAATCCAGGGCCATATCTGGTTCAATACTCGATACTCTCCTATTTAATTCCCAAAGAGATAACACAGACCTGTATCAATACATTCCGAAAGAAACGCGCTATCAGGCTGTGTGCCACCGTCTATTGCACTAAGAAATTGAATTAAAAGACCTGGAATTCCAACAGACCTGTCTGCTAAATCAGTTGTGACAGACCACTGTTCAACTGCTAGTCCACACAAGTCAACTGCTCCATTATTTCATTCCATCTGTAGACGCAGGGAGCTTCCAACAGAAAATAGGAAGTAAATATTGCAGACTAGATGTGTTTTAAGATTTTGGACATTAAACAGTTATAGACTAACAAGTTCATAGCAAAATTTGAAACGTGCTGGGTATTGATTATAGAGTGAAGGGCTATGTACTCCTAGGAACCTTACACGCTGGTATCATCAGGTGGGAAAACGTATAATGGACATCATTTGAAAGAGAGACAGGTAAAACAAATTAAGTAAACTGTTTATTATTCCAATTATAGTCCTAACGTGTGATGAACACAGTCAGTGCCTTAATGGAAAAAAAAATTTCGATTAGCCTATGAAATCACGATTCTACGCAGGGGTGCACCTCTTCGTCCCCAGCAAATCGACGGTCACGAATGTCTTTCTTCAGGGCTCCAATAATATGGATATCGCATGGGGAGAGATGGGAATAGTGTGGAGGATGTGTAAGGGCCATCCAGCGAAATTTCTGCAGCGTGGGCGCCCCACATGTTCTCAAAGTTATTTCGACTACACTTTAGAGGTTTCGCTGGGAAGCCATCACACATCCTCCGTAGAGTCCCAACCAATCTCCATGCGGTTTCCATATTTCTGGAGCCCTGTAGGAAGTCATCTGTGGCCGTCTATTTGCTTCGGACGAATAGATACATGCCCAAGTACAATTATGGTTCCGTAGGCACAAGATTTTTCCCACAAAGGCATTGACCGTTCTGTCTCACAGTGGGATAAATGTATTAAAGCTAAGGCGATTATTTTGAAATAGCAAGCTGTTTACCTACTTTTTCCTCACCTGCATCGCTTTCATCTGACTGCGGCTGACAGAACCTGAAAATGCGTGTTATGGTGACGTTTGCATAAAATATGTAATTCTGCGTTACATGATAGTGTATATTAACAAACGTCGCGGTACTTTCCGATATACAGTGATCAGAGCAGCTCATTACACTAGCGAACGTTATTCTCGCACAAAGACCACGTCAGGTGTCGGACAGAGGCATTTACCGGCTCTCGCAGAAGGAAACGATGGGCTGGTCCGCAGTCACCACCTCCGGAGAAGTCCTGTGACTAATTCCGGTTCGACAGGAAGGGCAGGAAGTTTCAGAAGCATATGTCTTCAAATGTCGTTGAAATTTTGATACATTTTGATACCAACATCTAGAGATATTAGAGATGTCGAATTATTACACGGCGAAAACCAAGTATAAAGCCTTCTAGAAGTTGAGATCGCGTCATATCTGATTTAAAGCTCGAGATTTCGAAAATTACCACCAACTTCTTCGTCAGAAGGTAACTGTCTGTCGGAGCGAAGTCTGGTTCCTTTGTAATAAAGTTCGTCACTGGTCATCCTAGTATAAAGTCTTCTTGATGTTGAAAGCGCATCATATCCGAGTTAAGACGAGCTTTCGAAGATTACCACCATCCTCTTCGTCAGGAGATGACTGTCTGCCGAAGCGTAGTCCTCTTCCTTTATAGTAACGTTCACGCTTATCATTGGTCAGATCACGGTAGTTGGACTTCGGTGTTGTGACGGCACCTGGAAAGTGGGATTGTAGCAAACAAATACAAGGAATTTGCAATACGGCAATTTGCCCTCTACTTCTAGCCCTAGTCTCTGTTAAAATTACTGATGCACTGGCGAATTTCTACCGCTTCTTCCATTAAGGAATCCCAGTAGGTCGATGCCTCGTAATATGTGTTCAATTTTATTTAAGGGCAATTCGCAAAATCTGTTATAGCTCGAATTTTTGCACTGATATGACGTCCTCTATTCGCTGATTAGATACAATATATATCTTACGATGTTATATTTGTGTGTGTTTTAGAGGAACTGGAAGGGGAGGGAGACGAAATTGTTTAAAATATACTGATATAGTATGAAAGCGCGGGACTAATTCATTCATATTCAGAATACTGAATTACGTATGAAACTGGATTCGTGGTTACCTGTATAAATAAAATAACTTTTTTTAAGAGTGGAGATCGTTTCCAGTTAACGAGGAAGTCTGAAGATCAAGTTTGAAATTAAGGTAACAGGCAGATGATAATTTGGAATCGGAAAGCAGACAGAATAAATTAAGAACAATGAAACAGAAGGTTACATGTGATACGCGGGAAGTATTTACTCTGCCTAGCTGTATTAAAAGAGAATTCTGCTTACAAAGTTGCAAGCATTTCCATGCAAGAAAATAAATTGATTCTTCACTTTTTAAAATAACCACTACTTGTTTTATTCTCAATTTGCCACAAAATAGTAGGTTGTCATCCTAAATGTTGGCATGACTAGACATGAGCCTTTGGCCTCGATTATGCCATTGCCTTTTCCAGCTTTAGAATTGATCTGCCATTTCAACGTGGACCTTGTGGCGCGACATTTTTCATATTAACAAATCACTATCAAAGGAGAAAGCGGAAATCTCAAGACTGCTGGGAGATAGAATCCCAGACGTTGATGGTATGGTACGGTGTGTACCCAGTGAGGCAGCGAGATACACCCCTCCAATATCTCTAACAGAATATGTTTGCTACAATAGTATTATCAAAGAATATGCTTCTCTATGTGACACCAAAGTGTATCACAATAGGCAGTGGGAATTTCATCGGCTGATTTTCTTGAAATAAGCTCTTATTTACGCACTTTCGTTCGTTGACGGTTGTTCGGCGCGCAATGTTACCCACAGTCCGGATCCACTTCGGTCAAACGACCGCTTGCCTCGTTAACTCTGGATGGCGTTCGACCAGCCCGTGGTCTCCAACGGTAGGACCGGAGGTAACCGCAAGGGCCACGCTACTCGGAACTCCAAACTACTTAGCAGTGAATCGGATCCAGTAACCATCGACATTAAGGAAGCATTAAAACACACGGAGCAAAAGTAACAGAATTCACAAATGGTGTACGTTACAGGAAAACCCCAAGGAAGTGGGATAGGACCATTACAGATGTAAATGCATGTAACTTATGTGATGGACAGAGCCTGTGGTAATTTACTACACGTGACAAGTACATTTTCTCCTGGTTGATAATATTTCAATTTTTTTTTCGTCGACCGCGTACAGCTACGTGAATACCACTACTTCTCTATATTGGGTGTTAGCTGTATAAGATTTTGTGATCATTTTTACCTTAATATGCATCCATTTAAATATTTTGGTTGTTTCTTTTTTCTGTGTCCAACAGTATTCCTGTAAATACTTCAAATAATTTACTACCTGACCTTTTTGAATGGTCTTAACTGCACCACTAAGAGTAGCGGTATAGAGTAACCGTTTTACATTTGCATCCAAGTGTCCACACTTCAACACCTGCTGACTATAACCGTACTACTATTAATGCTGTAGATATTAACCTGAAAATGAAGTAAGTACTGATCTGGCGTTGTTCAATACGATCAGTCACCAATAAAAATATTTGTAGTTACATTCTTAACACCTTCTATTTGTTAGTTAGTTATTGGTTTGCAGGTTCGTCTTTTTTAGACTGAACAGGAGTGCAAATGTATGATTACTCCATGTTAGAAATTTGCATGAGGCTCGTCACAATACAGTTGTTGATTGCAACGCTGCTTAAAGAACGAGTGATTTTGTTTAATACAGTGCTGACCTCAACGGACAAAATCTCTGTATTTTGAGCTGTCACTCAAATTGAAATTAAATGATTGCGAGATTAATGTAATTCGTATTTTCAGTTAGAGGAAATTAGTTTTCACTCGCTTTCCAATAATACTTTACTGCTCTTTAAAACGATTATGCTCAGTTAGAAAGGTATTCCAGCCATCTATTTTGATACTCAAAGATGATGCTGCTCAACCACTTTCTGTAATATTCTGCATTCCAATCCTAGGCCCTTTCAAAATCAGCAGTCGATATATATTTACGAAAAGAAAAATATTTCGCATGTATACTCTCAACTGCAGAAGTATTCTATCTTCGCAAATACTACAGGCTGGTTTATTTATCTCCTCAGAGTACGAGCCGTGAGCGCTTTCGGTATGTACTCAAAACTATGATACAGCCTCTTTGGCTGTAGCTAAGCAACGGCTTGCTTTCAGTCCCAGCAGGGTGCAGACGCGTAATATGCTGCGGATGAGCTCGCTCTCATCTGTTGCCGATCGGTGAAGGGAGGATGGCCAACAGACGCCCGCGGCTAGCTGCTATGTGGGACATGAACGCTGCAGGCAACGCCCGGAAATGAATAGCACATTGAGTGAATGTCCCCATTGCTAATCGGACAATTGTGTGTGTTGTGGTCTTCAGTCCTGAGAATGGTTTGATGCAGCTCTCAATGCTGCTCTATCCTGTGCAAACTTCTTCATCTCCCAGTACTTACTGCAACCTACATCCGTCTGAATCTGCTTAGGGTATTAATATCTTGGTCTCCCTCTACGATTTTTACCCTTCACGCTGCCTTCCAATGCAAAATTGGTGATCCCTTGATGCCTCAGAACATGTCCTACCAAATGATCCCTTCTTCTAGTCAAGGTGTGCCACAAATTTCTGTTCTCCCTACTTCTCTTCAATACCTTCTCATTACTTATGTGATCTATCCATCTAATCTTCATCATTCTTCTGTAGCACCACATTTCGAAAGCTTCTATTCTCTTCTTGTCCAAACTATTTACCGTCCATGTTTCACTTGCATATATGGCTACAATCCATACAAATACTTTCAGAAACGATTTCCTGACACTTAAATCTATACTCCATGTTAACAAATTTCTCTTCTTCAGAAACGCTTTCCTTTCCATTGCCAGTCTACATTTCATATCCTCTCTACTTCAACCATCATCAGTTATTTTGCTCTCCAAATAGCAAAATTCCTTTACTACTTTAAGTGTCTCATTTCCTAATCTAATTACCTCCGCATCACCCGACTTAATTCGACTACATTCCATGAGCCTCCTTTTGCTTTTGTTGATGTTCATCTTATACCCTCTTTTCAAGACACTGTCCATTCCGTTCAACTGCTCTTCCAAGTCCTTTGCTGTCTCTAACAGAATTACAATGTCATCGGTGAACCTCAAAGTTTTTATTATTTATTCATGGATTTTAATACCTACTCTGAACTTTTCTTTTGTTTCCTTTACTGCTTGCTCAATATACAGATTGAATAACATCGGGGAGAGGCTACAACCCTGTCTCACTCCCTTCCCAACCACTGCTTCCTTTTCATGCCCCTCGACTCTTATAACTGCCATCTGGTTTCTGTACAAATTGTAAATACCTTTCGCTCCCTGTATTTTACCCCTGCCACCTTTAGAATTTGAAAGAGAGTATTCCAGTCAACATTGTCAAAAGCTTTCTCTAAGTCTACATATGCTAGTTACGTAGGTTTGCCTTTCCTTAATCTTTCTTCTAAGATAAGGCGTAAGGTCTGTATTGCCTCACGTGTTCCAATATTTCTACGGAATCCAAACTGATCTTTCCCGAGGTCGACTTCAACCAGTTATTCCATTCGTCTGTAAAGAATTCGCGTTAATATTTTGCAACTGTGACTTATTAAACTGATAGTTCGGTGATTTTCACATCTGTCAACACCTGCTTTATTTGGGATTGGAATTATTATATTCTTCTTGAAGTCTGAGGGTATTTAGCCTGTCTCATACATCTTGCTCACCAGATAGTAGAGCAAGATGTAATCTGACAATTACACGCCTGAAAAACACGACGCTTGAATTTGGCGGAGGGCGCCCTTGGTATTATGTCTAGGTAGATGTAGATTTGGACGCTGTTTGGCATTCATGGAAATTTCAGGCAAAGTGGAATGGCTAGGGCAGATTGACTTGCTTGGTTAGAATCTTAACGTGGACTTTACCAGAAGCCAGCTGGAGCTATGCTCTGTAAAGTGAGGGCTCTTAAGCTGTGTGTTCTGTGCTTCAGTTGACCCCAGTGTTGCCAACCCGCACAGCTCCATGTGATGAAACTACTCAGTGTGTGAGTGGTGCTTTACACTATGTGCATATATGTGCATAAAAATGCATGTAACAGTTTCCGCTGCTGCAAGATCATAAGCTGTCTGCACTGGAACATAATGGCGTGAATTTTTCATCGGTACCACCACCCCAAGGAAATTTCATCCGTTGGGAAAACAAAAGGTAATTGCTAATCTAAAACGCGAACTGGTCGTCTGAAGACGAACCCGTCGTTTCGAAACCAGTAACGGTGCTATTTAAATAAATAAATAGCATTGTAAAAAGTGGCTGGTTGCTGCTATCTTCTATGTAAGAGTCAACCTATATTTTGTACACAGCCACGGGCTCAAAACGTCACTTTTTGACAAAATAAGATGGATTAGAATTGTCTTCAGTGATGTGCCTCGCTTCGAAATGAGCCCTGATGGCTAGAGAAGAGATGTCTCGACTGTTGCCCGCCACACGGCCCGACAACCATGGAGTGATAACCTGGTGCGCCATTTCATTGACCCCTATGGTTGACATCCACGGCACCCTTATAGCACAGAGGTTCGTCGACGATATTCTGTTCCCCGTTTCGTTGCCCTTCATGGCAAGCCATCCTGTGCTAATCTTTCAGCAAGACAATAGCTGCACGCAGATGACGAGAGTTTCATCTGCTTGTCTTCGCCCTTGCCAAATCCTATCTTGGCCAGCAAGGTCCTTTGATCTCTACCCCACTGAGAACGTTTTGAGCATTAAGGGCAGGATCCTCCAACCAGCTGGGGATTTTGTCGAGTTAAGGAGTCAAGTGGACAGAACGTGGCACATTATTCCTCAGTAGGACATGCAGCAACTCTGTCAGTCAGTAGCAAGCCGAATAACTGCTTGCTTTAGTGGCCAGATCCAATGTTTCTGAAGTAGTAATAAGTTTTTTATTTTTAAGTAAATGTGCATCACATCTAATTATTTCTGTCCCAAACGGCCTACTTAAATGAATCCTCATATAGGAAAATTATTTTTCGACCTTTACTACGTACAGTGCGATTTCGTATATTGTTTTCCTCCGTTGTCTTTATAGTATTCATAGAATACAGCTTGTAATGCCATCTTATACTGTGTCGTAAGTCCCTTTCTAAATTTGTAATTGGTTTCCTTCACAGTTTGCTCAGTGTACGTGCTGAATAACGTGAATGGTAGGCTATAAGCTTGTGTCTCTCACTTCGAAACTACAGCCCACCTTTCATGATCATCAATCCATATTACTGCAATTACAATTAAATCAATACAACGAAATGAATACCCTTATTTGCATACAGGCGTTGATATACGTCAACGGAGACAGCTGAAAATGTGTGCCCCGACCGGGATTCGAACCCAGGACTCCTGCTTACATGACAGTCGCTCTATCCACCTGAGCCACGAAGGACATGTCTGAAAAAAACAGATACCATCGGTGAGCGTGCAGCTCGTTAGAATGAAATTACAATTAAGTCAATACAATGAAATTAATACCTTTAGCTGCATACAGTTTGCAGTCTTGTTCCTGTAAATGATGTGAATAACCTTTCTCACACTGTATCCTAATACCAATAACTCCATCTTTCCAATGAGTGTATTTTAATAGCCATTGTGCAAAGCATTCACTGAATTTACAAATGCTACAAACGTAGGTTTGCCTTCAATCTTCTTCTTCTTCTTCTTCTTCTTCTAGGTCTTGTCGTTAATATCTGCCTGTTCCTACATTTCTCTAGAACGTGCACTGATTTTCTCTAAGGAGTACTTCCATCAGTGTTTTCATTCTACTCTAAATAACTCCTGTCATTGTTTTAGAACCCTCACTTATTAAGCTAAGGTCTCGGTAACATACACACCTATCTTCTTTGGAGTTGAAATTATTACATTCTTTTTTATGTTTGGCTGCATTCCGCCTGTCTTACGTATCTTCACAACACGCCAAGTTCAAATGGTTCAAATGGCTCTGAGCACTATGGGACTTAACATCTGAGGTCATCAGTCCCCTAGAACTTAGACCTACTTAAACCTAACTAACCTAAGGACATCACACACATCCATGCCCCAGGCAGGATTCGAACCTGCGACCGTAGCGGTCACGCGGTTCCAGACTGAAGCGTCTACAAGCGCTCGGCTAGACTGGCCGGCCACGCCAAGTTACTGCTGTAGTACTGACAGTTTGTGAACAGTGACCAAGAGAGCCACGGAAATGGAAACATCGCAGCACATCACAACGAGACTGTCACGTCAGTAGGACAGAGATGACCACAGCATTCACGAAAGGCTCTGTGACATCAGTATGACCTTATTGTAAAGCTGTTTTGTAATGCCATTTAGCCTGAAGATGAGGTTTAACCCTCGAAACATGCCGCTAAATAAATAATTAATATAATAGTTGACAAAGTTTGTGACTGGTAGCGGTATATTTACATACTTCACCATTTTTATTGACACGATGACAGCAGATCAAATACGTCGGCAAGAAGAAGCTGGACACAGCTCTCACGGAAGAAGAGGCAACAGATAATTTAGTTTCGAGAAAAAAGAATTACAACGTAAGAAATCAAAGGACGAAAAGGGAGGAAATTAGATTGTAATCCAATCTTGGTAGGGATTTAAGGATGTTGCAGCGTAAAAAGAAACACCTCAACGATAAAAATTGAAATTGTTACATAGTCTTTAGGAGCCCTTAATTCCCAAAGAATCTGAATCATCTACAGGTGGGTCTACGCTCTGGCTGTGCCTAAAACCATTTATTCTCTTAGAGACAGTTTTCGCTTTAGTTTTACTCAGATTCTACGAAATTTCTTTGTGGGAGTAAGCTCTTGGTGTAGACCCGTAGTAGACTTTCCGGAGAACTGGAGAACTCGGCGGTGTGCCCCAAGAGGCCAATCTCATTGCTGCACAACTTTCGCACTCCCTCGCTGACGCTAAGTCTATGTTAATGAGCATCGCGCGGCGAACGAGAAATCCCGTCAGTGGAAAGATGAAGTACCTTTCATGTTTATCAGGGGGGAACACCACGTGGCCTGAAAGCTCAGACGTCGAGGGAGTGAGGTGGAAGGAGGGGTGAGGTGGGAGGCGTTGCGGGGAAGGGGAGCGGCCAAGGAAAGAGTTCCATTCGTTGGGCACAGAGTATGCAGGGACTTCTTGGTGCTCGCACGCAACCCTCTTGGAAAACTTAATTAAAAACCGCACCTTGCCACGCTTGGCAGCCCGCCATCGTCTGCACGTGGCAGGCACGTGCCTTCGACCTGCTAACGTTTCTGCAGTGAATAAGTCGTTGCCAAGCGAGGCTAAACTGTGATGTCTCTAGGAACGGCTACGAAATACGACTACTAACGTGACGTAATTGGACAGGAATTATATGAGAGCATCTAATCGTACTTAGGAGAAAATCATTCTGGATTCTGGAAAGAGGTTAAGGAAGGCAAGCCTACGATTATATCATTTTCAGACTTAGAGAATGTTTTTGACAACGTTGACTGGAATACTCTCTATGAAATTCTGGTAGTAGCAGGGGTAAAATGCAGGGAGCGAAAGGCTATTTACATCCTATACAGAAACCAGACGGCAGTTATGAGAGAGGATGGGCATGAAGGGGAAGCTGGGGTTGAGAAGGCAGTCACACAGGGTTATAGCCTATAGTCGATATTATCCAACTTGTACACTGAGGAAGCAATAAAGGAAACAAAAGAAAAAATTGAAGCCAGAATTAAAGTTCAGGGAGAAGAAATAAGAGCCTCGAGGCTTGCCGAAGACATTGTAATTCTGTCAGAAGCAGCAAAGGACGTGGAATAGCAACTGAACGGAATGGACAATGTCTTGGTGGGAGGATATGGCTCAAATGGCTCTAATTACTATGGCACTTAACATCAGAGGTCATCAGTCCCCGGTAGGAGGATATAAGATGAGTAAGAAGCAAAACAAGGATAATGGAATGTACTCCAATTAAATTAGGTGACGCTGAGTTCCCGATTCTCGGTTACGGCATCACTTCTAACGCAGCTTTCTTCGTTGTGGTGTTAACGACAGCCTACGCATAGGGCATTATTCCCTGGACTGGCTACTGCTAGTGTCTGACCAATGGTCCAGGATGACATGGAATGTTGCGGGGATCCCATTACCTGTCCTCAGATGGCACACGAAGTTGCGTAGGGGGTGCGGTGTGCTTTGTGCAAAATGCGACAAGCCTCCCTTATGGCGAGCAGATGTGGTCGACTGGGAGCTTGACGACGATTATGTCTGCTGCTGCTAAACGTCGCACCACAGTCACACCTGAATGGCCTACAGATCTCTATACTGCGTCACTCGACAAGCTGGTCGAAAGTAGATCGCCAATGAGGCAACTTTCAAATTCTGTGAGGTATTGATAACATTAGCTTACACAAGTACTCAATGTCTCTTTGTCCTTCACAGTGCTCACTCCACTTCCGATCATGTCCCTTACATACTCCACTACTCCTAGTAACAACTCTAAAGGCGAACGTCAATTATACAGTCTGGTCGTCTTTCTATCTGTCACATTGATTTGCGCCTAATCACTTAAATAAAAGTACCTATCAGTTGTGTGTACTTGTACGAAGTTACAGTGACATTGGTCTGAGTCCTCTGGGCGTTTCACCTAGGAAAGAAAGTCTACAGTTCACCTCGTGAAACAAACGTAGCGATTCAGTATCAGTTTGGCGAAAACCACAACTCGTAATGGGTGATGACCAATAGCGAACGTCCCCAGCTCCATTACTCATGAAATCGGAGATTCACGTCGTCATTCATCGAGAAAATAAAATGATTTGTGCCGTTTACCCCGTAGCTCAGGTACTGGCTACCTTCTAGGTAGCTCGTTAAATCCCTTTGATCGCTCCCGCTTACTCTAGAGGAGAAACGTTCTGGCTTAAGGAGGACTGCCATTTAATTACAATGGTACAGAGTACATCTCCAATGAAGCAGTGAGCGTATGCTGAAATAACCGTGTAGAGAATTAAAAATGATCGCCGCAGAATTACTTTTGAAGTCGCTTCTGTAACTGACGAGGAGTGAAGCTCTGAGAAGATGGGAAGTATTTAAGTAACGATCGGAAGAGGTTTGCAGTGTTATGTTCTATCTGCGTTTGTGTCATTACAGACGAATGATTAGTTCAGTGTGAGGCGGATACGTGATGTAAATAACAAACAGAAGGTGAGAAATCGCAATTAGCTATCTAGGCTGTTAAAGTTTTTACTTCTATATTCCGTATTGCGCAAGTATCCCTAAATGAAAAGTTTCTGTCGTAGCTGTATGATACAGTTTTGGGAAGCCATGCTAATCATAATAGAAAGACCCCCTGCTCCACCGAATCTATTAGTGTCTGGGTCTTGGAGGATAAGGGAAGTTGAAGAGGAGGGGAGCGATGGGTGGAGATGGTTGACTTTAATCTGTGACATAGCTCTGATTACGAAACACAAACTTTGGGTATCCTAGTGACATATATTTCAGTCGTGAACTCGTCTGGAAACCACACATTTCACCTGTTCATTACCGTGGCAGTCACCAGTCACTTACAGGGAAGAAGAAGACACTCTAAGAAATGAAGAAGTCAGAAAACACGGTTCCATACGATGGTGATGAGAGCCACAACTGTTTGTGTCTCACTGGATTTACTGATCATGACTAGAACTAAACAGGAAATTAACATATATGTGAGTGGAGTGTGTATAACGAACATTATCAGAATTGTACAGTTGACAAGGTGAAGGCATATAGAGCAATTTCATAATAAGTGATGTTCTTATTCTCCTCTTATGCGTCAATGAATTATGAGTCAATGGCTCAGAAAATTCTCAAAATGATTCATACATGACACTCAAACATGGCTTCAGACGACTTCTAACTTCATTGTAGTGTTAGTATCGTCCCTCTTTATGTGAGGCAGCGATCATTCTAATTTTATTGCCTTTGTTTTCTCATATATTCTCTCTAGGTCTTCCCCAACAAATTCGTATATGCGGAAGTAAATCTGTACGATGGTAATTATTGTTTAACTACTTCACAAAATTTTATCAACATTTGTAGTTATAATGCGCCACGTTCTGTTACAACATACACTGGTGCTGTTATTACTCTACCATCGCCTACCAGTTTTCCTATTTCCATTTCATTTCAGGCATCTTTATGCAGTCTAACTTTGATAAAATATACTGGGTGATTTATGAGGAACATCACATTATCTGTGAGGTGCTTCTACCACATGAAAATAAACCGGAAAAGTACTAGGACCAAGTGTCCGATTTCCGATCTTTACGGAATTGGACAAGGTTGAAGTCAACACACATCCATGAATCTATATCAAGACAGGTGTGAATATCACTTGAGAGAGGAAGAGTCGCTCTCACAACTCTCCACATTCAAGGATACAATTTTATGTTGATTTTACATCCAAAATATCATTCTTGTGAGACAGCAGGAAGTTATCAGCATGAGCAGGCATTGATGGCAGCATGTTTGCTGTTATTGCTTGTGGGATCTTAACGATGATTCTCCTTCGAATAGTATTTTCTGGAGTCGAAAACAAGGAGGCAGTTTGGTCATTTAACAGTAAATCATGCAGTGGACGTTTGGGGCTTAAAAGCCATGTGCAGCTATAAGGGAAAGGAACACCTCACAGCACTTACTGGGAAGAGAGTGCTCAGCCCAAGAATTTCTCACACTGATGTGGGGACTATGTGTTCAGTCGAAGAGTCAGAAAAGTTGGCTGCCTGAGCCTACCTGTTAGGCACCTCCTGCCACAGCAGAGGCAGGGGCGTGGGAGAAATCTAGGTCGCCCAGACAATGTGCTTTGTCGTAAATGCCCTTTGTGAACAGGGTTAGCGGCCATAAAAATTCACGAGTCTCCATGCTCGCTGTCGACTGGACGCTGTCAAGGGAGCTATCAGGTTGTATCCTCCCTCTGTATCATACAGCTACGACAGAAACTTTTCATTTAGGGATACTTGCGCAATACGGAATATAGAAGTAAAAACTTTAACAGCCTTGGAAACAATTTTACAAGGGACGCATTTATGGCGGCTCTGAAATGATCTATGTTGGGACACAAAAGCCATTTTCTTAGTTTAGATGGGGCTCCTGCTCGAACACGCAGTAATGTTCAGGCCACTCATGTAATGACCTCGATGGTAAATGTGTTGCTCACTTTACAGAAACTCGAAACATGCTGCTTAAATCGGTTGTGGGGAAAAAACGAGTAGGGAGCACAATGTCTCCTCCTCTCTGCATGGGAATATGCGAGTCGGGGACTGGCTGCTTACCTGAAAAGAGAAGAATACTGTTAACTTTGCTTAGGACTGGCTGAAGAGTAGAGGAGATGTGTTAGAGAGGAGACATGGAGCTTGTGGAGTCTTGTGATTAGCATGAAAGAATTGTGGGGGCAATTGTGGGAGTGTTTTTGTGGAGTTTAGGGAGGTTTCATGGCAAATGAGGAGAGGAATGCTTGGCCTTCCTGTTCAGATTTTGGTCTGGAGTGGGTCTTCTGAACAGACACTGCTCTGGAGAGGATTCTGGTCTTTACTGTTGTCATGAGTTAGAATGCACTCGGTTCACTTGCCCTGAATGTCCTGAATGTGACTTTGCACTAGGACTGGTCATGACCGGGAAGCCTATGTTGCAGACTTAGCTGTACTGACAGTTTAGACCTCTGTCGCTTCGGATAACTTGCTGTACCAAGGGGAGTCTTGTACATGACAGGTCTGCTGCCTTGACATTTGATCTCCCTGTGCACACTGCCATATAAGTGATACAAATTGTTCCATGGTATGACCAGCGTACTGGAGTGTCACACACGGGAATCTCTGGAAATTTCAGGGCTCCATTATAGAGTAATTGCAATATATCTAACAGATCGCCAGCCGCAGCTCTGCATATTTTGTGCCTGCGACATTGAATTACAGGCACCACACTTTGCTGCTCTGCAGATGCTTGAACCATGACAATCACCCGAGACAGAGCCACACATTGAGAAAAGGGTTTGTTGAATTGCTGCTCAAGCTTGTTATGGCAAACAGGATCACAGCCTCACCATCTGTTTTCAGCTATACCAACGTTTTATAACATCTTGTAGAATAAATCCATAAAAGTCTGTTTAGTGTTAGATAATTTCAGATTGTGTTATCCATGTTTTGAGCCAGAGTGAATAGTTCAATCAGACAAACCTTAGCCATTGCCAGTCAGCCACATCCAGGGACTGTTTGTGGCGTACTTGTACTTCTATCTGCTCATGTTTGTCATCTTGCTTAGCACATATTTTTGTCCTATTTTTAATGCTAGGGCCAGCTTACTTACTGAAATGCTGTAAAGGCCCTTTGGTGAACTGAAGAATGGCGGATTAGATGATCGATCCATCCGACAAGAGGTATTCAAAAACTTCTCAACCCATCTCAATGTACTTGTCAACGCTTTGGAGGGTGTGTTGTGTTCCACATTGAATAACATCTCAGCAGGTCTCAGTGGGGCAGTAGTGTTGGTGAGATGAGCTACAGGTTCTTCATTTGTATTCACTTTCGTAGGGTACACATCCTCCTTTAACCAGCCCCATAAACAGAATTCTAATGATATTACGCCGAGTGATCTGGAGTGCCAGTTAATGGACCCACAATGGCCAATCCAGGGTTGAGGAAATGTGTTATTCAGATATTTAGATATTTGTTTGGTGTAATGAATCGGTGAGCCATCATGTGACAGGCACATTTGCCGTCGTCTTTCTAATGCCATGTCTTCCAAAATTGCAGGTGTGTCTTCTGTCACGGAATGTGGGTATGCTGTGGCTGTGATTTGGCAGGAACACTGAGAGCCTTAACTGGAATCTTGTGTCCCTAGTATCACTTGGGTTCTCTATGTATGGGAACTGAGGCTGTTAAAGATACCATTTCATGTAAATGTAGACACATTTGTAAATAAATTGTACTGCATGACATCTCTGTACAGTCAACCATCCATAAAACTGTTGTCTACTTACTGAGTCACGTGGATGCAGATGTTGCACAGGTTGCACATGGAATGGGTACTAGCCCTCGGAATGTGAAGTACACCACACTCGCATTTGTGGAATATCGAGCTGGTGTCTAACCTGTTGTATACTGATTGGTGTTGGGACTCCACTGAACCATTGCAATAACGTGTTCCCTTTCTTCAGCTGACTGGACGGCCTCACATTCTGATGCTGCGTGTACACTGGGTAGTTTCCAGATTCATTTAATGTTTGAAAAGCCCTAGAAAATACCATGGCACAAGAGTTTATTGATCAGGGAAATTTCTCTGGTATTCTGTCACAGGCTCATCAGCACGGCCATTATTCTGAATAGGTGAATGTATGTGGAATGTTAGTATTCACAGACACAATGGACTTGCTCAGTCAAGTAGCACTCAAATATGACACGCATGCGGCCTCACAGCTGCTCAGTGATCCAATCCATGAATGCAAACTGCGTACGCTACCAACTGTTCCCTCAGTGCGATGTCACAGTGCTGCCATCTGTTGGAGAATCCCAACATCTCTTGTAGGGTGGATCAGTCGTCTGTCACCATTAACCCGTCTACCACATGCCTACACAGGCGCAGGTTTTGGTAAGTCATATTCACACTTGTCTTCATAATCAGTCATTGATGTGTATAATCTTCAACCCCCTTCAGTTCCGTAACAATCGAATATCAGACACGTGGAAAAGGACTTTTTTGGTTTCTTTTCACATTTAGAATCACGTAACAAATTATGTGACGTTCATGCTGAGCCACCCTGCATATCAAGGAGAATGAAATTTTGATAGTGCAAGTAATTCGAAGGCTATTACAGGGGAGTGAACCAATGATGTTATTCCTAATGGGTTAAGGGAAAATAATGACAATGGAAAGAGGCTTCCAGTGTTCTCCACTGTGCTTAAAGTGGCAGTATCGAATACTGTCTTCCAAAATCATCAGAAAATTATGTAATTTGGAAAATACCAGCATACCCAGACAGATGAAAAGCTTGACATCAGGGATAAGCAATACTTTAGGAATCTAGACTGAAAAGCATTTATAGGTGCTAGTGCTGACATATAGCGAGCGCGTAATCTAGGAAAGATGAAAAACATCTTCAAATTCTAGAGGCTAAAGAAAAACGATTGTACGAAATGATCGAGTTTATGATGAAACACGAAAATATAAAAACCTCATGAATAGTAAAGAAGACAGCAATATAGATCATTTACTGTTAAAGTTAACAGGAAATGAAGAAATACTGAATCAGAAAATTATGAGAGAAAATTGCAGGTAAAAAGTGAAGCTATTATCCTTCCAAGTGCAGAGGAAAACCTCTATCACGAGTACACGAAAGGGCAAATTGTTGGCAGAATTACATTAAAGGACAATACGATGGACAGGAACTGTCTACGTGTGTTAGGTGATAATGAAACTGATATGGACAAAATAGATGATTCAATAACAAGGTAAGAATTAGACAGAGCAATGGACGATACTAACTGAACAAGTCAGTAATGGGATATAATAATACTGACGTAACTCGTAAGTGCTTGTGAAAGAGAAGACGAACTGACAACTGAGAGACGAAAAAGCTATAACACACATGTTTTGTATGCTTACATATAATTTAGATTCAAAATATGTCTCAAACAGGAAAGGTATTCCAAATGAAATTTTTCAACACGGAATGTTCAGTGAGCATTTGGGAAAATATCCCTTTACTTTCATTCCACGTTTAAAAATGGACAGATTTCTATTATATCGTACATTATTCACCAAATATATTAATGGTGTTTTTCTTGTTGTCTTCAGTCTGACGAGTGGTTTCATGTAACTCTCCATGCTAGTCAAGCCTGTTCAAGAATCATCTCTGTGTAGCTATTGCAGCCTATGTCCATTTGAAACTGTTTGTATATGTTTCTACTTATGAATCCACTAGGAGCAATCCTGAAAAGAATATAATGTAACACCCTGTAAATTGAGGGTAATTATTCATCTGTGGAGCACTCATATACATAAAAACAATCAAGACATTGAAACTGCGAGGAATTGTCTTATATGCTGTATTACTAGCGAAGACGTATTTTCTGATGAAAAGGTTAAGATATCATCAGAATCTACTGTTATGAATGGTAGAAGAAGAGTAAGATCACCTAGCCAGACTACAACTTTTCTAGCACGTCAGTCAACCGCTCTTGTAAGTCACACTCTTTACTGGCGTCTCCATACATTCCTCCTGGTTTACTAAATGCTTTATGTTGAGACTGATTCTACAGGATGTAAAACGTATAATTGTAGAATTTTTAATATATGGCACCTTCATATGTACACACATCAGTGAGTTGGCTATTTTTTTTCTCTGCCTGTCAGTATACACTAACTGTTTGGTATCCAAGCAACCATACTTGCACACGCGACCTTGTGTCAAGGGGAAAATAAGCAGTAATACCTTGCTCTTTGCGATGTCACCGTTCGGTGTAATTTATTTTATCCTAATTCAGATGTAATAATTGCCTGATTATTTTCTTGTGGCAATCGGACCCTTCAATTACGGGAGACAGTCGTGTGCAGTGGATGCTCAGATATGTGACGGCTCTTTTGTCGGTGAGAGTTTTGCCGTGTACCACACGAATTAGTTTAAATTATAGTAAACAAATGTCAACAGCAAGTGATCGTAGACCATACCTAGTAATTTCATTGTTAATGCCTTTGAGGTGGCGATCATACAAGATGTTAGTTAAACACGAACCACTTAGATTCACAGGAATGCTTAATATTAATTTGCCTATATTCACATATATGTAATTACTTTCTACAGCACAGCACTTTTCAAAATTAACGTAATAAACTTTTGATACGCAACCTGATAAGCAATGAAGATTCTTATTTACTTTGGTAGTAAAATATTTAACGTTAATCTTATGAAACTATTTCAGACAAGGTATGCAATAGTTGAAGTCACTTAGCGATATGTAATCGGAAATTACGCAACGGGTCTCAGTTAATACCTATAACTGACTTTAAATAACGCAAGCTCAGATTTAGTCACACACCACTGGTTTTGATTTTCAAAGTACACAAACCAGCACAATTTCTGAAGAAAAGAAGTAGAAATTTCGCATTAGCTTGTGGTGTCTTATCCTCAACAGTAACGTATATACGAAATATCAGTGAGGGACAGTAAACGATTTTGCATTCAAATACCAGTTCCTATCAGTGTAAAGATTTTTGGTTTAAAACACTGAAACTATAACGATGTTGATTTTTAAATACATGAGTAAACATACGAGATAGGCATTTGCTCTATAAATAAGCAATATATTGTTACTCAACTTTCAGTCCCAATTATGTCTTGGCTCTTACACATTTTGCTGATATGGCTTCCCTACTGGAAGTCCACTGTATATGGTAACACAGACAGCATTTCACCTAATGACAAGGTATGTGCAAGCTCTTTAACAAATGCTACAGAAACGCGAAGTGGCAGCTTATTATTCGTGGCACTGAATGCTACAGGATTTTCAGTTGTACGTATAGCTTACAGCACGTCTGTTGCAGCTTAAGAGCCTCATGATCCACAATAAAATTGGCTTTTTACTCCGCAATAATTCAGAGCAAACCTTTTCTTCCGCAACACACAGCTTAACTGCACTTTATATAAAATAGTTTCATCATTCAGCAGTTATACGAGGCTCCTTTTACCAGTGCTCGACTATCACCGCTCAAACACCATACACGTGGACAGTGCTCAAACTGCTAGCTAGACACTTTGTTCGGGAGCTAATTCTTCTCAAAAAGGGCGAGATACCACCGCCAAGATTAATATGTGGGAATTCTCTTAACAATTATTGCTTATTCCTAAAGCCATAACTTTTTAAAATACACAGTTCATAAATTTACATTCGTTTTAACACTAAGCTTTTTAACAAAGTAAACAGAGCGTAATATACACTCCTGGAAATTGAAATAAGAACACCGTGAATTCATTGTCCCAGGAAGGGGAAACTTTATTGACACATTCCTGGGGTCAGATACATCACATGATCACACTGACAGAACCACAGGCACATAGCCACAGGCAACAGAGCATGCACAATGTCGGCACTAGTACAGTGTATATCCACCTTTCGCAGCAATGCAGGCTGCTATTCTCCCATGGAGACGATCGTAGAGATGCTGGATGTAGTCCTGTGGAACGGCTTGCCATGCCATTTCCACCTGGCGCCTCAGTTGGACCAGCGTTCGTGCTGGACGTGCAGACCGCGTGAGACGACGCTTCATCCGGTCCCAAACATGCTCAATGGGGGACAGATCCGGAGATCTTGCTGGCCAGGGTAGTTGACTTACACCTTCTAGAGCACGTTGGGTGGCACGGGATACATGCGGACGTGCATTGTCCTGTTGGAACAGCAAGTTCCCTTGCCGGTCTAGGAATGGTAGAACGATGGCTTCGATGACGGTTTGGATGTACCGTGCAATATTCAGTGTCCCCTCGACGATTACCAGTGGTGTACGGCCAGTGTAGGAGATCGCTCCCCACACCATGATGCCGGGTGTTGGCACTGTGTGCCTCAGTCGTATGCAGTCCTGATTGTGGCGCTCACCTGCACGGCGCCAAACACGCATACGACCATCATTGGCACCAAGGCAGAAGAGACTCTCATCGCTGAAGACGACACGTCTCCATTCGTCCCTCCATTCACGCCTGTCGCGACACCACTGGAGGCGGGCTGCACGATGTTGGGGCGTGAGCGGAAGACGGCCTAACGGTGTGCGGGACCGTAGCCCAGATTCATGGAGACGGTTGCGAATGGTCCTCGCCGATACCCCAGGAGCAACAGTGTCCCTAATTTGCTGGGAAGTGGCGGTGCGGTCCCCTACGGCACTGCGTAGGATCCTACGGTCTTGGCGTGCATCCGTGCGTCGCTGCGGTCCGGTCCCAGGTCGACGGGCACGTGCACCTTCCGCCGACCACTGGCGACAACATCGATGTACTGTGGAGACCTCACGCCCCACGTGTTGAGCAATTCGGCGGTACGTCCACCCGGCCGCCCGCATGCCCACTATATGCCCTCGCTCAAAGTCCGTCAACTGCACATACGGTTCACGTCCACGCTGTCGCGGCATGCTACCAGTGTTAAAGACTGCGATGGAGCTCCGTATGCCACGGCAAACTGGCTGACACTGACGGCGGCGGTGCACAAATGCTGCGCAGCTAGCGCCATTCGACGGCCAACACCGCGGTTCCTGGTGTGTCCGCTGTGCCGTGCGTGTGATCATTGCTTGTACAGCCCTCTCGCAGTGTCCGGAGCAAGTATCGTGGGTCTGACACACCGGTGTCAATGTGTTCTTTTTCCCATTTCCAGGAGTGTATTTAATTATTTCTTAATATAGGTTAGTAAATAAGAAGGTTAAACTGTTTACCATTTCCGCTACGATGTGGGAAGTTTTACAAATAGATTACGTCATTGTAAACGCTAGGTGGCATGAGCGTTTGTATTATGCTTGTCCCATACGATTCGGCTTTCATTACCAGTGGACGATTATTTCAGCCATGCCAACTGCTATTTTTCAAATTGATTATGTATAAATGTGAACAATTTACCTGATCGAAAATTAGTAATTCTGTTAATATAGATATTTTTTAGTGCTGTAATGATTCCTGTATCGTTACATCTTGTCACATGTTCGTGAATGTACTAATAAAACTGAAATCATGCGACTTGTAATGGCTATAATTACGAGGGATATTCGGAAAGTAAGTTCCGATCCGTCAATAAATGGAAACTACTCTGAAAATCTAATATAGCTTTGCATATATGTGTTCTACAGTGTCTCTAGTATGCCTGCCGGTTACAACACTTCGCTCTTTTCAATTATGAGCGCTTGGTGAGCACATAAAGATGCGTACAAAATAGGGTATACCGCCAAGTATGAGGTCCTGGTGAGAGATTTTGCCTGATGTTATGCAACCCACATTACAGAACTGTCATATGGTTCCTACTTTGTGACAATTCTCGGTCGCAATCTGCAGGGGCAATGAAAATGCTCCTGCAGCGTTTTCGATGGGAAGTGTTCGATCACCCGCACTACTCCACGTAATTGGCTCACTCTGTGTTTCATCTCTGCTCACATTAGCTACTGGCTATGAAGACAACATTTTCGCACAGACAACGAGCTATAGATCAGCGTAGAGAATTGGCGGGAAGCACAGGGTGCTGCCTTCTACGTTGAGAGTATTGGAAAGCTGGTACAACGTTACGACAAATGTCTAAGCAGGAGTGGGGCCAATATAGACCAATGGCTGGAAGATGTAGCTAACTGTTGCAGATAAAATATTTCTGATTTTCAAAGTGGTTCTCATTTACTTTCCGAATAGCCCTAGTATTAGCCTGCAAATGACAGAAGTAGTGCTGCAACGTTGTTCTGTATTCCGTCCTCAGTTACCAATATAAATTTATGCACTTATATCCTTTACAGCTTTTTCATACCCTGTGTCCCTATGCAGAGCTGTCAGGCGCATTTTCTCTAATGTTTTGGCTGATAATTGCCATTTCGTTATTTAAGTATGTAGCTGCAGTTAGCAAATACTGCTCATCAAATCTATTATGCCAAGCCAACTGCAGGAGGAATGCGTCAGTTTGCATCTTCATGTTACCAACAACATGATTTTTGAAACCGACCCTTACGTGGCCATTCAACAGTGTGGCCTCAAATCAGACAGGCACAATAATTGTTTTACCGTTAGGGCCTATGGGTTAACAGGGACAATATAAAAAGGGGAATAACTAGCACTCGAGTATCAACTTGAAAGTTATCTGTTTCGATTGTTTCTGTGAATGGAAATGAATCTAAAAGTGAACTTGAATCAGTAGGTAGCTTAACGCAAACTGTTGGTGAAAAAAAGCAACTTTGCGAATGAATAAATAAATCTAGCTGCAAGAAACTTAAGAAACTCATGCCTTGCCTGAAACCTATTGTAATCTCATACTCTGACCGTGAAGTTTGATAAAAGAAAAGTGATTACGTGAAACTAAAGGTGGTCCCTTGTAAAATTTTAATTAAATGAAGAACCTGTTCTCTACACAATTTGTCTTACCTTGTTGCAAACTGCACTTCGTAGCTACAGTGCGTCTCAATATCAGAGCTGCCAAATCTAATTGCAGAAATACGCAGAGATATAATGCGTACTCTCAAAATGAATGCTATCATTCTTGGTCCACACCTTTTTGACAATGGGTTTAAATAATCTAAAAATTGACTCCTGAGATGTTGAAAATGACTCTAGTTTAAATTAACTCAATTCCCGTTTCATCTCATTTGACTTAAGCTTTCCCGGAAATTACTAGCTGTAATCGAACAATTACAAATCACATGTATAATCTCTCCTCAAAAAAGTCCAAAATCTAATTCTTAAATCCATTTCTCTCTCAGTGATGGTTAATTCGTAACAAAAAATAGAAACCAAAAGTATTCCACATCTGGAAATCTGACGGGCCCAGAATTCTGCATACCAATCTGCTGTCTGAAATTAAGAGAAACTGAATCATTAGCTGTAATCCATTCTTCACAATTATAACCCTAACAATTTAAAAATCACTCCTTTTTCCATCTAGAAGAAATCTTCCTCTTATTCATGATATAACTCCAAAAATTTCCATTGTTTGTCCATTGCTGCTATTAAATCAAAACTCGACTGTTCACATTTAACACAGAATCTCAACTGAACTGTCTCCTTTTCTTCCTATCAGTCGATAAATCTAGCGTGCATCTTTGTAGAGCAAAGATCGCACCTGGTGTATCTCTGTGTAGCGTGCATGTCTAAGCAATTCAGACCGTACAAGCGTGATTTCAGACATCCAAAACAAGAAAACTTCATTCACACACACACACACACTCTTTCTCACACACACACCTTTCAGAATGAACAGTGCTGCTGCATAACGGTATAAACAGCGTGCGGCTAGGCAGTGCTCTTGCTGCTGGAATGCATCTACATCTTTAAACATAATCCGCTACCCACCATTTGGTGCTTAGCAGAGCGTACCTTGTACCATTACTAGTAATTTCCTCTCCTATTCTGATCGACAACGGAGCAAAGGAAAAACGACTGTTTATACACCTCCACACGGGCCCTAATTTGTCTTCTCTTTGCGGATCTTACGCGACACGTACCTTCGCATCAGTAGAATCATTTTGCAGTCAGTCTCAAATTCCGGTCCTCTAAATTTTTTCAGCAATGTGTCTCGAAAAGGACTTTGACTTCCATCCTGAGACTCCCGTTAGAGTTTCGAAAGCATATCCTAAACATCAGCGTGTTGATCGAATCTACCAGTAACAAATCTAGCAGCCGGCGTCAGAATTGTTTCGATGTCTGCCATTAATCTGGCCTGGTGGGGATCCCAATTAGTACCCAGGAATGGATCATCACACTAATGTTTATATGCAGTTTCTTTTACACATAATCCACACTTTCCTAAACATTTTCTAAATGAACAGAAGTCCATCATTCGCCTTCCCTAACAGGTCTTACATGTTTGTTCGCTATCAAATCACTTTTGAACGTTACTCATGGATGTTTAATCGACGTGCCAGAATCAAGCAGCACATTACTAAGACTGCATTCGAACATTACAGGATTGTTATTCCTAGTCATCGGCATTAAAGTACATTTTTCTTCATTCAGAGGTAGATACCATTCATCACATCAACCAAAAATTTTGTCTGAGTTAGCCTGTGTTCTCCTACAGTCACTAAGTGACGAAAACCTCCCGTACAGCACAGCTTCAAAGCAGACAGCCGCATATTGCCACTCACACTGTCAGCCAGATTTACGTTTATATAGCGAAATATAGCGATCCTGTGACACTTCCCTGGTGCACTCCCGACGATGCCTTTGCCTCTGATGAACAGTTGCCATGAGAACCTCTCCGTATGCTCGCACCTTCGCTAATAGTCTGCAGTGGACACTGTGCCAAACGCTTTACGGAAATCTAGGAATATGGAAGCTGCCTGTTGCCCTTCATACATGGTTTGGTGGCCTTCATGTGAGAAAGGATAGGCTGAGTTTCGCGCGAGCGATGTTTTCTACGTCCGTGCAGTATTGTGGACAAAAGAAATTTATAACATTCGAAGCGAGAATTCGTAAGCAAATCGATGTTAGCCAAATTAGTCTGGAATTTTACGAGTACGTTCCTATACCCTCCTTACATATAGGAGTCACCTGTGCGACATTTTTTTTTCTTCATTCTCTTGAGACTCTGGGCTGTTAGTGATTCGCGATAAATGCCACTAGGTCAAAAGAACGTTCTATACCCAAAATTGCATTAATACCTTTTTATTTTCGACTACCGTTTTCCACATACTTTGTTGTCATATTTTGGTCTTCAAAAATTTTTGTTGCAAAACTTAATGGCAGGACGATGATACAATGTCTACCGAAGAAGTATTTATGCGATTTTCGTTATAGGAAGTTTTACCAAGTTAAACTAATTGCTCTCTCATTCTCAATATGAGAGAAATGCAAGCTAAGTAAGGAGATAATGTCGTTGAGTATTCACTGTAAAAAAGAACTGGGAGTTCATCCGTATCTAATAACTTATTTGTTTCCTACTGTTTCAGTTGCTTCACTACACCGGGACGCCTATTACTACGTCCTCCATACTGTAGTCCGTGCGATGGTAAAATGACGGTATCTTTATACGATCCTTTTGCGTCAACAATTTCTTAAATGCGATATTTAAAACTGCAGGTTTCCATTCTTTTGCTATCTTCTATTGCCACGCAAGACTGGGCAACGAGTGACTGGATAGAGATTTTGCGTGCGATCAGAATTCCCTCGGTTTCTCGCCAAGAACTTTTGCTAGGGCATGAAGATGGCAGCAGTCGTAAGCTTAGCGCATCGGTTTTTAACAGGCGCACGGATGTCTACTAACTTTTATCTAATGACTGCCATCATTTCCGCGCTTTATTTTGAATCGAGAGTACTGCTTCTTCCGCCTCTGTTAACATACATCTATTAAACGAATATCGCACTAGACTAATCTGGGGGTCACTCTATGGGCTATTCAAGTAAAATTACTTTTTAAAAATTATTTTGTTTTTAAAGGAAAGCAGTACGAGGGTTCCCGTGGACTCTAGGTCTCACGTGAAAGAGATGATGAGGAGTACTTGTCTGGGCTGGCCCCGGCTACACAATGCAAAAACTAAATTGTAAACATTTACTGAAACGTCAAACAAAATGCGGGTGACGATTCGTTATAGTCAAACAAACGGCACTAACAAAGCAAGAACACTTACGTTACTGTGAAGAATGTTTCGAGTCATCAAACGGTGAGGTAGTATAATACTGGACGTAAATAGAACAGTTATCAGTGCTTCATTAATTCCAGAACGAAGTGCTAAATGGCACATGAAACGGTATAATTGCATAATTCCGCTAGGTATTATCCCGCACTTGAGATATGTGAGGACAGTAGTCACTCATCCCCACATTTAGGCTTTGTAGCAACACTCATTTACATCGCCTCGAGAACATTATTCATTGCCGAACGTTTTATTTTGAGCTAAATCGAGAAAAGACGTTCAGGTCACAGGCCGACCTCACCTCAGAAGTAAACAACAACATCAGACAAGCACAATCGCCTTTATATTGACGTGACATGTTTTTGCGGAATTTTTTTTTAACTCTAGAACAGCCTGAAAAGGTTAAGTATTTGTGAGTTGTGAGCCCATTAAACAAAATGCGCCACACGAAAGGTCAGGCGTCAGAAGCGCCAAGCTTTAGAAGTGCATCGAGCCGCGTAAAAACCGCTGTAATTCTTTTGTGCAGTGACGAGGATGGCGCCCCCAAGGAGATCACAACACCGCACTGAAATAACGGCATCGGCGCTTTCAGGCTGCCGCTGAAATCTTTTGTTAAGACAAATTCTCAGCGATACACGGTTATCATAAAC
Source organism: Schistocerca cancellata (assembly GCF_023864275.1). Classification (NCBI taxonomy): domain Eukaryota; kingdom Metazoa; phylum Arthropoda; class Insecta; order Orthoptera; family Acrididae; genus Schistocerca; species Schistocerca cancellata. Next base: position 456,989,309 of record NC_064633.1, read on the forward strand.
CCAAAGAATTTGCTGTGAGGAATAACAAAGAGGCCGCCATCCACAGATGGAGGCAAATAGCACGCAGTCTGCCATAAATTGGGAGTTTATAATTCAAGCGCAGCTACACACAGGGGTCTGTGTGGACTGTAATTTTCGTATGGCAGTGAAAGTTGGTAGTTATGCTAATGCATTAATACGGAACCAATTTACACTAGAAAAAAATAGTTCCAGTTTTGACACGCACATGCGAATCTGGGGCAGTACACTGTTTTTATGACGGCATCACATCAAGTGGTTTAAAGAAGATAATGTAATTAAAAAACACGGGTGAGCTTGGTGTGACACGTGGTAGACGAAGGTCTCCCATCCTGACCAAAGTTATTGACGAGGTTGCTGTTGCCGTAACTGACCATGCTCCATGTGCCAGGGGTAGTGCTAGTGCTCGTTCACTGTCACAAGAATCGCCTCTTCCATGGTCAGCAGTACTGAGACTTTTGCTGTCAGTTTTACACTGGTACCCGTACAAGATCCAAATGACTTACTTCTATTTATTTCATTAACAGTACAGAGTGACTCACCGCCTTAAAATGTAAGGTGGGTCGGATGCTCTTAAATCTAACACCAAAGACTTCTCATTACGAGGTGCATTCAAGTTCTAAGGCCTCCGATTTTTTTTCTAATTAACTACTCACCCGAAATCGATGAAACTGGCGTTACTTCTCGACGTAACCGCCCTGCAGACGCACAAAGTTTTCACAACGCTGACTCCATGATTCCATGGCAGCGGCGAAGGCTTCTTTAGGAATCGGTTTTGACCACTGGAAAATCGCTGAGGCAATAGCAGCACGGCTGGTGAATGTCCGCCCACGGAGAGTGTCTTTCATTGTTGTAAAAAGCCAAAAGTCACTAGGAGCCAGGTCAGGTGAGTAGGGAGCATGAGGAATCACGTAAAAGTTGTTATCACGAAGAAACTGTTGTGTAACGTTAGCTCGATGTGCACGTGCGTTGTCTTGGTGAAACAGCACACGCGCAGCCCTTCCCGGACGTTTTTGTTGCAGTGCAGGAAGGAATTTGTTCTTCAAAACATTTTTGTAGGTTGCACCTGTCACCGTAGTGCCCTTTGGAACGCAATGGGTAAGGATTACGCCTTCGCTGTCCCAGAACATGGACACCATCATTTTTCCAACACTGGCGGTTACCCGAAATTTTTTTGGTGGCGGTGAATCTGTGTGCTTCCATTGAGCTGACTGGCGCTTTGTTTCTGGATTGAAAAATGGCATCCACGTCTCATCCATTGTCACAACCGACGAAAAGAAAGTCCCATTCATGTTGTCGTTGCGCGTCAACATTGCTTGGCAACATGCCACACGGGCAGCCAAGTGGTCGTCCGTCAGCATTCGTGGCACCCACCTGCATGACACTTTTCGCATTTTCAGGTCGTCATGCAGGATTGTGTGCACAGAACCCACAGAAATGCCAACTCTGGAGGCGATCTGTTCAACAGTCATTCGGCGATCCCCCAAAACTATTCTCTCCACTTTCTCGATCGTGTCGTCAGACCGGCTTATGCGAGCCCGAGGTTGTTTCGGTTTGTTGTCACACGACGTTCTGCCTTCATTAAACTGTCACACCCACGAACGCACTTTCGATACATCTATAACTCCATCACCACATGTCTCCTTCAACTGTCGATGAATTTCAATTGGTTTCACATCACACAAATTCTGAAAACGAATGATTGCACGCTGTTCAAGTAAGGAAAACGTCGCAATTTTAAGTATTTAAAACAGTTCTCATTCTCGCTGCTGGAGGTAAAATTCCATCTGCCGTACTGTGCTGCCAACTATGGGATGTATTGACAATGAACGCGGCCTCATTTTAAAACAATGCACATGTTTCTATCTATTTCCAGTCCAGAGAAAAAAAATCGGAGGCCTTAGAACTTGAATGCACCTCGTATTACAATCTTATTGGTATACAGTTGTTAATGCTTTATTTTCGAATTATAAAAATAGCGTATAAAAATATTTCTCTAAGGTTGCAGCGAATTGAATGCTTAACTGTTGTTAAAACGGTTCTATATAATTTGTTTGTGTCTAGTTGAAGAGAATATAATTTCGATAATGCAAATGTAAAAGAAAAATAAAACATATAGAATACAATGAGTGTGGTGAAAATAATTTGCAATATGTAGAGGGAAGTGATATACTCTATTTGGATGTGTAATATTGTCTAAGTAGCATGTTGATTGAAAATGACCTATTTCTACCCATTTCAGGTGAGAAGATCTCTGTAAAACCTCGAGCGATTGTCATCTGAAATCTTTCATGCTCATGTATGTTTACTGTGCCTGTGTGTATTGGTATGTACTGGGAGTGTTGCAAATCAGGACAGTACATGATATTCAGCAGTTGTTTGTTTGTCCTATTGTTGGTAGTTGTGGCATATTCTGTGTGATAACTTAGATACATATACCTGATATTATACGGATTAAATACTGATTGAGCATTTGATACATGGAATACATGACATTTTGCTTTACGTGAGAAATACACTTACGTATGTAAATTTGTTAATAGCAAAATAGTATAGTTCATTGCTACTTGAATGCATTACTCCTCAAATAACGAAATACATCACATTTTTAGTTTTATACGTACTTGATACAAAAAATACATTTGACATGTAAAATTAATTAAATGTAGCTAGAATTAGAGAAGAAAATATGCTTGTACCTACACATAAGAAGACGAACAATACATTACTGCTTGTGTGCAGTATACGTTAAACACTATGCAATATGTCGTTGGGGCGGGGGGATCCTTGGAATAAATGTTCTTCGAGCCTTCTCCTCCCAAGGGACGTGGCGTTTTACTAGAGTCTTAGTATGTGGTGTCGGTGTTTGTTTTATGACTGGTACTGCCTGTTGTGTTGTTTGTGACTGTTGTGGCATGCAGTGTCATGCGTTGTTAGTTTGAGTCCCTTACGTGCTGATCCCTTTTGAGTAATGTTCACTTAATGTTCCTTCCTGTTGTCATGCTTATGTCTACGCCTCCTTCTATATGGCTTCTGACGCTTGCATTCTTCATGCAGTATTGGCTACGATATTTATTGTGTTCCAGTCATCGGGATTACGTATTGTTCTGGCGGTGTCACTGTCGTTCTGTATAGGTCTCACTTGTGCCAGCGTGTTGCATAGTAGTGTGATATGTTCTGGTGCCCCAGTTTCTCCGCAAACGCATATTTCATCCAAGCGATGCAGCAACTGAAACCTCATGATCCGCAGCTACTTTCTGAATTTGCTCTTCGATTTCTGGCACGGGTCGAAGTTGATGACATTTGGCCGGCCAATGTTCTATGGAGTGACGAGGCACATCCTACACTGCAGGGGGCAGTATTGCGGTACTATTAAACCGCGTGTTCTGCCCGAAGAGCAATAGCACTCGTCGTATGTGATTGTATGGTGTGCATTAACAAGCACATTTATTCTCGGTTCATTCTTCTTTGAAGACAGTACTCCAAGAGCATCCATCCGGTGTACCCTGGTGTCTGCACGACCTCCTTGTTCAGCCTGTGATTCGTGCTTTGGAAGAGCGCAGCTGTGTAGAAACCACTGTTTTCATGCAAGATGGGGCAATACCTCATGTCGCTCGCCCATTGTTAAGATCTCCTTAATATAACTTTTCACGAACGTACTGTTTCCTGAGGTTTTATAGTTAGAGATGGCCTGCAAGATAACCTTATCTGAATCGGTGTGACTTTTCGCTCTGGGGATATCTGAAAGAAGTCGTTTACCTGGGACCCGTTCATCCACTTCCTGTTTTGATGGTCAATATACAGGAACACGTTGCTCGGATTCCAACGTAACTGCTGCAAGCAACTTCTGATCGTGTTCTTTCGCAGATGCAGCATCTCTCCGACGTCTCCAGTGTGCATATTGAACAAATTATACAAGATACTGCTATTAATAAAATCAATATTACGTTTTTCTCATTAGTTCCATCTTTTCTGTTCACCTTCCGCTCTAAATCCATTACATATGGAAACATTTCTATACATGTTTTTCCATTCACAACGTTATATTTATACCTGTTGGCTAAGACTGGAATTAATTTTTTCCAACGTAAATCGGTTCCTCCTTGACTAGCAGCACGTTAACTGCAACTACTCGGCGTGTTCCTTGTGCTAGAATAACTTTTGATAAAGTCTCCCTTGTCGATTTTTAAACCAATGACCGCTTCCAAGCAACTGCTTAAATTTATCTTGAAGGCCGTCAAAGAGACTACGCGAGTAGGTTGCGATGGAAGGTATGACCATTCTCAGGGATCAGTACCGGGTACACTGCTGAAGTCTTCAATTTCAGTGGGGAAAGACCAAAAGGAAGGTCAAAGAAATGGTGGATACAAGTACTAAATGAAATTATGTTTGCTACAAATCTCTATCAACAAGACGTAACCGATAGAAGGAAGTTTCAAAATTTCTTCAAAAAGCGATCTCTGTGACCAATGGGTACCACAAGGAAGAAGAGCAGGATAAGGAAAAAAGATACAATTTACGTAAGAAGATATTATTTGCAACATTCTCTTGCAAATAAATCTTTCGCTTTCTTCACCTGTCAAATATTCGTATCGTCAGAATCATAACTTTATAGAATAAAATGTGGAGAAGTATGAATTATAGAAAGGCAAATAGCACTCACTCACAGGCAGCATTACACAATTTACTTAATTACTTGTGGCTGAACGCCCAACATGAAAACATTCATGAAATAAAGAAACTGTTTTATCTGTGAAATATCGTTTCTCGTTTTAACAGAAAACAAAATGGGCATTTGAAATGAAAGCTCTATGACGTGCACCAAGCAGTAGATCTACGGCGTTCTACTGAATGAACGGGGTAAGCTCGAGCTCTACCGACAAAATGTCGGAGGTTGTGCAATGACTTCTTCGAGCATTTTTTTGTAAGTGACCAGCTTTCCGCAGCGAATCTTTGCAAAGAAATGATGTAATCATAGTTTACTCACTTTATTACTCTTATGAACTTTGTCTCTGCGAAAACATCTAAAATACCTTCTCAACGAAGATATTGTCTGGAAGATCCAATCATCGAAACGTATAATACAAAAGAAAAACGTGCTATTCATCAGCTCCCCCACCTCCCACGGGTAGAAAGTCGTGACAGATCAAGCCCTTGCTATCGAAAAAGGCGACCAATAGAGTCTTAATCTAGGATTTTGCTAGCCGATTTCCTTTGGGAGGCGGGGGAGACTTGCCATTGATTGACGCCCGGTCTCCGGATCGTATTGGCATGTCTCATCTCCTGTACGAGTAACGATGCGTAATGCAACTACACGTGACCACCGTACTTCGAGAGATTCCACAAGAAGAGCTTGCTAACAGTTCCCAACAACTTTACAACCGGTATCAGAAATGTGTTGTAACTAATGTTGGTGCCTTTGAAGGGCAGTAAAGGTATTTTGTTTTCAACATTTACTTCATTTACTTTCTGAAAACATTCTCCGAACTTTAGACGTACGTCATATGAGGTTTATATAGCTTTGACTTTTCATGTAGTTATATGTTCGTAAGAGGTCACGCATCTTTGGAAGAACTATCTCTCTATAGCCAAAAACTCTTGCTGTCAATATCTGGGCTATATGTTTAGTCATAGGTCGTCTGAGTGTGGCCTGGAGCGGTTCAAAACGAATTTTAAAGTAAATCTAATTGTGGAACATCGATACTGTGTATTTCAATTTTTCTTATGTAGTGCATGCAGAAGAGCAGGCTTTGCTCTACAAAGTGTCCGCCCTTTTCTGTCTGTTGCCAAGTGTGCTGGTAGTTCGCGAATAGGATTTGGATGACTTAATGTTCTTCCTGTATTAGTGCCTACTTTAAATGCTTGCTGCAAGGGGAGTCCTTTAGCCCAGATGATCTCGGGAACTGAATCGTGTTGACGCCTGGAACTGTCTCAGGTAAAATGTTACTGGTACCATGATCTTTATGATACAGGATATTGCTCTTCATTGATAGGTTGAGATATGTCCCACATATACACACAGTTTCACTGGATGAGTGGCATCGTGGTACGTTTTTACTGTCGACGGAGCATACTGCATCAAGGAATAGAAATTTAAATTTTTAGGCCCCAACTTTTTTGGAGCAACATAGAGAGCGCGTTTGAGCTGTCAGCTCTTAGCCATTGCTGCTGCTGTCGTTTCCAACCACCAACTACCCAACAAGTGCCAGCGGAAATATTTGTTCATAAAAGACGTATTATTTGATACATGCTATACTTTCATTAGATTAAGCTGACTGCAGAATGTCTAAAGTGACTTAATTGTAGTCACAACAGTTACGAAATATTTTATTTTCTCGCCGAAGTTAATTCTTCTCCTTCTTATTTTATTTATACCTTTTCGTGCATCGGTGCAGGGTCGGTATTGTTATTTATCGTGTTTGGCAAGATTAGTTCAACGGGTGGCCACATGCCCTTTCTGTCGCACCCAGTTACACCCTTGCTATCTGCGTTTAGATATATCCGTGTGAAAGTGAGCGAAAGTTTTTAAAGTATTTCCTAATTGTGTAAATTAGGCAGGGCTTGCCACGCGGGGTGGCCGAGCAGTCTAGGGCGTCTTGTCATGGTCCGCGCGGCTTCCCCCATCGGTGGTTCGAGTCCTCCCACGGGCGTGAGTGTGTGTATCGTCCTCAGTGTAAGTTAGTTTAAGTTAGATTAAGTAGTGTGTAAGCTTAGGGACCGATGACCTAAGCAGTTTCGTCCCATAAGAACTTACCATAAATTAAAAAAAAAGGGCAATGCTTGGGTACAAGCCTTGTATGTATTAAGAAGGGGGGGGGGGGGGTACGACGTCAAATGGGCCGACTTGGAGCAGGAGAGTCACCACTGGACATTTTAATTTCTACTGTCTATACTTTTACAAATAAATTCATAAAACTTTGTCACCATGACCAGGAAGGATTGAGGACTCACACTTATCGCAGTGGATGTTCAAAAATGTAGAAAAATACCTTTTTTTTACATGTGAAGTTTCATCATTTTTTCACTTATTACTGGCTGCATTTGTTGCTATAGGTACACTTTTCTTCCTAAGTAAGAGAGATTCTTCGATGTATTTTTCATAGCATACAAACAGTAGTTACAGGTGTATGAAACTCTAGAATTTTCCAAATCTATTAAAAAACTGTGGAAAAAATTGAGAATTAACTACAAGACTTGAGTTTTTTCTAAACATCAAGATAGAATGTATCTTTTCATTCATTTTTCATAAATAACTTCTAGAGTTTCATACGCCTGTAACTATATTTGCATGCTGTGCAAAAGTCATCGAAGAATCTCTCTTACTTAGGAAGAAAAGTGTACCTATAGCAACAAATGCAGCCAGTAGTAAGTGAAAAAAAATGATGAAATTTCACATGCAAAAAAAGTGTTTTGTTACGTTTTTGAGCTTCCCCTGCTATGAGTATGAATCCTGAATCCTTCCTGGTCATGCTGTTAAAGTTTTATGAATTTATTTGTAAAAGTATAGACAGTGGAAATTAAAATTTCCTGTGGTGCCTCTCCTGCACCAAGTCGGCCTGTTTAACGTCCTACCTTAATCTAGTGGAACGTGGCAATCTTCATAAAAACCACACAAGGCTGACCGGCACACCAACCCTCAACGTTATTCCGCCAGACAAATTCGATCCGTGGACGCACATTCCCGTCCTGGAAGCGGTGGCTTAATACGCACGCCTATCCTGGCGGTTTTCTTCTTGAAGTCAATTATATACACTTCTGAAAATTGAAATAAGAACACCGTGAATTCATTGTCCCAGGAAGGGGAAACTTTATTGACACATTCCTGGGGTCAGATACATCACATGATCACACTGACAGAACCACAGGCACATAGACACAGGCAACAGAGCATGCACAATGTCGGCACTAGTACAGTGTATATCCACCTTTCGCAGCAATGCAGGCTGCTATTCTCCCATGGAGACGATCGTAGAGATGCTGGATGTAGTCCTGTGGAACGGCTTGCCATGCCATTTCCACCTGGCGCCTCAGTTGGACCAGAGTTCGTGCTGGACGTGCAGACCGCGTGAGACGACGCTTCATCCAGTCCCAAACATGCTCAATGGGAGATCTTGCTGGCCAGGGTAGTTGACTTACACCTTCTAGAGCACGTTGGGTGGCACAGGATACATGCGGACGTGCATTGTCCTGTTGGAACAGCAAGTTCCCTTGCCGGTCTAGGAATGGTAGAACGATGGGTTCGATGACGGTTTGGATGTACCGTGCACTATTCAGTGTCCCCTCGACGATCACCAGTGGTGTACGGCCAGTGTAGGAGATTGCTCCCCACCCCATGATGCCGGGTGTTGGCCCTGTGTGCCTCGGTCGTATGCAGTCCTGATTGTGGCGCTCACCTGCACGGCGCCAAACACGCATACGACCATCATTGGCACCAAGGCAGAAGCGACTCTCATCGCTGAAGACGACACGCCTCCATTCGTCCCTCCATTCACGCCTGTCGCGACACCACTGGAGGCGGGCTGCACGATGTTGGGGAGTGAGCGGAAGACGGCCTAACGGTGTGCGGGACCGTAGCCCAGATTCATGGAGACGGTTGCGAATGGTCCTCGCCGATACCCCAGGAGCAACAGTGTCCCTAATTTGCTGGGAAGTGGCGGTGCGGTCCCCTACGGCACTGCGTAGGATCCTACGGTCTTGGCGTGCATCCGTGCGTCGCTGCGGTCCGGTCCCAGGTCGACGGGCACGTGCACCTTCCGCCGACCACTGGCGACAACATCGATGTACTGTGGAGACCTCACGCCCCACGTGTTGAGCAATTCGGCGGTACGTCCACCCGGCCTCCCGCATGCCCACTATACGCCCTCGCTCAAAGTCCGTCAACTGCACATACGGTTCACGTCCACGCTGTCGCGGCATGCTACCAGCGTTAAAGACTGCGATGGAGCTCCGTATGCCACGGCAAACTGGCTGACACTGACGGCGGCGATGCACAAATGCTGCGCAGCTAGCGCCATTCGACGGCCAACACCGCGGTTCCTGGTGTGTCCGCTGTGCCGTGCGTGTGATCATTGCTTGTACAGCCCTCTCGCAGTGTCCGGAGCAAGTATGGTGGGTCTGACACACCGGTGTCAATGTGTTCTTTTTTCCATTTCCAGGAATGTAGTTGAAACTATTTTACAGTTGAACTGAAAAAAGTACATATGATATACAGTTAACGTCTTAATAACAGTGGACAACACCAATATTTACACTCATCATCATCCAATGCGACGCAGTAATTACAAATTAACATTTTTACCTTGTGTAGCTAATTTGCTACAGCTCTTAAACATCTGAAGAAAAGCATTATTATAATCATAAGGTATACATTTCCAACTTCATTCTTTACCAGTTTTGGTTGTTGTGCCCATCATATTTCGAAAATGTATTGTTCTTACCGAAATCGTTAAATAATAAGCTTAAATGTGAGCAACTGATGTCTATAAATGTGTTTTTCTTCATACAAATCAACAATCTCATGAGTTTTGTTTTTTTCGTGTACTGTTCAACGTAGCTTTATGTCTAATTTTATGATTCCAGACAACGAGAAGTACCGTGTAGGTTTTGATGAGTACTTTTGCGAATATCGAAATGTGTGAGGTAGATGGTCTTGCCTTTTGCTTACACTGACTTAGAAGCTTAAATTTTTCACATAGCCCAAGAACATTAGATCTCGGTATTAAAAAAAAATTCAACTCGATAGCTCGAACCGTTCCTGAGAAAAAGGACTCATAACATTCGGACAGAGAGACAGATGGACGCACAGAGAACAGCAAAGTGATCCTTTAACGGTCCCGCTTTTATCGACTGAGGTACTGCATGCCAAAAATGACATGCAGTTTCCAATCATCAGATTGTAGTACCTTCAGACCGTGCGAAGAAAGCCCTCTCCCAGCTCAATGCCACTATTAGATTTCCAACTCGTAGCGTCCCCAGCCGTATTGACTTAGGCCTTTTCGCGCCTAATGGTGGCATGAGCTGCAGTTAACTCCTGCTTGCCTCCTTCCTTCCGAGACAATTTAATACTCGCAGTCCAGATTTCACTGCTCCAATCGCTTGAAACTGTCGGACTTAGGTGATCTAAACGGTAACTGGTTATCTCTTTCCGCATTAGCCGAGATTCGACACACCAATACCAATAGTATTTCCCGCTCTCTTGGTGGAAAATCATGCTTTGTAGAAAGCGAAGTTCGATATGTACTGGCGTTTATCACTCAGTGAAATATCAGCTTGTAAAGCTAAACACTTTCATACTATATCTTTTACAGTTTACACACAACGAACTGCAATGCAGTTGACCTACATAAGAACTGTGTCCATGTAATACACTGTACAGTATGCAGTCACATACAAAAATTATCGTTAACAAGAATATATATTGTCAGCTGTTTACATGAGTGTAGTATTTTTTTTCTTCTTTAGGGCCAGCAGCATAATATATGTCTGATAACGACGTGATTATTACAGCAGATGCACCAAATAGGTGCTCATGAGTGGTGATCCTTATTCACGGCACATGTTTCGGCTTTATAGCCATTTTCAAGTACGTCTAGAGTGATGCGACGTTCATATTATATCTTTAGTGGACTGTCTTACAACTGTCACTGTTTTAATAAGATGGTAATAGCGTCGTAAGAGTGGAACTGTCAAACTACTGTTCCATCGTAATTAACATTTTATTTTCAACAAGTTGACATCATATAACATCTGATTAAAACAGTGACAGTTATAGGGCAGTCCGCTACTGACGTGGTATGTACGTCATGCCGGTCGAAACTTACTTGGAAATGGCGCTGAAGCAGAAACAATCTGTCGTGAATAAAGATTACTTATAACAAGCAGGTACTTGGTGCATCTACTGTAATACATGCAGTCCACTTACCGCATTTACTGCGGTGAAAAACGACTAGGTCTTTCTCGGAAGCAAATTGCTTTATAATGATAAACATATCACATAACATAAATAACTCCTTCAGTTACAAATATCTGTACTGATTCACAAACGTTCCACTCACAGACTTGTCCTTCACAAAGTTTCCCTAACAGTTCCCTTCGCTCAGCAAACAGCTAACAGCACCGTGCACAGTGCAATAAATCGAAAGCTATTACCACGTAAATTCATTAGGAGTTTGTTCGCATTGAAGAGAATAGTTTGTAAAGTTCCTCTTGCAAAGCGGTGTGTAATGTCGGCAGCACACAGTAAATGCTTGCAAGTTCCTAGGATCTGTGAGGCAGCTAATTGTAATTACTTCAAAATTCCGTAACTCAGATGTTTTACGACTCGAAAAAACGGTTCTTCAAGCAGTACGGCTCGGTTACATCATTTCGAAAATTCTCACTGGCTCATTTGCAATACAAACTTCTTCCAGCGCTGTCATCTGAGGCAGACTGTCATGTCCTTATACTGGGCACTATGTAGCGAATACTGTGCCGACCCTGCAGCGTTAGTAATGAGACACTAGCGCGCGGATATTATAGCGTTTATTGGTAAACGTATTGGTGGCTACAGAGTTTGTCAAGTCCTTCATTCAGTTGTTCGTAGCTTTCCTAAATGAGAATGTGTTAGAGAGACGTATATATTGCTAACAGAGGGTCAGCTTTAAATGAATCGTATGAAATACTATTTCTCTGCTCCGATAAAACTTGGTTTGCACTGAAGGCTGCAGCGACAACAAAAGATACATAAAATAAATATGATTTTTAATCATAGTCCATCATCCCCAGCAGACTGTGAGTAAAATCCATTACGCCCCGAAATAATGCAGTTACAATTACTAAAACTGATGAAAAGCTTTTTTACTTGTTCAATTAGTAATTATGTTGAAAAATCTAAGTTGTATGCTTAATTTAAGGGGTAGTTCATCTAACGCACTTTTAGGTTTTTTAATATCAGCAAATTATATTTTCCTCCATAGGTTCAAAAATAATTAAAACACGAATAAATGTCCTTTAGGAGAGTGTTTTCAAGTTAAGAGAAATACTTTCCGCTAATGTGTAGAAAATCCCTAAAATTTACGAAAACAAATCTGGAAAAAATAGTTTATGATGTTAAATCAAACTTGATGTTATTTAATTTCACACAGGCCTGCATTGAATGACAATAAAATTTATAGCGGTGATATATCAATTTTTCTGATGAGGCATTGCTTGATAATACATTCTATCAGGCAATGTGCCACGCATAGCACCGCATGCAGTCCGGAGAAGCCCCGTGCACGATGCATTACCGTTGCAGCGTAATTAGCACGTCAGTGACGTAAGGGGATGACGTACTTCCTACGTATGCTAGGAATTCGCAGAACGACAGATTTCAATACACTCACGTTCATGGTGCCTTCACTGTAAGAGTCTGACCTAATCTGGAGAGATGTATCGATGCCTGCTTATGGCTACACAGACGAGTGTATTTCTACCTGTGTGGTAAATGGTGGATGACTCCTACTATAAAATAAAAATAGCTGATTTTACACAGAATGCTGCAGCATAGAGCCAAAACTGATTAATGTTACCGACGTAGCTGTCGTGCGAGGTACAAGAGGATGGAAGCAATATGTTTATTGTACTTATTGTTTTGTATGGAAACTTTCCCTCTCGGTATTTTGAATTTTGCCATTCTGCGAACTTCAACAAGTTTTTTTTGATACTTTCAGTGTGTTCTACTGGTTATTTGTCAACTATTCAGTGACACACACGTCCTTACTAAACATAGCTGCAACGAGTGGCACGGACCGTCTCTGAATCTTTGCCCCCCCCCCTCTCTCTCTCTCTCTCTCTCTCTCTCTCTCTCTCTCTCTCTCTATCATTAACCCAGCTATGAAATGGTCTCTGACGGACGCTATGCAGATAAATTAATAATAAGTAATCTCCATCTTGGATACTGTAATAAATAATGTTATTAAAACAAGAGAATCTTACTGGACACAGCCGACCAGAGTGGCCGAGCGGTTCTAGGCGCTGCAGTCTGGAACTGCGTGACCGATACGGCCGCAAGTTCGAATCCTGCCTCTGGCATGGGTGTGTGTGATGTACTTAGGTTAGTTAGCTTGAAGTAGTTCTAAGGGGACTGATGACCTTTGGAGTTACGTCCCATAGTGCTCAGAACCATTTGAACCATTTTACTGGACACACAAACGTTTATATTATTGTTGACAAGTTACGTAATGTGACGATCACCTCCAATATTTTAACTAAACCAACACTGTTTTTTTGCCTCGTTTCACAAATCTTATCATTGTGAAACAAGGCAAAAAGCAGTGTTTGTTTAGTTAATTTACAATGTTTCACCAAGTGCCCACAGTTGATTCAATTAAATTGTTTATATTTTAATTCTGATTACGGTTTTATTGCCTGTCGTGTAGAAGCAGTCTCATTTTTATTGGGCAGTTACAAATACATTTATTTTCACTGAACTCTCCTCTTCTAAAAGTGCAAATTATAGAACGATATGGTTGTTACTGGCACAATTTTTTTTAAACTGCGTTTCGACCATAGTATAGAACCAGTCTAAATTTTGTTGTTTCTATTGATCTGAATATCGTGGAAGTGAAAATGCATCGTGTGGTTATTGCAGGTATACCTTGTTTTTGTACAACCTGCTCCTAATGTGAGCCTGATGTGAGGATAGTTGCATTGATAACTGAAACTATGGTGTCCGTCATTTACGACGGCGGCAGAGTTTAGGTTCGTTCTGCGCATCTGACATCACAAAACACAGTCAGCCAATGAACAGAGAACAACGTTGCCAGAGCTCGACTGCAATGCAGAGCACCGACGAGTGGCTTCAGTTTTAGAAACGTTCAGTCATAAATAAAGTAATTAAAGAAAAGCAATATCTTGATAACAGACTTTCTGTTATAGAAAGTTTGGAAAAAGCATTATTTATACCAGTTGCTTTACATTCCATTAATTAATTAACCAAGCAAGCAATAAGCCTCCTAATTCTGGCAATAGCAAGGAAAGGTGTTTGTATCATTCTCACGAACCGCTTTTTCGCAATAAAGAACAGCGGTAATTGTTTACTTCCTATTGTACTTCGACAAAACGTGAATAATTCATAGTTATACTAACAGTGTTTGTCGGTAATTTACGTGATATATTAGAATCCTCCTGGAACTCCTTTGAATGACGAGCTGCGTTAGCGTAATGGTTAGGGTGATTGGCCGTGAAGCGGAAGGTTCTGTGTTCAAACACGGATTTCGTGGTCTGTTGGACTGATGATAGCTTCGTATCCTTATGCCGGCACGGTAAAAAAAAAAAAAAAACTGAGTTAATAGATCAACTGAAACGGGTGTCTTACGACGTCCGCCTAAAGCAGATACAACGAACAAAAACGAAAAAAATGAGATTTAAAAAAAATTAAAAAAAACCCTTGTTCGGTGCTTAACATTTTCTTTATTTGAAAACAATATCGAAGCGTCCTACTTCATGAATTTTATTCCTTTGAACGTCATTTTTCGAAATTTCTGGTGCTTTGTCTGTTCATTATAATCATAATAAGTTTTCGGTTTTTCTAATTTTGTCCTCCAATATTTCTTTTCACAGCAATTAAAAACAATGAAAAGGCACACATACAATATTCATGTTATCTGGTTTGTTTGTATATCTTCTCTTCAGCAGTCGCTGTTTTACTATTCATATTGAGATATATTCTTTGCGACAGTATTAAAACTATTATTTAGAGCAGAATTTCGGCTCGTACGTTGCCGAGCTACTTGATTGTCTGACGCAATTCTTTGCTTAGCTGCTTTGGCAATATCACCTTGTTCAATGTTTTCGTCGACTGATCTATGTTTTGTCAAGTATTTGCTGTCCATTGTGACAAACACAAACTGTTTGCGCACTGCACGTCACTGACAATATATTTTAGTTTCTGTGGTTTATTACGTCACAATTCCGTTTTGTGTACTTCGCCAATTTTATTTTAATCACAACTTTTTAGAAAAACGCAAAATGAATCTGGTATAAATAAAACTTTTATTACAATCGCGAAAGACGGAATATTTCTCAATATTACATACGACACCTATCTGGTACTTAAATTAAATGAGATACTGTTATACAGTAAATTTTATATGAAATTTAGGTATCTCATCCACATTTCATTCTCAACATTGTGGCAACTAAAATCGACAGTACGGAAAGTATACGCTATGGACGTTTACCTCTGCAAACTCTTCAAAATTTCGTGCAATGGTTTACTGCATTTAATGCTGCACAATAACTGCGTTGAACATCGAAACAAAATTAAGTCATTTATGGGGGGAAGATATCAGTCAGGAAATTGTGTAAAAATAAAA
The DNA here is from genome assembly GCF_023864275.1 of Schistocerca cancellata. NCBI lineage: Eukaryota > Metazoa > Arthropoda > Insecta > Orthoptera > Acrididae > Schistocerca > Schistocerca cancellata. The sequence continues at coordinate 457,004,662 of NC_064633.1, forward strand.
ATTTTGGGCCAAATAGTTTTTGTGAAATCGAACGATAAGTGTGTCAAAGCAGTCGGAACACCATGTGTCAGCACAGGTGAGCAGTGCAGTGATGACAAAATCGCGCACTGCGCGGAATGTGGGGAGCACGTCTCTGTAGCAGCGAAAGGGTTAATGCGGCCGTGGTGGCTTTACTTCATTAACTGCGCTCTCCCCCCTAACGTAAGTTTGCGAACTATACTATACTATGGCACTGCTTCGCTTGGCGCGTGCGTCGTTTGCAAACTGGCAACGCAGCAATCTCCCGCGTCTGGGCGGGCATGCGCGAGCCACCAAGATAAAAGAATTGAACTATAGTCTAGTAACAACATTTCAATTTTCGTATATGTACGCGATCGGGGAAATTAGAAGACTTTTAAAACAGAATTTTGAAAAAAAAATTACATTTTAGCAAAACAAGTAATGGGTGTAACAATAATTACATTTTTTATACAACGCTTAAATTGAAAGTACAGATTTCTCAGAGCCGATTTAACTGGGCGTAGACAAAATTCAGGGGGACTTACAGTTTACCTCACCTATGGTGGAATCGGGCGCGCATCAAGTCATAGCTGGAAGGTGTGGTGACGTTCCAACATGGCGGCCTGCTGTGACGCTGGCTGTCGGTTGACAACGGGCCACTTTCACCTCCTCATCTCAGTTTACCCGCAGCTAAATATTCAACGCTCACAACCCCTCGAACCGCTCCCTGCTTCCTCCTTAATAGCTCTCAATGTAAAACCGCCACACGGCAGTTAGCAAAAACCTATTGTTCCGGACCGCAGTGGCCGTGCGTTTCTCCCGGTAACCAAGCGGCGGCTTTTGTTTGCGTTGATTAGACTGCAGAAGAGATGTCCACGTTTTATTTGGAAGTGCAGGTCAGTTAGTGGAAACACACTCAGATACGGAAAGTATACGCAATTTATCCAGACATTGAAACAAAGGAAAACTATTCGACGTGGAATGGAAAATGAGGATATCACAAAATGACAATAGGCATAAAGATTTATATAATTCTCTTTCCAAAATTACGTGAGTAACATCTCTTGTAATTTTGTGTCTAAATTATGTACTCTTCTAGCACCACAGGTCGCTTATGCAGTAGTCTCAAAATTCTAGGAAAGAGAAATCATTTACTAAAATGTTCCATGAATAATAACATAAAGAAAGATGTGCTCATGTTTCTGTTTGTCCTTAATATAGAGCTCGTCGTTTTGACAGGAGATGGTCTCAGAATTTGGGTTTTTTACTGACAAAGTGGACATTTTCTTACTATATCACAGCACATGTTTTATTTCCGTTGCAACTCGTCACAACAGTAACACCATTCAGCATTTCAGCACTAAAATGAGCTTTTTACTCACGCCTTTATGAGACAAAAACAGTGCCGTAGGCGCACGCACTGAAAGAAAGACTAATTCCGATACTGACTGCCAACTACTTACTGATAATTTGAAGCGTGTTCAGCTCTGTATGTTAAAACATTAACTTCTCGTATGTTCTAGAAACTGTACCGTTTAATTTAATGATAATAGTGACATACGATTTTGTCTTATTAACAGTTTAATGTCGACAACTTTTTCCAAACTTGGAAAGTTCAAAGGATTAAAATAATGGTAAAAGTTATTTTATAAATTGACAAAATAAAAATCTTGGAATCTCAAATACGCCACATGTAAAGGACGGTATATATTTAGTTTTCACCAAATACTGAATATTTACGAAACTGTTAAGTATATTTTTAAAAAATAACAACAGGTTTCTGCTTAACAATAAATTTCTGTGAATTTTAATTAAACTACATTTCGAAAAATATTAGTTCCATGTGACATTTGTTATAACTCATGTAAAGTAAAATGTACGGAATTACTAATTTTAAGGACCAAATACCTTTAGACTGACAGATACAAATAATGTTTCAATACATTGCGAAATATTTTTGAAAAGTGTAGAACTTTCGTAAGTATTTCAGCATGACACTTTAAGACCAACAAACACGAATACTCCACTTCATAACAGCGATTAGAATGAACATTGCCGAAAAGAGAGATAGGATCACAGTTTTTGGCAAATGAGTAGTATTGGAAACTGTATCTGACAAAAGAATCCTATAATCTTGATTTGTTATACTATTAATGTAGTCTGAAAACCTAGTACAAGATAGGTATGCCTGAATGACTTCGAACCATCCTAATATATCCCTCAAAGACCGCAGCTTGAGTGTTTTGCTCTTGTTGCCCCACTCTTGTCTTATCCTATTGCCTTGTCACTGCTGGGCTCAATTTACAATGTCCCCCAATAACGATCGACGCTGGTTAGCTGCACTCCGCAAGTCATAGGGCGCCAGCAGTTTCGATGCCGCTTTGAGAAATTTCTGTATTTTCCTCGCGCACGTTGCCAACGTCCCATTATAAGCAACAGACGTGGTGCCTCCAAGATCGCTAGCCAAAAAAAAGTTCCCTATAAACTCCCACTTCACACTGTCTTGTGAAACGGCTGTGAATGCGTGCAGGTGCCCATTGTCTCCATTCCTAAGTCACAAAGAGTACTGCTGCTAACAGCAGACACCTCCCATAAGACACCCCCACGACACTGCATACATCATGGATGGTCTGCCTACCTACATCCAGCACCGTTGTAAGTAGCGTGAATAGATGTAAGCTATGTGTAAGGTGAGTGAAGCACACTTTGAATAAGAAAATGCTATCTGACATTGAAGGCAACGTAAAAAATTGGGTCACCACCAACTCTAACCACACGACAAATCAGAAGTTGGTCTGAGTTGGAAAATTACCTAATTTATTCATAAGAAAAATTCGTAAAACAACATTCATTATGAATTCATTCATAAAGAATGGGATGTAATTATTAATATGATCCAGGAATTTTTCAGGTGAATAAAATTTTAAAATAAAATAAAGAGTGTGTGAACAATTAGCATAAGAGCAGCTTGCAGCAACACCCCTGAAAACGAGATCTATTCTAAGGCATTTCTTTTAAATAAAAAGAGAATACTAATTATTGAACCTGCACACATTTAAACGCTATGGATGGGCAAACAAGGAAACTACAAGGCGTAGATAACAGAGGCGTAACGTTGGTACACTGGATAAGATGGGAGGTAAAATTATTTATTCCTTAAAACATTGATGTAAGGCATCTATACAACTGCTGTTGTCTGGTAACTAAGTACCATTCCTTGTGAAAAGTTACACGCTATATTTTAGTAACATCAAACCATGCATTCACGAACAATTAAAATTTTACAGAGGACACATTTGAATAGACAAAGGATAATGGCAGAGGGCCAACAATCTCTAATATTGAGCCACGTGGATAGTTTCCAACTGATACAATTAATGAGACAAAGAAAATTTACAAAGGGGCAAAAATTACCAAGACGCGAAAAAGATTAGAATGTGTACACACGCAGTTGCAGGCACACAAACATTCACACTGAAACGAGGGCGCTTCAACATAAGCAACACAATTCTGCTACGTTCTTCTTACGGATCAAAGTCAAGTTGGCGTTAAGAATCGAACTGCAAAAGCCGTGCATACCTTACTGCCACCCAGCAAAACTATCTTTATAGTTTGAAACGCGAGGGGAATTACTAACAGCTCCCCTCTCACTATGAGACAACGCACCACGCGGTTAAATCAACTCACCCTCCTTCGAAGAGACTTCGGTTGCAGACCCTCGGCAAGCTGGAAGCAGACTGCCCTCTCACACACTCCAACGTCTCCCACACGACCCCATGGTCAGGAAAACCCAGAGATGAGGCTTCCGTCACCAAACTAACACCGGTAACTCTCACACAAGGGGAGCAAACCTCTTTGCATTCCTGAAAACTACAAGCGTTGGCCATTCTGTGTGACTACCGCTGATTCTCTGCTGCAGACTAAACCACGTATAGTGCGGTTCTACGCGCTACAGTCTGGAGCCGAGCGACCGCTACGGTCGCAGGTTCGAATCCTGCCTCGGGCATGGATGTGTGTGATGTCCTTAGGTTAGTTAGGTTTAATTAATTCTAAGTTCTAGGCGACTGATGACCTCAGAAGTTAAGTCGCATAGTGCTCAGAGCCATTTGAACCATTTGAACCAAACCACTTATAGCAAAATAAAACACACCCACATTCATTCACTCTCGCGTTCCAGAGAGTTCTGTATGACTGGAAAGCAATTAAAATGATATTGAAAGCGGACTACAGGACCCTTTCACCGTTTTTCCAACACCAGCGATACTTTCAGAGGTAGTGTCGGTCAGCGGCCGTCCTGAATGGGAATCATTGGCAAACGATTTTCTGGAGCCTTAAAAACGTATAGAAATAATCTTAAGATTGACTGTGACGTAAGGCGTCTTCCCCAATGCTTGCTTCAAAATGTCATTTGTTTTTGTGGCGGTTTTTCCGAATCTGATGGTGCAAATGGCTCTGAGCACTATGGGACTTAACATCGGAGGTCATCAGTCCCCTAGAACTTAGAGCGACTTAAACCTATCTAACCTAAAGACATCATACACATCCATGCTCGAGGCAGTATTCAAACCTCAGACCGTAGTGGTCGCGCCGTTCCAGACTGAAGCGCCTAGAACCGCTCGGCCACAGCGGCCGGCTTTCCGAATCTGAAACAAAAGTTAATAAACACATTCCGAGACACCCTCAATTGTCAAGTTCGCGAGACACGCAGCATAAGAGAATGTGGAAATGCGCACAGAAACTAAGCTCGAAAAGCTAGCACAAAGCCTCTTCATACATTAATTCTCAAGGGATGTTTACCACCTGGTGGCCGCGCGAGATTAGCCCAGCGGTCTCAGGCGCTGCAGTCATGGAGTGTGTAGCTGGTCCCGCCAGAGGTTCGCGTCCTCCCTCGAGTATGGGTGCGTGTGTTTGTCCTCAGGATAATTTAGGTTAAGTAGTGTGTAAGCTTAGGGACTGATGACCTTAGCAGTTAAGTCCGATAAGATTTAACACACATTTGAACATTTGAACCATCTTGTATTGTTTTGTCATACCAGCTAAACTTCGCCAGCCACACGTGCATACTGGATACTTTTGGGTATCACCTCGTAAATAGCTTCATAGAAAACATTCATTTAAAAAGTTGGAGCATACTCCTGAACTGTATTAAATATGTAGCACCCTTAACACCATGATTCCTCACAGGCCGGAACAACGTAATGATAATCGTTATTGAGCAAGGACTGGATTGATAAGGAATACAACATGTGCGCACAATTGCTCATACACTAAGATTGAAACTCAAAGAGAATTCGAAAGCGAAGTTCGCCAACATCCAGTAATAACTGAATCATCAAAGTCGACTAGAGACTCACAGCGAATAATATCAGACTGCGTGAAGTGAATCGTGATCGATAGAAAACCAACTTCAGTTCCACCTGAATTTAAGGAAAATGTTAGCGGAAATATCCCTTGTGAGAGCTCGCAGTTCTCCTGGAAATAGTGGTTAATAGTATTAAAGAGGAACACACTTCCTAGTATTCTGAAAAATCGTATTTATTTTCTGACGAATCGGTCTTCGGCTCCTCAGGCCATATTCAGGTGAATTGAATCTCGCAACCACGGATAAACATGATGCGCGACTTACACGGATAATACTTGCACAGAAAATACAAAGGTGACGAAATGTTTACATAGGATACATAAGAAAAATATTACAATAATTACATTGACTAAAAACGGGAGGTAATCAAAGAAAGTTTTTATATGGAGATACATATAACAAATGATGAGACATAAAATGAGTTTACAGTTTGAATCTAGTATTTGCAACGAAAAACGTTGATTTCCATTATTTCCAGTAGGGTCATCTTCTTGCTTTTTTTGAGACAGTGTAAAAGTCCAAATTCTGCATCATACGGATGGTTCTCTGCTATAAGGTGATCAGAAAAGATTAAATCTTTCTTATTTAATCACCGGATTCTCACCTTTGGTGATCATTTTCTAGCAGAGAACCATCCCTATGAAGTAGAGTGTGAACTTTTACACTTCGTAAAAAACAAAGAAATAAAGTGGAAAGATGACCCTACTGAACATACAGTAGCAAGTGCCAAATTGGGTTCTAAGACGTCTTACTGAGGTACCATCGAAAACTACAAATGAACAAACACATGACACAGAATGCCAGCCGAGTACTAATCGATCAGATTCAGTTTCATTTTCTCCCTTGTTAAATGAGGATTTCGTTCCAAATATCAGATTCAAACTGTAAATTCATTTTGTTTCTAATCATTTGTTATATGCATCTCCACATAAAAACATTTTTTGTTTACCATCTTTTTTAGTTAATGTAATGCTGCGACTCGTCTCGTTTGCGCCCCGGTAATTTCTGAGTAAAACCAAAACTGCTTTGCCTCTGCTTACAGAGAGCGAACAAACTTGAGGGGGCGCACTGGCTATCACCATGACGAGTTACCCACTTATAGCAGGCGTGTACTCAGAAGATGGGAGAGACAGAGCCTGGTTCTTTCACCTCAAAATTTTCCACTCGGTTTATCGCTCATTACTGAACCGAAACCGTCCCTGTCGTGCAAGTCTGGGACAGTCAATAGCGAGATCCTCCAGCATGAAAACGCAGACAACGCTACCATTTCCGCTAGACTGGCGCCTCGAGCCAACTTTGAAATTTCAGTGGCCGTTCCCACACTTCTACTGCAGAATGAAACCAAGAACGTTCACGTTAACTCACCCAGTCTCATGCTTTTTAATTACACTGGCATTCATTTAATCCAGCAGTCATCCTCGCTCAGGACAGGTACTTACAGCTATATAGTGTGCTGAATGTAAAATGTCATAAAATTGCAAATGAAACACACTCAGTTTCACTATAAACTGTAACACCTGCAGCCGTCTTTCCGGTATCACCGGTTTCGGTGATTCAGTGCACCATCTGAAGGCTTTAGCTGAATCTTCGAAACTGGTAGCTATGTAATAAATAACATCGAAAGGACGGCTGCAGGTGTTCCATTTTATTACGTAAGTGAATGGCCAAAGTCTCTCAAACTTGCAGTCAGAAGGATGGACATACAAAAACACTGTTGCTGTTCCCAGCTTTATTTTCCTCCCTGGCATTTAAATATGAGAAAATACAGGCAGAGAGAAGGTACCCTGCCTACTTAAACATGCCTCGAAATTATAAAGGCACAAAATTATACGAATGGTGGATTTATAGATGCGTTTTAGTTGCAAACAGCACTTGTCGGTTTACTTGGACAAAGTCCGCCGGTAACGAGGAGCAGCTTGACAGGAACTCCGTTGTTAAGTGACAGGCCGCAAAATTATTACAATATATATTTATTTCATCTCAGACTGGAGTGTGCGTTCATTTTCACCTTAAATTACTCCTGAGAAATACCCATAGATATACGACACCTGTGATTCGTTTCAGTCATTCCTCGGCGATGGTATAACCAAAATATAGTGAAGCCTTTCTGATTATTTATTCTTGTATCTATAGCGCTATTAGATGAGTGTATCTGACTATCCAATGGTTACCACTGTCCATCAGAGATCTAAGACAGCCGCCTAAGGTATCATCTAAAGCTCGCCGCGCCCTGACGCAACTAAATGGCCAGTACAGTGTAGAATGTGCTCCAAGGAACTTCACACATATACAAGATCATTCAACATATAGATCTAAATTCGTTTCAAATATAGTTGTCGCAGAAGTTACACATCTCACGTCATTAGATACTGGCAACTTATATTCTAATAACAGTTTCAGGAAACGTTGAAAAAGAAGCACAATTCATATTCCGTTGTTGTAGTTTTCGATGGTACCTCAGTAAGACGTTTTAGAACCCAATTTGGCACTTGCTACTGTATGTTCGGTATTGTATTTGATAATATACATCTTATTCGTGTTTGTTTACTTTGGTATGTTTTTAGAATAAACGATTTTTCGGATAAAATACTTATTCATTAGCTTACATAAATTATCCCTCATGTATTGTTTTTATACATCTGATGGCGGCTGATGACGAAACACGCCATAATACTAATCAATAAATAAGAGTGACCTAGACTGTAGTGTAAGAACTAAAATTTGAAGGTCACTAAAGAAACGTTGCACATATGTAATTGCTGAAAGATTTTTGAACTTTGAATACGCAACAGCGCACTCGAACGCAATAAGAAGAGTGCTCAGTAGTTCTAAATTTTTAACGGTAACCCGACTGTGGATCGTACATTATAGTGAAAGCAGCTCCTGTTATGTTAAAAGACAGTTTATTTTACATGTGAGTAAATGATTCTTACCTGTGTATTTTTATTTCCTTCGCCGCTGACTTGGATGAAGGCCACGCGTAAGATACATGCGTGGGCCTGCTGCGAGTACGTATTTCCTGCCGTAGACACGCTACTCCGGTGCTCCTTTTCCTAGCAGCCTCAGGAGCGTTATCAGCACAGGAAAGTTACTGCGATGGCACCGCTGGAAGGAGCCCATGTATCGCTGTGAACCGATGGCAACTTTTAAAGCAGATATCGGAGAACCATACAGAGGAGCGTAGAGAGATAGGGTGCGGAGGAAATGGCTAAGAGACAAATGGCCTCTGTTACATGATAAGGCGATAGGGAGAACTAAAAACGTGCGAAAAATTTTACTGTGGTCCGTGGTATAAGACGGAAAAGATGTACTTCTTCAATACGAATCCACACTAAGGAGCTGTCGGACGCATCGACCTCTTTTATACAAGTTGACCAGGATTATGTTTCCGATCTACTTTTCTCTATGACACTACAAGTTTCGGAATGTATACTTTTATCTTTCATATCAAAATTTATTTATAGCCATCGACAGTCTTCTCAGCCAATTTAAAATATGCCAAAATACCCAGTCGCTTCCAGATACTAAATTTGAAGTGGTAACCACAAACCGCATGTTATCACCTTGATGACGGCTGTTTGCAACTACTGTCGAAATGTGAAATGAAATCCACCCGTGGAAGCTTATACATCTCTATATGGTGGTACAAAAAGAAAACAGTTTTGAAATTTGGCACAACTGCTGTTACTTGAACACAACGAGGAATTCTACCACGTCTTAAGATAACGTTTTCAATATACTTATCAAATGTTACGACATCGCTAATTGTAACTATGGACGAATGTAGGAAAAGGTTTCTCATCTGCTCATGAGGGATGCAAATCAGTGCAAGCACTTGAAAACGACTATTTTCGTAACTCCATGAAGTTATTTCTTTGTTAGTTACCTGCTTCAACACTTAAGCACGAAAAATGCACTAGCACCAGTGCCTCATAGCATATAATATTAAATCTAATCTTCAATCGAAATTCAATTTAATTTCGTAGTTAATGCAAAGTGTGTGAATTGTATTTAAACAGTATTAATTATGAGTGACAACTTCATTCTTGTTTTAATTTTATCGGATCACTTGGACATCAAAACATAAAGGACGGTTAAAAACTTTTTTTTTAATTTTTGCGGTAAAAATCTTTAAAAAATTGTAGAGTCCTAATTTCAAATATTGGAGTGAAACCCGACATATAATTACGAACCCGACAACCACTTAAAGTCCTTAAGTAACGGAAACAAGAGTAATATTCTCAATACCGTATTCTCGAAGAAATCCATATCATTAACTACCTAAGGCTACATTCAAAAGAATCTGATACACAGAGCCCCCTCTCGAATATGGATTATTTATGCCCTGCTTTACCAGCAGTCCCTTTACAATAACAATTGCGGTATGTCATATTCACTGCAGTTAGACTTTCTGTTCTCATTCCCCCAGGTTTACTGTACACTGGTACGTAACGTGATTCCCTTTCAAATTTAGCTCTTTTCGTAAATTACGATGCAGTCGTAATCAACAATCTAGTTTAACCTGGTTGTCCGTTGGACCGAAATCCAATTTCAATAAATCATATTTTAATCAATTTTAATTTCTAATTTTTAATTAGTGGAATTTGTACAAAAGGCCTAGCGGTTCTAGGCGCTTCAGTCTGGAACCGCGAGACCGCTACGGTCGCAGGTTCGAATCCTGTCTCGGGCATGGATGTGTGTGATGTTCTTAGGTTAGTTAGGTTTAAGTAGTTCTAAGTTCTAGGTGACTGATGACCTTAGAAGTTAAGTCCCATAGTGCTCAGAGCCATTTGAACCATTTTTGAACAAAAAATAGAAATATAAGCACACTGCCCAGAATTTGTTCACTGTGTTAACTATTATTAGTGCTACGACCGATAAGCAACACGCACTGTTGTAAAATGTGTCTTAAATTGTCAATTTCATTTGTAAATCGACTCTCAGTCTTCTAAAGAAAGGGTGTTACGGCGTTATGCAATACTTACGCACTTTACCGGCATGTGTTAGCAATCGTGCAGTAAGTATGGCCCATTGCCCACGTAAGTTTCCTCTATGACTTAGTAGCGATTGCATCTGTACACGATGTCATCATATCCCCATCGTAGGTGAGAGGGCTGTTTTTGTAAGCACTATTTGGAGTTCATGACTGTAACTTGCTACTGTACTATATTTGCGGGATTCTGGTACCACAATTTCCTGTTCTTCCGCTAATGTGCCCTATTTTTCGGGTCCAAATTAGAATATACCTTAGTCATCACGCGTAATTATCCAAGATTACTCATTGATCTTTCATCACCCGTTGCATTTATAATGCCGTAACATGTTCTTTAAATGAACTTTGGGAGATGGTATTAATTTAATGGCTTAAAGCAACCTGGGCAAGTGAGCACTTTTCTATCTCCTTCACTGGAAGCCCCATAAGCTTTTTCACTTAACGGCATCTAATTCCTATGCATGTTGCAGATTTAGCCTGAAATAGCGATTCGTTGCCACGAAACCAATTGTACCTTGATTGCACTGTAAGCGGCGATCAGCAGCTATAAGCGGAGTCTACAAATTTTGGAAGATTACAATGCCCTCCTTCTTATGCGTGGCATTGTAGCCAGAAGGAAGCGACTCTGCCTTCCTTCTCTGGTTCCTTTATTACTAACCTGGCGTCTTGTTGCTTCGGTTGTCCCTCGTCGCAGTAGTAACGCTCAAGCACCAGGTTCAATGTAGGTTTGTGCTCCTGTTCAAATGGGATGTGTCGGGATTCCAGTTGTTAATGTTAACAACATTTTGTAATATAATCGTTTTAGTGAAGAAGACTTTAAAACACAGGTCTTAGCTGCGGCCTTACACACAGTACGTTATCACTTTCAGTACTTGTTAGAGATACTGCCCACGACACGTGGCGTTCCCTGATAATTAATACCGTTCGCTTTAACTCTATATCTTCTTTATCACTCCTATATTTATGGTCAGTGGTGCATTCTGATATTGCCACTGCCTACTCGAGGCCGTTGTTTTGGAGCCGCTTCCGGTTACTCGACCGTGCGTTTTGAGTGGTGCCTTGCTACCCAACTTCGCACCGTCTTCCCGACGCAAAAGAGAGACCCCACCTTTTTTCATCAGCCAATAGGGACACTCCACTCGTCTGCTACGCATATAGATATCAAAACTCTCAGGCAATGGGCGTTCAGATCGCTCTTGCAGGCGGATCTGACGTCACATTTGCGGACAGTATGACGGAAGTTTTTCTCGGAACACTTTCTCAGATTTTAAGATCCTACTCCCGAATAGCCGAATCTTGTCCCTACTAAGGTTGCACAAGATTGCAGCTTATGATGTTATCTTTAATGCTCCTTTCTGACTCATAATTGTCAGATGGGGATGTATCCTGGCTGCTGCAGAGCTTCCCTGAGTGATTATATGTCACAAAGGTTCATAAATGTGCGTAATAATTAGCATAAACACGTGAAGGGAATCCACGGATGGATTACAAGATATTCCCAGAACAATTGTTTAAAAGTCTTTTAACTATGCATAGATTAAACTGCAGTATCACACATAGAAAACTTATCTATGCATGTGTTCATAAAGCACGGTAGTCCATATTTCTATTCTGACTTGTCAGCGTACACAAGTCAAGAAATAAGTAACTTGTAATTACTAAGAAAGAATAAAAATTGTGGCGTAGTAAGTTATCACGAACAGTGGTAAAAACAAAAGATCTGTGGACATTTGGTTTGCATTGGAAGCAACTGCTTTCCTCCTTACTTTACGGTCGCTTTCACTATTACCAGAATATGTTTCACAATTTGGCAGTTCACCTAAATAGCGCGTAAAATAATGATTAAAAATTGCAACTTAAGAGATTTTCTTTGCTCGAGATCAGGTCTTAAATACGGATTAAAGTATCATTGTGTTCCGAACACATACAGTAATCCCAGATTAACCGAGAATGGCGCCAATCTCTTCCCATGTTCACATTCAATAACGTAGGTAACTTTATGGTGGAAAGTACATGCGATGCTACATTATCGCTCATTATACTCCTAGGACGTATAATTATACTTGCACATTGGCGTGCCAAAATATTATGGAAGGCTCCAACCGAGGGATGGACTACCACCTGGTGCTGTTACCGTCACGTGACGTGATTATGAGAGTATATATGCAGTACAGAGACGAATGGAGAATCATTCTAGTGTCGATACTGTCCACATATGTAGTATATCAATGACAGATACGGCATTGACGAAGGGCAGATTGTTATGGCACGGCGTCTGGGAACGACCATTTCGGAAACGGTGCAGCTGGTCGTGTTACTGTCGTGAGCGTCAGTGGGATGTTGCTGAAGGCCCGTGGAACCACGAGTGGACGACGAGGCGTTACACTTGCACTCCCCTTCGCGGAACAGTGAGGGTGGAGGTTGAACTGCTCTGTGACACAGGGTAGGCGGCGATCCGTGGCATATCTGAGAACAGAGGACGGAGCTGGTGCAGGTACAAGTGTTTCGGAGCAAAACGTTCAGCGCACGTTTTTCAGTGGAAACGTGCAGCGTGGTGGGATGAACCACGTTGCTTGTTGCACGTTCGGATACCATGTCGGATACCAGATGATCAGCTGCTTGAAACATGTACCGCCCCAAGGAAACAGGGCATTATATCAGTTTTATCCTTATTATTACGCATATGCTTACTGTATAGTGAACGTGGGGCTTTGTATCATCAGTGTTGTCCGCCTCCGGTTGCTGAGTGGTCAGCGCCACAGACTGTCAATCCTAAGGGCCCAGGTTCGATTCCTGGCTGGGTCGGAGATTTTCTCAGCTCACACACTGGGTGTTGTGTTGTCCTAATCGTCATCATTTCAACCCCATCGACGCGCAAGTAGCGTGAGTGGCGTCATATCGAAAGACTTGCACCGAGCGAGCGGTCTACCTGACGGGAGGCCTTCGTCACACGACATACAGTATTTATCATCAGTGTTTTGTTACTTTGACAAGAAATAACATTTCTTCGTCAAGACGAGAGTGTCATTATAAGTGATGTGAGGTAACGGACGAATTGTGGCGCCCTGAAAATATTCTAAGTTCGGATGAGGCATGGTCGCACAGGACGCTTGGTGGGCGCGGCCCGCTCGGCAGGCCGGCCACGTGGTGCCGGACTTTCGCTGAAGCAAGAGGGGTCCAGCCCGATCGCGTGGCTGCTAATTACCTGTTGACGTTGTGACGAGGACGGTGATTTGTGTCGATGAAGGAGATATCTATGCAGGAATGCCAGAGATGGCGGACTTTGTGAAACCATAATAGCAGACATTTCACAGTTTGTATAAAAATTAATAGTAGCCAGATTAATGATGATACCTCAAAAAGGAACATGTACATTACCATTATTTGCACGACGATTCTGATAGTGTAATCAGATTTTCAAAAACTTTAATAAAAAGTTTAGTATCTGACTATAAATTATACAAGTAACACCCAGAAACGAATTTCCAAAATCTAAAGGTTTCATCCGATTTTGTCGACCGCCGTATCTTCAGAAAGTTATTGGTGTAAACCTACATTAGTGTGAATTACAGGCATGTAATATGAATAGTACATGCGTTAATGGAGGCCAAAGTTGCCGCTTACTATCAATCGCGTCAGGCCAGCATGATTATAGATATACTTATTCATCTATGTCTTTCTTCAGACTTGTCTTTGTTTATATTTATATTTGTTTATATTCATGAAGAGATTGGTCAATTATTTACTGTGTTTAAGAAAGTACAGAGACGTTAGGCTACTGGCCTACTTTTGCATGCTATTCCTTTGATATATGTCTATTTAATTTATTTATATAATTAATACTATGTGTTAGAACTTGTTCATACGAATATTAATATAATTTCAAGTTTTAAATGTAAATCCAGTATTTCGAAAGTGTTTCAAAATCTTTGTAGATGTGCGTTGGCTTGGTGACATGACGGAAGCGCTATCGCCAATCACAGTGCTCGTTACTAAGGGAGGCCACGGACAGTCACAGGAAAGACTTGCAGTGGAGCAGTTTGCACGTGATCGCGAGAGACAGAAATATTTCGGAGTGCCGACTTGTGTAATTGTGAGATGTCCGTGGCTTCTGCAGTGAAGACGTAGTACCCGTCTGGAAGTGAATATCTCGCGAGCTATGTTGTTGTTCATAACTAATTACGTGATGTAGGAATCTGTTGTTCCCCTGTTATTCAACTTATATTTTATTTAATTGATGGACCATTGATACCAGTAAGTGTTTGGCAGAAATATACTGCATTCTCAAAAGTACTTCTACTATCGTACTCATCATTTAAACTCGTTAAAATAGTACCCGCAGATTTTATTTAATTGCAATATTTGATAAATTTCTATTTTAATTCGCAATTGCCGAGTGATAGGAACCTTCGACCATTCGATGATGTGTTTATTCATATTGTATACTGTAGACTCAGCAGTATTTCGCTTGTAAATCGGTAATTACATACCCCAGCCCCTAGACAACGAAACCAGCCAAATCTTTTAATATTTCCACTCTGAGTCGAAGGTTACGTAGTAGAGGGCCACCATCACTCCATTTCATTTTATTTTAAGTAGAGAGCCCACAGTGAGACCTAGGTAGGTACACGTCTGGTCCCGTATCAGTCGGACAATGGTAAGCCTGTACTATTCACATTATATAAGGAATCGAACAACGTCATGATTAAAGGATTTGCTTAAAAAAATAAATGGCTACGGATCTCGTCTAATCGGTGTTTGGTGATTTAAAAGCTGAAGCATTTATCAGTAGTTTCGAGAAAGGTTTCGTCAGTAGTGGTCTTTTATGTCAGACAGCTCTGATGCAAAGATAGACGCCGTAAATGAGCATCTAGGTCGTTACTGTTAGTCAACATTATATCTTCATCTAATGAGTGCATCCATTCTGCCGTTGCCATAGTAATAAAGGACAGTCATTTTCAGACGTCGAAACCTGCAAGGCAGCGATGTAACGCTTCTATCGGTGATGTGCGTACGTATTCCGTCCTTAGATCATGCCTGCGAACATACTGGCGTTACCTTTCGGGATGGTAGTTAAGTACTAAATATAGCGTAAGGTACGGCAGCATTAATTGGTCAGAGAGTGTTCGGAAGTGTTAAGAGGCAGCGAAATGAAGCTCGTCCAGCATGGACAACCGTTAATTGGCCCATTCAAGAAGATTAACGACGACACTTTATGTCCGTAGCTTTTCTATTTTACAAATGAAGGGGTCGGAGGGATATCGTCATAAGCAACATTTCGTTTTGAGATACAGCGACTTTAAAGTTTCATGGAAGTATAAAAATATTGAAGACAAAATAGACACTTCCTTCTTGCTTTTAATTATAGTTTAATACATTGCAAACCTTGTGTAAAATACATGATCTTCTTTCTGTTATGCGCCATTAATTTTAGAGTCACCTTAATTCAGATGTTGTCGAAAATGGCTTATGACTGTGTCTCCCTGAAAATAATTTAGAACACAAAGTACGTTTTCTAGGTATTATTTTGAAAATTATATAACAAATACTAATTTCCAACAATTTTTTCATTTTCACGTACACACATACATAACAGGTAAGTCAGTCTAATACTTCATTTTACACTGTAAAAGTGAAATCAATCAAGTTCTTCTACGTCATCACCGTTCACATTATTTCCAGTACATGACCGGAAAAAGGTTTGGTATGCTGCAGGTACGTTTGCAATAAGAGACAGTATATTATCAATCTTTCTCTGATTAATTTGAAGTGGCTTTCTATATTTTGTTGGCATCTGAAATGGATCTGGCTCAGTAGGTCTTCCTTTCCTCTTGCTACGTAGATCCAATGACATGAAGGTTCTATATCTGAGTAACGTGAATGAATCTTTATACTCAAACTTAAATTGAGTCGCTTCACAAAAACGAATGGGATCTCCAAATCTGAAAAGAGTGGGTGTCGATATTAATGACTTCAGATCGCCTAAGCATCTGAAGTCTAGTCTGTGAATTTTCGTCACAATGAAATTTTATGGACTAGCAGATTTGACTACTTATGACCACTCATCTGGCTTGTATACTATTGGACGTTTGTTTCTCGCATAAATTTAAGTGCGACCAAAATCACGATCGCAAGGAAGGCTAGTATGACCTAACACGGGAAAATAATGCTGCACAGATTGAAATCTTTTGGTAGCAACGACAGTCCCTTCCACGGCAATAAGAGACCTGTTCTTTGCCTTGCCCTTACAATTATCTGTGAATATGTGAAGATTTTTGGCTTGAGTGTTAATTATCTCCTATTATTTTGATAAACAGCTCCCAACTTCATCTGAACCCCTTCCTTAGTCCTTCTCACTCCACAGAAACATGTATCCCTTATTTGACCAACAATCGTGGATACCGTTGTTATACGTCCGTATTTTTCTCTTGTAGAATGCTGGGCCAGCTGTTAGTTTTGGCGTGGGAAACGTTTGTTGCATGTCCATTGCTATTACGTGGTTCTCTTTCACATCCTCTTTAGCCAGAGAAGTTAAAGACACGATCATATTTTGCTCGATATCATTCTTCCTTAGATGCACTCATGTTGCTATTTCCTTTGCGTAATTTCTTCTGTACATAATTTGAGGCTATTCGTTGCTGTTAGAAAGGCATCACATGTTGCACATGTCTCGCTTTTAGGTATTTTGAAGTCTATGTTAATTTCGGACACAAAAATTGCCGTGAATTTGCTTTGTGAGACGGTAGGGACACGCTTTTCCTTCCAGTATTCGGGATATTTGTCCCGAGATGAAGATGCAGTTGTCATATCACATCCAAAATATACTTTTTTGGCGTTCTGATGCCTTTTATAGTGACTGTTATATTTTGGTATAGTACTGAGAAAGTGTCTGGCACTTTGCATGGCTTTTTCTTGAAATTTATGTGGATGATTGCCATGTTTGCCTGAAAGAAAAGAGCACATTAGTTGATACACTAATTCGTGTGATTATTGTACTTCAACATTATTTTATTTGGTTAATATGGACACCTCATAGTAAAATTTAATATACAAACCTTTTAAACCTTCTTTTGGAACTGCGCTACACAACTTCCTTTGCTGTTGCAAATTCCTCACGCTTGTTGTGTGGTTCTGTAAACCATAAACCCTGAGGAAAGCTTGCTTGCATATCATGGCTTCCATTCAATTTACTTTCACATAGTATGAAAATGTCACAGATGAAATTTGCTTTGTAGTATTTTTTTGGATAGCTGTGAAAGAAAGAAATGTGAAGCACAACAGGATAAGGTAAATTTGTGACAGTTGGCCTATTCGTGTTTAAAAACAGTGAAACGAACCTTCGTCTTTTTGGTATAATTTCCGTACAACACATTATGTAAGTGTTCTGGGCGTTAAGGTTTTCTATGCCCCAAAACGACTGGAAAATATTTTCTTCTTCTCCGATTAGTTTCCTAAAGCACTTATTTGAACAACTACAGGCATTTCCCAAAGATGCTGCCTCAACAGTCTCTCTAGTTATAGAAGACACATACTGCTGAGCCGCGTTACGTCGAGGTTCTTTTTATAGTGATCAATATTACGCTTTCTTTTCCTTGAAAAGCTTGGTTTCTACGGTGATACTTCATTTGCTCCACTTATTTCAAGCTGTACTATGAATAGAAAAATAGTCGGAGCACTTTCGTGAGATATAGTCACAAGCCACAAAAATCATTAGATGTCGCTGAAGTGGCACTGATAATACACTACTGGCCATTAAAATTGCTACACCAAGAAGAAATTCAGATGATAAACGGGTATTCATGGGACAAATGAATGTGATTACATTTTCACGCAACCTGGGTGCATAGATCCCGAGAAATCAGTACCCAGAACAACCACCTCTGGCCGTAATAACGGCCTTGACACGCCTGGGCATTGAGTCAGAGCTTTGATGGCGTCTACAGGTACAGCTGCCCATGCAGCTTCAACACGATACCACAGTTCATTAAGAGTAGTGACTGGCGTATTGTGACGAGCCAGTTGCTCGGCCACCATTGACCAGACGTTTCCAATTGGTGAGAGATCTGGAGAATATGTTGGCCAGGGCAGCACTCCAACATTTTCTGTATCCAGAAACGCCCGTACACTACCTGCAACATCCGGTCGTGCATTGTCCTGCTGAAATGTAGGGTTTCGCAGGGATCGAATGAAGGGTAGAGCCGCGGGTCGTATCACATCTGAAATGTAACGTCCACTGTTCAATGTGTCGCCAATGCGAACAAGAGGTGACCGTGACGTGTAACCAATAGCACCCCATACCATCACGACGGGTGATACACCAGTATGGCAATGACGAATACACGCTTCCAATGTGCGTTCATCGCGATGTCGCCAAACACGGATGCGACCATCATAATGCTGCAAACAGAACCTTGATTCATCCGAAAAAATTACGTTTTGCCATTCGTCCACCCAGGTTCGTCGTTGAGTACACCATCGAGGGCGCTCCTGTCTGTGATGCAGCGTCAAGGGTAACCGCAGCCATGGGGTCCGAGTAGATAGTCCATGCTGCTGCAAACGTCGTCGAACTGTTCGTGCAGATGGTTGTTGTCTTCCAAACGGTCCCATCTGCTGACTCAGGGATCGAGACGTGGCTGCGCGATCCGTTACAGCCATGCCGATAAGATGCCTGTCATCTCGACTGCTAGTGATACGAGGCCGTTGGGATCCAGCACGGCGTTCCGTATTACCCTCCTGAACCCACTGATTCCATATTCAGCTAACAGTCATTGGATCTTGGCCAACGCGAGCAGCAATGTCGCTATACGATAACCCGCAACTCCAATAGGCTACAATCCGACCTTTATCAAAGTCGGAAACGTGATGGTATGCATTTCCCCTCCTTACACGAGGCATCACAACTACGTTTCACCAGGCAACGCCGGTCAACTGCTGTTTGTGTATGAGAAATCGATTGGAAACTTTCCTCATGTCAGCACGTTGTAGGTGTCCCCACCGGCGCCGACCTTGTGTGAATGCTCTGGAAAGCTAATCATTTGCATATCACAGTATCTTCTTCCTGTCTGTTAAATTTAGCGTCTGTAGCAGGTCATCTTCATGGTGTATCATTTTTAATGGCCAGTAGTGTAACAAATTCTTACAAGTTTGAAGCCGTGAAAACTATATTATTATTAGAATCAGTGGTCATTAAAATAAGGCTCTAAAGGTGTCGCTTTAACAAAAATTGCGGCGATCAACTGTGACAGCAATGTTAGGAGAAACAAAATCACAAGCCACTGAACAAAGTCCACCAATAAGAAATACTCTTGTATGCTCACCGAAACATCTTCTGAGCTAGTACTGTTGCTTGATGGACACCAAGACACATCACCATAACTGTCAGAAGGATCATAATCCTCATTTACACGACTGTCACTGCCATATGCGCCTGCAATGTGCGTAGCACCTTCAGATGTACGTGAGCATTCAGCTATTTTGATGTGGCTTGTGACTATGTATCTTCTGAAAATGACACCATGTGGGAGAGTATAGAATTACACTAAGTCGTCACCTGATACCTATTGGAGAAAGACGAAACTTCTTCAGTCCAAAATGAGGAGGGCATCGTTAAGAATGGCATAGTGTGAATATCTCAATTTCGAAGAAAGTGTGGCTTATGACTATATCTCTCCGACTCTTCAGTCTTTTATCGTACATAGTTTGCCTTGAATAGACAGTAACGGAACTTTGTGCCTTAGCACATATGGTAACAAATTCTCCTATCGTGTTACAGATATATAAAGTAAGCAATAACAGTACGTTTGAATTTGACTTATAGATACATAAAATAGAAAATAACAAAGCCGCGATGGAATGGATTATAAGAAACGAAAGTAAAAAACGTCTTTGTTAAAACCTTATTAAAGTAAAAAGAAGTCTGCAAATAAATCGTAAAGATCTCTCTCTCTGAACTCAATATTTCATCCAAAAAGGTTGCCCATTTGGCCTTATGACAACTGTAAATTTAAATTTCATCGGGCGCATTCTTTACAAAACTCTTAGGGGCAGAGTGCAAAATTTGTAAATTTCTCTATGTCTTTCACTGATATGTAGTGGATGATTATTACTAGCTTAATTCACACAAAATGCCGATTTATGGCATTGGTGATGTAACTGCTACCAGTTAAGCAATTTAAAGTATACCGCACTCAATACAAGTAACCTCATGCACGACTGATACGGTGAGTTTTCCTTCGCAATCTCCTATTGTTTTTTTAACACTATTTACTCTTACTCATACAGAACAACCGTACACTCTAATCAGAAACATTACCTAAGCATGTAGGATTAATTGTGCCTGTATGTATGTCAATCTGTGATTTGGCTTTCATCTGTAGTTTTTTATTCATGTGTTCGACGACTTCAGTCTTACAGTCATTATCAACCTAAATCAGCTTCCATGTCGAAAGTTTTTCTTACTTTTTCTCATTCTAGTGAATGCGAATTTATAATCTCATCTGCAAATGTGGGCTTTCTGCGAATGGCGAAAGTACGTCTAAAAGTATGTGTACTGTCTTCATTACTTTTACACCAGTGAGTTCCAGAGAATTATTTTCTTCAAAATCTATTGTAAATTCTACTTTTAGTGTTCTGGCATATAGTGCACCTCTGTTTTATTTCCGTTGCAAAATATCTTTTTTTATTAGTGTATTTGATAATATAGAATTATACTTTAAATTTCAGGCTGGAGGGTGCAAAATTTACATTCCTTGAATGTAAGAAACATATCGCCCAATGTTCCCCGCAAGAAACTTTCCCATAGCAAGGCCTTTCGTATATTTCATTAATGAATGAGAAAACATCAACGATTGCGCATTATCCGTTATTTTAATAATTTAAAAAAAACGCCCACCCTCGGTTATCTGCGTTCCTGTACTTAGTAAAACCAGGAGGTCTTTACGAACTACTCCCTATTTTATTTAGCACAGTAGGTGATGCCACCGTATCTGAGACGCTGCACCAGTTGCAGCACCAAATTCAGATTGGTCCTTTCATCTTCGAGGGAAAGTTCGTAACCCGATTATGTCGCTCTGACAGAAGCAGAATAAATTCTGCCTCTGTAGGTGCGTCACTAAATTTCAGAGCAGCAGAATTTCACGAAAATGAAAATGAACTACATTCTCTATCGTCAGTATTTGAAAATTTCATTTCTAGTAATTGACAGTGTCTTAAAAGTAAGATTTAAGATGAACATCAACAAAAGAATTCAAGGATAAAGGAATGTAGTAGAATTAAATCAGATGATGCTGGAGGAATTCGATTAGAAAATGAGTCACTAAAAGAAGTAGATGAGTTCTGTTACTTCGGCAGTTAAACAAGTGTTGTCGACTGTAGTAGAGAGGATATAAGATATGGACTGCCAGCGGCAAAGAAAAAGTTTCTTAAGAAGAGACATTCGTTAACGTGGAATAAACACACTACAGAAAAAGTTTTGCATGACCCCTGTTCCGAAACCTGTACAGAAAACTATAATACAGATCAACACCATACAGTGAGACCTGCAGAGACGGTGGTCCTGATTGCTGTACACACCGGTACCTTTAATACCCAGTACGCTGCCCTCTGTATTCGTCGTAGCACAAGTTCACCAAGGCACTATTGGTCCAGATTGTCCCTCTCCTAAAGGGCAATTCGGCGTAGATCCCTCAGAGTGGTTGGTGGGTCACGTCGTCTATAAACAGCTCTTTCCAGTCTATCCGCGGCACGTTCGACAGGGTTAATGTCTGGAGAACATGCTGGCCATTCTAGTCGAACGATGATGTTATCCTGAAGGCCATTCACAAGATGTACGTGAAGGGGGAGGGGCGAATTGTCGTCCATGAAGACGAATGCCTCGCCAATATACTGTCTTTATGGTTGCACAATCGGCCGGAGGATGGCATTCACGTATCGTACAACCGTTACGGCCCCTTCCATGACCACCAGCAGCGTACGTCGGCCCCAGATAATGCAACACGAAATCGACAGGGAACCTCCACCTTGCTGCACTCGCTGGACAGTGTGTCTAAGACGTTCAGCCTGATCGGGTGGCCTCCAAACACGTCTCCGACGATTGTATAGTTACAGGCATATGCGATACTCATCGGTGAAGAGAACGTCATGCCAATCCTGAGCAGTTCATTTGGCATGTAGGAGGGCCCGTCTGCATCGCGCCACATGGTGTCGTGGTTGCAAATATGGACCTCGCCATGGACGTCGGGAGTGAAGTTGCGCATAATGCAGCCAATTGCGCACAGTTTGAGTCGTAACACGACGTCCTGTGGCTGCACGGAAAGCATTATTCAACATGGTGGCTTTGCTGTCAGAGTTCCTCCGAGCCATAATCCGTAGGTAGCGGTTATCCACTGCAGTACTAGCCCTTGGGCGTCCTGAGCGAGGCATGTCATCAAGAGTTTCTGTCTCTCTGTATCTCCTCCATGTCCGAAAAACATCGCTTTGGTTCACTCCGAGACGCCTTGACACTTCCTTTGTTGAGAGCCCTTCCTGGCACAAAGGAACAGTGCAGACGCGACCGAACCGCGGTGTTGACCGTCTAGGCTTGGTTGAACTACAGACAAAACGAGCCGTCTACCTTCTTCCTAGTGGAGTGACTGGAACTGATCGGCTGCCGGACGCCCTGCATCTAAAAGGCGCTGCTCATACGTGGTTGTTTACGTCTTTGGGTGGGCTTAGTAACATCTCTGAATAGTCAAAGGGAGTATGTCTGTGATACACTATCCACAGTCAACGTCTATCTTTAGGAGTTCTGGGAACCGGAGTGATGCAATACCTTTTTTGATTTGTGTAAATTCAGGCATTGGTAGTCTTTCCTGGAGGTATTTGGAGTGTAGTCTTGTATGGAAGTGAAAGACAGATGATAAACTGTTCAGATAAGAAGTGAATAGAATTTTCTGAAATGTGGTGTTACCGAGGAATGATGAAGTGTAGATGAGTGGATTGATTGAATAACTAATGAGGAGGTACTGAAAAGACTTGCGGATTAAAGAAATATGTGGCACAACGTTACTATAAGAAGGGATCGGTTGACAGGACGCATTCTGCGACATCAAGCAACCGTCGATTTAGTATTTGAGGGAAGTGTGAAGGAAAAACACTGTGGGAGGAGGCCAAGAGATGAAAAGGCCAAGAGATGAATACTGTAAGCATGTTCGAATGGATATAGGTTACAATAGTTATTCGGAGACGAAAAGGCTCGCACAGTAAGAGTAGCGTGGGCACCTGCATGAAACGTCTTCAGGTTAAAAGCCATCAACACAACAACAAAAAAACTACATACAATGTTCATGCTGAAACGAATCGCTCGCGTGGCCAGCATGGTGGTTGCCGAAGTTTATGCTTGAAATATGCCTACTAAGTAATCTCACGAAAATTGCTATCTTGATCCCAAGAATTGTTACAGCTTTCAAATTTCTTACAATTAGCTCTTAGCCGATTGCCTAACGTTTGGTGGTCGTACCTTCATAGCAGTGTTTTGGCAAAATATGATAATGTCGGTACTTGGCCTCGATTATGCGTCTATGTATACCAATCACACATATGCAAACAGGGTGGAGTGGTTTCTTGAGCGGTGTTTCTGTAAACAGTCCTGATCTCATTAGGAAATGAGACGTGATGTAAATTAACACGGAGAGTAATTTACCAGACTCTGATCGTGTAATTGACTCCTAGTAACCTGTTACGTACTGTGTAGGATATAAACAACCTAATACACGATAGAGACACATTAAGTGACCTCCACCAGTGTTCGACGTCATCGTGCAAGACGGCAGGGGCAGCACTAGCAGTGCGAGATATACTATATAAATCGTGTCAGGGGGACACGGAAATGTGTACGGTCGTTGTCATAACGTAGTAACTGACGATTTATCTTACGTCCAAAATTAATGGGCATTGTCTTTCTGTCCAAGGCAGGAAGCATTTACAAAATGGTTAAGTTTGTAAACTGCTCCCGTGCCGCCGTGGCTAAAGTATATCGTGCATGGCGAAATGGTGCTATCGAAAGCAATGACACGGCTGAGCGACGGCTACGAAGGTGTATAAGGGAGAACAGAGGTGCAACTTTGGAGCAACTGATCTCCCAGGTGAACCAAGGAGTTATGAACTGTGCCTCTTCAATTACCTTTCAGCGAACGATCCGGCTCATGAGCCTTTGCAGGACGCTCTTGCTTTATGCACCCGTGCTGACTGCTGGAACTGGACATCCATGGACTGGCGACAAGAGTTCCTTTCAGATGACTCATGTTTTATGCACTGCACCGTCGGATAGATGGACGTTACTGTGTATGGGTCTGTAACTATCCTTGGAAGGGTGCACGCGGGTCTTTATAGACTGGGGAATGTCCTGTTATACCATGAGTTATCATTCTGGAAAGCACAATGGTTCAAATGGCTCTGAGCACTATGGGACGCAACTGCTGTGGTCATAAGTCCCCTAGAACTTAGAACTACTTAAACCTAACTAACCTAAGGACATCACACACATCCATGCCAGAGGCAGCATTCGAACCTGCGACCGTAGCGGTCGTGCGGTTCCAGACTGTAGCACCTTTAACCGCTCGGCCACTACGGCCGGCGGAAAGCACAATGCATCAACACTAGAGTGTATCTATCCTCTGGGATGTCCACCCCTACATGCAGTTTGTTTTTCCCCTGCACGATGGCATCTATCAGCAGGACAATGCACACAGGTCACAGTGCACGTGCATGATTCAATGAGTTTGTGCCACCCCCCTGGGCACCAAACTCTTGGGTTTAAATCCAATCAAGAATTTTGGGGGGCCATCTCGATCGGGCTGTTCGTGTACGGATCCTCAACCACGAAACCTAGTGCACATAGCCACTTTACCGGAGTTTGCATGGCTCCATATCCATGCCCGAGGCAGGATTCGAACCTGCGACCGTAGCGGTCGTGCGGTTCCAGACTGTAGCACCTTTAACCGCTCGGCCACTCCGGCCGACGGAAAGCACAATGCATCAACACTAGAATGTATCTATCCTCTGAGATGTCCACCCCTACATGCAGTTTGTTTTTCCCCTGCACGATGGCATCTATCAGCAGGACAATACACAAAGGTCACAGTGCACGTGCATGATTCAATGAGTTTGTGCCACCCCCCTGGGCACCAAACTCCCGGGTTTAAATCCAATCAAGAATTTTGGGGGGCCATCTCGATCGGGCTGTTCGTGTACGGATCCTCAACCAAGAAACCTAGTGCACATAGCCACTTTACCGGAGTTTGCATGGCTCCATATCCATGCCCGAGGCAGGATTCGAACCTGCGACCATAGCGGTTGTGCGGTTCCAGACTGTAGCTCCTTTAACCGCTCGGCCACTCCGGCCGACGGAAAGCACAATGCATCAACACTAGAATGTATCTATCCTCTGGGATGTCCACCCCTACATGCAGTTTGTTTTTCCCCTGCACGATGGCATCTATCAGCAGGACAATGCACACAGGTCACAG
Organism: Schistocerca cancellata; assembly: GCF_023864275.1. Taxonomy (NCBI): domain Eukaryota; kingdom Metazoa; phylum Arthropoda; class Insecta; order Orthoptera; family Acrididae; genus Schistocerca; species Schistocerca cancellata. The sequence continues at coordinate 457,030,520 of NC_064633.1, forward strand.
TGCACGTGCATGATGCAATGAGTTTGTACCACCCCCCTGGGCACCAAACTCCCGGGTTTAAATCCAATCAAGAATTTTGGGGGGCCATCTCGATCGGGCTGTTCGTGTACGGATCCTCAACCAAGAAACCTAGTGCACATAGCCACTTTACCGAAGTTTGAATGGCTCCATATCCATGCCCGAGGCAGGATTCGAACCTGCGACCGTAGCGGTCGTGCGGTTCCAGACTGTAGCACCTTTAACCGCTCGGCCACTCCGGCCGACGGAAAGCACAATGCATCAACACTAGAATGTATCTATCCTCTGGGATGTCCACCCCTACATGCAGTTTGTTTTTCCCCTGCACGATGGCATCTATCAGCAGGACAATGCACACAGGTCACAGTGCACGTGCATGATTCAATGAGTTTGTACCACCCCCCTGGGCACCAAACTCCCGGGTTTAAATCCAATTAAGAATTTGGGGGGGCCATCTCGATCGGGCTGTTCGAGTACGGATCCTCAACCAAGAAACCTAGTGCACATAGCCACTTTAGCGGAGTTTGCATGGCTCCACAGCCTTGTCGGTTCTGACTCTCATCCTGTACGTCTTGCATCTGTCCGCGCAGCAGAATGTGGGTGTTCAGGCTTTTGACAGGTGGTCACATTTATATGACCGGCATATGTACTATTACATGAAAAGTTGATACCTTGAAAATGCGAACTGTATGCGGGACATTGACATACGAATATGTTACATCTGTGATGGAGCGCCTGGTGCCACCGTTAACATTCATTTTTAATCCTCAAAATATACCTTACGTGTATGAGATTACTGTACATAATTACTGCTAGGCGAACAAGTATGCTACAGTTGAGGAGATTTATTTATTCTAATCGTCGGAATAAAAATGTCGCAGAATTTTGTATTTGAAAGAGACTCGCAATTTCGGAGGTGCAGGAGGAGAGAGAAGTAGCTGGGCCCTGACAGCGGCAGCTGAGACAACGAGGCTGCAACCTACCGCCAGCAGACTCGGTTGAAGGAACTGTGTACAGAGTGTTTCAACAGTACTTTTACAAACTTTGGGTCCAGATTTCGTAGTCCAAAACAAGGAAAAAATGTTTAATAAGTGTAGGCTCTAAAACGCATAACTTAAGCGCTATGTACACTTCTTCAGTAGAGGAGATGTGTGCCACAGTAGCGAAGATGAACAAGTGCTCATATCTCTTAAGGTAAACATTTTAGAGCCCATGTTCGCTGGATGTTTTTCTTTGTTTTGGTGCAAGAAAGCAGTCCGAAAGTTTGAAAAACTATTTTTGAAACACCCTGTGCGTATATGGAAGTTAGTTCTTGTCTGGACTGTATACCGATAAAAGATAATGCGCCAGGCCAAGACACTTATTGACTTAACGTTGGACTGTCAATGATTAAAATACCTAAAGTTAGTCAGGGACTCAAGAAAATACCTGTAATTATTTGCAGACAATAAACGTTTATTGAGTTGAAGAATTTATGACTTTGTGATTCGTAACCTTGCATTTATTGCATTAATAGCATTCTAAAATTTGACACTGATTGAACTCTGCAAATTTAAAAGCGTTGTTTTCTAGTGAAATTAATTACGTGATATTTTGGTTCAAAAATTATTCCATGGAATTACTCGAGTCTTCATTTCTGCTCAACTTTTATTAGTTGTGAGCATTTAAACTTTAACTCCCAAGCAGTTACATGGGAAATTTTCTGTCAAGGCTATCACAATTACAATACAATTGAACCTTGTATTGTATTGTATGTTAACCGGGGACCTAGAAACGACCGAAAAGGTTCCGTCCCCGCCGCAGCCGCAGTGGTCCATAGCCCCACGAGGACTACTGCAGTCCACTTCACCCCTCCGCTGCCCCACACCGAACCCAGGGTTATTGTGCGGTTCGGCCCCCGGTGGACCCCCCAGGGAACGTCTCACACCAGACGTGTGTAGCCCCTATGTTTGCGTGGTAGAGTAATGGTGGTGTACGCGTACGTGGAGAACTTGTTTGCGCAGCAATCGCCGACATATTGTAACTGAGGCGGAATAAGGGGAACGAGCCCGCATTCACCGAGGCAGATGGAAAACCGCCTAAAAACCATACCCAGACTGGCCGGTTCACCGGACCTCGACACAAATCCGCCGGGCGGATTCGTGCCGGGGACCAGGCGCTCCCTCCCGCCCGGAAATTGAACCTTACTTAAAATAAAAATTAAACATGTAAATTTAGAATTTTATTTACAGTTACCAGTATATTTTCGTTTATTTCATTCTTCTTCCTCTTCTTCACTTCAAGATCTAGGCACTTGTGCCTGATGCGTCTTCACATTTCGCTGCCACCTCATTCTGGGTTCCCATCTTTCTCTTGACTGGTGCTGCACAGTCAGGCATGCCATTCTATCTACACTAATTAATTGTAGCTAATGTTTCCACAATGTTTTATTTTGTTAAGTCTGTTCATTAATTTACAAATAATAAGTTCATTCCTATATCTTCATTTCCTCTACAATCTTCCGTGGTAACACCTCTCGCTTTCCTAAGAAATCTCATTCCTGCTGTTTGTAAATTTGTTTTTATGGCGTTTTTAAGGCTCCATCACTCATTTCCATTCAGGAATGCAGGTGTAGCCATGGTTTTATAAAATTTTGATTTCGTTTCCATCTGTATTTTGTTCTGGGATGTTTTGTTTGTCATTCAACATATTGATTGCTATTTGCTAATCTTATCTTCTATGCCCTTGTCCATCTCATAACTTACATCCTGTCCCAAACTATATAGGCTGGAGACCTGCTCAAGTGGTGAATTTTCTATTTTAATCTTTGAGCGTGTGGGGTATTTCCTATGAAGAACCATGATTTAATATTCTTTGTTGATATGTGAACGTTATATTCTTTCTTCCCTAACTGATGTAATTTTTAGACTGTTTTTTGTAGCTCTCCATTTTCTTTTAGAATGACAACACTTTCTGCTTACCTAAGTATACTGAAAATTTTTTCTGTTCTATGTATACCCGGTTTTACTTCCTGCCTCCAGTTCTTAATCAAATGATTTATGTACGCATTCCACAAGCCTGGCGACTGCTGCAGCCATATTTGTGTCCCTTGTTGGTAGTGATTTCTTCAGTTTCATTATTGCAAACTTTTATTATTATTTTAATGTCTCTGTATACCGTTTTAATAGCTTCAGTAACAGGTCTAGGATATGAAGCTTTAATCATTATGACCCACAGTTTCTTTCTGATCACATCGTCAAAAGCTTTTTCGAAGTCAATAACAGCTATAGGTATCTAGAAACTGAGTTCTCGTCGTTCCTCTAAGATTCTTTTTATAGCAAATATATTATCATTTCATAAACGGACTGTCCGGCATCCCCACTGTTCTTCTAGTAGGAGTGTCAGTTTTGTGGCTCTAAAACGGGTATTGACTGTTTTTGCAAAATTTTATATGGTGAGTTTAGGAGTTTAATTCCTCCACAATTTTCTCATTTGTACTTTTGTCTGTTTTAAAAACTGATATCATTTCTAATGTATTCAAAGTTTATGGTTTTATACCAGTTGCAACATTCATTAAAATAAATGTGATAATATAAAATTACGAAAGAGACAAGTATATTATTTTCCTCGTTTGGGCAAGTAAGTTGTTAGAGAGTTTTGTACGTGGCACAACATCCAACGTATATTTTCCACATGCCATTGTAAGGAAGACAGCGTCAGGGTACTTCGCACTGATATAAGATACTTTCAAGTCTTATGGTGTAGGCATATAAAACAGAAATGTGGCACAGTCTACGTCGACAACTGGCAACAGCACTGCTGACTTTCAGTCAGACGAGGTACAGTATCATCTGATCCTTCCATCTCTCCCAGAAACCCCTGTCTGCGCAATGGGGCTGTGCAAGCTTTGATGCTTTGAAAGGTATAAAGGATCAGAGGCGGAAACATTTCTTGAGTTTTGACTCTTCACAGAGACTAGGGAGAAAAGAATTATCACAGAGTCATTGGAAAACTCGGCGGGTGCCAAGAGACGACGAGAAAACAGTTTGTCACGAAGCCTTGTAATTACAGTAATGAAACCGGCTTGTAGGTCTGAATTAGAGATCTGTTTATGTATCCCTTTTACCCGCTCGGCGAAATCGATTCGCGTTCAACAGCGCGGAAAAATGGCGGCCTCTTAGCTGTGAAAAGGGCCCATTCAGCCCCCGGCAGTGGCCACTGTACATTCTCAGAAGCCTGTGGTAAATGTTTTGCCCTCGGAAAACTCGGCCCTCGCGCAGGTCTTCAGCGGTTGTGCCTTCTAACCTCACCTTGGATTAAAACTCGCCGTAAGCCACTAGGTATCTTCCGCAGCTGCAGCGAGAGTGTTTCTAGGAACGAAAGGCTTACTTTTCCATTCCATCAACGCTACAAATCGTAAAATATAAATTATTTCACCTCATTTATGAAATTATTGCTCAACTACGCGCAGATAATATTCATCTTACATTAAGGGATTGCGGGGCCGCTTTCATGCAAAACACTTTTTACTTTTTTATTTATTTTATCCCAAACTAGTTTCATCGACTTTATCACCAGAAGCGCTCGGTTTTTTATTTCTGTAATATGCAAAAAATAGCAAACTCATGAACATCGTAAAACTTTATTACATGTGCACAGTTTTGTTCCAAATATTGCGTCCTATGAATAGTTTCATAATATCATATTTACGTTATATAACAGCATGGTTTTTACGTTTGTTGCCGCTGTTTCTGGCACATTTTCTACGTTGTTGTTGCCGTTTTTTCAGCATGTAGTATGTCATCTGCAACTGTATGAGTGGCTTTTAGTAAAAAAATATGAAAACTGAACTTATGATTGTCACTGTCTTACTATTGGGACGGCGGTAGAGTTACGAAGGAAGTTTTGGTGTGTACTAGGTTGCCTACATCTACATGGTTACTCTGGAAGAGGGTTCATCGAACCATTTTCATACTACTCTACCATTCCACTCTCGAATAGCGCATGGGAGAAAGGAACACCTAAATCTTTCCGTTCGAGCTCTGATTTCTCTTACTTTATTATGATGATCATTTCTTCCCATGTAGGTGGGTGTCAACAAAGTATTTTCGCATTCGGAAGAGAAAGTCGGTGATTGAAATTTCGTAAATATATCTCGACACAAAGAAAAACGCCTTTGTTTCAGTGACTGGCACCCCAACTCGCGTATCATATCAGTGACACTCTCACCCCTATTGCCCGATAACACGAAACGAGCTTCCCTTCTTTGCACTCTTTCGTTGTTCTCTGTCAATCATACCTGGTAAGGAACCCACACCGCGCAGCAGAATTCCAGCAGCGGACGGACAATTGTAGTGTAGGCTGTCTCTTTAGTGGGTTTGTCGGATCTTCTAAGTGTTGTGCCAACAAAGCGCAGTCTTTGTTTCGCATTCCCCACATTATTATCTATGTAGTCTTTCCAATTTAAGTTGCTCGTAATCGTAATTCCTAGATATTTAGTCGAATTGACAGCCCTTAGATTTGTGCGAATTGTCGTATACCCGAAATTTATCGGATTTCTTTTAGTACCCATGCGAATGACATCGCACTTTTCTTTGTTTAGTGCTAATTACCACTTTGCACACCATACAGAAATTCTGTCTAGATCATTTTGTAATTGGAATTGATCGTCCGATGATTTTACTAGACGGTAAATTGCAGCGTCACCTGCAAACAATCTAAGGGTGCTGCTCAGATTATCACTTAGATCACTTATGTAAATCAGGAACAACAGAGAGCCAATGACACTACATTGCTGTACACCAGATATCACTTCTGTTCTACTCGATGATTTACCGTCGGTCACTACGAACCCTGACCTCTCTGAGAGGAAATCACGAATCCAGTTGTTACGTAGTTTGTCATGTACTCACGTTCCCTGAACGGATTGCAGCTGCTTTTAAACACAGTAAAACATAACTTTTGCACCTTTTTCGTAATCCAAAACGTTGCACCACATTGTTGAGTATCGCGAGAATGTATCGCATATTAGGAGAAGATTCTGAAAATTTTAAAGGGAGTTCTGACTATTTCTGTTCCTTATTCATATCTGTGTGTGTGATGTGACAATGTTCTGTTTGTGTGTGTGTGTGTGTGTGTGTGTGTGTGTGTGTGTGTGTGTGTATGTGTGTGTGTGTGTGTGTGTGTGTGGTTTCCTGTTCTGTGTCGTTTGACAGTTTTCTCAAAGCAATGAAGAGTGTATTGTTGCAAAGTGTTGCGTTTTCGTTTACTGCGTTTTTCCCTTCCACTAAAGCCTTTTGTATCTAATAATTTTCTTCTAGTTTTAGTTTACGGTATAAACTGTTGATGTGTTTTAGGACATGTAGATGAGTTTAGATATAAGTTGTTTTTATTCATTAGGTGTTCTGCGAAAGTGGGATGCGTGGTGTCACTCTTCAGAGCTCATGTGCACTGTGTACCTTGTTCGGAAGTTTCTGTTTGTTTGTCCTGTGTATTTTGTTTTTATGCAAACATGGGCCAGTGGAAGAGTTTCTTGATAAAATGAACGTTCAAACTGTCTGACGAACTCATGTTTTGCCGTGCTTCAGCGATCTGTACAGAGCCGGATCATACAATATTTTTACAATCTGTTTACATGTCTCACATTTCGCTTGATTCCCCGGTTCTCCAATTGCTAATATAATTTGCAAACACGTTACAGAACGGTTAATAAGTGTTGTTTTAGAACGGACATTGACCATTTGTTAACTTTAATTGCTGATGTAGAGATTGTAAAACAAAGAAAGAACAAATGTTGAGATATAGGAATATTCTTTCAGAACCAACACAGAAGTACGGGAATTGTATGACCGTTAATGATAAAATCAGAGCAAATTTTGCTGGAGCCTGAGGGTACCAGAGCGAGAGTCTTCTAACCAGAGTTATTTTAATTTATCTTCCCCGTATTTGTTCATACACATTTGCTTAGTACCGGTTTCGACTTCTTCGAAATGCATCACCAGATAAACTACTGAAAAGAAATAAAACAAAGTGTAATAGAATTTAAAATAACTAAGGAACTAATGAAACCATCCTCTGTAAGTAGCTAATCCCAATTCGAATACGTTTCCCAGTAACTCAACAAATGGATGCGTAAGTCACTTCGGTGAATGTAGAACTTAACAGACAAGGAAAGGGGCTAAAAATATAGACACATCTACATTCTGTCTGGCGAAACTGAAGGTTAGAGTGAAACTTATAACAGTGTTGCGTGCAGTAGCTATGTATCGTCTTTATTTTGAAATTAATTCCAAACAGCTGTATTTTATTTTATTACGATCGATTTCTATACTGTAATGTTTTCACCATCCGCCGTGAGAATTAAATTATTCCTCGTCGAGAAAGTATGTGTGTGAAAAATCGTGGAACGTTATCATGTACAGCTTCTCCTTAAGGAGCAGTATCAATGATAACGTCAAGTTAAATCCTGACCAATGATACTCAGCGTTTGGCTTCGATTTAACCTTTGACGGTAGCTTGAAAAACATGGAAAACATTTTCGCGGATTTAATTACGGAAAAGGAACAATTGAAACTACCACATGACAGGTTAAAATCTAAATTCGGAATGTGTATTCCAAGTGAAATATTTTTCAGAGAATGCCCAGATACAATATGACAGTACAACAGACTATAATGAACGAACCCGATGAGTATTTTGAAACACAGACACGAGGCCTCTTTTATTTCGGTTGAAAATCATCGCGATTCTGCCGCCTCTGAGATATGTTATTTCCTGTTCGTCATAAATATTAGTATTGTTGATAGTGTTGTTTGCCGAAAAGTCATTTGATACAGCTCTCTGCGCTAGTCTAGCTTGTACAGGCATCAACATCTCTGCATAAATCTAACAACTTTATACACTTGAACTTGAATATTGCTGTTAAACCTTGCCCTCCCTTTAAAATTTTAAGCTCCCCCCCACCCAACCCCCTCCTCAAGCATACAATTGTCTCTAAACCAAACTGTTCCCAATCAATCAATCCATTTACTCAAGTTGTATCATTACTAACGTTTCTTTCCAATGCTGTCAGTTTTATTTAATCAGTAATGCATTCTTCTTTAGCAAAATATTTCGAAATATTTAATTCGATTACTGTTTACACTCTTTATCACCCATCTTTCACTTTACATAAAACTAAGAGCCACACAAATACATCCACAATAGCCTAAGAATCATCATATGTACCTCAGTGTACCGAATATTTACTTTTTCTGGCAAGTGATTTGCTACCTTTTAAACGAAAATATGTTTAAGATTTTCTTAACTTATTCCCATCCATGAGGACTATTTCACTTGGGTTTGTGGAAGGTTCAGTAGCATATTCGTTTATCTTTGTAAATATTTATTTTGTACCAGCTGAGAAATGTGGCACTGCCCGTTTCTTTATTTATTGCTGTGCCCGGACTTCGTAAGATGCAATTTATTTTCAAGTTGTATGACTGGGGACATGTTCTATGTTCATTTCAGTAACAGGGAAGAGAGCCACGCAGAACTGGTCATGCGCAAAGCCACAGACAGTAAGGTCGACCCCTACGACAGTCAGCGGCTGGCCGTGTGCTTTATTTATGGTCATAGCGTACCATAAGCTCACCGGGAATTGTACACATTTAAAATAAATGGTAAACTGTTGGGAACAAGTGGTATGTGGGGTGTAAAAATTCGCTCGCCTGTGATATTTACCATCAAAATTTCCGCCTCTAAAATCTTACGTTGCGTAGAAGTAACTGTATGCCTCAGTGAATGAAAGGTTCTGAGAAGCGAGGTAATGCATGACGCTCTAGATCGGACTTACGTCACGCCTCGCTTTCGGAAGGAGTTTTCAAAGAGTGAGTTAAAGCCTCCCTATCTTCCTTCATTGAATACCTGAGACCGCATAGTCTTCAGTCTTTCAGCGCTCTGGATGTATTCAGGAAGACTCGACCATTTTCTACCCATTTTTATTAGAAAAAAAAAATTATAATGTGATAAGTTGGCACTCAGATCACAAAACTAACTTATGAAAATAGTTTTTTATAGTAAAAAATATAAATAAAACCTCCGAAAGAAACAAAGCAATGTCCTCAAATTTTTAATGCACAAAGCGAAATCACTTTACAGCCTAGCCAAATATATTTTCTGTTAGTTTGTATTCGTGAAGATACGATTGTGGTGCTCAGCTCTGTCACTGATTTCAATTTCTGAAAATACGTCTTTCGAGTAGTTAAAATACCTAACAGGTTCTTCGGTGCACTGCGTAATTAACAGTGCCATCTATTGGTTCTTTAGTGTACTACGCCGTGATGATTAAACATCCGAAAGATAAGGGGCCACCAAGAACCACACCGTCATATTCATCTTGGTGTGTCGGTGGGAATATTGCCTCAATACCCACAGTGAGCTTTCCTGATTGTTGTGTCAATTCTGAACTGTACTATCTTCGACTGGAAACTTTTTGATCGCCCCTTATACTATAAGCTAAGCAAACGATTTCAGGTAAAACTTCTTCGTGTCACTATTTTAATCAAATACATCCTCTACTTGCCCCTGCTATCTATTGAAAACGGATGAAAATTCATCTAGCCGTTTTGGCGATTAGTATGCTCAAAAAGACAGCCACAGATTTTGCCGAAATAAAACGTATACCATGCCTCAAGCTATGCTCAAGTTACCTGTCAAAACCCATAAAAGTTCGTCTAGTAATTTTTTAAATTAGTGTGTTCAAACAAATAAACTGACACGATGGTTTTGGATAAAACTTTAAATCGTAATGCATTTTTTTGTTTTTTCCTTGGTCCGATTTTATCCAATAAAACCTATACTTTGTCCAAAGCCACACTCAAGTAACCTGTGAAGGCCTTATGAAAATTTCTCAAGTAGTTTGGATGATTAGCATTTTCAAACAGACAAAAAGACAGAAACGACAGTTATAGAGATTTATTAATAGTGTAGGTTCTTATTTTTCTGACATGTTCTGCATCCTGGAAGATCACCACACTAGGATCTATTGGAACGAAAAGTACATCTAATCTATTCTAATCCAAGCTAATCAAATCTAACAAATTTCTCTTTTGAGTAAAGGCGGGTCTGTTTATTACTGAGTTTTACTTTATATCCTCTCTACTTCGGACTTCAATTGTTTCGGTACTGAAATAAAAGTACCCATCTAGAAACTTTTGTGACTCATTTTATAAGCTAATTCTCTCAGTATCTCCAGATTACTTCTACAAAAATGGTTGAAATGGCTCTGAGCACTATGGAACATAACTTCTGAGGTCATCAGTCCCCTAGAACTTAGAACTACTTAAACCTAACTAACCTAAGGACGTCACACACATCCATGCCCGAGGCAGGATTCGAACCTGCGACCGTAGCGGTCACGCGGTGCCAGACTATAGCGCCTACAACCGCTCGGCCCATCCGGCCGGCTTAGTTCTACATTCCATTACCCATGTTTGAAGTTTATTGATATTATACTTAAAACTTCTCTTCAGAACAGTATCTACTCCATTTGCCGTCACTGATAGCTTTACAGTGTCATCGGCAAACATTTTAGTTTTTATTTCTTAGCGTGACCTGTGATTCCCTTTCGAAATTAGTCTTATTTTCTCGTACTACTTGTCATTTTATAGATTGAACAACATAGAGGATGGGCTATAACAGTGGAACTAATACAAGCTTCTAGGATTATGGAAGATATCTAAGAGTTTTGCCTGGACATCATTGTGGTCTGTCACTCAATGCACATACTCACTGCTTTCTAACTACCCAGCTTGTTGTCACTCTGCTAGGTAGAGAAAACTGGGCTTGTAGACAGAAACGGCATTTAAATCGCTGTCCGGCGATTCTATATTGATTGAGTTTATTGTAAATCACATCCAAAGAACAAAAATATTGATCCTTCAGTAAGGTAATGTGAATTAAATCCTGTGAATACACTCCTGGAAATGGAAAACAGAACACATTGACACCGGTGTGTCAGACCCACCATACTTGCTCCGGACACTGCGAGAGGGCTGTACAAGCAATGATCACACGCACGGCACAGCGGACACACCAGGAACCGCGGTGTTGGCCGTCGAATGGCGCTAGCTGCGCAGCATTTGTGCACCGCCGCCGTCAGTGTCAGCCAGTTTGCCGTGGCATACGGAGCTCCATCGCAGTCTTTAACACTGGTAGCATGCCGCGACAGCGTGGACGTGAACCGTATGTGCAGTTGACGGACTTTGAGCGAGGGCGTATAGTGGGCATGCGGGAGGCCGAGTGGACGTATCGCCGAATTGCTCAACACGCGGGGCGTGAGGTCTCCACAGTACATCGATGTTGTCGCCAGTGGTCGGCGGAAGGTGCACGTGCCCGTCGACCTGGGACCGGACCGCAGCGACGCACGGATGCACGCCAAGACCGTAGGATCCTACGCAGTGCCGTAGGGGACCTCACCGCCACTTCCCAGCAAATTAGGGACACTGTTGCTCCTGGGGTATCGGCGAGGACCATTCGCAACCGTCTCCATGAAGCTGGGCTACGGTCCCGCACACCGTTAGGCCGTCTTCCGCTCACGCCCCAACATCGTGCAGCGCGCCTCCAGTGGTGTCGCGACAGGCGTGAATGGAGGGACGAATGGAGACGTGTCGTCTTCAGCGATGAGAGTCGCTTCTGCCTTGGTGCCAATGATGGTCGTATGCGTGTTTGGCGCCGTGCAGGTGAGCGCCACAATCAGGACTGCATACGACCGAGGCACACAGGGCCAACACCTGGCATCATGGTGTGGGGAGCGATCTCCTACACTGGCCGTACACCACTGGTGATCGTCGAGGGGACACTGAATATTGCACGGTACATCCAAACCGTCATCGAACCCATCGTTCTACCACTCCTAGACCGGCCAGGGAACTTGCTGTTCCAACAGGACAATGCACGTCCGCATGTATCCCGTGCCATCCAACGTGCTCTAGAAGGTGTAAGTCAACTACCCTGGCCAGCAAGATCTCCGGATCTGTCCCCCATTGAGCATGTTTGGGACTGGATGAAGCGTCGTCTCACGCGGTCTGCACGTCCAGCACGAACGCTGGTCCAACTGAGGCGCCAGGTGGAAATGGCATGGCAAGCCGTTCCACAGGACTACATCCAGCATCTCTACGATCGTCTCCATGGGAGAATAGCAGCGTGCTTTGCTGCGAAAGGTGGATATACACTGTACTAGTGCCGACATTGTGCATGCTCTGTTGCCTGTGTCTATGTGCCTGTGGTTCTGTCAGTGTGATCATGTGATGTATCTGACCCCAGGAATGTGTCAATAAAGTTTCCCCTTCCTGGGACAATGAATTCACGGTGTTCTTATTTCAATTTCCAGGAGTGTATTTGTGTATGTCTTAATGTGAAACATAGTTTTAAACGAAATGATTTTAATGGTAAATATTCAATAACTATTTTTGTTTGCCTACTTTTTCGAATTTTGAACTCTCTATCAATGTTGTTGATAGGTACACATAATCAGCCTGTCATGCAAATACCAAAAATCAACGTCTCCGTAGTGTACTCATTACATAATGCTGTAAAATGTCTTACTTTTTTTCCGTATTTAACGAAATAAGCAATAAGGGGCCCACAACCATCCTACGAAATGGATATTTCGTGTGGCTAGGGCCTCCAGTTAGGTAGACCATTCTCCTGGTGCAAGTCTTTCCAGTTACGCCACTTCGACGACTTGCGTGTCGATGAGGATGAAATGATGATGCTAAGGACAACACAACACCCAGTCCCTGAGCGGAGAAAATCTTCGAGCTGGCTGGGAATCGAACCCGGGCAGTTAGGTATGACATTCCGTCGCGCTGACCACTCAGCTACCAGGAGCACCGCATTTCGAAAGCTTCTATTCTCTTTTTGTCTAAACTATTTGTCGTCCACGTTTCACTTCCATACATGGCTACACTACATACAAATACTTTCAGTAGCGACTTCCTGACACTTAAATCCATACTCGATGTTAACAAATTTCTCTTCTCACAAACGCTTTCCTTGCCATTGTCAGTCTACATTTTAAATCCTCTCTACTTCGACCATCATCAGTTATTTTGCTCCCCAAATAGCAAAACTCCTTTACTACTTTAATTGTTTCATTTCCTAATCTAATACCCTCAGCATCACCCGATTTAATTCGACTACATTCCATTATCCTTGTTTTGATTTTGTTGATGTTCATCTTACATCCTACTTTCAAGACACTGTCCATTCCGTTCAACTGCTCTTCCAAGTCCTTTGCTGTCTCTGTCAGAATTACTGACATCGGCGAACCTCAATGCTTTTATTTCTTCTCCATGGATTTTAATACCTACTCCGAATTTTTCTTTTGTTTCCTTTACTGCATGCTCAATATACAGATTGAATAACATCGGGGAGAGGCTACAACCCTGTCTCACTTCCTTCCCAACCACTGATTCCCTTTCATGCCCCTCGACTCTTACAACTGCCATTTGATTTCTGTACAAATTGTAAATAGCCTTTCGCTCCCTGTATTTTACCACTGCAACCTTCAAAACATTCTCCATAAGTTCCCCAAAATCGAACTCCTCTATCGTGCTACCATAGGGTACAGCAGGACTCATCACACACTTGTTAGCAGTGATCCGCTTCAAGAGTCCCTCAGATATCGTACAGGAAGCGTGTGACAGTCGGTCCCATATCTTGAGAATGCCCGCAATGGCGCTCGCGCTTCACTCTGTAGAGTCGCGTAAAAAACACGCATCTGTATACAACGGAGCTGTCACAGCACTCAGCTGGCGCTATAAAGAGCAATCCCGAGGCGCTTAGCGCCGGCCGGCGGTGTGATGGATGGCGGAAGGGTTCGCGATAAGCGAGCCTTCGCGGTGTCGGCCGCCATCACGCGAACCCGCGCTCAAAAAGCTGGTCTGCATGCGCTGCGCACGCGACGCGGCAAGATAGCGCGCGCCCGCTACAAAAATTCTGCCGGCGATCACCGCCCCGCGATCTACGCCAAAGAAACGACGGTCCTCCGACTTATCGCGCCGCTCCCGTAGTAAACTTTCACTCAGGTGGCACTCTACTGTAAATCATTTCACAGCCAACTAGCTTCAGAGTCCAGGAGGGAGTGGCAGATTATGACACTCCCTCTATCTGCTGTCGAAACACTTTCTCCCTTAAGCCCAGTTAGCGTGTTATATAATTATTATACAAGCAATTTTCTCAAGTCCACTGACCGATACGGTGACCTACTGCATTCTCGATATTTAGAACACATCTCTTTCTTTCTTTCTTTCTTGTATTCATCATTCTTTCGACTGGTTTGATGCAACCCTCGTCGAATTCCTCTCCTGTGGTAACCATTTCTTCCCAGAGTAATACTTGCAATCTATGGATGTATTTGACCCTCTGTCTTCCTCTACTGTTTTTACCCTCTATAGCTCCCCCTAGTACCATGTTCTACCCTGATGTCTCAACAGGTGCCCAGTTATCCTGTCCCTCTTGTCAGTGTTGTCCATATATACTCTCCTTCCTTGTCCATTGTACGGACAATGTCCTCATTCCTTACTTTATCGGTCAACCTAATTTTTCAACATTCATCTGTAGCACCACATCTCGATTGCTTCGATTCTCTTCTGTTCCGGTTTTCTCACAGTCCATGTTTCACTGTCATCCAGTGTTGTGATCCAGTTATAAATTTCATCCTCAAATTAGTCGAAATAAGGACTATATTTGATATTAATAGACTACTCTTTGCCAGGGATGCCCTTTATTGCCCACGTTACTCTCGTACTTCTTATACCCACTCACTTCGGCTGCCCAGTTATCTGAAGCCCTTGACTTGACGTACTTCGTGAACCCCACTTCCGGTATCAAATTTCAAATGGTTCTCATTTCTGCTGCTTCTTGTTTCTTTCGTCTCACAGTCCATATTCTGTAATCATTTGGCTGTCCATTCCTGTAATTCAACACATCGTCCATTTCTCTTTCACTTTCACTTGGAGCAGCTGCGTCACCAACGAAGCTTGCCATTGATATCCTATCACCTTGAATTTTAATCTCCCTCATGAAACTTTCCTTATTTCCCTCATTGGTGCGTCGATGTATACAGGGTGTTACAAAAAGGTACGGCAAAACTTTCAGGAAACATTCCTCACACACAAAGAGAGAAAATATGTTATGTGGACATGTGTCCGGAAACACTTACTTTCCATGTTGGAGCTCATTTTATTACTTCTCTTCAAATTACATTAATCATGGAATGGAAACACACAGCAACAGAACGTACCAGCGTGCCTTCAAACACTTTTTTACAGGAAATGTTCAAAATGTCCTCCGTTAGCGGGGATACATGTATCCACCCTCGGTCGCATGGAATCCCTGATGCGCTGATGCAGCCCTGGAGAATGGCGTATTGTATCACAGCCGTCCACAATACGAGCACTGGGGTTGCGTAGACAAGAGCTTTCAAATGCCCCCATAAATGAAAGTCAAGAGGGTTGAGGTCAGGAGAGCGTGGAGGCCATGGTATTGGTCCGCCTCTACCAATCCATCGGTCACCGAATCTGTTGTTGAGAAGCGTACGAACACTTCGACTGAAATGTGCAGGAGCTCCATCGCGCATGAACCACATGTTGTGTCGTACTTGTAAAGGCACATGATCTAGCAGCACAGGTAGAGTATCCCCTATGAAATCATGATAACGTGCTCCATTGAGCGTAGGTGGAAGAACATGGGGCCCAGTCAAGACATCACCAATAATGTCTGCCCAAACGTTCATAGAAAATCTGTGTTGATGACGTTATTGCACAATTGCGTGCGGTTTCTCGTCAGCCCACACATGTTGATTGTGAAAATTTACAATTTTGATCACGTTGGAGTGAAGCCTCATCCGTAAAGAGAACATTTGCACTGAAATGAGGATTGACACATTGTTGGGTGAACCATTCGCAGAAGTGGACCCATGGAGGCCAATCAGCTGCTGATAGTGCCTGCACACGCTGTACATGGTACGGAAACAACTGGTTCTCCCGTAGCACTCTCCATACAGTGACGTGTTCAATGTTACCTTGTGCAGCAGCAACTTCTCTGACGCTGACATTAGGGTTATCGTCAACTGCACGAAGTACTGCCTCGTCCATTGCAGGTGCCCTCGTCGTTCTAGGTCTTCCCCAGTCGCGAGTCATAGGCTGGAATGTTCCGTGCTCCCTAAGACGCCGATCAATTGCTTCGAACGTCTTCCTGCCGGGACACCTTCGTTCTGGAAATCTGTCTCGATACAAACGTACCGCGCCACGGCTATTTCCCCGTGCTAATCCATACATCAAATGGGCATCTGCCAACTCCGCATTTGTAAGCATTGCACTGACTGCAAAACCACGTTCGTGATGAACACTAACCTCTTGATGCTACGTACTGATGTGCTTGATGCTAGTACTGTAGAGCAATGAGTCACATGTCAACACAAGCACCGAAGTTAACATTACCTTCCTTCAATTGGGCCAACTGGCGATGAATCGAGGAAGTACAGTACATACTGACGAAACTAAAATGAGCTCTAACATGGAAATTAAGCGTCTCCGGACACATGTCCACATAACATCTTTTCTTTATTTGTGTGTAAATAATGTTTCCTGAAAGTTGGCCGTACATTTTTGTAACACCCTGTAGATTCAACAATAGGGGCAGAAGACTATATCCCTGCCTTACGCTCTTTTTAATGTGAGCACTTCATTGTTGCTCTTCCAGACTTATTGTTCCCTCTTCTTTCTTCTTTCTTATGCATGTTGCATATTACCCGTCTTTCCCCATAGTTTATACCTTCTTTCGGCAGAATTTCAAACGTCTTGTACCACTTTACACTTTCGAACGCTCTCTTCAAGTTGACAGATACTATGAACGTGTCTTGATTTTTCTTCAGTTTTGGTTCCATTACCAACGGCAACCTCGTAACCTCCCCTCTGCTCCCTTTATCTTTAGTCAAACTGATCTTTATCTAACAGCTCCTTAATTTACTTTTCTATTCTTCTGTGTACTATTGTTGTCAGCAACTTAGATGCATGACCTATTATGCTGATCGTGAGATAATTTTCGCACTTCTTTGATCTAGCTACCATCACGATTGTGTGGCGCATGTTTTTCCAAAATTCTGGTGGTATTGCCAATCTCACAGATGCTACGGACCAGCGTGAATTTTTGCCATCTCCTCCAATGATTTTAGAAACTCCTATGGAATGTTATCTACCCCTTTTGCCTTACGGACTACCAATTGTATTATCGGATATTATATGTAATTTGTTTAATCTAACGATCAACCTTTTTGAGTTGTTATGCTGTATTTATTTAGGTTTCAAAACTTGAACTAATCTTGCTCATAAATAGACCAAGATTGTCGTAACATCAGCTAAACTGCAACCTGCAACACACGTATTCCGAGTTCAAGTGAAAGTCACAACTGAGCTCGAAACTTTAGATTTATCCTCAAAAATACAAAATGTAAATGCATGAAGAAAGGAAGATCAAGTTTTTGTTCAAGTGTAGATTTCACCCCTATACAGTTTCGCCCTCAGCACGGTCCCAGCTACAGGTTTTTTGTACAAGAGAGTTTCTCCGAATAGTCCAATCTATTTCCGACGTCTACCTTGTTTCGGATATCTTGTTTAACCTTGATCGCTACTGAAAGTTATACTTACGTCTTTTGTACGGTAAATTCTAAATTTTTGTATTCAGTGGTTCCTAGAATGCCATGAAGAAGGGTATTCGCTTAGTTGTACGAGACAAGACCATGCCCTTCCCATTATTTATTCATGATGGATAGATTTCGTGTTTTATAGATAATCTGATGATGTTCCAAAAGGGTGAAACGCATTATTGAAATAAATAACTTTGCATTCAAGACTGTTTTTCAGTCTGAAATTACGTAACTTTAAGTGTAAGGAATTATCTTCTTCAAGTTAAGATGGGACGTACAGTCGTGCAGACCTGCGACCATCACATAAACTTCAGAAGACTTGTGTCAATGCTGAATACGTCGCTATGAATGACCTAATTGCTTATTGTTTATGTATACTGACTCGTTTCGGATGCAGCCCTTCCTTAGGACGTCAAATAGAATAGGATTCATAGTAAGTATGAAGTCACGTGTGTTCGCCCTCACCATCAGCGCTCAGGTGACAGTGAAAAACGATGAATTACTAGTAAACCAGCAGCGACAACATCTCGACGGACGATTGAAATTCAACGAGCACGTAAGACGTACAATTAAAAAAGCGCTAAGACTGATGCAGAAACTTGTTACACTAGATACAGCTTATTACAGACAACATTACAGACACTACGAATGTGTCATACAACCCTCTATGAGTAAATTACGTGCTGCACGGAAAGTGCCTGGGCCGGCAGTGGTGGCTGAGCGGTTCTAGGCGCTTCAGTCCGGAACCGCGCGACTGCTACGGTCGCAGGTTCGAATCCTGCCTCGGGCATGGATGTGTGTGTGCTGTCCTTAGGTTAGTCAGGTTTAATTAGTTCTAAGTTCTAGGGGACTGATGACCTCAGATGTTAAGTCCCATAGGAAAAAAAAAGTGCCTGGGAACATCGACTGTCTCTCGTCATCCACAGAGCTAGGTGAGAGGTGGACAACATTGCTCAAAATGTCAGGGGCGTCTGGCGCCACGTCCTTGGAAGCCATAGTTCTGGTACTTGCAGTATTCCGCACTGATGTTACTATCACTCACACAGATCAGAAGACTGGCTCGCAAGTGGAAGACTGAACAAAGTACACGAGATAATAGGGTAGCATATTACAGAAGGCTGATACATTGCTAAAAGAGTGGGGACATCTGACAAGGGCCGTCTGGTTTACTCCCTGTTCCTGGACATCCAGAAACGGATGAGGCACAGACAAGTTCACACAAGTCACAACATGGCAAATTTCCTGTTGGGCCATGGCTACACACCGGCACCGCTTTGGCCTTAGTCCAAATGAAACCTGTGGATACGGGAACATGCGTCCCTTGCACTCGTAACACTATAATGTGATGAAGTCACACACATAAGACCAAAGACTGAAGGCGAAGACGTTTATCAAACTTTAAGAGACCCAGATAAATGGAGTATACTTCACCGCATCACTAATGAACTATCAAGAGCGTTACACAAGACTTTTATGCAAGAACCACGGTGTACAAGATCACGACCATATGCGTGCAGACAGACACACCCACACACACACACACACACACATGTATGTGTGTGTGCCCGCACACGCAAACACAAAAGCACACTACGCTAAAACATGATACATCGGACACCACAGATTCACTGTTCTGGAGACAGATACAGACAAATGATGAAATGAGCACACCAATATCAACAGATACAGTATACACATGGCATAGTAACAGATAAAACGATTGGAACAACAGTGCAAGTAATATATACATGGAATTAGAAATAAGTTTTTAATAAACAACGAATTTTCTTGTTTGTACAAAGTTAAACATGTAATTCTTTCGTAATTTGTATCATTTTTTTCATACATGTAATTGTGTAATAGGTAAACTTCGTAACATGTAAACTGTAAAATATGTGAAGCTCATCATATTGTACCTAAAGACACATATGCAATATACTAAGAGCCAGCTACAAAAACACTAACGCACAACACACACATTAAGTGCCCTTCTGGTAGAGGAGCCTTTAGGTCATCCTACCGAGGCTCCTGTCTCACTTGTGGTGTGGGAAATGCAGAAAGTAATTGCAGTAACAAATAATACCATCATACCACATACAAAAGGCAATTAGAGCTAATCTCATGACGTACACATGTACAGTAATAAACGAAGTAGAATATAATGTGATAAGTCAGGTGAGACAAGCTCGAAGAGTTTACCAAAGCCTTCCAAATAGAAGTGTGCAAGCAGAGGAAACTCTTTTTCTATCTAAATCTTGCCTATTGTCTATTACTTTCTTCATGAAATGTATATGCGAACTGCTAATACGGTATCACCCCACCTATAGAGTTTATAGGAGACAAATGAAAATTTGCGCTGGACTGGGACACGAACCCAGATTTCCCTTTTTACGCGAGCAGTCTCCTACCCTGCTTCTGCTGTCTGAACACGCTTCACAGACAGACCCAAACTTCCATATGTGCCACTGTCTGCTATCCATAGTATGGCACAATTAAGTGATGTCCGCACAGGGAGGGACTTATTAAGTTTTCTCGTCTGACTTCTTTGGTTTTGGCATTAAATACACTAGTTCTGTGTCTGTATTTGATAGATCTGTAAAGTTCGATGCTGCCAAAATTTCATTTCCTTTTCCAAATTTTTTTTTTGTTCCATATGTATTTTTTTAATGACAAGCAGGTCATTTCCAAAGTTCTGCACACTGTGAGGTATTATTGACGAAAATAATTTATTTCACAAAATACCTTTGTAGGCCTTATATACAATCTCCTTTCTTGCATATGAGATTCCCAACTTTTTGGCAACTTCTGCATTCTGGATAGGACACCTTCATTTTTGAGCTGTCTAGTTACTCAAGTCACCTTACTCGAAGCATCATCAACTGTTTAAAATGTTTTCCATGGATTTGTTCCTTCCAAAATGGAAAAATCAAAGTCTGGTGGGTTCATGGTAGGACCATATAGTGGGTTTGGAAGTATTTCCCCTCCATATTTGTCGAGTATCTGTATCACTGGTAGGGTAATATGCGCTCTTGGTTATCGTGCAAAATGAAGACACCGGCGGCAAGCATATCAAGAAGAATTTTATGGAACAAAACATTTTGGAGAAACAGTTTGCACTACGTGCCTGTTACAAATATTCCATGTAACTATGACTCCATTCATACGCTACACAAAGATCAGAGTAGGAACTTTTCCACTGTTACAACTGACTGAAAATCGGACTCGAAATCTAGTATCCAGGCTGCATCAAGTGGAGCACTCGTTGTCAAAAAACTGTTATCCTTCTCTTCGATAAACCTGAATCAATTCTTCTGTGATTACGTTGCAAACTGCTTTCCGCTCTTCACTCAAATCATACGTAATCCATCTGGCAACAACTTTTCTCATCCTTAAAGCCTCAAGTATGAGACTGTAAACTGAAGTGACGGACATTTGGGAATCATATGCAATGTTCTCACTTGTTTTTCGTTGATCTTTTCTCAAAGTGTCGTACACAATAATCTGAAAGGTGTAGTCTGTTGCAGTTATGGCCTTCCACATCTTGTGTTGTCCTCAGTGCTTACCCGACCTTAACTGAAAGAAACAGATCACCGTTATTCTGTCCTACAATCCACTGCATTATTCTCACACATCACTCTTACAGCACTGTAAATATGGGTTGGGTTCTTTTCACGTAGAGATTCGGTTTTAATGCAAGAATTCTAGCCTTTATGTGTAATCAGACCTGACTCGGTTTCAGCTTCCATTTTGAAAGTGAATTACTTACGACACAGCTACCGCAACCGGGAAAGACATACACGATCATCACGCCAAAAATCTCGCTCACAACTGACGTGAATTTTAACTTGATCACGCCACCGTAACGGCCGCCCTTGTGCAGTGTGCAGTACTTCTGAAATGACCTCGTAACTCTATTGTTAACGGAGTTACGTATATGAGAGGATTAATAACAGCACTGGGAGAAGCTGCAGAAAAAGACGATGAGACCTGCTCTGTAGCTTAGTTACTAGTTTTTAGTAGCAGACCACACCATAACCACCCACGCTGTAGGTCACTCCGTAGTGTTAATAAACAAATAAATCTCTACTGCGGCTGAAAGCACCACCGGCCGTAGATATGACGCGCCGACGATCACTTTGCTGAAGCAGAAATTCATTCTGTAATGTGAGCGCCTTGTGAAGACGACTACCGATTGACCGTAATCTTATGATACCACTAACGTATCACATCGGATAATGCAAGAACGAAGACAAAGTAACCGAGCGGAGTGATGAGTAACATTGCCGCATGCTGACGTGGGTAGGATCGGAAGCACAGCCTCTGCACGTGAGGCGAAGTACGTCATCTGATGACGTCACATCTTCTTTTGGGGTATTTCTCGAAGTCTGCGACCCCATGTGTCTGATATTAAATTACGTATCTCAGCATCATCTACATTACGTCGGGTATTTTTAAACGTTAGTAAGAATCCTCCTGTATAGACATAATTAAAAGTTTAGGACTGTCCTCGTAGACTATTGGTGAGAGCTGTACCAGGCTTCGCAATGTGCGCAACAAGACAGAGCGGCAATACAAGGGGCAAGGCTGTTTTATATGTCTGCGTAAGCAGAAGAAAGTAACGATCAAAGTTCGAAAACAGTTTATTGAGCTGTTCAATTAACCAAAACAAATTCTGCAAGTATAGCACCAACACAAAACAGTGATCCGTCTTCAAATCACAACTACATACAAGAATAATATAGAAAAACAACAGAAATAATTTCCTACTAAAGTGCGCGTCATTTATGTTGGCGGCCGAGTTTAGGTTCGTTCTGCGCATCTGACGTCACAAAACACAGTCAGCCAATGAACAGAGAACGACATTGCCACATCTCGACTGCAGTGCTGAGCATGGACGAGTGTCTTCAGTTTTAGAAAAGTTCAGTCATAAATAAAGTAATAGAACAAAAGCAATGTCTTGAAAGCAGACATTCTTTTATAGAAAGTTTGGAAAAAGCATTCTTTATACCAATTGCTTCATATTCTATTAATTATTAAACCAAACATGCAATAAGACTCCTAATTCAGGCGATAGCAAGGAAAGGTGTTTGTATCACTCACACGAACCGCTTTTTCGCAATAAAGAACAGCGGTAATTGTTTATTTCCTATTGTACTTCGACGAAGCGTGAGTAATTCATAGTCGTACCAACAGCGTTTGTCAGTATTTTGCGTGACGTGCTATAATCCTCATCGCGTTACATAGTTAGGCGAGGTGCGTTAGCGTAACGGTTAAGGTGTTGGGCTGCCACACGAAAGGTTATGAGTTCTAACCTTGTGTGGTGTTTAATATTTTTATTATTTAAAAACAATATTGAAGTGCCTTACTTCACGAATTATATTCGTTTGAATGCAATTTTTTGAAATTTCTAGTGCTTTATCTCTTCATTAACCCTTTCGCTGCTGCAGACACGTGCTCCCCGCATTCCGCGATGTGCGCGATTTTGTCATCACTGCACTGCTCGCCTGTGCAGACACATGGGTGTTCCCACAGCTTTGACACACTTATCATTCGATTTCACAAAAACTATTTGGCCCAAAAATTTGATTTTTACACGTCTTATTGACTGATACCTTCCCCCCATAAATGACTTAATTTTGTTTCGATATTCAACGCAGTTATTATGCAGCATTAAATGTAGTAAACCATTGCACGAAATTTTGAAGAGTTTGCAGAGGTAGAAGTCCATAGCGTATACTTTCCGTATGGGCGATTTTAGTTGCCACAATGTCGAGAATGAAATGTGTACAAAATACCTAAATTTCATATAAAATTTATTGTATAACAATATCTCATTTAATTTAAGTACGACATAGGTGTCGTATGTAATATTGAGAAATATTCCGTCTTTCGCGACTGTAATAAAAGTATTATTTACACCGGACGCGTTTGGCTTTATTTTAAAGCACTTCAATCAAGGAAAGGTATGACACATACACAATGGTACTCATGTTCTCTTTCTTGTTTTTGTTCCACAGTCGCAGTTTTACCAATGGTACTGAAATATATTCCTCTTCTGCAACTGTAATAGGGGACTTATTTAGACAAGACGCATTTCTCTCTTTTGAAGCATCTTCAGTGGACAGTATTTTGTCTCCTCCATTGTCGAGTCACCTTTCGTAGTTTTGTGCTGCGGTAACACAATATTCAACGTTTGTGTTGGCAGATCAGTGTTTTAGCAAATAAATGATGTTTATGTGTGCCACACACAAAAATTATATTTGACATAGCTCAGAGCACTTCACTGATAGACGGTATATTCAAGTCCTAATGTTTTTGTAAGTCCACAGTTTTGTTTAATGTATTTTGTCTACTTCCTTTTGATTGATTGAAGTGCTTTAAAATAAAGCCAAACGTGCTCAGTGTAAATAAAACTTTTGTTACAGTCGCGAAAGACGGAATATTTCTCAATATTACATTCGACACCTATGTGGTACTTATGTGAGCTATTGTTATACAGTAAATTTTATATGAAATTTTGGTATCTTGTCCATATTTCATTCTCAACATTGTGGCAACTAAAATCGACCATAGGGAAAGTATACTCTATGGACTTTTACCTCCGCAAACTCTTCAAAATTTCGTGCAGTGGTTATTATATTTAATGCTGCATAATAACTGCGTTGAACATCGAAACAAAATTAAGTCATTTATGAGGGGAAGATATCAGTCAAGAAGATGTGTAAAAATCAAATTTTTGGGCCAAATAGTTTTTGTGGAATCGATTGATAAGAGTGTCAAAGCAGTCGGAACACGATGTGTCTGCACAGGCGAGCAGTGCAGTGACAAAATCGCGCACAGCGCGGAATGCAGGGAGCACGTCTTTGTAGCAGCGAAAGGGTTAATGCGGCCGTGGTGGCTTTACTTCAAGAACTGCGCGCTCCCCCCCTACACGTAAGCTTGCGAACTATGCTATACTATGGCGCTGCTTCTATTGGCGCGTGCGTCGTGTGCAACTGGCAACGCAGCAATCTCCTGCGTCTGGGCGGGCATGCGCGAGCCGCCAAGATAAAAGAATTGAACTATAGTCTCCGCCAGAGACTTCTCCGGTATACCAAGGCTAATCCAGAGATCAACGAGAAGAACCAAGCAGGGCTGCCGGGGCGGCAGCTAACCGCGTCTACTGGCGGTCGATGAACTGCCGATTTGCGGCCGAGCGCCGGCTTTTATAGTGCCTCGGTGGATGAGAACCTCGGAACTATTTTCCGTCACGTGGTTGGACGTGTGAAAATAGTTCCGGCATCTGCAGCGATCTCTTCCTTATGTTTATGTTGGCCGGTAGTGCCCCTGGTGGCCGCTGGTGTCTTTGCTGTGTTGTTGTTGTTGTTGTTGTTGTTGCTGTGGCCGTTCATCAATATTGCCTGTCGGTTGTGTAGTGCTTCGGTGCGCCTACGAAGCGGGCAACCCGCGGCTGCAGGCTGTCAGTTTGGTTGCTGGTCCTATAGGCGCCGTGGTGTCTGGTGGAGAAGGCCACAGCACTGTTCTCAGGGAAGAGAGACATGCCTTGCCATCGTATTCCTTCCTAACACTGTATCTCTCAGAGAGGAAACGTTTCAGACAACAACAAACTGTACAGACGAGCTGAGAGGCAAAATATATTTCGGTTAAATTTGAATTATATTACCCAAACTGTTTCGCAGTCGCTGCTCGGGATGTAGCTGAAATGTGGCAGTCTCGTGGGCCCGGTACTGCGGCGCTGCTACACCCCCTGCTCTTCAAACCGCCCGGCGCGCTTCTGCGTCGTCCGTAATCACCAGCCATCAGCGGCCACGATGTCTGTGCCTTCTTGCCGAGGCACCTCGCGGCGCACACCGGCTCGACTCGACTCGACTCGGGCCCGAAGAAGAAGGGCGCGCTCTTCCGTCTGCCGTAATCCCGCAGGCCGTCCGTCAGGGCCGCGCGCTGCTTTGTCTGAATCAATGCTCATGAATTATTCACTGTATTCTTGCGGCTGCTCGCGCAGATATATTTTCATAGCAGTTGCTGCGGCGGCTGATAGCGCGCCGCCTCGCTCCGCGGATGACGGAATATTAAATCACCGGCAGAAGACCGCGGCCACCGACCCGCCACGCCACGCCCCACTGCCGTCTGCGAGCGAGGAGACAGGGAGGAAGGAAGCGAGGAAGGAAGCCGGCCTTCAGCTAGCCGAGCAACGTGCTACTGCGGGCAGCCGGTATTAAGGCGCCGTCTGTAAGGGGCGGAGGCGGGAAGCGAGGCAAACATCTCACGAGGAGACGCGCGACTGACGTCTCCGCGAACAGGGGGCGTGACACAGAACGTGGAAGCACATTTAACACTCTCCAGGATACGCTTCTGACGCGCTCTTAAATGTACCGCTGAATACAATTTATTTTAGGACATAAATTTCTGCCCGGGAGACTATGCTGAGTTAATTACGAGGGTCACTCCAAAAGATATGTACACTATTTTTTAAATCCATCTTTTACTCTACATGTTTGAAAGTTTTACAGTGTGTAGATACATCCTTTAGGAACAATATTTTCATTTCTCCACATAATTTCCAACCCTCTCAACCGCCTTACGCCATCTTGGAAGCAGCGCCTTTATACCCGCACGGTAAAATTCCGGACCAACCTGTTGGTGCCACTGTTTGGCAGCGCCCACAAGGGAGTCATCATCTTCAAACCTTGTTCCACGAAGAGAGTCTTTCAGTTTCCCAAAGAGAGTCACATGGAGCCAGGCCAGGACTGTAAGGCGGGTGTTTCAGTGTTGTCCATCCTAGTTTTCTGATCGCTTCCATGGTTTTTTTGACTGGCATGTGGCCGTGCATTGTCGTGCAACAGCAAAACATCCTGCTTTAGTGGATGTGGTCGAACACGACTCAGTCGAGCTTGAAGATTCTTCAGTGTCGTCACATATGCATCAGAATTTATGGTGGTTCCACTTGGCACGATGTCCACAAGCAAGAGACCGCCGGAATCGAGAAACTCCATAGCCATAACTTTTCCAGCAGAAGGTGTGGTTTTGAATTTTTTTTTCGTCGGTGAATTTGAATGATGCCACTCCACTGATTGCCTCTTCGTCTCTGGTGAAAAATGATGGAGACATGTTTCATCACCTGTTACAATTCTTCCAAGAAATTCATCTCCACCATTCTCGTATTTTTCCAAAAGTTGGCTGCATACCGCTTTTCTTGTTTCTTTGTGAGCCACTGTCAGCATCCTGGGAACCCACCTGGCACTAACCTTCTTTAACGCCAACACTTTCAGTATTCTGCAAACACTTCCTTCCCCTATCCCAACGTAGCGTGACAATTCGTTCACTGTGGTGCGTCTGTCAGCTGTCACCAATTCGTTAACTCTCTGCACATTGTCTGAAGTGTGTGCAGTACGAGGCCTGCTGCTGCGAGGATAATCCTCAATATTGCGGTGCCCCCTTTCATCACGTAACCTGCTTGCCCACTGACTAACTGTACTGCGATCGACAGCAGCATCTCCGTACACCTTTTTCAACCTCTCGTGGATGTTTCCCACTGTGTCGTTTCCACAGCACAGGAATTCTATGACAGCACGTTGCTTCTGACGAACGTCAAGTGTAGCAGCCATCTTGAAGGCATGCTGTGACGGCGCCATTCACGGGAACAGGTTGAACTAAGTTTGAAAACAAGTGGGAAGGATGCATCTACACACTGTAAAACTTTCACACATGCAGAGTCAAAACTGTATTTCTACAAAAATAGTGTGCATTTCTTTTGGAGTGACCCTCGTAAATATGTTGAAGATGCCACGTTGTCGGAATTAAACACCGATTCTTACGGAAGAAATTTATTCGCAACTGCGAATACCATTTGGCTGTAGCTGCACAATTTATTAGTGAAATGTCGAAATTTGTGCCGAATTGGAGCTCGAACCCAGTTTTTTCCGCTTTTGGTGAGCGGTCGCCTTAACAACTTCGGATATCCGAGCACGCTTCCCGGATCACTTGAAAGCTACACTACTGCAGTTGCTGTGACTCCCTCCATATGTGCGAAAATGACAGCAGTTGTGCGAATGCAGGATGAGGACATACGGTGACAAGAGAAGGTTTGGCTCATTCCGGGAGGCATCTTCAGGTAGCCAAGGCACTAAGGTGACCCCTGACGTAAAGTGAGAAATTTACATCACGCACATCTGTATGTGTGTGTGTGTGTGTGTGTGTGTGTGTGTGTGTGTGTGTGTGTGTGTGTGTGTGTGTGTGTGTAGAAGACGGTACCGAACGGCCTTAGGCGTCACCGGATGCGGTTACGGAGTGGCATGTGATCAGCACACCGCTCTCCCTGCCGTTGTCAGTTTTCATGACTTCTGAATCACGTAGATCCTCATTTGACCTCACAAGGGCTGAGTGCACCCCGCTAGCCAACAGCGCTCGACAAACAAGGACGGTGACCTATCTAAGTGCTAGCTCGACAGCGCTTAACTTCGGTGATTTGACGGGAATCGGTACAATGGTAGCATCGGTTCCCGTCAGATCACCGAAGTTAAGCGCTGTCGGGCTAGCACTTAGATAGGTCACAGTCCTTGTTTGTCGAGCGCTGTTGGAAAGCGGGGTACACTCAGCCCTTGTGAGGTCAAATGAGGATCTACGTGATTCAGAAGTAGTGTCACTGGTCATGAAAACTGAGAACGGCCGGAGGAGCAGTGTGCAGACGGCATGCCCCTACGTATGCGCATCCTGTGACGCCTAAGGTCTGAGGTTGACATGGTGACCGGTCGATAGCATTGTGCCTTCAAGGTCTGTTTTTCCGGTTTACATCTTGCATTGTTACATTCGATATGGCACGATCTTCTTACAAACGACCAACAAGGAATGCATTCGAATGAGAAAATCGCTGTGCACATTTGTTCTTAAATACTGAATGGAGATGATGTTACTATTACTTATTTTGTACGAATATGTAGAAATGTTAATGTTTTGCATGTCCAAGTACGAAGTGGCTTCTTTTTCGCCTTGTCTTAGATAAGCTGTATCACAGTTAACACAGGAAACTGACACAGCTGAAAGTCAACTTTCACTAAACATAGATCTCGAAACAGGCGTTTTCGGGATGATTCAGATTGTGTCTCTAACAAGGGAACCTCCCCATTGCACCCCCCTAAGATTTAGTTATACGTTGGCACAGTGGATAGCCCTTGAGAAACTAAACACAGATCAATCGAGAAACCAGGAAGAAGTTTTGTGGAACTATGAAAAAATAAGGAAAAAATATTACAAACTGAGTAGTCCATGTGCAAGATATACAACATCAAGGAGAGTGTAAACTCAGGAGCGCCGTGGTCCCGTGGTTAGCGTGAGCAGCTTCGGAATGAGAGGTGGTTCAATTCTTCCCTCTGGAGAAAAGTTTGCTTTCTTTATTTTTGCAAAGTTATGATCTGTCCGTTCGTTCATTGTCGTCTCTGTTCATTATAATAAGTTTAGTGTCTGTGTTTTGCGACTGCACCGCAAAACTGTGCGATTAGTAGACGAAAGGAAGTGCCTCTCCAATGGGAACCGAAAACATTTGATCGCAAGGTCATAGGTCAACCGATTCCTCCACAGGAAAAGACGTCTGATATATTCTATACAACACTGGTGACGGCATGTGCGTCACATGACAGGAATATGTTGTCGACCCACCTAACTTGTTCACTTGGCGAATGGGTAAAAGGATTCTTCTACCTTGCCCGATTTAGGTTTTCTTGTGGATGTGATAATCACTCCCAAAAAAGTGATGGAAACATAAGAGTTTGTCACATAAAGTGAAAAACGAAGTTAAAGTTTTCACCCGAGGGAAGGCTTGAATCCAGGACCTCTCTGTCCGCAGCTGCTGACGCTAACCACAGGACCACAGCACTCTTGAGCTTGCTGTTTCCTTGTTGTTGGTTATCTTGCACATGGACTACTCAGTTTGTATATTTTGCATATTTTTTCATATTTCCACACAACTTCTTCCTGTTTTCTCGATTGATCTGTGTTTCGTTTTACAAGGCCTATCCACTGTGCCAACTTATAACTAAATCTGAGGGCGGTGCGATGGGGAGGTTCCCTTGTAAGAGGCGCCACTTTCATCAGTATGAAATGTTATATTCGTTAATAATAATGTATTTTAAATAAGAGCTTTTCTGTTAGGTTCTTCCCTTACAGAACTCAAATGTCACTTACCGCCTGCTTTAACGTGAAACAAGAAACTCGATAATGTGGGTATCATGTTACAGTGTACTGCACACTAACACCTGTGTAAGTAGGTATTGTACGTGCCGTCCTAGCAGCAAGAACTAATACTGCAACCATGGCTGCAACGAGTATAGAATCGATTAGCTTGGCTTTCGAAAATATTTGAAATATCTAGCGCAATATGACTGAAATCATTGGCAGCTTGTAAGCACTCATTCCTGATTACTACTATCTCGCAAGTGGCTCGATTGCAGTCTTACTGGTACTTTTTTTGCTACTAGTACGGTATAACTTCACCAGCGTTTGTTTTACCTGTCAATTAAAATACACATGGTGATATATATACAGGGTGTGCCAACAGGAATGGTCAATATTCAGAGATATGACAGGAATAATCATTGGAGACAAAAAAGTTTATTATAACTGGGCTCTGAATTGCCTACCTTAACAGCTGTGAGCACATGTTCAATAGATGAGACGTGTTACCACAAGTAAGATGAACAAGTGCTTATAGCTCTCAAAATATGCACTTTAGATCCAATGTTTACTGAACATTTTTTTCTACTTTTGGGGTCTACGCTACCACCCCTCAAAATATGGAAAGCAAAGAACTAGCAGTAGAAGAGATTTGTTTCACAATACTGAAGATAAAGAGCTCATAGCGCTTAAGGCATGCATCATGCACCAAATGTTTAGTAGATTGTTTTACGAATTTCATATCTTTGGATATTTACCATTCTTCCAGTGACACCGGATATATATATATATATATATATATATATATATATATATATATATATATATATATATATATATATATCACCGGTGTCACAGGACGGGGAGGGGGGCGGGGGGTTGAGTACCTAAGACTTTAACGCACCGCAAACATTGCTTCTGCTACTGATGTGGGTTTGCACATTATGGTTTTACAGTCGGGGGCTTGTATTGTTAGTCAATCAGCAGATTGTAATAATACTTAGAAAGTTAATTTTTTCTGCATACATTCATTTTTTTTTAAATTGAACAATGGCTATTCACAGTAATAAACTAAAAGAAGGGTGTTTGTTGCAGGATTCTTGTGTGAGTTATTATTTTATTATATTTACTCACTTTAGGCACTTGTAAAATACCTGTGGTACAACACACTAAAGAACAAGTTCGTGGTCTAGTTATGTGTTCAATATGACCACCGGTAGCGGCAATACACGGTTCCATTCTTGTTTAGAACGGCTGCTGTGCACGTGATAGCAGTTCAGCATAGATCCCTGAGCAGGCTGCAGTCATACGTCGTTGCATGGCATACAGTGTAGTTGATATGTCGTAGCCAGCATCTGTCAACTTTCCACACAGAAAAAAAGTCTACAGTTGTCAAATCCGGGGAACGGGCCGGCCAAGGTACAGGTCGTCTGCGTCAAATCCATCGATTTTAAAATTGTTGTAGCGCGTCATGCACAATTCCATTATGTTGGTACCACAGGCTCCTCCTAGAGCAGAGGAATGCCTTCCAGCATCCGTGGAACATGGTGCGCTAGAAGGCTGCGACACTCGAGCGCGTTCAGCGTTCCGTCTATGAAATATGGGCCTATGAGCTATCCCACACCACACGTTTACTCTCCACGGACGCTGACGCTCCACCTGACGATGCCATCGGGGATTGTCAACAGACAAATTGTGTATGTTTCGGTTGGTTACCTGGACATAATTGGTAAATGTGGCTTCATCACTAAACAAGATACACGATACAACTGGAGTGTCCTGTCTTAGTCTGGAACCGAGCGACCGCTACGTCGCAGGTTCGAATCCTGCCTCGGGCATGGATGTGTGTGATGTCCTTAGGTTAGTTAGGTTTAATTAGTTCTAAGTTCTAGGCGACTGATGACCTCAGAAGTCAAGTCGCATAGTGCTCAGAGCCATTTGAACCCATTTGTCCTGTATTAATGTCCATGTACAGAAGTTAACACGATTCTCATAATCGTTACCATGCGCCTCTACACAGAGAGAGGCGAGACAAAGGTGGAACCTATATCTATGGAGGATGCATAAGACACTTGTCTAACTCATGCCATTTTGTTTTGAGATAGCGCGGGAGCTAGCGTGCGGATCAACTGGAACAGCAGCTAAACATTAATTTCTCCCTCTTCTGTCGTCACTTATTTTCTTCGGTTCCGTTGTCTAGATGTTACACTACCACTTTCACGAAATTGGTTGAAGAGATTGATAGATAACTGCCGAGACAGTTCACGTCTGTTGGGATATCTTGCCGCATACACCGTACAAGAATGAACTGCATTCATCTTGCACCCTCCGTTCAATATGATCGTCTCGCCTTTTCTGCACCAGTAAGTCCCATCGACCACACACAACTTACTGGTTCGACTGTCACACACTAGCTGACCAGCAAGTGGCAATGCACCCACTGAACACGCAAGTACTCTGTAAGCAAACATAACAACACTGTACCTAGCAACTACGCCGGTTGAGTGGAACAACAAGTGTCAGTGTGGAAGCTTTTCAAAATACGATATCTCGTGAATGACTCGCACTAGAGAATCCTACAGCTAAAGCCACTGGCATCCTTATTTACCCTACTCTTAATTTGTCAATGTTAATAGGAACTGTTCAGTTTTAAAAATTATGTCCTCACGAAAAATACACTTTCTAAGTATTATTACAAAATGTTTATTGGCTAACAGTACGATCCCCTGACCACCAATCCATTCTGTGAAAATCGCATGTCAGGAGCACTTTCTGTTTCCCCGTGTTTGCGGTGAAAGTTTGAAGTGATTCATCCTGTGTAGAGTATGGTCAGAAACAGTCAGTAAAGCTTGTAAGCAACAGCAGAGAAGGCTGTGTTGAGAAATAATTGTAAAGAAAAAATTCGATAAGATAGGCCGTTTCTGAGTAAATTAGCACTGACATTAGCAACTCAGTCTGTTGTACGCACAAATTCAAGTCGCCTACCACATACAATTTGTGTCGTTGTTATCGTAGCGTAGATGATAGCGCACGAGACTGCTCACACTTTGGCTGGGATTCGATCCTTACTTCCGTCCGCTGTCCCATTTTTGTATACCTCTCTTGTTCAGTTTTATGAAACCAAACCAAGAACACATTTGGCGACACTGTCTCTGACGAGCCACTTGAATTTCCGCGAACAACGGCGTTATTGGCTTACTTCAATGATAATCAATTCGGAAACGCCGCAATGTATCGAATTTTTTTTCTTAACAATTATTTCTCAGCACAAACTACCCTGCAATTTCTTACAACTTTTGAGACTGTTTCTGACCACAGCGTATACTATAGGGCTGCTCGAGTTGTAGGATCAGGTGTCACACGGTCATTTCAGCGAAATACCAGATGAGCTGGGTGAACTGCTCGTCAGAGGAGGTCTCGAAAACAAACATGTGGCAGTAATTCTGTCGTTTGCACTTTATTTGTAAATCCTCAAATTAACATATTTCATGTCGTTTGCCATCCAGCCGAGAGAGTATTTAGTTTAATTTTGGGGTAATACGACGCATAATTTTGGGGTAATACGACGCATTTGATGTGTTATTATATACATATAGAGTAACATAGATAACTTCGTCGATATCAGCGGTGAATCACAGTCAAAGCCGACTGCAGACTATCTTTCACTTCACATCCACAAAAGCAAGGTGTTATTTTAAAAATCCGCTGTTTCCAGCCAAATATTTCAGCGGTATAGGTTCAAATGGCTTTGAGCACTACGGGACTTAACTTCTGAGGTCATCAGTCCCCTAGAACGTGGAACTGCTTTAACCTAACTAACCTAAGGACATCACACATATCCATGCCCGAGGCAGGATTCGTACCTGCGACCGTTGCGGTTGCGCGGTTCCAGACTATAGCGCCTAGAACCACTCGGCCACCCTGGCCGGCACAGCGGTATGGGAGTTGGGCAGAAGTTATTCCCAACTGGGAATAATTAGGAGACTATTTCCGGTTCCAGGTGTCGTCTGATAATTAAGAAAAATTTCCTCAGCCCTGTAATAACAGAGATATTTCACTTTATTTGTGTTGCACATACACCTAGGCAAAAATTTTAAAACAAGATGTGACTCTATTTGTGCTTGAGTGTGTGTGTGTGTGTGTGTGTGTGTGTGTTAGAGAGAGAAAGAGAGACAGAGAGAGAGAGAGAGAGAGAGAGAGAGAGAGAGAGAGAGAAGAGAGAGAGAGAGAGAGAGAGAGGGGGGGGGAGGGAGGGAGAGAGGGAGAGATTGTGTTACAATCAACACAACAGAAATCAACCCAACACTTTATTTGTCCATTTAACCACTGAAAACTGTATATTGATGATATGTCTGTCACGTTATACAAAGTAAGTATGAAGACGTATTAAATTTTTATGAATTAAAAATTCGGAGGAGCTGAAGACAGCTTAGAAACTAGAGATTTAAAAACAATGCGGAACAAATTAACCAACTTGTCGATTCCACGTACCTGGCATGAAGAGGACCTATCTTAAAATAAGGATACTATTTGTTTCGACATTTTAGTTCGTAAGGTTTGCTGTCTTTTAATAACGAGAAGATTGTTGTAAAGGTAAACCCACGACAGTAATTACCTCTGGGAATATGTCATTTGAGAAGTGACATAGAACTGAAATTTTGTGAAAAATTTCACTAATTTGGAATAAACAATAACGTTGCGTTGAGTTTTAATGGAACATTTAAATTTTCGGGATTCACGTTCGCCCACCATCCCACTTCAGGCAATAACATTCGCCAGTAGGTAGACAGAAATCGTAACCACATACTCCTGGATTCTTCTAACATTGGAACAAATGTCAGTGAATTCACTGTCTCACGCAACAGTGAATCCTGTACGTATTACTAAATTGTAGTTCCTCGACATGTTTTTTTTAACTGTATCTCAGAAACTACTGCATAGATATTAATACGGTTTTTATTAACAGAGAGACTGATACAGGAGGACGGGTTGTACATATAATGTGTTACAAATACGCCAGACATGTCATCCAGCGATAGATGTTTAGTGCTTTCAATTCGAAGGTGGGGCGGGTCACTAGTTAAATAACTAAGTGTTTCAGTACAATGGGTCTTCAGGCAACAGTATCTGACGTTTCACTGATGGTTGTATAATACTGACCAACACAATGATTTGCTTCCACTGTACGCTAAATGCAGAATCGTAAGTGCTGTTCCGAACTGTCTGTCAAGAGGCACATGGTCCGTAGCTGTCATTCTGTTTGTAAGAATATTTTCAAGATTTATATATTAGTCAATAAAAATATGAATTACATGAAACTCGAAAATTCTTTAACACTAATGGTAACTTTTTAACGGATGTTATTGCTACCTCTAGGTACTTGAAATAGAAACTTCAATAAAAACACAGTAAATCGTATGACCTTATATCAACACAGTCTCTTTCAATAATAGCACTTGCTTTGATATACAAATGCTAGTATAAGTAAAAAATACATTGATGCAACCTGCTGGTGAGATGCGTATCGCATTGACGTGTCATTCCCTGGGACACTAAACTTTTAGTTCGTGTTGTGCCCAGTACTATTTTACTTACAAATGGATCCCATGAATTTAAATTTCGCAATTCCAGACGCCATCTGCTATCCCGTATGCGCTGGATGTTGCGCAATATTTACGCACGAACGCTCACAAATATCAGGGCCGGAATATGACGTTACCGTTTTTAACGATTGTGTAAACAAAATTACACTACTGGCCCTTAAAATTGCTACACCATGAAGATGACGTGCTGCAGATGCGAAATTTAACCGACAGGAAGAAGATGCTGTGATATGCAAATGATTAAATTTTCAGAGCATTCACACAAGATTGGCGCCGGTGGCGACACCTACAACGAGATGACATGAGGAAAGTTTCCAACCGATTTCTCATACACAAACAGCAGTTGACCGGCGTTGCCTGGTGAAACGTTGTTGTGATGCCTCGTGTAAGGAGGAGAAATGCGTACCATCACGTTTCCGACTTTGATAAAGGTCGGATTGTAGCCTAGCTCGATTGCGGTTTATCGTATCGCGACATTGCTGCTCGCGTTGGTCGAGATCCAATGACTGGTAGCAGAAAATGGAATCGGTGGTTTCAGGAAGGTAATACGGAACGCCGAGCTGAATCCCAACGACTTCGTATCACTAGCAGTCGAGATGACGGGCATCTTATCCGCATGGCTGTAACGGATTAGGAAGGTAATACGGAACGCCGAGCTGGATCCCAACGACTTCGTATCACTAGCAGTCGAGATGACGGGCATCTTATCCGCATGGCTGTAACGGATCAGGAAGGTAATACGGAACGCCGAGCTGGATCCCAACGACTTCCTATCACTAGCAGTCGAGATGACGGGCATCTTATCCGCATGGCTGTAACGGATCGTGCAGCCACGTCTCGATCCCTGAGTCAAAAGATGGGGACGTTTGCAAGACAACAACCATCAGCAAGAAGAGTTCGACGACGTTTGCAGCAGCTTGGACTATCAGCTCGGAGACCATGGCTGAGGTTACCCTGGACGCTGCATCACAGACAGGAGCGCCTGCGATGGTGTACTCAACGACGAACCTAGGTGCACGAATGGCAAAACGTCATTTTTTCGGATGAATCCAGGTTCTGTTTACAGCATCATGATGGTCGCTTCCGTGTTTGGCGACATCGCGGTGAACGCACATTGGAAGCGTGTATTCGTCATCGCCATACTGGCTTATCACCCGGCGTGATGGTATTGGGTGCCACTGTTTACACGTCTCGCTAACCTCTTGTTCGCACTGACGGCACTTTGAACAGTGGACGTTACATTTCAGATGTGTTACTACCCGTTGCTCTACCCCTCATTCGATCCCTGCGAAACCGTACATTTCATCAGGATAATAATGCACGACCGGATGTTGCAGGTAGTGTACGGGCCTTTCTGGATACAGAAAATACTCGACTGCTGCCCTGACCACCACATTCTTCAGATCTCTCATCAATTGAAAACGTCTGGTCAATGGTGGCCGAACAACTGGCTCGTTACAATACGCCAGTCACTACTCTTGATGAACTGTGGTATCGTGTTGAAGCTCCATGGGCAGCTGTACCCGTACACGCCATCCAAGCCCTGTTTGACTCAATACTCAGGCGTATCAAGGCCGTTATTACGGCCAAAGGTGGTTCTTCTTCTAAGTACTGATTTCTCAGGATCTACGCACTCAAATTGCGTGAAAATGTAATCACATGTCAATTCTAGTATAATATATTAGTCCAATGAATACCCGTTTATCATCTGCATTTCTTCTTGGTGTAGCAATTTTAATGGCCAGTAGTGTATATGAAGAAACAACAGAGTACTGATGGCTAAGAATGTATGAAAATACTAAGAAATTCCAGAAAGTGGGTCAGATTTTCGTCGGCAGTATCGTCTCCCACAAGGAGAATACTGGGAGATACGCTTCTTAATGCTGATAGCTGGAAATCGCTGGATATGGGTTGCTGAAAACTACGTGCACGCGGACAAGGCAGTTAGTACATTCCCCGATAACTGCTCAGGAACAGTAACAACCAGAAGCAGCGCAGGACGATATAAACCACACTACATACGTAATAAAGGTGGAGTAGTATATTTCTAACGAAAAATGGTACATATTTATATGTGTGAGGAAGCATGATAACTGATAAATATTGTTCGACGCACTTCAAACTCCGGACATAAGGGTCATAATCGGACATTTGTCGGGCACTAATGCATATTTAGTACCTATTATTCATTCTGGCTACCAAACTGGTGAGAATTCCTAAGGGGATAGTGTTCCACTCTTCTCGCAAGACAGTTTAAAGTTCTTGCACGATTCAGGGCTGGGGTGTTTGTTGAGAAACACGACTGCCAGGAGCATACTCTAAGGGATTTAGACTTGGGGAGTAAGCATGTAGTTCTTTGCGTTCAGTATCCTCACTTTCCAATGTGTCGGACGCTTTAGTGGGGCAATGTGGGCGAGAATTTCCTTCCATAAGCAGAAAGTGGGGATCTACAGACGGATATGATCCAGAATAAAGTCCCTGCAATACCTCTGTGCTGTAATGGTCCCTCGCACGAAGATATGGAGTGGTGTTCGGCCATTGTGGAAAATATTTGCCCACTGCATGCCCACGACGTCCATGGACGTTCTCTGGTGTGTAACGTGTTCCCTATTCCCTCTCCACACTAACGACCGGCCAGAATCACGTGTCATAGTCACGTGGGATTCGTCTGTGAACATCACTCTGGACCACCGTTGTCTAACAAACCAACATGCTCCCTACACCAATCAGCTCTTTCTCAACGATGGTATGTCTGAAGGGCGCATTTGACAGGCTTCCGAGAATACACACCAGCCAGATTCAATTGCCCCGAAATGTTTCTGGCATAGACATACGTGCCTGTAGCGATTGCAAGTTTTGCAATGATCTGCCTAGGAGTGAAACATTTGTTCCTTTTCGATTCTAGTGCTATGTATCGATCCTCTTGTGGTGTCCATCTACGATTACCTGCATACTGCAACTTAGCATTCCCTTCTTGAGCGGTCTTCTTTAATCGGGAGATGACACTTTTGGATATTAGTGCCACATTATGACACTTTTACCAACTTCGAGCCATCCAACTGCTCGTTCACGATCATAAGCACTCAGATGATGTGTTGCAGATATGTTATCGTACCACATGGTATGTCGCACTAATAGGTTCCGCAACAACCTTCGTCACACACCATACCGTATCACCTGTAGAAAGCACAAAGAGCGTTCGTGCACAGGCTTCGTTGTAGTTAACACGCCCTGCCCTCTATATTTCCTTTTACTGTTATTGGTCCGTAGCAGTTGTCGGTTGCTCCATAGCAATTGGAAGTTCTTCATCGGCAATTGTCAGCTCATCCTTAGCAACTCTCAAACAGTATATATATACAATGAACACTGCCAGGAAGTCACTGGAGGAGAACTTCAAGCGGCATCTATATTTTTCAATGGGGAAAATACTGACCTTGGGCAGCAGCTGTCGATTAGCTATTGCCTCGTAATTAGGACAGGCGTCCACTGGCCTCTTGCTGTCGGTTGCACCAAAGACTACCTAGCATATTAACTTGAGTGGTCGTATGGTAACCGAAACTGAACGCAATATGTGAGGAATCCATCTCGCAATAACCCTGAATCCTACTGCTACGTGCTCTGCTTCCTCATATGGTATGTCTGCCAAATCTGTTGGTACCAGCAACAGTTATCGTGCAATCTATTGCTACCGCTGAGGTTGGACAGTCTTAACGTGAGTTGTTGTGATACAAAAGTGTTTGCGCTTTCAAAATATCTTAACGAAACTTATCCTTTTATCAAAGTTTTCGCTCTCTTCATTTGTCTTTGAACGAATTAAAATAAATTACCTTTCGCAAATTCAGAACCCATACATTAGGTTAATATGACGTACGAAGCATTAAATTTATTGACACTAACCAACAGTTATGCAAAATTATACATTTTAGTACTCTTTAACCGAAAATTGTACATAAACTATTTTATAAGTACCTACAATATTGTTAAAGTTTTCGTGGCGTTTTGGCCGAGGGGAACGGAGGAAACAGCTCATGGCATCCACGGGTTGAGGAAGGATGTGGGGAGACAGTGATGTATAGTGCTGGCAACTTCACGCACCGTACCCCGTTATTTCCTGTGGAAGAAGTAGGGCGCGGAAGTAACACTGCGCCGTGAAAGCGCATTATAGATAGGTTCACATTCACATACGGTGTTTATTTATAATGATTAAATTAATTCTAACATAATTTCTCAATTGAATTGCTAAGGTTGGCAGGGCCTTGAAACAGAAAACAAACGTCA
Source organism: Schistocerca cancellata (assembly GCF_023864275.1). Classification (NCBI taxonomy): domain Eukaryota; kingdom Metazoa; phylum Arthropoda; class Insecta; order Orthoptera; family Acrididae; genus Schistocerca; species Schistocerca cancellata. The sequence goes on from NC_064633.1 coordinate 457,070,252, forward strand.
CCACGACTTCCGGCCTGTACCGACAAGTACCGATCACAACGGAACGAAACTACCACGAAACTTTTAAAAGCTGTAGTTGTTATTAGTATGCCTACGTGTCGACGAAAGACAGTGAAGTAGCTGACCATTGCAAACGTAAGCACTCTATCATTGTTACAGCATGCTTAATTTTATTTCATATTAATTAAAATTACTAAGTTCCACAAAAACGTTCCTATTTTGCGTTTTCGCGAAACCTTATAATTTTCATCTCTCATTTCCAGTACAGCACTGAAAGGGGTGGCATTTTACTTAGCGCAGTAGATTCACTTTCGGGAGACCCGGAGTCAGCTATGGATTCGACCATCCAGATTTGGGTTTTCATGGTTGCGCAGTTCCTCTTGGCGAATGCAGGGATGATTACTTGAAAAGGCCACTATCGCTTCCGTCCTCTCCATTAATATAGAATCAGAGCAAAGGTCCATCTCTAATGACATCTGTCGAGCAGATTTAAACACTAAACTCCCTTCCTTATTTGTACCATACCTTATGATCGATGTCCTAGAAAGTGGAAACCGTGCACGTGTTAGCAGCACTGAGAAAAACGCAAATAATTTTCCTTTTGCTTCTCCTCCTTCATCACAGTTATTGCACTGCCCCTGCCGCTCCTCCTACCCCCTCCTCCCAACCCCCCCCCCCCCCCTCCCACGCCACCAGCGCAATAACTGGTTATTGTTTGAAACTATACCACTTGTTGCAAACATGTTGACTGCCAATACGTATCCGTAAATATTCATTACCATCTCTAAATTATGTTTACTGCCATACAAAAACTTGTGTCCATGGAGATACAAAGTAATTGTGCTATTTCTGTTTGATGATGAATGTTATAACTCATTAGTGAAATGACCCACGTTTACTTAAATTTTATATATAAATATATACCTTGTGCTCTTTAAGTCCACTTTATTACACTTACGATGTCCACTTGTTGAACCCGCCTCCCCCCCCCTCCACCTTTTCTCTTTCTCATGAAATCAAATCACCGCTACGCCAATGCTGCTAGTAATACAGTGTCCTCTTAACCTACAATATGGTTTCCGTAAAAGAAAACGTATAAGGTAAAAGCCAAAGTGGTTCCTTCGGTAAAGCACAGCAGTTCACTCTTCTCAGACTTGTGTTCCATCTCTCGTCGTCGAAATGTCGTTAAACCTCAATATTTCTTTCTTCCACATCCTACCACCCATTTGTGATAATAGACCCGATTTTCTTGACAAACTAACCAAAACTAAACACTTTGCTCCGTGTTGAACTTCAGTTAACTATATCTTGTACTAACGGTCTATTTCAGGGATGTTCCAATAGACAGCATTGTATATACATTAGCACTACAAGGCAGCTCGCCCTCGTAGACACTTGTACGGCGGCCCTCAGCTCAGAGCTGGCCCCTTGGAATCGTAGAGGTGGAACAAATTTTCTTGCTCTTAAAGGAGTACCGTCATAGCGTTCGTTATCACCAGACTTAGAGATAATTCCTTCGATTACATTACATACCCCTTCGCAGTGTCTCAAGGAGAGAGAACATGTGACAATAATTATGCAGATCCGTCCATCGGATGGAGGCGTTAAGCTTGGCAGCACTCTACTTGCTGCATCTCTAGTTTTCTACCTAGAAACAAACAGACTGTACAACTTCCACTAAAAAATGCCCTGTTCACTCACATTAATGTAACAGCTTGTCAAAAGCCTGAATAGTAACTTTTTGCACCTCTAAACGGTGCGAGACGTGGAGAATGATAGTAAATGAGGTCTTGCAAGGAACCGAAGGTTGTGAAGCCATGACGATTCCAGTGCCGTGGCCAGCAGCGCTAGGTTTCTTGATTATGGATCCACGTCGGGAACAGCCCGATATAGGTGGTACACAGGTTCTTCATAGAGTTTAAATCCAGGACGTTTGGTGGTTAACCACGCGCGTACACTGCAAGTTGTGAAATACGTTGCACTGTCCTCTTCGTAGATGCCTTAGTGTCGAGGAAAAACGAACTGTGTGTAATAATGCATGAGATCGCCAAGGATAGATGCATAATTATGTTGACCCACTGTGACTTCTGGAATAACGAAATCACCCAGGCAATGCGACAAAAACATTCCCCAGGCGATAAAGCTCTCTCCTTTTGTCTGGACTCTTCCCGACGGTCCAACGGCCATCTATCCCACGGAGCATTACACGTGATTCGTCAGAAAATGATACTTGGTGCCACTCAATGTACGTCTATTTGCAGTACTGGTGTGCAAATACCGGCGTTCATCGCCGAGAACACCAGTCAGCACGAGTGCATGAATCAGGAGCTTGCTGCGGAGGCGCATACTTAACAACGTTCACTGAACGGTCGTTGATGAAACGTTGTTCATAGCCCCTTGGTTCATCTGGGCGTCAGTTTTTCAACAGTTGCGCGTCTGTGTGCTCGTACACCATGTGATCAGAAGTATCTGGACACCTTGCTAAAAATTATTTAAAATTTCGTGGGGCGCTCCATCGATAATGCAGGAATTAAATATGGTGTTGGCCCACCCTTAGACTTCGTGACAGCTTCCACTCTCGCAGGCATACATTCTGTCACGCGCTGGAACGTTTCTTGGGGAATGGCAGCCCATTCTGCACCGAGTGTTGTATTGACGAAAGGTATCAATGTCCGCCGGTGAGGAATGACACGAAGTCTGCGAAGTAGTTGTTCTATAGAATCCAAGTCAGGACTCCGTGCAGGCCACTCCATTAAAGAGATGTTATTGTCGTGTAACCACTCCGCCACAGGCCCTGGATTATGGACAGGTGCTCGATCGTGTTGAAAGATGCAATCGCCATCCCCGAATTGCTCTTCAACAGTGGGAAGCAAGAAGGTGCTTCAAATATCAATATATGCCTGTGTTGTGATAGTGCGTAGTAAAACAACAAGATGTGCAAGCACCCTCCATGAAACATACTGTCACGCCATAGAACCACCGCCTCCGAATTTTACTGTTGCCACTACAAACGCCGTACCCACACCCTACCATCTGATTGTGATATTGTGCACAGTGATTCATCACAACATTTTCCCACTGTTCAATCGTCCAATGTTCACGCTCCTTTCACCAAGCGAGGCGTTGTTTGGCATTTCCCAGCGTGATGTGTGGCTTATCAGCAGCCGCTAGACCATGAAATCCAAGTTTTATCACCTCCCGCCTAACTGTCATGGTACTTGCCGTCTATGCTGATGCAGTTTGGAATTCCTGTGTGATGATCTCGATAGGTGTCTGCCTATTACACATTACGACCATCTTCAATTGTCGGCGGTCTCTGTTAGACAACAGACGAGGTCGGCCTGTATGATTTTGTGCTATACGTGTCCCTTCGCGTTTCCACTTCATTATCACATTGTAAACAATGAACCTAGGGATGTTTAGGAGTGTGGAAATCTCGCGTACAGACGTATGACACAAGTGACGCCCAGTCACCTGACGACGTTCGAAGTCCATGAGTTCCGCGGAGCACCCCATTCTGCCCTATCACGATATCTAATGATTACTGAGATCACTGATATGGAATACGTGGCATTAGGTGTAAACACTGTGCACCGAATGTGATCAAACGTATTTTCTTGTGGGTGTTCGGATACTTTTGATCACATAGTGTACTTTGCAACAGTCGTTCACCCTCTCATCTGTGGAACATGGTGCACCACAGTAGCCTCAGCGCCGGTTTTGAATAGCACCATTTGGCCATGCATCTTATAATTTAACCGCGGTTGCACGCAAACAGCTGACAGGCTGAGCTGTTTCGGAAATGCTTAAACTTTTGACCCGGAAACAATGCTCATGCCCATTGCTTGATGACTTTCCTACAGAACTAGTCAATAATCAAATGAAGCTATATGGTTCCACGGAGTTTTTCAAGTCTCAAGCACCTATAATATATACACGCAGAGTGAAGCGATGAATGAAACTTTGTACAAAGACCGTGATTCGAACCCGGGTGTCCTGCTAATTAGGATGAATGCTACTAGGCTGCAGGAGACCCGGGTTCTAATTCTAACCTTGGTAGAAATTTTCATTCGTCACATTTGTCTGCATATATTCATCATAGATGTTTGAGACATACACTCCTGGAAATTGAAATAAGAACACCGTGAATTCATTGTCCCAGGAAGGGGAAACTGTATTGACACATTCCTGGGGTCAGATACATCACATGATCACACTGACTCAACCACAGGCACATAGACACAGGCAACAGAGCATGCACAATGTCGGCACTAGTACAGTGTATATCCACCTTTCGCAGCAATGCAGGCTGCTATTCTCCCATGGAGACGATCGTAGAGATGCTGGATGTAGTCCTGTGGAACGGCTTGCCATGCCATTTCCACCTGGCGCCTCAGTTGGACCAGCGTTCGTGCTGGACGTGCAGACCGCGTGAGACGACGCTTCATCCAGTCCCAAACGTGCTCAATGGGGGACAGATCCGGAGATCTTGCTGGCCAGGGTAGTTGACGTACACCTTCTAGATCACGTTGGGGGGCAAGGGATACGTGCGGACGTGCACTGTCCTGTTGGAACAGCAAGTTCCCTTGCCGGTCTAGGTCAGCTTCATGGAGACGGTTGCGAATGGTCCTCGCCGATACCCCAGGAGCAACAGTGTCCCTAATTTGCTGGGAAGTGGCGGTGCGGTCCCCTACGGCACTGCGTAGGATCCTACGGTCTTGGCGTGCATCCGTGCGTCGCTGCGGTCCGGTCCCAGGTCGACGGGCACGTGCACCTTCCGCCGACCACTGGCGACAACATCGATGTACTGTGGAGACCTCACGCCCCACGTGTTGAGCAATTCGGCGGTACGTCCACCCGGCCTCCCGCATGCCCACTATACGCCCTCGCTCAAAGTCCGCCAACTGCACATACGGTTCACGTCGACGCTGTCGCGGCATGCTACCAGTGTTAAAGACTGCGAGGGAGCTCCGTCTGCCACGGCAAACTGGCTGACACTGACGGCGGCGGTGCACAAATGCTGCGCAGCTAGCGCCATTCGACGGCCAACACCGCGGTTCCTGGTGTGTCCGCTGTGCCGTGCGTGTGATCATTGCTTGTACAGGCCTCTCGCAGTGTCCGGAGCAAGTATGGTGGGTCTGACACACCGGTGTCAATGTGTTCTTTTTTCCATTTCCAGGAGTGTAATTCTAACCTTGGTAGAAATTTTCATTCGTCATATTTGTCTGCATATATTCATCATAGATGTTTGAGACATATCAAGGTCTATTGAGCCATACAGTTTCATTTCATTAAAGCACCTATGCCTGGGTTTCAAGCATGACCACCTGTTTCGTTCGATGCTGAGGTGGTATTCGAATACAGTTAGAGAACCGTTGCAATGCTGTTCGAATCTAGGAGGGATGTGATGTGGAATCAGAATCTGGAATGAGGAGAGAGGCGTGCTACGTATAGTCTCTGGAGTTGAGCAAGGGCATTGTGCCCGGCTGGCGTAATGGTTAGCACATCTGCCTAGTGAGCAGGTCACGTGGGTTCGAATCCTGCCCTTAGTGCCAATTTTCATTTGTCGCTTCGGTCTGCATACATACATCTCATTTTCAATTGTCTTTAAACTAATATTATGGGTATTTCTGTCGACAGTTATTTCCTTGTGAATCTTTCCGTTTTTATCATTTCTGGCAGCCGTAATACCAGAGAAATATTACAAGTTAACTGTTACTGCCTGCAGCGGCAGCTCCGCACGTGCTGTTACGAAAGAGACTAATCACGTCGAGCTAGGTGGCAGAAATGGAGTCGCACGGCGTGCTGCCGTCGGAAGTACGGAGGTGTGTCGGCGAGGCCTAGTGACCGGGCTTAAGGTGAGGGCGCGTTGAAGCAGTGAGAGGGCATTCACAGGAAAGGGGTGCCTCGCGGCTTATGTCATTACCGCGCGTTACCTTCGCTTCCAATTTCCTCGTGCGCCGGTCATTAGATTAGGACAGCGCCGGCCACCGGAACTCGGGGTCGGGACAACTCGGCGACACGGCGGTTATTGGTTTATCGCGGAAGGGCCGCGCGCGTCGTCAGCGTAGGCCGGACAATTCCGTCCGCGTCGTGACCTCATAGATTTTTCTTTTCCTCTCCCCCCTCCCCCATCTCTCTCTCCCTTTCTATTTCTCTCTCCCTCCCTTATTCCCGCGACGCCTTGCCACGCTCTCGCTCCTCTGCAGTCCGGCGGCTGCAGTTCGTGAATAAATGAGCGACGCCGGCTGGGTCGGCGGGCCGGCGCGGCGTCTGTGTTTGCCGTTAATCTGTCAGCGGCAATCGCGGGAGACGCGCTGCGCTGATTGGACGGCCGCCCGCGCCGCGCCCGGCAGTAATAACGCCAGGTCGACTGCCAGCGCCTCCCCCCCCCCCCCCCCACCACTACCTCCTCACCCTCCCCAGCGTACTGCCCCAGGCCAGGCCCTTTCTCTTTCTGTCTCCTGAGGACGCGCGATTCAAAATTAAACGGCTGCGGACAGACCGACGCTCCACAGTTCTTTCCTGTTCGAATTCAGCGGAGCGCCAGTCTTACACTTGTCACCAAAGCTTGTGGTGGTTGGAAGGAGATCAGTTGAGGGAGTGCAACTAACTAGTCTGCGTGCTTGAGACACAGGACCTACACCAGGATTTACGGTCTGGTGTGCGATTTCGGTTATCCCACGCACCCACGCAACCTGACCGCTAATTTGTGCGTCAGTCTGGTGTTTCGACCTGTTGTGCTACCGTTCACGTACAGCATTCCAAGGAGATTTTTCCAACAGGATACCTCTCGCCCGTGAGCCGTGATTTATTTTCAAAAAATATTCTTAAGAATTTATTTCATTTACTAGCGATTCATCAAGAACATTAACACATTTAATCACACTATGTAAGCATGGAAGTAATTGCCAGGGAATAGCTGATGAAATCATAAGCAAATTCCTTTTAACGAATGGGAATTTCATTCACTTTAATAGTGTCTAAAACCATTTTTCAAAAGAAACAGATTGAAAATATCAATCAGAAAGCACCCTGTAAATATCAAGTTACAATTTATTCGGAGGCAGAAACAAACAAGTTTTGACGGTATGAGCTTTCGGGCAGAGAACCTTGCCACTCCCTTTTGACACGGCCGTAATTACGACCGCTCACAACAGCCTCTGAAAGACTACACTGGTGCAAATCTGCAACACACCAGAATACTTTAAACTAAAACTTTTAACAATTTACACAGGCACAAGAACTATGCTCCCCTGTAGGAGGGATGGAAATGGTACAAAACACTAAAAATTAAAATATTAACTTTTCCACCGAAGGTGCAACTTGATTTTTAACTTCTAAGAAAAGTCTCACTGTGAAAGAGTGGCAACTTTATATACCTAAATGATCATTTAAATAAAAGCCCATGAAATGCAATCCTATATTAAATTCTAAAAGGTTGGCCAAACAAGTTAAGATGCTTTACAGTACACAGATACCGCCTCTCAAGTACATAGGCAGGATCAAAAAATATTTCAGGTATTGGGCCGTTACACTCCAAGCAAAAAATTCGTTAACACACCAAATCCGACAAACATGACAGATGAAGCTCCGAACGACGGACAGACACTAACTGCCGAACAGCTGGGGGCTAGAGACTGACCAGGAAAACAAGTAGAATTTAACAATAGTAAATCACACACCATATCACCAATCACTTAACCTCTAATAAACTGCGATTTCTCGATCAGACCTGGCGCAGTACCCCCAAATCGGTCTCCCGAACCGTTCGCTGCCAGTCACTTCAACGGGCGCAGGAAGGCGCGCCGATCTCCCATCTCACGGCGTCGCTGCTCGCACCGGCCAGCCTGATGTCGTGGGTTGACTCCTGTTGCTCTCGTGTCGACCGCGAGCTCACTACCCCTCGCTATACGGCGCGGCCCACTGGACTCACGTGGCGACCTCACATGCGCCGACGCTCAAGACGGACAAGTCGTCTTGTGTCTCAGTGCGCGACCGACCAACCGATCGATCCAACCGCCAATGACCATTGCCTGAGCAAACTCGAGCAGACTGCCGGCCTAACGCGCAGACTCAGACGCAGGAACTAAGTCCCGACCGGGCGACCACTCGCTGACTTCTCTTTCTGGCGAAGTGGAAAAACTCTCATTTTGCCGGCTCTAAAGGTTGACCCGAACGACAGACAGACACTAACTGCCAAACAAATGCGGACGAGAGACAGACTAGCAGACTGACTCCTGGAGAGCTCATATCGCCCCTTAAATGCACGTGAACAGGCAACCTTTCCCCTTTCCCACCAGTGGGAGACACCAAAGCTGCGATTGCCACAGCGGCCCCGCCGCCAGAAACGGAGGGCGCTCTTCAAAACATCAATTTTTACCACGGCTCAGCCCACATACCGCTGTTGTAACCCAACATGCTGTACAAAGTGTCGAAATGTTGCCTTATCCCGCTCTGTCACAAGATCTGTCTCCAATCGAGCACATGTAGAACATCGTCGGACGACAACTACAGTGTCACAGACAACCAAGCGCAACAAGCATGGAACTGCATGCATGTCACACCTGCAGCTGAACGACACACTGCATACACGATTGCCTGCTTGTATTCAACATTCTGGCGATTACGCGGGTTATTAATGTACATGCATTTCACATTTAACAGCTCATCTCGCGCGTACAATAATCTGTGATCTGGCAACGTTAATCACTTAAATATGTAACCTTGACAACCGTATTCGAGAAATTTTAATACTCTACATTACTTATTTTTTACTGTTGCCATTTTTCCCATCCGTGTATTTACAGGGATGGGACAAAAGTACGGAAACATTAAGAGAAATGCCCCGCGGCCGCTACGGTCGCAGGTACAAATCCTGTCTCGGGCATGGATGTGTGTGATGTCCTTAGGTTAGTTAGGTGTAAGTAGTTCTACGTTCTAGGGGACTGATGACCTCAGATGTTAAGTCTCATAGTGCTCAGAGCCATTTTTGAACTACGAGAAATGCATACCTGAATACAAATGTAGATGCTAGCCAATCCTGCAATTCCCGCTGTTGCATTTTACCACGATCGGCACCTGGTCGGTGTTCTCAAAGGTCGTAACTGTAAGTCGTGGTCACAACAGTGTTCGGTGTCGTTGCGAGTGCTTTATGTCGGCGCTAAGTGAATGCAAACGTGGACCAATTGTTCGTGGTTGTATGGTGGGTGTTTCCGAAACAGAGGAAGTTGTCTTTGACGCTTCAAGAGGAACCGCACCAAAGATTTATACCGTGTACAGGGAAAGTAGAAAAACATCATCTACTAAGTCACAACGCGGACGAAATCGTGTGTTGAGTGACCGTGACGGACCGTCATTACAGAGGATTTTGACGAAAAATAAGAGGACGAGAGCTGCAAAAGTTAGCGCATAATTAAATGTAGCACTCGGAAATCTGTCAGCACCAAACCAACACGAGGGGAGCTACAGAAGGAGAGAAGTGCAGTACATGATGGAATTCCAAATCCACTTACGAGTGATGCAAGTGGCCGTAGCGGGAAAACGTGGAGCAGCAGCCTAAAAACCTGGATTAAACACCAATAGATGTCGGACTCGAGTCTTGTTTCCAACTGGTGGCCGAGATGATGTCTTGGTATTCCATAGGTCTGCGAAGTCGTATTACTGCGAAGGATTATGTGACCACTTTGGCTGATAATGTACATGCAATGATGTCGCCAAGTACCCGACGCTCGCCTAAAGCGATCGGCAGCCCCTCAGTCTCTGCGATGTGCGGTGTTGCATACACACAACGCGTTGCCTCTGCGCGCTGCGTCGATATCGTCTTGGAGGACAGAAGGGAGGACAAGCGCCATCAGACGTCTTCTTCTATGCCAAGGGTCTATTTCCTCCGCCGTGTCACGTTTGCGCAACTGGATCGGCACGAATTCCTTCTCACCCCACCAATACAGGGAGGCACAAACCAACACGTCGGCAGCTCGCTCCATCGAAGCTCTGGCCAGTTCATGCTCCGGCTGTTAGCAACCCTTCAGTCAGGGGCCTGGTGGAAGTCGTTGCAGCGGGACATAAGACTTTCCAACGATATCCCAAGACTTACTCGTCGGCCGAACACGCTGAATATTCAAACTCTGTCGTTAGGGATTATCAGTGGCACAGTCTTCACGTATTATTTTTTATTGAGAAGAGTTTTTTCTTTAGTTATTAAATCTCTCTACTGTGATGGTAATAAACCCTTGTTCTTGTTTGTTTGTGTCTCATTATTGCTTTTCTAGGACCTCCACATGGAAGATATAGTAGGTACAATGTTCGTGCCCCAGAGGAGATGCTGCGTATACTGTGTCCCAAGATGGCAGAGCCCCTGTTCAGGCAGGTTGCCTCGTCCATGACTGGTGCGGTCATCACGAGGATGAATTTTAGCATCTCCTGTGGTCACAGACAACAGATCTCAGTATAAGTCAGCCTGTGTGGTCTACTTTGTGGAAAAGTCGCCTGATCGCTCTCCGCCTTTATCACCGGTACTTGAACCTGACACTATTTTGCAGAAATAATGGTGTGACATAATTTGAATACCACACAGGACACGAATTACTCCATTCTGAGACGATCGGAAGCTGTTTTCGACGCCAAAGATTCTTTTACAACGTATTAGTAGTGGTAATGGGTTGTGTTTGTAGTGTTTCTATATGTTTCTCCACCACTTGCATTTATCGTATCTCTTCATCACAGAAAAATTTACAATTTTCTCAAATTACAAAGTAATATCTGATTCAGGTATACAGACTGTTGATCCCTCCGTCACCAAAAGAATCACGAGGGAAAGCACTAGGAGGACATTCATGAATTACATTGAGAACTGTCTGCTATTCAGTGCCTCATCCAGTTCTTGGAGACCATATTTTCTTCCACTCGTACATAAAGTCGTGACACTTTCCAATGTTGATTCGTAATTAGTTAAAAGCCGACCAGACCTTGCGACGCAATTCAAAGCCAGGTGGCTTGGTCGATATGCACGGAATCTTAAGTTATCGGGTAGTAGCATTAATCTGCCACAAGCGTCTCCGGCAGTCATTAGTACTGAGGCTGTTGTCAACTTACATCCCTGCAGTTTCCACTGTGGTGTAGGGTTTACTAGAGTGAAGCCTTCCTTTGCTGTTAGCTAGAATGTCCGTATGAACAGGAGGTGATGATTTTTCTGTAGGTTTTTGTACTCCTCAGAGGTTCTCTTTCCCGCAGCAGGGATGCGGGTCGTATACGGCTGAGAGTAGGTAGCCAAAACGTACGTATAGGTCTGGTTGTTCCAGTTACAAGAGGCATAGTATCTGTGAGCTGTGTGTCAATAAGTCTTGTGTGAGCACTATCAATTCAATTTGGGGAGCATTATTTCACGACAGGGTAATCAAGTCGTAGAGTTGTAATACGTACTGTCGTTGAAAAGCCTCGTCATGATGTGCCACAGAGTTTCTGGAGAATGATAGACCGAATTTTGGATTTGGCAACTGTTCTTAAATGACGTTCGTAAGTAAGCCTCCTCTCAAGCGTGACCAGTAGATATTTCTGGTTTCTCTTATGTCTGAGTAGCCTTCCTTCAAAGTACCCTGTCAGATCTTTAGTGGCCAGGTTTTTCGTGACAAACATTGAGACTTCTGTGTTAGACATTGTTTAGCTTCATTTGTGACTCTTCTTCTTACCCGTTAGTACTTGGAAACATCGGTTTCTGAACATTTCATTGATGAGATTGCCAAATTAGGCTTAGAACGACTTTTAGAAGTTTGAACATGACAACTTTTTCCTGGCCAACCGGTATGTTTTCAAACATCTTATCACATATACTTTGTACACCATTCTTTCCAGTAGTAACAGTATATGTCACACTGCATAAGACTAAGGATCGATAGCCTTCTGCCTGATTTACCGGGTTTCAGTATGGATACGACTTCTCTTCATTTCATTTCATATGCGATGTTGTCCGTTTGCAGAGTGTTGACGAAGAGCTTGGCCAGCCAATTTTCCACTTTCTTACCAGAGTGCTAAAGGAATCCCGTGTGAATGCCATCATAGTTCGACGCTTTCTCTGGTTTCATTTTGTTCCTGGCATTCATTAATTCTCGATTGGTTCGCATAATTGTGTGGCAACACTGGGACGTATTTGCTTCTGTTATCATATAGATTCCCTTGAATCGCCATTCATGTCGGCATAACTTTATCGGCCAATTTCACCCGTTCCCTATGTCGCTACATGCAATAACTTCGTTTTAAAAATCTTTATTTCATGTAAGTGTGTCTGCTTTTATCATGTTAAGTTGTACAACTGGAGCAGGTTTTCGGCAGAACAGCTTAAAACAGGCCAAAAAGTAAACCTAGAGATGAAATATCGTCTGCCGTTCCTCGTACCTGAACTACACTATTTCTCATCAGACTGTTCACGTAGCTGTGTAAGGTGGCAAAATTTTGCCACAATATATTTAATATTCTGTAAATACTTTTCGATATGTATTTATATTAGATCACTGTTAATGGTGCACAATTGGATAACTAATGGTTTCATTGGCTGACACTGCCTAGCGCCATAGACTTAAAATTTCTGTAGCACTGCCGGTCTGGGATTTAATTAGAGCTGAATATTGACAGAAATGATGATGTGGACAATGAGTTCCTCAGATGCCGCTGTCGGCTAAAGAGGGACTGGGGAAAGGGTTGCCTTGTTCTGCAGGGGTGGACATTTACTGCCCTGAGAGAGAGCACAGCGTGGAGGTGGCGCTTTACGACGCCGGAGGCTGCAGAATCCCAATAATGTGGTGTGGATGGGAGGCTGCACTCTGGTGAGCCAAAATAAAATTTCAGAGTATCCTGCAAGGCGAAAGAGTGCTGGTCGGAACAAGGCGAAAAGACACCCTTTTTTTAGTCGTAAGGATAGTCGTAAGCTGACCTCTGAGGAACTTTCTCATGGAGAGCGCCGAGGAATGCTTCCCACCAAAAAGCAGAGATGTGTTATTCATTAATGGAGCCCCATGATTATAGGAGGGGAAATGTAAACTTCCAGAAATCCTCTGAAAGGAGCATGAGCTTCAGGTGTTTGGCTGGCAGTTTCATGACACATGAAGTTAGAGGTAATTATTTTGCAGCGATCGCTGAGATTCGACATCTGAGCGCAAACATAGGCTCCCAGTGTCCAGGAGGAGAGGGCATAGGAAGTGGAGGCACTTCGTTACTGTGATCGAGTGAAGACACTTCCCTCCGGGGATCGACCTGGAGGCTTTGTTGGCGAGAGCCACAGTGGAGAATACGAGTGTTAGATTCTGAGAAGCCAGTAGAGACATGTGAAGTCATTTCTCTGTGAACAGATTTGTTATTGTTTACTCGAGTGTGATTCCTTACCTCTCTGTGGAGTCTGACACACATGGAAGTGTTACTTTAAGGAAGGATACTTCAGGTGAATTTCTGTTCCTGGCTAGTGATCAAACAGAAATCTTGACTTGTGTTCATTCTTGTAGTGAGGTAACTTCGGCCCTAAGAGTTTGTGGACCACATTTTACATTGAATTACAGGTACAGCATGTCCGTAATCTGCAGAGCAGCCAACAAGTATATCATTGGTGCAGCGTAACTGCTTTCTCTACTTCAGTAGATGATATGTACACTTCGATTCGGCAGGTAGGGACACACTCACAGTAAATGTATTGAGTTCCATTTGCTGACCCATTGAGCTTTTTCTGAAAGTGTCATTCAGGGTGAAGATCTTCTGTTTCTCAGCGCTAATCAATATCAGTCAACTTTGTGTCCATCAAATAAAGTGGGGGGGGGGGGCAGGGGGGGGGGGCGGACACGATCTAAAGAAACTCAAATATATGTTCCGCCAATCCCCAAATTACATTTGGTGTTGAATCTGACATTGTTTACTTCACATTTATACAATTTTGCGCTAGCCATAGTTTTTGTGAATAAATAATTTAGAGTATCCAAGTAGTGTTTTATTCTGATAGGAACCCATTAGGAATGACTGGTTTCGTTTTATAGACTGAAGTGAAATAAAACCACAAGACAATACTTTGTTTTATGGAAATGCCTACCTGTAGGTTGTCAATGGCAGGATTGTTTCAGTCATTTGTAGGCATGTGAATTCCGTTTCAGGGACAACATTAGGCAGCCACACACATGCACGGTATATTTTACAAACGCCATGGAGTTTACGCCTGTTTTTTGAGATACTGAGCGTTTCATGTTATAGATAAGCGCGCTCATATAATCTACAAAATTGTGCAGACACATCGAAAACTGGTTTTCTACAAGAAATAGTTTTTGTGTCGTCGATTCACGTCTTATCTAACGAGATATTTAATCAATACCTTTGTTTGTATATAATATTTCAGTGTCATTTCAGAGTAGGTGAAAGATGGGAACCAATGATATGTCTCCTACTCTTAACTGCAACACTACCCATCGTTGAGGAGGCGGCGAATGAACTTAAGGCGAAAGCCACTGCCCCCAGAGCACTGTTTAATATCCTCTGCTGCGTTCTCCGCGAGCTGGCGATGTGCGCAGGCCAGTGAGCTACGAGCACTGCACCTCCTCCGTCGTCACCGAGTAGAGGGTGGGGATCCGTTGGGAGACTTGTGTAAACGAGGAGACCAATCCTGAGGGAAAAACTTGGAAAAATCTAGAATTCTTTATATTCTGTGTCGCACTGCAGACCATCGCGTATTCGGTGCCGGAAGCTCCTTCATTTTCCTTTTCATTTGCTGTACGAATCCTGATTTATTTCACGACATGGCTTGCGCTCCATCTGCCGGCACATAAAACACTATACTCCGTGACAAATCTACACATTCTTCAACGAAACTGGTTGCTTGCGATGGTTACTGTTTCATAGAGGGCTAGAGAGTATGCAACTTTTTTTTTTTTTTTTTTTTTTTTTTTTTTTTTTTTTTTTTTTTTTTTACAGAGATTGTATAAGATCACTCAGAAGGTAATCGTCCATACCAAGTCTGGAAAGCATAATTGTCATGGTCTATAACGACACTACGTTAAGGAATTTTACCTGAAGTGGGCGTAAATGTTCAGCTAAAACTTCGAAGTTCTCCTTTATTAAATCACTATCCGTGAAAAAGCGCTAAGACTTTGCTAAAAGTAGTGCGATTTTGCACCTCATCCGAACACAACCTTCACTTGATTTTCCATCTTTCATAGCGGTTTATTTTGAGTTTTAAAACATCTTGTAAGTGCTCAGGACCTTCAAATTTTCCTTTTCCTATTCTTTGAAGTTGTAAAACATGTAGTTGCTTGAAAAATTTGAGCTTACTAACTCACGGTGCACTAAAAGTTTTGTGTTATGGTACCCATTTTTTAGTGTAAAATGATGATTCCTCGCACTGCGTGTTAACATGTGAAGACATTGTCCGTGTTCCACAACACAGGCTCGCCACTGATGTTAGATGGCACCGCTGTTAATACTGGCTCTCGCCTATTTCACAGCTGGCGCTTCTCTCGTGTTGCTGCGACCACATACTGCACGTATTTCCCTCACTTCCCACCACGTCGCAAATGTTTTGCTAGAGGGTAAGAGCACGAGCCGGCGTGAGTGCTCACGCAAAATCAGCGGCTTCTTAATCCCTGCTTTATTAGATAAACATTGCGTATCGAGGAGTAACGGTAACTCCTGGCAGTTTTTGTATTCATAATTCGCAGTTCCCTTTTATAGTTGTCATGAAGTTCACTCTTAACATTATCAGGCGCCATATTACCTTACTGATCTTTCCTCACCCCCTGAAAAGCCGTTACAAGTTATCCGCTGAGACGACAAATGTCGTGGGACACTTTCTAATACCGCGTCGGATCTCCTTCTGTCAGACGTAATACAGCATCCCGACGTGGCATGGATTCACAAAGTCGTTCCAAATACCCTGTTGCGAGATCTGGGTGACCAAATTATTCGCTCGAATTCTCCAGAATGTTCTTCAAGGCTATCACGAACAGCTGTGAGCTGGTGACATGGCGCATTGTCATCCATAAAAATTCCATCGTTGTTTGACAATATGAAGTCCCTGAATGACTGTAAATGCCCTGCAAGTAATTACATTCCATGTAAACACGCCCCACAGAGTTAAGAGCCACACTAGCTTTGACAGTCCCTTTTTGACAATATTCGTCCGTGGTTTCATGGGGGTCTGCTCCAGAGTCGAACCCCACTATCAGCTCTTGCCAGCTGATATTGGGACTCGCCTGAATAGACCACGGTTTTCCAGTAGTCTAGGGTCCGACCGATATAGTGAGGAGCCCAGGAGAGGCGCTACAGGCGATGTCCGTTCGTCTGCTGTAATAGACCAATAACGCCAAACGTCGCCGCACTGTCCTAACGAATACGTTCGTCGTTCGTCCACGTTGATTTCTAATGTTATTTCACGTAGTGTTGGTTGTCTGTTAGCACCGACAACTCTGTGCATGTACCGCTGTTTCGGTCGTTAAGTGAAGGCCGTCGGTCACTGCATTGTTCGTAGCAAGGGGCAAGGCCTGAAATTTTGTATTTTCGGCACACTCTTGACACTGTGGATCTCGAAATTTTGAGTTCCCTAAGATTACCAAAATGGAATGTTCCATGCGTCTGGCACCAACGTTTTGCGCTCAGAGTCTGTTAATTACAATCGTGCGGTCACAGTCACGTCGTAAAACTTTGTACACGAATCACCTGTGCACACATCACAGTTCTGCCAATTTACTTCCCTTCTATACCTTGTTTACGCGATACTGCCTCGATCTGTATATGTGCTTAACGGTATCCCATGACTTTTGTCACCTATGGGTTCAAAAATGGTTCAAATGGCTCTGAGCACTATGGGACTTAACTTCTAAGGTCATCAGTCCCCTAGAACTTAGAACTACTTAAACCTAACTAACCTAAGGACATCACACACATCCATGCCCGAGGCAGGATTCGAACCTGCGACCGTAGCGGCCACGCGGTTCCAGACTCACCTAAGGGTATATAGCCTCTAGGAAAAACTTTGCTGCAGTATGTCAATAAATAGACATTCTAAAGCATTAAATGCTCGAGGAATATAAGTTCTCATTGGTTTCAGCCCTATCGTCGATCATCATAGAAAGATCGTGTTGGCTATTGTCGCTTAACGTCTTCCTTCCAAAAATACATCTCTGCCGTAGTTCCACCTACGATTCGGCTGCACAAAACGTCGAGACACATACAGTCTCCCCGCCTCGACGAAATCTATGTTGGCCTTAGAGGTGGTATAGGACTTACTAATCAGGAAATAGGAGTTACCTGATGCACTTTGTCTACACACACACACACACACACACACACACACACACACACACACACACACATGAAAAAAATTTTGCATCGCTCCTATATTTCGTGTAAGTTTGCTGCTAATGTGGCTGTTTTTGTACCGATCGGCAGATCATCCCTGATATTGTTAATAATTAAGATCACCGTTATCACGCGCGCTGCCTGCGTCTAGATCGCCGAGTTCGAATGGATTCCATAATCGAAGCTGAAAGTAAAGCGCCAGTAGGGAAGCATCACAGGCGTCTGTGGAACAGTAGGGTGAACATCCATCGCCCCGTGAAGGACAATCGCAAGCAGTGATAGGGTTCATGTTATCACGTTATGTCCAAAAGGCTTGCCAACGAAGGAAGTTACTTAACGTATGCACCGGAATCAAAAGAGATGTGGTGCTGGCAAGGAATCGAGTCCAATTGGTAGGTAGTGCTGAGGACTTACACCGCACAGGCTTGACACGTGAAAGAGATAATCAATATCTACGACTTCTGAGTCACAGGAAAACCATGGGCTGATTATTGCACAACCGAATTAGGCTTTATAAGAGGCACAGGACGTCATCTATTGCACCAAAATGCTAGGAGATGATTGCATAATGGGAATGTCCATTCGCGACGAAAATCTGGAGGACTGCTTCGTACACCACAATACCCTGGACTACGTCACAAACTGGCAAGAAGTCGTGCGGAATGGACACCTCAGGATTGGCGTCGTTTGTGTTTACGGACGAAGGTCGAATCTGTTTGTATCTTGTTAAACGCACACGACGTGTTTGAAGACAATCCGGTAGCATCGGATGGCTCCAACACGGTATCCCACATGTGCAAGAGGACGGTGGTGGAGGGATGTTGTGGGGTGACATAATATGGAGTCACCGTACGCCCCTCGTCGTTGTTGACAGGAGTGTCATTGCTCTGCGGCACAGCGACGTGATTCTGTAATGAATTGTAGGATCGTATCGCCAACAAATGGTTCAAATGGCTCTGAGCACTATGGGACTTAACAGCTGTGGTCATCAGTCCCCTAGAACTTAGAACTACTTAAACCTAACTAACCCAAGGACATCACACACATCCATGCCCGAGGCAGGATTCGAACCTGCGACCGTAGCAGTCCCGCGGTTCCGGACTGCGCGCCTAGAACCGCGAGACCACAGCGGCCGCGTATCGCCGACATTTTGGTGACAATTTCGACTGATGGTAACTCGCGTGTTCATCCAGCTGTTCTCGTGAACACGTTCCTTCAGCATGCTAGGATCACCAGAATGGAGTTGCCTGCCTCATGGACATGTGTCCAACTTAAACTGTGCGGGATGGATTGAACGGGCTGTTTCCAGACGTCGGCAAAGAGCACGTAGTCTGCGTGACTTACGCAGAATCGCCAGTGTGGGACCAGGGCCGGTGTGATGATCTCATCGACGGTACTGCACGACAGATTCAAGACGCCATCAGAGCACGGGGGCTTTCCACCACGTACTCACGTTGCTCGGGCTGTGGAAAACTCCACCTTGAGGAACAGACGATTTGGCTCTACACAAATGTTTAATTTTTTCATTTGATGTCCTATAGACATTGCAAATGAATGTATACGCATGCCTCACAGACAGCTTTTGCTTCCTCTGCAAGGAATTTCAGGTGCTGCAAAAATTTGTTGATGTGGCTGTATTGCTCTACTTCTTTTTTAAAAAAATCAATTATAGTCATTTATTTATTTATCTTATTTACACGTCAGGTTCCGTAGGACCAAATTGAGGCGCAAATCTCCAAGGTCATGGAACGTGTCAGTACATGAAATTGCAGCACGAATAGCGTCATGAAATTGCACAGGTTCAAAATGGTTCAAATGGCTCTGAGCACTATGGGACTTAACATCTATGGTCATCAGTCCCCTAGAACTTAGAACTACTTAAACCTAACTAACCTAAGGACATCACACAACACCCAGCCATCACGAGGCAGAGAAAATCCCTGACCCCGCCGGGAATCGAACCCGGGAACCCGGGCATGGGAAGCGAGAACGCTACCGCACGACCACGAGATGCGGGCAATTGCACAAGAATAAAATATTGAAATACATAATGACAGTGTTCAGAAAAACGACGTACAGAAAAGTAAACGTAGTTTTTCTAGTAAATTACGTAACTTACTGGCTGGCAAAGCTACACGACACTATGTGCATTCGAGTGGCGTAATAATACGAGGGCTGTCCAGAAAGTAAGTTACGATTGATCGCGAAATGAAAATCACAGTGAAAATCAAAAATGTTTCATTTGTAACAGTTAGCTACACATTTCAGCTACTTCTCTACGTAGTCGTCGTTCTGACTCAGACATTCGTCGTAGCGTTGTACCAACTTTCCAATACCCTCATCAAAGAAGGCAGCCGCCAGCGCTTTCCGCCAATTCTCTACGCTGGCCTAAAGCTCGTTGTCTGTGCCAGAATGTTGTCTTCATAGCCAGCGGTTCGTTTGAGCAGAGATGAAACTCAGTGGGAGACAATTACGGGCTGTATTGTGGGTAACCAAACATTTCCAATTGAAACGATGCAGGAACATTTTCATTGCCCCTGCAGAATGAGGCTGAGAATTGTCGTGAAGAAGAAACCGCAAGACACTTATGTAATGTTGGTTGCATAGCTTCAGGGGAAAATTCTCACCAGGCCCTCGTACTTGGCGGGAGACACTATTTTCTATAACATCTTTACGCGCTCACTAAGAGCTCAGGAATGAAAAGAGCGACATATTTCTACCTAGAGTCATACTAGAGACACTGCCAACACATCTTTGCAAAGCTTTATCGGATTTTCACAATCGTTTCCATTTCGCGACCGATCGTAACTTACTTTCTGGACAGCTCTCGTACAATAATTTTGTGTACTGCTCGTATGGGCTCTCAAAAACGTGATAAAAATGTACTTTCAATAACTTCCGTCCGATTGCACATATCTTCTTATGAACAAAAATAGAGTAAACGTTTACTTACGGATGGAAATAAAACCTTTATTTTGGCACCAGTTGAAAGTTGTGGCTTCATCTGGCTGCCGATAGGGTCATCCTGGTGCAACTCGCTTGCTCGGTTACAGGAGTCACATACCGACTGTGTTGAAGATCAAGTTCTTCCACAATTGTGAGAATTAATTCTTTAAGCGAACGGAGCACTTGCACTCTGCTACCTGCATGTAAGAGCATTTCTCAAGAACGAGATGCATGAACAATGGACCGAACGTATGGAGTGTATGCCACTCACCATTGATCAAATACACTAGAGGCCGAGAAACGATGGCTTAAAAAGCATAAAACATTTCTCTGCTTCAGATCACAATTAAATTTCATTCAGTGCTTTTCAACGGTCCCTAGTGGTTCCACCCTGTATACCAGAGTAGAAGTAAAAGTCTTGGTACCCTCCAAAGGAGTCAGATAACGTTCATTGTGTTAGTAATAAATGTCGTGTGACAAGGGCCTCCCGTCGGGTAGACCGTTCGCCGGGTGCAAGTCTTTCGGTTGGACGCCACTTCGGCGACTTGCGCGTTGATGGAGATGAAATGATGATGATTAGCACAACACAACACCCAGTCCCTGAGCGGAGAAAATCTCCGACCCAGCACGTTGATCACTTTTTTTATCTCATTTTTGTTCTATATATTGTTCGTTGAATTTGTTCGCGCCGAACGTCCGATGACACTCTTTCAGATTGTTCGTTAATCCGTTTACTCAGTTCTTTTATTACAGAGGATAGCTAAACCCTCTGACCGAACACGCTGAGCTACCGTGTCGGCAAAATTCAGCTACTGGGGTCAGACGTTCATTGTGTTGCATCCCCACGATGTCTTTGGAGAAAGGTTGAATCGTCCGGTAGTTTCTGTCTCACATTGCATTCCAACATATCGTTTATCGACCGCGAAAGGTGTGTAAGCAAACTCCCCAAGGGAAGCGGCCGTTTCACACTATGCCACCTCGTAAGGAATTTTCGCCTTGCTTCAGAGGGGCGGTGTCTGTGAAGTGTTTTACTCGGCCACCCCTAAGGAAACCTCGTGATTTCAAAGCTGGGCGTCGAGAGAAAGACGAAATGTGAGTAATGGGGCTGAGGAGGGGGGGGATGTGACGACCTTCCGACCGTGTGACACGTTCATTATGTCATTATGATGTTGGGCAGAGGTATGGTGAAATTTCATGCCAAAGTGAAATCATTAACCCACCTTAAGCCTCACGTGAACCTCTGAACTCTGGCCTCTCTTCTGCAGTTGCCGACATCTTGCTGTCTGAAGGGTCGTCGAGACCGTGGCTGGCGTCGCAGGGCGCCACCTTTTTGGGCCATTACAGAGGAGGGTGGTGGACGCCTTTGAGCCAAATGCCACACTTCTGTGTCGGAACTAGAGAAAATTTTTGTGTAGTGACTTTATAAGAACTCAGTTTATTCCGATTTATATTAACTGAGTTAAAAAGACAGAAAGTCATTTGTCTTAAATGCTGGGGGTGTTAGTTTATCCCTATAATAATTGAGGTCAGTTTTGGAATGATTCCTGTCAGAAGAACATTCGAGTCCCTCTCTCCTCGTGGTCGTATACGATCTTATGCTCTTGTGTCGCGTTTTCACATACTAGGTAGCATATTTTCGACACGGCCTCCACTTGTTTTCAGTAAAGAGATAAATTGACAACATAGAAGCAAGGAGATGGGTGATAATTTCTGACTGTGCTGCACGTTAATCGTTGCTACATGACGACTGGGCTCTCTGTCTCTCTCTCAACACAAAATATAGCCCCTCGATTGGAGAAAAACTGAATAAAACAAGAAATATTTGTGCGTTCACCGTATTTCACTACCCCTTCATAGAGCACGCCTCAGTGATATGGGGGAAGCCGTAAACAGGCAAACACAATACATGCCATTCCACGTGCGTCACGCTGCTGATGAAGGATGCCTCAGCGTGTTTGGTAACACGCCGCAGCGTTGAGATGGTGGCTAGCCGGTGTCGACAGGAATGCGGTGGAATGTGTGACGCGGCTCTGCTCTGTGCACCTGGCCCTGACTGCATTGTTGCGTGAGGAGCGGCGAGCGGCAGTGCCTCTGGTACGCGCCGGCCGCTCGGTTGACTGCTGTCCCATTCCTACACGTCTACATACGCTAAACACCCAGCCAAGCTGCTCTTCTGTAAGCTAATGTGTACATACATGCTGCTGCTGCCTAAGGAACAACGTGCTACACATTATAAATGCGAAAGTTTGCACTGAAAACGCTGGGCGGATTCGTATGAAATTTGGAATGGAGTTAGCGTGTACCCTGAATTAACACACAGGCTACCTTATATACACAGGCTGCTTTATACACTCCTGGAAATGGAAAAAAGAACACATTGACACCGGTGTGTCAGACCCATCATACTTGCTCCGGACACTGCGAGAGGGCTGTACAAGCAATGATCACACGCACGGCACAGCGGACACACCAGGAACCGCGGTGTTGGCCGTCGAATGGCGCTAGCTGCGCAGCATTTGTGCACCGCCGCCGTCAGTGTCAGCCAGTTTGCCGTGACATACGGAGCTCCATCGCGGTCTTTAACACTGGTAGCATGCCGCGACAGCGTGGACGTGAACCGTATGTGCAGTTGACGGACTTTGAGCGAGGACGCATAGTGGGCATGCGGGAGGCCGGGTGGACGTACCGCCGAATTGCTCAACACGTGGGGCGTGAGGTCTCCACAGTACATCGATGTTGTCGCCAGTGGTCGGCGGAAGGTGCACGTGCCCGTCGACCTGGGACCGGACCGCAGCGACGCACGGATGCACGCCAAGACAGTAGGATCCTACGCAGTGCCGTAGGGGACCGCACCGCCACTTCCCAGCAAATTAGGGACACTGTTGCTCCTGGGGTATCGGCGAGGACCATTCGCAACCGTCTCCATGAAGCTGGGCTACGGTCCCGCACACCGTTAGGCCGTCTTCCGCTCACGCCCCAACATCGTGCAGCCCGCCACCAGTGGTGTCGCGACAGGCGTGAATGAAGGGACGAATGGAGATGTGTCGTCTTCAGCGATGAGAGTCGCTTCTGCCTTGGTGCCAATGATGGTCGTATGCGTGTTTGGCGCCGTGCAGGTGAGCGCCACAATCAGGACTGCATACGACCGAGGCACACAGGGCCAACACCCGGCATCATGGTGTGGGGAGCGATCTCCTACACTGGCCGTAAACCACTGGTGATCGTCGAGGGGACACTGAATAGTGCACGGTACATCCAAACCGTCATCGAACCCATCGTTCTACCATCCCTAGACCGGCAAGGGAACTTGCTGTTCCAACAGGACAATGCACGTCCGCATGTATCCCGTGCCACCCAACGTGCTCTAGAAGGTGTGAGTCAACTACCCTGGCCAGCAAGATCTCCGGATCTGTCCCCCATTGAGCATGTTTGGGACTGGATGAAGCGTCGTCTCACGCGGTCTGCACGTCCAGCACGAACGCTGGTCCAACTGAGGCGCCAGGTGGAAATGGCATGGCAAGCCGTTCCACAGGACTACATCCAGCATCTCTACGATCGTCTCCATGGGAGAATAGCAGCCTGCATTGCTGCGAAAGGTGGATATACAGTGTACTAGTGCCGACATTGTGCATGCTCTGTTGCCTGTGTCTATGTGCCTGTGGTTCTGTCAGTGTGATCATGTGATGTATCTGACCCCAGGAATGTGTCAATAAAGTTTCCCCTTCCTGGGACAATGAATTCACGGTGCTCTTATTTCAATTTCCAGGAGTGTACATACCTACATATGAAGGGGATGCAGGTGATACGATGTTTGAGAATGAGAACACTTAGAGGAGTGCTACAAATTTTGCACTTAATATCAAAATTATATAAAACCTTTTATCACTGGCATCTCCTTACAAAAAAGTTGAAAGCAAAAGATTTTATCGCTTACTAGATTTTGGCTGTTCATGCAGTACAACTACCACTTGAAGCATGACGTTTTACTTTATTACTTCTTTACTACTAACTATATTCGAGACACATTTCGCAAACGGTATTCGCATATTCATTTATGTCTGTTTACAGATTGATTTCTGAAATGCTCCTCTGTTATACAGACAAGAGGGAGATTGAGTCAATAATTGAATCACTGACGACTAAGGACTCTCATGGTTATGATGGAGTGTCTAGCAGAATATTAAAGTACTGTGCTGCACATGTTAGCCCCGTATTCAGCCATATTTGTAATTTTTCCTTTAGGAATGGTCAGTTTCATGAGCGATAAAGTACTCAGTAGTAAAGCTGCTTTATAAAAAGGGAGAAAGGGATCATGTAGATAATTTTAGACCTATTTGTATCCCATCAGTGTTTGCAAAAGCTGTTGAAAAGGCTACGTATCTAAGGATAATTGATCATTTTATATCACACGATTTGCTATTAAATGTACAGTTCGGCTTTAGAAGTCGTTTAACAACTGAAAATGCTGTATTCTCTTTTCTCTGTGAGGTACTGGATGGGTTAAACAAAAGGTTTCGAACGCTTGGCATATTTTTTGAATTAACTAAGGCATTTGATTGTGTTGATCACAAAATATTGCTCCAGAAGTTGGACCATTAAGGAATACGGGGAGTAGCTCACAATTGGTTGACCTCTTACTTTAGCAACATGCATCAAAAGGTCATTATTCACAATGTTGATAATGGCAGTGATGTTGGGTCTGAGGGGGGTACTGTCAAGTGGGGGGTGCCCCAGGGATCAGTGTTGGGGCCACTCATGTTCCTTATTTATATAAATGATATGCTCTCTAGTTTTATGGGTATCTCTAAAATATTTATGTTTGCTCATGACACTAGCTTTTTAGTAAAGGATGTTGTGTGCAACATTGGCTCGGTTTCAAATAGCGCAGAACATGACCTCAGATCATGGCTTGTAGAAAATAAACTAACAGTAAATCACACTAAGACTCAGTTTTTACAGTTTCTAACACACAATTCAACAAAACCTGACGTTTTAATATCACAGAACGGGCATATGTTAAGTGAAACTGAACAGTTAAAATTTCTAGGTCTTCAGATAAGATAGTAAGCTGTCTTGTTCAAAGACTTAGTACAGCCATTTTTACTATTCGAACGGTATCAGAAGTGAGTGGCCGTTCGACACGAGAATTAGTCTACTTTGCTTATTTTCATTCGCTATTGTCGTATGGTATTATATTTTGGGGTAACTCATCCCATTCTAAAAGGATATTTTGGCACAGGAACGGTCGGTTCGGGCAATGAGTGGTGTGAGTTCACGAACCTCTACTCGACCTCTGTTCACGAGTCTGGGTATTTTAACATTGGCCTCTCAATACGTATATTCCTCATTGTCGTTTCTTGTTACTAATATTAGTTTATTTCCAAGAATAAGCAGCATTCACTCGCTTAATACGCGGCAGAAATCAAATCTGCATTTAGATCGGACTTCCTTAACTCTTGTGCAAAAAGGTGTGCTGTATTCTACTGCATCCATTTTCAGTAAGCTGCCACTCGAATTCAAAAATCTTCGCAGTAATCCACTCGCTTTCTAATCGAAACTGAAGTGTTTCCTCATGGATCACTCCATCTATTCTGTCGAGGAGTTCTTTAAGAATTAAGCTGAATTTTATTGTATTGCTGATAGCTTATACTTAAACATTCACTGTAATGAATTTGTTTAAGGTTCATGAACATTTATTTTTATCTGTTATTACGTTTATGTTGTAATTTCATGTACTGACACGTTCCATGACCTCGGAGATTTGCTCCTCAATTTGGTCCTAAGGAACTTGACAAGTGAATAAAATAAAAAATAAATATACCACTGAATGTAGCTGTATAATTATGTCATTGTGCGTCATAGAGTTCGAGAGATATGACGTCATTAACATTAAGATGCACGAAAAGATGCCACTTCATTTACGATGTTTAAATGCATTACTCCTTTCATACTATATTCCCAACACATTTTCCAGAGAGTATACACAAATGTCGTTAAATGTACCTGGGGGGTTATCAAGTACGGGGTCCCACAGGATTCGGTCTTAGGTCCTTTACTGTTCTTGATATACATTAATGACTTACCAATCCACATTGATGAAGATGCAAAGTTCGTTCTTTTTGCTGATGATACAAGTATAGTAATAACATCCAAAAACCAAGAACTAAGTGATGTAATTGTAAATGATGTTTTTCACAAAATTATTAAGTGGTTCTCAGCAAACGGACTCTCTTTAAATTTTGATAGAACACAGTATATACAGTTCCATACAGTAAATGGCACAACTCCAGTAATAAATCTAGACTTTGAACAGAAGTCTGTAGCTAAGATACAATTTTCAAAATTTTTAGGTATGTCCACTGATGAGAGGTTAAACTGGAAGTAACATATTGATGGTCTGCTGAAACGTCTGAGTTCAGCTACGTATGCTATTAGGGTTATTGCAAATTTTTGTGATAAGAATCTCAGTAAATTAGCTTACTACGCCTACTTTCATTCACTGCTTTCGTATGACATTATATTCTGGGGTAATTCATCGTTGAGTAGAAAAGTATTCATTGCTCAAAAACGTGTAATCAGAATAATTGCTGGAGCCCACCCACGGTCATCCTGCAGACATCTATTTAAGGATCTAGGGATCCTCACAGTAACCTCACAGTATATATATTCACTTATGAAATTTGTTGTTAATAATCCAACCCAGTTCAAAAGTAATAGCAGTGTGTATAGCTATAACACCACGAGAAAGGATAATCTTCACTATGCAGGGTTAAATCTGACTTTGGCACAGAAAGGGGTAAATTATGCTGCCACAAAAGTCTTTGGTCACATACCAAACAGCATCAAGAGCCTGACAGATAGTCAACCAAGATTTAAAAATAAATTAAAAGAATTTCTAGATGACAACTCCTTCTACTCATTGGCTGAATTTTTAGATATAAATTAAGGGAGGGGGGGGGGGAACTAACTTAAGCATTAGTGTCATGCAATATTTTGTGTAATGTAATATCTTGTACAGACATCTTTTATTAACCTGACACATTCCACATCATTACGAAGTGTCGCATATGTGATCTATGGAACAAGTATTAATCTAATCTAATCTAATCTAAAAACATATCGTTGTTCGACAAATAGTTGAGGGGATGTGACGTCAAATATTGCAATGCGTAATAAACTGCTGCATCATTCATGACGTTTTATTACTTGTGTAATACTAACTCTACTCGCAGTACATTTCGCACACAGTAGTCACATATACGACTGCATGTACCTGCAAAATTATATTATTGTACGACATATAGCTGAAGAGATACGACGTCATAAGCATTAATCTGCGTGAAAATGAAACTGCAACGCGTTATTCGGTAGAGATTGTAATATTAATACGTGAAGACGAAAATTGAAGTACCGATTTTTGATATTAATTGTACGAGGAGGCCAATGACTATTATATAATTCGAAAGGTAATTTGAATAGACGTGCACATAGAAAAAACAATGTGTGTGTGTAGACGTTAAGAGTGATAAAAGGAAGTATAAACTTTCACATTCATAACACTGATGTTCATCGAACCACCTTCACAATTCTCTATTATTCCAATCTCGTACAGCGCGGAAAGAATGAACACCTGTATCTTTCCGTACGAGCTCTGATTTCCGTTCTTTTATCTTGGTGATCGTTCCTCCCTATGTACGTCGGTGTCAACAAAATATTTTCGCATTCGGAGGAGAAAACTGGTGATTGCAATTTCGCAAGAAGATTCCGTCGCAACGAAAAACGCCTTTCTTTTAATGATGTCCAGCCCAAATCCTGTATCATTTCTGTGACACTCTCTCCCATATTTCGCGATAATACAAAACGTGCTGTCTTTCTCTGAACTTTTTCGATGTACTCCGTCAGTCCTATCTGGTAAGGATCCCACAACGCGCAGCAGTATTCTAAAAGACGACGGCCAAGCGTAGTGTAGGCTGTCTCCTTAGTAGGGTTGTTACGTTTTCTAAGTGCCCTGCCAATAAAACGCTGATTTTGGTTAGCCTTCCCCACAACATTTTTTATGTGTTATTTACGGTTTAAATTGTTCGTAATTATAATATCTAGTTACTTAGTTGAATTTACGGCTTTTACATTAGACTGATTTATCGTGTAACCGAAGTTTAACGAGTTCCTTTTAGCACTAATGTGGATGACTTCACACTTTCCGTTATTTAAGGTCAACTGCCACTTTTCGCACCATTCCGATATTTCTTCTAAATCGTTTTGCAGTTTGTTTTGATCGTCTGATGACTTTATTACTCGATTAACGACAGCGTCATCTGCAAACAACCTAAGACGGCTGCTCAGATTGTCTCCCAAATCGTTTATATAGATAAGGAACAGGAAAGGACCTGTAACACTACCTTGGGGAACGCCAGAAATCACTTCTGTTTTACTCGATGACTTTCCGTTAATTACTACGAACTGTGACCTCTCTGACAGGAAATCACAGATCCAGTCACCTAACTGAGACGGTATTCCATAAGCAGGCAATTTCACTACGAGCCGCTTGTGTGGTATAGTGTCAAAAGCCTTCCGGAAATCCAGCAATACGGAATCGATCTGAAATCCCTTGTCAATAGCACTCAGCACTTCATGCGAATAAACAGCTAGTTGTATTTCACAGGAACGATGTTTTCTAAACCCATGTTGACTGTGTGTCAATAGACAGTTTTCTTCGAGGTAATTCATTATGTTCGAACACAAAATATGTTCTAAAATCCTGCTGGATATCGACGTTAACTATATGGACCTGTAATTTGGTGGATTACTCCTACTACCTTTCTTGAATACTGGTGTGACCTGTGCAACTTTCTAGTCTTTGGGTACGGATCTTTCGTCGAGCGAACGGTTGTATATGATTGTTAAGTATGGAGCTAATGCATCAGCATACTCAGAGAGGAACCTAATTGGTATACAGTCTGGACCAGAAGACTTGCTTTTATTAAGTGATTTGAGTTGCTTCACTACTCCGAGGATATTCACTTCAACGTTACTTCAACGCAACTGTTCTCGATTCGAATTCTGAAATATTTGCTTCGTCTTCTTTTGTGAAGGCATTTCGGAAGGCTGTGTTTAGTAACTCTGCTTCGGCAGTACTGGCTTCAATAATATCTTCATTGCTATCGTGCAGAGAAGGCATTGATTGTTTCTTGCCACTAACATACTTCAAATACGACCAGAATCTCTTTGGATTTTCTGCCGGTTTCGAGACAAAGTTTCGTTGTGGAAACTGTTACAGGGATCTCGAATTGAAGTCCGCGCCAAATTTCGAGCTTCTGTAAAAGATCGCCAATCTTGGGGAGTTTGCGTCTGATTAAATTTGGCATGTTTGTTTCATTGTTTGTTAGCGTCGTTTTTTCACTTACTTTGGTCTAGGAGTAAAGGCAACTAACACTGTTTTCGTTTGTCTCCGTCGCCACAAAATTTAGTGTGTTCCTAATTTTCGGTATCTTCATTTTGAGAAGATACAATGTCCCTTATAGTAGGAAAACTAAATTTCTTTTAGGCTATTCCTCAAAGAAGGAGATTAACGGTACGGATTGAAAGACAAAGAGAGAGACAGCTACAATTTTTGTGTAGAGAAAGTAATAGTAATAATGCAGATGTTGATACTGATAATTCTATTGTAGTTCAGAAAGATACATCTAAATGTACATTGAACAGGATACCAAATAATTTTGAGAATTGTAATTGTGGTTTGATGATTTTACAGTGTAGATATTGTAATGCAAGTCATTTCGCGCCTGAGGTTACTTTATGCGATACAATGGCATTCACATTGGTGTTGTCATAGGGGAAAAGTTAATTCACCGCCATTAGCACAAAATTTATTTTTCAACCCAGTGTATCAAAGACTCGCTTCAAATGCTGGAACAATTAAAGAGAAATCAAATAATTATGTCAATAACACGTAGCTACAATGCCGCATTTGCCGCTGACCAGTTCTGGACTGAAAGTTTAGACAGTTTAAGATACATGCCATTTGCTATCACAGATCAGGTCCACTGACGCAATTGCTCGAAATTAGACCACAGGCGATATTGGTACAGAGGAATATGTGTACATATACGTGTGAAATGGATTACATGTATGTGAAATACATTTTACATGATCGTACCTGCGCAATGCCACCGCTGAAAACTGTTTATAAACCATTGGAACGATTTCAGTCAAATTTGGTACGCATATTAGTTACGATCTGGAAAATAAGGACCACTAGTCTCCTATTACGGTGGATGTGTTAACGTGGAGAGAGAGGAGGAAGGAAGAGCTGGATAGACAGAGGGAGAAGGTGGAAGAGATGGACTAATAGAACATTTGAATAAACAAATATCCAAGCATTTTGCAATAAATAATTGTTTAACTGAAGCTAACACCGCTGGCAGAGCTAATGGTAAATATTTCTGGAGGTGTTTGTTTACATTATTTCAAATAAAACGTACCATATAACACGTGTCAAATTTTTATTGCTTACAGCTGTATGACTGGTTACAGAGACAAATTTTAATACATGTAAACTGCGTGTGGCCAGTTCAGTGCCCAACAGTCATACATGATTTGACCGTACAAAAGAACTGAGTGTAGATGAAGTCGAACACGTTATCCAGTTGGAAGAAAGTAGTATTTTGAGGAGCACAGAAAGAATTCCTACACGTGTCAATCTTCCGCACACAACAATACTGTGGACATTACGTATGCATCGCCTGTACATGTTCACTTACTGTGGATTCAATACCTTTCAAAGGAACTTATTTCGGACGACTGGAACTTTGTGGTTGGCTAGTGTAAATCTCCTTGTGATGTCAATAATACTGGATACTGATGAAGCCTCTGACCGCCTTGAATGTATGTATGCCACTCATCAGATGGATGAACCCTCGAAACCCCACACTCCTCTCCGTAAATTATTGATGTGGCATGATAGACATTTGAAGACGGAACACGGAAAACATTCTAAGTGCTACGTTTAACAAAATCGCATTTTCGGTTTTGTTGTGCTCTCGGTACCTTGTTCATATCTCTATACTTATTCCATATGTCATATCACGGGGAAAATGTTTCAAACATTCATTACTAGAAGGTGTTATGGTCTTTGCACCAAGCAGTGCTTTTCTCAGGACTTCTATTTGTGAAAACTGTGAAGCCAGTCCATGTGATCCGATGTGTACATCTGACTTCTTTGACTTTAAATTGGAAATTTGTGGTAAGTTCCTGTGGGACCAAGCTGCTGAGGTCATCGGTCCCTAGGCTTACACACTACTTAATCTAACTTAGACTTACATAAGCTAAGGACAACACACACACCCATGCCCGGGGGAGGTCTCTACCCTCCGATGGGGGAAGTCACGCGAAGTCAATAATGCAGAATTTTTTTCTTGAATTCAATTTTGTTATTCACTCGTACAAATATAAGAGAAATGAGAATTTTTTTAAAACAGTTGTATCAGTTAAAATATTATTGCTGTATTTTTGTACTTGTCTCATCGCAAATACGAAATTAATGGCACTTGGAACAAATACTCTCCTGTTGACATTTGGATCCAGTCAGTTTCCTGATATGCCATTTAAAATGTTTTTAATAATTTATTTATTTCCTAACTTTCCTCGTAGTCTTTTGCGGTGATGAGGTGGGCAGCACAGTTCTGTGGTATAAGAAAAACTTCTACATTTTATGCATACAACCAAGTTGTGTACAAAAAGAGATACGTTGCTTTTCTGATATTCCACTGTACAGTTGAATGCTACAGGGGCTATTCGGAAAGTAAGGAAGGATAGGTTACGAAATGAAAACAGTGAAAATCAAAACTGTTTTATTTGTCAGTCAGCTACAGTCAGCTACAACTTTCAGCTACTTATCTCCATAGTCGCCGATCCGACTTAGAAGTTTGTCGTAGCGTTGTACCAACTTTCAAATATCCTCGTTACAGAAGGCAGCCGCCAGTGCTTTCCGCCAATTCTCTACGCTGGCCTACAGCTCGTTGTCTGTGCTAAAATGTTGTCTTCATAGCCAGCGTTTCATGAGAGCAGAGAAGAAACTCAGAGGGAGACAATTACGGGCTGTATTGTGGATAATCAAACATTTCCAATTGAAAACGATGCAGGAGCATCTTCATTGCCTCTGCAGAATGTGGCTGAGAATTGTCTTGAAGAAGAAAATGCACGACGGTATATGTAATGTCTGCTGCATAGCGTCAGACAAAATTTATCACCAGGCCCTCGTACTTGGCGGGAGGTACAATTGTTCTAGGTATCTTTATGTGCTCCCTGTGTGCTCAAAACTAAAAAGAAGGACGTAACGCGATCGACGGGCATACTGGAGACACTGCCCAACACACCTGTGCAAAACTCATCGGATTTTTACTGTCGTTGTTGTTGTGGTCTTCAGTCCTGAGACTGGTTTGATGCAGCTCTCCATGCTACTCTATCCTGTGCAAGCCTCTTCATCTC
The DNA here is from genome assembly GCF_023864275.1 of Schistocerca cancellata. Taxonomy (NCBI): domain Eukaryota; kingdom Metazoa; phylum Arthropoda; class Insecta; order Orthoptera; family Acrididae; genus Schistocerca; species Schistocerca cancellata. The sequence continues at coordinate 457,103,003 of NC_064633.1, forward strand.
CCAGTACTTACTGCAGCCTACATCCTTCTGAATCTGCTTATTGTATTCATCTCTTGGTCTCCCTCTCCGATTTTTCCCCTCTATGCTGCCCTCCAGTACTAAATTGGTGATCCCTTGATGCCTCAGAACATGTCCTATCAACGGATCCCTTCTTCTAGTCAAGTTGTGCCACAAACTCCTCTTCTCCCCAATTCTATTCAATACCTCCTCATTAGTTATGTGATCTACCCATCTAATCTTCAGCATTCTTCTGTAGCACCACATATCGAAAGCTTATATTCTCTTCTTGTCTAAACTACACTCCTGGAAATGGAAAAAAGAACACATTGATACCGGTGTGTCAGACCCACCATACTTGCTCCGGAACTGCGAGAGGGCTGTACAAGCAATGATCACACGCACGGCACAGCGGACACACCAGGAACCGCGGTGTTGGCCGTCGAATGGCGCTAGCTGCGCAGCATTTGTGCACCGCCGCCGTCAGTGTCAGCCAGTTTGCCGTGACATACGGAGCTCCATCGCGGTCTTTAACACTGGTAGCATGCCGCGACAGCGTGGACGTGAACCGTATGTGCAGTTGACGGACTTTGAGCGAGGACGCATAGTGGGCATGCGGGAGGCCGGGTGGACGTACCGCCGAATTGCTCAACACGTGGGGCGTGAGGTCTCCACAGTACATCGATGTTGTCGCCAGTGGTCGGCGGAAGGTGCACGTGCCCGTCGACCTGGGACCGGACCGCAGCGACGCACGGATGCACGCCAAGACAGTAGGATCCTACGCAGTGCCGTAGGGGACCGCACCGCCACTTCCCAGCAAATTAGGGACACTGTTGCTCCTGGGGTATCGGCGAGGACCATTCGCAACCGTCTCCATGAAGCTGGGCTACGGTCCCGCACACCGTTAGGCCGTCTTCCGCTCACGCCCCAACATCGTGCAGCCCGCCTCCAGTGGTGTTGCGACAGGCGTGAATGGAGGGACGAATGGAGACGTGTCGCCTTCAGCGATGAGAGTCGCTTCTGCCTTGGTGCCAATGATGGTCGTATGCGTGTTTGGCGCTGTGCAGGTGAGCGCCACAATCAGGACTGCATACGACCGAGGCACACAGGGCCCACACCCGGCATCATGGTGTGGGGAGCGATCTCCTACACTGGCCGTACACCACTGGTGATCGTCGAAGGGACACTGAATAGTGCACGGTACATCCAAACCGTCATCGAACCCATCGTTCTACCATTCCTAGACCGGCAAGGGAACTTGCTGTTCCAACAGGACAATGCACGTCCGCATGTATCCCGTGCCACCCAACGTGCTCTAGAAGGTGTAAGTCAACTACCCTGGCCAGCAAGATCTCCGGATCTGTCCCCCATTGAGCATGTTTGGGACTGGATGAAGCGTCGTCTCACGCGGTCTGCACGTCCAGCACGAACGCTGGTCCAACTGAGGCGCCAGGTGGAAATGGCATGGCAAGCCGTTCCACAGGACTACATCCAGCATCTCTACGATCGTCTCCATGGGAGAATAGCAGCCTGCATTGCTGCGAAAGGTGGATATACACTGTACTAGTGCCGACATTGTGCATGCTCTGTTGCCTGTGTCTATGTGCCTGTGGTTCTGTCAGTGTGATCATGTGATGTATCTGACCCCAGGAATGTGTCAATAAAGTTTCCCCTTTCTGGGACAATGAATTCACGGTGTTCTTATTTCAATTTCCAGGAGTGTATAAAGAGCTTGCCGGAATAATAGTTCTCTTCAAATATACAGATATGTACAAAAACTTTCTAAGTTTTTTTCCCGTTTGATGTGTGGACCATAGAATCGATTTTTTTCCGTTTGAAGTGTGGACTATAGCAGTGATGTTTTTCAAACATCATTAATTTCCTTCTGGAGCAAATTTGGACTGTATATGCTGCATCACTTAATGTTCGTCTTATGTCCTCCACTGTCTCGCAAAAAAAAAAAAAAAATAAATAAATAAATAAAAACCAGCTTCATTAGAGGCCGTCTCATCCCGACAGTCATTTCAACCCTGTCACTTCTACACAACAACAGTAAGATCGTGACTATTTTCTTCCCACGTCGCAGTTTTACACTCTTGCTCGTTTTCGTCCTAGTGAGTCGCCAAGTGGGAAGCGACTGTAGCGCCGCCATTCTCGGACTCATCGTGCTCTCGAAACTACAGCAGTAAGCCGGTTTAGCACTAATGCAACGGCGCCGCCTTGATTTATAATGATTCTGATTTCCCATAGACAATAGTTTCTCCTGCACTCCAGTTGTGAATGGAACAGGAAAATGAGTCACTAGCAGTATTCCGAAGGATCCTATGCCAAGTTTCATAAGGTGGTTTGCAGAAAATACAAGGTGTCAGGAGTGTAGGTAAAGACATTGTGATAATTTATACCTTAATTGCACCCATGTGAGTGTGTTACATGTCTTCCCGCAAAAGCATCCCATAATTTGTTGCCTGACCTTTCTGAAAGGTTGTAACTGTGCCACACACGAACTATGCCTGTCGCTACAGACCACCCGTCTTCCATCCACAGGTCCACGCTTCAATACCTGGCTTGTTGCCGAGGGGAAAACAAACATTTATGGAGGTCAGTCGCAACTGGGCACTGAAATAATTCAGAGACGATAGTTGAAAATTTGTGCCAGATCGGATCTCGAACCGGGATTTGCTGCTTTACTGAATTGTCGCCATAATCATTTCAGATGTCCGATCATGCTTACTGGGCGACCCAGACTATAAACGTAATGCACACTACAAAATCTGACAGAAGAGACACCACACGTATGTACTTGTTGTCGTATCTGTAAGCTTGGCTGGTCTGACATCGTCAGCGCGGATGCACAGTAGGGTCCGACCATCTTGCGGGAATACAGGATATGCTGCGAGCAAGTAAGGTAAATGGACAAGCACGCTACTCCGTAGTGTATTATAAGTTGAAATTTTGGGTCAGGTGGCAATTGCGCTGGGATAGCGTAAGGAGTTAAGGCAGCCGCTTGCATAAAGTGAAAAAAACTGGTGCGACTTAAAGACTAGCGAAAATTTTCGACATCGCCACTGAATTAGAATGTCCAGTTGCGAATGCCATCAGTACCCCCTTGAAATATCGATATTATGGCTGTTGTATCAAAAGTATGTCCGCCCCCGGTAGCTGACTGGTCAGCGCGACAGAATGTCAATCCTAAGGGCCCGGGTTCGATTCCCGGCTGGTTCGGAGATTTTCTCCGCTCAGGGTCTGGGTGTTGTGTTCTCCTATTCATCATCACTTTAATCCCATCTACATCAACATCTACATGATTACTCTGCAATTCACATTTAAGTGCTTGGCAGAGGGTTCATCGAACCACAATCATACTATCTTCCTACCATTCCACTGCCGAACAGCGCGCGGGAAAAACGAACACCTAATCCTTTCTGTTCGAGCTCTGATTTCTCTTATTTTATTTTGATGATCATTCCTACCTATGTAGGTTGGGCTCAACAAAATATTTTCGCATTCGGAAGAGAAAGTTGGTGACTGAAATTTCGTAAATAGATCTCCCCTCGACGAAAAACGTCTTTGCTTTAATGACTTCCATCCCAACTCGCGTATCATATCTACCACACACTCTCCCCTATTACGTGATAATACAAAACGACCTGCCTTTTTTGCACCCTTTCGATGTCCTCCGTCAATCCCACCTGGTAAGGATCCCACACCGCGCAGCAATATTCTAACAGAGGACGAACGAGTGTAGTGTAAGCTGTCTCTTTAGTGGACTTGTTGCATCTTCTAAGTGTCCTGCCAATGAAACGCAACCTTTGGCTCTCCTACCCCACAATATTGTCTATGTGGTCTTTCCAACTGAAGTTGTTCAATTTTTACACCCAGGTGCTTAGTTGAATTGACAGCCTTGAGAATTGTACTATTTATCGAGTAATCGAATTCCAATGGATTTCTGTTGGAACTCATGTGGATCAGCTCACACTTTTCGTTATTTAGCGTCAACTGCCACCTGCCACACCATACAGCAATCTTTTCTAAATCGCTTTGCAACTGATACTGGTCTTCGGATGACCTTACTAGACGGTAAATTACAGCATCATCTGCGACCAACCTAAGAGAACTGCCCAGATTGTCACCCAGGTCATTTATATAGATCAGGAACAGCAGAGGTCCCAGGACGCTTCCCTGGGGAGCACCCGATATCACTTCAGTTTTACTCGATGATTTGCAGTCTATTACTACGAATTGCGACCTTCCTGACAGGAAATCACGAATCCAGACGCACAACTGAGACGATACCCCATAGGCCCGCAGCTTGATTAGAAGTCGCTTGTGAGGAACGGTGTCAATAGCTTTCCGGAAATCTAGAAATACGGAATCAACTTGAGATCCCCTGCCGATAGCGGCCATTACTTCGTGCGAATAAAGAGCTAGCTGCGTTGCACAAGAACGATGTTTCTGAAACCATGCTGATTACGTATCAACAGATCGTTCCCCTCGAGGTGATTCATAATGTTTGAATACAGTATATGCTCCAAAACCCTACTGCAAACCGACGTCAATGATATAGGTCTGTAGTTCGATGGATTACTCCTACTACCCTTCTTAAACACTGGTGCGACCTACGCAAGTTTCAAATCTGCAGGTACAGATCTATCGGTGAGCGTGCGGTTGTATATGACTGCTAAGTAGGGAGCTATTGTATCAGCATAATCTGAAAGGAACCTAATCGGTATACAATCTGGACCTGAAGACTTGCCCGTATCAAGCGATTTGTGTTGCTTCGCAACCCCTAAGGTATCTACTTCTAAGAAACTCATGCTAGCAGCTGTTCGTGTTTCAAATTCTGGAATATTCCATTCGTCTTCGCTGGTGAAGGAATTTCGGAAAAATGCGTTCAATAACTCCGTTTTAGCGGCACAGTCGTCAGTAACAGTACCATCGGCACTGCGCAGCGAAGGTATTGACTGCGTCTTGCCGCTTGTGTACTTTACATACGACCAGAATTTCTTCGGATTTTCTACCAAATTTCAAGACAATGTTTCGTTGTGGAACCTATTAAAGGCATTTCGCGCGTCTGTAAATTTTAGCCAATCTTCGGGCTTTTGCATTCTTCTGAACTTCGCAAGCTTTTTCCGTTACCTCTGCAACAGCGTTCGGACCTGTTTTGTGTACCATGGGGGATCAGTTCCATCTCTTACCAATTTATGAGGTATGAATCTCTCAATTGCTGTTGCTACTATATCTTTGAATTTGAGCCACATCTCGTCTACATTTGCATAGTCAGTTGGGAAGGAAGTCGCCGAAGTGGCGTCAAATCGAAAAACTTGACCCGGCGAACGGTCTACCCGACGGGAGGCCCAGTCACACGACATTTACATCAAAAGCATGGGTGTGTGCTCTGTACGGACATGTCCAACAGTTGCTTGTGCCACGCATACCTAAACGTACTAACCAACATAAAACTATACAGTTCACAATAGCTATAATTTTTAATTTGTAAACCAAGTACACTCCTGGAAATTGAAATAAGAACACCGTGAATTCATTGTCCCAGGAAGGGGAAACTTTATTGACACATTCCTGGGGTCAGATACATCACATGATCACACTGACAGAACCACAGGCACATAGACACAGGCAACAGAGCATGCACAATGTCGGCACTAGTACAGTGTATATCCACCTTTCGCAGCAATGCAGGCTGCTATTCTCCCATGGAGACGATCGTAGAGATGCTGGATGTAGTCCTGTGGAACGGCTTGCCATGCCACTTCCACCTGGCGCCTCAGTTGGACCAGCGTTCGTGCTGGACGTGCAGACCGCGTGAGACGACGCTTCATCCAGTCCCAAACATGCTCAATGGGGGACAGATTCGGAGATCTTGCTGGCCAGGGTAGTTGACTTACACCTTCTAGAGCACGTTGGGTGGCACGGGTTACATGCGGACGTGCATTGTCCTGTTGGAACAGCAAGTTCCCTTGCCGGTCTAGGAATGGTAGAACGATGGGTTCGATGACGGTTTGGATGTACCGTGCACTATTCAGTGTCCCCTCGACGATCACCAGTGGTGTACGGCCAGTGTAGGAGATCGCTCCCCACACCATGATGCCGAGTGTTGGCCCTGTGTGCCTCGGTCGTATGCAGTCCTGATTGTGGCGCTGAGCTGCACGGCGCCAAACACGCATACGACCATCATTGGCACCAAGGCAGAAGCGACTCTCATCGCTGAAGACGACACGTCTCCATTCGTCCCTCCATTCACGCCTGTCGCGACACCACTGGAGGCGGGCTGCACGATGTTGGGGCGTGAGCGGAAGACGGCCTAACGGTGTGCGGCACCGTAGCCCAGCTTCATGGAGACGGTTGCGAATGGTCCTCGCCGATACCCCAGGAGCAACAGTGCCCCTAATTTGCTGGGAAGTGGCGGTGCGGTCCCCTACGGCACTGCGTAGGATCCTACGGTCTTGGCGTGCATCCGTGCGTCGCTGCGGGCCGGTCCCGGGTCGACGGGCACGTGCACCTTCCGCCGACCACTGGCGACAACATCCATGTACTGTGGAGACCTCACGCCCCACGTGTTGAGCAATTCGGCGGTACGTCCACCCGGCCTCCCGCATGCCCACTATACGCCCTCGCTCAAAGTCCGTCAACTGCACATACGGTTCACGTCCACGCTGTCGCGGCATGCTACCAGTGTTAAAGACTGCGATGGAGCTCCGTATGCCACGGCAAACTGGCTGACACTGACGGCGGCGGTGCACAAATGCTGCGCAGCTAGCGCCGTTCGACGGCCAACACCGCGGTTCCTGGTGTGTCTGCTGTGCCGTGCGTGTGATCATTGCTTGTACAGCCCTCTCGCAGTGTCCGGAGCAAGTATGGTGGGTCTGACACACCGGTGTCAATGTGTTCCTTTTTCCATTTCCAGGAGTGTAGATACTGTGTAACGTTGTTGGTACAGTCTCCTCAATCATCAAGTGAAATACAGGCACTTACAATCCTAACACCCTTTATATGTAGGCAAGTTCAGAAGAGGTCCTCCCAAAATCCATTTGCATTACATCGACTCTAGCATTCCAGGATGGGATCCAACCATATTCATAAATCTGACTCGAGCCCAGAATTTTCACCCCAGCACAAATTCAGTCCTGCAGGCTCCTTTTCTAAGATATCACGAGAGCCTGAAAGGCGTTGAAACCTAAGAAGGCCGTAAAATTCAGTTGAAATCTGTTTGAGTCTGTCACGTAGAAGAGCCCGAGCACGGAGAGCATCTGCACAAATCTTGATCTTGGGAAGTGAGTCTGGGGCGTCACGGCCGCAGCGTCGTGGAAGATGTGGCGTTCCGGCCCGTGTTTATCGCAACCTCGTCACGTTGCGGCAGACACCGCGAGCTGTGGCGCCGCATCTCGGATAATGCGGCGCATAAATCCGAAGGCAGGCGAGGGCACCACCCCCTCCTCCCCCCCACCCCCAGCAACCCTCATCCCTTCTCCTGACTGCGGCGCCGTACGTCGCCATTATACAGTGTGCGTGGCGTGTTCTCGCGGCGCTTGCTTGTCGCCGTTGTTTTCCAGACTATTATCTCGGCCACTTACCTCCGCCGCTGGGTCAGACATTAACGGCCAGCGAGATAGGCTGACACTGTTCCGAGATGGGTTCCCACAAACTAGCGGAAGCCGACTTAATGTGCTGTGCTTAGAGGAGACGTTAATGTTAAGCATCGGATAGTTAGAGTGCATGCCTGTAGTGCGGCTGTTGAGTAAATGCCAAGAGAATGTGATGTACCACCGCTTCACTTGCTGTTCTTGTCTTCAGTCCGAAGACTGGTTTGGTGCAGATCTCTACACAAGTGTATCCTGTTAACTTCTATTCATCTCTGCCTAATTACCGCAACCTACATCCATCTCAACCCGCTTGGTAATCAAGCCGTGGTCTCCCTCCGCTATTTTTACCCTCAGACTTCCCTCCAATGCTATACTGACCGTGATGTCTCGGAATGTATCCAATCAACCGATGCCTTTTCTTACCTAAGATCTGTCATAAATTTCTTTTTTTCAGCATTACGATTGTGCACCTCCTCATCTGTTATTCGTCTTATCCATCTAATCTTCAGGATTTTTCCACAGCTCCAAATTTAAAAAGTCTCTATTCTTTTCATCTCAGAACCGCTTATCGTCCGTATTTCACTACCATACAACGCTACGCACCAGACATTTCTTAATATGATACCCTCAGCATTCCATTACCTGTTATTTACCTTTACTAATGTGCATCTTAAATCTCATTATTACTCTTCAACAAATCCTTTACCGTCTCTGGCAAAATTACAATGCATCAGCTGGCGAACCTCACAGGTTTTATTTATTCTTAAACAAATTTAATTCCCCTTCCTCACTTCTCTTTGCTCACGTTACAGACTGAATAACTTTAGGGATTTGCTACAACCCTGTCTCACTTAACTACTGCTTCCTTTCATAACCTTCGACTCTTATAACTGCTGTCTTTTTTTCTGTACAAGTTGTAAACGTTTCTCAGCTACGTCAGTAATGTTGATCGCTTCCGACTGCATTAATATTAAGCCATCAAAAAACAATCACGGTAAATAAATGGATCATCACCTTCACTACAAAATTTTTACGCTGTGAGACAACGCTAATTCACCAACTGTGACCTTCTTACTGCTCATATCCCGAAGATTGAGCATCTACCAAAGGGTCGATGAACTATAGGGATATCAACGCCGGAAAATACGAAGTAATAAACCGAATTAAACCCGCAGCCCTTCCGTTCACTTACAATTGCCAGACACAGGTGTTACAGACCATTCTGTGATGCAACAACCGAATCGCTTTAAAGAGAGAAGTGAAACTTCGTTATTAAATTTAAATTCAGTGTTACACTATTAGTTAATACACCACCTGCACAGATGAATGGTGTTAATTCCTCGGTCTTTTGGCTAGAAACAAAGTGCAGTACCTGTTCTTCTCAGCTGAAAGGCAGTGTTGGCCTACACTCAATGAATGTTTCCTACTGGTAGAACCCTTCTTTTCTGAGAACGAACGTATGGGTAGTCTGATCATATGCGACGCCAGCCCTCAAAGGTGTTCAAGACCTGTGCATAACCTTCTTGTTTCTGAGTGTGTCGGACTAGCTAGCGAAATGGTCAGTTTTACCCGCTCTTCTCTTCTCCTTAACTCAGGCGACCATAAGGCCACGAGTTATCTGCTGCCAAGATGGCGCCTCTTGCGTTACTTATACGCTGCCTGACAGCGAAAGAGTGAAGCACCGGAATGACACGGTCAGATGTTAATGCAGCTTCGTACACTTATACACCATCGGCGGGTATGGGAATTAGTAATATTTGCTATTCACTGTAATTAATATAACAGCCACCATAGTGCATTACTGGTGTTGTTACCAGGCCTGGTAGGGTACATAAGGGTCGTGAACAGCGTCACATGCTGAGAGAACACCGTCAAGGACCCACAGATGCCGCATACACGTGTGAGACATCATTATCAGCAGCTGACAGAGTAAGCAAGTGGCCTCATTGTGCGCCCGTTTGGCCGACTTGGAAGTTTTTCGGGGGTAGAACGGGGTCACCCTATTGTGCGTGAGAACAAATTTTATGGCATTGTGTACTGCAAGCAATAGAGGAAATATTCGGAGACGGTGGTCGTATCAGCATGACAATAGACCTGTCACAAATTAGCATCTGTGAGGCAACAGGTTGTAACAATAATGTTTCTGAAACGGTCTGGCTTACCCAAAGACCGAAACTGAACCAAATGGAACACTTCTCAGATGAGTTAGGACATCTGATTTGCTGCAGAACTCAGCGTCCTACGTCACTACTTCTCTGGTTTCCACTGTTGAGGAAGAATGGGTTACCACTCCTCTACAGACACAGACACACACGTAATTGAAAGCGTCTCCAGCAGATTTCGAGCTGTCAGAAAGGCGGAGGTGGGACACAGCCAGTGTTAATTTGCACTAAATAGATTTCTGGATATTTTTGATAAGGTAGTGTATTTCAGGTAAATGGCGACAGGAAGGGCATCCAAGCACCCCTTAAAATTAACATGCCACATCCGATTAACCAGCAGACCCCGCAAGTCGGAATTAATGCTTGGAAAGAGAGATAGTGTATTTCAGGTAAATCATAATGTGCTTATGCACAGGCTTACCATGAGAGATAATGTGATGTTACTATTGACGCAATAAAGACCATGAGGCTTAGAGCACTGTTTGAAAGGTATTATAAAAGTCTTAGTTACATTTCGTTCATAATATCAAGCCTCATGGCGGAAAGATGAACACAATACTCTCATTCGCTATGGCGACCCTTCAAATCTCCGCCGGGCAAACCAGTAGGTTTCCCGTGATTTCCATAAGTCGCTACAGGCAAATGTTTGCTGTGAAAACATCACGGCCGATTTCCTTCGCCATCGTTCTCTAGTCCGGCTTTTGCTCCGCCCGTCTCTAATGACCGCATTATTGACGGGTACGCTTAACTCTAATCTTCCTTCTCTTTTTATACTAATAAACACGTATGTACCAAGTCACCTGATTTAGTGGAGTTTTCATATTACCTGCTATCCGTTCCTAATTTATGAATGTTACTGTAATAGCTACTTTTTTCAGCCAGCTCTCTATTTTTTGCGTGTCCACAGTTGGGGACAAAGGCCAACCTAGATACTCGCGGAGATACGGTGTGTCATTTATCTCAACCAACACAAACAATTTTTTTCCAGAAGCCAAACGCAAAACATGTCAAGCTAATGTTGTTTAGCTAGCAGAGAAACGTTAACTGGAATGATTGCCTTTTTTGTGATTTTGCTCGTTGCTAACAGCAGAAGATCTTCATCTACCTGATTACTCTACAATTCACAGTTAAGTGCCTGGCGAAGTTATCATCGAACTACCTTCAAGCTATTTCTCTGTCGTTCCACTTTCGAACGACAGACCTGCGCGACCTCTGATTTCTCTTATTTCATTATGATGATCATTCCTTTCTATGTAGGTGAGCGGCAATAAAATATTTTCACGGTCAGAGGAGAGAGTTGGTGATTGAAGTTTCACTAGGAGATCCTAACTCTACGAGAAACCCCTTTGTTTGTTTGTGACCCCTCTTCGCCTATGGTATCAGTGGCAGTATGTCCCCTATTTTGTGATAACACAAAGTGAGTGCCCTTCGTTTTCGATGTCCTCCGTCAGTCCTACCTGATGCGGATTTCACATCCCACACCTAGCAGCAATGCCCTAGAAGAAGAAGAAGAGGGTGGGCAGGAGTATGGTTCAAATGACTCTGAGCACCATGGGACTTAACTTCTGAGGTCATCAGTCCCCTAGAACTTAGAACTACTTAAACCTAAGTAACCTAAGGACATTACACACATCCATGCCCGAGGCAGGATTCGAAACTGCGACCGTAGCGGTCTCGCGGTTCCAAACTGTAGCGCCTAGAACCGCTTGGCCACGGACAGGAGTAGTGTAAGCAGTCTCATTAGTAAACCTGTTACACTATCTAAGTGTTTAGCAACTCTGTCGACAGTCTTCAACTGCAGGTTTGTGTAAGTACATTGTACGCCAGTGATGAGAGGGGATTAGTGCTGCTCATCTGTGAAGAGTGTAAGTTAGCAGACCAGTAACATCAATAATGTTTTCACGTTTACTTTACAGATACATGTAGTACAGTACCTCGAAACTGTTTGTTGTGTACAGTAAAAGCAGTATGGATTAAAAATTGCATTGTCATTAGTTTTGTTCTGTTGGTGCTGAAGGCAGTCGTGATGCTACTCAGGCACAACTCTGCAAGAGCGATATACTCACAATAACCCACCATCTGGACGACTTTTTCTCGTTCGCTTGTGACGCTTCAGGACACGCTAAGTTTCAGCTCAGCCCAACTCAGTGCGCCGCAGTCGTCGTAGAAATCACAGAGACTATTCTCAGCTGCTCAGAATTCTTCCGGGGTGTATCGCCGTGGTCCATGGAAATCTTCAATCCGTGACGTTTTATTCAAGGCTACGTTGGATCTCTTCGTAGGTGGTCCTGGATGTGCTGAGTCTTGCCGACTCGGCAACAACCAGGAGCACCTCCGAAGAGGTGCAGTGTAGCCTTGGGCGAAACGTCAGGGATTTAAGAGTTCCATGGACCACGGCGATACAATCCGGAAGAATTCTCAGCAGCTGAAACATCCGGTCGTGAAAGCCTTCATTGTATCACTATTCTCGCGTCTGTTGCAATAATCCACGATATCCTGAACGGAATGTTAATATCTCGAAAACCAGTGAACGTCGAATTCTAACGCTTCATCGTTATCACGTACACTTACATCAAGAATTGCATGGGATAGTCTCTAGAATTGTGTACAGTTAGTGGGCACAGAAATGCCTCGAATTCTCTTTATGAAGGACGTAAATACGAAGAACATGCAATACTAGTCCAGCGAATATGTACGATGGCTTAGACAGGTGAAACATCAGCGTCGATGGCAAGTTAATATCTAGAGTGAGATGCCTGGTAATATAGTTAATGACCCCTCAGTTACAACCTACGCGGCGGGGTATATGCCAACTTTTCCACGCGAGTTTTTCCATGTCTTCTGGGTAGACTGCCGCTTTGAAACAGAATGTTTATGTGCTGCCAGAATGATGACTTTCTAGCATATAATGCGTTGCGTTTGTCTCGTGTTCTGAATCGAAGGTGGAAATATGCCCGTGCTTTAAATAGGGAACTTTATTGCAGTTACTGTTTTGCTAACTTACATTCTCTACGGATAAGTAGAATTTGTACCCCCCTTCGTTGGTGTACCTACTAAGGATATAACTGCGGGAACAATTGAACTGTTCCTAACATTTCTCTTTTATATACTCCGTAAAGAATTATAGTGATCTAATTTCTGTTGACTTTTTCTACAAAGTAAACAGCACTCGATGCATGTCGATTTTAGACACAGATTAGGTGGTCACAGAGCCTTTTTGCCCTTCTATACGGGTACCGTGGTGGTTTAACACTATGTTTAGTCCTTATCCAAAGTTATGTATTCCACTATTGGGTACCGAAATCACGAACTTACGCGGATTAAAACGATAGATTTATAGGCCCTATTCAAAACAGATAATTCCAAAGATTTAATGTTGAAATATCTTCGAAACTGGTTATTTTATTTCGAAGAGCCGAAAGCAGTTCGGCCCTTTTCAGCTCTATGATTCAAGTAGCAGACATTATTACAGCTCCATTTAAAAATAACGAAGTTGATTATCATATTTCTGCAATTAATACTACTAGGAAGAGAAACAAAACATACTTATTCCGGTTTTCGTTACAATTCATCCGGTTAACATCTTAGCTTAATTATCCTTTGTACGCTACAGCTGGATGAAGGAAGTTTTCAGTATCAAACGAGGGAGACATTAAGCTGACATATCATCCTGCCGAGTGACAATAACCCTCGAACTACACTGACGGGACGAAAGTCATGGGATGCAGATATGCACATGTACAGATGGCGGTAGTATCATGTATGCATGAAAAGGTAATGCTGTGGAGGCGCTGTCATTTGTATTTGGTGATTCATGTGCAAATGTTTCCGATGTGACTGTGGCCGCACGACGGGAATTAACAGACTTTGAAGGCAAAAAAGTAGTAGGAGCTGGACATACGGACACTCCATTTTGGAAATAGTTTGGGAATTCAATTCTCCGGGATCCACAGTGTCAAGAGTGCGCCGAGAATACCAAATTTAAGGCATTACTTCCTGCCGTGGACAATGCAGTGGCCGACGGCAGCAACGTTTGCGTAGAGCTACCAGCGCTAACAGACAAGCAACACTGCGTGAAATAACAGCAGAAATCGATGTGCGACGTAAGACGAACGCATCCGTTAGGACAATGGGCTTGTAACCTTATCGGTTGGACCCTGACTGGGAAATCGTGGCCTTTTCATATAAGCCCCGATTTCAGTCGGTAAGGACTAATGGTGAGGTTCGAGTGTGGCACAGACTCCACGAAGTTATGGACCCAAGTTATCAAAAGGGCACTGTACGAGCTGGTGGTAACTCCATAATGGCGTGGCACCTGCTTACATGGAATGGACTGGGTCCCCTGGTCTAACTGAACCGATCATTGATCGGAAATTTCTGTGTTCCGCTACTTGGAGAGTATTTGCAGCCATTCAGGGACGTCATGTTTCCAAGGAACGAGGGAATTTTAATGGACGACACTGGGACCCAGTTGTTTCCGATTAGTTTGAAGATCATTCAGGACAATACGAGATCACTCGGCATGAATCCCATCGAACAATTATGGTACATAATCTAGAGGTCAGTTCGTGCCCAACATCCGGCACTGGCAACACTTTCGCAGGGATGGACGTCTATAGTTAGAGCATGGCTCAATATTCCCCTACGACTTGTTGAGCCCATGCTACGTCGAGTCGCTGCACTACGCCCGTCAAAAGGAGGTCCGACACGATATTAGGAGGTATAACATGACTTTTGTCACCTCATTGAATATGACTGTGGAAAGCTCACAGCTCAATAGCTTCTACATATCGTCAAAAAAAGGTTCAAATGGCTCTGAGCACTATGGGACTTAACTTCTGAGGTCATCAGTCCCCTATAACTTAGAACTACTTAAACCCAACCAACCCAAGGACACCACACACATCCATGCCCGAGGCTGGATTCCAACCTGCGACCGTAGCGGTCGCGCGGTTCCAGACTATAGCGCCTAGAACCGCTCGGCCACTCCGGCTGGCTGCATGTCATCAGTCTGACTTTCATTTTCTCTGAACTTGTTCGTCTTCCTTAAGCTAACAAATCTTCTGCATAGCAGACGAGGATCAGACTTACTTTCCTTACGAGGCTTGCTACTACACCAAGCTCCGTCAATCCAGAAAGAGATTCCTGCCAGGAATTCACTCTGCGCAGGCACTAAGCTGGACAAGCCCTATAGCTCTCGGATCTGCGTGCCGACCTCGCGTACACGTGGAAAGCAGACCTGGATGGATTTAGTGGCATCTTAATTCCTTAGCTACTATCATCATTTATGAGGCTCTTCGCTGGATTAATTGTATGACTGTGTCACTCTCTGGAGTGCTTTCGGAGGAAGGTCACACTGACGTTCAAATGCCATATCTTTAAATTAACTTTTTATACGCCTCGAAGTCTCGTAAGTGATAACTTCATATGTTCTGTGGCGTCTCTCTCACTCAAATAACATTATGATACTTCCAGTTTCATCTATCTTCCGAATTTGCACGTCAGAGTCACTTGACAAATATCTCTCTCATTGGCTCCATAATCACTGCATGTCATTGTACATTGCTATCCATTTAAAAGTGGGAAACACGCCAACGATCCGTATTGTAAACCAACGCTATTATCATAAGAGACAATTTGCGATATCTCTGTCGTGACCAATCTCAGCATATAGCCTGTTTCCTCTCTTATATGACTATAGATAAGTCGCAGCAAATACTCGTCTACATTAGGACATACAAGTGGACCTTAATAATCTGAATCACGGGATTTGAAGATGTTTCGTGCATCTTTATCCTCTGAAAAATAAGACACCTATTTTATCTTTTATCATCACACCTGTTACTTGTTTTGAGCTTGCTGATTAACGTCCAAGTCCTTCTTCCGACATCAATAACATTTTTCCGGATGGAAATTTTTTTTCAAATTAATTGTTTGGTATTCAGTAAATTGCAAATATTAACGAAAATTCGAATTTTTTACATTGTCAATATATCCTTCGTTTTATAATTATATGCAATAAAAATATGGATGAACCAGAGGCTTTACTACACCTGCTAGCAGCAGTGCATACATAGTCGCCTGTACAGCTCATTCCATCTGCAGGTTGCATGTTACTAGCAGATTTCAATTGTTAACGTTTTTATGAAGAAGCGAAGGTAAAATTAAATTAAAAACCTTTAGTAATTTCTTCCATATAATCCCATATCCAAATTTCAAATTGCTGTGATCCTATGACGTGCTATTTAAAAGAAGTAAAACTAACCTGGAAGAAAGAATATTGCGGAGACAAAGCTTAGCTACAGACTGGGGAATGTTTCCTGAATAAAGTTCTCCCTCTGCAGCGGAATATGAGCTGACATGGAAAGTTCCTGGCAGATTAAAACTGTGTGCCGGTCCGACTCGAACTCTGGACCTTTTCCTTTGCTCCTTGGTCGAGCACTTCCTCGAGAAAGGCAAAGGTCCCGAGTTCGAGTCTCGGTCCGGCATACAGTTTTAATCTGCCAGGAAGCTTCATGTAAGCGCACACTCCGCTGCAGAGTGAAAATATCATTCTGGAAACATTTACCAGGCAGTGGCTACGCCATGTCTCCGCAATATCCTGTCTTCCAGGAGTGCTAGTTCTGTAAGATTCGCAGGAGAGCTTCTGTGAAGACTAACATATTTATCTACAAAAAACGCAGTTGCAAAGACTCCTTCATAGGATTTCTGAAGATGGCAATGGACTAAGCCCTCATTATAGGCTTACGTGTGTTAAGCCTTAACAATGGCACGCACATTACACCAAAGAAAAGTACGGGTAGAAGAAGGGGAGATTAGACTGTACCTTCACAACAACAGCGTAGTCATTAGAGATAGGACCACGGTCCGTTGTTTGGATAAGGTATGGGAGGAATACAAGCATGTCGTTCTGAAAAGAATCCTCCCAGCATTCCCATTACGAAATTTAGGAGAAAAGACAGGGTGGAGAGGGGAATTCGGGCGTGTTCTTTGTAAAGGTAACTTCTCATGATTAGCTGTAGGAGACTAAAAGGAGCCTCACAACAACTATTCTGTTGATAGTTATTACTTCGGATCCCTCGCATCACAAATTAATGAAACAAATCTTCTGTGTCATAAGCGTTTCGCCTTAATAATTTGTATGTTTCTTCAGTGGCCTGGAAAATGTACATATTTTTATCTAAATATCTCTGTTTTACGTTTTGGACACTATATTTTACAGCTATAAACAGTTCTAACGCTAGTTATGTATGATGTAGTGATAGCATAACCTTACACTTCCAAATGCAGCAGATGCTGGTCTACGTATGTTCCTTTACCGATTTTATAGCTGTTCTTCTTAATTAAGATTGAGGACAACAGTAAATATTAGATGTGTTTTTGAGCCAAAACCCTGTTAATCTCAACATTACCGCAGAAAAATTATGAGGAAGACGCCATCTAATTACATCAAGAAAGTAAACTATTTATTATGCCTGAAAGTTATAGCACTCAACATCTGTCTTTCTTTTTAAGAATATCCTTATAAAGGAAGTGGAACACCAGAAATGAGCTGAATGGGGAGCTGTACCAGAATATCAACAGAGAGCTGCTCGAAATACGGAACTTTTGCTATGATTCGCTTTCAGAGAGGCTCCCGAAGCCATGGCCCGTAGCTACAGAGAAGAGAACGAAGAGTCACGTGCCACGCTGTCCGAGAGCGCTAGCAAGTGACTATTCACGGTGCCAGAAGTTTTCTCTCTGAATAGCCCGATTCTTTAATGCCCCCTTGTTTTGCAGACAAAAGCCCGAAACGGCACATTCCGGGGCGCGGACCGACTGCAAAGTTCCCGCCTGCGTGTAACCAATTCAGGACAGCTCGCGAGGGGAACTCTGAAAATCCATCCTCGGGTTTTGTCCGAAATTTAATCCACTTGGCTGGCAGTTCTGGTCGTAGTTGGAAGCTTCGATTGTCGGTTTTTACAGTTCATTTAAAACTTTCCGCCAGAGGGTTTACATTGTGGGCCAATTACACTGCACGGCTTCTCGCCTGCGGCGAAGCGTAAGAGGAGTGGAAGGGCCTTTCTCAACAGGCAACTCCGAATCCCTCCCCCGGCCATCCTCGCGTTTGTCGTTCAAAGCGCAGTCCTCAGTCGCTGGCCATGTACGTGAATGGGACGTATACGATATGCTTCTCCTTAAAAAGCCATCATACTTCATTTTCAGCACGCCTTCAACGAAACGTGGTTGACTTCGTAGGTCGAATCCTTGATTTTAATATTAACTTGTAAAGAAGGACACGATGCAACTATTAACTGATTTGATTTGCTCATTGTTGGACAACTGAATCACCGTTAATTTTATATGTATATAAATATATTATGCTCGATATACAAGAGTATTCTCTGCATATCGCTACCAAGTGCGTGCCAGAGAGTATTTTTAAATTGTTCCTTTGTCTGCTGTCCTTTCTCTCACTGTTCCGCAACGAATACTGCTGAGAAAATTTGTAGGCTATAGTCCGATTAAAATTACTTGATAGTTGACGCTTCGCGGGCTGGAGCTGGTTTCCTTCAATCAGAGCGCTCAACTCAGGCCCCCACAACCGCACGAGTGGTCAACTGTGAAGAGCGGACAAATTGAATAGCTGGCCGGCGGCCATTAGAGTGGTAAACTGACGCGCGGATTTCGAATGTTTATACATCGCTTTTGGTTACAAAATGCCTTCCCTAGAGTTAGATCACAAACATAATGCCTCATTTAAATACGTTACTACAATATAGTTTTTAATTTATGAACAAACAGCAACTAGTCACTGTTTATGAATTTATGTTACGTAGTACATGGAATCTGCCGTAGCTAAAAGTTATGCACTATACCCCTAGCATTTTTCGTAGGTCATTTACGATTGATGTACGCAAAATGCATCAAAATACTCGAAGATTTGCCCACTATGGTAGTAGATATTTTCTGACTCTACCTTGCTTAGATTTTATGACGAAAAGTGCATTATATATGGCGTAGTGCTTTGGCAACTCACGACCAAATTATCAAGTTTCAACCTAACCTAGACCATGAAAACACTACCGATCAGCCAGCTACAACAAACAAGACTTCAGGCAGGCATCCGGTATCGCATTAGTCACAATATTTACTTTCGAAGATGTACACTTCAGTTTATATGTGTGGTTTTTTCATATAATAAATAAAACTCAACAACTGTTCCATCGAGAGAAGTTGTGAAATCAGATTACAATTACACACATTCAGTTGCATTTTATAACGATAAAAAGCCTGCTAACTCAAATTTCGTGTTGCTTGCAACTCAACTTTCATAGTTAAAATAAAATGTGGTTCACAAAGAAAAATTTATCTTCTGCTGTATATGGTCTGGAAAACGAAAGATGGATGGAACAGCATCATCTTTCAGCTTTCTGCGATTTACGTAATTTTCAAGGAAACAACTTTCTTCAAAATGATCGGAACATATAAAATGGTATTCTGTCGGTCGGAAATCTTGCCTCCTGACAGCGTGTAACCATTTTTGTAACAGCTGTGGTAATGAGAAAGGAGACCTGCAAATATATGCACAGACATTATGCTAATACCGTGTTACAAAAACATTTACTAAGCAAGTGCACTGACATACAAAACAACTTAAAATATCCACATACCCGTGAAATGTAATATTCGTTCCTTTCTCGAGTTTATTTGTGCAATTAATCGCTGCACAACTCTTCACCATTGTACTTCTTTTGATTGGAACGTACAGACAGTAGAATTACGAGTAACAAATACTGTATGTGCACCCCAACAAATATACAACGTTGAATCAGGGTCTTCATAAACAACAATACGCAACACATCAGACTACAACCACTATAATGGCGTCCAGCCGAAGGTTCAAATTATCCCGCGACTGCAGCGCCATCAGTGAGTCTAGTTATGTTTTACAAGGTCTTTGGCTCAACTTCAAACCGGAATCCGTCGCCGCTGCAAAGCTTCCACAACAATTGGTCAGTTCACTTTCTTCCTTTCTTGTTGTGTTTGTATCTTGAATCCTGACTCTGGCCCTGTAACTTCGCATTTCATTACACATGATAACCATAACCACACACACACACACACACAAATAAGCAACAATGCTAACGATGTACACGGGTTTCGTAGATAGCGCTAACGATACACTGCCAGATCCTTCAGCGCAAGAGGCGATTGAGCGTCACATGTACAGTTATTATAATCACAGATATCGGCTTATATTAGAAAAGTTTCGCACTACATCACATGAAGCCAAATTTTTGAAGGCAGCAATTCATAACTGCTATCGGAATGTGAGTGATAAATGTAACTCTAAAGCATTATAGTGTCGTAGCGTAGTGGTTAGCGCAATAACTTGACAATTATGGTGTCGTAGGTTCGAAAATCGTGAAAGGGGGCAGAATTTTTAAATCCTAAATGCCGGCAGTTGTGGCCGAGCGGTTCTAGGCGCTTCAATCCGGAACCGCGGTGCTGCTACGGTCGTAGGTTCCAATCCTGCCTCGGGCATGGGTATGTGTGATGTCCTTAGTTAGGTTTAAGTAGTTCTAAGTCTAGGGGACTGCTGACCTCCGATGTTAAGTCCCATAGTGCTTAGAGACATTTGAACCATTTGAATTTCTAAATCTAGGCATAAAACTTCCATTACCATATTTATTTAGTTAATTCATTTAAATGATTTTTTTTAATTTCTAATACTTTACTGCGTCATTTTCACTAACGTATCGACTTATTTATTTGCCCTTTCTTCTCATCGTTCTTTTTTCATTTCGAATCTGCCAGCATCGTCTTTAATCTACGACCAAGTTCCACCATCACGCCGGAGGTTCAAGTCCTCCCTCAGGCATGGGTGTGAGTGTTGTCTTTAGCGTTAAGTTACTTTAAGTAGCGCTTAAATCTAGGGACCGATGACCTCAGCACTTTGGTCCCTTAGGAATTCACAAACATTTGAATTTCAACCAAGTGCCAAACAGGAGTGGTCATAGGTTGGAAAAGCGGCAGTTGGTATAGCCAGTGTAAGGACAATTTCTGGTAATCAGTGGATGGTAGCGAGAAATTACTGTTAATTTTTTAAAGCTGAAACTTAAATATTTCTGCCTTGTGTTTGCTCGTGGAAGTTACCTCTTAACCGTGATTTTAGTTGTGCCACAGAGTACTAATCGCCGTTTCCTTGGATACATTCTGCATCACGGTATAGCTGTTAGACTAGCACGTGAGATTAAATTCAGGGCTACAGTTTGCCTCGTCTACCACAGTTCAGTCATTGATCATTTAAATCAGCCGGCGAGAGAGCATCTCACATTTCCGTCGTACCTCTCGCCGGCCGCTTCCAATATTTCCCTGCGTTAAACGTTAACTGTTTTTGTGAAGTGACCCGCCAAGTCTCTGGGTCACCTATAACCAAGCGGTAGCCGGCAGCCGATGTGGCAGCACTGTAGCAGCAAGTGACAGACGTCAGCTATCGAGTAATTTTAATCGGGATATAATATCGTTGACATCACTAGTAAGCTTACCACACGTCCGGGATCAGCCCGGACAGGCTTGGTTTTTTAGTGTTGTCTGGAGTAATGTCCGGCGTTGGAAAAATATCTGGATTTTAAGAGTTTTATGACTGTCGATTTTTTGTTTATGTCAGACCAATATGTTCGATGTTACGTTTTTAAATACGATGGTAATCCCAAAAGTAAGGTCTCCTATTTCTTTTATAAGTACATACACCTGTTTATTTCTACAATGGTTTACATCAGTTTACAGCTGAACATGAGCTATTTATCGACATGACCACCATTTCTGTCGATGCATTTTTGTGGACGCTGAGGCAGTTTTTGTGTGCCCATGTCATACCAGCTCGCCGCCATGCTGTTCAGAAAACTATAAACCTCTTCTTTCACCTCGTCGTCGGAGATGAATCGCTTTCCGGCCAAATGTTCTTTTATCCTAGGGAACAGTTGATAGTCGCTGGGCGCCAAGTCAGAACTATAGGGTGGGTGGGTGATTATGTTCCACTGAAGCTCTTGCCGGAGAGCACCGGTTTGCCGACAGATGTGTGAGTGAGCGTTGTCATGGAGAATGTGTACGCCATTGCTCAACATTCCTCTTCTCCGGTTCTGAAATGCGCGTTTGAGTTTTTTCATAGTCTCACAGTACCTGTCAGCGTTAATTGTGGTCCCAGCGATTCAGCTCCGACGATGAGGTGAAAGAAGAGGTTCATAACTTTCTGAACAGGATGGCGGTGAGCCGGTATGACACGGGCGTACAAAAACTGCCACAGCGTCTACAAAAATGCATCGACAGAAATGATGATTATGGCGAAAGATATCTAAGTGTTCAAACTGTAAACTGATGTAAACCATTGTAGAAATAAACGGGTCTATGTACTTTTAAAAAATTGGAGACCTTACTTTTGGGATTACACTCGTATTCTCTTATTGCGGTGCTTCACTTAGCTAACGCCGGCCGCGGTGGTCTAGCGGTTCTAGGCGCTCATTCCAGAACCGCGCGACTGCTACGGTCGCAGGTTCGAATCCTGCCTCGGGCATGGATGTGTGTGTTGTCCTTAGGTTCGTTACGTTTAAGTAGTTCTAAGTTCTAGGGGACTGATGACCACAGATGTTAAGTCCCATAGTGCTCAGAGCCGTTTGAACCATTTCAACCACTTAGCTAACAACGCAGCAAGCGTTTACGCTGATAGCGAGGCGGGATTAACGGTTCCGTCACTACTTTTGACTTAAGGCATTTGGCAACATAACACGGGAAATGTATTAATGTTGTTTTCGTGTGTGGAGTAAAGCGTATGCAAGATTTTGATCGATTTATGTCTATTCGTTTTTTGTCTCAGACTTTAGTACTGGACAAAGAAAGACGAATTTTGGAAACTATGTAATGACAGGAACAATGAACGTGTTTGCTTGCACACTGTGAACTGGAGAATTTTCTGTTGCACATAAAGGAAACAGTGATATTAAAGACCATTTGAAACCAGCCAAACATTACTTACTTATTCGTGAAAGGTTAAGATTTCTTTAACGCCGAAGGTAGCGATAACAGTGATCTGCAGTGTCCTGCTAGAGAGGCCACGTTTTCATACCACACTGCTAGGCACGAACACTAATTCTGAAAAAGTCATGCCTACGTAAAAGTGAATAAATAAAGTTAATGGTTCAGTAAATCGCCTTAGCTAATTAAAATGGGGTCATGAGTTGGACATAAAGTGAAATGCTAATATGTCCCTGGTTGGACCCAAAAATATACGGTAAGCCTAGTTGTAAGTATAGATTTGATTTCACTCTGTGTTATCTGTTTGTAAGCAAACAATATTTGTACATCTTTAAACTTGATAAAGATTTCGTCGTTAGGCGTCTGTCTTCAGGTACATGCGGTTCTAGGCACACACTACTACTGTCATTCAAAAATCCGGTCGACATTTCCCACTACCTATGTTATGTATACGTCCGATGTCCTGTGCTTAATATAGCCTACTGTCGACCACACACACTGAGCAGTAATCCACTACAACACTTACAAATAATTTAAAAGCAATTTCAATCGCAGACGAATTACAATTTCACAGTACCCTAACAGTGAATCGATGCCAGTTGTTTACTTAGGCTGCAAATGATCGTATGGATTCACTTGAAGCCCCAAAAGGGGAAAGATGGAAAAAACTTGTGCTTCATCAATCGTATTCCTCAAAGTTATTACTTCTTTAGGTAACATGTAGGTTGTATTCTCATTCGCATAAGGCTGATATTTTTTAAAGATCTGACTTCATTTCAATAACTTTCATTATTTCATGCATATCAGGAATGTTACAGAAATTGCGCGGTCCTCCCACCATTATTGCTGTTGGGCTACTAAAATCTTCCATACAATTGATGAAGGTAGGTGTCGCCGAATAGGTGTCCGCCTGCTTAGGTGGGTCGTAGCGTGCTCGCCTCCAGTGCAAGGGGCCCGGGTTCGATTCCCGACAGGGTTGGAGATTTTTCTCCGCACAAGGACTGGGTGTTGTGTTGTCCATTCGGGTGTCAAATGAAATAAGATTTGCACTTGGCAGCTGAACTTCTCCGAATAGGGCCTCACGGCCAATGATGCCGTAAGCGCATTTCCTTTTTCCGAATAGGTGTATATCAAACATTTAAGTAATGGAACCCACGATGTTGTTCTCGACGGCATGTGTTCATCAGAGACAAGGGTATCGTCAGGAGTGCTGTAGTTCTCTGTATACATAAATGGCCGGCCGAGGTGGCCAAGCGGTTAAAGGCGCTACAGTCTGGAACCGCGTGACCGCTACTGTCGCAGGTTCGAAACCTGCCTCGGGCATGGATGTGTGTGATGTCCTTATGTTAGTTAGGTTTAAGTAGTTCTAAGTTCTAGGGGACTGATGACCTTAGGAGTTAAGTCCCATAGTGCTCAGAGCCATTTGAACCATTTTTATACATAAATGGTTTGGCGGACAGGGTGGGCAGCAATCCGTGGTTGTTTGCTTATGATGCTGTGGTTTAGGTAAGGTGTCGAAGTTCAGTGACTGTAGGAAGATAAAAGACGACTTAGACAAAATTTCCTATTTGAGTGATGAGTGGAAATAGGAAATGTGGGATAAGTTACTATGGGACCAAACTGCTAAGGTCATCGGTCCCTAGGCTACTTACTCTAACTTGAACTAACATAGGCTAAGGACAACACACACACCCATGCCCGAGAGAGGACTCAAACCTCCCACAGGAGTAGCCTCGCGAACAGTGGCAAGGCGCCTTAGACCACACGGCCACCCCGCGAGGCGTGATGAGTAGCAGCTAGCCCTAAACGTGGAAAAAATGCAGATTAATGCGAATAATTAGGACGGACAAACCTATAATTCTCGGATAAAGTATTGCCAGTGTTCTGTTTCACACAATCAAGTCATTTAAATGCCTGAACGTAACGTTGCAAAGCGATATGAAATGGAGTGAGAGTTTGAGAATTGTGGTAGGGAACGGGAATGGCCGATTTCTGTTTATTGGGGAATTTTAGGAAAGAGTGGTTTACCTGTAAAGGAGACCGCATATAGGACGCTGGTGCGACCTGTTCTTCACTACTGCTTAAGTGTTTGGGGTCGATATCAGGTCGGGTTGAAGGAAGACATCGAAGCAGATTTGTTACTAGTATGTTAGAAAAACAAGCAAGTGTTGCAGAGATGCTTCGGGATCTCAAATGGGTATCCCTGTAGGGAAGGTGACATTCTTTTCGAGGAGCTTTATTGAGAAAGTTTAGAGAACCGGCATTTGAAGCTGACTGCCGGACGATTCTACTGCCGCCAACGTACATTGCTCATACGGATCACGAAGGTAAGATACGAGAAAGTAGGGCTCATACGGAGGCATACAGACAGTCGTTTTTGCTTCGCTCTATTTGCGAGTGGAGCAGGAAAGAAAATGGTTAGTAGTGGTACAGGATACCCTCCGCCTCGTACCATATTGTGGCTTGCAGAATATCTATCTAGATGTGGATGTAGATGAAACAATAAAACTTCTAATAATTGTTCAGTTAAATTAATGGTATCACTATCGTACACAGCCACCACCGAAAGAAGTGTTAATTAGCTCAATGTAATTCATTTATAAGGCAACTCCATGTTCCCAGCATCGTACCGGTGAACCGATGACTACCACCTGCTATTCCTACAACTCGGCTTATGTGATCATTCCATTTAATATCCCCATGTATTGGAACACGCAAATATTTGAATGAATTCATTGACTACAATTATGTCTCTGTGATATAGTCATCCTATACTTCGATTCTGGCACTTGTGAAGATCATAGTTGTCTTTGTGTAACTTCAAAGCACGCTGCCAATCTATGTAGCGCTTCGAAATCTTATCAAGGTGTAGCTTCTTATTTGTGCAGATGTTTCCAGATATCTGCATCTGTCTGGCGTAACAGTTACTATTGTGAGGCAGAGCAGCAAGATTCAAACCGCACTTCCCTTGCTCACGACTGGAGTTGTAAATTCATCAATGATTCCCATCCAAAGTAGAATACTACGTCCTCCGTAACAAATATCTTCAATGCAGCAACATAGAGGGTGTCAAGTGGTACGCTTTCAGATTCTTATGAGTGAAACATGACGACAGTGTTTCAAGGAAAGGCTAAGTGCGCCGAATGCGTTATTCAGAATAAATTTGACATGCAGATTCAAAGGGACCGCCTAACACGGTACCAGAAGCAACCAGTCTCGAGGACTTCGATACGCCGTTGGTACAGGAATTTGATGCAGAGAGGAAGCGTTGATGTGAAGCACTATACTGGATGACCTGAGACATGAGAAGCTGACACAGAAAGTTTGAGGCAGGCTTTTCAACGTTCACCGCAGAAGTCTGTTCGCAGGGCGTCGCAGGAGCTGTAAGCCCCTAGGGTAACCGTGCACCGGATCCTTTTGAAACCTTCCCAGATGTACTCACACCGATTGCAACTGTCACACGAATTGAAACCAGACGACACACCTTAACATATGACATTCGCTGTAGACGTTTTTCACCGTTAAGAGGAGGATAAAAATTTTCTAAATAACGTAGATTTTTCTGACGTGGCAAAATTCCACACGTGTGGAAAACTAAGCAAACAAAGTGTTCGCATGTAGAGCACAACCAAGCCGCATACTGTGGCGGAAGAGATACATGTCAGCGAGAAAGAGAATTTTCGGTGTTATTTGATGGTTGATGAGATTATGGAAGCATCTTTTCCTCAGAAACAAACAGTAAATTCTAACAACTAGTTTTATGTGCTGCAACTGTTTGTGTTACCAGAAATGGCTGACCACCAAGGTACGGTTATTTTCCAACAAGATGGTGCACCGCTAAATTGCGCTCAGACTGTGTGAGATGTTTGAGACCTGGTGCTGCCAGATCGCTGGATTTTCAGGGATGGAGCAGTTACCTAGTCTGTTAGATCGCATGACGTTAATCCTATGAGCTTCTTTCTATGGGAGTAAGTCAAGTACGGAGCATACCAAATTCCTGTCAACCACATCAGTGATTTACAGAAAAGAATCGTTGCTGTCATTGCCACCGTCGATGCTGATACCTTTTGACGAGTTTGGTAGAGTTTAAATACCGACTAGATGTTGTGCCTGCTTTCAAAGACACGCGTGTTGACACAAACTGAAAGCCATAACTCTTTGTAAGGCAGTGTATCGCATAAGCCACTAACGGAGTGAATATCTTTATTAGTTTGGATGATATAACACATTACAGTTGCATCGCACCTTCTGCGACACTATGTATTTCGTTTCATACCATGATATGATCGTAGCTTCGTTAATAAACGTTGCTGAGGTACTATGTCAAATTCCTTGTCGGAAGTCATTAAATACTCCGCCGCTCTGGTTATTTCATCCTATAAGAAAAGCGCGAGTTTGTTTTAACATTACCAGTTTTCAGAATTTACGCTTGGTGGTACGAGGGAGGTCATTCCGTTGGAGATATGTCATTGACTTTGAGCTCAAATTATGTTCTAAGATCATGAACAGGTTTGTACATGTTTTCGGACGATAGTTGGGCTGGAGTGGGACCCCTGCTTTCATCCAGCCACAAGGCACAGTTTCTTGATTGAGGAAAACGGTTTATTATTATTAAAAGGGGGACTACGTTAGCCGCAATATCTTCATAAATCTAATAGCGATTCCATCGGGCCTTGGGGACTTTTTTAATGTCAGCTGTTTCAGATGTTTCTCAAAACCTGTAGCAATAATATCACCACCATTAGCGGAAATGAACTGGCAAAACCCTTTTGTCCCTTCATTCTAGAACTATTATTTCAAAATGGAGTTCATTAACGCTGCTTTGGTTTTCATACGGTGAATTTAAGTTCCTGTGCCATCCATTCATATGTGGACAATACCTTTGGTGCAAATTAAAGCCTGTACCTTTCTTTGGGTTCTGTGAGACGTGTTTTTATAAACTCTTGCAGCGACGGTTGCTGACACTTTCTAGTATTTCCTTCCGACAAGCGAAAAGCGTTCACCTCGCAACGCTCTAGCTACAAAGTTATAGATTCTTGTGTGCTACCTCCATAAGCTACCCTAATTTTCTCGTGGTGACTATCTGAGGTACGGAGTGGTGTACATTAAATAATGCACGTTCTGCTTTTGCGTTTTTTGAACTAATATTTTCTTTTCCTGGAACCTTCAGTACATGTGACTGGCGCATTTCCGCTTGCCATAGCTTGTGCAGGAGTGCGTGAGTGGCCGTACAACTTCTTGCCGGTCTCCTCGTGTATTGTGCATGAACGAAGATTTACGTTCCGATCGGTCTATGCAGTGCACTCCCTCTACGAAGTAGCTCTTCGCCTGTCACTTCCACGGCCACCCATAGATCCACTGGACACTCACGTGCAGCAGTCCATCCAAGCGGCTTTTAAAATTTCAGAGCACGCGCGTACTACACAGTCCATCCACAGAGCTTGTCGCCCACACACGGCTGCTGCTCTCTGCTGGAAGACGCTCTTATACTTTTACTTAAGTAATTACATCTTATAAATATCAAGACGTCTGAAAAGCGTCGCAGTTTAGTTGCAGATCACAGTCATGCCAGATGTGTGCCCAACAAATGACTGTCAGATACAAAGGGTCCCACTGTTAGCTTCGCATAGGGAATCTTCGCGAGATGAGAGAAATTACGTGCCAAGAAATAACAGCTAAGCTAGATCTAAGAGTAAGGAAAGTGCGTGAGGGGCAAAGAGACTGGGAAACAGCAGGTCGCAGATTACATGGCGTATTGCCAGGTTCAGGAAGAGGATGCCTATGAGCCATGTAAATCCCTCTGGAGGTATGATTCACCGCCTTAAATACGATAGACCACATCCTTAAGGTTTATACAGGATAAAAAAAAAACGTACAATAGATGTCAGCGTTCAATAACCACTCACAGACGGCAGACGGCAACGGTAACAGTGGAGAGTATATAAAGAGTGTCGGGAAGGAGGAATGGCGGGGAAAGGGCGCTTTTGGCGGGGAGGGGGGAGGGGGGGAGGAGTGCCAACATTGCAGTCGATGTCGTAATGCGGAAACGGAGTGATTCATATGACGTTTTAAATTTCTTATTTTTTTTTTATTCTGTATATTATTTAATGAACGTTTTATTAATGTGATTGCATATTATTATTAATTGATTTTTATTTATGGTTTGGTTTGTCGATCCCCTTTTACTGTTCGCTCCTTTTATTTAAATTGAGTCCTTTTAATTGCGTTTGTGGTGGCTGTGAAGTCTATATTGCTTAGTGTTCTCCGTAAGTTAAAGTATACGGTAATACCATATGCGTTTTGCAGCAGCAGATCTCGTTGAGTCTCCATTATGGAACTTCTCCACCTGATATCGCTAAAGATAATTTACAGCTCTACGGAAATCGATCGGTACAGCTAAGTGCTACGCTGTGTCTTGTGTACGGAATGTGGCGTCCAATTTTTAGTTCGTGAAATTATTTAGGTCTTCGGAGAAATATTCTCGACGAATCCAAAAACCATGTAAAGCTGCAGGTTCGCACCATCAAATCACACAACACTTCCGAATGACTTGCGTCTTATTAATCACCGAATATTTATTTTGAAGTGATTGAGGGTTATGAACTCTATACACCTGATACTCATTTTGATTTTATATGTATTTATTTTTTTCAATACCAGAAAACATAGATTACTGCCTTAATGGCGGCTTCCAACAATCTCCTCTCCATCCGACATAGAACATCTTTCTTCCAATATCCAACACGGAATAATTATCTCTTTGCCGTACCTTAATACAGGCTGTATATCTTTGTTATAGAGTTCGCATGGAGATGCTTAAATTTCACAGAGTATTTATCTCTCGCGCAGGTGTTTTACATTTATTGTCATATTAATAGTCCGAGGCACCGGTGATGCTGTATTGTAACCTATCACCCCGGACTACAAGTCCATTTTTTTTTAAATATTTAAATTGTTCATCCTAGGTACGGGCCACACCTTCAGCTGCTTGGCTCACCAACGCAGTTAGACCGCAATAGACCGGTGATGCTGAATTGCAACATATCACCCCGGACTACAAGTCCATTAAAAAATAAAATTTAAGTTGTTGCTTTTGTTAATTACTTTTTAAGTTGTTACAAAGCAAAATTAAAAAGAAATGAAACGTTCTACAGAGCATGGCTATTGGATGTCGAGCAAATGGCGAAACCTTCTCGGAAACATCAAGATTCAGCGAACTGCTCGCGTGCAACGGTGGTTGAAGTATACCGTGGATGGCACTGACGCAATTCAAACCGGCGAAGAGGCAACTGTTGTCCATAACGGGCCAGAGATAACAGCGGTTAACATGTGTGAATGACGGGTTCGGACGTTTGTAAGGGCGAGCACACATGCAACTGTCGTGCAAGTGACCCCTCAGGTGAACCAACACTGTCCCCTCAACGACAGTTCAGCGAACTTCGCGCCATTGCAGTCTGCTGTTAATCGGCGACAAACGCTGAAATTTGCACACCAGTACTGCAAATGAACTTTCCACTTTTGCGACAATCGACGGGAGGGTCCATGCCTGAGGAGGGAGCCTGACGTTCTGTGGAATGTTTCCGTGGCATTCACTGGCAGATCTCACCATTCGGCGAAGCACAGTGGTTCAACACAATGATGTATCTGTCCTTGAGGGCCATGTCCACTCCTGCATGCTAATTTGCTTCTCTTTGGCACGGTGACATGTACCACCAGGACAGTGCAAAGCGTCACAGCTCGCGTTGTACGTACGTGGCTCGAGGAGCATCAGGATGAGTTTGCCGTTGTCGCTGGCCTCCAAACTCCCCGGATGTAAAGCTAATCGAAAATCTATGGGACCACCTCGATGGGGCTCTTAACACCATGGATTCTCAAATGGAAAACCTTGGCAGCTGCCCGCGGCACTGGAGTCGACATGTCTCCACATAAATATCAGTATCTTCCTGAACCTAACTGGCTCTCTTCTTGCAGTTCACGCGAAGGTCCGAACTGCAGACGTTTCTGACGGGTGGTCATATGAATAGGGCTGGACAGTAAACGTGTGCATGTGGTGACATTGATACACACAAAGACGAATGGTATCTGGCGATCAAAGTAGCAAGTATGATATACCATACTTAGGGAACTTAGACAACATTTAGAAAATGAGTGCACTGAAAGGATACCAAGTTGTAAATGGTAAGTAACCAGTTCAGAGAAATAGACGCCTGAATCGATTCTTACACAGAGAACGACCAGAGCAGTGGATGTGTGATCAACAACGTGGTGTATGTGGCTGAACGAGCGGAAAAAATGAGAACACAAAGGTGATTTACGTGTGTCTCCCAGCAAGAGAATGCTGGAGAGGGGTTGTTGTGGTGGATCACTTAGGTCCCACTAGGGGTTGACACCAGTGGGACCGTAAACTAAAGCACTGCTCACCTGTGACCCTATCTCAGGGCTGACTCGCTGTGGCTTCGGGATTGTTTGGGGATGGTACAGATTTCCTAGAACTACGTTTCTAGATATTTAGCATGTTGTCCCAAGCAGTCGAGGATTCATTCGCACAAAAGGAATGGTTGCATGGGTTGTGGATGTAGAATTCCGCAGCAGCAGGTTCCTGGAAAATATATGTTCTTTTACCGCAATTATTCCCAGGCTTTAAGATTTACAACTGCCAGTAAGCTATTTGCCCAGTGTTTAAGATCTGAAACTGGCAGTAAGATAATTGATATGATGATAATGTAAATAGTTAATAAATAGTTGAAGCATTCCGCAGAAAAACTAGATATTTTCGTATCAATAATAGTAGCGGTTTCTTCTGTGGAGACTTGGACAAATCTTACCAGTGATAGCAATAGGCAGCAGACGATGTCAACGCACGTGTGATTGTCAATTACCAAAACATGTTAATATAACTTCAGAATTGGCAAAAGTAAATGAAAAATTACAATACCAAACGCAAAATTACACAAAAAATATAGACTTAAAATTAAAAGATTCTAGAAACTCTTGGAATTCCGGGAACCGATATCTTGAATGTATCGTTATCTACAACACGCAAAAGTTGTCGCGATTCTCGATTCATGGGATGCATAAACTACATACATAATTAAGTTTCCTCAGAAACTTCGGAACGCGGGTACTACTCGCGCACTAGTCCGTCTTTTTTCTTCTTTTCTGTCCCTATTTTCGCTCCCTCCCTCTCACTTTTTATTATTATTTGTTCTCCTTTTTATCACTCGAAAGGAGCAAGTAGCTATCTTTAAAGGAAGCGATGGTGTTAGTAGTGATAGAGAAGAATATCAGTGGATGCTACGTTAGGAGAATGCGGGTGTAATAATCAAATATCATAGGCAAAGAACCAGCATATGTACCTGTGTCCACTGTAGAATGAGCTGGGGTACTACCTGGGGCAACTTCCCGCGGTGCTCGATCTTCCCAGCTCCCAATAACCTCGTCATTATACTGGTGGTACTGTGCTCCTGTAATAATGTGCATCTGACAAGTGTAATCTGTAAGCGCCACACCATTGCAGTCCTTGAAAAACACTTTGCTTAATTTTCTCTGATGATGGTTAACTCTTCGCCATTTTCGTCGATGGTGAATCCACCACGCTTCCACTGCTTACTTTGCTCCTGTATCTTCTTGTTATAGTGACACATCCAGCACTAGTCTACGGTGATTAAGAGACTAAAGAAGTGTTCTTGACTGGCATGAAACAGCTGCAGCATTTCTGCTGCTGATGCTCCGGTCCAGCTTATTTGTTGAATGGGCCTGAGCAGTCTGTGAACTTACTCGGCGGCGTGCTTTGTCATGTTCAAAATATCATATAGAATATTTATAACTGATGCAAGGCTGATTTCTAGTCTTTCCACTATCACCTCGATTGTAGTCTTCGAGTACTTGGTCACTTTCTTCGTTGTTCGTTATTCAGAATTGTTTTAACATACAGGAATTATCTGCGTCAGCTGACCACTGTAACATACAATGGCGCAATGTTGTAATACACAACCACCAACAGAGAGTGCATTATATATACACGGCTACCAGCATAACATGCATTGTTACTTAATTGGTTCACTTCAAATGCTGAAAAAGGATTAGCACACGATTCTTCACATTATCAAAGAAAGGTCTGCGCCATTTCGTTTCGGGCGATCTACGGAAATCTGGTGCGAGAATTTCACCTACAAATAAACAAAAACTCCTTACGTAATTTCGTTTTTAAGAGGTGATATAAAACCTTATGACTACCTCCACTTAATTTTGACAAAAGAGCGTGACGAAAACAGACCGGCAATAGTAACTAGTTAGAGAACGAAGACTGGTACGCATGACTTGGAAACGACACCAACTTGATTTAATACACTCCTGGAAATGGAAAACAGAACACATTGACACCGGTGTGTCAGACCCACCATACTTGCTCCGGACACTGCGAGAGGGCTGTACAAGCAATGATCACACGCACGGCACAGCGTGCCGTGGCATACGGAGCTCCATCGCAGTCTTTAACACTGGTAGCATGCCGCGACAGCGTGGACGTGAACCGTATGTGCAGTTGACGGACTTTGAGCGAGGGCGTATAGTGGGCATGCGGGAGGCCGGGTGGACGTACCGCCGAATTGCTCAACACGTGGGGCGTGAGGTCTCCACAGAACATCGATGTTGTCGCCAGTGGTCGGCGGAAGGTGCAAGTGCCCGTCCACCTGGGACCGGACCGCAGCCATGCACGGATGCACGCCAAGACCGTAGGATCCTACGCAGTGCCGTAGGGGACCGCACCGCCACTTCCCAGCAAATTAGGGACACTGTTGCTCCTGGGGTATCGGCGAGGACCATTCGCAACCGTCTCCATGAAGCTGGGCTACGGTCCCGCACACCGTTAGACCGTCTTCCGCTCACGCCCCAACATCGTGCAGCCCGCCTCCAGTGGTGTTGCGACAGGCGTGAATGGAGGGACGAATGGAGACGTGTCGTCTTCAGCGATGAGAGTCGCTTCTGCCTTGGTGCCAATGATGGTCGTATGCGTGTTTGGCGCCGTGCAGGTGAGCGCCACAATCAGGACTGCATACGACCGAGGCACACAGGGCCAACACCCGGCATCATGGTGTGGGGAGCGATCTCCTACACTGGCCGTAAACCACTGGTGATCGTCGAGGGGACACTGAATAGTGCACGGTACATCCAAACCGTCATCGAACCCATCGTTCTACCATTCCTAGACCGTCAAGGGAACTTGCTGTTCCAACAGGACAATGCACGTCCGCATGTATGCCGTGCCACCCAACGTGCTCTAGAAGGTGTAAGTCAAGTACCCTGGCCAGCAAGATCTCCGGATCTGTCCCCCATTGAGCATGTTTGGGACTGGATGAAGCGTCGTCTCACGCGGTCTGCACATCCAGCACGAACGCTGGTCCAACTGAGGCGCCAGGTGGAAATGGCATGGCAAGCCGTTCCACAGGACTACATCCAGCATCTCTACGATCGTCTCCATGGGAGAATAGCAGCCTGCATTGCTGCGAAAGGTGGATATACACTGTACTAGTGCCGACATTGTGCATGCTCTGTTGCCTGTGTCTATGTGCCTGTGGTTCTGTCAGTGTGATCATGTGATGTATCTGACCTCAGGAATGTGTCAATAAAGTTTCCCCTTCCTGGGACAATGAATTCACGGTGTTCTTATTTCAATTTCCAGGAGTGTATTTTAAGGAGAAAGTAACACACTAGCAAGATATCAACCCAAGAAATCGCACTCAGGCTTTAACTGGCTGCAATTGGGTGGATCGCTTAGCACCAGGACTTATTGAATGTCTGAAAGCTGTACTTTTCAGAAGGTCATAACTGCTTACAGTTAGAATTATGTCCCAGAGGCTCACTTGGGATTGACTGCTGCGGCTGATACCATACAAGCGTGCTTTTTCGTCCTTAAAGTATCAGGTCGAATTAGTTATGTCTGCTTGTGAGAGAGACGTCAGTATCACTTACGAAGCAGAACTTGATTTAAAGCCTAAACTCTGATGCAGATTATGTCGAAAAAATACAAAATCGATACACAGAGATAAGAATTCTAGAAGGAAATAACAAAATTCGAATGGATACCGATCTGTGCAGTCCCCAATATCGCAAACGGGCCGGTACAGAACAGGCTCGGATTGACCTATAAAATTGGGGCAAACAAGGCAGAAAAAACAGAGTTTATGCGGTTACTTAAAGGCTCACGACGTGTCGGGCATTTTGCTCAAGTGGCGCGGCTGTGACGGTTCGGGCACAGGGCCGTGAGTGACTCGGGCTCAGGCAACTGCGGCCGCCAGCCAGCTCTCGGTGTGCACTTTGTGCTAATGGGTGTCGGGCCGCTGTTAAAGCGAAGAGGGCGCGCGGGCGCCGGACAACTTTCCCAGCGGCAGTTGGGCGCAACTTGGGCTCCTCCTCCCCGCCTCCCACACCCCTGCCGTCGCTGGACGGCGCCGCCTCAGATAATCTGAAGAAACACCAGCCTCAGGCCCTCTGCATGCCTCTCACTGGTCTGGGACCAGATGGGAAGGAATTGGTTACCACCAACATGCCGCACAGACGAGATGAAAGAAGCTCTAACGTTCATCTCTTCCCCCTACTGTTGGCGAAGCCATACGTTAGAGAAAACTAGAGAAAATCGCGTCTGTCTCTGTAGCTGACTGCCACGCCCTGGATCCACGTTCGATTGCTGGTATCGCCAGGGATTTTTCCTTTGTGGCAGAGTGGTTTAAATGGCTCTGAGCACTATGGAGCTTAACATCTGAGGTCATTAGTCCCCTAGAACTTAGAACTACTTAAACCTAACTAACCTAAGGACATCACACACATCCATGCCCGACGCAGGATTCGAACCTGCGACCGTAGCCGTAGCGCGGCTCCAGACTGAAGCGCCTAGAACCGCTCGGCCACACCGGCCGGGTTCGTGGTAGAACTGGAACTGAGTGCACTCGGTTTCGTGACGCCAATTTAGGATCTACTTGGCGGTGCAGCAGCAGCAGCATCCAACCATTAGTGGATGATGGCACGGCGGTCGGTAGGTACCCATGAGCCAGCAAGGGGCTGTGACGGAGTTTACGTTTACGTAGAGGAAATCTCAGCCCGATAATACAAATATTTCCCTATCATATGCCATCGTTAGTGTCATTTTAGTCACCAAACGGTCGATTGGAATGGTTGAGATTTTGGAAGTGGAGGGCATGAAACGACAGCCTGTGGAACAATATTAAAATGCTGTCTCTGAAGCACACTCATGAGAGAAATATATTACATGTAATAACAACAAGTATAACTTAGCTCTTGGAGGATGCCAATGTTGGACATCAGTTGATGTCAGTTACCGTGAGACAGTAATAACGATTAACAAAGTGAAAGACACGGGTGTCATATCCTAAGGAGGAAGCTCTGAAGAGGAGCTGTGGATGAAATTGAGAGAATGCATTGTTAGTTTATTAAGATTTTAGATGGTTTTGGTGTAGTATGACGCGTAATTTAGTACAGAGAGTGCCCACATGTGGCAGCAGCAATGGCGGCAAGCTAGTAGTGTATAATTAAACAAAAACTGGTTAGATATGTGCCTACAACCTGTAACACATCAGCCGGCCGGTGTGGCCGTGCGATTCTAGGCGCTTCAGTCTGGAACCGCGTGACCGCTACGCTCGCAGGTTCGAATCCTGCCTCGGGCATGGATGTGTGTGATGTCCTTAGGTTAGTTAGGTTTAAGTAGTTCTAAGCTCTAGGGGACTGATGACCTCAGATGTTAAGTTCCGTAGTGCTCAGAGCCATTTTTTTGAATAACGTTAAGTGGTATTGTGCTTGTGGACTCCGACGTAATAATCCCTGATGTTATTTCAGTCAAAGTGTTTGTTGAATTATAGCAACTACATTCAATGTACAGTAATAACTATTTTTATTAATAGTACATATAAAAAGGCAAAGTCTTTGGAAAATTAACATTTGCATAATATTTATATGATGCTAATATTTGTTCAGTGAAGTTTTAATTGTTTTTTCCATTAAAAAAGCTGCGTTAGATTGTTTCCTTTTTTCCTTTCTTGCATCAGCAAGATTCGGATGTGCCTCATTGTATCCTTTTTGTTGGCAGTAATCGGACATTATGTTTCAAACTGGTACTATTTCGTAAAATGACCAACCTCTCAGTTCTCCTGTTTTAATTATATATTACAAGTAATTTCTGTCCGTTTAAATTAAACTGAAAACGACCTACTTTGTGACGCAAAGCTCGAGCGCCATAAGCACTGTGTCTTCAATTATTTTAGTACTAGGAAGTCGTACCACCATCTTAATTCTAAATGCAATACATTTGCTTACAAAATAATCTCCGTTGTAAGAACATTAACTTTGTACACGGTCATTCGTCACCAAGTGCTTCGGTAACCAAACTTGACCAGTCTGGTCTGAATTTCATTTTCATCCAGGCTAGTAAACCCGTGAATTTGATTTTATTTAAAGTAAAAAAATCACTGTTTACAATATCTGAAGTTGCAAGTAACAACTGTACTTTTCTACCTGATTTCAAGTGGATTCTTTTATTAGGGGCTTTATGGAACAGATGAACAGGAAACTTCATCCAGTAACACGAAACGAACCACGTCAGAGCACAGTTCATGGTCGGAGGGACGAACAAATCGATGAAATGGAATGTATATGTGACATGTTTGGCCTGGTGTCCGCTTATGGGGAGTTCGGTCAAATGGTGCAAGTTCAAAATGGCTCTGAGCATTATGGGATTTAACTTCTGAGTCATCAGTCCCCTAGAATGTAGAACTACTTAAACCTATCTAACCTAAGGACATCACACTCATCCATGCCCGAGGCAGGATTCGAACCTGCGGTCGTAGCGGTCGCGCGGTTCCAGATTGTAGCGCCTAGAACCGCTCGGCCACCCCGGCCGGCAAATGGTGCAAGTCTTTTTCGCCAACAGCACAGGCACTGAATTATGTCACGTTTTCTTCTCGGATAAGAGCAAATTCAGTCCAAGAAGTGATTCTGGATGTATCCTCTTACGACGAGAGGCGAGAGAACGTAATGTACCCAGGAACAATTACGAACATGATCATTTCGGCGGTCTGGTGCTATGGTGTGTAGGAGCATAATGTTGCATCGATACACTCATCTCAAGTTCTTTGATTAGATTAGAATACATTACATTAGATTAGTTTTTCGTTCCATAGATCCGTGCTGAGGAGATCCTCGTGGATGTGGGACATGTCAACTTTTTTTTTAAGCTGAAATAACAATACTAATAGTATGAATATATACAATACATCATTTGTTTCTATTAAAAAAGTTCGTCAATGGAGTAGAAGGAGTTGGCCACTAGTAAGTCTTTCAGGCTCCTTTTAAACTGATCTTTACTTGTAACTAAATTTTTTATGTTTGCTGGCAAATTATTGAAGATGAGTGTTCCTGAGTAGTGGACCCCTTTTTGAACTAATGTGAGTGCTTTTAAATCCTTGTGCAGATCATTTTTGTTCCTTGTATTGTATGTATGAACTGAGCTTTTTGTTGGAAAAAGAGAATAATCACCCGTCTTGTTATTATGACACTGTACGCACTCCCCAACGCGTCATTTCAGGGGTGCATTCGGCAATGAATTCATTTTTATAATTGACGATGCGTGACCGCATCGAACAGTAAAGGTGGGGTAGCTCCTGGAACGAGAGGACATTCGGCTAATGGATTGGTCTGTCCGTTCCCCCGCTTAAATCCATCTACCGCGTATGGGATGCGTTGTGAAAGTGTATGGCACCACGTCCACATGCACGAACCATCATCCAGCAATTTTCAAACGCGCTGGTGGAAGAATGGAACGCCCTACCACAAGGAATCTTCACAAACGTTACACAGCAGGAAACAGCTCTTTCTGCGTATGGTCCAAGTTTCATAGAGCTACGTTACTTTTCTGTGACACATCATTCGAAAGATACTTTCGTCCTATGCTTTTGCCTATCAGTGCATCACCTGTAGAACTATCCCATTTGTTTCTCGGTCAGTCCATCTAGTACCAGTAATTCTCTTCTAGAAACACATTTTCTAAGTTTTTCCTGCTTTCCTAACGGACCGGATCACTGTCAATAGTAATTTCCACGTACCCGAGATTGCAATCAAATGAATTTAACTACTTTCCTCGTAGTATTTCCTCAGCTTTCCTATCCGTATTCACGTCTACTCACCGGATGAGCTCCAAATGGCTCTAATCACAATGGGACTTAACATCTGAGGTCATAAGTCCCTTAGACTTAGAACTACTTAAACGTAACTAACCAAAGAAAATCACAAACATCCATGCCCGCAGCAGGATTCGAACCTGCGACCGTAGCAGCAGCGCGGTTCCAGATTGAAGCGGC
This sequence comes from Schistocerca cancellata, assembly GCF_023864275.1. Classification (NCBI taxonomy): domain Eukaryota; kingdom Metazoa; phylum Arthropoda; class Insecta; order Orthoptera; family Acrididae; genus Schistocerca; species Schistocerca cancellata. Next base: position 457,142,138 of record NC_064633.1, read on the forward strand.
TAGAACCGCTCGGCCACATCGGCCTGCAGTGAGCTGCATCCAAAGAGTGAACTAGAGAGGTAGCGAATGTTTCCTAGGTCCGGTATTTGTATGCTGCTATTTACGACAGCAATGCCAACTGAGTGCCTTATATTACGATTTATTTAAACGACCAGGTCAGTTAAATCAGAGACTCGAATTTCGATCGCCGTACTTATTGCATTGCATCAGGAAACCAGTGCCTGACGCGTAATTCATCCCTCACCATCTCACGTTCTCGAGCGAGGCAGTGCTCGATCATCAACTGCAACTTTTCTGTGCGTTTCTTGCGATTCTTTCATTCATTTTACTACTAAACATAATGCGACTATACATAACACACATTAGACTGTTTTTATATTTACAGTACGTTGTCAGAACTATATATTGAACACAATCCGCGCACCAGCGCCTAAAGGTCTGCAGACCCGGCATACTAGTAGTATTCATCACGCTATTGACTCCCTGACTCCTCTTGCTAATTCAGGACATTAACGTGTATGAATAATCCCTTGCATAACGTCAGACGATATGCACAGGCTAAGTCGCTTTCAGCAGCAGCACGGCTTCCCTACACTAACAATGGGTACTTCCTGCTGTCAGTTCACAATCTAGAAAGATGGCGGTAGTCGAGGGATTAATTACGCGAAAACTTTTTCTTCCGATCCCATTATGCAGATCCTTGGATTTCCAATGCTGATGACCTGGCGCCTTCCTTTGGCTGCCGATCCAGATGGCGGCGTTTCGCACGCTGCTCACGGTGATTCTCCATCGCGCTCGGCGTCGTGTTAGGAAGGTCAAAAAATAAAGGAAAAGCGTACTCTAGACATTGGTCTCGAAGGCGGATATATTGAAACCATTCATCGCGTGAATCAAACACACGAACAAGTACTCTGGTGCCCAGACGTTCTGGAGAATATTCTAGAATGGCAGGTCTATTCCTCTATGCTGGTAGACCTCACATAGGAATGTGAACAATGTAACATTAAATTGGTGAATATAATTACAGCACTTCACCACAGTTGTCTAGTGTCTCTAAATTTTGTGGAGGTATTATGCCTTAGATTTGTAACCACTTTGCACGAGTATTGCAAACGATAAAAGGAACTTACATACCTGTTGTTATAGGTTATCTGTCTTGAGCTGACGGCAATGTAATTTTAAAAAATTACACCAGACGCGTTTCGCTTTTATTTACAAAGCATCTTCTGTGGCATTCTGTAAATTGGCTACATACGTTTGTACATTAATTTTTTGATTATTTTAGGTTAAACAGCGTTTTCTTTTTGAAGTTACACTGTAGTAGTGATGAATGAAAAACACTACAGAAAGTCCGATATAGGTAGTGCAGCGCAGCAAATAACGCAAAATGCCAAAAACTGCAGATGTGGATTGACGCCTGTCGACACTGCTAGCAAGAGGTGAAGGTGCAGACTATGTAAAGAAATGCCTTAAGTAGCTTACAGACTAACTTCATAAAGAAAACGCTGTTTTTAACATAAAAGAATCAAAATATTAATGTGCAAATATATGTATACAATTTACAGAATGCCACAGAAGATGCTTTGTAAATGAAAGCAAAACGCGTCTTGTATAATTCTTTTTAATTACATTGCAGGTAGCTCACTACAGATAATCCATAATAACAGATGTTAACAGCTGCTGCGGAAGATAGCCACAAAAAGAAACGAAACTGAAGTATTTTCACAATCTTATATTTATACCGGTAACTCAGATTTCTAATTACTTCGTCACAAAATATCTCTATGTATGGGTACATTTTCTGATTAATCAGACTCTAGTACGAGGAAAAAACCTAATCAGTCGCAATATTTGCAAAGATATTCATCGCATAAATCGCAGACTCGAACAAATAGTTAAATATCAACGCAAGGAGTTTTGAAGAAAATTCTACCGTTGTAGGTCTATTTTTCTAGGTGAGAAGTGTTCATACATAAAAGTGAACGAAATAAAGTCCAAGCACTATGTAAAATAGAGAACTATATCGGAATTGTCTAGTGTCTCTAAATTATCCGTGGAGATTTTATTTGTGCTCGATTCCTGAAATATGTAACCTCTTCGCACAAGTATTACGAAGGATACCAACAATATGGAGATATTTACATTGCCTGATATTTATATCGGTTAATCACATTTCCCCTTATTACTTCTTCAAGGAGTTTCCCTAGGTTTGGGTACATTTTGTAATCAATTAATTTCTACCTGCAGGAAAAAAACTCATAAAGTTTAATAACTATGTTAAAAATGTAGTAGGTGTAGTGTGTAATACACCAACGTTTTTGTGTTGCTAATATTTTATGCGTGATACCGTTTCATTAATGAAACTACCTGTCAAAAGTCCAAATAGCCTCCTCTTGCAGCGCCGACTGCTGCGCGAAGTACAGGAAGAGAGTCAGTGCGGCCGTGAAATATACGGGGAACCATGCCGACTCCATTTAAATCGGGGGATTTTGGTGGCCCGGGGATTCGGTAAACTCATCTTAGTGCTGTTCGAACCTCGCTCGTGCACTGCGAACTGAGTGACATGTTGCATTGTCCTGTTGGTAGGTACCATGGCACCGAGGAAAATCAAACTGCATGTAGAGGTGGACATGGCTCCAAAGGATAGATGCTCACAGGTATTGATCCATTATGCCTTTCAGAATGACGATGTCACCCACGGAATGCCACGAAAACATTCCGTAGACCATAACGCTCCTTCCAGCTTGCAGGGTGATCGTTTTCAGACGTTTCAAGCTGTAAACACCAGTGGCCATCTGTTAGATGGAGCGGAAAACGGATTCATCTGAAAAAGCCACTCAGTGGACGTGCAGTTGTGGTACTGGCGTAATAATTCCAGTTTTCTTCGCCGAGGAACAGCAAACAGCACGGGTGCATGAAGCAGGCGCCAGCTGCGGAGGCGCTCACGCAGCAACGTTAGCCGAACGGTCGTTGAGCACTGTTGGTAGCCCCTTGGTTCATAGGAGCGGGCACTTGATCAGCGGTTGCACTTCTGTTTGCCCCTACACATCTGCACAGCCAACGTTCACTCCTGTCCTCTATGGCCCGTAGTACACCAAGTTGTCTCGGCGCCGGTTTTGGACAGCGCCATTTTGCCATGCACGGTATACTTCAAGCACGGCGGCACGCGAACGGTTTACAAACTTAGCCTTTTCGGAAGTGCTTCCACTCTTGGCCAAAAAACCAATAGTCATACCCTTACGGACGTGACAAATCGCTCCGTTTCCGCAATACGGCAACCACTTTACTTTTCTCCCTCGTCCTCCGAGACGCTTTACGTCCTCTCCGCTGGTAGTGATGCTACCTGCCGTCTGTGAGTGGCTGTTACATGTTGAATTCGAACATAGGCTGACATGTTTTCGGAACTCGACTGAGATTTTGATAATGAAGAAAATAAAATAACGAGTACCAGTCGCTAGTGCAATACAAACAGACTTTACAAACATATTAGAAATAAAGAAGAAATTGTGCAGCCTGGTTATTTTCGCAGGTCTTAAGCATAATGACTTCTCATGTCATGATGTACGTACAACTTTTATAAATCAGGCAAATACACGACTCTCTCGTGATGTCGTTAGCATGAAGTTAAGAAAGAGTAACAAGGATCACTGCTGTGAAAAGTGTTTCATAACACCAGAGACACTACAGACAATGTAATTTAAAATGAGTAGGTTGTCCAGTTAGGCGTATGAGGGCATGATGACCGTAACCAGTTCACAATAGAAAAACAATAAAATTAAAAATCAACAATTTTTAAATATATAGTGTTTCTAAAAGGTTGTCTCATTTCACAAGGCATGTACATGAGTGACATTAGAAACGTACGGTGAATTTCCGTCTGATGCGGCCATAGTTTCCAGGAACTAAAAAAACTTAGTGTTCTGCCTTACGGCACTTCTTGTCATTTGGGAAGCTCCGTCAGAGAGGTCCACCGCATGAGGGCCGAGGGAAGTGATTCCAGTGGTGGTTACCCCTGATGATGATGATGATGAAATGATAATGAGGACAACACAACACCGAGTCCGTGAGCGGTGAAAATCTCCGATCCAGCCGGGAATCGAACCCGGGCCCCTTGGCGCGGCAGACCGCCGCGCTGACCACTCAGCTATCGGGGCGGACTTTCCAGAAACATAGATCAATAATTAATATCATAATGAGGAACGATATAACACGTAATGCCTGTTGGCTTCTGTCTCTAGTGGCTCCACCAGCAATGGAGGATGACCCTTTCACAATGTCTACCACTCGTACTGACGAAACGTCAGGAAAATCGTTAAACAAACATCTGCCGAAGGTCCCGGGGCAGAAACCAACACACAATACGTCGACAACTGGCTCCGAAGGACTCAACAATTTTTTAAACATGTAATAGGCAGTGTTTCAGAAACGTTTGACAGATTTCATAACACTATACTGTATATTCTATATGAATTAAGCTATAGTCATGGGATGACCTTTAACTTACGCCTCGAGGTTAAGAGTTTACCCCGGCACCATTAAGTTACTGGTTAATCTGGTTGCCGGCAGCGTTCACCCTGGCACAGCTACCTCGCTATTTCACTCGTCGCTGTCCAACGTGTGTCGAATAAGGGTGATAACACTGACATAAAAGACGTTCTCCTTATCAATAGGTACACAGTGATCACAAAGACCACTATCCCATATCGCGTGTCCACATACTCAGAGATGGTCACATTTTATTAATGTGAGATCATGCCATGGGACAACTTTGATTTGGTGTGACTATTCTTTGTTATTTATTCCTGAGTGTATGTGTGTTCACCATAGTCTACACAACGAAATCGTGTACGTAGGAGGTGCAAGGCTCTTCTACATTGCTGAGGTGATGAGAACAAATCCAGGTCGAGCAGCATCCTTAAGTTCGTGAACTGTCTCGTAACATGTGGTGACAACCTTCTATCTAATGAACCCCCATATGCATTGTCGCGAGATAGCGGATCAGAACTGCGGGATGGCCACTCCAAAGGTGCAGTCAGATCGACAGAACCACGTCCAAACCATATTTCAACAAATACTTCATTGGGATACTCTCTAATGGCAATAGCACAATGGGCTCGTGCCCCATCCTGCTGGAACCATAAGCGACCGAGCAGTCCCTGATCTTGCAGATGTGGCATAAATCAGTCACGTGATATGGTGAGATACGCAACATGACTTACAGCCCCGTTAAAGAACCATGGACGCACCAAGTGGGTTGCAGACATTGCAGCTCAAACCATGGTACGCGGTGCGCTGTGCTCAAGTTGTTCATAATAATGTGGTTTTCTTTACTTCAGAAATGAATTTTTATAGCTTTTGCACTGCGGTTTACTGCATACTCATCCGAGAAAAATATTCTCCTTCTTGAAGGAAGAGTGGTAGGGAAATCGCGCATTAGTCCACATGTTTGAAAGCCTTTAATTTCATTCTTCATACTTTTTGTAATGTCGAGTATGGAACTCATAAATCCTGTAACTGCTTACGAATGGACTGTATTGGCGAACGTTCGACAGACGCTGCAGCCTCCACACAAATTTCCAGTCGTATTTGTGGTCATCCGGAGAGGACCTTATGTTTTCCGTAGTCAGTTGCACCGAAAAATTGTTGGGTTTGATGGGTAGGTTTCTGAAGCCTTACCGTGCATAATATCTGTCCTTGGAGTCTTTCGCGAGTGCATACATGAATAAAAAGTTCTCGGCTTTCAAGCCTTGTCAATTCGAATAAAATATTCGAGCCTTCGATGACCATCTCCGCCATCGTCAATTCGAATAAAATCCTCGAGCTTTCGGTGTTCATGAAAAGCTCGAGGATTTTATTCGAATTGACGCGGCTTGAAAACCGAGAACGTTTTACTCAGTGCATAATATCTTTCACTGGTGTTCCTGTAAGGGCTCGTTCGTGAACCCACGTGCTCATTACGATCCGTTCCTTCATCAGCCACGATTTCATGTTTGACAAGGCGCAAGACTAATTTGAAGGGTATCAGTGATGATGAATGTCGTGAACCTAATGCGAGACAGGATTCCTGAACACAAGTTGGTTTGCAGTAACCTGAGAGAACCTCGTGACAGGAAGGACTTGTTTGCAGCGAATAACCGTGCCGTTCTGGTCTTTGAACATTGGAACCACGAAGTATTAAATTCCCAGTACTTAATCGTAGATTTTGGTTTTTATCATATTGCACTTAAGTGTACTTTAGACTCAGGTAAATAAATAAATTCCAATCTCTGACATAGTCTATGGTCTTCACTCTCTACAGTTCCATCTAGTACCATGACAGTTATTCCCTGATCTCATCATCCTGTCCCTTCTTGTAGTCAGTGTTTTCTATCTATTCCTTTTCTCGCCTATTCTGCAGTGAACTTCCTCATTGCATGCCTTATCAGTCCATCTAATTTTCAACATTCTTCTGTAGCACCACATCTAGAATGCTTCGATCTTCTTGTTTCGGTTCTCGCACAGGCCATGTTTCATTAACATACAATGCTGTACCCCAAACGTAGATCCTCAGAAATTTCTTCCTCAAAATAAGACCTATGCTTGGTGCTAGTAGGCTTTTCTTGGTCAAGAATACCCTCTTTACCACTGCATGCCTCCTTCTTATGACCTCATTGCACTGTCGATCATGGGTTATTTTTCTGCCTAGGTAGCAGAATTACTTAACCTTGTCTAGTTCGTGATCCCTAATTCTGATGTTAAATTCTCTGTCCTAATTTCTGGTGCTTTTCATTAGTTTTGCATTTCTTCAAATTACTCTCAATCCACAAACTATACTGACTAGACGGTTCATTTCAATTCAGTAGATCCTGTAATTCTTCTTCATTTACAAAGGGGATAGCAATATCATCAGCACATGTCAACATTGACACCCTCTCAACTTAATCCCATTCACGAATCATTCTTTTATTCCCGTCATTGCTTCTTCGCACAGATTGAACAGCTGGAGCGAAGAGACACTTCGTAATACGAGCACTTCGTTCTTGGTCTTCCGCTATTATTGTTCCCTCCTGGTTCATGTACATTTTCCATATCACCTGTCTTTTCCTACAGCTCAGCCCCATTTTTTTCAGGATTTCGAACATCTTGCACCATTTCACATTTTCGAACGCTTTTTGCTGGTCGATAAATCCTATGGACATCTTTTAGTTTTTCTTTTGTCTTCTTTCCATTATCAACCGCAAAGTCAGAACTGCCTATCTGGCACCTTTACTTTTCCGAATGCCAAATTGATCGTAATCTAACAGATCCTCAGTTTTCTTTTCCATTCTTCTGTATATTATTCATGCCAACAAGTTCGATGCATGAACTATTAAACTGATAATTCTCGCACTTGTCAGCCTTTGCAATTTTTGTAACTGTGTGTACCATGTTCATCCGAAATTTAGATGGTATATCGCCAGATACATACACTCTATACGGTTCCCCCGACGGTTGTAGATATTGTGGAAGAATGTTAGCCATCCCTTCTGCCATATTTGATTTTAAATGTTCCAAAGCCATTCTAAATTCTGACGCCTGTACTGGATTCCCTATCTCTCCTGTTTCGCTCCCTGTTTTTTCTCTTATCACGTCATCAGATAAGTCCTCCCAAACATAGAGGCCCTCAATGTACTCTTTCCACCTATCCGCTCTCTCCTCTGTACGTAATAGTACAGTTTCAATTGAACTCTTAATGATATCACCTTTGCTCTTAATTTCACCGAAGATTGTTTAGTTTCCTGTATGCTGCCTCAGTCCTTCGACAACCATTTCTTTTTTGATTTCTTCACATTTTTCATGTAGCCATTTCGGTTAGCTTCCCTGCACTTCCTATTTCTTCCATTTTCATTTTTTCGTACGTTACTTGTTATTTTTTCCTATGTTGTGTTTTTGTATTCCTGCATTTAGCGGAACATTTTCGTACTTCCTATTGTCGTCAATGAACTGAAGTACTTCTTCCGTTACCTGTGATTTCTTCGCAGCTACCTTCCTCGTATCTACGTTTCTCTCTACAATTTCCGTGCTTTCCCTTTTTAGAGATTCCCATTCCTCTTCAACTGACTTCCTACTAAGCTGATATTAATGCAGTATCTATAGCGTCAGAGAACATCAATCGTGTCTCTTCATTTCTTAATGCTTCCGTATCCAACTTCTTTCCATATTCATTCTTCATGATTTGTCTCTTGAACTTCAGCCTACTCTACATCACTACTAAATTGTGGTCTGAGTCTACATATATACCCTTTCCGAATACGATGCTTCTTTTTAAAATCAAACTGATAGTTCTGTGTCCGTCTTTTTAAACTCAAAATGATTGTTCTGTGTTCGTCAATGCCCTTGGACTGGATACGACGTTGCTGCTGAAATGTTGTTTTTATTACATCTGAGTACTGTGAGGTCATTAGCCAGAGACTCATGAAATAAGACAAAACTACAAACGTAGGGGAAATAGACACAGTCTAATGTGTCATTACAAATGTGTCATTACACAAAATGGGTGAGTGTAATGCTAGTTACTTTCACTGTATAATAAATAATTTATCTTTGAGTTTGCCAACATGGAAATGTTGATGGACAAGTAAAGGATCTTGAAGAGGGGTAAAGTCTGCTTGTAAGAGGCTTTAATTTGCTCTAGTTGTTGTACACAGTTCACAAGAAGTTGACAGAGGTCAGAGTTCTCTAAAAGAGTTTACCTGAAACTCCACTAACACTGTGCGGAGGTATCAAATTACGTGGAAGACTGCTTGGAGAAAATGCATCAAGGTATTCTTTTCTGAGCAGCTTGTAAAATCGAAGTAATTAAAATAAAATTACAAATAACTGTTAAGCAGAAAACTCAAGTAGCGTGCAAGAACAAGTAAGTACTGAGCAGCTCATAAAATGGATCGCCCTACTGTAAATTGCAACACATTTTCCCAATATCAAGAAAAGGCATTATACGGCGGCCAAGAGACGTACAGCCAGGAATCTTGGCTTCCCTCCTCGACTCTCTATTTGCACCAACAAACTCTACATGCAGATAACGACTCAATGACGTTTTCAATGTGACGGACGAGAATGTCGCTTATTTCACGAACGAAAACAGGGGAATGCAGCAGAAACTTCCCACTCTTGGTGTATAACACTCACATTAACAAACATAAGATTGTTCCTGGCCTGGAGTACAGTCTCCTCGATTGGTCGGCTTCTTCCTGCCAAGCACAGTAGTGAGACATATTGTTGGATGTACCAAAACCAATCGACTTTTCTACGCTGCATGGGATTTACTGCGGGAGTTGGTACTTTGATGTTCATGCAGAAAAGGCCAAACTTCTATGAGCAGTTATTATTTGGGGATGACTTGGCGGCACAGCATCCTCTGCCCTAAGAGGGCAAAGGCACAGTCTCTGCTCATAAAAGTACAGAGCAAACCACAGCTCCACTTCTGTGTAAACTGACCATATCCTGGTAGAGACTAGCCCCTCCTAATGAAATTCACTTACAGCCCTCTGCCTACAAATAGGTACCTGAGACCACACTGGAAGCGCACCTTCCCAGTGACAAAACGCTAAGAACTCCTCCAAATCACACATCTCCAATACTCTCAATGAAATAACCACGGAATAGTTGTACGAAAATTGAACAATATTTCTATGTGGTAGGTTACAGTAACCTCACAATAACTTTGTGGTCCTATTCAAAAATTAAAACTGCCCTCTAGTGTTTATTTTGATACGTGTATAAACTGGATGAATCTTTCTGAAAGATCCTGTAGGCTTGTGGCACTCTCAGTTGAGTCCACGCAGCAACGGGACGCTCTCGTTTTGAGGAGCAACACCTACAGCAAATACTAGTGATTCCGTACGATCAGCGACTGGTGGATGCTGATGTGTCATACTTGTGTTTATCTGTTTGGCAGGTGTCGTGGGTGCGGCACAGGGACGTGCACCTGCTGACGGTGGGCAGGTACACGTACACAAACGACCAGCGGTTCCGCGCCATCAACCAGCCGCTGAGCAACGACTGGACGCTGCAGCTCAAGTACCCGCAGCACCGCGACGCCGGCGTCTACGAGTGCCAGGTGTCCACCACGCCGCACATGAGCCATTTCGTGCACCTCAACGTCGTCGGTGAGTCTCACTACGGTTTCCTACTTCGATTCTTCCCCGAGAATTCAGTTAGTTATTAAGACGTTTATAGTGACGTCAAAGCAAAGAGCTTAAATGTAACTTTTTAAGTATGTATTTATGTCCATACACTAGCTTTACAATCTTTTCAGGTTCATTGTTTTATTTTTTTTCTTTATTGTGATTTTAAACACCTTATACAAAGGCGGGCTGTCAGCAGCACAATACACCGCTCTTCAGCCTTGAGTTTGACAACATGTAGTACATAAAGGTGGCACAGAGAAGACAGTCAAAACGGTGGGCAAAAAAATGTAGACACTAAAAATCGAAAAAACATGGAGCCGTTCACGCTGGACGAGAAACAGCACTAACACTAGGCGACACGGTGTACATAACATGGATGATGGCGATGGCATGTGAACGGTGGTGGCGTGACGGCGAAGAACACTACACACAAACGAAGACACACACACGAAACACTGACGGCGACGATCTCCGGCGCGCGAATGTTCACTGAGCGTGTACGAGTCCGGGGACCTGCCAAGAGTGGAGGCGGAGGAGGAGGAGGAGGAGGAGGGGAATGGGAGAGGGGAGAGCAGAGGTGCCATGGGCAGAGGAGAGAGGGGGAGGGAGGAAGGGGGAGGGGAAGCCCGGGGGAAGAGGGGAGGAGGAAGGGGGGAAAGGAAAGAGAAGGGAAGGGAGGGGAGGGAGGGATTCACGTTCATTTTTTTTTTCTTCATTGAATTTCAATTCCCCCCGAAGGGGGCGGGCTGGCAGCAGCTTAGTATGCCGCTCTGCAGCCTACAGATTTTGTGAGAAAGTTCAAGAGAATAAATAATGAAAAACAGGCGATAAAATCGGAGACTTAAAGAGTAACATGGCGAAAAGAAATCGTGGAACTTAAAACAAACAACAGAGGGATGATGATGCTAATAAAATATAATAAAATACATACGAAGCAGACAGGGAAAACAATAGACAGACAATTAAAAAACACGGCGACAGTCTGGATTCTGTTCGCAAAAGACATAAAATTCACACCTAGCGACAGCATGGTTTCTGTTCGCAACACGAGAAAGACAAACAACATGGAATAGTCACTGGAACACTGCACTAAAAAGTTGGCAAATGTGACATACCGCAGTCAGCACGTTCATCTTGTACATCTACATGTATATCTATATTCCCCAAACCACAGTGAAGCGTATGGGAGGAACTAAGTCTCATCGTACCAGTTATTCAGCCTTTCCCCGTTTCATTTACATACACTACTGGCCATTAAAATTGCTACACCACAAAGATGACGTTCTACAGACGCGAAATTTAACCGAGAGGAAGAAGATGCTGTGATATGCAAATAATTAGCTTTTCAGAGCAATCACACAAGGATGGCGCCGGTGGCGACACCTACAACGTGCTGACATGAGGAAAGTTTCCAACCGATTTCTCATACACAAACAGCAGTTGACCGGCGTTGACTGGTGAAACGTTGTTGTGATGCCTCGTGTGAGGAGGAGAAATGCGTACCATCACGTTTCCGGCTTTGATAAAGGTCGGATTGTAGAATATCGCTATTCCAGTTTATTGTATCGCGACATTGCTGCTCCCATTGATCGAGATCCAATGACTGTTGGCAGAATATGGAATCGGTGGGTTCAGGAGGGTAATACGGAACGCCGTGCTGGATCCCAACGGCCTCAAAAAAATATCACTAGCTGTCGAGATGACAGGCATCTTATCAGCATGCCTGTAACGGATCGTGCAGCCACGTCTCGATCCCTGAGTCAACAGATGGGGACGTTTGCAAGACAACAACCATCTGCACGAACAGTTCGACAACGTTTGCAGCAGCATGGACTATCAGCTCGGAGACCATGGCTGCGGTTACCCTTGACGCTGCATCACAGACAGGAGCGCCTGCGATGGTGTACTCAACGACGAACCTAGGTTCACGAATGGCAAAACGTCATTTTTTCGGATGAATCCAGGTTCTGTTTACAGCATCATGATGGTCGAATCCGTGTTTGGCGACATCGCGGTGAACGCACATTGGAAGCGTGTATTCGTCTTCGCCATACTGGCTTATCACCCGGCGTGATGGTATAGGGTGCCACTGGTTACACGTCTCGGTCACCTCTTGTTCACATTGATGACACATTGAACAGTGGACATTACGTTTCAGATGTGTTACGCCCCGTGGATCTACACTTCATTCGATCCCTGCGAAACCCTACATTTCAGCAGGATAATGCATGGGCCTTTCTGTATACAGAAAATGTTCGACTGCTGCCCTGGCCAGCACATTCTCCAGATCTCTCACCAATTGGAAGCGTCTGGTCAATGGTGGCCGAGCAACTGGCTCGTCACAATACGCCAGTCACTACTCTTGGTGATCTGTGGTATCGTGTTGAAGCTGCATGGGCAATTGTACCTGTACACGCCATCAAGCTCTGTCTGACTCAATGCCCAGGCGTATCAAGGGTGTTATTACGGCCAGAGGTGATTGTTCTGGGTACTGATTTCTCAGGATCTATGCACCCAAATTGCGTGAAAAGGTAATCACATGTCAGTTCTAGTATACTTTATTTGTCCAATGAATACCCGTTTATCATCTGCATTTCTTCTTGGTGTAGCAATTTTAATGGCCAGTAGTGTAAGTAACTTCGTAAAAACGATTGATTAAAACCTTTGTTTTTCCGATAAGATATGTAACCTCGTGTTCACTACCCATATGGGAACAATACCTAGAAGGTTGTAACATAGTCCTAGATTCGTCACTTAAAGTTTTTTCTAGAAACTTATGAAGTACATTTTCATGGGCTGCGTCTACCTTCAAGCGTCTGCCAGTTCTGTTCTTTCAGCATCTTCGTGGGTGATAATTAAAGAACAGTTTTGGTCGCAAATCGGAGTGACCGGTTTCAGTCCTTAAGTATCATCTTCAGACTCTGAAATAACACATGTGCAGATAGAGGTATCCTCACAGCAACGCATATACACTGAAGTAAGATTACTAACTACATATACGCAAACAGCAGATGGACGTCTATGGTGCAGGTTGCGCCGATCCAAGACGCTGACTGACAACTTACTGAGAAATGGATAGGCAGGGAGTAGTCTTAAATAGCACTGGTCCCACTCACTGTCCTGTGTATGACATCAGTGTCGACCAATCAAAAGTACAGTGTGTACTATTAGCATAAAATGTATTACAATAGTCTATGTTACTAAGATCTGAAGAAGAGTTATAAGTAAAATACATCCTAAAATTACTAAGAAATATCTATTCGTCAAAACATATACACTGTCGTTCAAAATCAAATGTGTTGAAACATCCCCTTAGAAAAATTATACATGACTCTGCTTAAACTAACACACAATATTTTTTTAGCGCAACGCAATCTGACTTTCAGTAATACCTACAAGAGAATGGCCCTTACTAAATTAACCTATACGTTTCACAAATCACTTACCTCACAAAAATCTTCGTTACTCGAACTACTGCAATACAGCGAGCGCTACTACTGCCAGCTAAATAAAAGATTCAAACTACGGAAGGCACTAACTACTGATAGGCATAGTTAGCAAATGAAAGATTTTAATAGAGAACAAACAATGTATTTACCTTAATATTCATAATATATGTAGCAGTTCATGACATCCATTCTTACAAATGTACTGTTTCTGATGGACACACCTCCAGATTATCCATTCTCAAAAATCCGCCATCTCACTTCCCCACATCCACCACTGCTGGCGGCTCGCCTCCAACTGCGCAACGCTACATGCTGTTAACATCCAGCTGCCCAACACTACAATGGCAGACAACAATGCAAACTAGCCACAGACTGCACACAGCATACCCAGTGATTTTCATACAGAGCGCTACGTGGCGTTACCAATAAGAAAACCTAAACAGCCTACTTACATAGCCCCCATGCTCCCCACAATAAATTTTACAAATTGTTTTGGGCACTGGCCAACACATATTTGTTAAAAATTATTCACAATTACAATAACAAAGAAATCAAATGCTCACACTTATTGATACAATGTTGTTCAAAAGCTAAAATTTTCTCACAGTCCATAAAGACGGCCCTGATCATTCATCACAGTAAAATTGCAGTGTTTTTTTTCTCAAAGTCTGAGCAGTAAAAGAGAATGCACACGGAAGTAGTGGATTTCCATGCAGTCTTGAAAAAGTAGTGTTGTCCTTCCAACGGAAAGACAGTACTGACTCTTGACAAGCAGACAGGTAATGGGCCACAACAGAGCAAACCCACAGAAGAGTCAGTCGAAGTTTTGAAGAATATTGGTAGGTAGCTCATCACAGAGTAGACCCACTGTAGTCCTGGTAGAGTGTATGGTATTGGTGGGCCACCAGAGGTGCAGACCCACTGCAGTCCTTGTAGAGACGGTCAGCAGCCATCTGTTGCGACTGTGCAGGTGCACAATCACCATCGAAGAGTCTTGCGGAGAATATAGCAAGGCCACAAACCACTCACAAAGTTTTTGGAATTGTCCATAGAACCAGCAATGCTGTTAATCAGTCCCTTGCTGAATTAGTAACACACGTGCAAACACTAACAGTCCCAACTTCTTACATATTGTGCATTACTATGACCAACAGAAACGTGTGCATTGAAATGTAACTTAATTTGAAGAACTGGTGTCTATACAATTATAAATTTACAACATAAGATTACAATTACAAAGGTACAAAATACTTCATTAAAGAACTGAATAGTACAGATAACGGTTGGTTGGTTGGTTCTGAGCACTATGGGACTTAACATCTATGGTCATCAGTCCCCTAGAACTTAGAACTACTTAAACCTAACTAACCTAAGGACAGCACACAACACCCAGCCATCACGAGGCTGAGAAAATCCCTGACCCCGCCGGGAATCGAACCCGGGAACCCGGGCGTGGGAAGCGAGAACGCTACCGCACGATCACGAGATGCGGGCAGTACAGATAACATTTGTAGTAATACAGGCTTTACAAAAGAATAGAAATAGACATACATCAGTGTTACAGTAATTATGACATATGTAAATAAATAAAATAATGAGAATAGTTTTCGAAACATTAATTTCACACATGAGAATTGAAACAGAACAGAATTAATAATGTGTAAACATCTTTACAAAGAAAATGACATATTATAAATGCAAATTATATTTGAGGATAACAGTATTCCTCATCATAGTGAATGTAGCTTAGTGCTAGAAAAATTCTACAACATAAATCTTATTAGCTAAACACATAAAGACAGGAAAAAGACAAATACACAAGGATACATAAACACATAGCGGAATAATACGAAAGGAAAGACAGGGTTTGTTTTCAGGGTAACATTTGGTACTGCAGTCCAACCCTAAACTTCATTCCATGGATCTTTCGTCTTATTTCAACATTTGTTTCAGTGTGTGAAATCTTATGGGACTTAACTGCTAAGGTCATAAGTCCCTAAGCTTACTCAGTACTTAACCTAAATTATCCTATGGAGAAACACACACACCCATGCCCGAAGGAGGGCTCGAACCTCCACCGGGACCAGCCACACAGTCAATGACTGCAGCGCCCCAGACCGCTCGGCTAATCCCGCGCGGCAACACTGTAGTAAATAATTAGTTTAAAATAAAGTAGTCTAGGCTGCCCTCTGTTATCCGTTCCGTAATATACTTGATGTTGGCAAAGATATGTGGAATAGCTGTCAAAGGTTGCTACAGCGATAGAGAGAAGCTACTAGGAAAGGTAATCTATATGGACGTTGAGGATTGCCGTGAAACGGCGTCCTATATCGATGCGACTTCGTGATTACATCCCGTGGTTCGAACAAACCTGTAACTTCGTGAGATCCTTCCTGCATCAGTCCAATTTCCCTAGTTAGTCCTGCTTGGTACTGGTGCCAGACACAAGGGCAGTATCCTAGAGTGGGTCGCTTGGGTAATTTGCATAGCAGCTCCTTCGATGACTGATTGAATTTCCCTAGTTTTGTACCAATGGATTGCAGTCTGCTACCTGTTTTACCTACGACTGAGACTATGTGATCATTCCCTTTCATATCCTTACAAATTGTTACAGCAGCATATTTGTTTTAGATAACCAGCTGCATTGTGACTCAGTAATGTTTTTGTCATACGATACTGTGCTTTTTTGTTTTGTGAAGAACACAGTTTTACAGTTCTGAACATTTGAAGCAAGTAGCCACCCTATGAACCACTTTGAAATCTTAACAACATCTGGCTGAATACTTGCAAGGGGAACTTAAACAAGGACAAAGACTTACATATTCGGTAAAATAGATAGAGAACAATAATGTCACATTTCATTAAACGACGTTAACTGTTAAATCAGAACATGTGCATATAGAGGAACAAAGGCTCTAGTTTAAAAGAATAGTTGACGATTCTCTGGACAGATATGTATCCTCCATGGGAGGCACCTTCCATGGCGTACAATCATTGTAAAGAAATTCCTAAAGTAACAGAGACTACTGCACAATAGATATAAAACAAAGCAGAGGACTATTGATAGAGGGATTTCGAATGAAAAGCAGGTTCAAAAATGGTTCAAATGGCTCTGAGCACTATGGGACTCAACTGCTGTGGTCATAAGTCCCCTAGAACTTAGAACTACTTAAACCTAACTAACCTAAGGACAGCACACAACACCCAGCCATCACGAGGCAGAGAAAATCCCTGACCCCGCCGGGAATCGAACCCGGGAACCCGGGCGTGGGAAGCGAGAACGCTACCACACGACCACGAGATGCGGACAAAAAGCAGGTGTAGAACGTGAGTATTCCTCGTCTGAATTATTCTAAAACTAGTTTACGTAAACAAAAATACGAATGCCAATATTTAACAGTTGACTAGTCGCAGCTAAGTGTATTCTACGCCGTTCATAATGAATAACCCTCATACTGTCCGTCCAAAAAGATCCAAGACTGATTTTATTCAAGGCGTATAAGCGACGACAACGCAGTAGCTACCGTGGCATCTTCTACCACATGGATACTTTAGTGACTGGCAGAGGGTTCATCGAACTACCGTCACAATAATTCTGTACTATTCCAATCTCGAAAAGCGCGCCTAAAACCCAACACCTATATCTTTCCGTGTGAGCTATGACTCTTATTACGATGATCGTTTCTCCTTAAGTAAGTCTGCGTTAAAAAAATATTTTCAAATTCGAAGGAAAAAATGAAATGATCGTATGGCACTGCTGGCCGCGAGGCCCCATCCGGGGAAGTTTGGCCGCCAAGTGTGAGTCTTATTTCAGTCGACCCCACACTGGGCGACTTGCGTATCGGTGATGAGGATGAAATGATGATCAGGGCAACAAAACACCCAGTCCATGATCGGAAAAAATCTCCAACCCGGCCGGGAATCGAACCTGGGACCGCTGCAAGCGAGGCAAGCACGTTACCATTCAGCTAAGCAGGCTGACGATTTGGAGGAGCAAGTTGGTGATCGAAATTTCTTGAGAAGAGTAAGCCGCAATGAAAAATACATTTGTTGTAATGCTGCCCATTCCAAATCCTGTATCATATCAGTGTTGTTCTCTCCCCCATTTATCGGTAATACAGAACATGCTACTCTTCTTTGACTTTCTCGATGTACTCCGTTAATCCTGTGTGGTAAGGATCCCACATCGCGCAGCAGTACTCCAAAGAGAACGGACAAGCGTATTGTAGGCAGTCTCTTTTGAAGATACGCTGCATCTTCTAAGTGTTCTGCCCATAAAATAGAGTCTTTGGTTCGACTTCCCCACAACATTCTGTTTATGTTCTTTCAATTTAAATTGTTCGTAATTGTAGTTCCTAAGTATTTAGTCGAATTTGCGGCCTTTATATTTGACTGATTTACCGTGTCACCGTAGTTTAACGGATTCCTTTTAGCACTCATGTGACTGACCTCTCACTTTTCACTGTTTAGGGTCAACTGCCAATTTTGTACAATACAGATGTGTTTTATAAATCGTTTTTCAATTTGTTTGATCTTCTGATGACTTTACTAGATGATAAACGACAGCAGCAACTGCAAACAACCTAAGACGGCTGCCCAGATTTTCTCCTAAATCGTTTATATACAAATAAGAAACAGCAGAGGGCCTATAACACTACCGTGGGGAACGCCGGAAATCACTTCTGTTTTACTCGGTGACTTTCCTTCATTTACTGCGAACTGTGTCCTCTATGACAGGAAATCAAGAATCCATTCATATGACTGAAACGATATTCCATAAGCACGCAATTTGACTGCAAGTTGCTTGTGAGGTATAGTGTCAATAACGTCCTAGAAATCTAGAAATACAGAATCAGTTTGAAATTCCGTGTCAACAGTATTCAACACTTCGTCTGAGTAAAAAGATGGTTCTGTATCACAAGAACGATGTTTTCTAAATCCATGTTGACTGTGTGTCAATATACCGTTCCTTTCCAGGTAATTCATAGTGTTCGAACATAATGTATGTTTCAAAATCCTGCCGCATGTCGACATTAATGATATGGTCTTTAGTGCGTTACTCCTACTACCTTTTTCCAACATTGGTGTGAACTGCGTAACTTTCCGGTCTCTGGGTGCGAATCTTCCGTCGAGCGGGCGGTTGTATATGATTGCTACGTATGGAGCTATTGTATCAGCATACACTGAAAGGAACCTAATTGGTGTACTGTCTTTACCAGAAGACTTACTTTTACTAAGTGATTTAAGTTGCTTCACTATTTCGAGGATATCTACTTCGAAGCTACTCATGTTGGCAGCTGTTCTAGAATATTCTCTTCGTCTTCTTTAGTGAAGGGATTTCGGAAGGCTGGTTTAGCAGCACTGTCATCGACAATATTTCCATTGATATCGCGCAGAGATGGGATTGCTCGTGTCCTGCCGTTAGCATACTTTACATACGACCAGAATCTCTATGGATTTGGTGCCAGGTTTCGAGACAAAGTTTCGTTGTGGAAACTATTATAAGCATCTCGCATTGAAGTCCGCTCTAAATTTCGAGCTCTATAAAAGATTGCCAATCTTGGAGATTTTGCGTTTCTTTGAATTTGGCGTGGTACAGATCTCTCAGTTTCTGTCGACGCTGTTTCTTTGAATTTAAGCCACATCTGGTCTACACTTACCGGTACGTTGTTAACTTGGTAGGAGCGGCGATTGTCCATCAGGTAGGCGTCAAATGAATTCCTATCTGCTTTTTTGAACAACTACACTATTCGTTTAGTTTTGCAGGATTTGGGAGTTATAGTGCTCAGCATCGTTAAGACAATCCTGTGTTCACTAATCCCTGCATCCGTTTTGATGCTCTTTATTACCTGAGGATTATTTGTTGCTAAGATGTCAAGTGAATTTCGCAACCGTTTACTATTCAAATAGGCTCATGTACTAACTGCTCGAAACAGTTTTCAGAGACTGCGTTTAGCACAATATCGGAGAAGTTTTATGCACGCCCCCGGATTTAAACACGTATTTTCGCCAACTTACAGAGGGTAAATTGCAGTCACAACCAACTATAATTGTGTGAGTCAGGCACGTGTTTTAAATTAGACCCAAATTGTCTTCTAACGTCTCAGCAATTGCATCATCTGAGTTGGGAGGACGGTAAAAGGATCCAATTATTATTTTATCCGAGTGCCAAGAGTGACCTCTAGCCACAATCACTCACAGGAACTATTTACTTCAATTTCGCTATCAGGGTAAACTATTTCCAACAGCAACAAACACGCCATCGCTGACTGTGTTTAGCCTATCATTTCAGAGCACCATTAGGTGGAACATACCTCCGTCTTTAGCCACTTTTAGTGCCTATAATGATTTGAGCATCAGTGCTTTCTACTAGCGCTTGGAGTTCCGGTAATTTCCCAACACAGCCTCGAAATTTCCAACTGATACACCGATGGTTTCTTGATATACGTCCTTCCTGTGTTCGACCTACACCCTGAGAGATTGAAGTAATTTTTGTGTTTTAGCGATACCCTGTAACCTAAACCAACCTCCCAGTGCCCGCATCTCGTGGTCGTGCGGTAGGGTTCTCGCTTCCCACGCCCGGGTTCCCGGGTTCGATTCCCGGCGGGGTCAGGGATTTTCTCTGCTTCGTGATGGCTGGGTGTTGTGTGATGTCCTTAGGTTAGTTAGGTTTAAGTAGGTCTAAGTTCTAGGGGACTGACGACCATAGATGTTAAGTCCCATAGTGCTCAGAGCCATTTGAACCATTTTTTAGCCACTCTCCCAGTCCACGACACATCACGCCATCTTGAAATAATGATTGTAAACAACAGATGCTGCATATGACTAGTCAATTGGGCGCAGACAGAGAGAAAATAGTGGACGTTAGGCTGTAGTGTGTTGAAATTGTTATGGTATAAATTGCAATGGCGGAAAAATAGACATCTATAAATGAAGTTTTCAAGACATTCTCCATTATGTTTTGAAGAAGAAATAAGTGTATGCTTATTATTTTCCACACTTTGACTTACAGACAAAAATAACGACTCATTGATGAGTGCCGCGTTTGCCTGAAGCATAAATGCGGACAATTTTTTCTGGGAAAATTCATAACGGGTGATGAGTCTTGGTTATATCTATACGAACCTGCCAAAAAACAACAAAGTGCAGAATGGGTCTCTGATCGTTCGTCAAGATCGAATAAGATGCGAATGTGGCACACGAGTTGAACAACCTTCTAAAGAAGGATTTTCCTCAGGTTTTCACAAGGTTGAATGACCAATAGGTGCGTTATACTAAAGCGGGGGGGGGGGGGGGGCGGGGGGAGGGGGAGGAGGGGGGTACAGACCGTGTAGAACACCTGAAGGAGTAAAACCATTATCTTAATTCTTTTCTTCATTAATCTATTCCTCTATAGTAATAGGAACGGTGAAAAATTTGGATGACTATTACTCATTACGCTATATCTACACTTCACAACACAATCAAAGGATCACATTTTTGAAAGCTCATACTTTTCTTACGTTGCGACGCGAAAGTTTCAGATTTGGCTCAGATGTAACGTTCCTCTGTAATGGTGCGAAAGTATGGCGCTCCGAAATTTCACTCTTGGGCATGGCGAAGCTTAAAACAGCGAGATGTTGACACAATAAAATAAGAGACCTGAGCACAGAAGCACATGCCAGCTGTAAGGTGGGTGAAAGATGTTACTTCGACACCCAGTGTTACCACAATTCTGCTCAACCCCCACTGAGGACGAGTCAGATGGTAGAGAGGACGTCACATCCGCTCTTACCCATAATTCACCCCTCCGTTAGACACCTCTGTGATGGAGGTCAGAACCGCGACGTCTAATGTTGAGATCACATGGGTTTCTTATGGTCGACTATGGAAAACATTTCAGACGCACCGCCGATTGGGGAAACAACACAAAAAAGCCTCCGAAGGTGGCATAAAGAGCGTCAGTGAAACCATCCTTCCCTAGAGGCATTCATTTTCAAGCATTTTGCGCTATAAGGGCAACTTTTAGTGCGATGTGCAACAGGACGACGTTCTTACAAATGTCGCCACTGCTAAACCACGCCAGGGAAACAATGATACCCGTCGCTCTTCGAAGAAGGCCTGTACATTCCTCCAATATGTGGCCGTGCATGGTCCTGTTGAAATGTGCCTTGTGGAGGTGTCTCAAACAGGGGGAGTACCTTAGGCTCCACCACCTCTGTTAGGTACCGGTTGTTGTTCAAAGTGTCCGGAATCGGTTATTGTAACCAATGGCGCCCCAAACCATCACACCTGTTGTTAGTCCCCTATGCCACTCCACAATGCAGCCCTCCAGGTTGCGCTCACCACGGTACCGCCTGACGCGAATGCAGCCATCACTACAGGACAAGTTGAAGCGAGACTCATCCGAAAAGATTACATGTTGCCACTCAGCATCCCAGTGACGATCTTCACGTGCCCATTGCAGTCCGAGGAGATTGTGGTTTCTGGACAATGAAAGCCAACGTAATGGCATGCGTGAGACCAGTCCAACCTGCAGCAGACGGCGACGAACCGTCGATGCAGACGACACCTGTTGCTGTGCTCCAGCAACGAGCCCAACACTGTGGATGACGCTGTACGGTCCGTAATGGCCATGCGGACAAGATGACGGTCTGAAATGATAATGAAATCAAGACCCTAAGCTGTCGACAGGCGTTGATATGCATCAACGGGGACAGTTGAAAATGTGTGCTTCGACCGGAGCTCGAACCCGGGGTCTCCTGCTTACATGGCAGATGCACAGAGGATACTATGACTGCAGGTATTTATCTTTTGTACCCACCTTCCCAACTTAATGTCCATAAACTAAATTCGTAGTGCCCCTGCCCATTACACTAATTACTTGCGGAATAAAATCTGACCGAATCCCGTCAGATTTTGGGCAATGAGTGTGCATCCAACACAGAAGAAGAGGGTCAATGGCCGGTTAGACGTAACTATATTAAGATGGTATCTGTTCTTTCTGATATGTCCGAAAGAACAGATACCATATTCATAAAGATGACGGTCATCTAGTGTTGTTGTAATGTTCCGTGGTCCAGTTCCCGCTCGTCACTGCGTACGACCTTCCTCTATCCACTGCTTCCACACACGCATCAGTGTCGTAGCAGCATACCCTGTGTGAGCCGAAATGTCACGGTATGACAACCCCGTTTCCCGGAGACTGATCAGTCTGCCCCGTCGGAACTCGCTCACACGCCGATATGGCTCCCTTTGACGTCGACGAGGCATAGTGTATACTGTATTGTTTTCATCTTGTGTGACAGCTGCGCACCGACTACACTAGGTGCAACACCGACCCTGTCGGACCGACACGAGAGGGCTCTGCTCGGTCTACGTGTACCCCATCTCGCTCCAACACGTATCACGTATTGCTTGCACACCCGTCGCCACTTACGCCAAGTGTGGCGCTATTCGGGTAAATCCTTCTCGGTGTTACACTTTTTACAAACTGCAGTGTAGGTTACGTGGATTTCAGTCAGTTATTCATTTCACTAAAACTCTCAACGATTCGTCAGGTATTATTGGTTTCACAGTCTTACGTCCTACTACAGTTGCAAAGTTTTCACCAGACGCATTTCACTTTTATTAATAAAATACCTTCTGTGATCATTCTGAAAAAGTGGCATGTATTATACGTCTCTATTATGCTATTTATAGATTTACAGTACTTCTTTACAAAATTGGCGTACAATTTGCTTATTGCTTTTGTGCCTTTTGTTTGTTTATTCTGAAGTCTTATGCTTATTTCGCCGATGTTACCGAAGGACGAAACCGTATAAAACATGGTTACAATAGACTTCAGAACATGAAATTTATTATGAACATTCAAGTTCTAACCATGTAAACACAGTAAGATCTGTCTGAGAAGAAAGAAATGACAATTCTCTTTAATTTAGAAGGAAGCGGAGTGGTATACTCATTATCAATGGCAGTTAGCCTTCAGATTATGTCGGAATGACAACTGCTTTTTAGCAAATACCATCGAATGAAAGGTGAATAAAATCCAATAAAAGCCCTCCGCTTTTCGCTTCTTTAAGCAATATGAATATACTATGCAGATGCTCTGTAGTTGTCAGGGCCTTTGTAGTCCATTATTCTGAATGCTTTAATTAAAGACTCGGCAAGGCAATAATTCCAGTTAGCTTTTCAATTAAAGAAAAGGGGAATGAAATCAGAAATGCGGCATTGGATTAATTTCTTTCTTACTAGGGCTGTAAGCTCGAAAAAACATTGCAGCAAATTACGGAATGTAGAAGGAATATTGTTTTAATAGTTATAAGTTTTCTCGAATCTTAAGTAACCTCTTGGCCCTGATAATATTTTGTTTCTCTCCGTAAGGAGAAGTAAATGTCCATACCTGCGATGTACCTGTGCATACTTTTTTTTTATCGAAGCAAGATAAAAAATTTTTGAGCAGAAACTAGTCACATTTTGAAGTACGAAAGGTACAGAAAATTATTCTTGCCACTATTACTTATTAATTGTTGCGAATGGATATTTATACGGAAATTTAAGGTCTACCTTCGACTGCACAAAACAAATTAATGTATGGATATTTGTATACCATTCGTTACATTTACCTTTATGTTGTATTACCTCAGCAGTGTATTAAGCTATGGTGTTACCTAACAAATGTAGGCAAGTAGCATTCTGACGACATTCTACATCTATATTCTGTATGGCACTGTAAGTGTATGGCAGAGGGTACATCACACTGTATGGATTATTAGGGCTTTTTTTCCGTTCCAACCAAGTATGGAGCGCGGCAAGAATGTTTAAATGCCTCTGTGAGTGCTGTGATTGATCCAATCTTGTCCTCACGATACCAATGGGAGCGATATGTAGGTGGTTGCAGTATACTCGTAGAGCCGTCATTTAAATCTTGTTCTCCAAACTTTGCTAGTAGTCTTTCTGAGGAAAGTTTCCGGGTCAAGGGGTCTGCCAGTTCAATTTTTCATCATCTTAGTGACACACCGTGGGTTAAACAAACCTGTAATGATTCGTTCTATCCTTCTCTGCATACTTTCAATATCACCGGCTATTCTTATATGATTCGGATTTCACACACTTAAGCAGTATTCTACGATGGGTCGAACGAGTGATTTGCAAGCAGTCTCCTCCCTGAAATGATTGCACTTCCCTCATATTTCCCTAGCATGCAGCTTTACTGTATGGTTAAATGCTGATGGCGTCCTCTTGGGTAAAATATTCCGGAGGTAAAATAGTCCCCCATTCGGATCTCCGGGTGGGGAATACTCAAGAGGACGTCGCTATCAGGAGCAAGAAAACTGGCGTTCTACGGATCGGAGCGTGGAATGTCAGATCCCTTAACCGGGCAGGTAGGTTAGAAAATTTAAAAAGGGAAATGGATAGGTTAAAGTTAGATATAGTGTGAATTAGTGAAGTTCGGTGGCAGGAGGAACAAGACTTCTGGTCAGGTGAATACAGGGTTATAAATACAAAATCAGATAGGGGTAATGCAGGAGTAGGCTTAATAATGAATAAAAATAGGAGAGCGGGTAAACTACTACGAACAGCATAGTGAACGTCTTATAATGGCCAAGATAGATACGAAGCCCATGCCTACTACAGTAGTACAAGTTTATATGCCAACTAGCTCTGCAGATGACGAAGAAATTGAAGAAATGTATGATGAGATGAAAGAAATTATTCAGGTAGTGAACGGAGACGAAAATTTAATAGTCATGCGTGACTGTAATTCGACAGTAGGAAAAGGGAGAGAAGGAAACATAGTAGGTGAATATGGACTGGGGTAAGAGATGAAAGAGGAAGCCGCCTGTAGAATTCTGCACAGAGCATAACTTAATCATAGCTAACACTTGGTTCAAGAATCATAAAGGAAGGTTGTATACATGGAAGAATCCTGGAGATACTAAAAGGTATCAGATAGATTACTTAATGGTAAGACAGAGATTTAGGAACCAGGTTTTATATTGTAGGACATTTCCAGGGGCAGATGTGGACTCTGACCACAATCTATTGGTTATGAACTGTAGATTAAAACTGAAGAAATTGCAAAACGGTGGGAATTTAATGAGATGGGACCTGGTTAAACTGACTAAACCAGAGATTGTACAGAGTTTCAGGGAGAGCATAAGGGAACAATTGACAGGAATGGGTCAAAGAAATACAGTAGTAGACGAATGGGTAGCTTTGAGGGATCAAGTAGTGAAGGCAGCAGAGGGTCAAGTAGGTAAAAAGACGAGGGCTAGTAGAAATTCTTGGGTAACAGAAGAAATATTGGATTTAATTGATGAAAGGAGAAAATATAAAATTACAGTAAATGAAGCAGGCAAGAAGGAATACAAACGTCTCAAAAATGAGATCGACAAGAAGTGCAAAATGGCTAAGCAGGGATGGCTAGAGGACAAATGTAAGGATGTAGAGCCTTATCGCACTAGGGGTAAGATAGATACTGCCTACAGGAAAATTAAAGAGACCTTCGGAGAAAAGAGAGCCACTTGTATGAATATTAAGAGCTCAGATGGAAACCCAGTTCTAAGCAAAGAGGGAAAAGCAGAAAGGTGGAAGGAGTGTATAGAGGGTCTATACAAGGGCGATGTACTTGAGGACAATTTTATGGAAATGGAAGAGGATGTAGATGAAGATGAAATGGGAGATACGATACTGTGTGAAGAGTTTGACAGAGCACTGAAAGACCTGAGTCGAAACAAGGCCCCAGGAGTAGACAACATTCCATTGGAACTACTGACGGCCTTGGGAGAGCCAGTCCTGACAAAACTCTAACATCTGGTGAGCAAGATGTACGAGACAGGCGAAATACCCACAGACTTGAAGAAGAATATAATAATTCCAATCCCAAAGAAAGCAGGTGTTGACAGATCTGAAAATTACCGAACTATCAGTTTAATAAGCCACGGCTGCAAAATTCTAACGCGAATTATTTACAGACGAATGGAAAAACTGGTAGAAGCCGAGCTCGGGGAAGATCAGTTTGGATTCCGTAGAAATGACGGAACACGTGAGGCAATACTGACCTTACGACTTATCTTAGAAGAAAGTTTAAGGAAAGGCAAACCTACGTTTCTAGCATTTGTAGACTTAGAGAAAGCTTTTGACAATGTTGACTGGAATACTCTCTTTCAAATTCTAAAGGTAGCAGGGGTAAAATACAGGGATCGAAAGGCTATATACAATTTGTACAGAAACCAGATGGCAGTTATAAGAGTCGAGGGGCATGAAAGGGAAGCAGTGGTTGGGAAGGGATTGAGACAGCGTTGTAGCCTGTCCCCGATGTTATTCAATCTGTATATCGAACAAGCAGTAAAGGAAAAATTAGGAATAGGTATTAAAATCCATGGAGAAGAAATAAAGACTTTGAGGTTCGCCGATGACATTCTGTCAGAGACAGCAAAGGACTTGGAAGAGCAGTTGAACGGAATGGATAGTATCTTGAACGGAGGATATAAGATGAACATCAACAAAAGCAAAACGAGGATAATGGAATGTAGTTATATTAAGTCGGGTGATGCCGAGGGAATTAGATTAGGAAATGAGACCCTTAAAGTAGTAAAGGAGTTTTGCTATTTGGGGAGCCAAATAACTGATGACGGTCGAAGTAGAGAGGATATAAAATGTAGACTGGCAATGGGAAGGAAAGCGTTTCTGAAGAAGGGAAATTTGTTAACATCGAGTATTGTTTTAAGTGTCAGAATATCATTTTTGAAAGTATTTGTATGGAGTGTAGCCATGTATGGAAGTGAAATATGGACGATAAATAGTTTGGACATGAAGAGAATAGAAGCTTTTGAAATGTGGTGCTACAGAAGAATGCTGAAGATTAGATTGGTAGATCACATAACTAATGAGGACGTACTGAATAGGATTGGGGAGAAGAGACGTTTGTGGCACAACTTGACTAGAAGAAGGGATCGGTTGGTAGGACATCTTCTGAGGCATCAAAGATCACCAATTTAGTATTGGAGGGCAGCGTGGAGGGTAATAATCGTAGGGGGAGACCAAGAGATGAATACACTAAGCAGATTCAGAAGTATGTAGGTTGTGGTAGTTACTGGGAGATGAAGAAGCTTGCACAGGATAGAGTAGCATGGCGAGCTGCATTAAACCAGTCTCAGGACTGAAGACCACAACAACAACTAGTATTCTGCCAATAAACTGAAGTCTGCGGAGCCTATAAGGTTGTTACATAACATGCCCCTACTAAGTGCTACACCTAGGTATTTGTATCAGTACACAGATTCCGAATGTGACGCACTGTTACTATATACATAGAATACTAAGTTTCCTTTTAGTTTTGTGAAGTGCCCAGTTTTACATTACTGCATATATAAAGCAAATTGCCAATGGTTGAAATGGCTCTGAGCGCTATGGGCCTAAACATCTGAGGTCATCAGTCCCATAGAACTTAGAACTACTTAAACCTAACTAACCTAAGGACATCACACACATCCGTGCGCGAGGCAGGATTCGAACCTGCGACCGTAGCGGTCGCGCGGTTCCAGACTGAAGCGCCTAGAACCGCTTGGCCACACCGGCGGGCCAAATTGCCAATCTTCCTACCATTATTAAAACTTACCAACATTTGACTGAATATTTGTACATGTTCCTTCAGACTGTCACAAATTCTTCTGATACCACATACAATCATACTTTTGATATCAAGCATAGCTATAGTACTGAGTCAAAATCTTCTAGGAAATCGAGAAATACTGCATCCACCTGACAGCCTTTATCCATGGCTATCAGGATGTCATGTGAAAAAAGAGCGAGAAGAGTTTCACATGATTTATATTTTCGATATCCACGCTGGTTTGCGTGGAGGAGGCCATTCTCTTCGAGATACCTCGTTATGTTTGAGCTCAGAATATATTCTGTCTACTCAACTTGTAGACGGATTTGACCTGTTCTTTATTCCAGTTACAGGACACTGTTTTTTTTTCGTCAAATAACCGATTTGTAACTGTTCATTCAGTCACTGTGGTGCCAATTACTGCGCGAATTCCTGTTGCAGATGCAGTACGATGGGTAACAGCCAGACTGCGAACACTAAGGTCTTCCCTCTCGATAGTTCCACATAGCCGTCCGGAGCTGAGTCCTCTAGCAACCTTGACCATCGCTGCCGGCAATCATGAGCATCGTCTATATTACTGCCAAGTCTTTCTGCAGTATCTCGGAAATAATATCAAGCTTCTCGTTGCCCCATTAGAAGACTTCGTTCAAAATCAGTGACCAGTTCTTAATGACGTCTTCGTCTTCCTAACGGCCTTCCTGACTAACATCAACTCACTACTTCCAATCTCAAAGGTAACTAACGCTCATACTGTTACCAGTGCGTGTTTAAAGCAAATTTCATTTGATATCCTTATAGTGGCGCTATTAGCGCTACGCTTGTACGACTGGTACGAAATATGAATAGATGCCATCTTCCAGATACAGAAAGGTGCCTAACAACCTTGGTTCGTGTCGCACAACTCCTTCTTGGTGTTTGGTTTTTTCCACTAGGGTAGTTAAAAGAGGGGCTAATCCAGACGGAAATTTGGTGTAGAATCTGACAGGAATTCTATTGGACCCTAGGGACCTTGTCCGGATTTAACGATTTCAGCTGTTTCTCAACGCCATTCACACAGATATCTATTTCACCCGTCTTTTCAGTGATAATATAATTAAATTGGGGTAATAGTCTTGGACATTTCTTTGTATACTAACATTTCAAAACAGAGTCAAGCCTATCTGTTTTTGTTTTGACTCTGTTTCAGTTCCAGTCTTGTCCATTAATGACTGGACGCTAACTCTGGTGCAACTAACAGCTTTTACGTACAGCCAGAATTTCGTCGGGCTTTGTGAAAGATATTTCCACATTATATGCTGCGTTGGTCATTGATGATTAACGTCTCCACCAATGATTGAAGTATGATTAGGGAAATGATGTGCAAACGAACTAAGATTCTCTCTTAAGTTTTCAGTTATATAAGGAGATGAGTTTTACCGATACCTACTATTGATACTAAATCTTTCCGAAACACCCATGTGCAGCTTCAATTTCCATCTCGGAGAATCTGAGTTTCTTGTCTACTGTGACCGAGCTTCATTGCCCATTTCTCTATGCTTTCGGCATGAGCTTAAATTTTCCCCAAAGCTCTCATCACCTTCAGCGTCGGGTGTTAAACAGCTTCGGTACGCATTACGTGTGATTCAAATTCAGAACTTTGCTGCATATGGTTGAGCAGTTAATTACTACGAATTTAATACCCTCTCCTGCAGAAGACATTTCTTCATTGCAGTGTGACGACTGCCGACTTATGTAATCGTCCCTATGTTAAGGAGACACTAGCACGAACTCTTTTTTTTTTTTTTTAGCTTTTGCACTTTTTCGAAGTGTGGAGAATGGCAACAAACTAAATAAATAAATAAGTAGGGAACAATACAGTAGGTAAGAACGTAAGTGAATAAATGATTTCGTAGTAACTAAAATGAAAAAGAAAACCTGTGAAGCTGTTTCACAACATTCCGTTGCATGTCCTGATTAAGTGTTTTAAGAGAAACTAATCGTTTAATCTAAACCGAAAAGAAGTAAGCTTCCTTGTTAGAGTCAACTAGTGGTCACTATGTGTGTACTTCCGTAGGTACTATCGAAATAGTTTACTCTTGTGTGTTTAAAAACTTTTTCTGTCCACAGTTTGCGTAAGAGAATTTTGAAACAGACAACGCTCAAGAAATTATTATACATGTCCATATCGTTTTCCTGTCTAGTGCGCGCACAGTGAATGTAGCAGTTCCTTCTGGAAGAGGCACTACTGTCAGCAACATATGCTGACTTGCTGGCTTTGTGCAATAAGGTAGTGTATTTAGCGGAAATTACTCGGAGGAAATGTTATCCAAGGAAAAGAAGATGGAATAGTCACTTTTCCTGACACCAAATTGTTCACAAAAGTCCCATAAACACTATTCTAATAACAGCTGTATCTCATTAAAAGGGAGGCAGTCCCATTCCGATTAATAACGATCGGTGCTAAGCGGTTTTATTGAATGTAACTCGAGACAATATGTGATGAAAACAAAACAACACTTGACTGTTAACTTTTAATGGATTTACAATATTGTTTCTATCTAATTAATCTGTACTGTACTTAAGTATCCTAGATATTTCATAATAGTAGCATGGCCTCTATATCAATGTGACCTTATATAACAATAGAAGTACAGTAATGTCGTAGAATCATCTGAGATGCAATGATCTGAGAAGATATAAGCATCTATCTATGTTAGGGATTCTACATTGTCAATGTTTTTATCATAAGCGGCCCGTTGTTTGTTATTTTGCACGTTAAAAATGTCATGAACATATCTTCTCGAGTGCAACCCGTCTTGTTTTATGGTGACAACTAAGCAGGATCGCTGCCCTGTATTAAACAGTCCACTCAAACAATAAATGAAAAATGTCAAGGCACATATATCACGTCGAGATGAGACTGGAATGACACGCCACCATTGGGCTAGTGTGCACCAGTGCAGTCTACACAGGTTACCCGGCACTCAAGTACCTTTCTTTTCTCTCTGTTGTGCGAATGTTTCAGATGTCACCAAAATTAATTTTTAGCCTTCTTAATAACTTTCTCGAAGTAATTTTCTTTTGGGTCCAACAGAACGCAAATCCATCAGCAACGTCAGCAACGACATTTTTCTTTACACAGGCGGAATAGTTTCACTCTTGCTACGGTATTTTATTTGTTTCCCGGAATACTTTCATGTTTTCGCAATATACTTCGTATAAAATGCTCTATAAACTTAGAGAATGATCTTGTTTTTTCAGTCCAGATATTTCAGTGATACTATTTTTTTCCCACGGGCTTAAGTAAAAAATTATACTTTTCCAAAATTTCTTGTAACGTCAGTTTTTATTTCTTTATTCGTAGCAACTGCCCAAATTTTCTTTTGGAAAATACATCATATTCTAGACTAAAAATAAATATGTCTAATACCCTTTTAGAAATTTTTACGAACATCTGAAATTATCCATAATTGGCAATGGTGTAATACGGTGTGATGACCTTGAAGGTGCCTGTTTTAGTGACAGCAGTTAAAACTTTTTTTTTTTTCAGTGGAAAATATACGATTTTTCTGAGCATTAAAGTTTGCATGAACGCATAGTTTCCACAGGATGTTTGCAAACGAAACGTTGGTTACCCTAACCAACAAACATACAATGCATCCCTAAAACATCTCGTGTAGAAGCCTGTGCCAAATGGTCACACGAAATGCTATGGGGGTTACTTTTCACGACAGTGGGACTGCTCGGTTGCAAGGACGAGATCAAACGTATGGTGTAATTCATCAGTCTATGGAATGGTTTCATACTGTCCACAATCTTTTCCTGGCTCGTACTAATGATTTCATCTTAACGTAACTACATCACTCAACTACATCTGCAACCCGTTTTCATAGTCTAGTCTATGTCTGTTCTTATTGTTTTACCCTGTACTTCCCCTTTCTGTTTCTTCTAACCAGTTTTGGATGTCATAATAGATATTTATTTATCAAGTTCCGTGGTACCATACGAGGCAAAGCTGCTTGGTCATGTAGCGAGTCAGTGCATAGTTTACAGAACGCTGATTTCAAAATTTGTGAGCAAAGCATCAATTAGTTAACATCGGAAAAAGTAAAGTTCTCAATAACTACGTGGAACTGCTGTAGGGAAGAGTGTTGTATCTGGAGCGTAGTGTACCTAGGAGAACGTGATGTTTACTGGTCGGTTCTTCAATATAGAGACTCATTTTAGCATCGCTTGAAGGAAACCGCTATAAGCATTTCGCGTAGATTTTTGTTGTTGTGAGACAAGGTGTTTTATGCGGTGTTTGTAAATACATGTACTACATATTTCAGTGTTTCATAATATATTACAGCTATTTGCAGGAGTCTGTTAATTCTTCAGTTACGTCGCTTTACGGTAGGTGATGTTTAGTAAATTTTTAAAACTTATAACATAACATGTGGAAGGTTAAACCGTAATTCGTGGGTCGTACACCATCTTGTACATTGGAACGGAAGACTATGTTCTACCTTGGAACACGATACCTGCCAGTAATATGAGTTTCTTTAATTTTCCCTGTCTTCAAAATGGAAATGTTTGTTCGTTGCTAATAGCTTCCATTTCAAAATGTTTTTATCTTGAAATTGGTTTTTGATAATACTTCTTCTTAATTTAATTTCACTTAGTGATTGTTGGTGTGCAGTAAATGAATAATGTAAGCACCGATTATTAAATACTCTACTGAGAAGATTTTCTCGATTGCAAACACTTTTACATTCACATCAACATCAACATGATACTCTGCAACTCATATTTATGTGGCTGGTAAAGGGTTCTTCGAACCACTTTCAGATCATTTGTCTACCGTTACACTATCTAAGAGCGCGCGGGAAAAATGCTTAAATCTTTCTGTACCAGCCGCGATTTCAATTTTTTTTATTATGATAACTATTTCACCCTTTGTAGGTTGGTGACAAAGAAATTTTTTCACATTCAGAGGAGAAAGTAGGTGACTGAAATGTCGAGTAACGATGTCGCCACAACAAGAAGCGCCTTTCTCTTGATGATTTCCATACCAACTCGTTTATCATGTCTGTGGCACTCTCTCCCCTACTTCACGATGTTACAGAACGGGCTGCCCTAAGTCAACAGTACCTGGTAAGGAGACCACACTTCACAGCAGTACTCTAGTAGAGGGCGGACAAACGTAGTGTAGGCAGTCTCTGCATATTCTAAGTGTTCTCCCTGTAGAACGTAGTTTTTGGTTTGCTTTGCCCACTACATTATCTGTGTGATCGTTCCAGCTTAAACTATTCCTAATTGTGATTCCAAGGTATTTAGTCTAATTGACTGCTTTTGGATTTGTGTAATTTATTCTGTAATCGAAATTTAATGCATTTCCTTTTCTACTCATGTCGATGACTACAGACTTTTCTTTATTAAAACATAATTTCCACTTTTCGCACCATTCAGATATCGCGTCTAAGTAATTTTGCGATTGGTTTTGACCTTCTGATGATTTCACAAGACGGTAAATGACAGCATCGCCTGAAGAATCTAAGAGGGCTGCCTCACCTACTAAATCGTTTATGCACATTTGGAAAAATAGAGGAGCTGTATCACTGCCTCGAGGAACCTGGAAATAACTTCTGTTTTGCTCGAAGATTTTCCGTATATTACTACAAACTGCGACATTTCTGAAGGAATTCATGAATCCACTGACACAACTGAAGCCGTACTCCATATGCACATAATTTCATTAGAAATCAAAACGACTTGCAAAATGATTTAGATATCTGTATGGTGCGAAAACTGGAAATTGACCCTGAATAAGGAAAAGTGAGAAGTTATTCACATGAGTACTAAAAGAAATCAGCTAAATTTCGATTACGAGATAAGTCACACAAATCTGAAGGCTGTAAATTCAACTAACTACTTAAGGATTACAATTACAAACAACCTAAATTGGAGCAATCTCATAGATAATATTGTGGGTAGAGCAAACCAGAGACTGCGATTCACTGGCAGAACACTTAGATGGTGCAACAGGTCTACTAAAGAGACTGCTTACACCACGCTTGTCCGCCCTATTCTGGAGTATTGCTGTGCAGTGTCGGATCCGCATCAGGTGGGACTGACGGATGACACCGAAAAAGAACAAAGAAGGGCAGCTCGTTTTGTATTATCGCGAAATAGGGGAGATAGTGTCACAGACATGATACGTGAATTGGAGTGGAAATCATTAAAACAAAGGCGTTTTTCGTTGCGACGGGATTTCTCACGAAATTTCAATCACCAGTTTCCTCCTCCGGTTGCGAATACATTCTGTTGGCACCCTCCTACATAGGAAGAAATGATCGCCATGATAAAATAAGAGAAATCAGGGCTCGCACAGAAAACTTTAAGTCCTCATTCTTCCCGCGTGCCTTTCGAGAGTGGAACGGTAGAGAGACAGCTTGAAGGTGGTTCATTGAACCCTCTGCCAGGCACTTTATTGTGAATAGCAGAGTAATCACGTAGATGTAGATGTAGAAATCTCTTGGGAGGAACGGTGTGGAATGCCTTCTGGAAATAAAAAGAATGTGCCATCAATATGAGAGCTCCCTGTAGACAGCACTACGAATAAAGAGAGAGTTGTCTTTCACAAGAACGATACTTTCTGAAGATGTGAGGACTGTGTCAATAGACCGTTACCTTCGAGATAATTGTTTATATTCGAACACAGTATATGTTCCCAGATCCTACTAAAATCGACAATTAACGTTATGGGTCTGTAATTCAGCGGATTAATGCTATTTCGTTTTTTAAGTATTGGTGTGACCTGTGCAACTTCCCAGCCATTTGGTACAGATCTTTCGTCGAGCGAGCGGTTGTATATGATTCCTAAGTATGAAGTTACGGCATCAGTTATACTCTGAAAGGAACCTTACTGGTAAACAATCTGGACCGGAAGACTTGCCTTTATTAAATGCTTTAAGCTGCTTCGCTACAACGAGTACATCTGTTTCTAAGTTACTAATGTCGGTAGTTGTTGTCGATTTGAATTCTGTAATATATAATTCGTCTTCTTTCGTGAAGGAATTACTGAAAATTGTGTTCAGTAAATCTGCCTTAGTGACGCTGGCATAGGAAATATTACCATTGGTATCGTGCAGTGAAAGTATTGATTGTGTCTTGCCGCTGAGGTACTTTACATACCAGAAACTATCTGGATTTTCTGTCAGATATCGAACTGAGTTTCATTGTGGGAGCTATTATTAAAAGCATCTCGCACTGAAGTCCGCGCTAAGTTTCGAGCTTCAGTAAAACATTGCAAATCTTAGAGATGTTGTGTTCTTTTAAATTTAGCCTGCTCTTTTCGTTGCTTCTGCAACAGTGTTCTAGAGTGTTACGTGTGCCATGGGGGATCGGCACCGACTTTTATTAATTTATTCGGTATAAATCTCTTAACTGGCCCAGATACATTTTTTTCTTCAATTTCAGCCCTGTGTCGTGTACATGAGAAGGAGTTGGAGGCTGTCTCTTAGGAAGGCGTCAGCGCAGTTTATCTACCGCTTTAAATATATACATTTTTCGTTTACCTATGGTGGATTTGGATGTTGCGATGTTTAGTCTTGGTATAACTATCTTGTTTGTGGTCACTAACCTCTGTATCAGTTGTGACATTCCCTGTTTGCTCAGGATTATTTGTTGCTTAGAGGTCAACACTTCGAGTGGACTCCTGAACTAATCACTCAAATTAATTTTCTGAGAAAGCGTTCAGTACAATTTATGAAGAAGTTTGACTGCTACCAACAACTTTAAAAATGTATTTTCTCCAACACATCAAAGATATATTGATATCAACACCAAC
Source organism: Schistocerca cancellata (assembly GCF_023864275.1). Taxonomy (NCBI): domain Eukaryota; kingdom Metazoa; phylum Arthropoda; class Insecta; order Orthoptera; family Acrididae; genus Schistocerca; species Schistocerca cancellata. The sequence goes on from NC_064633.1 coordinate 457,178,141, forward strand.
TGTAACTGTATGAATATGATAACTATTAGTTTTCTTTGAAATGTCTGGCAATTGTATCATCTGAGTCGGGGATTCGGTGAAGAGAAACGTTATTAATTTATTCCGGTTTAAGTCGGGAATTCGGTGAAGAGGAACGTTGTTAATTTATTCCGGTTTAAATTTGAACAGATATTTGTTATTAGATACAGGACTCTGTTGTACCTGTGATGACTTTTTGACACTTTGGGAAACCTTAACTTTCTGGAGTGATTTATATAATTTCAGAAACCAGTAGCACGCTTATAGTGCATGTTTTCGTATCACAATAGAAAAAAAATATTAAACTAGATGCAAGAGTCTGAAAAGAATTCCAAAGTACAACACTTTCCCCTGCAGAATAAAAGGAGTCTGCCAGAAGGAAACCTGTCAACTTGGATTTGAAATTTTTGGATTTATCACTGAGTTATTTCATACAGCCAGAAGCACATTGAAAATAAAACCTGCATAACATTCCTCAATATTCTACACAACGACAAAGAAATTTTTATCCAGCTGCACATCGTTTTTCCATCTAGCTTTCGTTGAATGATTGTCGCAGTTTCTTCTGAAAGAAACACTATTGTCAACAACATATTCCATGATGAAATATACACTGCAGGGAATAAAAATTAGCACATCCATTTAGTGGTTCTCAGTTCACTCACGCTTTAATTTTGCAACAGTGCATACGGAGTACATGAAATGATTACATTTACAAAACAATAGCACAAACTATTCTGAGGTACCAGGTAATGCTTCATGCTGAAACACCCATATTTGTGCGTGGTGTAGCCTTCACGGGCGGCAATGCAGGCGCTGACTCAGACATTCAGTCAATCACAGACGTGGCGAATACTGTCCTATGATACGTTATCCCACGCCTAATAGACCTGTCCTCGTAGGTCTGTAACAATTGTTGGTTGACGAGTAGCACGAGTCACTTTTCGTCAATCCCAAAGAAACTCGACTGGAAACAAGTCCGGAGATCGTGCTGGCCAGGGAAGTCGCTGCACGTCTTGCAGAGCACAGTGAGTTTCATGGGCAGTATGTGGGCGAACATTATCTTCCTGTTGCAAGAACGGCGACCTTGCTGGTCTAACAACATTCTGCACATACAAAGCGCTGGTTAGCGTTTCCTCCTGAAACACCAAAGGTGAACGAGCGTTGTAGCAATATTGCAGCCAAGACCATAAGGCCTTGGGTGGGGCCAGTGTGCCTAGCACGAACATACTCTACGAAACAGCGCTTAACAGGTCTACGCCGTAAGCACAAACGACTGTCACTTGCACGCAGACAGAATGTGCTGTCATCGCCAAAGACCACGGCGCGCCATTCCATCTTCGAATTGATCCTCTGACAGCACCAGTCGAGCCGTAAACGACTACGCTGTGGCGTGAGTGAAACACAGGCGTGCGTGCCCGTAGTCCCACTAATAATAATCGAATCGCAACAGTTTGTTTTGACGTGTCTGGGTTCACAAGAGCTCTGATATATGCTGTAGTAGCTGTACGATCTGCCACTGCTGCCCTTACAGTGCGATGATTCTGGTAAGCGTCTGTTCTGCGGAACGTCCTGAACGTCGTCTACAGATGTGAGAATGTTCTAATGAGTACTGATACCACCATCGTTGCACAGCTGTCGCTGCACGTCCACCATGTGTGACAATTCTCCGAAAGGACTGTCCCGCCACTTGGAAAGGCACAATTTGCCCCTTTCAAACTCGCTCAGTTGGCTGAGGAAGCATGATTGAGTCTCCGTGGCATGGTTGTCTGCTTGCTTTCCACGTATGCACCAAATCTAGCCTCCTGGCTGTGAGCATTCCGCACTAAAGGGTAGACGAAAATGGTGCTCTGGTAGCTATGATGTTACGCTGTCTGTTGGCGGACGACGTTGAAACCCTTTTCAGTACTGTCCCACACCTATACTGTTTTTTTTTCCGTCAGTCAGCCTACAGGACGCCAGAGTTAGAATTCTGTTACGCATTAAAGCGGTCTAGACGAAGTTCGCGAACTGACGCCGCAGATTAGTCTCGCCATCCGGTTTTGGAATAAGAATATTATTAGTGAGTACATAGAGGTGTCCCAAACACCTTACGAGATAACATAGTGAAAGAAAGTCCAAGCAGACAGGTCTTTATGTTCCAGTGTCAGAGACACTGGGGATGATTCTTATAGCTAAGGTTCGGCACAATTCAGCTTCTGAACAATATCTTGAACGTGCTACTTCCAATAAAGTCTTCCATTTGCCCTCCGTTCACGGTATTTAAGATGGTTGGCTTCAGTGACTGTCCGATCAACTTCCGAAATTAAAATTTTTCTTTTACAAGAGTTCCATTTCTAGTATGCACTGAGATTTGTTACAGTTACTCGTTGATCTGTGCTCTGATAGCTACGTGCTGATGTTACTTACTGCTCTACTAACTACATCATTTCTATATTTTTCGTCTTTCACAGTAACACTTGTTTCTTCTGCAAAGAGAACTGAATGTTAGAGACTTTAATCTTTCCTTCTGTAGTAGTCGATCACCTCCCTCGTTTCGTGATCATAATTTTGTATTGTAGACTATTATTGTATTACTTTCATGACGTTTAGTATGGATAAGTACTTCTTTGATTTGGTCACAGAAAAACATTTCTTGGTCATTTGTATCTGCATCCAACGCATAAACTTAAATGATGTTGAGATTGATTTGCGTCACACTGAGTTTTAACAGGACAAAGTACACCTTGAGGCTACAACGCCGATTCCTTTACTGTTACTACCTGATACATAGTCGAATATTCCGTGTTGCCGGCCGATGTGGAAGAGCGTTCTAGGCGCTTCAATCTGGAACCGTGCGACCGCTACGGTCGCAGGTTCGAATCCTGCCTCGGGCATGGTTGTGTGTGATGTCCTTAGGATAGTTAAGTTTAAGTAGTTCTAAGGTCTAGGGGACTGATGACTTCAGATGTTAAGTCCCATAGTGCTCAGAGCCATTTCAACCATATTCCGTGTTCCAACGTTGATTCTGTTCCTTGTGTTCCTCTTTAATGCAGATCGCCCTCCCCCACAAATATCCGATTGTGGAACTATTTAAGACTCCGGAACACTTAGAAGTGAATGCTTGCAACAGGGTTTATGATGGAAACTTAAAATGGTCAAAAATGCATTTTATAAACTGGTAATAAATAACGCAAAAATTATATGCTAAGCTGTTATCGATTTAATGTCCTACTTCAACGTTTCATCGTTAGATATAGAATATCACAAAATGTAAATTTTATTGTTGATGTTTTCATTAGTAACTTAAACAGAGTGCGCGAGTTTATATTGGATATATGCAGGAAGGAATATATTACAAGTAATATTGTAACTGTGCTTCATTGTAGCGACAGTGTACATGAATACACAGCAAAAACACATTACGCCTGCAAGATACACAACCGTTCAGTCTGTTGTCACTAGGCAGTCTGTAGAGCTGATCATAAATGTAAATCCCGGTATATGAAACACATAAACGTGAACTTTTCGTAATTGTTATAAAAATAATTTCGTAATTATGTGGTGTGTTTGCAACTACCACACTAAAGTGCATTTTATTTTGTTCACGTATATGCTAATAAGCCTTTAATCAATTTTCATATTGTATTTTGACTCCAGTGATGTTTTTATGCTCTACAGTTAATAGCTCGAAATGAAAATTGAGTTTAATTGTGGTCGCCAATAAATTAGAGTGTGAACGCTACTACTACAGTATACAGCTGCTGCCGATCCCTCTCACACCATATTGAAATTCCAGAAATAGTATTAATCTCTGTTTTACCGCTACCACTGATCTCATACTAATATTAGGTTTCATTTAATACACGGCGACTGTTTTCCTGGTGAGACTTGTCTGAATGTCGAAACAGGTTGTGCAAACAGCGCTAGTTGTTTTCATAAGTTAAAACTAAAGATCAAACAATGCAATAAAAACTAAAACATGTTGTATATTTCTATGATGGGACGGCAGTTTCAGAGAGAGAGGGTGTCGATAGGCTGTGGCCCACTTGTTACACCTCTTTAGGTGATCTCTGGTTGTTTTTCTTTTCTTTCGTCCCTCATGCAGAATCTCATTAATTTTTTACTTTGAAATACGGCTCTCTTTAATAGCCACCGGGTGCCGGGTGATTACCTTTCAGATATTCTAATGTGTTAAGACGGAATCAATTTACGCTGGAAAAATGTAGTTCCTCTTTTGGCCACCAAGTCCAAATCTGGCGCTGTGCAGCATCCATCGACGTCTCTGGTGCTCACATTGAAGAAATTTTGTAATCGGCGGCTAATAATGACATCAATATTATGCCTTTCTCACCTTTTTGACCTTATTTACCTTCCTCCAGGTCCCATCCCACTTGGCAGCGACTGAACTGAACTGCCGAAAGTTGTAGCGAAAATCAAATAAATTTTCTCAATTGGCAGCGCTGTTTGGAGAATTTCTTTTTTAAATATTTGACCAGCTGTTGTCCCTCGCCCACAAGAGAGTAACAGAGAATTGCACCTGGTGGCCAAAATTCTAATTAATTTTTTCCCCATCGTAAATCTATTCCGCATTAACGCATTAGAATATCTACCAAGTTTCGCTGCCATACGATAAGTACAGCCTTATGATGGACCTCTGTGAGTAGCCGAACTTAAATTATATCCACTGGTCACCTACAGAACATTCTATATAAGCGTGCTGTACCTAACATTAGTCGTCCTCAGGGCATATCACGACTTCACCATGCAACACCACCTCTGGCCTTGATGTGACCTCAGTTCCGCAAGGAAAAGAATCTACCAGTTTCTTTTTGAATGACCTAACCGGCGGAAGCCACTCATTGATGATGAGGTTCCTTGCAACTACCAACTGACACGGATATTAAATACCATTTTTCAACAGTTTTTACTAACTGTCCCATACATTTTCAGTGGAATTAAGGTTATGCGATACTGTTCTTCAAATCAAGAACATCTCTGCAAAGTTCTGTAACTACGGCTGTTGTCGTTTTGGGAAAACGGAAGTGTGCTCAGTATGTTCATCGTGAGATGATAATGAAATAAATTGCCTGACTTGTGCTCACAGTAAACAAAATGAGTGAGAACATGGTCAGACAAACCCCACCATACTACCACACAGTCATTTCAGGCCTGTGATGTGTCCGCAGAAGGCAGTGGAAGGAAAATATCCAGCCATAAAATAAATACGAAGTTTATTGTAACACACGTAAACAGTCTTCTCCGATGGTGGATAGTTTGAAATATACTAGCTGAAAACAATTTCTTAAGTATTGAATGAATAACAATAATATCTGCAGGCTGAAGACCGTTAATTGCTAGTTCAGAAATCTGTTGTCCATACATTAAACATGCCTCAATCAAAGTCTAGAAAAGTCTGAAAGGACGAATAAAAGTTAAAGCTCTCAAGGGACGCACAGATGTTTAACTCCGATATATTGCCGATGAAAAATAGACATATATTACCAACTGGTGATCAGGGCACCAGACACCACATCTCTTCAGTGTAGAGGTCGTGAGTGATGTAGGCCCATAACTTCAGCTACTGGAGGTGAAGGTCGACGTGGATGGCAGCGTCCTCATAGTGTATGCTCCAGGGTGAGATACCGGTTGTGATAATATGTTGTGACTTGGCAAGACAGCCAAGCCACTAGGAGGAAGCCGAAAGGCACGCGTTTAAGTTCACGCAGGCTGGCGTGAGGTCTGGAACAGTTAAGGAAATTTATAGTAGCAAAGAACGTAAGTAACTACTGGAATACTTAACTTAAATTCATAATTGGTTAACATCGGTCTGACGGTACATGCATCACAAGATAAATAGCAAATGATAACGGCGCCTTGCTAGGTCGTAGCAAATGACGTAGCTGAAGGCTATTCTAACTATCGTCTCGGCAAAAGAGAGCGTAATTTGTCAGTGAACCATCGCTAACAAAGTCGGCTGTACAACTGGGGCGAGTGCTAGGAAGTCTCTCTAGACCTGCCGTGTGGCGGCGCTCGGTCTGCAATCACTGATAGTGGCGACACCCGGGTCCGGCGTATACTAACGGACCGCGGCCGATTTAAAGGCTACCACCTAGCAAGTGTAGTGTCTGGCGGTGACACCACATAATACTTTCGTAATTGGTACCTGGCACAGGAAACTAACTCAGAGCGATCTTTCTGTGTGTAGCTAGCCAGGTGCCAGCATAAATAAAGCCAATCCACCGGGACACTTCATTACATGTTACCATGTACCAAGGAGGAGGAAAGGTCCAGAGTCAGTGACCTCTGGCAGCCCTTGGGTTGCCGCCTGGTGGCAGCGCCGAGTGTGGCTCTCCCTTCTCTGTTGTTTGAAGAGCTGTCCGCAGCGAGGTCTGTGCCCGCATATCCGGTCTGTGACGTCGCCAGGTGACTCAGTAGGCATAACACCTCGATACAGCATCCAGAACTTCATCGTACAGACATAGTGGGTCAAAGATCTCATCGGGTCATCGTTGCATTCGACATCAAACTACAGTACGAGTCTCCAGTCAGCTGCCGCCTACTTTCTGTGTTGATTGGCCCATTAAAGTTGAAGCTTTATGCAACACAGTGAGCAATGCTTCTTTGTAAGGTATCAGACTGCAGTTATCTGTCACATGTACTTTCCTCCGCAAAGCTGAGTTGGATTTGAAACTGATTATGATTAACAATGCGTGATACTTATCTTTGGTGCCAGTGGGTTAGAATCTTTCATAAATTCTGTTCATATGCTGTGTTACATGTCTGTGAGTGGGTACAAGTACAGTCGGCGTTGGTAAACCAATGCATAGTGCTGTTCCATACACACTGCAGACTTCGGTACAACCGGCTCAATAGCTCCTTTTCGTCGTTCGGTCACGTCTCTGCGGCGACTTATCTTATTGAGTTGATTACATACAACCAACAGGCACATACACACCATTTAACTGCCGTCACGTAAATCAACGGCGGAGTGCAACATGACCACCTAATAATGAGTCCACCATCAGACTGCACCAAGATGACTACTGTATTCTTTTAAGAGGGTAGCTAAAGTTTTGTCCGTCGATCCTAGCTTACTTCAGATAGTCTTGAGGCAAATTTTAAATGAATGAAGTTCCAAATTCTTCTGCTAACATTTTAATTTTTATGTCACACCCCAGGACTGGAAAAAGATGCTATAAATACACTTGTTGTGCCGGCCGCGGTGGTCTAGCGGTTCTGGCGCTGCAGTCCGGAACCGCGGGGCTGCTACGGTCACAGGTTCGAATCCTGCCTCGGGCATGGGTGTGTGTGATGTCCTTAGGTTAGTTAGGTTTAAGTAGTTCTAAGTTCTAGGGGACTTATGACCTAAGATGTTGAGTCCCATAGTGCTCAGAGCCATTTGAACCATTTTGAACACTTGTTGTAGTTGGGATTCACAGTCATAAAAAGTTTTTTGAAGGACATCATCTTTACGCCAGTGACTGTTATAACAACATAATATAATAATATAATAAAAACTTATAACAGTCAGTGGCGTAAAGATGATGTCCTTCTAAAGAAGCTATAATTGTACTGCGTTTCTTTGATTTAAACACAGCATAAATTCAATGTTACTGGCTGCAGTATAAAACAGGAAAATACTTTATAACTCTCACGGTCTTAACACTTCGTGTCCATGACCACATTTAGTATTATAAACGTGTAAATATATCTTCTGAGCAAATCTTATTTTTAATGTTTACTATCAAAAACAGTCTTGATCACAATTTATTTATTATGGTGAACGGTTTCGACCACTACTGTGGTCACCTTCAGACAAATGAGTAAGAACCTCCTTCTGCTGGAGAATCACTACTACTACCGGTCACCATGATAAATAAATTGTGATCAAGACTGTTTCTGATAGCAAACATTTCTAACACATTGATCACTGTCACTCCCATAATGTATTCAAAAGTCATAAATCTTATTTTAATTCGCACAATTTTGTTTACAAATTTCATGTACTTTGAGGGCCAGCCCTGTTCGTCTGCATAATGCCAGCTAATTAATTACGAGTTGGCAGTAATTGAAACGGCAGAAGCAATTGTGTTTGAGTGCGATTGTGGAAGGAACCACTTACTGATCGCTTATCGCTCGAGACAAACGATAAGATTTGTATTGTGTCCAGTATGTTCTCTGCTGTTGTAGTTTCTTTTACTTTGAAATACGGCTCTCTTTAATAGCCACCGGGTGCCGGGTGATTACCTTTCAGATATTCTAATGTGTTAAGACGGAATCAATTTACGCTGGAAAAATGTAGTTCCTCTTTTGGCCACCAAGTCCAAATCTGGCGCTGTGCAGCATCCATCGACGTCTCTGGTGCTCACATTGAAGAAATTTTGTAATCGGCGGCTAATAATGACATCAATATTATGCCTTTCTCACCTTTTTGACCTTATTTACCTTCCTCCAGGTCCCATCCCACTTGGCAGCGACTGAACTGAACTGCCGAAAGTTGTAGCGAAAATCAAATAAATTTTCTCAATTGGCAGCGCTGTTTGGAGAATTTCTTTTTTAAATATTTGACCAGCTGTTGTCCCTCGCCCACAAGAGAGTAACAGAGAATTGCACCTGGTGGCCAAAATTCTAATTAATTTTTTCCCCATCGTAAATCTATTCCGCATTAACGCATTAGAATATCTACCAAGTTTCGCTGCCATACGATAAGTACAGCCTTATGATGGACCTCTGTGAGTAGCCGAACTTAAATTATATCCACTGGTCACCTACAGAACATTCTATATAAGCGTGCTGTACCTAACATTAGTCGTCCTCAGGGCATATCACGACTTCACCATGCAACACCACCTCTGGCCTTGATGTGACCTCAGTTCCGCAAGGAAAAGAATCTACCAGTTTCTTTTTGAATGACCTAACCGGCGGAAGCCACTCATTGATGATGAGGTTCCTTGCAACTACCAACTGACACGGATATTAAATACCATTTTTCAACAGTTTTTACTAACTGTCCCATACATTTTCAGTGGAATTAAGGTTATGCGATACTGTTCTTCAAATCAAGAACATCTCTGCAAAGTTCTGTAACTACGGCTGTTGTCGTTTTGGGAAAACGGAAGTGTGCTCAGTATGTTCATCGTGAGATGATAATGAAATAAATTGCCTGACTTGTGCTCACAGTAAACAAAATGAGTGAGAACATGGTCAGACAAACCCCACCATACTACCACACAGTCATTTCAGGCCTGTGATGTGTCCGCAGAAGGCAGTGGAAGGAAAATATCCAGCCATAAAATAAATACGAAGTTTATTGTAACACACGTAAACAGTCTTCTCCGATGGTGGATAGTTTGAAATATACTAGCTGAAAACAATTTCTTAAGTATTGAATGAATAACAATAATATCTGCAGGCTGAAGACCGTTAATTGCTAGTTCAGAAATCTGTTGTCCATACATTAAACATGCCTCAATCAAAGTCTAGAAAAGTCTGAAAGGACGAATAAAAGTTAAAGCTCTCAAGGGACGCACAGATGTTTAACTCCGATATATTGCCGATGAAAAATAGACATATATTACCAACTGGTGATCAGGGCACCAGACACCACATCTCTTCAGTGTAGAGGTCGTGAGTGATGTAGGCCCATAACTTCAGCTACTGGAGGTGAAGGTCGACGTGGATGGCAGCGTCCTCATAGTGTATGCTCCAGGGTGAGATACCGGTTGTGATAATATGTTGTGACTTGGCAAGACAGCCAAGCCACTAGGAGGAAGCCGAAAGGCACGCGTTTAAGTTCACGCAGGCTGGCGTGAGGTCTGGAACAGTTAAGGAAATTTATAGTAGCAAAGAACGTAAGTAACTACTGGAATACTTAACTTAAATTCATAATTGGTTAACATCGGTCTGACGGTACATGCATCACAAGATAAATAGCAAATGATAACGGCGCCTTGCTAGGTCGTAGCAAATGACGTAGCTGAAGGCTATTCTAACTATCGTCTCGGCAAAAGAGAGCGTAATTTGTCAGTGAACCATCGCTAACAAAGTCGGCTGTACAACTGGGGCGAGTGCTAGGAAGTCTCTCTAGACCTGCCGTGTGGCGGCGCTCGGTCTGCAATCACTGATAGTGGCGACACCCGGGTCCGGCGTATACTAACGGACCGCGGCCGATTTAAAGGCTACCACCTAGCAAGTGTAGTGTCTGGCGGTGACACCACATAATACTTTCGTAATTGGTACCTGGCACAGGAAACTAACTCAGAGCGATCTTTCTGTGTGTAGCTAGCCAGGTGCCAGCATAAATAAAGCCAATCCACCGGGACACTTCATTACATGTTACCATGTACCAAGGAGGAGGAAAGGTCCAGAGTCAGTGACCTCTGGCAGCCCTTGGGTTGCCGCCTGGTGGCAGCGCCGAGTGTGGCTCTCCCTTCTCTGTTGTTTGAAGAGCTGTCCGCAGCGAGGTCTGTGCCCGCATATCCGGTCTGTGACGTCGCCAGGTGACTCAGTAGGCATAACACCTCGATACAGCATCCAGAACTTCATCGTACAGACATAGTGGGTCAAAGATCTCATCGGGTCATCGTTGCATTCGACATCAAACTACAGTACGAGTCTCCAGTCAGCTGCCGCCTACTTTCTGTGTTGATTGGCCCATTAAAGTTGAAGCTTTATGCAACACAGTGAGCAATGCTTCTTTGTAAGGTATCAGACTGCAGTTATCTGTCACATGTACTTTCCTCCGCAAAGCTGAGTTGGATTTGAAACTGATTATGATTAACAATGCGTGATACTTATCTTTGGTGCCAGTGGGTTAGAATCTTTCATAAATTCTGTTCATATGCTGTGTTACATGTCTGTGAGTGGGTACAAGTACAGTCGGCGTTGGTAAACCAATGCATAGTGCTGTTCCATACACACTGCAGACTTCGGTACAACCGGCTCAATAGCTCCTTTTCGTCGTTCGGTCACGTCTCTGCGGCGACTTATCTTATTGAGTTGATTACATACAACCAACAGGCACATACACACCATTTAACTGCCGTCACGTAAATCAACGGCGGAGTGCAACATGACCACCTAATAATGAGTCCACCATCAGACTGCACCAAGATGACTACTGTATTCTTTTAAGAGGGTAGCTAAAGTTTTGTCCGTCGATCCTAGCTTACTTCAGATAGTCTTGAGGCAAATTTTAAATGAATGAAGTTCCAAATTCTTCTGCTAACATTTTAATTTTTATGTCACACCCCAGGACTGGAAAAAGATGCTATAAATACACTTGTTGTGCCGGCCGCGGTGGTCTAGCGGTTCTGGCGCTGCAGTCCGGAACCGCGGGGCTGCTACGGTCGCAGGTTCGAATCCTGCCTCGGGCATGGGTGTGTGTGATGTCCTTAGGTTAGTTAGGTTTAAGTAGTTCTAAGTTCTAGGGGACTTATGACCTAAGATGTTGAGTCCCATAGTGCTCAGAGCCATTTGAACCATTTTGAACACTTGTTGTAGTTGGGATTCACAGTCATAAAAAGTTTTTTGAAGGACATCATCTTTACGCCAGTGACTGTTATAACAACATAATATAATAATATAATAAAAACTTATAACAGTCAGTGGCGTAAAGATGATGTCCTTCTAAAGAAGCTATAATTGTACTGCGTTTCTTTGATTTAAACACAGCATAAATTCAATGTTACTGGCTGCAGTATAAAACAGGAAAATACTTTATAACTCTCACGGTCTTAACACTTCGTGTCCATGACCACATTTAGTATTATAAACGTGTAAATATATCTTCTGAGCAAATCTTATTTTTAATGTTTACTATCAAAAACAGTCTTGATCACAATTTATTTATTATGGTGAACGGTTTCGACCACTACTGTGGTCACCTTCAGACAAATGAGTAAGAACCTCCTTCTGCTGGAGAATCACTACTACTACCGGTCACCATGATAAATAAATTGTGATCAAGACTGTTTCTGATAGCAAACATTTCTAACACATTGATCACTGTCACTCCCATAATGTATTCAAAAGTCATAAATCTTATTTTAATTCGCACAATTTTGTTTACAAATTTCATGTACTTTGAGGGCCAGCCCTGTTCGTCTGCATAATGCCAGCTAATTAATTACGAGTTGGCAGTAATTGAAACGGCAGAAGCAATTGTGTTTGAGTGCGATTGTGGAAGGAACCACTTACTGATCGCTTATCGCTCGAGACAAACGATAAGATTTGTATTGTGTCCAGTATGTTCTCTGCTGTTGTAGTTTCTTGCAGCGAAAGGAATGGACACGGGCTCTGGCTGTAGCAGTTAGAAGCTTGTTTTTCTGGGCCTCGAGTTCTGCCTCACGCCGGCCTCCCTCTCCACAAACACACACACACACACACACACACACACACACTCGCGCGCTGCAGCGACTGGTGCAGATTGCTCAGGCCGTTATCGGAAGCAATTACTGGTCGCGTGAGGGTGGGGTGGGCAGCGCACACTCCGGCGATGGCGGAAGGCCAACCAGCCAACAGCCGGTGAGGTGTCCCGCCCGACCACGACCAAAAGGGAGCGACCCGTGACGGGAACAACGCTCAGGTCATGCTCTGTCAACATCAGTCGCAATGGAAGGTACAAAAATGATTCAAGTGGATCTGAGCACTATGGGACTTAACTGCTGAGGTCATCAGTCCCCTAGAACTTAGAACTGCTTAAACCTAACTAACCTAAAGACATCACACACATCCATTCCCGAGGCAGGATTCGAAACTGCGACTGTAGCGGTCGCGCGGGTCCAGACTGTAGCGCCTAGAACCGCTCGGCCACCCCGGCCGGCTGGGAGGTACAGCGGACCTAGGTTTTGTACAGTGAGTCTACATGAAACCTTGCTGATTTCCTAATTTAGTGCAAAAAACTAAAATTATGGGACAAACACCGAGGTGTCAGAAGTCATAGAATACCTCTTAGTATCGGTCGGACCTCCTTTTGCTTGGCGTAGTGCAGCGTGTAGGCGCGGCGTAGAAGACCCCTGCTCACCTGTTAAGCCATACCGCCTCTACAGCCGTCAATAATTGCGAAAGTGTTAGCGGTCCTGGATTTTGTGCACGAGTTGATCACTCGACCATGTCCCATAAATGTTCGGTGGGAATCATGTCTGGCGGTCCGAGTAACCAATCCATTCGCTCTAACTGTCCATAATGTTCTTCATACTAGTCACAAACAATTTTGACCAGTGACATAGTGCTTTGTCATCCATAAAAATTCTGTTATTGTTTGAGAACCTAATGTTCATTAATGGCTGCAAATGGTCTCCAAGTAGCCGAACATCCAGAGGACCCACGCAGTCCATTCAACATAATCACGTCCCACACCATTATGGAGCCACCACAAACTTGCACAGTGCCTTATTGACAACTTCGTGAGGTCTACGTCACATACGGACCCTGCCGTCATTTATTCCCAACCGAAACTGGGACTCATGATACGGATTTCCATTCGTCAACGGCCTAACCGTTATGTCACGAGCCCAGGAGATGCGCGGCAGGCGATGTAACGCTTTTAGTAAAAGCACTCACGTCTGTCGTCTGCTGCCATAGCCCGTTAACGTCAAATTTCGCGGACTGTCCTAACGGGTAAGCACGTTCTGCGTCCCGCATTGATTTCTGCGCTTATTTCGTGCTGCTCCAGGTTGTTAAGTGAAAGCCGTCGGCCACTGCATTCTCCGTGGTGAGAGGTAATGCCTGAAATGTAGTATTCTCGGCACACTCTTAACGCAGTGGATCGCGGAATGGTGAATCCCCTAACCATTTCCGAAACTGAATATCCCACCTTTCCGCGTTCACTGTCTGGTATTTCCCGTCGTGTGACCAATATCACATTGGAAATATTTCAAACATTTTCACATGAATCACTTGAGTACAAATGACAGCTCCGCCAATGCACTGCCCTTTTACACCTTGTGTACGCGTTACTACCGCCATCTTTATTTTTGCATATTACTTTTGCCACCTCAGTGTTGATACGAGTTTCCAGTTCTCGCCACCATCCCAGAGTTTAAGTCAAAGTGTTGTTCAAAAGCAAGTACACTTTCACAAAGGCTCTTTTCGTAATGTGTGAATGTAGAGATGATATCCGTCTCAACCCACGTGCACACAAACGTGTCTGAAGTGATGGAGGCTACTGCATGAACAATTGTTCCGCGTCGATCGCTAAACTCACGTACAGGTGAGCATACATAGTGTGTTTCGCATAATCCAACATGAAGAAATATAAAGCGGTTTTAACCGGAGATAGCGGTGGTCATTTAGTTCATCTTGTCCTATCTATAGCTTTGGAAATGTTCTGTCCGAGATGTTACGAAGACGTAATTTCCAGTGCGGTGGTTGCACCATACTGTTGGAAAATTACCTTCGGTTGAAATGGTTGCACCATCCTACTGGAAGATCTCATTCGGTTGAAGGAAAGGAAGCTGAGGGACTGCAAGTTGCTCAAGCGTGTCCAGGTAAACGTTTTTTGTTAGCGTTAGATCTTTGAGGAAAACTGGTCCAGCTATGCTGTTTTTCACCGCTGTCAAGTTCCTCAAAACTATAGGGGTTTTTACAATCCCAGAGATGAATGTTGTTCCGATTATCCGTCTCACATGAAATGGATGGTGGCTTCGTCAGAGAAGATGACATTTCCTAGACAGTTGGGATTTTTCACCCCAACAGCAAATTCGTGACGAATTTGCAAATTGCTTCCCTTCAACACTTGCACAATTTGAACATTTCAAGTGTGCAACCAAAGTCAGATATGCAGCATCTTATTAAATAAGCCCCTTTTGGAGCACTGTTCCTGGCAAAACAGTGATCTAAAAATTGAAATTAAATTTTTTAGATAAAAGCAGTCCAGGATCGCTGGTAAGTTGTTAAAATTTAAATTTTTTTAATCAGGTGATTTGTTTCGATCGTAGTACGATCATCTCGAGATCATTAAAACTCTGATGAGGGCTGGAAACAGCGTTGAGGAGCATCTCGCTATGTAGCGTACAGTGGTCTGATCATGATCGCATCACGGTTGAAATCAATCACCTAATAAATAAATATTAAATGTTAACAACCTATTCGCGAACATAGACTATTTTTATTTAAAATTTTTGAGCAAGGGATTCTTAGCATTCACGATGATGGACGAACTGACTCTGACGGGATTTGAAATGCCTCTCTGACCTATAACATTTTAGCAGATCGTTTCTCTGTCAGAACGTGACTGTTTACATTGGCTTGGAGCTTTCCATTCCGAGCCTTAGTCGTCTTAACGTCTAGTGGTTGCCTTTGAAATTCACGTCGGAAATTTTTCTGACAACAGTGATTGATTTGGCTTCTGAACACCATATCAAGCACTGGGCACTGTGTTGAGGTGTAGTAATTTCTGCAAATTATTGAGCACCTGAAAGAAAATAAAAGCAAGTGTTTGTAATAATGCTACACAAAACTTGGTCAATAGCTTTACTGTCAGCAGCTTTACATAATGCCAGAAACCACAAGTGTCCGCGCCTGACAGCATGTATCTTTAATTTATTTAGTTACATTTGGAAATAAGTGAGGTTTTATGTGGACACCGAAAGGTGTCCAGTTGTAACCAACCCGACGTTTCATTTCTATTAAGTACCGTAATTAATTACGTGACGTGACACACAGATTTTCTGTGTGATAGAGTAACACACGCTTAATGTGGGACTTGATTTATGTATGGAAGTAGTACTGATGATTGTATAGGTCAGCCTTTCCTAGTTTATAATGTTTCTGAATGTATCAATATTCAAAGAAGTGGGATACGGAAGTACTAAGGAATTACAAATGGGCTTGAAGTTCTCTAACGTTA
Source organism: Schistocerca cancellata (assembly GCF_023864275.1). Lineage (NCBI taxonomy): Eukaryota > Metazoa > Arthropoda > Insecta > Orthoptera > Acrididae > Schistocerca > Schistocerca cancellata. The sequence goes on from NC_064633.1 coordinate 457,193,991, forward strand.
TAGATGCAGCAATAAGGAATTACTCAGTAGGCAGTAGAGTTGCAGAGGAGTAAGCATCTCCAAAAGTTCCATCACGAAGGTGGAAAGAACAACATAAGTACAAAGAAGGTAGCTGCGAAGAAACTTTGAATAACAAAATAAAAATTTTAGTTGATCGATGGAAGAAGGAAGTACAAAACTGTTCACGGGAAATTCAGGAGCACAGAAATACAAGTCATTGAGGAATGAAACAAATGGAAGTACAGGGAAGCTAAAAGGAAATGGCTACATGAAAAATTTGAAAACATCGAATAAGGAATGATTCTGGGAAGGACTGTTTCACAAATAGGGAAGTCAAACCAACATTCGGTGAAATTAAAAGTAAGGGTGATAACATTAAGAGTGCAATGGGAATTCCAGTCTTAAATGCAATGGGGAGAGCGGATACGTAGAAAGAGTACACAGGTTCAACATTTGTCATCCACTTTTGACGTATTTCCTGATATTTGCGGCCCCACGTGTCTCATATTATATTACTTGCCCCAGCGTCATCTACGAACCTTCGGTGGTTTCTAACGCCAATAAAAATCACCCTGGTCGTAGCAGCTGAGCTGTGTCCATAGCGCTAAGAGAGTAGTTTAGGACTCGGCCCAGAAACTGGCCAGGACCTGGGCAATTCTGTGGCAGTGGTCGGCAGCCGCGTCGTCCCGTCCGCTCAGGTTATGAAGAGCGTGTCTCACAGTTCCAGGCAGCCCAATGTATAATGTTCGGGGGGGGGGGGGGGGGAGGTTGGGACGTGGGGCGCCTTTCTGGCGATGCTACTTAGGAACAGTCGAAGTTCAATTCTGACGCCAAAACCAGGCCGTGTTCTGTTTGGTCGGCTTTCACCGACATTAGAAACAGCGTACTGGGTTTCAGCGCAACTCGCAGCATTCTAAGGCAGTGGTCTCTGACCGCTTGCTTAACCGAATAAAAACGATACCATTGCCTAGAGCAATAAAAAAAATTGGCAATATAGGGAGGAATGTTAGAGACGTAGACTCCTGTTGGCCGAGGTAGAGACAGTACTTCAGACTGCCTTACATATAATGTTGGTGGCATCGCAAGCAAATGCGCAGCAGGGAGCAAGTTTTAGCATCATTCCGACTTCGAGACTGGTATGGCCAACATATTCAGCATTCGTGAATGGACGTTGGAAATTCGGCTTTTGGGACATGTGTGATGGCCTTCTGCGTAAGCTCGCCATCCAGCTAACACTAACAGCCTCAAGCAGCAATGAAGTGAGTCAGTAACATTGACTTGAACAGGACCGCGTTTTTACGCATCACCCATGTTATAGAGGTAGTGTCTTTCATTACTAATCAAAACGCCCTCGGTCCCAGGTTCTAATAAAAATCATCAGCAATGGCAACCGAAGACTTACGGATAAGAAGTCACCCCTATTCACCCAGCGGACTTGTCAAAGACTGAGGAGGAGGTGATTGAGGTCCACGACACTCTCTTGCCCTATGGTTGGGACAGTGTTCCGAAAGATGGAATAATCATCAACGGCATAAGGCTGCAGGAGGCACTATAAACCAGTGCATTAAAGACACATAACGTGCATACATAGGCATCACGATGATCTCTCCATTGGCAGAAGTTTTCGGACTAGCCCCATTTGGATCTCCGGAAGTGGACTGTCAAGCGGGAGGGGACCATGAGAAAAATATCGAATAACCAACGAAAGGATAACGTTCTACGAATCTGGGAGCGGAATTTCAAAAGTTTGAACATGTTAGGGAAGCCAGAAAATCTGAAAAGGGCTAACGCTCAATCTATATGTAGTGTAGGTCAATGAATTGAAATGGAAAGAAGAAAAGAATTTTTGGTCGGTTGAATGTAGGGTAATATCAACATTAACAGAAAATAGTATGACGGGAGTAGGATTTGTTATGAATAGCAAGGTAGGGCAGAGAATTAGTTACTATGAGCAGTTCAGTGGTATGGTTGTTCTCATCAGAATCGACAGCAAACCATCACCGATGACGGTAGTTTAGGTATGCATGCCGACATCAAAAGCAGGAGTTGAAGAAACAGTGAATGTATGTGAGGGCACTGATCGAGTACTCAGTACATAAAGTGAGAAGAAAATCTGCTTTTGTAGGGAAAGTTACAGAAGAATTGGTTACAGGAGAGTATGGGCTTGGGGTTAGAGTGAGAGAGGAGAAAGACTAAGTGAGTTGTGCCTCAGGTAGTAATAGCAAATACTCTGCTCAAGGATCACAAGAGGACGTATACTTTGATAAGACCGGGAGGTGGGACAGTTGCTTTTGAATGACATCATGGTCAGGCAGGGCATCCAAAACCAGATACTGGATTATAAGGCGTATCCAGGAGCAGATACAGACTCAGATCACAGTTTAGTGGTGGTGAAGATTAGGTTGCAATTTGAGAGTAGTCAGAAAGAATCAATGCGCCAAGAAGTGGAATATAGAAGTACTACGGAATACAGAGATAAGCTTGAATTTCTCTAAGGCTAAAGATGCCGTGGTAAGGAATAGCTCAGTACTCATTTCAGTTGAAGAGGAAGGGTAATCACATAAGCTGGAGAGGAAAACAATAGGTACAAGGAAGGCAACCGCAAAGAAACAATGGCTAGCATAACACACCCTTCAGCTGATCGATGAAACAAGGAATACAGAAATACAAGTCACTTAGGAATAAAATAAACTGCAAGAGCAGCGTAGCTAAGGGGAAATGGCTGCATGAAAAATGTGAGGAAACAGAAAAATAAATGACTGTAGGAAGGAATAACTCTGCATACAAAAAAGTAAAATTAACCTACGGTGAAATTAAAATCAAGAGTGATAACATTAGGAGTACAACGGGAATTCCATTGTTAAATGCAGAGGAGAGAATAGTTGTTGGAAAGAGTACGTTAAGGGGGAAAACTTGTCTGAAGTGATAGAAGAAGAAACATGATTCGATACATGAGAGAATGGCAATCAAGTTTAGAAAAAGAATTTAAAAGATGTTTCCAAGACTGAGATCAAATAAGGAAAGGGAAAGGCACCAGAGAGTTAGTTCTAACGTTGCAATTGATACTGGAACTAAGACTGATCAAAAACCAAGACATGTTTATATGTTTTGTCGACCTGAGAAAAGCGATGGACATTGTCAAATAGAGCAAGAAGGTCTGAGAAAAATAGGAGTAAGCTGTAGGGAAATACGCATAATATTCTGTATGTGTAAGAACCAAGATTAAAAAAAGGGTATAAGACAGGGATGTAGTCTTTCGCCCCTGCTGTTCAATCTATGTGTCGAAGATGCAATGACGGCAGTAAAAGAAACGTTCATGAGTGGAATTAAAATTTAAATTGAATGGGTATCAATGAGAGGATCACTGATGACGTTACAATCCTTGGTGTTAGTAAAGAAGAATTGAATCAGTAATTGTAAAAACAACATTAGTCCAAAAAAGTACATTTTTCAGGAGAAGCAAAAACATGTATACAGGCTAAATAATGGACAGAAGGATAAATCCATTAATTTTAATATTGGCTGTGTATGTTAGGTAAGCTTTAACAATAAAACAAAGTACTTTAAATGTAATAACTTTGCATGAACGATTTTTTTTAATTGTACGGATTTATGTTGTTATTGCAGGATGAACATTTTGGACTGACATTTTAACATCAACATTTGTTTATGTTATCAAAAATTACTTTATTGTATTAATTTAATATACAATATTACTTGTACATTGTCTAATATTGTTTTACAGAGAAACTGAAAAATATTGTTAATGTATGCACACACTGTATGGAAAGACTAAAGATATAACGATGTAAATCGTGACATTATGAATTAAATTTCTTATTTCACTTAACAGGACAATGAAGGATTAACACTACACTATACAGGTTATTTTATACCAAAAATGTATTATAAATCACCTTCAGGGTGTCCACAGAAGACCACTCAGTCAATTCCACATAAAAGGCTTTGTGCTCATCAGGAATATATTGCATTAATTGTCCCACATCTTTCAATTTTGTTGACACCGATTGCAACTTTGTTATTATATGCAATTTCTGCAGGCAACTTTGGTTCTTTCTGTAATGAATGTCGCAATGAAAAGCGGTGTTTCACGAGACCATCAATATGATAGTAACAGTCAACTTTACATGGAAGCATTTCACTGTGATGGAAGCTCATAAATGAGGACACTGTAAATTTCACTTTACTGCTTTTGTCCACATTCGTCCCATAACTGTCGTCAGACAAACAGGATCGCTTATAAAATTTGGGCCACCATTTTTTGTAACCCAAAATATCTTCCGAGGTAACAAGCTTTACATTAATATTTTGTTTTTTGGATGATGTCCCATACATTGAACATACTCATACAAAGAATATATTCTGTCTTTTCTTCTTATCACCCTCTTTATGGAAGCAAATGTACGATCACATGGTAAAAATGAATAGCCACGCACAGGAAAATTACTGGAATACATCTTTGAATCTGCCAGAACTTACAAGGCAGTTCATTACCCTAACCACTGTGTTGTTCTTATTTTGCGCAGGGCACCCATCCGAGAACAGGTGTAATTCAGTAACACTATCAGGTATATCTGTGTTGATGTAATCAACCAAAAACGAGCATACTTCGTTAGGTCCTTTGTCGGCAGTACCTTCGTGGTACATACATACCTTGGATTTCTTGCTCTTTAGGTCTGTAATACAGAATGCATTAATGTTAATTTGCCATAAATAAAAAGCTTCCTGTACTGGGAGCTTAGGCAACTGCAGATTTTGCATATAATCGAAACACAATGCTACCACATGCTCATTTTCTGCACACTTCTCCTTAACAGCATCCATCTTTAAACATAATTTTTTGCTTCTTCTTTTATGTACCATGAGTTCCGCTACAGCCACACGCTTTGCAGTATCGTTCAATGATGGACTCTTAATCTTCACTGAAAGCGACTCACAAGAGCAGCAAGTATCGATTTGCGGCCGCCCAAAGCGTAAGTTAAAACGCTCATTGAAAACCCTTAAATAAATTCCATATGACACTCTGGTATGAGGATTTAACTTCATGAACAGTTCGTACATACTTTTTACAGATAATTCAGGATTTAAGTAATACATTTCTTTGCTTGAATAATGTGAGATTTTCGTAGGGAATGTTTTAATATGCTCCTCAATTATCGATAGGACTTCCTGTGGTGTTGCATTGGTTGAAGCAGTACATCCTCTACGGTCACATGGGCGAACATTATTTTTCACACAGTTACTAATTCGTCGCACACGTTCATTTGTAATGCCAAAAAGGCTACAAAATGCCTTTTTGCACACTTCGACCCGCCCAGCATCTCCAGTTACCACGTGATATCGATAATTTAGTGCTCTTGGCTTAGGCTGGCCATCACTTTTTTGGGGTCTTCTGCGTAACACGTCTTCTTTTTCGATCAGCCCTGCAAGGTAACCACCTTGTGCGTTCTTACTCTCAAAATCGCGAAATTTAGTGAATTATCTATCTGTTCATGTTCAGAGATCCTCTTGAAACACAGTTTCTTACATCTGAAACATATTAATACACGAATACCAATGTCAGGAATTGTAAAAGAGTTGCAAAAAAATTATTTACGTAAAATCAGTTATTTTTTATTGATAGAGTAAATTATACATATGATATTTACGTACCATAAAACTTAGAACAGATGGGAACCTCTAAGAAGTAAAAAATACACAGATAGGAGATTAATTCACGTAGCCTTTGAACTCACCCACAGTCAGGTCCTATTTTTACAGCATTAATCCTCTTCCACTGTGATTCACGTAACCAATTCCCTTCGTTTTGGCAGCTTTTATGACATTTCTTTTATATAGTTCCGGTTGCGCACCTCTCTTCTTCGACATTGTGCATAGATAATCCAAAGAAACGTGTTCTATAAACAAAAATAAACGGCAATGTATACGCAGCTGCTACGACAATGCACACAGACACAGGTAATAAGATCACAGGCGTCAGATATGCTGCCATCTGGCATGCATTCTATTCACTACATGGAAAAAGATCCGAGTATGTTCGTTTGGTGCTGCCATCTGCCATTTCTTGCAATAATAACGTAAGTCCTGGACTCATGTTGTTACTGCAAAGAACACGAAAAACTGTATGCCTGTAAAAGCATTAAATTGTCTAGGACAAGTGTGATTTTTGCATAGATGCTGCATCTAAGTATCCTGAAGGCTTCTCTGCATATATCTAATTTTTGCCAAAAAGTGGACATGTGTTGTTTTTACAATTACCGATTCAATTACAGTATCTGTTGAATGGAATGAACAGTCTAATAAGTACGGGTTGTGAACAGAGAAATAAGAGAAGACAAACATAATGAGAAGAAGCAGAAATGAGAACAGCAAGTAACTTAACATCAGTTTGGTGATCAGGCAGCAAAATAACCCATGATTGACGGAAGAAAAAGGACATAAAAAGCAAATTAGATCTAGCAACAAGGAAATTCCTGACCAAGAGAAGTCTACAAATATCAAACGTAGGCCTTCATATAGGGAAGAAATTTCTGAGCATGTACGTTTCGATCACAGCACTGTATGGTAGTCAAACATGAGCTATGAGAATACCTGAAAAGAAGAGAATAGAAGTGTTTGAGATGTTATGCTACAGAATAATATCGAAAATTAGAGACAGGTAAGTTATGCAATGGCGAGGTTCTCCGCAGAATCGACGAACAAGGGAATATATGGCAAATACAAGTAGGGACATGGTAGTAGGACCCTTGATAGGAAATCACGGAGTAACTTCTTTGGCACTAGAGGGAGCTCTAGAGGGCAAAAAACTTCAGAGGAAGAGAGAGATAGGAATACATCCAGCAAATAATTGAGGGCACTGGTTTCAATTGCTAGTCTGATGGAAGAAGAGATGGGCACAGGCTTGTCGCATCAAATCAATCAGAAGACTGATGACTCGAAAACTAAAATAAAACAAAACAAAAGAAAATGATACAGTTGCTATACCTTTCCTCTTTGGTTTTCATGTATGTTCGTCGCCTTTACTTTTCGTAGTCGTCGCAGCCGTCGTGACCAACGGATCCCTCGTTTTCTATTCAGTTAGAGCAGAGTTTATTACCAGGGTTTGCTTCATTACTTCATGGGGTATCCTCTCCAGTCCAGTATCAGATTCTGCCCTGCATTCATTCCTAGTCTGTGAGATAATCAGTTTTCTGTTTTCATGTCTCGTGTTGTTTCAAACGTAGTCATACTTCGTCAATAAATCATGACCTTAATGAATTCCGCTTTAATTCTAGTTGGCGAACGTGCCTTATTCTACACCCACAATTGTTATTTTAATACGAGACCCATGACTGTGATTCATTTGTCCGGGCGATCTGTAAGCCGAGAGAGGATTCTCGATACAAATTACTGGTTCAATTCGTACACGTATTCCCGTAACCACCTTGCAACACACTGTATTCTGCAAGACCCCAGATAAATTTCCGATACCGATGTAACCTTTATTCGGTCGCCTGAAATAGCTCCTAGTCTGGAAGTGTATTTGCTATCAGACAATCAATACGCATATATCACCTTTAAAGCAGTTGTCAGTTATGTATTGATTACGAGCTGAGCGCCAGATACTTCGCAATGGTATCATTAAATTGATCTTTTCTGGAAACGAACATTCGTGCATTCAGAAACTCTTACGAGTTTGCATTACAGGTTTGCCTGCTGCCCCCAGACGATACGAATTCACCGACTAGTGTGGCTCCTTTGGGAAACTTCCGTTGGGTGACGCGTCTTCATGTCGTACCATAGGACAAATTTTTCTATTGTCCCTAACTCTCGCAGGTGGCATGATATTAATGCCAATCCAATATCGACTGCCCATTCTGACCCTTCCTAGGATCCTACAACGGTCTGAAAACTATCTTCAATATAACGTTGGGCACTGAACCATTTGTCCAGATCTAATGAGCAAGTGCTGTCATTCTCTGTCTCCTCCTTGCATACTATAGCATCTCTACATCTTTCTTTTATACACACGTGTGCTGGAAAGTTGCAAATACCTTACTATAATCCTCTATCCGCCTTATTACCATACTATAGAGTACAAGACTCACCCACGAGGAGTTTGCAGAGAAAGGAGTTAGTTATGCAAGTGGCATACACTTTGACAGTTTAGGAGTTGCACTTACTGCCTTTTCTCTTCCTGCAGCGGAGGATAACTGAAGAATAATTCAGTCTGCTACTACTTATAAATATAATATATTCATTTCGGGAAAATGAAACATACTATGACAGCTAAGAGTATATGTAACAACTGCCAATTAAGTAATATCGTCCAATTTACTTACTGACATCCTTTTCTGCGCTATTCGAAAAAGCAACGTACCCAAGAGTAGTCTGACGATTAGGGCAAATATTTTACTTACATCTCACAGTTTGGTTTCCAGAAGGACTTCTCGACTGAGAATGCTATTCATTCAATAAAATAACACATCAGCAGTTGCTATTTTTTGTGGTCTTTCTGAGGCGTTTGATTGTGTAAATCAAACGCCATGCACAGCTGGTTTGAATCATACTTAACCATAAGTAACAAATATAATGCAACAGATTCTGCTGATTAAATACACAATGTCGAAACAGTAGAAAATATTAGTGACTGTAGAGAAATCACAGAGGGTGCCCCATAGGGTTCAGTTTTGGGTCCAGTCCTATTGGCTGTATATGCGAATGACCTTCCACTTAACATCCAACAAATAGAGTTGGCAGTCTTTGGAGATGATATTAGTGTTATAACTATGCTATTAGAGAGAAAGTAACAGAAAATATGTTAAACATTTTCCATATAACTATAAAATGATTCTCAAAAAATGGACTTTCCTTAAATTTTAAAAAGAAAAAATCCCACACATTGTCCATTTCTGTACAACAAATCGTCATATGAACAGCTGACACAGCAGAATTCAGTAAATAAGACAGAATGCTCCAAATTTTGAGTGCACATGCTGATGAAAACTTGAACTGAAATAATCATAGTACTGAATTTGTCAAACAATTACATTCAGCTACTTTTTCTCTTCGTATAATTGCTAATCTTGGAAACAAGCGAATGAGTCTCCTGTTGTATCTTGCCTATTTTCACTCGATAACGTCTTGCGTAATAATTACATGATGTAGCTCATGATATAGGAAGAAATTGTTTGTTGCACAAAATCGAGCAGTAAGAATAATACAAAGTGTTCACCCACGGACATCATTTGGGTACGTCTTCAAGGAGCTAGGCATTTTAACTGCTCCGCCACAATACCTACATTTGCTAGTGAAATTCGTCGTACTTACTGCACTAGAAGGAAAAATATGCTTTGTCAGTGGCTCAGAATAAATTCAGTACGCAGCAACAAAAACTTTTCATCATTTTCTCAATAACATAAAATGTCTGACAGGTAGCAAAGCAATTTTTAAATTTAACTTAAAATCATTTCTCTTGCCACAATCCCATTCTAAAAAATGGTTCAAATGGCTCTGAGCACTATGGGACTCAACTGCTGTGGTCATAAGTCCCCTAGAACTTAGAACTACTTAAACCTAACTAACCTAAGGACAGCACACAACACCCAGCCATCACGTATCCCATTCTATCACGAATTTCTGTTTAAAAAAAGTGGTAGCCAATTAAAAAACAAAAAATTCTTGTTTTTAATTGTAGTTGCACGAGTAGTACCAAAAATGTAATGTGTTGATTAATTAACATTTACCTTGTTTACGTATCTCATAATCTTACTTGTTCACATTATTTCGATAAAAGAATCGTCCAAATGTTCTATGGAACAAGTAACTAACAATTTTTTTATATTTCACTAAGATTTGTGCACACAGGTACTAGTACACAAATCGTGAGTGATTTAATCCCCTTTGCCTGCATTTAATTCATTTCAGTTATATTAAATTTGTTTATTTGCCCATAGCATTTTGAACATCGATCGTCTGCTTCGACATCAGTACCCTTGGTGGTGCTATTCTGTGAGAATCTGTGGTTGCTGTGCCGGAGTGGTTCTAGGCGCTTCAGACTGGAACCGCACGACCGCTACGGTCGCAGGTTCGAATCCTGCCTCGGGCATGGAGAAGTTACAGCATTAGAAAGTTGTAGCGAAATGCAGGAAGATCTTCAGCGGATAGGCACTTGGTGCAGGGAGTGGCAACTTAACATCTATATCTGCATCTACATGATTACTCTGCAATTCACATTTAAGTGCTTGGCAGAGCGTTCATCGAACCATAAGCATACTATCCCTCTACCAGTCCACTCCGCCACACACCGTTGGGTGGCTTGCGGAGTACATAGACGTAACTCCTCATTGACTCCGCTCGCTCCCATGTTCACTGCACTACTTCACAAAGTGTCTCTGGGGGCCTCAGCCAGTACCAGAATTTCCCATGAAAGGCAACGGTAAAGGCGTTCAGTTTTAATTAGTGAGGACGTTTCAGTAACTCGTAATCCCACATGCAGAAGACCCAACCTGTTTAACGACCAAACCCGCACGGACAGCCGCCCGAAGTATCACATCGGTTCTGCTATTCTGGCAGATGAACCGGCCCTCGATTGAATTAGATGAGAGCCGATGTGCTGACAATCCAGACGGTAATTTTTGTGCGATTTTTCACATCTGACTAGGTGACTACCAGACTTGTTCTGAAGTCCCACTTCAGCTACACTTTTGGGGAAATTTTTAAAAGTGCTTCTTGTCGGAATCAACAGCAATCCAACACCGACAACCATAGTTCAAGGAAAACATAGGCAATATGGAACGATGCCTAATCACATTGTCTAAAAGTGGAGTAAATTAGAATCAGTGGTGTTTGCTGTAGGATTGTAGTGCGAGCCATTTACAAGATATCGTATTTTGAAAAGTTCCCACACCGACACTAGTAACAAGTGCATACACTAATTATGTGGATTGTGACCATTATAGGCTGTATTCAAAATGACCACCGCCAATACTCTTTTCTGCTATAAAACGACTGCTGCACGCGTGCTGGCATTTCAGTGGAGACGTCCAAGTAGGCAGCAGTAACGCCTCATTGCATGTCGTCGGACGTAGATGGTATGTCCTTGTAGGCAGGTTACCCCTCACAGAAAACTCTACTGTTGTCAAATCAGCGAAACGTGCGTCCTGTCAGACGGTTTGCAAACAATTCTTCAAGACATGCTGTAGTTCATAGTACACTATGGGCTGCACAGCCATAATGTTCATTCGGGATTTCCTCTCAGAGCGGTCACAGTTCGTAGTGATAGACGGCAAATTATCGAGTAGAACAGAAGTGATATCTGGCGTTCCGCAAGGTAGTGTCATAGGCCCTCTGTTCCTGATTTATATAAACGATTTAGGTAATAGTCTGAGTTGCTCCCTTAGATTGTTTGAGATGAGGCTGTAACTTACCGTCTAGTAAAACCATCAGACGACAAAGTCCAATTACAAATTGATCTAGAGAGACGTTCTGTATGGAGCGAAAAATAGCAATTAGCACTAAACAAAGAAAAGTGCGAGGTCATCCACATGGGCACTAAAAGAAATCCGATAAATTTTGGGTATACGATAAATCGCACAAATGTAAGGGCTGTCAATTCGACAAAATTCCTAGGAATTACAATTACGAGCAACTTAAATTGGAAAAACCACATAGATAACATTGTGGTAAACGCGAAACAAAGACTGCGCTTTGTTGGCAGAACACTTAGAAGATGCGACGAACCCACTAAACAGACAGCCTATATTACACTTGTCCGTCCTCTGCTGGAATATTGCTGCTCTGAATGGGCTCCTTACCAGGTAGGATTGACGGAGGACATCCAAAAAGTGCAAAGAAGGGCAGCTTGTTTCGTGTTATCGCGCATTAGGGGTGAGAATGTCCCTGCTGTGATACGCGAGTTGGGGTGGCAGTCATTGAAACATAGGTGGTTTTCTTTGCGGCGAGATCTATTTACGAAATTTCAATCACCAACTTTCTTTTCCCAATGCGGAAGTATTTTGTTGACACCCACCTACGTAGGGAGAAATTATCATCATAATAAAATAAGATAAATCAGAGCTCGAACGGAAAGATTCAGGTGTTCCTTTTTCCAACGTGCCATTCGAGAGTGGCATGGTAGAGAAGTAGTATGAAAATGGTTCGATGAATCGTCTGCCAGGAACTTAAGTGTAAATTTCAGAGTAACCATGTAGATTTAGATGTAGAATACAGGGTCCTCCCACTCTGCAGAGGAACGTCTTCTAACATCCGTAGAAGATGGTCTATTAAGAGGCTGTTCAGTGGAACATTTGTCTATGAACTGATGGTTCACTATCCCACAACAAACGTTTATATTCCATGGACGCCGACGTTCCCTCTGATGAAGCCAGTGGGGATTGTCAACAGACAAATAGCGCATGTTTCGGCGGTTTGTCTGTCTACAATTGGTAAAGAGGGCTTCATCACTAAACAAGATACATAGGGAGTATCCTGTCGTAATCCTCATACACAGATGTTAACACAAGTCTCATAATCGTTTCCAAGCAGCCCTTGATGGAGAGAGATGTAACAGGGATGGAACCTTCGTCGATGGAGAACGCTTAGGATACTTTCCTGATTCATGCTACTTCCTCGTACGATTGCACTGGAACTAAAATGCTGATCAACTGCAGGAGCAGCCAGCAGCAAGAATATTAATTTCCCTCACTTCTGTCGTTTCCTTCTGTTACGTTGTCGAGGTGTTACACTATCAATGTCACGTAACTGGTTGAAGAGGTTGATAAATAATTCCCAAGATGGTTGAAGTTTTTTAGGATATTTTGCCACATTGACGGTACAGGAATGAACTGCATTCCTTTTACACTCTCTATACAGCATGAACATGTCAGCTTTTTCTGCACTGGTCAATCCCATCGTCCGCTCTCGACCTATTGCTTGGACTGTCAAACACTAACTGACTAGCAAGGTTCAGCGCACTCAAGGAACGCACAAGAACACTCTAAACAAAAATAGCAACGCCCTATCTAGCAATTAGGCAGGTTGAATGTCAGAAACAAGTGTCATGGTGGAAACTTATGAAAATGTGATATCTCTTAAGCTACTCACATTGGACTCCTGCACCAAACACTACTGACATTATAATTTATCTTTCTTTTAGTTGCCGATTTCAATAGGCCTTGTACCGTTTAAAAAGTGTGTGTTGTCACAAAAAATATACTTTCTAAGTATTACTGCAATATGCATATTGGCTAACAATAGGACCACCTGAGTACTAACCCGTTCTGTGAAAACCATACATCAGTAGCACTTCCTGCTCCCACACCATCTTCGGTGCACGTATTGCGTGATTCAGCCGGTACATAGTTCACATCATTTACTTCACAAATCATTTTATGGTGTGGCTAAAAAGAAAAGCATTTGGAATATGAACCTCCCTAACCACTGCCGTCTACCACTAACAAAGGCGAGTTGCAAAGGAGTGTGTCAGGGACGAAGGATTTTTTACTTCTCACACATTAACAACGCGTGCCTACGAAGGGAACTCCTAAAATTACACTATGATGTATTTAACACTATGTTAACCAAAACCAATGTTATTCATTAGCTCTTCAGGTTACCTTCCGTAAATATTTTTACGAGATGAATTTTTTCTTTCCGTGAAGTGTATATGTGGTAGTTGATGAAGTTGATCAATTTAAATGTACCAATTAAGTTCTTCCAATACACGTCACCAGACATTTGGTGATTCCCTTGCTACATATGGTTTTATTGTACAAGTTAGAGATCAGATTACACGTATAACTGATTTATCCTTATAACCTGTAACAAGTACTCCCAACTTCTTTATTAATATTCAAATATGCTCCAAGAACTAGATATTGCAAGTAATTCCACTTTTATTTCCGTTGAAAGAGGCAGAATATATTGCTCGCACCACCATAAGACATCATGTACTCCGTTCCGAAATATACTCAGCGCCAAAAAACATATGCAGTTGTTGGGCATTGTAGTATACCATTGCTGTAAAAGTATTCCTGGGATCACAACCGAAATTCCCCCTCTTTCATGAGGTCGCCAAGGCGGTACTTCTGTTTACGACAGATAAAAGAACGCTGCTTTGATGTGAACTTTGTGAGTCGTCAAATCCAGACGATTGTACTGCTGGCATTTGCACTGAGCACTCTTCTACCCCCGAGGCAGATTACGTACCGTATCGTGTTTCGTCGTTTCGTGTTTGATCAAGCTTTATATCTACTCTCTATATGACTGTACTTTTTTCTGAGAATGACCTTTGAAGTGAGCACCTAAACACTCTTTTATTGTTTTACTTATGATATATTCATTCTTTCAGTCTTTAATATTGAGCGATATCCCGAGAGACTTATTGTCATTGCGAAGAATATTTCCATAAACAATTTTCTCGTGAGAAAACTGTAATATTTAGCATCGCCCATCATTCGTACCGTAAGTATTTGTGTAAATCACTTGCTGGGAGAACTCTTTACACCTGAAGTAATGGATTTCAAAGCAGACATCTACAATTTATTGAACACCACGAAATTAATGAATTTTTTCCAGAATTGTGTTAAATATTTGTTTTTAATCTGTTGGGAATTCTGTTAAATGTCTGTTCTTCGTCACATTGGTTCATTTCACAGCGTGCTCTAATCATGATGTTGTATGGTACCCAACATCATTTAAATGGTGTCTGAAATTTAATATTAAAATTACAGCTGTCTGCATCCCATAACAAAACGGTCATATGTATGTTTTAGTTGTGAATACGCAAGTCAGTGCCAGTTTTGAAGTAGTGTACTCCCACAAAAGTGTAGTGCCCTTTAATAATAAATTCCTCTTAAGCAAAGATATTAACGTAAGAAAATGTGGTATTCAATAATAATTCAAGAGTCACATGCAAGATAACTACAGAAATTCTCTTCCGTTTCATATTCACACTGATAATTATTTGAATTCGTGATTAGGGCACGCCTCTAACACTAAAATTAGAACCACAGTTCACAAAAGAAATTTTGCTGAGGAGCCTGTCTGTCTTAATTCTAGATGGGCAGAGTAACATATAAAGAAACACAGTAACAGAACGAAGAGATACTGAGAGGAAAAATAGGAAAAAAGTGGTAAATAAGTTCAAGTGCGAAATTAGTTAGGCACAAGGAACAAAAAAAAATACTTTTTTCAGTCTTTTTTTCACAGTTTTTGCTCGAATGATATTTCTGTTGCGTTTGATAAAGTAAATAAATAAACTCTAATACTGATTTTGTGTACTTGACCATTTTCAGAAGACCGCCGACTTCTGCTTCAGATTGCAGTTCTCCACGAAGTTATGAGCTGTAGGTGTGGGAAGTTCAGCCAGTAGTACGTATCGTCTAGAAATACGGCATATATGTATATCTGTGTTGGCTGAACATGGCCGAAAACTGCCATTGGTTAGCCATTGTATCAGCGCGTAGTGACATAATAACCAGAGGTTTCTTGTTGCTCCTCTATTATTCGGTGCTTTTCTTTGGTGTCACCCTGCGGAAGGGATAAATGGCATTACGTGGTAAGCCCGTTGGCGATCGTCCTTCACTAACCGTTGTCTTGGACGAGGTGACTTACTGCCGCATGCCCATACATTTCACTTTCTTAAACTGATCTATGTACAGCAATGGTGAGCGTCCTGCAGTCTTCGGCATCCGACTTTTCTACCTACGATTGTTCGCGCTATTGCCTTTGACCTTCTGGAACTATTACCAAAATATTTCAGCTGATTTTGGTTGGCAAGAGTCGACAGTCTTGTAATGATATCGAGCTGCCTCAGGATCGATTTATTGGTTAGATGTTCTATCTATGGTATTCAAAGTAATCTTCTGTAGCACCACATTTCCAGAGCATCAGTTCTGTGGCGATCCCATCGTCCAAGTTTGTGCTGCATAGGTCACGGCAGGGGAAATTAATGCAACCATGTCTCACGCCGGCATTATTGGAAAAGATATGGAGACTGATTTAACAGCCGCTGTAGTCTAAAAGCATAGTTACCGGATCAGGCATACCAGGTATTTCGGTGTACAGTACTCATCGCGATGAGACTACTCCATACCTTTGATCATTTCACCTTACCGAAAGCTTTCTTGTAATCTACGAAGTATATTAACTACTTGGCGAAGACCTGGCGCAGCACCCCCAAAACGCTCTCCCGAACCGTCTGCTGCCAGCCGCTTCAACGGACGCAGGATGGCGCGCCGATCTCCCGTCTCACGGCGTCGCAGCTCGCACCGGCCAGCCCGATGTCGTGGGTTGACTCCTGTTGCTCTCGTGTCGACCGCGAAGCCACTACCCCTCGCTATACAGCGCGGCCCACTGGACTGTCGTGGCGACCTCACATGCGCCGACGCTCAAGACGGACAAGTTAACTTGTGTCTCAGTGCGCGACCGACCAACCGATCGATCCAACCGCCAATGACCATTGCCTGAACAAACTCGAGCAGACTGGCGGCCGACGGGTAAGCCGAGAGTGGTGTTCGCTTTGTCGACTCCCTCTTCCCTTAACTAATTTTCTCATTCATTAACTGTGATCTCGGTCTCTCTCTCTCTCTCTCTCTCTCTCTCTCTCTCTCTCTATGAGCTGCTGGAAGTTTAGTATCTGCTCGTAGGCTTCCTGTCCTGGAATAAACCCAGTTTTTTCATCCGATATTTACTGGTGTGGGAAATAAGGGCTACCGTTCGATAGTTGACACAGGCAATTGGAGAACCTTTCTTCAACAGTGGTATGGAAATGGAGTGGCACCACAGGTCTGGCCACTATCAGACATCAATATCGTCTGACTTAGCCAGTGCTCTGTTACTCACGTTACCCGCTGTTTATTAAGACGTTGGCAGTAATTTCACCCTTACTTGGTGTTCACTGATTCCGCAATTTTCTCCGTGTATGTTGCACTTTTCCTCTAAGAATCGCTGGTCCAGAGTGTGTTGTGCACTGGTGCCTCGACGCTGGTTGTGAGTGCTCAGCGAACAGCCTGATGCAGTATTTCCTCCATTCTTTGGCGATGCCTCTAGCGTCTGTGGTGATATTCCCTTTGTCTTCTTCAATAATTTGACTCCTGGCTGAAAAATACGGTGCCAAAAATTTCACCTTGTCGTATATGTCTCATCTGTGGACGTATATGATTATAGACCTGTGCAAGTTTTCTGAATATGTTTAAACATGTCTTTCCTGCAAGTGTGTTTAGTTTAATTATTCACGTTTTTCATGAGTTTTCCTCTTTATTCTGCATCTGGCACTGTGAGTCAGATGTTACGTTGTCTTTCAATCAAAGCCTAAACTTCGTTAGACATGCAGCGTAGTTCACCTTTGGGATGTTGGTTACTACATAAGTGATCCATTTTACTACCCTCATCAAAGCTATGCCGCAAATTCGTATTCAGTCAGTTGGTCCAGTACCTCCAAGTACATCTTTGAAGACATCCAGCTCTAGAGCCATCAGCCTCTTCGACTTTAATGTAGCTCCTGGTTTACGCAGCTTAATTTTATGGCAGGCTCACAGTAGGCAGTGATCAGATCCGCATTCGAAACTAACGAGCAGAACACGGCAAGTACCATAACACGATTCGTCAGAAAATTCACTTTTTGGAAGATGAAGTCGAAAAAGCGAACACCACTCTCAGCTTATCCGTTGATACTCGTCCGTTTCTGAGAAAATGACGGCAAAGTTTTCAACTTGATTTAGATTCCTTTCAGCTTGCGAGAACCTCAACCCTTAAGGTGGCCCACTGGCTACCATATCGGTCTCTTATTTTTCTCCCTCGTGTTCAATACCCTATCATTCTTTTTTTTTTTTACCTGTCCGTCTATCATATCAGTAGAAAGTTACTATATGAAAGCTTCTCATCAAGTATTGGGCATCAAAGGAGTTATGTATGTGTGTATAGTATTTCCAGGGGTTACATTCTTTCTAAATTCTTATACTGTAAGTAGGCTGTTTATGTTTTCTTTATGTAAGTAGGCTGTTTATGTTTTCTTATTGGCAACGTTACGTAGCGCTCTATATGAAAATCACTGGCTGTGCTGTGTGCAGTCTGTGGCTAGTTTGCATTGTTGTCTGCCATTGTAGTGTTGGGCAGCGGCAGCTGGATGTGAACAGCGCGTAGCGTTGCGCAGTTGGAGGTGAGCCGCCAGCAGTGGTGGATGTGGGGAGAGAGATGGCGGAGTTTTGAAATTTGTCATGAACTGCTATATATATTATGACTATTAAGGTAAATACATTCTTTGTTCTCTATTAATATCTTTCATTTGCTAACTATCCCTATCAGTAGTTAGTGCCTTCTGTAGTTTGAATCTTTTATTTAGCTGGCAGTAGTGGCGCTCGCTGTATGGCAGTAGTTCGAGTAACGAAGATTTTTGTGAGGTAAGTGATTTCTGAAAGGTATAGTTTAATGTTAGTCAGGGCCATTCTTTTGCAGGGATCTTTGATAGTCAGATTGCGTTGCGCTAAAAATATTGTGTGTCAGTTTAAGCACAGTCTTGTAAAATTGTTGAAAGGGGACATTACATATGGCGACCCTGCCAGGATGCAATTGTAATTGACAGCAATTCATCAAATTAAGTAACTTATAAGCATTCATTTCACTGCACACATTTCTGTTGGTCGTGGTATATGCACAATAACTAAAAAAAAAAAAAGGAGGGACTGTTAGTGTTATCACGTGTGTTAATAATTCAGCAAGGGACTGGATAACAGCATTGCTGGTTATAAGGACAATTCCAAAAACTTTGTGAGTGCACAAGTGGTGGTTATGGACTTACTATATTATCTGAAAGACTCTTCAATGGTGATTGTTCACCTGCTCAGTCACAACAGATGGCTGCTGGCCATCTCTACAAGGACTACAGTGGGTCTGCATCTTTGATGACCCAACAATACCATTATTTCTACAAGGACTGCAGTGGGTCTGCACCTCTGGTGGCCCACCAATACCATACTCTCTACCAGGACTACAGTGGGCCTGTCCACAATTTCTACAAGGACTGCAGTGGGTCTGCACCTCTGGTGGCCCACCAATACCACAATCTCTTCCAGGACTACAGTGGGCCTGTCCACAATTTCTACAATGACTGCAGTGGGTCTGCACCTCTGGTGGCCCACCAATACCACAATTTCTACCAGGACTACAGTGGGGCTACTCTGTGATGACCTACCTACCAATATTCTTCAAAACTTCGAATGACTCTACTGTGGGTATACTCTGTTGTGGCCCATTACCTGTCTGCATGTCAAGAGTCAGCACTGTCTTTCCGTTGGAAGGACAACACTAATTCTTCAAGACTGCATGGAAATCCACTACTTCCGTGTGCATTGTCTTCTACTGCTCAGACTTTGAGAAAAGAAACGGCAGTTTTACTCTGATGAATGATCAGGACTGTCTTTATTGACTGTGAGAAAATTTTAGCTTTTGACCAACATTGTATCAACAGGTGTCTGCATTTGATTTCTTTGTTATTGTAATTACGATTATGAAAAATTTTAACAAATATATATTGCCCAGTGCGCAAAACAATTTGTAAAATTTTTGTGGGGAGCATGGGGGCTATGTAAGTAGGCTGTTTATGTTTTCTTTATGTAAGTAGGCTGTTTATGTTTTCTTATTGGCAACATTACGTAGCGCTCTATATGAAAATCACTGGCTGTGCTGTGTGCAGTCTGTGGCTAGTTTGCATTGTTGTCTGCCATTGTAGTGTTGGGCAGCGGCAGCTGGATGTGAACAGCGCGTAGCGTTGCGCAGTTGGAGGTGAGCCGCCAGCAGTGGTGGATGTGGGGGGAGAGATGGCGGAGTTTTGAAATTTGTCATGAACTGCTATATATATTATGACTATTAAGGTAAATACATTCTTTGTTCTCTATTAATATCTTTCATTTGCTAACTATCCCTATCAGTAGATAGTGCCTTCCGTAGTTTGAATTTTTTATTTAGCTGGCAGTAATAGCGCTCGCTGTATGGCACTAGTTCGAGTAACGAAGATTTTTGTGAGGTAAGTGATTTCTGAAAGGTATAGTTTAATGTTACTCAGGGCCATTCTTTCGCAGGGATCTTTGATAGTCAGATTGCGTTGCGCTAAAAATATTGTGTGTCAGTTTAAGCACAGTCTTGTATAATTGTTGAAAGGGGACGTTACAATACGACGTTCTTATAGCAGTTCTAAAAAATTAATACTCATATTTATTCTTTAGGAAGATTTCGTGTATTCACTTGTGAGCCGTAGTAAAATTGCTGTTTTGAAGAGCGCGCCACAGCGAGTAGTGTGAAGCAGTTGCCCTCCGTTTCTGGCGGTGGCGCCGCTGTCGCAATCGCAGCTTTGGTGTTTCCCTCTGGTCGGAAAGGGGAAAGGTTGCCTGTTCACTACATTTAAGGGGGCTATGAGCTCGCCAGTCAGTTAGTTGGTCAGCCGGGTCAGTGTGGGGCAGTCAGTGTCTGTCTGTCGTCCAGAGTGCTAGCTCCTGGTTTACGCAGCTTAATTTTATGGAAGGCTCACAGTAGGCAGTGATCAGATCCGCATTCGAAACTAACGAGCAGAACATGGCAAGTGCCATAACACGATTCGTCAGAAAATTCACTTGTTGGAAGAGGGAGTCGACAAAGCGAACACCACTCTCGGCTTACCCGTCGGCCGCCAGTCTGCTCGAGTTTGTTCAGGCAATGGTCATTGGCGGTTGGATCGATCGGTTGGTCGGTCGCGCACTGAGACACAAGATGACTTGTCCGTCTTGAGCGTCGGCGCATGTGAGGTCGCCACGACAGTCCAGTGGGCCGCGCCGTATAGCGAGAGGTAGCGGCTTCGCGGTCGACACGAGAGCAACAGGAGTCAACCCACGACATCGGGCTGGCCGGTGCGAGCTGCGACGCCGTGAGACGGGAGATCGGCGCGCCATCCTGCGTCCGTTGAAGCGGCTGGCAGCGGACGGTTGGGGAGAGCGTTTTGTGGGTGCTGCGCCAGGTCTTCGCCAGAAATCGCAGTTTATTAGAAGTTAAGTGATTCGTGATATGTTGTTTCATTTACTTGTTAAGTTCTACTTGCTTTCTTGGTCAGTCTCTCGTCCCCAGCTTGCTCGTCTGTCTCCCGTCCCCATTTGTTAGGCAGTTAGTGCCTGTCTGTTTGTCTGTCGGTCTTCCGTACGTTAGTAGCTGCCTCTGTCATGTGTGTCGGATTCGGTGTTAACGAATTTATTGCTATTTATTGCTTGAAGTGTAACGGCCGAATTCATGAAATATGTTTTTATCTTGCCTATCATCTTGAGAGGCGGTATATGTGTAATGTTGAGCATGTTTGTATATTTTATGGACTGCATTTCATGGATTTTTATTTAAATGGTCATTTTTAGTATATAAAGTTGCCACCATTCCACCGTAAGATTTTTTTTTTAAATCAAGTTGCGCATTCGGTGACAAGTTAATTTTTTTAATGTTAGTGTTATGTACCATGTCAATCCCTCCTACGGGGTGCATAGTTATGTGCTTGTGTGAGTTGTTAAAATTTTTAGTTTAAAGTAATCTGGCGTGTTGCAGATTTGCACCAGTGTAGTCTTTCAGAGGTTGTTGTGAACGGTCGTGACTACGGCCGCGTCAAAAGGCAGCGGCAAGGTTCTCAGCGCGAAAGCTCATACTTTCAATATTTGTTCTTCCTGCCTCTGAATAAAATTGTAACTTGATATTTTGAGGGTGCTTTCTGATTGAATTTTTAAATATGTTTCTAAAAAAAAGGGCTTTTAGGAATAAAATTTCCATTTGTTGAAAGAAATTTAATTTGTTTTCATCAGTTACACGCTGGCAACTATTTCCACGCTCACATAGTATGATTAAATGTGTTAATGTTCTTGATGGATCGCTAGCAAATAAAGTAGATTCTTAAGAAGAAGTTTTGAAAGTAAATTCACGGTTCACCTTGGATAATACCGATCGTAGGAATGTTCGAAGAATAGAACTTCTGAACACCATGAACATCACGCAAAGACATTCTTGGCAGAGTGACTTATCTTCGTATAAATCCCACTAAGGAATGAAACGCCGTTAACATTGCTGAAAATTTCAGGCTTTAGCAATAATTTCACGACGAACCATGCATAACGGATGACTGTATCGAAACATGGCCCTTGTAATTGATTGTGAATCGGAATATACTACAGAAATTTCACCGAAAACAATTTTAAATAATTTTCTCATTCATTCACTGAGCTCTCTGTCTCTCTCTCTCTCTCTCTCTCTCTCTCTTTCTCTTTTTATCTCTATCTCTCTCTCTCTCTCTCTCTCTTTCTTTCTCTTTTTAAATTGATTCGCGGTACACGTAGTAAACAAGTAAGGAAAACGTTAAATCAGCATACATTGGAAAACATTCCTTTAATAATCTCTTATCAATGTGGACAGATAAATGAAAAAAATGATTAAAATAATAATCGGGTTTCGAACACGGAGCGCAAAAGAGTCGAGACTGTGCCAATTCTTCGGTTGAACTATTTGCTCTGGAAAAGGCACATAAAGTACCTCGAACACCTTGACCGTGGTTTTCTCAGAAACGCCCGAGTATATGAAAACAAATTGAGACACATGTTCGCTTGTTTTAACCAGCGAAATTTCTGGGAAATCAGGTTATGGGACTTGCCGTATTCTCCTCGCAAGTTCTGTTTCGGCATTGCGGAGGTCCACGTAATGAGACGAAGTTTGTGATGATCACACATGGTATTCATTACCGGTAAGTTTTTCTCGGTTGCAAACTGTATCAATTGGTTTCCTCCCTCTCTGCTTACTCAAAGGCCATACTGTCGTGATTTCAGGTAAGAAATCACTTTCTGTTTGGGCCTCGGTATTTAAGGGGTTTTAATCAACGAGTCATTACAGTTGAATTACCTGTATCACCTTTTAAGTCTGCTTGTGCTCTTACCTTGTTCTCGTGATTGCAGCGATCTGTCGCGCGATGGTATCAAACGATACTTTTTCAACCAATGGACCTCCGGAAAATAGTAATCACCACTATGGCGGTTTATGCAGATGTGGCTGCTGTCGGACAGTAACAGTAGAGAAGACCTCAAATGCTTTTAAACAAGCTTAATGTTATTTGCAGGCGGATTCCATATTTCCCGTGTAACCGCAAGTGAGGAAACTGCTGTTCAGTTCATCGATTATATAAACGTGACTGGAGACTGTGGTTCAGCCACCCGGAATCATTCACGGAACATGTCTGCAGGCACCACATATACAGGGTGGAGAAAAATTGTGCCACGAAATTTTAACCCTGGATACCTGATGCCAGTAGGAACAAAAATTGATAATGTTGTGTAGCTCGAGAAAGCACCATTTTTACCAAAACTTGACGCTAAGCGCTAGAATAGACCGTGGGATTGCCCTGTTGCCGTTCGTCGGTTAACGGGCAGCGCTATCTTTGTCGGTTCACACGTACAAACGTCCCTCGCGCCGTCACTGCCCCAACGTGCACGCACACGTGTCGAATAGGTCTTGCTGTTTGTCTCCACCTCACGTCAGAGGCATTCATACGTAAGCTACGCTTGGCCCGCCCTGTTAGCCGACGGTCTAACGCACGACTTTCCGGAGTGGGAAGGAGCGCCTGGTCCCCGGCACGAATCCGCCCGGCGGACTTGTGTCGAGGTCCGGTGAGCCGGCCAGTCTGTGGATGGTTTTTAGGCGGTTTTCCATCTGCGTCGGCGAATGCGGGCTGGTTCCCCTTATTCCGCCTCAGCTACACTATGTCAGCGATTGCTGCGCAAACAAGTTCTCCATGTACGCGCACACCACCATTACTCTACCACGCAAAAATAGGGTTAACACTCGTCTGGTGTCAGACGTTCCCTCGGTTTGGTGTGGGGTGGCGGAGGGGTGAAGTGGACTGCGGTAGTCGTCGTGGGGTTGCTGACCACTGCGGCTACGGCGGGGACGGAGCCTCTCCATCGTTTCTTGGTCCCCGGTTAACATACAACACAAAACATACAAGCTTCGCTTCGGAGCACAGACACGTCACTTGCGATTTAGTCATACAGTAAGCAAGGCGGCACAGTAGTCTTTTGAAGGACAACGAGATATGATTTTTGGCCGGCCAGTGTGGCCGAGTAGTTCAGGCACCACATATACAGGGTGGAGAAAAATTGTGCCACGGAATTTTAACCCTGGATCGCTTCAGTCTGGTACCGTGCGATAGCTGAAGTCGCAGGTTCGAATCCTGCCTCGGGTATGGAATTGTGTGATGTCCTTAGGTTAGTTAGATTTAAGTAGTTCTAAGTTCTAGGGGACTGATGACCCCAGAAGTTAAGTCCCATAGTGCTCACAGCCATATGATTTTTGGTTATGGACTAGCCGACGGCAATGCGCATGAAACTCGGCGGTTGTATGAGGAACGGTACCCAGCAAGGCGCCACCTACACCAGCAAACGTTTACAGCAATTCACCGGCAACTTCGCGAAACACGCTCGTTAGCGGGATATGGTGATGCTGGAAGACCTCGAACACCACGGAATGCTGCATTTGAAGAGACTGTTTCCTAGCACTTCGAGAAACCCTTACGACAAGCACTCAAGCGATTGGACACGAAATGGGGGTCACTCGTCGGTTAGTGTTGGAGGTTTTCAGGGATGACGGCCAGCATCCATTTGGTTTCAACCCTGTCGAAGACCTAAATCCTGTGGCGGACTATGAACACAGGCTAGGATTTTGCCGGTGGTTTCTGCGACGTGTTGCACGAGATCCCGAATTCCTCGCCATTTTGTTGTTCACTGACGAGTGTACCTTCCATCGGGATGGTTTTTACCACATTCGAAGCGTTCGGAAATCCCATCGTCACGTACGTCTGCGGACACCAGGAACGATTTTCTCTCGACATTTGGGCAGGCATTGTGGGTAACCATCTGACTGGGCCAATCCGTCTACCTCCTCGACTTACCGAAGCAAATTTCGTAGACTTTTTGCTAGAAACTCTACGCGGCCTGCTGGAAGATGTTCCACTGGACACACGGCTACGCATGTGGTTGCAGCATGATGTGGCTCCCGCACCTAACAGTTGCGCTGTCCGCGGATATTTAAACGAACTCTTCGACGCAAGTGTAATGGGCAGAGGCGCTCGTTGGACGTGGCCCTCGCTGTCACCAGACCTCAGGCCACCGGACTTTTTCCTATGGGGATTCTTCAAGGTTCTAGTTAAACCACACGTACGCGAACCACCTAGAAACGAAGAGAAATTAATAGATTGTATTCAACGTGCCGCCAGTCACATCAGGGCAATCCCAGGAATCTTTGAATGAGTTCAGCGAAACATAGTTCAACTTTATCAAACAGTGTCGCGTCAGAGGGTCGCCAGTTCGAGCACATGCTTTCAGTAAATGATTTCTTAGCTACAAAAACGGCCCTTTTCAGGGCCGACACAATTTCTAAACGTCTTTATGTACGTTAATTAACAGCAGATTTGTTCCCGGTACGTCTTATAATGAAACTATAATGGATGTGTCGAGACGGATTCGACCCAGGCCCCCTGAGTGAAAGGCTGGCGCCCTACCACAGAGCGTGCGGGCCACCTTGGATACATCGCGATCTCCTGCAGGCAAAGCATTCGCAGTCGCGTTGTCCAGATCACCGAGCAACAGGGCAATCCCGCGGCCAAACGGAGCGGAGCGCGTGGCGCCAAGTTTCCGTAGTTTAAAAATAGTGCGTTGTCGAACTACACAACATTAGTAATTTTGGTTCCTACTGGCACCAGCTATCCAAGGTTAAAATTTGACACAATTTTTCTCCACCCTGTATACAACGAGGGATAATTAGCGATCGCTGTGAGCAGTGAGGCCAATGTGGAGGTGCGCTACGTCATTAGCGTGTGGGTGCGTTGGGAACCTGGGTCGGTCGGGTATTGCGTCGGGATGGCCGACGCGATCCAGACGACAGTTTGCGTGAAATGGATAAATACGGATTTGAGTCCCTGTCGGACCCAAATTTTCAACGTACCCCCCTTGATAATTTTTAATACGCACTAGTGCAGAATGTCATTACACTTTTGTTTAAACTTCTCCGGGAGTGAAGAATTCAGTGCCGCAAGTGAACAAGCGTAGACGACCAGGTTTCGTCTTCCAAAATTATCGTCAGAAAGAAGTGGAAAGCCCAAAAACAGTAAATTCTGTCATAAAAAACGAAGAATGTTCGACAGGAACATAAAGATAAGGAGGAGAAGGAAAAGCGAAGGCGCATGAAAGAAAGAAAAAGAACACTCTGCAAGAGAAAGAAGCCTGTTGTACAAACAACAGGTTAATCACAGTTTCTCAGAAAACGGATTCCGTGACAAACTGCGTTCACCGAGATTGTCTCTGTGATTTTCACTATAAGTGGATAAAGTGTGACAGAGGTAATGAATGGTGCTATGAGGACTGCACTGATTGTAAATGTGTAGGACGTTACCTGTTTGACCTCTGATGAAGAATTTCACGTGCGAGCTCTAGTCGATTGAATGTTGCCTCTTATTCTAGGGTGCTAGTTAGAGTAGGCAGATTACGATTTTGTACTTTCTCTCTGACTGTGTCTGTCTTAAGAGCAAAAAGCAGCTGTTTTTCTAACGATTAATGTTTGGGAACTTGGTTGAGAGTTTTGTGTACAAATAAATTACAATAAGAACTAATTAGAAGCCCATTTTTCCCTTAGTTGTGCCCTCCTCGAGAAGTTCCCTTATTCGTCATCCTATTCTGTAATGGGCGCGGGCCGAATATCTGAAAAGTACCCGAGCGAACCCACCCCCTGCGTAGCGGCGTAACCGTGAGGTGATGCGCCAGAGCTGTCCCCAGTTAATCTCTCGTCTAAGCACCGGTTGTACAGCGGTGCATGCTAACTTAGACAACAACGACCAAACTTGGCGGAAATTACAGCACACCACAGCGCCAGCTAACACGGCATCTAGTTATTAAGGACGCAGCTAGCGAATATTCGCGTGTAGAACTGCAGTCGAAAATTGGTTTGCTCTTTGGCGAAATGAAACATCGTGGCGCCGAAACACCGACCCTCTGTCGCTCATTACTGGGTTCTGCATAACTGAATCATATAACTGAGTGTGTGTGCTTTAGCAACCTGAAACCGAACCGGCGCGCCGTCGCGCCCGCAATAAACTGAACTCCGAGAGGTGGTGCCCACCGCGCTGTCAAAACGAAAATTCGGAACGTAGTCTTCCAACTGGGGAAGTTACACTGCGAAGTAATAACAGCTCGCTGCTTTGACTTAAATGTAATTCTCCACGTTATAAGGGGCCCTGCTTAATTAATAAGAGACGTCCGATCTTCTTACCAGCCCTTAGTTTGACCCATTTGCATGGATATTCGTAGAACGTGCTGAATATTGTATCTGCGTAATTTGTCAAATATGTGTCTAGCTCTTAAGGATGTTGACGACTAAAAGTCTAATGAAGTCAAGCGTTGTGATATGATTATGTCGAATGCTACACTCATATCTCCAATCTAACACTGCAAGCAGTATGTATACATTTAACTGACTGCTGCAGACGGAAGTCTCTCTGCTCATCACAATAGAAATTCTGGCTCAATAAAAGTTGCTTATGGTTTAACCCAACAGGCACTTTCAGTTATAATAATAATAATTATTATTATAGTTATTATTACTGCTACTCACATTTGAGTCCTACCGAACTCCGTGATGTAAAAGACAGTGCATTTCAAAATTTTTGTTCTAGTTTTTCTTTGTGCTAAAAATGCTTTAATTCTCCCAGAATTTCCTCTTTCTGTTCATCAGACTAACTTGATCCGATGTTCTTGCGTCTTCTGCCAGGCCTACTGCCCATCGCGAATTTTTTTGCCAAGATATTTGGTTGTTATACGCCTGGTGCCTCTTCTGCCGAACAGACACGTAGCAGCATTAGGGCACTGAACTAAATTCAGTGGAGGCAATTTACTATTTGTGTCATATCAGGACTCGAACCCAGATTTCTCGACTTGCGCGAGCAGTCATCTTAACAGCTAGTGCTACCCGAACACGCTTTCCTTCCAACTCAAATTTTCAATATGTCTGAGGTGGAGATACACACTATGTCCGAACTATTGTGAGAATCAGATAAAACTGCGAGCAGTTAGGGTTGTGGACGGTGGACGCTACAGGTGTAGTGTGCGACAGGTTGAGAATTTGGGTTGGACGGAAAGTATGTCTGGATAGCCAAAGCGGCTTAGACGATCACCTGCATAAAGCAGCAAGTCGTGATTCGTGTTGCGATCCGGCACAAATTTTGACTCGTCGCTAAAAAATTTATTTCAGTGCCCAATTGCGGCTGATATCTGTATTTCTCTTAAATCATCTATATCATGGTGAGTTACTCCAGCTTCCTTCACATCTTGTTTCATTGTACACGTTCAGCTATTGTTTCAGGTTTAGCCTCACTTCTACTTTCGTAGAATTCGACAACCTGTCTAGTTAATCCGGCATATTCCATTCTTTTAATGTACTCGGGGACATTTGGCTTGCATTTTTCCATGTTGGTAGGCTTTTCGATCCCTTTACTTGTTCCTAATCTGTTTGTCCCTTTTTCTGTATTATTTGGAACTAAAGTTTTGCAGATTATTTCTCCAGCTTCCAAAACGTAATTTTTGTTGTAAATGTCTTTAGGAAGCCTGTAGGCTGTTTGGATTTTGTA
This sequence comes from Schistocerca cancellata, assembly GCF_023864275.1. NCBI lineage: Eukaryota > Metazoa > Arthropoda > Insecta > Orthoptera > Acrididae > Schistocerca > Schistocerca cancellata. The sequence goes on from NC_064633.1 coordinate 457,222,648, forward strand.
AAAATTTGGAAATTTGTGGTAAGGTCATATGGGACCAAACTACTGAGGTCATCGGTCCCTAAGCTTACACACTATTTAATCTAACTTAAACTAACTTACGCTAAAGACTACACACACACAGACACACCCATGCCCGAACGAGGACTCGAACCTCCGACCGGGGAGGGGGGCAGCCGCGCGGACCGTGCAAGCCCTAGACCGCGTGGCTACGCCCCGCGGCTTGATTTTGTATTAATGAATTTCGTAACCAGTTTTTTCTCGGCTATTCACCAGAATGGTTTTGAGTTAGTATGTAAAACCGCGGCTGTACACAGTGGTAAGGGACAAGCGCGTAGCCGCGCGGGATTAGCCGAGCGTCTAGGGCGCTGCAGTCATGGACTGTGCGGCTGGTCCCGGCGGAGGTTCGAGTCCTCCCTCAGGCATGGGTGTGTGTGTTTGTCTTTAGGATAATTTAGGTTAAGCAGTGCGTAAGCTTGTGGACTGATGACCTAGACAGTTAAGTCCCATAAGATTTCATACACATTTGAACATTTTATGACAAGCGCGTAGTTTTGAGAAATTTTACAGTGAAGCTTCAATAAAATCCCAGAACTAAAATATTTCACATAAATCCATTGTATTTTCTTATTCGGGTAGGTCATTATTTTAAAATATGTCTAATGACATATTTTTAAACTCGCAAAGTCTTTTCAAAACACTACTTTTAAAATTGCATCAACACTGTTAACATATTTACTTGCAAACTGAGCGCACATGACGTATGTTACCACTCACATGCAGGGGGAGCTAACGAAGCATAACAGAGAAACTTCGGAAAGACACAAATTTAAAAGTTCCAAAATGGTTGTGATACTAAGATTTGCATTAACGTGTTTTGAAATAATGACGTAGGACAACGTTAAAAAATAAATTACGATATTAGGATTATCCGTTAACCTTTCTGTTACGTAACTTCACGTAAAAATGGTAAGGGACAGAACTTAACATTCCTTACTTTCTTAAAGATTCATATTTTGAAGTTCATTAGCGTTTAGGAGCATGTAAAGAATATCTCTCTGCGTTACAGCTATCCTCATCATCTTCGGATTTGTCCAAATCATCCCTGAAAAGTATTTTCCTGGCACGAAAACCGTACACGTTACTGCCGGTACTACCAGAAACTGTGTTTTTGACACTTACCGCTGTTTACATTCACGTACCCAGACATAGTAGTTATTAGAAAGAATCTGAAATTAGCGACAGAGCTGTCAGTTATCTATTTGTCGCGTAACATCATGTGCAATGATTTACATCCAATTACTGAATTTCTCATCGATTGTCACTTTCCATCGTTTACAGTGGAGATCTTCATCTGGACTTAGAATCTCTATCGATTTTCAAGTACTTAGGATACTAGGAAGGGCGGGCGAAGCAGATTGTAGCTAGACATAGTTTTCTTTTATTTTCTTTTTTAAATGATATTTGGACGTAGTGAAGATTTGTGTTATCCTCAGAATCTGAAACAAGGAAAGAGAGAGGATGGATCCCGGTACCTATTAATAGCCTAAGTTATAACACTCGCTCATAGACAACGAGGGTAAGCAAAATTTGATCTCCCTTATCTGTGACGGAATTATCTTCAACAGTGTAACATATCTCCACTGTATGAGACACTTCTCTTAGCTTGACATTTAAACTGTCACTGTTTTGCGCAATCTGTTGGCAATTAAGCGTTTCATCCAATACTCCCCCCCCCCCCCCCAAAAAAAAGCTTACATCATGTATTTTGGAGCACCAATGATCTAATTGTGAACTTCCTTGGATTTTAATAACGTTATATGATTCACTCATTGTCAGTTCTTATTTAAAATGGCCATCCTCAGCTGCTGTTGGTCATGGCCGGCATTTCGTGAACAAACTGTCCGTTGCGTGTGAGACGAAACTAAATACAATTATAAAAGCCAGGGAATTATACAGCACATGTACATAATTCCCTGATTTTTGCTATCAGTACACGTCCGACAGCATGAGCTACGTAATATAATCCGAAACGCCCAGCATAAAGACGTATTCCATTGGTAATAGATAGGTAGAGACAAGTATTTTGTATATCCTTTGGGCTATGGAGCATACGTGTAGCCAACAGAGAGTTGACAAATAGGTTGGTCCTTTTTGCATTACATGTGGTCTATGGCGCGCATTAAAAGGATTATAACGGCACCATTTACTTCATGTGCAGTTACTGAGGAAACTCAAAATAGTGGATCATGGATACCAAAATTGAGCAGTGGATTCCAGGACGGCTACGCACTGGAAATGGCGAATTTTTTTGCTAGGTTTTCTGAAGGATCCGATCTCGAAAAGTCTTGAAAATCTTTGTCCGTTCCCGATATACAGAGGCTTAAAGTTACTTTACTTGTACATATGAAAGACGCACATAAAATCCTGTGTGGGGCGGAAACGTGGTTTTAAAGTGATGTAGTAAGGAGAAATATGCTGTAAAGCATCTCCGTTATCACAGAATGGTTCTGCGAACCCCCTATGGTTGTAGTACTGAATCACATAGAAAATATTTGTGCCCATAAAAACCGATCTGTGGAGTAAAATTATGCATTTCTGCGTCATACCCCTTTCACATAAGTAAGCTATCAAATGTTTACTGAATCATAAACTTCTTTTCTTATGAGTAGGTAAAAAAGGGAACCAGCGGGAAAGTTTTCCTATTGGAACACAAAACAGAAAATGTACTCCTGCTTAAAAGATTTACTGAAAACTGGAGTACTGGCTGCCTCATTCTATCTTTCTCAACATCATTAAAAATTTTAGCAAAAATTTTGGCATGCGAACATATTGACGATTTCTTATGCTGAGAGAGAACGAAAGTGTAACAGTGGAAAAGAGACGAAAAGTAAATACTGATAGAGAGTCGACATCATCTGTGACATAGAAAGAGTAAGAGTGAGTATGGCAGTGTGAGGGAACGAGAGGGACAGGGTGGCAGTGGAACACAATTAACAATGACAGAACAGTGCCATGGAAATAGTGAAGGAGAGAGTGCGAGTGGGAAAGAATGAAAGATACAGAGAGAGTGGAAGTTGGTGAGAGTTAGTGATAATGAGAGACAGAGTCTATGACACTGATAACGAGGAACAGAGAGTGAGGTAGTGACAGTAAGAACAGACGGCAGCAGTGGAAGGAATGAATGAGACAATAGCAGTAAGAGAGAAGAAGAGAGCAACAGTGCCAGGGAGAGAAGACGGTATTAATAAGATAACGAAGGAGCCTGTGACTAGAGATGGGCAAAACTGTTCTTTTCAGAGATTGGATCAGAACTGTTCACCCCCTGAAATGAATTAGCTCTTTTTCATGACTCACCACTCATTTACAATATAAAATAAATGGAAGGCACATTGCCCTTTAAACTTGGTTTATTCCAGTACTATACCTGTATTTTGATCTTATTTGATCCTATTTTGAAGTAACACAGATAATGAGTAAGAATATTGTATTGTTTATTGAAATTTCCACGATATGACAAAGTTTTTGATTATTGATTTATTTTGCACTATCGTGGTTTTTTGGGTGATCGGAAAATGTTGTAACTTGAGATTTACATTAACAATGTATTTGGCTATAACGTATTAAAATTTCATTAACCTCATACAAATACATCGCAAGCCATATATTTTTAAAGTGAACGTTTCCTTTCGAAGACGCCTAAAATCGCAAAATCCGTACCAGAATAAGAAAAAAAATATAAATTTGACTGTAAAACGAAAGTGCTGCATATAGCCTTACGCAGAATAAAACAAGGAAAATATTGGTGTATCACATTTTGCGATACGTTTATCGGTTCGCTCGTAATTAAAGCGTAAATTCGAGTGTCTATAATAAAAATCCTATAGTAAGAGGAGTCATCAGGAACCTAATCTAATCAGTTTAAACAAATAAAAATAAAATAAAGACAATTGATGTATACATAACATAATAATGTAATATACATAGCGGCATTACTACGAAGAACAATATCCAGTGGGGACGAACTCCGATGCAGAGGCGCTGAGTCGAGCAGGTCGAGCCGCGAGCTGTATTACTGCGTGAGCTGAGACCGCAGAGACCACAGTGACACCTGAGTCGCTTTGCTCGACGCTCTGGCTAGAGTCGAGACGGTGGGGCGAGCGTTGAGCGGGCGAGTTCCGAGGGAGGGGGTAGCGGTGAACTCACCCGCTCCGAGACAAATAGTTCGTTCCCTTGCGAGCGGGTTTTTGCAAGTAGTTCGTATGTTATCCGCTAGGTGGCTCTCTGTCCTGTTGCTCGCATCAACTGCCCAGAGGGCAGGACGTGCGACTGAAACGATCGCCGACAGAGTGCGATGCGAAGTTACGCTGCGCCAGACACTGCGCGGCAGACGATGCACAGAGACGACACGGCATATGTGAAACACAAAATCCTATGGGGCACTGCACAATGCAGGCAGCCAAGGTAGAAGCAGGGCAGAGGCCGGCGCTGGCTGTGTTGTGTGGTGTGCACTGTGCTCTGACCAGCAGAGGCGCTGCTGATATGCTCCGTCTCTCTCTCTCTCTCTCTCTCTCTCTCTGCCGTGGGAAACGTTTGGAGCTACCGTTCTTTTTTTCTGAATCACTGATTGTTCACTCCTTTGAAAGATTGAACTCTATGAATTAGTTCAAGAGCGGATCCCCCATCTCTACCTGTGACAGCAAGACAAGAGACAGCTACATTATAAAGACATACACTCCTGGAAATTGAAATAAGAACACCGTGAATTCATTGTCCCAGGAAGGGGAAACTTTATTGACACATTCCTGGGGTCAGATACATCACATGATCACACTGACAGAACCACAGGCACATAGACACAGGCAACAGAGCATGCACAATGTCGGCACTAGTACAGTGTATATCAATCTTTCGCAGCAATGCAGGCTGCTATTCTCCCATGGAGACGATCGTAGAGATGCTGGATGTAGTCCTGTGGAACGGCTTGCCATGCCATTTCCACCTGGCGCCTCAGTTGGACCAGCGTTCGTGCTGGACGTGCAGACCGCGTGATACGACGCTTCATCCAGTCCCAAACATGCTCAATGGGGGACAGATCCGGAGATCTTGCTGGCCAGGGTAGTTGACTTACACCTTCTAGAGCACGTTGGGTGGCACGGGATACATGCGGACGTTCATTGTCCTGTTGGAACAGCAAGTTCCCTTGCCGGTCTAGGAATGGTAGAACGATGGGTTCGATGACGGTTTGGATGTACCGTGCACTATTCAGTGTCCCCTCGACGATCACCAGTGGTGTACGGCCAGTGTAGGAGATCGCTCCCCACACCATGATGCCGGGTGTTGGCCCTGTGTGTCTCGGTCGTATGCAGTCCTGATTGTGGCGCTCACCTGCACGGCGCCAAACACGCATACGACCTTCATTGGCACCAAGGCAGAAGCGACTCTCATCGCTGAAGACGACACGTCTCCATTCGTCCCTCCATTCACGCCTGTCGCGACACCACTGGAGGCGGGCTGCACGATGTTGGGGCGTGAGCGGAAGACGGCGTAACGGTGTGCGGGACCGTAGCCCAGCTTCATGGAGACGGTTGCGAATGGTCCTCGCCGATACCCCAGGAGCAACAGTGTCCCTAATTTGCTGGGAAGTGGCGGTGCGGTCCCCTACGGCACTGCGTAGGATCCTACGGTCTTGGCGTGCATCCGTGCGTCGCTGCGGTCCGGTCCCAGGTCGACGGGCACGTGCACCTTCCGCCGACCACTGGCGACAACATCGATGTACTGTGGAGACCTCACGCCCCACGTGTTGAGCAATTCGGTGGTACGTCCACCCGGCCTCCCGCATGCCCACTATACGCCCTCGCTCAAAGTCCGTCAACTGCACATACGGTTCACGTCCACGCTGTCGCGGCATGCTACCAGTGTTAAAGACTGCGATGGAGCTCCGTATGCCACGGCAAACTGGCTGACACTGACGGCGGCGGTGCACAAATGCTGCGCAGCTAGCGCCATTCGACGGCCAACACCGCGGTTCCTGGTGTGTCCGCTGTGCCGTGCGTGTGATCATTGCTTGTACAGCCCTCTCGCAGTGTCCGGAGCAAGTATGGTGGGTCTGACACACCGGTGTCAATGTGTTCTTTTTTCCATTTCCAGGAGTGTAGATACATAATTACAATGGGTTGGGCTGAATGAGTAAGTGAGTATGGGCTAGTAGAAGTGAGTGGGTACGAGCCACTTACAGCAATGGTCTAGTGGGTGTGAGAGAATTGGGTTAATCGAGTAAGTGGTGGTGAGAGGTGATCTGTACGTTAAAAGGGGAACGAATATGATCGAATATCAAAAATTTTGGGGAAATTTTTAAAGTTGCTGAAGAAGGTGAAATGAAGCAACTGCTACCTCACTTTTCAGTCAGCTTCCTTTAATAAAAAGGAGCATATTCTCCTTTTTTTGCTCCGATAGAAGCATTTCTCCGCTACTTAATTTTCTTTTCATTATGTCGATATCTACATCTACATCTACGTGACTACTCTGCAATTCACATTTAAGTGTTTGGCAGAGGGTTCATCGAACCACAATCATACTACCTCTCTACCATTCCACTCCCGAACAGCGAGCGGGAAAAACGAACACCTAAACCTTTCTGTTCGAGCTCTGATTTCTCTTATTTTATTTTGATGATCATTCCTACCTATGTAGGTTGGGCTCAACAAAATATTTTCGCATTCGGAAGAGAAATTTGGTGACTGATATTTCGTAAATAGATCTCGCTGCAGCGAAAAACGTCTTTGCTGTAAATCCATCCCAATTCGCGTATCATATGTGCCACACACTCTCCGCTATTACGTGATAATACAAAACGAGCTGCCCTTTTTTGCACTCTTTCGATGTCTTCCGTCAATCCCACCTGGTAAGGATCCCACACCGCGCAGCAATATTCTAACAGAGGACGAACGAGTTGTCTCTTTAGTGGACTTGTTGCATCTTCTAAGTGTCCTGCCAATGAAACGCAACCTTTGGCTCGCCTTCCCCACAATATTATCTATGTGGTCTTTCCAACTGAAGTTGTTCGTAATTTTAACACTTAGGTACTTAGTTGAATGACAGCCTTGAGAATTGTACTATTTATCGAGTAATCGAATTCCAACGGATTTCTTTTGGAACTCATGTGGATCACCTCACACTTTTCGTTATTTAGCGTCAACTGCCACCAGCCACACCATACATCAATCTTTTCTAAATCGCTTTGCAGCTGATACTGGTCTTCGGATGACCTTACTAGACGGTAAATTACAGCATCATCTGCGATCAACCTAAGAGAACTGCTCAGATTGTCACCGAGGTCATTTATATAGATCAGGAACAGCAGAGGTCCCAGGACGCTTCCCTGGGGAACACCAGATATCACTTCAGTTTTACTCGATGACTTGCCGTCTATTACCACGAACTGCGACCTTCCCGAGAGGAAATCACGAATCCAGTCGCACAACTGAGACGGTACCCCATAGGCCCGCATCTTGATTAGAAGTCGCTTGTGAGGAACGGTGTCAAAAGCTTTCCGGAAATCTAGAAATACGGAATCAACTTGAGATCCCCTGTCGTTAGCGGCCATTACTTCGTGCGAATAAAGAGCTAGCTGCATTGCACAAGAACGATGTTTCCTGAAACCATGCTGATTACGTATCAATAGATCGTTCCCCTCGAGGTGATTCATTATGTTTGAATACAGTATATGCTCCAAAATCCTACTGCAAACCGACGTCAATGATATAGGTCTGTAGTTCGATGGATTACTCCTACTACCCTTCTTAAGCACTGGTGCGACCTGCGCAATTTTCCAATCTGTAGGTACAGATCTATCGGTGAGCGAGCGGTTGTATATGATTGGTAAGTAGAGAGCTATTGTATCAGCGTAATCTGATAGGAACCTAATCGGTATACAATCTGGACCTGAAGACTTGCCCGTATCAACCGATTTGAGTTGCTTCGCAACCCCTAAGGTATCTATTTATAAGAAACTCATGCTAGCAGCTGTTCGTGTTTCAAATTCTGGAATATTCCATTCGTCTTCCCTGGTGAAGGAATTTCGGAAAACTGCGTTCAATAACTCCGCTTTAGCGGCACAGTCGTCGGTAACAGTATCATCGGCACTGCGCAGCGAATGTATTGACTGCGTCTTGCCGCTTGTGTACTTTACATACGACCAGAATTTCTTCGGATTTTCTACCAAATTTCGAGACAATGTTTCGTTGTGGAACCTATTAAAGGCATCTTGCATTGAAGTCGGTGCCAAATTTCGCGCGTCTGTAAATTTTAGCCAATATTCGGGATTTCGCGTTCTTCTGAACTTCGCATGCTTTTTCCGTTGCCTCTGCAACAGCGTTCGGACCTGTTTTGTGTACCACGGGGTATCAGTTCCATCTGTTACCAATTTATGAGGTATGAAACTCTTAATTGCTGTTGCTACTATATCTTTGAATTTGAGCCACATCTCGTCTACATTTGTATAGTCAGTTCGGAAGGAATGGAGATTGTCTCTTAGGAAGGCTTCTAGTGACACTTTATCAGCTTTTTTAAATAAACTTATTTTCGGTTTGTTTCTGGTGGATTTGGAAGAAACGGTATTGAGCCTAGCTATAACGACCTTGTGATCACTAATCCCTGTATCAGTCATGATGCTCTCTATCAGCTCTGGATTGTTTGTGGCTAAGAGGTCAAGTGTGTTTTCGCAACCATTTACAATTCGCGTGGGTTCGTGGACTAACTGCTCGAAATAATTTTTGGAGAAAGCATTTAGGACAATCTCGGAAGATGTTTTCTGCCTACCCCCGCTTTTGGACAAGTATTTTTGCCAACATATCGAGAGAAGGTTGAAGTCTCCACCAACTATAACCGTATGAGTGGGGTATTTATTTGTTACGAGACTCAAATTTTCTCTGAACTGTTCAGAAACTATATCATCGGAGTCTGGGGGTCGGTAGAAGGAGCCAATTATTAACTTAGTTCGGCTGTTAAGTATAACCTCCACCCATACCAATTCGCACGGAGTATCTACTTCAACTTCACTACAAGATAAACCACTACTGACAGACACAAACACTCCACCACCAATTCTGCCTAATCTATCTTTCCTGAACACCGTCTGAGACTTCGTAAAAATTTCTGCAGGACTTATTTCAGGCTTTAGCCAGCTTTCTGTACCTATAACGATTTCAGCTTCTGTGCTTTCTATTAGCGCTTGAAGCTCAGGGACTTTCCCGGCACAACTACAACAATTTACAATTCCGACTGTTCCTTGATCCAAGCACGTCCTGTATTTGCCATGCACCCTTTGAGATGGCAGCCCACCCCGTACTTTCCCGAGGCCTTCTAACCTAAAAAACCGCCCAGTCCACGCCACACAGCCTCCGCTACACGTGTAGCCGCCAGCTGAGTGTAGCGAACTCCTGACCTATTCAGCGGAACCCGAAACCCCACCACCCTATGGCGCAAGTCAAGGAATCTGCAGCCAACACGGTCGCAAAACCGCCTGAGCCTCTGATTCAGACCCTCCACCCGGCTCTGCACCAAAGGTCCGCAGTCGGTTCTGTCAACGATGCTGCAGATGGTGAGCTCTGTTCATCTCGTAAGCAAGACCGGCAGCCTTCACCAGATCAGATAGCCGCTGGAATCCAGAGAGAATTTCCTCAGATCCAAAGCGACACACGTCATTAGTGCCGACATGTGCCACCACCTGCAGCTGGCTGCACCCTGTGCTCTTCATGGCATCCGGAATGACCCTTTCCACATCAGGAATGACTCCACCTGGAATGCACACGGAGTGCACACTGGATTTCTTCCCCTCCTTAGCCGCAATATCCCTAAGGGGCCCCATTACGCGCCTAACATTGGAGCTCCCAACTACCAATAAGCCCACCCTCTGTGATTACCCGGACCTTGAAGGCTGAGAATCATCTTCTGAAACAGGACAGGCAGCTGCATCTGGCTCAGCCAGAGACAGTGCCTGAAACCTGTTTGTCAGACGCACCGGGGAGGCTTTCTGATCAGCCTCCGGGGACGCCTTTCGCTGCCTGCCACGCCTTGGAACTACCTCCCAATCAACCACAGGCGAGGGCTCAGCTCCACTGCGGGCAGCAACCGGGGCAACCACAGCGGCAGACCGATCAGGGGCAGACGGGACGAGGTTGACATCCCCGTGATACCCAAGTCCGGCTCCACACAGTGGTGCCCATTGGCAACAGCCTCAAGCTGCGCGACCGAAGTCAGCTCCGCTTGCAGCTGTGAGCGAAGGGATACCAACTCAGCCCTCATCCGAACACAGCAATCACAGTCCCTGTCCATTCTAATCGATGTTGAACAACAGTTACTGGAACATGAGTCCGTGCCTAGATAACGCAAGGGAAACACGCAAAGAATGTATTAACTACCCTGTACAAATGGTTAACTACTGCACTACAATCTGCCTGAATTTACGATTACAGTAGCTAAAACTCGAAATTACACTGCCTATACGAAACTTACACGCAATTTAAGTAAGAATCTACGAAGTAAACACTAAAGGGCGATGCTACAACTCTCAAAGTTAAAAATATACAGTTTAAACAGTAAAGTAGAGTACTGCATCCATGCGGTAAACTGTTTTTTAGCAACACTCTTCTCTCTATAATTTAAATTGTACCCTCCTCGTTTATCTACGTCATTTCCGACAGTTTATCCTTTTCGTTCTGAGGATTCAAACTACTTTGCACCACTACGATAGTCGAACGCTTCATTTTAGACCGACAAGTCCTATTAATACGTACTCTTTTTCTTAAGTCTTACATTCATAGTCACGTACAGCGTCAGAACAGCCTTCGCCCCACTTACCTGTCCTAAAAACAAAAACATTATCATCTTACAGAGCTTTATGTTACAGATCGCTAATTTTCACTTCTATTAGTCTGTAAACTAATCTTCCTATCAAACTGGATGCACAAGATGTAAATTGATCGTGTGATGATTGTCATATTTAGCGGCCCACTCCACATCCGGAATTGTGTGGATATCATTCACCGTAAATCCGATGGTATGGATCCAGTCTCACAGACTCTTTGCACTGAACGTTGAATACAATGCCTGACCAAAATATTGAAGCACCCAGAAAATATGGTCGGATGTCAACATAACTTCTTTCACTTACACACCATAGTAGTGCGTGTAAATGCAGTTCTCTGTAACAGCTAGAATGCCCACTAGAGTTCATTAGTGTTGTATATATTTAGTGTTGTTCCTTTTAGAGCCAACGGCGTCTGACGTTGAGTGATCACTGTAAAGGACACAGATAAGCCGTCTACTCACCTGAGACAGCGTTTTCGACACCTCAAAATCTGAAAGGGGTCTCATTGTGGGCAATATCCATGTTTGTAATAAAATGGAATACCTATAGCTGTCCCTACGACGTAATTTATTATATGGTTACCAGTTTCGGTGCTTCAGTAAACCAGCTTCAGACCTTATTTGACGCTGAGGGGGTCAACTCCAGTCGTATACACGATTTCATCAGTGGCCAACATCTAAGAAATGGTTTTCGTAGACTAGCTGCAACAACGATATCGTGTCTCCAAGCATTCGTTACTGAGTTCGTAGCTGATAGTTGGAGACACAACATCGTTGTTACAGGTAGTCCTCGAAAACCAGTTCATATACGTTGGCCACTGATGGAATTGTGCAGACGACTCGAATTAACTCCCTCACCGTCAGTTAAGGTCTGAAGATGGTGTACGGAAGCACCGAAACTGGTAGTCATATAATAAATAACATTGAATGGATGACTATGGCTCTGAGCACTATGCGACTTAACTTCTAAGGTCATCAGTCGCCTAGAACTTAGAACTAATTAAACCTAACTAACCTAAGGACATAACACACATCCATGCCCGAGGCAGGATTCGAACCTGCGACAGTAGCGGTCGCTCGGTTCCAGATTGTAGCGCCCAGAACCGCACGGCCACTCCGGCCGGCTGGATGACTATGGGTGTTCCATTTCGCTACATACGTGTATGGCCGAAATCCGTTAAACATCCAGTCGGAAGGATGGACGCACAAAAATATCAAGGTCTGTGTGGCCTTCAGAAATGATAGTGCCCTGATGGAGAACTGCATGAGAACGTGAGGGCAGGCAACCTTGGCTATTCGTGAAGGTTCCAGTCGACCAAGTCTGACCATCACAAGGGATTGTGCTAGGATATGGATCGTGGTTGTGCACCACCCCAGGTGATCATCGTCAGCGAGTATGGTGGTGAACTGAGGAGAGGTCGCGTTCTTCCCTTGTCTTGGAAAAGCACAGCGGTATTAATTCATTCCTGATTTCAAGGTGTGGTTTGTCATTGGGAACGACTTCATGTTACAACTGCTAGAGATTGAGTGAACTATGATGCCATAACGGTACGTCATTGACATCCTGTCTCCTCATTTGTTAGTTCCCTTGCGACAGTATGGTGGTGCCACGTTTCGACAGAGCAGTGCAAGTCCACACATGTCACTATTAACTGCCTGTTTGATATTGACATACTCCCGTGGCCAGCATCATACCCAGATCTGCTACTGACAGAAAATCTGTGAAACCACCTTGGACGGCAGTTCATTTCGAGTTCAGGATTTCAAGGATCAGTTACAACAGTGTTGGACCAGCTTGCCTAAAGAGAGGATACAACGGTCGTATGACACCCTTCCCAAGTGAATCAGTATTTGTATCCGGGACGCAACGTTATACTGATAAATGACCTCCTCTTGCCAGGATGTTTGTAAACCTGACTCGGTTTTTGTTATCACTGAAGTAACATGACGCACTCTCTCGGTCCTTGATGGTTCCTTCGTTTCGTCCTCCGGTAGGGTAATCATTCGGTTGCAACTTCCTTTAAAAATGTTACAAATTCCTTAGGCAGGTCATGTCTCTCTTCTCTCTTATTCGAGCTTATTTATGTCGATATTTTCACGTAGAGGCCACAGTGAACTCTTTCGGCCTATCCACTCTGTACTCGCAGTTCTACTGTCGACTTCCGCTTGTACTATTAATGTTGACGTGTTTGGTTTTAATTTCTGCCAAAATTATTTTGATCTTTCTTAATGTTTTCCAATTTTCGCGTATTGTTCCTTCAGGAATTTCAATTTAGCTTCTAGTGATTCCTGCATACATTACTCCTAAAAGTGAAAGTACACAAAGAAGGAGGAGAGGGGGATGTGAAGAGACAGAGCGAATGAGGAGGAGGATACAGAGAGAGGTGGAGGGATGAAGTGGGCAGACGAAGGGAGAGAGAGAGAGGTGGACACAAGGAGAGGAGGATGTGTTGAATACTTATGCAGTTGAAGTCATGGGGAAGGGGTCAGCAGCTTATGAAAATCGATGTATGTATTTATGGCCGTCTGTATATATGTATACAAGCATGTTCAAAATGCTGCATCTTAGACTGCTGAATCGATTTCAGCCAGACTAGTTACACATATCGCTTGCCATCTGGAAAGCAGCACTGTGTAGGTGAGAACTACCTGCCATTCAAAGTGGTGGGGGGTGAAAAAGAAGCGTAAGCACCATGCAGAAACATCCTTACTATATTCACCCATTATTTGAGAATAAGAGCACTTACGTCGCAACTTCCAAGAAATTTTGCACATAATTTTATGCGCTTAGAAACTTTTTCTCGCTGACATCCTGCACAAAACTGAAATAAAATTTTTTTCGCTTATTTTATTTTCGCTGTTCATGCACTAAAACTACCTCATTTGGCATAACGTTTTGATTTATTACTTCTTTATGACTCGTTCTATTCGCTACAGATTTTGCAGACTGCAGCATATGTACCACTGAAAGTGCTTGAAATATTATATCGTTTTTTTATACATATTTCAGGAAAGGTGACGTTAAACATAATTTGAGAGCGTCTCTAAACTTTTGCTCGCATACATTCTTTGCATGCAATATTTAACACATTAACTCTTTTGTAAGGTAGTGAGAAGCTTGAATCTATTGTATACTTGGAAGTTCGGTTCTCTATAGAATGTGGAGTTCCTTAGTTGCTTACTACCTGTAAAGAAGCACTGTGGGTTAGAGAACCACCTGCGACCTGTAGGGGAAGGAATGGAGATGACGTTGGAGCAAAACTCAGGAACACCTGGAGCAATATCAACAAAAATTATTAGATACATGACATATTATTTCCACAAAAATTGAAGCTAAGAGTCCTCACAACTATTAGAGATGGTAGCGCGTGTAATCAGTGCTCATGTAAGAATAATGAAAAATTATCTGTTAGTACTCACTTCCTATATTTTGTTGACTTGAAACAGTTTTAAAAGTACAGAGTTCAGTTTGTCTCTTAATTGCGCTATTCCGTGTATCAGCCAGATGGCGAGAATGAGAACTGAAGCCAACCAATAGATTTGTTAACATGTTTCGGTATGTCAGTTCAAATCACGCGGCTGAATACTGTTGATAACTTTAACGACGTCTCTGGAGTCATATGCTGTAAAATAGCTGAGAGACATACACAGGGTGTTAGGAGTGTGGGTGGAGATGTTTTTATTGAGGACAGTGTACTGAACATCGTTGCAGCAATATTTACTTCATTCGCAGACTAATAATTATAGCAATTGGGAGTAGTGTGCTTTTAAGTTGGTTAGTACCTCAAAATAGATGTGGCAAGAGTAAGGCGTTGATGGCCGAATTTTCTCATATTCAGAAGAGCGAAAGGGCAATCTGTTTTACTTGCTGGATCTCACGCCAAGCTGTGTTAGCGTGAGGTCCTACGTAAAATGAAGAGGTTTCACAACAAAAAGATTTTTTGTTACCTGAACTTAGCGGCAAAGTCTTTAGAAACCGTTTGTCTTAAATAAAGAAATGCAGCCTAGGGTGTTGAGTGTTTTTTGCTGTTAATGGTTGTTTTTTTCTGGGCAGCAGATCAGGTGGTGTTGAAGTGTGGATACGTGGACGCACAGCGGTTTGTCATACTAACAAGCATAGTCAACTTAGCGGTCAGTTACGAGCAGGCAGAACATATCCGGTACTACATTATGTTATATGTTAGCGGGAAGACTGTTTGACCCACAGAAAAGCAAGTTACACACTGAAGGGGGTACTTGTTAAAGTGCCAGTGATCACAGATCTACACTTAAACCCGTAATACCCTATTTATCATAAGACATTTGTTCGATTTCTCCTAAGCCACTGGACCGATTTCAGCCAAAGGTGATAATATACAAATAACATTTTTTTTATTCATCAGCCTTCTGACTGGTTTCATGCTGGATGTATTCCAATCTATGTCTTCCTCTGCAGTTTTTATCGTCTACAGCTGCTTCTAGTACTATAGAAATTATTCTGCGATATCTTAACAGACATCCTATCAACTTATACCTTCTTGCCAGTGTCTTCTATGCATTGGTTTCCTCGCTGATTTTAAGAACAACCTCATACCTTGCCTTATCGGTCCACATAATTTTCAACATTTTTCAGTAGCACCGTAACTCAAATGCTGTGATTCTCTTCTTTTCTGGTTTTCCCACAGTCAGTGTTTCACTACCACACAATGCTATGCTCTACACGTACACTCTCAGAAGTTTCTTCCTCAAATTACTACCTTGAAATAAAGACTGTGGTTGTAAAGACTACAAATCTCCCATTGGGGTGGGGTGGGTGATAAGGGGGTTATGGACACAGAAAGTGGAGATGAGGAGATGGACAGAGACAGTATGAGGGGCATGGAGGGCAGAGGATCTGGATAGAGAGAGAGGGAAGGAGTAAATGCGGGAGGAGAATTTGGACAGAGAAAGGAGGAAGGGTGAAGGACAAAATGGACATTGATAGGACTGATAAAGAGAGGGGGAGTTGGATGTGAGTAGAGAGATGGATAAAGAGGACAGAGAGAAAGAGATTCACATGGAGAGGGGGAAGAAGGAGGAGAGGAGAAGGTATAGGGCGGTATAGGGAGAGGAGATGGACGTGGGAATGGATAAAGAGAGCGAGGAGGTGGAAGAGGACAGAGAGAGTGTAAAGAGGAGATGCGCCAAGAGAAGCACAGACAGAGGCACAGAGAGTGATGGGAGGAGGAGATGAGAGAGAAAGGAGGAGGTTATGGACAGAGTTTGAGGAAGAGGATAGAGAGAGGGGAAATGAGAAGATGAATCGAGAAAAGGGGAGGAGTAGATAGACACATTGATGGAGGAGATGGAGATTCACAGGGGGGAAGGACAGAGAGAGAGAGCGTAGGAGGAGAGAGAGAGACAGAGAGAGAGAGAGAGAGAGAGAGAGAGAGAGAGAGAGGAGATGGACAGAGGGAATGAAGAAAGAGAGTGGGGAGAATGAGATGAATAGAGAGAGGAGAAAAGAGATGAACAGCCTTGGGGAAGTGATGAACAGAGAGAAGCGATAGACAGAGATGGGCAGACTGGTGAGGGATGAGGAGATGGACTAATAGAAGATGGGAATAAGTAAACTACCTAGGCAAAAATCTTTCTTAGGTAGTCACACACAAACTCAATCAAGATTTCTTCCTATGATAATTACATATACAATAAAGAAACTTTGCTGTTCATCTTGGTGTTACAATTGTAATGGCCAGCTGTGTAAAAATATAAAATAGTTGAAATTCGTGAGGCATGTACAAAGAAACTGCTGTGCCTCCTCACAGCTGAACAGACACGACCGCAGCGCCACAGTGGCAGCGGCAGGCACCGCACCCAGGTGCGTCCGCAGAGCGCAGTCTCCCTGCCACCTGGTCCGCAGTGTCCCGCTGCAGCAGCCGCCAGTAGCCAGCGGCACCCTAACCGCCTGCGGGGAGCGGTGCGCGTGTAATTTGGCGTCGCCGCGTGTCGCCGTATTTAGTCTGTTAATTGAAAGTTTAATTGTCCGCACTGGCCGCGCCCCGCCCCGGGGCCGGCCCCAGGGAGCCACCGGTGAACAATGCTCCGCTCTCCCGCTCGCCGGCTCCGCCCCCACAAATGATATCCCAGGCCGTCCCACCCCGAAGACCGCCTCAGCGCCCGCTAATGCTGTTCTAAGGATATCGCCTTAACGGCGACGTTAACTCCAGCTACAAGTTCAGTTACTAACGGGATCTGCTACTGTATGCTCACAGAGAGCGCCGCTAAAATCTGTTCACCTGAACGCTTCCTTAGTTATCAATAAAGCAAAGCAATCTGAACTGAGAAATCCACCAATTATAGGGCAGTGGATAAGAATATGCAAATACCAAAAAACACATCATATTACGGTGCATTATTCGGTACAGATGCCGAAGAAATTGAAAACAGCTTTCAGTCGTTTCGGAATGAATAAATACAGATTCTGTATGCTTCTTCGTGCAAAATAGTCGTAAGTTACGATGATGGAGGTGGATAGCGACCACGCAATTTTCTCTCCACGAAGTTCACCACAATGCCTCATTGATATTGATATATGTTACCTGGTGGCCAGAGCGCATGCTGAAGTTCATCCTCGTGCTCACAAGAACAGTCCTGAGTCACACGAGCTGTGTGTGAACAGAATGTAACTTCTCCTATTTCCTCTTAGGGTCAGATTAGATTTCACTGTGAACCTAACAGTTGCGTTTGTGCCGCACACAACGAAATTACATCGGTCCTCTCTGAGAGTATATGGAATGACAAACCATACTTGACAATGTACTGTTCTGCTTAATTCCCTGTTTCAGTAGGCGGCTGTTTCCAAGGATATGTGGCAGTAGCTTGGTACCGACCCACGTGCCGGTACTGAGTCTTCCGAAGGACAGCTTCATTTATCTGTAAGGGGAAACTAATTCTGGTAGTCGACATAAAAGTTTTCTGGATTTGGTACCGCGTCATAATGTAAAAACTACTGCTGCAATCGTGACCGAAACTGTTGGTTTTTCTATAGCAGCAGTAGTTTTTACATTATGACGCGGTACCAAACCCAAAAAACTTTTATGTCTACTGATTCTGGCCGCGGAAGCCTACGCAGTTATATAATTCTGGTAGAAATGAACTACTTATATTGGTAAATGTAGAATGGGACGTCCACGCTGTTGGGTGAAGGCAGAGACTTTGATGGTCTGAGGCGTTTCCTTATTAGCATTGCATCGTGTTTGTCATACTCCCTTCTCTTCTTTTCCACTCTCTTCTTCCTATTAGGTCCACCTTTGTGAATGCAAAAGTAAAGGTCGTTGCGAAACATAGACCAAGATCTACATCGAAAAATAAAATATCGCCGTATTGTTGTGAGCAAATCAAAGCATATCACCCCTGAGTTATTTGACAGCGTAGGATAATACTAGCACGTTGCAGCATATTACAAACACTTTCTATTTCAGCCGACCGTTGTGACCGAGATGTTCTAGACACCTCAGTCTGGAACCGCGAAACCGCTACGGTCTCCGGTTCGAATCCTGCCTCGGGCATGGATGTGTGTGATGCACTTAGGTTAGTTAGATTTAAGTAGGTGTAAGTTCTAAGAGACTGATGACCTCAGATGTCAAGTCCCATAGTGCTCAGAGCTATTTCAACCATTTTTCTATTTCAAAATTACGAAAAACCAACAGAAATTACTTTCACTTCTCGAAACCAATCTGACTTTCCGATTAACGTATTTCTTCAGCTATATGCTATAACGTACTGGGAGCTTCCAGAAACGAAACCAAGTGGAAATCAGAAGTCCTGCTATGTGAAGTATGCGCTGCACTCAGGCACAGCAAGTTTAGTTAATTATCTGATCTAGAAAAAAAAATTGTATCTACAATATATGCTAAATAATGACTGTGGAGGTTCTAAATACTACGGAACGTGAATCCTTGCAAAATCTAATTCGATCTTTACTGTCGAAAGATATGCCATAAACTTCACTAACTGAAGACCGCATCAAAAATTACATAGTTTCCCATAGCTTAATAATGCTGAACTGCGATGAGAAAGTAATTATCGGCTGTCCATATTTAATAGACACATACAAATTACATTCTGTAGTAACTGTGCAAATGGGCAGTCTGAAACCTTTTAAATCAGCATAATCCTTCGGCAAAACTCACCTGTGGATTCGAAACCATTTGGCCTCATTGGTACGTCACTGATTTTTCAGTAATAATCTAAAGTGAGCAGATAACGGGAATGTGGACACGTTATTATTGATGAAACTCCTGCCATAAAATCGGACACCATCTTCTGAAATTCTACGGCACGATCAACTGACTATCGAGACATGGTCTGCTCCGACGCTTGAAAGCTAAGCTTCTATTTTCTGCCAAAATACATGCAAATAGGATCATTGGTAATGTGAAACTTTCTCAGTACGTGTTTTCCAGAGTGAGGTGTGTTAGAGTATATCTTTTCGTAAATTCGAAGATTACTTGACATGTGTAGCACTGTGTCTCCGCCAATATAATATTCATAAGAACAAGTAGTATTTATAAGATTCATCCTTGCGACTGTGATGATGCCTTAGTGAGGTATTGGTCTCGAGGCATGTCGTATAAAATACCCGTCTCCCCCTTCAAGAATTAGATTTTGTGTGAATTCCCTCAATTAGTTAAGATGAGTACATGTCAAAGGACATGGTCCAGTTCCTTCACACACTACGAGCATTGTTCTTTACAAAAATGGCACCACGATACCATGGCAAGAGAGGTAACATATGAGGACGGGGGATATCCGTGACGTGACCTCACAGTTCCCTTTAGTCAAATGGTTCAAATGGCTCTGAGCACTATGGGACTTAACATCTGAGGTCATCAGTCCCCTAGAACTTAGAACTACTTAAACCTAACTAACCTAAGGACATCACACACATCCATGCCCCAGGCAGGATTCGAACTTGCGACCGTAGCAGTCGCGTGGTTCCGGACTGAAGCGCCTAGAACCACTCGGCCACCGCGGCCGGCCTCCCTTTAGTCACAATTAGCCCTAACCTGAAGTCATACCCAATGGCACCCCATACCGTAATGCCAGGAATAAGCCCTCTGTGTCTCTCCAAAACACTGGACGAGTGAGACCTACCCCCAAGTCTCCAGCTGGCTGTAGTGACCGAGCGGTTCTAGGCGCTACAGTCTGGAACAATGAGACCGCTACGGTCGCAGGTTGGAATCCTGCCTCGGGCATGGATGTGTGTGATGTCCTTAGGTTAGCTAGGTTTAAGTAATTCTAAGTTCTAGGGGATTGATGACCACAGCAGTTAAGTACCATAGAGCTCAGAGCCATTTGAACCATTAGAACCCAAGTCTCCACCATACTCGGTGACAATTGTATTACGGAGTTTTGCAGAAAGGCGATTCATCGCTGTGTACATTTCGACGCCCTTCATCGACAGTCCATAATTCCCTGTCACGGTTCCAGAGCAGACACAGCCGTTTCTGCTGTTGTGTTAACTGCAACCCACGTATCGGACGATAAAACCCTAGACCAGCTGTCGACAGTCTCCAACCAATGTTGCGGGACGTCACAGAATTTTTGACAAGCGAGTCCACTACATTTCTCAAATGGCAGGGGAAGATGTCAAGGGCTTACGACGTGTTTTTTTCAATATATGGTGATCCTCCCTTTTCAGACATGGTCGACCGGAAACTTGACGATGAGTAAGCATGCCCTCATGTTGCCATGTACCCCAGCATCAGGCTACTGACACCTCAAGATCTATAAAAATTCTTGATATTATGTGATTCAACCAACCATTCAAATAGAAGGACTTTTTCAAATCTTGTCTGTGCTGATAACATAGCGTCGCAGTGTCGTTGACAGCCGTCACACATCTGCCGCTCTTCACTCCCCTGACGTAGTGTATTTCAGATTTAGATCGATAAACTTCAAGGAGATGCACCAGATGTGATGACGAAAGATATGAGGATAGGAACCCAAATTCGGAAACATCATCCAACGGCGCTACGGAACATCCAAGTTATAGGTGCCGGAGCCTTTATATGTAGATGCTATCGCACCCAAAAGTACGCGAAAGAATTTAACTGCGTTTCGCCTGATTTGCATGCAATCCACATAATACAGCTGTCTTGCAGGTCTTCTGATGTACTTGCAGTACAGTCGTTCGACTATACAAAATGTATACAACAGGGTGTCACTAGAAACACTGTTCTTCAAGATAATTCAGTCCATGTGTAAATCAACACCACGGGTTTGTAAATACTAGGAAATGCGTCATTAGAGATTAGAGAGTCCTTACCGCTTGTACAGTCAATTTTGTTACAGTAATTGACATTAATGTTAACTCATTAGAAAGTGAATTAACAATGTCACGTGAGTCATTCCAGCGATATTTGGCAAAACTAAATACACTCCTGGAAATGGAAAAAAGAACACATTGACACCGGTGTGTCAGACCCACCATACTTGCTCCGGACACTGCGAGAGGGCTGTACAAGCAATGATCACACGCACGGCACAGCGGACACACCAGGAACCGCGGTGTTGGCCGTCGAATGGCGCTAGCTGCGCAGCATTTGTGCACCGCCGCCGTCAGTGTCAGCCAGTTTGCCGTGGCATACGGAGCTCCATCGCAGTCTTTAACACTGGTAGCATGCCGCGACAGCGTGGACGTGAACCGTATGTGCAGTTGACGGACTTTGAGCGAGGGCGTATAGTGGGCATGCGGGAGGCCGGGTGGACGTACCGCCGAATTGCTCAACACATGGGGCGTGAGGTCTCCACAGTACATCGATGTTGTCGCCAGTGGTCGGCGGAAGGTGCACGTGCCCGTCGACCTGGGACCGGACCGCAGCGACGCACGGATGCACGCCAAGACCGTAGGATCCTACGCAGTGCCATAGGGGTCCGCACCGCCACTTCCCAGCAAATTAGGGACACTGTTGCTCCTGGGGAATCGGCGAGGACCATTCGCAACCGTCTCCATGAAGCTGGGCTACGGTCCCGCACACCGTTAGGCCGTCTTCCGCTCACGCCCCAACATCGTGCAGCCCGCCTCCAGTGGTGTCGCGACAGGCGTGAATGGAGGGACGAACGGAGACGTGTCGTCTTCAGCGATGAGAGTCGCTTCTGACTTGGTGCCAATGATGGTCGTATGCGTGTTTGGCGCCGTGCAGGTGAGCGCCACAATCAGGACTGCATACGACCGAGGCACACAGGGCCAACACCCGGCATCATGGTGTGGTGAGCGATCTCCTACACTGGCCGTACACCACTGGTGATCGTCGAGGGGACACTGAATAGTGCACGGTACATCCCAACCGTCATCGAACCCATCGTTCTACCATTCCTAGACCGGCAAGGGAACTTGCTGTTCCAACAGGACAATGCACGTCCGCATGTATCCCGTGCCACCCAACGTGCTCTAGAAGGTGTAAGTCAACTACCCTGGCCAGCAAGATCTCCGGATCTGTCCCCCATTGAGCATGTTTGGGACTGGATGAAGCGTCGTCTCACGCGGTCTGCACGTCCAGCACGAACGCTGGTCCAACTGAGGCGCCAGGTGGAAATGGCATGGCAAGCCGTTCCACAGGACTACATCCAGCATCTCTACGATCGTCTCCATGGGAGAATAGCAGCCTGCATTACTGCGAAAGGTGGATATACACTGTACTAGTGCCGACATTGTGCTTGCTCTGTTGCCTGTGTCTTTGTGCCTGTGGTTCTGTCAGTGTGATCATGTGATGTACCTGACCCCAGGAATGTGTCAATAAAGTTTCCCCTTCCTGGGACAATGAATTCACGGTGTTCTTATTTCAATTTCCAGGAGTGTATCTTTATGAATAAGATGTCACTGGGCCATAATTGTTTACGACTGTTTTGAGGAACATTCTGGACAGTTCAAGCGAATGATTTGGCCATCAAGATCACCCGACATGAATCCCCCAACATTCAAGAGACACAATCGAGAGGTCAGTTCGTGCATAAAATCCTGTACCGGCATCACTTTCGCTTTTATGGACGGCTACAGAGGCAGCGTGGCTCAGTATTCCTGCAGGGGAGTTTCCGACATGACGTCTTGTTGAGTCCATGCCACCTCAAGTTACTGCTCTACGCCGAGCACAAGGAGGTCCGACACGATACTTGGAGGAATGCCACGGCTTTTGTCACCCCAGTGTAAATATCCGTCGTGCAGCGGCGAGGCAGCTTCGATGAAGGGGAAATAGAAAATGTCGCCCTTCATGGAGTGGCAGCCAACGGGCACCACGATGCTTTTCAAGACACTCCGGTGGCGGACGGATCACCAAACAGCTGTTGATATAAAATGCTGCTTGCAGCTTGTCTGTTGGTCTCATCCGCTGCTCTTAAGAGTTCTATAAACCAAGTTCTCTTTATCTCCCCTGTTAGCTTGTACTATAGAGGCAGACTGAATATACTGACAATGTCACATAATTAGGATAACAGTTCTTCTTAGCATATATTTTTGATCTAAAAGCCATCAGTCTAACCACAACGAAGATGCCCTTTCTTACTTTTCAATGTAAAAAGTATATTAAGAGATAAAAACAACCATACTATCTTTTGCACACTAACCAACTGCCTCCCATTACAGCCTGATACCAGAACCGGATGACATTTCTTTGCCTTATTCAAAACGCCGTCTCTTGTCCACGTTATGTGCATGCCACAGATTCTTTTCACACATATTTATTATTTAAATCTAAACTTTCTGTCAACTAGTCCACAGCGCTGGACACACTCAAAAATGTATAAGGTATGAATACAGACGTTTCTGGGCAAATGGAATACTGGATGAGGGATTTTGATTGCAACTGAATGCTAAGCCCAGCAGTTGATTTCTGCTCTGTATGAGACCCAACAATCGTCCGCATCTTGCAATAGGTAGTTAAATTATTACGTATTCCATTGCTTCACTCATTGCGACACTTGCCAGAAATGTACATTCAGGGTCGGTTTCGAGGAATAAGTAATGAAGTAGCGAATTGTGAGTTGTTACTCCTTCACGCGGGCATTGTTTTTCAACAACTCACGATTCGTAGTCCTGCACTGAGGAACCTCCATCATGTATAATATCTGTCAGCTAATCGTCACCACCAGCACCGTCATCCACAACGTTGCGCCCAATCATAACCAGTGTTTAATCAAAAATTCTGGCAAGTGTTCAAAGTTTGTTTTCACAAAAAAGGACACATCACGAACGAATTATCAGAATGGAACGGAAATCGGTAGATGCGTTGTACGTGTACAGGAAAACAGGTGATAACAATTTCTGAAAAATTGCATAATTTATTCAAGAGAAAGAGTTTCATAAATTGAGTTTTAATAAGCATTTATTTAATTATTCAAGCATTTATTCTGCTTGGCATTGCTTGATAGAGTTGTTAGACATCCTCCTGCCGGATATCGTGTCAAATTCTATTAAACTGGCGCGTTAGATCGTCAAATTCTCGAAATCGTTGTAGGGTCCTGCCAATAATTCTCGAAACCTTCTCAGTTTGGGAGAGATTCGGCGATGTCGCTGGCCAACGGAAGGCTTGGAAAGCTCGAAGACAACCAGTGTGCGGGCGGGCGTTGACTTGCTGAGATGTAAGCCATGAAGAGCAAGAAAACGTGCTGCAAGAGTGCCGCGGATAACAAACAGGTGCTGCTGTGAAAAGAAATGACCACCCAGACCATCACCCCTGGATATCGGGCGGTACGCTGGGTCGGGTTGGTATCCCATCGCTGTCCGGGGCGTCTGTAACATGGAGTCCCATTGCCTGGAATATAACTGGCTTCAGTGATGGGTCCCGCTTCCAAATAAGCCTCTATGACAATTAAACATTTCATCATATAGTGCTGAAATTGTAATCATTTGTTCATCTGAACATGAGGATCACATCTGCCAATATGCGTCCCATTCAGATAATCCGTCGTGTTGCTGCGGTTTTTTTTTTTCTGACAGTGTATTTGACTATAGGCAGACTGAAATTCCAAGACTACTAGATTGTAAGTATGAACGTTGTTCTCTCTCACATGATGCATGCTGACTTTGTTCACGCAAGCTTTTCTCTGTTGTAACTACTAGTTTTTGATTTTACAGATCACTTCTTTGACGTTGTCTGTGACTCGATAATAAGATATTCTTTGTATTCCATGTGCATCTCTTCTTGTGATAATGAGCATCACCGAAAGATGTCTTTGACATCATGTGCAGCGAATGTGCACAAAGCTGTATTTTGTGTCCCATCTAAGAGATTTTTCGCGTTTTGTTGTTTGTAATGAAATAATTGTAACTCTTTATGAGGTTGAAGGCCAGTTTTCCACTTTAATTAGGTTAGGTAAGAGATTAGTTAATTTTGCAGCATGGAACTGGCCTTTCGTAGAAGCAACTGAAATTGTCAATAAAGAAACTACGACAGAGGAGCTGTGTCTGACAAATGTTCTGTAGTGCTAAACGTATGAAGCAGGCGAGTGAGAGTGATGGCGTCAAACGGTGTCATGTTTCCCTGTAAATAGATACATTCGCTGTTTCTCGTCTATCAAAGAGAAATGCGAAATGAAACCAAAGTTTGGGAAATAAGAAGAAAAACCGCTTTCTTTTTTAAACTCTGACTTTGCTTGACAAAAGTTTAAAGGTACAGCCCAACAGAACAAAACGTATTTGAAGAGTTGGCAGTAACACTTTGTCTAATTTCACTGCGGGATGATCACTCAGAACTATTCCTACACTCAAAGCACATGAAATTTCAATGTATGACATACTGGAACTACAAAAAATACTGGAGTTATAACACAATTTCATTTCCCAATACCAGGACTGCTGGGAAAGTAAGGAACGATCGGTCGCGAAATGCAAACCACAGTGCCAATCAAACCATTTTCATTTGAAACAATTAGCTACACTTTCCAGCTACCTCTCTACATAAACGCCGCCTCGACTTATACATCTGTGGTAGCATTTATCAACTTTCCAATACCCTCGTTACACTATTGTGCTGTCCGGCAATTTTCTACGCTGGACTGCAGTTCGTATTCTGTGCCAAAATGTTGTCTTCATAGCCAGTGGCTCATTTGAATAGAGATGAAAATCAGAGGGAGCCAATACCGGGCTGTATGGTGGCTGATCAAATATTTTCCATCCAAAACACTGCAGGAGCATCCTCATGGCCCTGCAGTGTGCTACCAAGAACAGTCACGAAGAAGGAAATGGATGACAGTTACGTTATGTGGGACAGCGAAATCGCACTGCACCACCAATACTTGAAGCGAGACATTATTTATATAGATATCTTTACGGGCTCACTATACGGCAAGTAAGTAGAAGAGCGACGTCATGCTACCTTGGAGCATACTAGAGACCCTGCCCAACACATCATTGAAAAGCTTCATCGGATTTTCACTGTGGTTTCCATTTCATGACAGGTCGTTCCTTACTTTGCAAACAGCCCCCGTAATATACTCATATTTGGCTACGTATTAGCTCACCAAAAACATCGATTCACGAAGTACTGCACTGTTATTTCGATACACCGTATTTCCTGTGAAAACGATACAATCGAATAATCAGACGTAAGTGGAATTTAGTCAAAACTTCAGTGATGTAAACTGATGATGAACAGTACAGAGCAGTAACATCAATATTTCAATAAATCCGGTATGTTGTGTGATAACAGCCTCTGAACATCGTCATTGTAGCATCTCGTTAAACGGACTCAGATAACGTTCATGAGCAACGGATTTTTCGATGGCTTCGACCGATTTCTCCTGCCACTGCTGCTGCTCGACACTCGGCCTATTCCGAGAGCTGCGTTCCCCAAACAGCGCTCTGCAGAACACTGGAGTTCAGCTTGTAATTGAGAAGTGTTCCGAGGGAAGCGCCTTTGTTCTGACATTTATTATTGATTTGTTTGAAATTTATTATGATTTATGTCTAACTAATTATAATTTAAATTTGAAGCAATCACTGAATAAAACCATCTTTTCTTATTTTTTTGTTTTAACTGTATTAATTTCATTAATCTGCAGAGCGAGTACGGTTTTCCGGAAAAGAACCGGGATCCTTAGAATGTCGCGTCAGAGGAATAGTTTTGGAACTCACACCCTAGAGGGATGGATTAGACAAACGGGCAATCACGTTGTCTACATCTAAATCTACGTCCACATCTGCATGAATACTCTGAATTCACACTTGAGTGCATTCATCGAGCCACTTTCACTCTGTTTCTCTACCGATAAACGAACACTTAAATCTTTCCGAGCGAGCTCTAGCTTCTCGTACTTGTTACAATGAACAATTCTCCCTATGAAAGTGAGTCTCAACAAAGTATTTTTGCTTACGGAGGATAGCGTTGGGCATTTACATTTCTTGAGAAGACCTCTCCGCAACAAAAAACGTCTTTTTCTTATTGGTTGCCACCTCCACTCACGTGTCATATCCATGGCATTCTTTCCCATTTCGTGATACTACAAAAAGAGCTGCCGTTTTTTTGTTTTTTTTGTTTTAATATTTTTGATGTCCTTCGTCAGTCCAATGTTATAAGGATCCCATACTGCACAGCCTGACAGAGGACAGAGAAGCGTAGTGCAGGCAGCCATATTAGTAGACCTGTTGCATCTTCTAAGCGTTATACCAATAAAACAGTCTTTGGTTTGCCTTCCCTGGAATATTAACTATGTGATCGTTCCACTTTGTTATTCGTGATCTCTCCTCGACGTCTGATTTCAGACTTAATCGTTCACTGACGGGTCCAAGAGTAGTCATACTTCCTCTCTCTTCGTCTGCAACTGGGGAGTCGCTAGATCTCCATTAGATGACATGGCAAGCTACAAATTCCAACGATACTGAGATTCTGTCAAGTAACTTACATAGAAAATGTAACCTGTTAATATAAAAAAGTTTGTTTTGATGTTGTGAACTAAAACGTGAGCTAGACTGATATCCTATTCTTAAAGCATTCGTATATGTCTATAGTAAGCGCTATCTAATAAAATGAGTCGCCAAAACTATCCGGAATTGCGTAATTCTATATTAATAAAAACTTACCAAAATCACTAGAAAATGTAAAACTGTGTACTAAAGAAACTATCTATGAAATTCTGTATTGAGCAATGCTGTCAACAGTGCTAAACTGCATGACGTCACAATACGCGACTTACAGTTCCAACACACAAACCAACAGAATAAAAATTCTACATGAAACTGCAAATCGAATTTTGAAAGAATACATATCTGTGAAATACGTCTGTGATGTTAAATACGCAGACTTACTAATAAAGTTCCAAACATAAAGGATGTATGCGAAAACGTAGCATCTGCACTGTAAGAATAAGGTTGTCTGCAATATAAATGAAAACTGAACTGATCGTCAGCTAAACTGAGTTTGAAATTTATTCTGAAATATGACGCGTAGGAGTAATCTTGTTGTCTTGACTGTAATGTTGAACTGGCTGTAACGTATTTTCGTTGCTTGTCTGTGACAATGGAAACCCGGTACTGCTCGAAAATGATAAACATGAACGTACAGCGCAGCATCAAAATAACTACAGAAAAGAGAACGTTGCGTAAGTGCAATGCAAGTACGTGCATGCTTTAATCATCGTGTTCCACAAAGCGCAATACAGTGACACACACAAATCACAGCATAAAATTCGTGAGGAGTCGGTGGTAGAATTTGAACTAATTAAATGATAGAAAAGGCACTAGGATTACAAACTAGTACTGAAACTTTGATTAGTTCCTTAACAATTATAATCGTCTTCAAAAATTACTTGTTATTAAAAATATGGCTCTGGCGTGAAATTAATTACTTAAATAGCAATGGAGTGATAAATCTATGACTTCTGAGTACGATCCATGTGAACAGATAATTTCATTAGATCTAGTCTCGACAGTCACACTAATTAACCCGAACTAATAAAGAAAAATTCTGCTAAAACTTTCCGTTTCTCAAACGCATCATACATTACGCGCAAGCAAGCTGTGCAGAAACAACTGTACCTGAAAACCTTCTCACTTCTAAAAATTAATCTTTAACCAATCATATTTCTAAAAGTCAACATCACCTGTATCTTTATTTGTATGCTACGTTTGCAGTTTGCAGACCGCTCAGTGGCGTGACCCATACTCGACTCACTCATTACCTCTCACAGAATGCTACTAGTAAGGACAACGCTACTGGCAACCAAAGATCGACCACTGAAGGCTTATGTTCGAATGTTCAAAAAATAACCAGTGTACTGATATGAAGCATCGAATGAAAACAGAGTTAACATCACCTTCATTGCCTAATGCATTGCCTAATTCATGTCGTTAATGTAGATCAGGAACAATAGAGGGCCTGTAACACTTCCTTGGTTAACGCCAGATATTGCTTCTGTTTTACTCGATGAGTTTCCGTCTATTACTACGAACTGTGACCTTTCAGACGGAAATCACGAATCCAGTCGCACAACTGAGGCGATACTCCATAGACACGCAGTTTGGTTAGAAGACGCTTGTGAGGAACGGTGTCGAAAGCCTTCAGGAAATTTAAAAATATGGAATCAATTTGACATCCCCTGTCGATAGCGCTTATTACTTTATGAGTATAAAGAGCTAGTTGTGTTTCACAAGTACGATATTTTCTGAATCCGTGCTATGTGTGAATAAATCGTTTTCTTCCAGGTACTTCATAATGTTCGAATACAGTATATGTTCCAGAACACTACTGCGAATCGATGTTAGTGATATAGGCCTGTAATTCAGGGGATTACTCCTACTTCCCCTTTTGAGTATTGGAGTGACTTGAGCAATTTTCCAGTCTTTAGGTACGCATCTTTCTGTGAGCGAGTGGTTGTATATAACTGCTAAATATGGAGCTATTTTATCATCATACTCTGAGAGGAACCTGGCTGGTATACAATCTATACAATATTACAATATATTGGTTGACTCTTTTAGGAATGTAAGCTCTCGGAAATTTAACAAGAGACCATACTGTGATGCAGAACGTCTCTCTTTTAGCGTTTGCCACTGGAGTTTACTGGTTTTCCTGGAGCTTTCACGCTTGCTATGTGAAAGAGCAGTATTCCAGTATTGGTCATTTGTTGATGGACTATATTTCCTCGAGATACCTCCAATGAATCTGTGTCTGGCATCTGCCTTAGTAATGATTATTATTATGTGGTCATTGCACTTAAGATCGCTCCGAAAGTGTACTCCTACTTTATGGAAGTAACTGCATCCAATGATAGTCTAATCAGACAGTAAAAAGGACTTTCTGTCAACAGTACGTTCCATTTGTTTTGTTGATGGTCAGTTGCCACTCCCTGCCCCAAGCGTCGATCCTCCGCAGATATTCTCGCATTTCGCTACAGTTCTGTAGCATTGCGACTTTCGTGTATACAACAGCATCATCCTCGAAAAGCTTCATGGGACTTCCGACACTATCTACTATGTCATTTATATATACAGTATGTGATCAAAAGGATCCGGTCACATCCAAAACCATACGTTTTTCATATTAGCTGCATCGTGCTGCCAGGTACTCCATACCAGCGACCTCAGTAGTCATTAGACATCATGAGAGAGCAGAATGGGGCGATCCGCGGAACCCACGGACTTCGAGCTTGGTCAGGGGATTGGATGTCACTTGTGTCATATGTATGTACGCTAGATTTCCACACTCCTAAACATACCTAGGACCACTGTTTCCGATATGAAAATGAAGTGCAAACGTGAAATATGAACAGCACAAAAGCGTACAGGCTGACCTCGTTTGTTGACTGACACTGACCGCCGTTCGTAATGTGTTCCAGACCATCACACAGGAATTCGAAACTGCATCATGATCCACTGCACGTACTATGACAGTTAGGCTACAGGTGAGACAATTTGGAATTAATGGTCGAGCCCCTGCTCATAAGCCGCACATCACGCCGCTAAATGCCAAACGACGCCTCGCTAGGTGTAAGGAGCGTAAACATTGGAAACTGAACATCGGAAAAACATTGTGTCTAGTGACGAATCACGGTACACAATGTGGCGATCCTATGGCAGGGTGTGGGTATGGCGAATGGCCGGTAAATGTCATCTGCCGGCGTGCGTAGTGCCAACAGTAAAATTCGTAGGCGGTGGTCGTGTTTTTCATGGTGGAGGCTCGCACCCCTTGTTGTTTTGCGTGACACTATCACAGCACATGCCAGCACTGATGTTTTAAGCTCCTTCTTGCTTCTCAACGTTGAAGAGCAATTTGGGGATGGCGATTGCATCTTTCAACATGATCGAGCAAGTGTTCACAATGCACGGCCTGTGTAGGAGTGGTTAAACGACAATAACATACTTGTAATTGACTGGCCTGCACAGAGTCCTGACCTGAATCCTACAGAACACCTTTGGGATGTTTTGGAACTCCGAGTGACATCGATACCTCCCCTCAGTGCAGCCCTCCGTGAAGAATGGGCTTCCATTCCCCCAGAAACCTTCTAGCATCTGATTGAACGTATGTCTGCGAGAGTGGACGCTGTAATCAAGGCTAAGTGTTGGACAGCACCATATTGAATTTCAGAATTTCTGATGGAGGGCGTCACGAACTTATGAGTCATTTTCAGCCAGGTGTCCGGATACTCTTGATGACCTAGTGTATTGTGAAAAATAATGGTCCTGTAACACCCCCCTGATGCGTGCCCGAAGCTACATTTACAACTGAAGACCTTCCTCAGTTCATAATGCCATTCTGTTTTATGTCTGCAAGAAGTTTTGCAATCCAGGTACACATTTGGTCTGATATTTTGTGCCCTAAATTATGTTCATTAGGCTGCAGAGCGTATCTTGATCGAATACCTTTCGAAGGTCGAGGAAGACGGTATCTACTTGAGCGTCTGTATCTACTGCTTTCTGGATCTCGTGGACGAACAGAGTGAATTGGGATTCGATTTTGGGACCGCTGTTGGTTATTACGAAAATGTCATAGCACACGAAAATAAAAAAAAATTTCCTAAATTCTACAACTGGCCTAGGCCTATAGTTTTGTGGGACTGTTCGAAGATCCTTCTAGAAAACTGGAATGAGTTATTCTTTACTCCAGTTATTCGAAACGATTCGCTTTAGAGGCGTACGGTACACTGCTACTAGAAGCGGGGCAAGTTCTTTCGAAATCTCTGCAGAATCGAACTGGTATCCCATTGGGTCCGGAGTCCATTTCTCTGATGAGCGGTTTCAGTTGATTTTCTATCCTTTGGTCACTTATTTCGTTATCTATTTTTTCATTGTTCGTTCGACTATTTGAAGGACGAATTGCGGTGTGGGCTTCCTCTGTAAATCACTTTTAGAAAAGAACGTTTAGTATTTCGTTTCGTCCTGTGTCATTCTCTTTTTCAGTGCCATGATGGTCACAGAGTGTCTGGACAAATGTCTTCTTGGACGCTTCACACATAACCCTTCTTGGGAAATTATTTCGGTTGTTCAACATGACTACCGCTCGGAAAACCATAGAATTTCTACTGTACACTTACACACATTTTGTGATTGATTGATTTCCCTCAGTACACTCCAGATCCTAGAGCCTTTGTTGTTCTATCTTTAGTGAATAGCTTTATAGTTGAGGAAATTTTTATTTCTTTCAACCACTGGGACAAAGTCAGTAAATGATGAAATCACCGAGCTACCTAATATTATACGTACCATAAGAATTTACTAATAATGAAGAGCAACCTGGATTTAAGGATCAGAAAGAATGAAAGCACAAACATGTCGGATACGGAAGTACTATCGAATGAAAAGATAAGCTTGAAATTCTCTGAGGCTATAAATATTACGAAAATGAAGCTCGGTATTCAGTTCGGTAGAAGGGGAATGAACATCTCTAAAGAGAGCAATCACAGATGTTGGAAAGAAAAACATTGCTACAAGGAAAGTAACTGCGAGGAAACCATGGATAACAGAAAAAATACTACAACTGATCAGCGAAAGAAGGAAGTACAAAACGGTTCAGGTATACTCAAGAATACGGAAATACAAGTCGCGCAGGAATTAAGAAAATAGGAAGTGCAAGAAAGCTAAACCAGAATGGCTTCATCAAAAATTTGAAAAAAAAATCGAAAAAAGAAGTTATTGTCGGAAGAGTTACGCAGCATTCTGAAGACACAAAACAATCTTTCGTGAAATTAAAATCAATGACAGTAACAGTAATAGTATAATCGGAATTTCACTGTTAAATAAAGAGGAGAGAGCGGATAGGTTGAAAGATTACGTTGAAGGCATCTGGAACGGAGACTTGTCTGTTGACGTGATGGAAGAAACCGGAGTCGACAGGAAACAGGTAGGTGATCCACTATTAGAAACAGAAATTTAAGAGTGTGAAACGTCCCCTTTGAACATTTGTACATGACTGTGCTTAAACTGACACAATATTTTTTAGCGCAACGCAATCTGACTTTCAGAAATCCCTACAAAGGAATGGCCCTGACTAACATTAACCTGTACCTTTCACAAATCACTTACCTCTCCAAAAATCTTCGTTACTCGAACTACTGCAACACAGCGAGCGCCACTACTGCCAGCTAAATAAAAGATTCAAACTACTGAAGGCACTCACTACTGATAGGCATAGTTAGCAAATGAAAGATTTTAATAGAGAACAAACAATGTATTTACCTCAATAATCATAGTATATATGCCATCCACTCTTACAAATTTCAAGTCTCCGCCATTTCTCTCCCCACATCCACCACTGCTGGCGGCTCACCTCCAACTGCGCAATGCTACGCGCTGTTCACATCCAGCTGCCGCTGCCCAACACTACAATGGCAGACAACAATGCTAACTAGCCACAGACTGCACACAGCACAGCCAGTGATTTTCATACAGAGCGCTACGTAACGTTACCAATAAGAAAATATAAACAGCCTACTTACAAGTGCTTTGGACGACTTAAGATCAAGGTGGGCAGAAGGGACAGACAACATTCCATCGGAGTTTCTAAAATCATTGGTAGAAGCGGCAAAAAAACGACTATTCACGTTGCTGTGTGGAACTTACGAGAATGGTGATACCCAACAAACTTTCGGAAATAGATCACACACACAATCCCGAAGAGAGCAAGTGCCAACAGATGCGAGAGTTACCACACAGTCAGCATAACTACTCATTCATCCAAGTTATTCAGAAAAAATAGACAGAACAATGGCCAAAAAATTGAAGATATCTTAGATAACAGTCTGGCTTTAGGAAATGTGAAGGCACCAAAGAGACCTGACCTAGCGGTTGATAACGGAAGCAAGACTGAAGAAAATCACGACACCTTCATAGGCTTTGTCGACCTAGAAAAAGCGTTAGATAACGCGAAACGAAGCAAGATGTTCGACATTTTGAGAAAAATAGGGGCAAGTTACTGAGAAAAACGAGTAATATGCAATATGTACAAGAACCAAGAAGGAGCAATAAGAGTGGGATACAAAGAGCAAAGTTTTCGCATTAAAAAGAGTGTAAGGTATGTATATAATCATTCGCCACAATTGTTCAATCTGTATAGCAAAAAAACAATCACGGAAATAAAAGAGAGGTTCAATACCATCATTAAAATTCAAAGTGAAGGGGTATCGATGATAAGATTCACTGATGTAATTACTATGCTGCAATGGTCTAATGATTGTTGAATATGGAATGAGAATAAATCGAAGAAACATGAAAGTTAAAAGAAATAGCAAATAATACAATACCGAGAACCTTAAGATCGAAAATGGTTATCGCGAAGTAGATGAAGTTAAGGTATTCTGCTACCTGGGCAGCAAAATAACCCATGATGGACTAAGTAAGACGGACGTAAGAACCAGACTAGCCCTGGCAAAGAGGGCATTCCTGACCAAGAAAATCCTAGCACAATGAACATAGGGTTTAATTTGATAAAGAAATTTCGGAGAATGTACGTTTCGAGCGCAGCATTGTGTGGTGCCGGCCGGGGTGGCCAAGCGGTTCTAGGCGCTACAGTCTGGAACCGCGCGACCGCTATGGTCGCAGGCTCGAATCCTGCCTCGGGCATGGATGTGTGTCATGTCCTTAGGTTAGTTAGGTTTACGTAGTTCTAAGTTCTAGGGGACTGATGACCTCAGATGTTAAGTCCCATAGTGCTCAGAGCCATTTGAATCATTGTGTGGTAGTCAGACATGGAGCGTGCGAAATCCGGAACAGAAGCGAATCGATGCATTTGAGGAGAAGAGCGTAGGAAAATTTGGTGAGCTGTTAAGGTAAAGAATGAGAAAGTTCTACGGTGAATTCTCAATGGAGAGATGTCTTCCGAAGTAAGAGTAATTTCAGGTGTGCCGCAGGGGAGTGTCGTAGGACCGTTGCTATTCACAATATACATAAATGACCTTGTGGATAACATCGGAAGTTCACTAAGGCTTTTTGAGGATGATGCTGTAGTATATCGAGAGGTTGTAACATTGGAAAATTGTACTGAAATGCAGGAGGACCTGCAACGACTTGACGCATGGTGCAGGGTATGGCAATTGAATCTCAATGTAGACAAGAGTATGTGCTGCGAATACATAGAAAGAAAAATCCTTTAGCATTTAGCTACAATATAGCACGTCAGCAACTGGAAGCAGTTAATTCCATAAATTATATGGGAGTACGCATTAGGAGTGATTTAAAATGGAATGCTCATATGAAGTTGATCGTCGGTAAAGCAGATGCCAGACTGCGATTCATTGGAAGAATCCTAAGGAAATGCAATCCGAAAACAAAGGAAGTAGGTTACAGTACACTTATTCGCCTACTGCTTGAATATTGCTCACCAGTGTGGGATCCGTACCAGATAGGGTTGATAGAAGAGATAGAGAAGATCCAACGAAGAGCAGCGTACTTCCTTACAGGATCATTTAGTAATCGCGAAAGCGTTACGGAGATGATAGATAAACTCTCAGTAGCTCGGTACGGGCTTTTGTTGTAGTTTCGAGAACATACCTTCACCGAGGAGTCAAGCAGTATATTGCTCCCTCCTCTCGCGAAGAGACCATGAGGATAACATCATAGAATAAGAGCCCACGCAGAGGCATACCGACACTCTTTCTTTCCACGAACAATACGAGACTGGAATAGAAGGGAGAACCGATAGAGGTACTCAAAGTACCCTCCGCCACACACCGTCAGGTGGCTTGCGGAGTATGGATGTAGATGTAGATGTAGAATAGGCGAGGAAAGGAATTTATAAAAAGTGCTCACGAGAAGAAGGTCAGGGTGATAGGACATCTGTTAATTTATCAGGTAGTAATTTCCATAGTGCTAGAGCGAGATGTAGAGCATAAAGACAGTAGAGAAAGAGAGACATTGGAACACACCCAGCAAATAACTGAGGACATAGATTGCAACTGCTACTCTCAGATGAAAAGGTACTCACGTGTGAGGAATTGGTGGCGTGTCGCATCAAAACATTCAGAAGATTGGAGACAGAAAAAAAAATTCAAATCGAAACTCAACCGATCATTTGACACTCATGATGGCTATTTACAGCATTTATACAAGTACTTGGAAGTTTGATTTAAGTGTCATTTACTTTGTTCATAATAGTCTTCATAAATATTTACATGCCTTGTGTGTGTATGTGTGTGTGGGAGTGGGGGGGGGGGGGTGAGTGCCTGTGTGTGTGCGTGCTAGTGAAGTTTAGTGTGGTTACGGGTGTTTGTAGAGTAAAGAAATTGTCTTATACGGGGCGATACATCAGATGTTTATAAGGAAACTGTTTATCTTTCAGTAAAGACTACACTGACACCATTACACTCTTCTGAACGTAACTCTTGAAAAATATAATGCAACCTCTCTAAAAAGCTACACGGCAGTCGTTTCAGCACACGCTATACCAGATCTTCTCAGTGTTCGCAACACAAATTGTGGACCTCATGACGCAGTCTCAATTAGCAGAATGCGCTCGGCAGCACGTAATATTACTCGTTGCGAAATTTTTCTGCAGC
Source organism: Schistocerca cancellata (assembly GCF_023864275.1). Classification (NCBI taxonomy): domain Eukaryota; kingdom Metazoa; phylum Arthropoda; class Insecta; order Orthoptera; family Acrididae; genus Schistocerca; species Schistocerca cancellata. Next base: position 457,259,455 of record NC_064633.1, read on the forward strand.
AAAGTAATTTGTTTGCTCTAGAAGAGGAAAAGAGAGAGAACTTGCGCAATTTCAGAGCAGAGTAAATTGGTCTCCACGGCGGAGGGAATCAGACATAACGAGAAATCGCTTGCAGTTGGTGCTCGTCGGACTAGACCCACAGTGTTTGAAAGTGGGTTGGCACTGGGATACTCAAAGTTAAACTGAAACTGTGATAGCTCGACTCTCACAGCTAAGGGTTGTCTTGTATTTCCTACTTTGAAATACAATTACCTCTCTTGAAAAAGAAGGGAATGCGAGGCGTGTTTTAGACAGGTCATATGAGGAACGAAGCTAACTTAATGCTTACAAGTGCTAATAAGGGTGGATTGTTATTTTAAAGACACATCAACGTTTACGGCACTGAAGTAAGCTCAGTCTGTGCTGGTGGTATCGGGCCTGCTGCAGTATACTTGTCGAGTGGCGGTTATAATAACAAAATTATAATTAAATACTTTTATGTCCTTTAAGGAGAATAGTTCACGGAATCTCCCTGGAATAGAAACAAAATATGATTATTTTCCTTTGCTGGCAACAGTCCTGAAGTACACCAGACTTCCCGTACTTTGACTTGGATGAGAATAGTTTAAAATCTTTCTGGCGGTTCTAGCTACTCAAAAGAAAATAATTTTATAGAATAGCCTTTAAAACATACCAGCTGTTCACAAGTAGTTCTCTACGTCTATCTAAATACAGCAGAAAATTTATTTTAATGGTCTATTCAATCTCCACGTTTACATCAAGATAAATGTTTGAGAATAAAGCTCAAAATCCTTATTATAGTTAAGAATGGTTCACCCAAAAGCTTTTCTGTGATACTCTCGCCCTACCTAGACGTGGTCTTTCAGTCTTTTCTCTTTCGTTACTTGACGCATTCTAGTGACAGATCGTCGATCTTTTATAAAAGCGCATAGAATTTTATTTATAAACGTCGATAATGTTGCCACTCTTTGCTTCAAGCGCTGATCATATTCAAATTTCACTGCTTTCATGAGCAACTTGTCGATGACGCGATCTCAATTTGTACAGTTCTACATCCGTAAAAAGTCTCAGAGAGCTGACACGTTGTCTGCCTGGTCGTTCACATACATCGTGAACACTAAACGTCCTATCACATACCATTGAAGTACAGTGCTGATTTACTTCGCTTCATCCGGCGTCATTGGAAACGGCAAATTGGTTTGTGTTTATTAATAATTTTTCAGTGTTCATAGATTCATTAAGCAAGTATTTTGATAACTATGTGCCACTACGGGACATGAACGTAGACTTCAGTATTGACAGTGCCCTGTATTTTGAAGATAACGAACTGGCTTGCAGAATGCGTGTTATTCCTGTTATAGTACGCCTTGGTTATTATTCTGTGCATTTGACGACCTAACGATGCATGATGGCTAAATTTGTGCTTTTTATCTGGTACAGTTCATAAATGACGTGTAAGGATGTATAAGTAATGACCAGATAAACAAGACATCGGAACATTACTAAAGGTTGCGGGATCTACTTTTACTTGTGCCTAAACTTTTAAAGCAGAAAATTTTCTGACTTTACAAAATATCGAACCAGACAGAACTTAGTGCAAAAGACTACAGTAACTTACTTCAAACTTTCAGTCTGAAAGATTACTTAGTAGGCCTACTGAAGGCATCCTATCTAAGGAAATTATTGTTATTTCCATGGACCTTATGTTTAAGATATACTGTTTCCTCAGTACTGAACAGTTGTGGATCTACCATCCCGTGGCAGCATGCCTCGAATGATAAAGTTCGATTTTTTATAAATGATTTATGAAAGATCTAAAGTCAACACATTTATTTCATGGAGGCACCACATCAAAGCTTCAGCCATAAATCTTAAATTACTTCAGAATAGACCGTACAGTGTCGAAGTATCCAAAAGAGAAGAACGCATAAGTTACTTCGTTTTAATATTTCGTCTAACCAGCGAGTGGGGAGAAGTCTCGCGCGAAATGCTGCACATTGCTCAATATGGCATTCTTCACTAAGGAGCTTCCAGCATAAAATAGTCGCTAGCACGCACAGTACTCAGTAATTAATTACTTTTCAATAACTCATGTTCGTTCTGTTACATGGCAGATGGGTTTGTCAGTCTGTAAAAGAGTTACCACGTGCGTAACAAGTTAAGGTCCATATTTCTGGCAAATTAACGTTAGTGAGGGACGTCTGTAGTTCGTTAACTATGCCCTACGAATCTTCTTAATGGCACATTCCCGGTATACTGTCGGTTGTAACTGCGACATGTACAATCAGAACAAAATATATGATTCTCTCAAAAGTCAAAATTTTCATTTTGAGTACTGGCTACCCCTTCGGTACACAATTCCATTCTATCACGCATTCATCACGTATAAGTGTCTTAATGGCCGCACCTTTATTTCCAATTTCGTGAGACATTGCACTATTCCAGTAATCAACTAGAGCCTGTCTATAGAAGAGAAAAGCAGTGTGTATAGAATTAAAAAAATTTTGGACTGTTAAAGGAATCCATGATGCTCTAGTTAATGCTCTGCACCTCCTAAATCTGTACAGTGACAAGGACTGTACGAAGAACAAAGTTACAAAGCAAAATTATCAGTGAGCAACCGTGGAGTAACGCCACAAAAATATTGGCGTGAAGCTTTAAACATTTAAAAGATTTACTCCTTTTTAGGACGACCTTGCAACTTATTGTTAGAACCACAAAAATCAAAGACATAAGGTAATAAAGTTTATGTTCTATGATGTATTAATGATTGTAAACGACGACAGTTCTCAGAGGGTCATTGATAAATCTCCTGCACTACAGAAGTTTCTCAATTTATCTCAGTGATGACTGACAGTGGACGAAATTTTGTGGACCCGCGATTAACCATACACTTGAATCACCAGTAGGCGACTAGAATGGTCTTCAAGGAATCTGAGGAAGTTATCTGTGTTTATCTTAATGATATCAGATAAACACTACGGTAAATTATTTGGGAGAACTTCTAAATGCACAAAAAAGACATTGTATCATTTCGACGCTGAGAGGGTTAATCTGTGATGGAATGTGGAAACGTCTTTTATAGACTCATTAATGCCGGATGGTATAACAAACACACTTGGATGACGCTACTTGTGACTAGGTCACTGGCAGAGACTGCTCAGTGTCATTTGGAACAGGAGATGAGTGACATCTTTTGTATTTTTTCAAACCTTTGGAGAAGATTACAGAAAAGAAGAAACACTTAACAGCAATGAGGCCAACATCTCCCACGTGCTACAACCCAGCGCCAGAAACATTGTCTGGCTGTCAGTCAGTGTAGGCTAACTAGTTTTCGTGCGAATATAGTATTTGATGTGATGGCGTGGTGTCTGTTCTCTCCGACATTATTTGCCTCGATGGACAACTAATCCGCTTTCTTCATTGCAGATACACAATTACGTCTGACCTTTTGCAGGAATCTCCAAGTAGAAAGTAAGGAGGACATGGACAGGACAGGTTGCGGCAGGTGGGAATGTAGGTCGGCAAAGAAACGTTCCTAAATAATCCGCGCAGTTTCGATAAACACTGTGTCCGGATCGTGCAGTGGTTAACAGAACTGCTTAGTGAGCAGGAGATCCCGGGTTCGAATCCCGGTCGGGCACAAAGTTTCTTTTGTCGCCACTGATTCCACGTAATGATTCGATGCAGCTGAAATCAATTTTCCCTTTCCTTTCCTTTCTCATCGCTCCACCTTCAATTTACATGTATTATGTGTGGAGTTGGGTACCTCGGAGAAGTCCAGAGCTCAGAGTGACATATAAAGCTGCACGTCCGCAGCGGGTAAAGTGGAGGTGGTTCTGTGCTGTTTCCGGCTGTTTTTTATACTATGATTTGGAACCTCACATTTAGATTACCGTGAACATGAAAGAGGATGTTTGTTTCACCTGTCTCCGTGGCTCAGCATTGCTCCTTCTCCTACATCTTCATGATGAGTGTACTTTAGGCAGCTTTCTCTCCCAAGACGATTACAGCAGTGTACAAACTACACCACTGCATCACTACTGCTCATTAACTGATCCAGCCTCAACCTTCTCCACAATGTCTTCACCTATTAGCAACAACAGGTGATGCAGCAATCAACATCTACGCAGTTTCGCGTCTCCGTGGGTTCTAATCATCAATGAGGAGCGTCAGATGGATATTGCACACGTAAGAAAAGGTGTGGACTGTCTTCGTCGCTGAACTGTCTTTCTAAAGGCCAGTGGTGGTGTTACCCAGCAATAGTTTCTGGTGGTGCATAATTTACTGTCCAACGTAGCTGTCATAGTTTGTTATCTGTATCTCCTCTTTCTCCATTATTAACATTTTATCCGGTTAGGGTATATAGTTTTCCCCCAATTGGTTACGCCTCAGATCTGTGTCACTAAGCAAATGTGCTCGTCCTTTGTTCCAGAACCGACGACGGAGATCGTTGGTGGTCCAGACCTGTACATAGACCGTGGCAGTACCATCAACTTGACGTGCATCGTCCTGTACAGCCCGGAACCCCCAGCATACATCTACTGGAGCCACAACGACAACGTGAGTACCCAACGCGCACAAGGTCTGTTTTACTGGTACGCGTACCAGTATCACAAAATGTTTCTGCATTTCCTGTATCCCATTTTACATCTGTATCTAGAGATCAACAAGTCTTCAATGTGAGGTGTGAAAATTAAAAGTATTTTTGTTCAGCGACATGTAAGATATTTTTGTACCTGTTTCATGAAGTATAACTAGAAGTTATATGGGGCGATCAAACAGTTTTCCAGCAGCGTTTACGCAACTTAGCGCGATTCTAGTCTGAGCATATAAGCACCAACATGTAGGCAAGGAATTACTGTGGCAATCATGTCTTTCCGTGCCTCCCATAAGTGCGGAAGCGTGAACTACGACGTTCTTACCACTTGCCAACTTTGTGTTATTATTTTCTTGCCTGCAGAAGAAGAAACATCAGTCAACATCCATCGGTGAATGAAGAATGTTTATGGGGCAGCATGTCAGTTGAAAACCACCCTTGCGGAAGGTTGCGCCAAATTTTGTGCTGTCGCAATTCGACAGAAGACACCTGTCGATGTGCCAGGCTAGCCTCATCCATTATGTACTTGTGGGAGGCTCTCGAGCACACGCCCTATAGTATTGATCTCTCCCCATGCCATTGTCACGCCATGTTACCTTTAAAAAGACCTTAAAGAGCCGAGGACTGCTGCCAAACGAGGAAGACCTTAAAGAGCCGAGGACTGCTGCCAAACGAGGATGTGCAGTAGGCAGTTCCGGATTCTTCACACGGTACGACACAGTGTTTTATCAAAAGGGTACCTTCAACACGGCGCGTCGGTGGGAGGATTGCCTCCACCCTCAGGGCGATTTTCTCTCATTGTCGTATGATTTTGTACTGTACAGTCTTAGAACAGAAACTTTTTGATTGTCTCTTACAAAAAGCTTTCGTTAAAATCAGCATCCACGAAAAGAGTGGTGTGACAATAGCAGGATATAGAGGCAAATGCATTGCATTTGCTGATGACATTCTGTTACAAAGTGAAAATGAAAAGATAGTTAATAATAATGTTGAAAGGACTGAATACCAGCTGTGATGCATGTGATGAAACAGATGAATGTGTAGAAAGCTAAGGTAATCATTTACACAACGCAATCGTGGAAGATAAAATCGAAATTTATGATAATGGAAAAAGTAAGTACATGTGGGATCTTTGTTTTTTTCTTCTTTATTATTATTTCACTCTCCAAAATGAGGCAGGCTGGCAGAGTCACAATACGCCGCTCTTTAGCCAAGAGAGTTACAGAACCAACATAGTCATATGAGAAAAGAAAACATAACAGAGAATGGTATGAAGTGATGAAAAAACCAAGAACAAAAAATAGATGAGTGTAAACTGTAGATTTTAAAACAACACAGACGAGAGACACATACTCATGTGAAGAATCAACACTGTAAGTCGACACAAAAAACAAAGAAACACCAGTGGGAACATAAATGATGCTGGCGACACTGTTGGTGCTGGTGGAATGTAGCACTGCACACGGCACTGGAGTAACACTGATAGCACAAAGAAAACGTTAAAAATCACTGCACTGAAGGGGATCTACCATGAGGTGAAGGGAGGAGGGGGGGGGGAGAAAAGGAAGGGGGGAGAGACGGTAGGAGGAAATCCAGAAGGGGTGTAGGATGGAGCGAATGGAGGGGAGAAGGAAACGAGTTAGAAGCCCAGGTGGGGGCGAAACGGAGAAAGCAGGTATTTGGCAAGGGAAAAGGAGGAAGAAAGGAATGGCGAGAGCGAGGAAGAGAGGAAGCCCTGATGAGGGTGGGTGGGGGAGGGATTAGATCTGGTAGGAGGGGTAGATGGAAGGCACAAGGACATCAGCCAGGAGGGAGAGTTGGCAGAAGCCACCTTGGGCTAGGGTAGGGAATGTATGGAGATGGAGACCAGGCAGGACACTTTGGTACAGGCACGGAATAGGGGGCTAGGTTGGGAGAGGATGGGGGAAACGAATGGATAGGGGGGAATCCAGTTCAAAATGCTTCAAATGGCTCTGAGCACTATGGGACTCAACTGCTGTGGTCATCAGTCCCCTAGAACTTAGAACTACTTAAACCTAACTAACCTAAAGATATCACACACACCCATGCCCGAGGCAGGATTCGAACCTGCGACCGTAGCAGCAGCGCGGCTCCGGACTGGAGCGCCTAGAACCGCACAGCCACCATGACCGGCGGGGATCCAGTTTTGCAGGAGATGTATAGGATCCGTATTTGTTCAGGAACAGGAGGAGATATGGGAAGGGAATCAGATCATAAAGGATCCGTGTGGGGGACAGCAGACAGATGCGATAAGCGAGGCAGAGTGCATGGCACTCAAGGATTTGGAGGGTTTTGTAGTAGGTGGGATGGGGGGGGGGAAGAGATTCAAGCGGGGTGGGCATAACATAGGATGGGGTGGATCAGGTATGTAGGATAGTGGGAGGGTCTAATCCCCATATTCGACCAGAGAGGAGTTTGAGGAGATGGAGCCGGTTACATGCCTTGGCTTGGACTGGGAGAAGATGGGGTTCCAGGAAAGGCAGCGGTCGAGGGTGATGCCAAAGTACTTGAGGGTGGGAGTGAGGGCAATGGGGCGGCCATAGGAATCTAGGAGGCGTAAGGAGGGGCTGGTGCAACCAACGGTGATTGCTTGCATGTGGGATTCTGCCCATTTTTCTGGGTTAGCTAGACAACATTGAAGCAAATCATACTATTGGTGTTATTACAGTAATTGAATCGACAATACTTCACTTGTGTATGTACAAGATAGAGTCGCAAGCAATTGGCAACATTCAAATAATCAGTGTTTTCCGAAATATACAATTTGCTTGCAAGTAATTGATATGGATCACAAGTCACGGCTCTTCTAGTGAGGCCGAGGCTAGGCGGTGCGTCGCTTCTGTTCTCTTCATGTAAAGGCCGCTCCCGTTGTGGTGACGACCTATTAAGCGTGCTGTTGGCTGACGCCGTCTCACAACCCTCTCTGCTGTATTGTTCTTGATCGTGCCGGCGCTTGTCGTTACGCCAGAACAGTACCTGTGATGCAAATTAACCAGTAGCGTAACATCTAATCAAAAAATAAAAACAATGTTAGCCACTGCAAATAAAAGTTTTACAGGAGGAGGAAAATTTTTGCGGTTGATGAAACTAAATTGTAGTAGAGTGCTTTCTATCGTGGGTTGCACTGTGTGATACGTAAACATACACTGCGACAAATCGAGGAGAAGTTCTTAGAGCCTTTTGATATGCAGACGTGGAGAAGAATGAAGGGTTGATTTGGACAAATATAATAAAGAATGAGATTTTATCGCACACGGTGAATGTGAAATACGAGAATTTAAAGAAACTGGCTAGCACTTTGCATGAAAAGAGACTACAGAATAAAAGATACACTAGAGGGAATGATGACTGTTTCAAAATTGGCACATACTTTTGAACTGTCCGTTTCTCAAGAGTACACATGTGGAATCTGATTTTAAATATCTTTGTTTGTGTAGGAATTATGACCTGTTCAACTTTAGCACTCTTGTCAGAGGCGGCATTACAGCGTATGGTCAGTATGACCTCCATTGTGCTGAATACACAATCGGAGCCTTTTTTGCCAGTCATGCTGCACACGTCACAGGATCTGTGGGTTAACAGAGGCACACGTCTGCTAAATGTGCCAGCAAATATGGGCTACAATGTTGATTCTTACCTCATACACCAACTGACTTCAAATGTCCCCAAAGATAAAATTAAAGAGATAAGGCATGTTCAAAAAGTCTCTCCGCAGTGCCGTATGATTGTTAGCCGTACGTGCCGTATGCCGCAGTGAATATACCGAAATGAAACTCAGTGAAATACAAGTTATTAATTTATTGAATATTAATTTTTACTTACAAATTTTCACATTAAATGCTGAAACTATCCCCCCTGTTGTTGAATACACAATTCAATTCGTCAAATCATGTTGCCAAACACAAGCTGTAACATTTCTTCTGTACCAGAAACAGTGAAAGTTGATATTGCAGTTTTCAGTTCATCGATGGATTTTGGACGGTTTTTATAGACAGTGGCTTTCGCTGCACCTCGGAAGAATAAGTCACGTGGTGTTAGGACGGGCGATCGTGGAGGCCAAAGTCCCTGTGAAATTATGCGATCACCAAAAACATCAGCAAGCAGTGACATTGAAACGCGAGTTGTGTGCGCGGTTGCACCATCTTGTTGAAAATAACCGTTCAGTATTTCACTTAACACAAGTTCTCCTATGAATGGGTATAGAATATCACTGCAGTATCGTTGTGCGTTTATTGTTTCGTTGAAAAATCCAGGCAAGCGAACAATCATAGGGCACGCGCGGCTAACAATTATACGACACTGCGGAGAGACTTTTTGAACACCCATTATAAGGTCCTCGTACCGCGATGGCCATTCGATAGGACTCCCCGCTAACTATCAAATGATCTCCAAACTGTTCATCCAGAAACTGTCTGACTTCAGTATCATAGTGAGGACGTGCACCGTCTCGTTGGACAGAGGTTGGGAAATAACAAGCGGGTTCAACAGCGTTGGAAGCACATGATCACGGTGCGTGTTATACCTCTCCCCATTCAAGGTTCCATTAATAAACGCCGTACCCACCATTATCCTGTCCTAAATCTCACACCAAACCATCACCTTTTCACCATCAACATCTCTACAGGGATCCACCGCTGAGGGGTTTGCATCCGACCAGTAACGATAATGCTGTTGGATTTTTGTTACACTGATCTAGAGTCCATTCTGCAGATTGTACCCGCCGATCTGGCTCATCCTCCGAGGGATGATGTTGCAACTGTAACATGTGCGGGTGCCATTGGTGTGTGTGCAACACACGCAGGATTGAACACTGACTGACGCCGGATATTGCTGATAGCCAGCGCATACTGCGATGTGGACTTTTCACAAACGTTCCCACATCTGCAGTGCTGTCTCCTCATCGGTGTTCGATCTTGGACGTCCTCTGCGTGACTGGCCCAACACAGAAGAAATTTGTCCAATAACTAGGATAGTGTGATACGTGAAATGTCATTTGTGTCAGCATTCTCAGCATTGAAGTCTGCAGCAGTTACTCTGGTACTTCGTCCATTATTCATTGATACAACTTCAATGCGTTACTGCTGTGGAAATGCCATAGTGAATCACCTGCACAATAAACAGAATTTATCATGTCCTTGCAATTTCAAATTTTAACAAGTCATAACTCCTACACAAATAAAGATGTTCTAAGACTGATTGCACAAGTGTATTCCTGACACGGAGGCAGTTCGAAATGATGAATCAATTGACCTCTTTCCCATTTGAAATCCGTAACCCAAATCCAAGATCGCACCACATCTCTTAAAAGTTGCAGCCCACGCAGCAGACACCACATACTAGACTCCATTATGATTCCTCTAACCGTTCGACTTTTATAGGAGTGTATCCAGACTTTTGCCTCACCGCGAAAGAAACGAATTATGATAACTTGATATTACAACAACATGTACATAGAACTATAATCGAGAGAGCAGAAAACGGTAAGACAAAATTTGCAAAAATGGGGAGCTACCTGCCTTCCAAGCAGTAATAATAGGCTGATAAACACATGTCAACCCATCTGGAATGACTAACAAAAATGGTTCAAATGGCTCTGAGCACTATGGGATTTATCATCGGAGGTCATCAGTCCCCTAGAACTTTGGTGGTGATAACAACGGCGATCTGTCCTGACACTGAAGCAATGAGGACTTGGTAGGTCGCTGGAGGAAGTGGCACCATACAAAAGTCACCTAACTCCCGTTAACTCTGGGGAGGGGGGGACAATAAGCTCTGACATCCCGGTTGGCCGATCGGTTTCAGAACTGACGAGTTTGGCTGGACACTGCATCAATTGGAACTAGTCACTGTGTTCCTCAACCAGTCCATCACACTCCTGCCCTTGTAATATGGCGCATTATCTTGCTGAAAAATTCCACGCTTCTCGAGAAACAAAAATGGTTCTGAGCACTATGCGACTTAACTTCTGAGGTCATCAGTCGCCTAGAACTTAGAACTAATTAAACCTAACTAACCTAAGGACATCACACACATCCATGCCCGAGGCAGGATTCGAACCTGCGACCGTAGCGGTCACGCGGTCCCAGACTGAAGCGTCTAAACCGCACGGCCACACCGGCCGGCTCTCGGGAAACATGAAGGTCATGATGGGATATTCATGGTCTTTAAGAATTGTATGACACTCCTTTGTCATCATGGTGCTTTGCAAGAGCTCCACCGCACCTATAGATGCCCTCGTGGACGTTCCGCAGAGCATAATGGAGTCGGGGCCAGTTTGTCTCCGTACCACAGTACAGTTGTTTAGGAGCTGTTCCCCTAGAACACAACGGATCCTCGCACTCCATCGGCTTGATGAAGAAGGTGTCGGGATTCATCAGCCCTGGAAACTATCTACCACTGCGTCTACATCCAGTGCCGATGTTCACGTGCCATTTCAGCCGTATTTGCCGATTTCTTGGTGGGTCGTCGGTGGCGGAGGCCCACAGTTAGGAGTGTTCGGTGCTCTATGTGTTCAGACACTCTTGTACTCTGCCCAGCGTCAGAGACTGATGTTAGTTGCGCCACAGTTCGCCATCTGTCCTGTTTACCAGACTTTCCAGCCAACGACGTCCGACATCTGTAAGGAGCAATCGTCGCCCAGCCGCGCGACATATGGACGTGGTTTCACCTTGATTTCGCCACGTGGAAGACGCTCACCACAGTACTCCCCAGACACCCAACAAGTCGCGCCGTTTCCGAAAACTTTCGGGCCGAGCCTCCAGGCCATCACAATCTGCCCTCAGTTAAACTCAGATATCCCGTTCTACAGACGAACAACACTCTTACTGGTAGTACATGCACCGCGTCTCTTACTAGCAGTCATTCTCCGCCAGGTGACGCTGCTATCTGCCAGACGGATTTATATCTATAGCAGGTCGGTTATCATCATCTTATGGCAAGTTGCGTAGGTGCATTGACATCAGGTGTTTGCAACACATGAAAATTCATACCGGACCGGGACCCTAACTTGTCGCGAGCGGACGCCTTAACGACTTCGGCTACACGAACAGGCCTCCTGCACCGATCCAAATTTCTAAATGACACATGAGTGTTTTGTAGACCAGGCGGTAGTTATGTACTTTGATGAACACTTGCTTGCCGGCCGAAGTGGCCGAGCGGTTCTAGGCGCTACAGTCTGGAACCGCGTGACCGCTACGGTCGCAGTTTCGAATCCTGCATTGGGCATGGACACCTTCCCGTGTGTCCAGGTCTCTTCCACTTACACAACTTCCTTCTTAAACGAAGTGTTAGCGATAATTAAACCATGCTCTGTGCAACATTCTACCAGGCGGCTTCTTTTTTCATTCCTTATCCCCAGTCCATATTAACATACTCCTTTTCCTTCTCTTCCTTTTCCTACTATCAAATTCCTGTCCCTCACCACTATTAAACTTTTGTCTTCCTTCACTGTCTGTAAAATATCTTTTATCTTATATACATGTCAGCAACTCTTCATCATCTGAGGAGCTAGCTGGCTTTTAAACTTCTGTAAATTGAATTTCTAACATTCTGAAGTTGATGTGAAAGTCACTATTTATCATCTGTCAATTAGTGGACTTATCGAATTTTTTCTTCTGCAGCTTTCTTGTATTAAAATCAATATTTCAATAAAAGTTGCGGACATCACTCGGTCGCTCTCATTTACATCCATCCATAAGCCTTGATCCACTCTCTGTCTCGTTTTGCTACGGAATTAGGTTAATTTTGATGATTTTTATCGTCGTTTGTCTTCCGACTACAGTTTCAGAAGACATATGGCATAAGTCCGTTGCATATTTGTTTTCCAACATCGTGTTAGCTGAACAACACTTCCAGCGTCCGTCGTCTTACCCACGCGGCCTAGCGTCACGTCACACCACTTTCATCACCAACAGCAGGTTCCCAGCCAGCCAATCTCGGCACGCATTCCAGCATGCTTTACGGTTTATCGGAAGAGCTTCCGCCACAGACCAATGTCCGATGCCGCCAAAGGCATGATTTACTCTCGTTAGTTTACAAGTCTCTTTCGCTTTTGTGCCAACTGTCAAACTGAAATTTATTTTCTGGCAGTTAGGAAATACGTGGATTTCAGCAAAATATATTCCCAACGTCGCTGTTGGTTGATGATGTAAACATTCCACTGTTGATGTTGGAAAGACGGACTGGGTGCCGGATCTAGGCTCACACATGTACTGGTAGTACATGCACCGCGTCTCTTACTAGCAGTCATTCTTCGCCAGGTGATGCTGCTATCTCCCAGACGGATCTATAGCAGGTTGGTTATCATCATCTTCTGGTTGTGTAAGTTCTCAAGTTGCGTAGGTGCATTGACATCAGGTGTTTGCAACACATGAAAATTCATACCGGACCGGGACCCTAACTTGTCGCGAGCGGACGCCTTAACGACTTCGGCTACCCGAACAGGCCTCCTGTACCGATCCAAATTTCTAAATGACACATGAGTGTTTTGTAGGCCAGGCGGTAGTTATTTACCTTGATGAACACTTGCTTGCCGCCCGAAGTGGCCGTGCGGTTCTAGGCGCTACAGTCTGGAACCGCGTGACGGCTACGGTCGCAAGTTCGAATCCTGCATTGGGCATGGATGTGTGAGATGTCCTTAGGTTAGTTAGGTTTAAGTAGTTCCAAGTTCTAGGGGACTGATGACCTCAGAAGTCAAGTCCCATAGTGCTCAGAGCCATTTGAACCATTTGAACACTTGCCTGTCGATACGAAGGTAGCGAAATTAGACCGCGTTCAAAGACATTTTGTCTGTCAGAATTTTATCAGTAAACTGTAGAAACACGGCTCGAAGACTTCTTAAGTAATAGAAACGAGTGTGTTCTCCGCGACGGTGAGTGTTCATCAGACACAAGGGTGTCGTCAGGAGCACGCCAGCGAAGTGTGATGGGATAGCTATTGTTTCCTATACGTACAAATAATCTGACAGAGAGGGTGGCAGCGATTGTTTGCAGATAATATTGTAGCGTACGAGAAGGTGTTGTCGTAGAGTGACTGTAGGAGGATACAAGATGACTTAGATAAAATTTCTAGTTGGTATGATGAATGGCAGCTGGTTCTAAAAGCAGAAGAATGTAAGTTGATGCGGATGAGTAGGAAAAAACAATGGTGTAATGTTCTGATATACGATTGGTAGTGTCCATCTTGAAATGGGATTAACGTTGCGAAACAATATGGAGCGAAAGAAGCATGGGAAGATTGTGGCTGGGATGGCGAATTGTCGATTTCGGTTCACTAGTAGAATGTTTGGAAAGTTTGGTTCATTTTTAAAGGAGACCGCATACAGAACGCCATTATGACTAAACGTTAGTATTGCGCAAGTGTTCGGGATCTTCACAGAATCGTGTTAAAGGAAGCCATCGAAGCAATTAATCTAAGTGCTGCTGGATTTGCTACTGGTATGTTCGAATAACAAGCAAGTATTGCGGAGATGATTCGGAAACTCGAGTGGAAATCCGAGGAGAGAAGACGGTGTTTTTTTTTCCGAGGAACACTGCTGAGAAAATTTAGAGAATCGGAATTTCAAGCTGATTACAGACTGCTTCTACTGCCACCAATATACGTACACATCGCCTAAGGACCATGAAGAAACGATGCGAAAAATTAGGACTCATAAAGAGGCATACAGATAGTCATTTTTCCCTCGTTCTATTTGCGGTGAAACAGGAAAAGAAACGACAAGTAGCGGTATATGGTACCCTCCGCCACGCACCATACAGTAGCTTGCGGATAATGTACGTAGAAACAGATGTAGTCCACGTGCTCGCACAATTCGTAATGGCCGCACAGGGAGTATATACAGGGTGAGTCACCTAACGTTACCGCTGGATATATTTCGCAAAACCATATCAAATACTGATGAATCGATTCCACAGACCGAACGTGAGAAGCGGGGCTAGTGTAATTGGTTAATAAAAACCATAAAAAAATGCACGGAAGTATGTTTTTTAACACAAACCTACGTTTTTTAAAATGGAAACCCGTTAGTTTTGTTAGCACATCCGAACATATAAACAAATACGTAATCAGTGCCGTTTGTTGCATTGTAAAATGTTAATTACATCCGGAGATATTGTAACCTAAAGTTGACGCTCTGAGTACCACTCCTCCGCTGTTCAATCGTGTGTATCGGAGAGCACCGAATTACGTAGGGATCCAAAGGGAACGGTGATGGACCTTAGGTACAGAAGAGACTGGAACAGCACATTACGTCCACATGCTAACACCTTCTTATTGGTCTTTTTCACTGACGCACATGTACATTACCATGAGGGGTGAGGTACACGTACACACGTGGTTTCCGTTTTCAATTACGGAGTGGAATAGAGTGTGTCCCGACATGTCAGGCCAATAGATGTTCAATGTGGTGGCCACCATTTGCTGTACACAATTGCAATCTCTGGCGTAATGAATGTCGTACACGCCGCAGTACATCTGGTGTAATGTCGCCGCAGGCTGCCACAATACGTTGTTTCATATCCTATGGGGTTGTAGGCACATCACGGCACACATTCTCCTTTAACATACCCCACAGAAAGAAGTCCAGAGGTGTAAGATCAGGAGAACGGGCTGGCCAATTTATGCGTCCTCCATGTCCTATGAAACGCCCGTCGAACGTGTACCTCACCCCTCATGGTAATATATATGTGCGTCAGTGAAAAAGACCAATAAAAAGGTGTTAGCATGTGGACGTAATGTGCTGTTCCAGTCTCTTCTGTACCTAAGGTCCATCACCGTTCCCTTTGGATCCCTACGTAATTCGGTGCTCTCCGATACACACGATCGAACAGCGGAGGAGTGGTACTCAAGCGTCAACTTTAGGTCACAATATCTCCGGATGTAATTAACATTTTACAATGCAACAAACGGCACTGATTACGTATTTGTTTATATGTTCAGCTGTGCTAACAAAACTAACGGGGTTCCATTTAAAAAAACGTAGGTTTGTGTTGAAAAAAACATACTTCCGTGCATTTTTTATGGTTTGTATTAACCAATTACACTAGCCCCTCTCCTCACGTTTGGTCTGTGGAATCGATTCGTCAGTATTTGATGTGATTTACGAAATATATCCAGCGGTAATGTTAGGTGACTCACCCTGTATACCATTATCACCGGAGAAAGCTCCGTCTTGGTGCCGAGAGCAGCGAAACCCGGGCTTGCGGTCCTGAGATCGATGATCCCTGCGGAGCTATCAATGGCAGCAGCAACAGGTCGCCGTAGCGCCTGGCGGCACAGTTTGATGTTTCCCTGTAACCCAATATCCATGCGTTTGCTCTGCAAAGCGACGCCTTGCTCCGCTCGCTTACATTACTCGGTAATATGTCACTGCATGCGAACCTCATCTGCATACCGGTGCTACAGCTTTGGTATGCGAATGCGGTGGCGGCGTCGTCCTCTGAGCATTTCCGCGAGACAGGCAGCCGTGTATGAATGCCAAGCATGAAGTTCCGTCTTCCTTCCTTGAAATTAGCATCTTCCGTTCCCTCTTGCGAAAATAGAACACTGATGTAGTAAGAAAAAGAGTCAAGCAAACTAACAAATTTTACGCGTGGAAAGGTGGGTATGTAGTTTGCGGTTGTGACCTTTCCTCTGATGATTCCCGTCCGATTACAAATACCATATAATGTATTTTAAGCAACTTCTAATGTTCCCTTTACATCACACAAAATTCTTCTCACCTTTCATGACTTTGATTTCGCTGCTGGACTACATGTTCCGTTTCGAAAATAGGTAATTCTGAATATATTTTCTTAAGAAACACTGGTTGTACACTTCCAGAAGGAGATTTTCGCTCTACAGTGGAATGTGTATTGACATGAAACTTCCTGGTAGATTAAAGCTGTGTGTCGGACCTAGACTCGAACTCGGGACCTTTGCCTTTCGGAGGCAAGTGCTCTACCATCTGGGCTATCCCAGTACGCCTGACAAATCTGCTTCACAGCTTAAATTCTGCCAGCACCTCGTCTCCTATCTTCCAAGCTTCACAGAAGCTCTCCTGCAGATCTCGCAGAATTAGCACTCCTGGAAGAAAGGATATTACGAATACATGGCTTAGTCACAGCCTGTGGGACGTTTCATTTTGCTTTATGTTGATGTTCCTCTTTGAAGACACTGTCCATTCTGTTTAACTGCTCTTCCAAATCCCTAACTGTCTCTGACAGAATTACAGTGTTTCAACAAACCTCAAACTTTTTATTTCTTCTCCCTGAACTTTAATTTTCTCCAGATTTTCCTTTGGTTTCCTGTACTGCTTGCTCACCGTACAGATTGAATAACATCGGCGACGGGCTACAGCGCTGTCTCACTACCCTCTCAACCACCACTTCCCTTTCCTGCTCCTCGACTCGTATTAACTACCGTCTGGTTTCTGTACAAGTTGTAAATAGCCTTTGGACCCTTCTATTCTGCCCCTGATACCTTCAGAATTTCAAACAGGGTATCCCAGAAAACATCGTCAAAATCTTCCTCTAAGTTTACAGATGCAATAAACGTAGGTTTCCCTTTCCTTAACTTATATTCCAAGAGAAATCATAGGTTCAATATTGCCTCACGTGTTCTTCAATTCTTCTGAATTCAAACTGCTCTTCCCCGTTATCGGCTTTTACCTGGTTTTTCTTTCTTCTGTACAGAATTTGTGTTACTTTTTCGCAACCATGACTTACTGAACTGATTGTTCGGTTGTATTCACATTTGGCAGCACCTCCTTTCGTTGAAATTTCAATTATTATATTCTTCTTCAAATCTGAGGGTATTTCGACTGTCTTCTATATCATCCACAACAGATAGAAGATTTTTGTCATGGCTGGTTCTCCCATGGCCTTCAATAGTTTTGACAGACTGTCGTCTACACCAGGGCCTTGTTTTCATTTAGGTCTTTCAGTCCGATGTTAAATTCTTGTCGCAGTATCATTTCTCCCATCTCACCTTCATCTACGTCCTCTTTCAGTTGTATGATACAGCATTCGAGTATGTCTCCCTTATATAGACTCGCTGTATACTCCTTCCATCTTTCAGCTTTCCTTAATTGCTAAGTTTTAGTTTTCCATCTCAGTTTGTGACATTGATACAGCTGCTTCTGTTTCCTCCAAAGGCCTCTTTAATTTTCCTATAGGCTGTATCTACCTTTCCACTACTGATATATGCTTCTAAATCCTTACATCTGTCCTCTAGCCATTCCTGCTTAGCCATCTTGCACTTCCTGTCTATCTTAGTTTTTAAATGTTTTATTCCCATTCACCTGCTTCATTTACTACTGATGTTTTCTCATTTCATCAGTTAAATTCAACAACTTCCGTGCTATCCAATGATTTCTGCTAGACGTTGTGTTTTGACTTATTTAATCATCTGCTGCCTTAACTGTTTCAACCCTAAGACTGCCCATTCGTCTTCTACTGCATTCTTTTCCTCCGTTCTTAGTAACCGTTGGCTTATACTCCTTCTGAAGCTATCAACAACATCTAGTTCTTGCAAGTTATCCAGGTACCACTCGTTAGTTTCCTATCTTTTTGCAATTTATTCAGTTTTAATGTAAAGTTCATAACCAGTACATTGTGGTCAGAGACCACATCTGCCCCTGAAAATGCCTTGCAGTTCAAAATCTGGATCAGAACGCTCTGTCTTACTATTAAATAATCAAATGAAACCTTCCGGTGTCTCCAGGTCTCTTCCACGTACACAACTTCCTTCTTAAACGAAGTGTTAGCTATAATTAAACCATGCTCTGTGCAACATTCTACCAGGCGGCTTCTTTTTTCATTCCTTTTCCCCAGTCCATATTAACATACTCCTTTTCCTTCTCGTCCTTTTCCTACTATCAAATTCCTGTCCCTCATCACTATTAAACTTCTGTCTTCCTTCACTATCTGTAAAATTTCTTTTATCTTATACACATGTCAGCAATCTCTTGATCATCTGAGGAGCTAGCTGGCTTTTAAACTTTTGTATACAAAATTTCTAACATTCGGAAGTTGATGTGAAAGTCACTATTTATCATCTGTCAATTAGTGGACTTAGCGAATTTGTTCTTCTGCAGCTTTCTTCTGCAGCTTTCTTGTATTAAAATCAATATTTCAATAAAAGTTGCGGACATCACTCGGTCGCTGTCATTTACATCCATCCATAAACCTTGATCCACTCTCTGTCTCGTTTTGCTACGGAATTAGGTTAATTTTGATGATTTTTATCTTCGTTTGTCTTCCGACTACAGTTTCAGAAGACATATGGCATAAGTCCGTTGCATATTTGTTTTCCAACATCGTGTTAGCTGAACAACACTTCCAGCGCCCGTCGTCTTACCCACGCGGCCTAGCGTCACGTCACACCACTTTCGTCACCAACTGCAGGTTCCCAGCCAGCCAATCTCGGCACGCATTCCGGCATGCTTTACGGTTTACCGGAAGAGCTTCCGCCACAGACCAATGTCCGATGCCGCCAAAGGCATTATTTACTCTCGTTAGTTTACAAGTCTCTTTCGCTTTTGTGCCAACTGTCGAACGGAAATTTATTTTCTGGCAGTTTGCCAATACGTGGATTTCAGCAAAATATATTCGCAACGTCGCTGTTGGTTGATGATGTAAACATTCCACTATTGATGTTGGAAAGACGCACTGGGTGCGGGATCTAGGCTCACACAGTGGATATTCGCATCCATGTAAACGCCCCATAGCATTTTATTATTGAGTTGCTACACTGCTTGACAACTGCTAAGGAACCATGACATTGTTGGACAGGATTAACCACAGGCGGTGATGGACGACTTGAAACGCAGTACATCCGTAATGGAAGAGCGGTATGTTTATAAGGAAATGTGGTACAGATTTCACCACATCGGAAAGCAGAGTAACAGACATATATAACTTTCATGTTGGACACGGATCAAACTCCCTGTGGACTCAGTGAGAAATATACCCTCCTCTAGCGGTAATGCATACATAGCGTCTGTTATTCATGTTGGCTACCCAACTGTAGGGGAGTTTTTGCGGGATATTGCCCCCTCCTCTCTCAAGACGTTTTTCAGTTCTTACATGTATCGGAAATGCGGTGTTGGTTGAGAAACATGTCTTCCAAGAGCGTCCCAGGTTATCTCTATAGATTTTAGGTCCAAAGAGCCTGCAAGAAATTCAAGTCCTATACGTTCAAAAACTTCATTCTTCTGTGTGCCTGACACCTCAGAGATGCTATGTGGTTGGGCATCGTCATCCATTGACAGAACGTCGGGACCTACCGCACCCCTAAACTGAGGATGATCCAGAATAGCCTTGCTGCAATAACTCTGTGTTGTAACGGTACATCGCGCGAAGATAAGCAGCAGTATTCGGCCACCGAGCGTAATGCCTGCCCACGCAACAACGCCTAGGCTATAGTGATGACGCTCAGGAACATTCTGTGGTGTGTACCGTATTCCCGTTCTTCTGCACACTGACTGGTAGCCAATTACAAGCCACAGTGAAACGGGATCCGTCGGAGACGATCCCTGTGGATCACTGTTGTTGGTCGAAACCAACATATCCCTTACACCAACTAACCCTTTCTCGACGATGACAAGGTTGAAACTAGATACATTTAACAGACTTCCTAGCATACAGACCACTATGATTTGTCGCTGCATGTTTCTGGCAGAGACACGTGTACCGTTAGCGGTTTCAAGGTTTGCAGCGATCTGCTAGGAGTGAGATGTCGGTTACGTATCGCCACTAGGGCTAAGTACTGTTGCACTACTCCGTTCCACAACAAGTTTCGTTAATATCGTACTGAATGAACTGAAGAATGCACACAGAGCGTTCGTGTACAGGCATCACTACAGTTAACACGTCCCGCCTTCTACGTTTCCTTTTACTGTCACTGGCCGGGTGTTCCGCAACAATTGGCTGCTGTTCCGTAGCAGTTGGCAGTAGGTCCTTAACAAAGTTCACTGGTTCCTTAGCAATGGTCAAGCAGTGTACTTGGTCTGTATGAATGTGATTTTTTGACTATGCAGGCAGTGAAAGTACTGAACTGACCAGGAAGCTACTCATCTTATTTAAGTGAAAAGAAATACTGTATACCTTTATTAAATACAGATGCAGAAACACGTTATACAGTATTTGCTAAATTAACAGAAGCACACAATCGATTACTTACTACGAAATACTTGCTAATTCTCTAAATAGGAACAGGACTGTCTCCTTCCGCACTAAAACCTCTTCCAGGCCCAAATGCTGGAGCACAATAATGTTTGACCTATGACCATTTATCACTTTTTTCCGCGTAGCTTCCGGTCTGGCTACGTGTGACAAAGCGTTTTCACACGCAGAATTTGGCAAGGGCAAAACTTTTAAGCATTTCTTCTTGAACATCCTCTTCTTCCTTCATGCACGTTCTTAGACGTATTCAAGCAATTCGTATTCTCTCTTTACTAAAACTCTTACATGGGAGGTGATAGCCTCACTCGTAAACACTAAATACACCACACTAGTGACGAAGTCGGAGCTCATAATTTCCAAAGATCATTCGCCTAAATTATGGGGGATTCTGAAAAGTTCGTATTTTATCAGACAGTCAAAATTGTTACGACCTTAACGTGTTGATACAATAGGGAAAAGTCGGTTTCCATCGTTCGAGTTCTGTTTCTTCCTCGAGTTGTGTCGCCTATAAAACTGATGTCTAGTAAATTTCTCGTTCACTTCCACTTTGTTGATCTATCTTAATAAAACTTGCCACAACGTAAGTGAAAATTAATAAGCAATCGCACAATGGCACGTTAGAACTAGTTTCTTAGTAGTAATGCAAGCACCGTTGCTCCTGTTGTGTTTAAATTACTATTTCGTCTGCCAACTTTCCTGAGAAATTAATTTTTAAGTAGAACACAGCGAATTGTAACTTGTCATTTTGCAAACTGCGCGGTGGACAAAGCAGCTTAATATACAGGCTTACGTAGCTCAGCAGCTTATCGCAGATATTTCCGGAAACATTTCAGATATTGCAGTTCTGTATTCACCGATATTAATTGTGTGGAAGTCTTCACTAAACGACGTATAGACTCTCTTTATAGCTTTTATTACCGAAATATAGCTACCAATTTTGCTTTTTCAGATGGATATATAGTAAGTTTCTAAATATTGTAATTTTTAGGAAACTACTTATCGTGTTCCTAAGTGTTACATGCCGTTGAATTCATTTTTTTTATAACAACGATGCTAGCAACAATAGTTCCAACTCAAAAGCGAAGTTTCCGATGTCACCATAATTAATATAGCTATGAAAAGATATTATTCGTCATTTAGTTTGGTTTTTAAATTCATTTGACTCAGAATAGAATTACGATATTATAAACTGTTCAGGAAATATCTCAGATGAACAGCTTAGCTGAATCACGCTGTATAGTGTCTGGGTCCCCACACCCAACAGACGGGTTACAGTGGAAAACTCACCTTGCCTATGTTCGCCTACCTATGATTAATCCACTGGCTGCGTACTCGTCCTTACAATGCCATTACTGATAACTGCACTGGAATTCATTCCGAAATGTAGCAGCAATTAACACGGAAGGGAGACCTTTCCTCGTAAATAACGGTGGCATTTCTCGGATAATACTGCTTATATTCTGATACTATGGAACTAAATTAGAACTATTCTGTTCACTTTCTAAAATATGCTGTAGTCTGCAATGAAATGATGTGTACTGTTAATTCCATCCCAGGCAAAATTTTCCTGTCTAGAGAAATCTGTTTATCGCGTACTGGTTAACGGTCGGTTGCACAGAGTATCTCAGACACATTCGGCGTCAGAGGAGATAAGCGTGTTCTTCGGCCTTTCAGAATAGCTGTATCTTTACAATAGCCATACGTTTAATTCTATGACTGTTCAGCAAAACTCCCGTAATAATTACAGGGTGTGGTTCACTCTTATACCAAGCAGTCTCCATATGTGTTACTCTCAAAATTTGACATTTATCCCTTCTCCGTACAGCTGTTACGCAAAGAGATAAATACTCTCGGTTAGCACACCATTCCGCATGTTTAGTGTGCCGTGCTGGCGCCAAACTTCTCTCTGTCACGACAATTAATCGACGCAAGGGTGCGTCCGCAAACGATCAAGCACTGCGTTCATAGTATCGATACGTATAGCAGCTCGCTACTTACTATTTACAATATCAGTTAGAGGTTGGGAGTGATTGTCTAAATTGGCACACTTCATGGAGAACACAAAATCTGGCACATCCTGGCTGAACACTTGAAGAGAAGTATATTACTCATGCCGATAAAGCCAAAGACATCACATTCTCTTTTGAAGATACTTTCAGCTACTCTGAACCTTGCCATGCACCTGATTACGACTGTATGTAATAAGCAATAAATTTCATTTGTGGAAGACGAAGAAGAACAAAATGGTTAGCCTCGTTCGATAGCTTTGTTTCTGCGATGTTCGCTAGTGGTTACACTACGTCAGAAACATATCAGTCTTCCTTGGAAGCGTTTCCTGTAACAGCAATGTTCGTGACCTGCAAATGACCTCTTGATCGAAGCTCATCTCAAGAATAAAGAACAAATACACCTGCAGTAGCTGTTTGTGGTTAATGATGACGATCTTCAAAAGGTTTATTAAGTAATTTATCTGTTTCATAAACCTTTTACCAATGTTTGTGGCCAAGAGGTCTTTCGACAACATTCTGCTGACATTAAGTGCTTTGCAGTTACATGTAGTTACAGCCGAGTGGTTCAGCGAGTCTGACTCTCAAGCAAATAACCTAGGTTCAGCTCCCGGTACTGCCAGGGACCTTTGTGGGACTTGTGATACCAACGGAGTAGCTACTTCAGAAGTAACAGCTCTAAAGTCTGAAAAGTCTACTATGGCGGGGGGAGTGATGTGCTGACTCCATGTCCGTCCATACCAAATGCGCTTGATACCACATAGCAGAGGATGACATGGCAGCCGGTTGGCATCGCGTAGTCTTCAGGATTTGATCGCGGCATTAATTTTTGTAGATTCGTCTACACTGCGATTTTTATTTTCTGGGTGTGCTAGTAAGGTTATTTACCGAAATGTTTCACGGCCCACAAAGATTGATACATATGTTTTAGTGCTATCTTTAAATAAGCTTTATATTTAAAGAATCTGTGATGTCCCTAATTGCTTACGTTTTGTCCTTGTTTGACACATACAGCACAAGAATGAACACAACACCATTACTTCACATTTTCACATACAATTGTTTACATTCGAAAGATTCTTAACTACTTTGATATCATCTATTTCAGTTGCTAAGGTAGCACATAAAATAGAACCTGTTTTTAATAGCGTAATTATAAGATGGCACATACTACATCGTGTGATTATCTAGTAATTCAGACAAGGACATAATGAAAGAATCAATGAATGATTTAAACATGGAATTCACTTAAGGTCCGCACTAAAATACATCAACTTTTTTACGGAATTGACAAATGTGGATTACGAAACTGATTTGGGTATTGTGACTATACATGGACATCAGTTGTTTGCGAAACAAGAAACTTGTACCGGCCTAGGAATCGAGCCCGGATATCCTGCTTATCGCATTAATCACTTCGGCTAAGCCAGCACGCCTCCCAGTCCAGCACTGATTTTCATTTGTCACAAACAGCTGACGTCAATGAACAGATGCAATATCCGAATCTATTTCGTAATGTTTACCACAGCTACAGTCGTCACTGACAGTATCTGTTCCTTCAGACATGTATGTATGTCTGAAGGACATTGTATTGTGTAGAGACACTGTATAAATACAGACACTGAAACCATCAATGACCACAGATTTAGGTACATTTACGTCACTGACATACCATGTACATGATGATAGCAGCGTGTTGCCGAAACGCCCCGCTTCGATAAATATTGCTAAAAGGTGACTGAAGCACGTAAATTAATTTATATATTTTGTTTATACAGTCGCTGAATTCAACAGATTTCGTACAGCATAAATCAATTTAGATTCAAGGTGTTTGTCACTAACGCGAGTGTTCCCCGTTTGACGCGACGCGTCTGAATTGTGCACGGCTGCCGGTGGTTGCATGGCCTGTTCCGCTGTTGCAGATCATCAGCTACGACAGCCCGCGGGGCGGCGTGTCGGTGATCACGGAGAAGGGCCCCACCACGACCAGCTTCCTGCTCATCAAGCAGGCCCGGCCCTCAGACTCGGGCCGCTACCAGTGCAACCCTTCCAACGCGCAGCCGCGCCAGGTCAACGTGCACGTGCTGCATGGTACGTGAACGTCTCCCAGGCAGCACGCTGCTCACCACTATTAAAAACATTAAAAAGCACATAAACGAGATCTACTCTGACTTAATACTTTAGTGTGTCTACTTGGTGCTACTTCGGCCGACATCTGTCAACATGTCAACTATAGTACACAGGAAGTACCACAGCATATGTGTAAATACGTTACTGAATATTTATATGCACAATGATTAAGAGAAAGCTATTTACACATTCACTCATCAAACAGTACAGGCCTTATAGAACAATATGTCGCTGGTCTGTATTTTTTATGGTCTTTCTGACGCCTTTGATTGTGTAGATTATAATTGTTATAACAAACTCAGTTTTCATGGAATTGATGGCCTTACACTCATCTGGTTTGAATCATACTTGACTAACACAATGCAAAAACTTTTGTTCAGTAATTTAGCCAATGTCGGAAGGGAGAAAATATTAATAACAGGAAAATAAAATGGTCAGAAAGGGAGCCCCATAGGGTTCAATTCAGAGTCCACTCCTATTCGTTATAATTTTGAGTGACCTTCCACTTAACGTTCAACAAACAAAATTGGTACTTTTGCGATTATAATAAATCACAGTAGAGAGAAACCAAGAGAAGAGTTGGTAAATGATATAATCTAAAGAATCATTAAGTGGTTCTCTGAAAATGGACTCTCCCTAAATTTAGAAAAAACACACTTCATTCAGTGTTGCACAACAAATGCCGTCATACCTATATCTCATGTAGTACATGAGCAGGGGTCAGTAAGTAGGAATGAATGCTCCGAATTTTTCGTGTACATATTGATGAAAATTTGTACTGGAAGAAGCATATTACTGAGCATCTCAAGCAATTAAGTTCAGCTACTTTTGTTCTTCGGACAGTTACTAATCTTGCAAACAAACGTATCAACCTCCTGACATATTTAACGTATTCCCACTCTTAATGTCGTACAGAATAATTTTCTCGGTCACCGCACCACTTACAAAGTATTCATTGCACAAAAGCGAGCAGTAACAATAATATGCTGAGTTTGTTCGTGAACGCCACCTAGTGACCTCTGCAAGAAGCTAGACATTTAACTGCACAGTCACAATACATATATTCGCTAGTGAAATTCGTCATAGTAATGCGTCACAATTAAGCAGAACTGTGATGTACATACCTACAACACTAGAAGGGTAAAATGGCCTTTGTTACACACTGTTAAAGCTGCCCGTGGTTTTGAGAAGAGTTCGGTGTGTAGGAAGAAATGTTTTTGATCATTTTACCAATAATATAAAATGTCTGATAGGTAGCAAAGCAAGTTTTAAAACTAACTTAAAATTACTTCTCCTGGACAATACCCTTCATTCCATTAACGAATTTCTACTTAAAAACTGGTAGCTAGTATAAAAAATTGAGTGTAGTTGCACGAGTAGGACTAAAAATAAGATGTTAATTAATGTTAAAGCTAATCATGTATACATACTCTGTATACTGACTCATTCCACATCATTTCGGTAAATGAACGGTTAAATTGATAAGCAGAAAAAGCAACTAAAATAGTGTCCCTTATTCTTACTGGAGGTAGTGTTCAAAATGAGACAAAGACTCCCATACGTATGTATACACCAATCTCGAGAAAAAATATTGTTTGAGATATGGACGATTTTACTTGTTTCGAGAACGTTCAGTACTCAGTGATGCAGGCTGTCTTCCCTGTGTCACCGTATATAGTACCCTGTGGTGCTGCAGTGAGACGAAGTACTTACAGGTGTCATCTACATAAGCCGGTCTGTACATACCGTTTGGAGATTTCAGTATTATCAAAGAAAATTGTGACATATCATTTCCTGGTTGTCAATGCGTGACAGCACTGTCCATCATTCTAGTCGACTCCGCAGTTTCCGTTTATGAGGTAAAAGGGATTTCTGGTCGGTTTGCAGTTTGGACTTCTTCTAACCCTTCTAAATACGTGATGATAACAACGGACTAGTCTGATCTTAAGGCTGAATAAATTACCCATGAAGGCCGTGTTATGCAATACAGTAGCATACATACTTGTAAAACTACCAGCAGGAAGCAGCACTATACAGTAATGATGTTAGTGGGAGCAGGAAAGAACAATAAAAATGCCTACTTCATGTTCCTGATTCTGTTTGCCTCATATAATGATTTTAAGGCCTAAATGTTAAATAATTTCGTGGAGCGGTTTGGAGCTAGCGAAATCAAGGAGGCGCCCGTCAGCTCTCGTGGGATTCACGAGGCTAGTTTTGTGTCCTCTGACGGGGACACAAATGTATTTCTAAAGTCGATGATCAGTGATCAATGAATTGGTTTTCACTGTGTGGAATGTTTCAGAATATAAGGGCGATGAAGCAGTTTCCGTTTGAGGGCTTGCTGCGGCGTATATGCAACATAGAGCTATTTCGATGCGGGTTTATAAGCACCCACATGTAGGTAAGGAATTACGGTGGCATCCGTCTCTTTTCCGATGTTCGTGCGGTAAATATGGAAACGTGAACTATGGCGACATCATTACTAAATGCGTCGAAACAGGACTTACGTTCTGAGTTTCTTTAGTTGGCTGCCGACATCCATCAGAGAACAAAGAATGTGCATATGGGGCATCATGTCTGTCGAAAACCACCGTTATGTGTCACATTCCGTAGCGCTTACGATTCGACACAAGACACCCTCGATTTATGAGACCAGCCTCACTCATTCGAACAAGTCGGAGACTCTCAAATTCCCGCCTTGTACTCCTGATCACAGCCCACGTGATTATCGGGGGTTCATTCCCTTAAAAAACGATCTTGAAGGGTCGACGATTCACGTCAGACGAGGATGTGTAGCAGGCAGTTACGGTCTTTTTCACGCAACAGGGTATGGTGTTTTACCATATGGGTATCTTCAACCAAGTGAACTTTACGGCCTTCGAACGCAAACTTTTTGGTCGCCCCCTTTGCACGATATAGGAGGGCATGTTGGTGGGACATAGAAAACAGTACAGTTATTGCCGCAGTGCGGAAAAGAGCTAATTACCTGAAGTCCAAAAGGGCACGATCATTGACTTTCCGGTCAAGTGGAAGCATTTCCAAAAGGGTTAAGTTCGTTAAATGTTCGCGTGCCGCCGTGATTAATGAGTAACATGTATGACAAAATGTCGCCATCCAAAACCGGAGCCAAGTCAGCTGTGACGCATCACGAGCCATAGATAATAGGGGTGAACGAGAGCTGCGGAGATGTGTACATTTGAATAGACGTGGAGCACCTGACCAGCCAGATGAACCGAGGGACTACCAAAGGGCCTCTTCTCAATTACCGTTCAGCGAAGACTGCTGCATTTAGGCCTCCGCAGGAGGAAATGTTCATTAACGATGAAGGCTGGAATTTTCAAGTCGAAACCTCAACTGGTCTTCCACGGACTGGCAAAAGGTGGTCTTTTCAGATGAATTACGTTTTATGCTCCATCAGACATATGGCGGCTGGCGCGTGTGGCCCTACAACAACCATCGGAAGGATCCAGAATGGAGGAGGTAGCGTTATGGTCTCGAGCATGTTTTCATGACTTTCCGTGGAAGATCTAGTCATTCTGGAAGACACAATGGGTAAACACATCTATCCTTGGGGACCATGTCCACTCTTAAATGCCTATTTTTTTTTTCTCGGTGATATGGTATATACCAGAAGGAGAATGCAACGTGTTACACAGCTCGCCGTGTATATGTGTGGTTCCAAGAGCTCCAAGATGAGTACTGTACCGCCGTGGCCACCAAGCTCCCCGGCTTTAAGCCCAACTTAGAATCTGTGGCGCCACGTATATCGGGCTGCTCGCGCCACGGATTCTCAGGCAAGGAACGTAGTACAGATAGGCTCGCCATTGGAGTTGGCATGCCTCCACGTACCTATCCTTACCTGTCGGAACGACACTGACTTCTGCCTGGACGTCTCGCAGCGATCTACACTGCTAAATGTAGTTATTCTGGGTTTTGATAGTCGCATTAATGTGACTAGACAGTGTAGAAGAAGAGAACATTTTCACCTTGCTTCGCGGGTCAGAGCGATACTGGCGACTATTATTTATCATGATATAATACCTGTACCGGGACGCACAAATAAGGTCCGCCCTAAATGTTTCCGAGGAAGTCTACGGAGTAACACGCTGCCTGATTTGTCTCGCGCATCGAGTAGCATTAAGAGTGCGTGGCGGGAGTTCTGGCCGTGGCCACGAAGGGATCGCCAGAGACTACGGGAGACCCGAGACGACAGATGAGAAGGAACGTTTCAAGATATGACTGATATCGGGGGGGGGGGGGGGGGGAGGAAAAGAGGTTGAGGAGGAGTAAACAACGTAACAAAGTAAACAGCGAGAAGTAGTCCTATTAAAAGTGGGAAAATGCAACTATAGTAATCTTCTGTGTTCCACGTTCTACGAGGGCACCACACAACTTTGTACTCCTTGTGCGACGGTATTTAACACAAACGGGCAGTGAGTAACGGCCTGTTCGGGGAGTTCCAGGAGCCTGACCTTAAGCTCTCAGTGAACATTAAATGCATTGGTGTACGCCACGCCCATTGACAACTTATACACTTTATAGGAGCGCCTGTCTTGAGCACGAGACAAATTCCAAGGGCAGCCAGGTGTGTTCACGGAATATCATGTTTCGTTCTGAAGTAGGCCTGAAGAATGCGGAAGGGTCTGTTAAAACCACATTGGCACACGAGCTTATATCTGAATAAGTACTTATATTTATAGTAGTTTTTCTACGGGACCTTTTTGTTAAACACACTACCAGTTTCATGTCCTACAAACACATAAATTTCTTTTATATGGAGGGTGTAACAGGTATAACTACAGTTATTGGGATTTAAATCATTTGCAGATTAACAATTACAGCTATTACAAGCCGTATGTTTTTAGGTCGGTTAGTACCTAAAAGGATGTATGGCAAGAGCAATCTATTACTGCTTATTTTCCCCTGAGCTGCACACGAGGCACTGAAGTATGGACAATGGACGCAAAAATGTATTCTATGGTGACAGACAAAGTCCACTGAGTGGTGAAGTTACGACTGTGCAGAAATCATCGGGTTGCATATTTTATGACGTGTTTATGGGGAAACTGTTGGACACAGTGAAAAGACTACCAACACATCGATATGTGTATATATTAAGGTTTGTTTGCTTTTCCTTAATTTTCAGTGATCAGTCTTCTGACTGGTTTGATGCGATCCGCCAAGAACTGCTCTCCTCTGCGAAGCTCTCCATCTCACAGTAGCACTTCCAACATACGTGCTCATTTATTTGCTGGATGTATCCCAATCCCTGTCTTCCTCTGTAGCTCTTACTGTCCACGGCTCCCTCTAATACCAGGGAAGTTATTCACTAACGTCGTAACAGAAATCATATTATCCTGTTCCTTCTTCTTGTCACTGCTTTCCATATATTCCTCTTGCCTCCGATTCTGCTAGGAATCTCCTCATTCATTACCTTATCAGTCCACCTGATTTTCAGAATTCTTCTGTAGCACCACATCTCAAATGCTCCGATTCTCTTCTTTTACAGTTTTCCCAAGATCAGTTTTTTACTACCATACAGTGTTGTGCTCCAAACGAATTTTCTCAGAACTTTTTCATCAAATTAAACCCTATGTTTGATTGATACTAGTAGATTTCTCGTGGCCAGGAGTGCCCTTTTTGCCAGTTGTAGACTGCTTTCGATGTCTTCCTTGCTCCGTCTGTCATTGATTATCTTGATGCTGACTTCCATCTTTCTTCGATTTACTCTCAGTCCATATTCTCTACTCATTAGATTGTTTACTCCATGCAGCAGATTGTTCTCCACTTTCACTCAGGATAGTAATGTCACCAGCGAATTTTATCATTGATATTCTTTCACCTTGAATTTTAATTTCGCTCTTGAACCTTTCCTTTATTTCTATCAGTGCTTCTTCAACGTATAGATTAATGGTATGGGCGAAAGACTTCATAGCTGCCTTACATTCTTTTTAATCCGAGCGCTACGTTGTTGGACTTCAACTCCTATTATTCCCTCCCATCTGTTGTGCATGTTGTAAATTGCTCGTCTCTCCCTGTAGGTTAGCCCTATTTTCTTCAGAATTCCGAACATCCTGAACCATTTTACGTTGTCTAACACTTTTTCCAGGTCAACAAATCCTATGAACGCGCCTTAATTTTTCTTTAGTCCTGCTTCCAATATCAACTGCAACGTCAGAACTGCTCCGCTTGTGCCTTTACTTTTCCTAAAGCCAAACTTATCGTCATGTAACACATCCTCAGTTTTCTTTTCAGTTCTTCTGCATATCATTTTTGTCAGCCACTTGGACGCATCAGCTGTTAAGCTGATTAAGCGATAATTCTCGCACTTGTCAACATTCTGTACATTCTACAGAACAACATGAATAGTCATTTTTTTACCGTTTCCCTCAATGATTTTAAAAATTCTGCTGGAATTTTATCTATCCCTTCTACCTTATTTGATCTTAAGTCATCCAAAGCTCTTTTAAATTCTGATTCTAATATTGCATCGCCTGTCTCTTCTGTATCGACTCCTGTTTCTTCTTGTATTACATCAGACAAATCTTCCCCTTGATAGAAGCCTTCGATCTACCCTTTCCAGCTATCCCCTCTCTCCTCTGGATTTAACAATGGAATTCCCATAGCACTCTTAATGTTACCATCCTTGCTTTTAATTTCACCGACAGATGTTTTGACTTTTCTGTATGCTGAGTCAGTCTTTCCGATAATCATTTCTTCTCAATTTCCTCAGATGTTTAAGCAGTCAATTCGTCTTAGCTTCTCTACACTTTCTGTTCATTTCGTTTCTCAGCGAGTTGTATTTCAGTATTCCTGAATTTCTCTAAAGATTTCTGTACCTCTTTCATCAGGCAATTGAAGTATTTCTTCTGATACCCATGGTTTCTTCGCAGTTACCTTCTTTGTATCTATATTCTTCTTTCCACCAATTGTCATTGCCATATTCGGAGATGTCAATTCCTCTTCAACTGCACTGCCTACTGAGCTATTCCTTGTTGCGCTATCTATAGCCTTAGATAGCTTCAAGTGTGTCTCTTTATTCCTTAGCACATCCGTATCCCACTTCTTTGCGTATTGATTCGTCCTAAATAATCTCTTAAACTTCAGCCTTCTCGGCATCTTTACTAAATTCAGATCTGAGCCTGTATCTGTTCCTGGCCACGACTTACAGTCCAGCATCTGATATACTTTCTCTATCTCTTAATCTTCGGCTTACGACGTCGGCATGTATACCTGAACTATCGTGGTCGTTTTGGTTTGCCGTCGATTCTGATGAGAACAACCCTATCACTGAACTGTTAACAGTAACACACTCTCTGCCCTCCCTTCCAGTTCATAACAAATCCTACTCCCGTTATAACCTCCTCAGCTGCTGTTATTACGCTTTACTCATTTGACACTATATCCTTGTCTTCCTTCCATTTCATTTCACTGATCCCCACTATATCTAGATTGAGCCATAGTATTCCCTCTTTCAGGTTTTCTTGCTTCCCTAATATTTTCAAACTTCTGACATTCCACACCATGACTCGTGGAATATTAACGTTTCTTTGGTTCCTCGATCCTTCTGTCATGGTAATCTCCCTCTTTGCAGTTTCCTCCCGGAGATCCCAATGATGGAAGTCGCCGGAATCTTTTGCCAATGGTTAGATCAACATAACTCTTTTTCAGTTACAGGCCACATATCCTGTGGATACACGTCATGTGTCTTTAATGCAATTGTCTACATTGCCTTCTGCATTCTGATTCCGTTGGTCACTGCTGATTCTTCCGCATTTAGGTACAGTTTCTCACCTCAAAGGCACAAGAGTGCCCTGAAAATTTGTCCATTCCTCCTCTGCCTTTCACAAGGCCGTTGCCATATTGAGAGTCACTTTTTATTCCGGAAATATTTTGCTGCCACTGCTGCTTATTAACTGCAGTTGACGGCTGGAGTGCTGGCATTACAGTTACAGATAGTCTGCATAAACCAGTTATGTTGGTCATTGTTGCAGCTTAATTATAGGTCGTGATAACCCCTTTACTATCAACTAAGGCCTGAAGATAGCGCATTGAAGCTACACAATAAATAAGATCATAAAGACGGTTGTAGCGTTTCATTTTCTTACAGTCCGAATGCGAAACAGTCTGTTGTAGAGGTTATCATGAATCTGGGAATCCTTTAAGGAATAGCTGCCATAATGCGATGATTTGTTTTCTGGCACGGAGAAGACAAACATCCACAGACTGAATTTGTCCTGGGATTCCAGCAGGTATGTATCACAATGTCACAAACATTTTAGCAGGGATAGTTTGGTCCAAAGAAATACGAGTTCTATACGTTGACCAGGAATCAAGCAAAAGCAAGTTGTTTTGACCAGCTGTTGGCTAAAAACAGTGCTCACACCACAGTTACAGTTTTAGCACTTTTGTTCGCTGTGACGTAAATATTCCCTATTGTCGTTGCAAGATCGCACACACGAGAAAGAAACATAGCGAAAATAGCTCATCCTACATCTCGCAGCACAGTAAACTACTATCAAGATTAACAGTCGGCATAATTGTATAGGAATGAGTTAGGGCATTGATATTAGCTGACACAACTCACTTTTCACCTGTAATTCCGTGTCCGGCCATCCTGATTTAGGTTTTCCGTGATTTCCCTAAATCGCTCCAGGCAAATGCCGGGATGGGTCCTCTGAAAGGGCACGGCCGAGTTCCTTCCCCGTCCTTCCTTGATCCGACGAGACCGATGACCTCGCAGTTTGGTCTCTTCCCAGAAACAACCCAACCCCAGGGTTCCTTTTCTATGCATTTCCTCTGCAAATCCTGATTAGTCGAAGTTAAAAACAAATTCCTGACTGAGCAATGGGACAAGTTTATCCCATCTACTAATTTTTGGTGCGATTCCGCAGTTTCCTGAGCAACGACGAGGTAATGATTTGTCTGAAATTTCTTTATCTTATCTCTTCCAATTCCGTAGCAATTCCGTAAACATTCACTACTTTCCTTGAAATCACACTAATCTGTCGCGCACAATCTGATATGCGTAACGCAGTGGATCACCATCATGCACATAACTTAAATTACATCGAGCACCGTTGAAATGGGCAAAAACCAGCTTCTGTAACAAGTGCACATCGTCCTCTCTTGAATATCCGTCGTTTTCCTTATGCACTAGATTTCCGATTTTCGATGTACGTAATTATGTTTAACATCGACTCCAGCAACAACAATGAGACGGGATTTGTGGCTCCCTGTTCGACCAGGACGACACCTGTTTCATTATCACTCCCACTTGTTAAACAAGTACATTTTCCACGCAGTCTAGCGTATACGACACACACTCTCCACTGCCTCTTCTTGCACAAATGTTAATATTTCATCTGCGACTTATTTATTACTTTGCGAATTTCCTTGCGTTCTTATCTGACGGAACGTCGACTTCGGCAGTTGTTGTAGATATATTGCAGTTTTTGCTTTGTTTATTATTGCCATTGCTCTACTTTGTATCAACACCGTTAACATCGTAGCAATATTGTGAGTTGCTCGTCGACTAAGTAGTTCACCTACGTTCCGCAACCTCATGCGTTTCTCACCATTGTATACCTCCAGTCCCGTACCCCTTGCCATCAGCAGCAAATGTTGTGGTTGCACGGTAGACAATATGTGGAGCGCCGAAGGCCGCAAACATCATTGACGTTTTTCGACCTCGCACTTAAGCGGCTCCTCGTTACACAGCTAGCGCTTTACCTGCCTACGTGTGCTTCATTCTGCTATCTCTGACATCCGACGGTAGCCTCGTATCCACTGGATGGCGGAACATACCTTAACCGCCAATTCAATCGCGGGCGAGTCAGCAATGTGAAGCAATATGAAAGAAAGTAAGATGAAGGGTTCAATATTTCTTCTCATAGAACATCGAGGACATTGGTGACGGCGCACTGGATCACTTAGCAGTGATGGAGAAAAAAGGATTTTGAG
This sequence comes from Schistocerca cancellata, assembly GCF_023864275.1. Classification (NCBI taxonomy): domain Eukaryota; kingdom Metazoa; phylum Arthropoda; class Insecta; order Orthoptera; family Acrididae; genus Schistocerca; species Schistocerca cancellata. The sequence continues at coordinate 457,294,335 of NC_064633.1, forward strand.
TAAACAGCGAGAACATAAATGGAAGCCCAGTGAACTACTTAAGATTTCTACAAAAAGATAATGTGACTGTAAACTGACAGTAAAGATTCTTTAACAATTAAGTAAACCCCAGTGATTCTCCTAGTTCATATTAATTTTAGACAACCCCGAAGAAGATATTGCAGCCGCCTTAAATGCTTAAATTTTCTCTAAGCCTCCATACAGCAATCTTTGGACACTTAAGTTGACATGATCCTGACAACGGCAGAGGAATTGTTGTACAGAGACCAGTCGAAATTACACTACTGGCCATTAAAATTGCTACAACAAGAAGAATTGCAGATGATAAACGGGTATTCATTGGACAAATATATTATACGCAATTTGGGTGCATACAACCTGAGAAATCAGTACCCAGCACAACCACCTCTGGCCGTAATAGCGGCCTTGATACGTCTGGGCACTGAGTCAAACAGAGCTTGGATGGGGTCTACAGGTACAGCTGCCCATACAGCTTCAACACGATACCACAGTTCATCAAGTGTAGTGACTGGCGTATTGTGACGAGCCAGTTGCTCAGCCACCATTGACCAGACCTATTCAATTGGTGAGAGATCTGGAGAATGTGCTGGCCAGGGCAGCATTCAAACATTTTCCGTATCCAGAAAAGTCCGTACAGGACCTGCAACATGCGGTCGTGCATTATCCTGCTGAAATGTATGGTTTCGCAGGGATGGAATGAAGGGTAGAGCCACGGGTCGTAATACATCTGAAATGTAAAGTCCACTGTTCAAAGTGCCATTAAAGCGAACCAGAGGTGACCGAGACGTGTAACCAATGCCACCCCATACCATCACGCCGGGTGATACGCTAGTATGGCGATGACGAATACACGCTTCCAATGTGCGTTCACAGCGATATCGCCAAACACAGATGCGACCATCATGATGCTGTAAACAGAACCTGGTTTCATCAGAAAAAATTACGTTTTGCCATTCGTGCACCCAGGTTCGTCGTTGAGTACACCATCGCAGGCGCTCCTGTTTGTGATGCAGCGTCAAGGGTAACCGCAGCCATGGTCTCCGAGCTGATAGCCCAGGCTGCTGTAAACGTCGTCGAACTATTCGTGCAGATGGTTGTTGTCTTGCAAACGTCCCCATCTGTTGACTCAGGGATCGAGACGTGGCTGCACGATCCGTTACAGCCATGCGGATAAGATGCCTGTCATCTCGTCTGCTAGTGATACGGGGCTGTTGGGATCCAGCACGGCGCTCCGTATTACTCTCCTGAACCCACCGATTCCATATTCTGCTAACAGTCATTGGATCACAACCAACGCGAGCAGCACTGTCGCGATACGATAAACCGCAATCGCGATAGGCTACAATCTGACCTTTATCAAAGTTGGAAACGTGATGGTACGCATTTCTCCTCCTTACACGAGGCATCACAACATCGTTTCACCAGGAAAGGCCGGTTAACTGCTGTTTGTGTATGATAAATCGGTTGGAAACTTTCCTCATGTCAGCACGTTGTAGGTATCGCCGCCAGCGCCTACCTTGTGTGAATGCTCTGAAAAGCTAATCATTTGCATATCACAGCATCTTCTTCCTGTCGGTTAAATTTCGCGTCTGTAGCACGTCATCTTCATGGTGTAGCAATTTTAATGGCCAGTAGTGTATTATCACTTGACAATCGGGAAGATTGTATTACGGCGAGAGCACGCATTCATAATCAACATAGAAGCGAACACATTCCACATTAATGAGAATGCATCTTTGCTTTCGGGAAAAAACAAGGAAACTTAGGGTTTAACGCTTCATTGACAGCAAGCTCATTATAGTGAGTTCACAATCTCATGCAGGAAAACGATTAGTGATGGATATCAGACGCACCTTTTTCAAAGAAAACATTCCGTTACATGCCCTTATCGGTATGGGAATAACGCGACAATTCCAAATCCTTGAAGACCGGAGTGATATCTAAACCCAGTTTCTCTTGAAAGTATGTCTAGTAGTCTAATGACTGCTTTTAGCATTGGTCTAGTTCCATTAGCCTAATTATGCAACCACTGTCCAGGATTAGTAATTTACTTAAGTGCTTCATGAGACTGAATCCATTTCAGTATAACCAGTAAATGCATATAGCTAAGTTTGCTTTATACGAGGTAGCACTCTAATTTGACACGTATTTCCACTCTGTTAATACTTTCATTACCTATCCCGTTGCGGTGGTCTCACTATTACAGCAAAAATGTGCCCTGCACCTCACAACAATTAGTTGCCGCTACTAGCGTACAGTAGAACTGATGGGCACGCGACGGAATAGAATGGTACAGTAGACGAGAACACTGGCCGCAGTGGAGGTCCGCTTCGATTATCGATCAAATGAGCACTGTTAGAAATTTTAATCTCGACCTGCTATATCGATCGGAACAGTTGACAAGCGTTTACACTGATTGGATAGTTTCAAAATAAAGTTAATGGATGGAGTCTGTGGTTATGAGTCGATTAAACGCTACCCTTTCCGGCCAGTGTACGTGTCAACTTGTTTCCTTGAAATGGGTCTATTGTTCTCTAACATCATTGTACTGCTTGTTCACTGAATGCCCAGTTACTCCAACTAATGTACTGGCACTTGACATTTTCACGTCGCTGTAATAGGGAATAGGTTAACCATGTTAATGTTCAACAAGTTCAGAGACTTCACTTCCCTCGCGGCAAAATCTCTCGGTCCACTCTCTCTCGCTCTCTCTCTCTCTCTCTCTCTCTCTCTCTCACACACACACACACACACACACACACACACACACACATACACACACACAAAATGAAACATCAAATAAGAGATCTTAATCAGTTGTGCTTTACATCTCCACGCCCCCTTCAACTACTCTTGCCAACCAATCATCTACATCTACATATCAAAGAGGGAATAAACTTCAGAATAGGTTTATTGAACTTTGATGCTATCTATGACGCTTTGTTACCTTACAAAACTTCACATGCGTTCAACATTTACGTCTGCATACTTATAAAGGCCGCAAGCCACAACAAAGTGAGTGACGGATGGTATGTTGTACCGCTTGTCGTTATTTCCCTTCCTGTTCCACTTGCACAGACAGCGGGGAAAAAAACAACTCTCTAATTGTTCCGTACGAGCATTAATTCCTCTTAGCCTATCTCAGTGCTTCTTACGCAACACGCACGTTGATGGTACTAGAACCGTTCTGCAGTCAGCTCAAAATGTCGTTTTTTTTTTCAATAGTGTTCTTCGGAAAGAAAGTCTTCCCTCCAGGGATTCCCATTTGAGTTCACAAAGCATCTCCGTAATACTCGCGTGTTGATCAAACCTATCGCTAACGAATCTAGCAGCCAGCCTCTGTATTGCTTCGATATCTTCCTTCAATCCGACCTGATGGCGACTGCAAATACTCGAGCAGTGCTCCATAACGGCTCCCACTAGAGCGCTACACGCAGTCTCTTTTGTAGATTAACCTCACTTTGCTACAGTTCTCTCAGTAAAGCAAAATCGACCAATCGTCTTCCCTGCTATCTCTCTAAACCCACACGTTTTACTTCACATCCAGATATTTAATCGACGTGACGGAGTCAAGCAGCTCACTAATAATGCTGTTTTCCAACGTTACGGGATTTTTTTTCCAGCCCATCTCTACAGACTTATATTTTTCTACATTTAAAGCAAACTGTAATTCTTTATATCAGCCACATATTTGATCAAACAAGGGGAAGGCCTCAGACGCGAGCAACCGATTCGGCTCAAATTTGGCAGGTCGCTGTGTACAGCCTAAACCGAAGGACTCTACTTTGGATCAGCACCCTCCCGTTTTTGAGAAGATCACCCCTAATGGTTATGACGAGAAATCGACCCAAAATTGGTGGGATCGACAGATAATAGTGAACTGAGCTCTTATCATTATTAGGTATGGGGTCCAAAAATGCATACTTTTCCAGAAATCGAGGAAAGAAACTTTTACAACTGCCGCTTATTTACCCACATGGTAAACGCTATTTGGCGAAGAGCGCCGATAGAGCAACGGGCAAGGTAACAAACTGGGAAGCGGAGAACCCGTATTCGAATCTCGAAGAAACTACACGGTTTTCATTTATTTAAATTGTCGATTTTCGTATTAGAATTAGTAGGGATAGGAGGGTTGATAAGGTGCTTAACTCATAACGGAATAATAATAGTGATAAGTTAGGCAAACTAATTTTCCAAAGGACGTGAATTAATAAAGAATTAAACGGGCCAAGCTAAGGGGCTGCGAAGCGGACAAGCCGGGTTCGAATCTCCAGGAAACCTAGCGGATGTTTTTCTTCTATTTCGTATTTTTCTGTATCTCAATTGATAGGGAGGGTTAATAAGATAAGTAAATCGATGAAGAATGATAAAAAAGGTAAGCAAATAAGTTTCTCAAACCTACTGGGATAATAAAGAACTAAAATATTACTTATGGTCACTTTACAAAGGCTCTTCCAGTCACTGTTACGTATCCACACTTTTCTTCGAACAACTAGATGAATGATATTTGTAATACAAACACTCGAAACAAAGATACTCGCGGCTCGGAGAACATTTAATGAATGCAGTCTTTCGACAGCAACACTGTTCCTTCCGACGAGTCATCGGAAAACAAACTTGGTTTACATTTCAAAATATGTCTTTTTTCGGGAATTAATTTTGATTCGTACCACACATATCATTGCCTGAAAAATCTGTACTGAAATTTGGTTATGAATTATGCTGTGAATTGTTATTGCATCTATGCGGTTGTGCAATTCCCACTAGGTTTCCAGAAGCACACTGCAATTCTGAAGCCTCGAAGTAAAGTTTTTAACCTGGTGATAGAAATAAACATCACACGGCTGGCACACAGGTATGCAGTTTGGCGGTATTACTTTTACCGTGCATGTCGGTTGACTCTCGTCATCTATAAACATGGTGTCATACATTAGAGTATTAGTTTGTCCACCCCAGGAATCCAATATTAGACAAAACTTGTTATGAGCAACGTATGGTTTTAAAACATTCTCAAGACCCGGCCGGTGTGGCCGTGCGGTTCTAGGCGTTTCAGTCTGGAACCGCGTGACCGCTACGGTCGCAGGTTCGAATCCTGGATGTGTGTGAAGTCCTTAGGTTAGTTAGGTTTAATTTGTTCTAAGTTCTAGGCGACTGATGATCTCAGTAATTAAGTCGCATAGTGCTCATAGCAATTTGAGCCACAACATCTCAAGAAATGTTCTGTAAATCGCACTTGTCAATTCCCCGGATATGGAGCAAGTAACGTAACCTTTTGTAACAAGTCGGCTAAGCGATTGATCTCTTCTGTAACCCGAGGACTAAATGTAGCATTCGTTTCTTGTAAACACAGGAAGACCTTGGGCAAGACTTTTCCAGAGGCTGTAATGGCATATTGCGCCTTGTACGAATGTGTTAGTTTCCTTTTACTACCAGCTGCGACAAGGGTGCGTTTTTCTCCCTTATGCGATAACGTGCGTCGAATGTTCACCCGGTACTCGCATCCTGCTTGATCGGTGTTGATCATGTAATCACAACTGAAACTGGTCACAAGTGACGCCGTTTGCGTGCTGTAAAGAGTCGCCACTTTATATACATCTGCTACATTTTCTACTTCCTTGTGGGAGACGTATTTAGTGACGTGCCGTTGACGAATTTTATATTCCGATTAGAAATTCCTTGCCTAAGATAACGATGCTGCAAACGTAAAATCCTTGTTCGTCGTATAGTGAAGCACTGCACCTACCGCTCACTCCTGGAGTATTCTCGTTGTTACATTCTTGTTACAACGACCAGATTCGACAAATCGGTCGCATGTCCACTCATTTATCGCCTGATATTTGTCGTATCTTGTTACTCCTTTAACGATATCATTTTCCCACAGTTTTAGGTCCTTCTTCCTTTTCAGGACTGTTGTTGCTCCCTTTTGCAGTGTTTGTAGTTTGCAATTTGGATGATTCCCGGCTAGCTCTACCGCCTTTACTTTTACTTCAAGGAGTATGGCGCCGTAGGTCAATCATTTAGTAAGCGGTTCGTAATACTCATCGGGAACAGATGAAGCACAGACTGCTTGCGACGTGGACATTTCCAAAGTATTATGACCATTTTGCGATTCACTAGTCCTGGTATTGGTCTCTAATATTGCGGGTCTGTTCTTAAGCCATACAGAGGTCACCTGTGCTTTTTTTCAGTCGCTTGAGACATTGCGTTGGTTTTCAGCTCTTACAGTTCCTTCTCTACGCCATATTTGCCGAACGATCTCCAAACGGGTCTGTGCGGCGGATAAACGACTGTATGTGTGTACGATCGTCCTTTGTGAATGATTTCTTCAACGCGAAATTTAAAACTTCAGCTCAATGAGTTCCTCAACAAAAGACTTTGGTTCGCTTAGAGACTTGACGTCGGATCAATGTTCTGGGCCAAATCTTTCGCTGAGGTATGACGGTGGATGTTGTATGTTAAGTGCATCTGCCTTTTTGCACGCACACAAATTTGTACTAACATTTTCCTGCGGAAATTTGTGGGTTCAGTTTTTGAACTGAGAGTTCATGTGTCTAATTTTTTCCTCAGCAGTTTTCGAATTCTGTTTCTAAACCACAAAGGGTTTCTACCAACCTTACCCCACCTAACCGGCACATCAGTCAACGCAGCAAAACCTTTTCTTGAAATACCAAATTATTTAAATTTTTGTGATAATGATGTAGGCCAAGCCAATGAACTTAAATTTATACTAGCACTGGTAATCGAACCAAGGTTTCCTGCTTACTAGGCTGATGCAATATTTGTTACGCCTATTGGCACTATGTGAAACACAGCAGCGCGGTTACGCTAGTACATCTCCTTCACTGCTACAAATTCTCCTTTAGAAAGGGAACAGCAATGGGCTGAGGAGAAAGTTGAAATTTGTATCACTGCGGAAGATGTACCTTGTAGGTATGGTTTATGTGGTGTCAGTATGGCTTCATAAATAGCACATCTGATTAGTAAGCAGGAGACTTGGATCGAATCCTGGTGCTGGTACAAATTTTAATTCATTGCATCAGCCTGCATCATTGTCCTACATAAAGGTGAGATTCAGTATGTCACAGGAATACCAACTATATATGTTGGTTTGCCTTCTTGTACATCTTCTAATTCGAGTCGTAGGGTATGTATGGCCTTGCCTGTTCCTTCATTACTCTGGAACCCAAATTAATGTTGTACGAAGTCAGCTCTTATCAATAGTTCTGTTACGTTGGAAATTCGTTTTAGTTGTTTTGAAGCATGCTTATTGTAATGATGGTTTGATAATATTCGCATTTGTTAGCACGTGATTTTTTTTGTATTAGGGTTATAATATTAATAAATTCTGAGGATATTTGCCTTGTTTCACACATCGTACATACCTGCTGGAAAATGTTGTCATGGTTATTTTTCCCGGGAGTCCTAATCAATCTGAAGAAATGTCGTCCACTTTAGGTGTTCATTATTGATTTAAGTCCTTTCTGCGTTGCCGAATATTTTTCGCAGTGTCGCATCCTCATCTCATGTCATCATGTCATCTGTATCTGCATGCTCTTCCTGTCCCACCTGTTGTCCTCAAACTTCTTACCTTCACGTAGTCCTGCAGCATGTTTCGTCCACCTTTCATTCGTCCCTTCTTTGCCTTGTACTTGGTTGGCTAGTGGTTTGCTAGGTTGCGTCCAGAGCTCAGCAGCGAGGTAATCAGCGTGCTTAACTACTTTGAGAGAAATGTGACTAAAACGTTTAAAATAGCGTTTTATAACGTAAAATATCAAATTTAAATCTCTTTTCCTCTTCTCCACTCGACTTTGGATATGATCTCTTGATTTCCTAGATTGCTTCCGACGTCTCCGTAATTTTTTTCCCCTCACGCTCTGGATCTACCCTTCATCTATCCATCATATTTCTACTGATTTGTATTTCTCTTCTAGCCATTTCTGCTTTGCCATTTTATACTTTCCGTAAGTCTCCGTTTTGGGCATCTGAATTCACCTTTGTCTGCTTCATCTGCTGAATTTCTGTATCTCCCGTTTTCTTCAATCAAATTTAATATCTCCTGGGGTATCCATGGACTTCGAACTTGTCTCTGTCTTTTGTCGTAATTGTTTGCGTGTTAAGAGAATCATGTAAACGACGGAAAGTTAGCATACTTTTCACTGCGTCAGATATGGGTAACCGGATACCTTTGACAATATAGTGAATCATACCAATTGGCAATAGTCAGTTTCTAACATTGATGTTAACCGGATAACTTTGATCACATGGTGTACCATACCACTTCAGATATTCGGTTTCTAACATTGATATGGTCAAGTGGATAGCACTAATCACGTGGTGTATCATACCATCTCATATATTCAGTTTCGAACATTGGCCACTTCAAAATAATTTAGTATGCTCTACCGCCATTTACAACCGTCTTACTGTACATATAAGTTTGACACTAATTTTTGCGACATTCTCTATGTCGTACAGTACTAATTATCGTACAACGTGCGCTGTGTAATAATTCACAGAGTTAATATGTGCTTCTAAACACCAGGAGGTGGTAATGACTATCTAATGTATCCAATGGTGTTCTTAGGTAGTTTTTAATTTAATCGTATGGCTAGGGCCTCCCGTCGGGCATGCTGTTCGCCGGGTGCAGCTCTTTCAATTTGACGCCACTTCGGCGACCTGCAGTCGATGAAGATGATAGGATAATGATGAGGACAGCACAACACCAGGTCCCTGGGTGGAGAAAATTCCCCGACCCAGCCGGGATTCGAACCCGGACCCAGAGGATTGACAATCCCTCATGCAGACCATTCAGCTACCGGGGGCGAGCTTCTTAGATAGTGAAAGATGATGATAAATACGTAAAGCCTCTCACGGTTCATCACGGCAAGGAGTATTATCAGCACCGATTTTTAAAAATTGATTGTCTTTGCCGATCAAACGAGAGGTAGGCGTAAAGTGTTAAGCATGTCCTCAGTAAGAATGTTCTGTAATATTTTGGTCTGTTTGGACGTACATGTCTGCAGATGTGGAACTCACTGAAATTCGTACGCCACAGTATCCTGGTACGCCGATAGTGAAATTAAACGGAAATGGCGGAGCCCATTGACAAAGTACTGATGGAGTGCACCACTTTGTTTGCATTCCTCTACCTGCATGCTACGCATTTGAGGCGCGGAGATTTCAATGTGTGCCACAAACGCAGACGTATATGTACCTATAAAAGCACAAAATAATTAATAATTTTGTTATTTCGTGGTGACAGAAGGTTATGAGTACACTCCATATTGTGCTTCCTCGCTGCTCAACTGAGGAGTGTGTGAATTAAGGAATTAAATTTTGTGACAGATACTTGAGTCGTTTCTGACTTCACACAAATTAAAGTAACATGTTCGGGTACAACAACAAATGATTTTTTTTGCTTAACTCAATAAATGTTAGTATAACTAACACTCATCAAGTGTTTGTTAGCATTCATTTATGCTGTGTCTCCTTTAGAGTGGAAGTCCTTTTATTCTTCAGCAGCGTCGACGGTAGGATAACATGCACTTCCTGTTGATGTTGACCATTATAAGCAGTCCACACACGAAAATATTCTGTAATTGTGAGGCATATCATCAGTTGGGCGCTGCTTTTGCGTCGCTTAGAGTAATGTTAGATAATGAAGTGACGAATTTATAGCTGGTTTCATCTCACCCAGGTATTACTCCAAGATCACGAAAATATTTCAAATAATTCAGCCCATCTGCAGAGTGCTCCATGGTGCGCACTTTATCTCGATATGACAGAGAGCCCATACAGTCTAATAACATCCCAAACCGCTAGTCTCATCTTTCACGTTAATGCTTTCCTTTGAAGGCATTTGTCATCAAATGGACCAGTGGTTATGAAGTGCACACATTACTCACACCTGTCTTCTGCTCTATCGTCGATGACGGAGTTTTTCTTGCTTGATGTACCTCCAGAAAAATTTCTTACTGCTGCATCTGACGAATGCTTCGCCAGCGGCAACAGGAAGCCTGTTGACTTTAACATATACTACTGAACACTTCAATAGGAGGCACCTTTATTGTATTATATGGGTACTTCACAGGCTTCCTGTGTCACCCGGAGTGAGAGAAGTAAACTACGACGTGTAGTTGTACCTCTGGCGGCAGTCTGCAGAACAAGTTACTAAAAATTGATGAAGAGATTTTCTTGAAGTTCTTCAGAGATGCCGAAAATAGGAAAAGCATATTTAAACATTCGAACGTAATATTGTGTAATGTTACACATCATCGCTCCATAACACCAGATAACGCAAAATATTGAAGAACGAAAGAATGAATACACCATGACACAAACTCATTAGTTTATATAATAACGATAAAAGCACATGCCATTCATCTTCATATGACAGTGTTGTCGACATGCGTTTCAAGAGCACTCTAGCAGAATTTCAGTAAAAGTCGCTTGATCTGTTCCCAGCTACAAAACATATTTTCTCTCTCAATTTGTAACCATTGCGGTCTATAAATCATAATTATATACCAGGTGAGCAAATTAGAACAAGAGTTCAGATCATATCCAGAGATGCCTGATCCACGGAGGTGCTATCCTATGTCGCTCGCATCTGTTTGCAGGAGGAATACTAAAAGGTATTTTGAACTCAAACATTGTGAACAATCTGCAACAACATAACCTACTCCACTGAAATCGGAATACGTTCCGAAAGTATCAATCATGTGGGAGTCAACTCATGATGTTCTCAGATCTCATGAATAGAAGGTTGTTCCTCTGCACTGGCGAAAACTTTGATGGCAGTAGATGGAAGACTTTCTGTGGCATATATAACCACGTTTGCTACTGGATCGAAAATTTCCTACACACATCTCTATGTTCCCCAGAGAAGTGTTAAAGACCACTGCTATTCATGTTACAAGTTAATGACTTGCCGGACATTATAAAATGCAATCTCACGGTTTTCTCTGATAGATCTATGAGAAAATTCAGTAATATTTAGTCATATCTTCATAAAATATCAGCCCAGTGCAAAGAATAATCACTAAATCTTAGTGTGGATATAAGCGAGGCTGTCGACTTCACGTAATGTAGAAGCGTAATATCTGTTCGCTGCAGGATTAATGGGTCACATCTAGGATCGCCCATGGCTTATACCAGTGGGTAGCAACGTGTAGAGACACGAAGTACAGTGTAACTTCCTGGCAGATTAATTAAAGCCGTGTGCCGGACCGATCGATATTCGAAAATGGGATCTTTGCCTGTGTACGAAGTACAATGATCACCAGCGTCAGATGTAGGTGAAGAAAATGGTAGGATACGATTCACTGAAGAAGTGGGAACCTGTAGTTTGTCTACAAAAGAGATTTCATACAAAACCCTGTGTGAGCCATATGTGAATACCACTTACATGTATTAGGCTCCCGACTAAACTGGTGCACGAAAAATGTCAAGCTTACACAAGGATGACTAATAAATACTCGTAGGCCTATTTGACTGACGACAAAGTGTAATAGAAAAGCTGACAAATTTTCACCGGCCAACATTTGAAGAAAGACGCGTACTTAGGGAGTGTATTGCAGACAGCACCCTACGTACCGATCGTGCACATAAAATCAGCAGGTAGCCGCTCACATAGAGGCATACAAACTGTCATTTTTCCCGTGCCCCATTCGTCAGTGGAACAATATTACAAGACAAAGTGAAACGCACTCTCCTCCATGGCTTTGATCAAGATCTCATAGTACAGATGTAGATGTAGGTACGTGACGATCTTTGACGTGTTCGGTTGACTGGGATTTTCCAGGCTATAAAAATCGAACTGCCAACTACGCGATAACGATCTATCTGAAATCAGATCAAGGAAACTCGGAGCGTAAGTTTTAAATTACGTTGATACCAGAACTGATTTCTGTGTCAACACGTGAAGTAGAGAATAGTTTTACAGAAAAGAATTGGCGAATATTTCAAATATCACATGTGAACATCTCGATTTGAGTTTCACGCAATCGATATTTTCGGAAGTTGTGAAAATTTCAAAAACGAAAGTTATTTTATTCTAGATGGCTCACAATGTTTGGACTCAGAATATCTTCTAGTATTTTGTAGTATTTTTCGTGCACACAGTTGAGGGAAATTTAGGATTATCTTTCTGTGCTAGTTCAATCCTAGTTATTAATTTCGTTCAACATAATCATTATTTTTGGAAAGTCTACAAAACTGCCAATCATGATTTATGTAATGAAAAACCTCAACGTTTACTTTTGCTTAGGACAATGCATTTCGAGGACTTATTCTCTTTTCGAAGGGCATTTGCTCACATAAATAGTTTTCCTGACGTCTGCATGTGTGGTTCTCTGCTTCTCTTGGCAATGGCCGATTTTGAGCTTGATGTCCTGCAATATATGTTAATCACATAAAATCAGTCACTTGAAAATGGCATTAAAGGCCGAAACGTGGGTCGTAATTAAATAAACAACAATACAGTCAAATGGCGGAAAGTCCATTTAAAATTCTTGCGGTATAGCTGTAACATCAAAAACACTACTACAGTGAAGACAAGCAGAAAATCACACATGCAACATCACGAAAAGCTTACATCAACCGGTGCACTTGCAAATGATACTAAAATTATGGAAATGCATTGTGCTAAGCACAAAAAATATGTAAACGTTGTCATTTTTTACCATGTAAATCAGTCCTGTTTCCCTTTTCACAATTATGCGTGATCGGTGTTCTTGTTCCTACCTCCGGTATTTTAACCAGTACATAATTATGGTTTACAGACTTTGCACAATTACAAATCTCGAGAGAAAATAGATACTTCAGCAGGGATGAGATCAAGCGACAGTAATGAAAATGGTACTGGAGTGCATTTGAACCATAAGTGAAAATCTGTAGTTTGTCTTCAAGAGAGATTGCATACAAAAACTTTTATGGTTCATGAAGCTACATTATTCATGTATTCCTCTTGATTCGGGACAAACCGTCATATCATAAGTAGTACAAACTACGCGGGTGAAATTTTGGTCTTTGTCATGTAGCAAAATATACTGCCAGAAAAAAATTAGTAGACCGGGACAGAAGATGTCGACTTTGATCCGATGATGGCGTATGTCACCTGGAGCATGGTAGATGTGATGATAATAGTTTCAACGTCGCCCGCCAGCAAAGAGCGTAGTGGTATAGCTACCAGAGCACCAGCTGTGTCTACCCTTTTGCAGGGAATGCTCCCAGCCAAAAGATTCTTCTTGGCTTCCTACAGTCAATTGAGCGCCTTCGAAGGGAGTCAAATTGTGGCCTTCCGAGTGGCGGGATGGACCTTTCGGAGAATTGCCACGTAACTTGGACGTATTTCATCAGTTGTGGAACGATGCCGGTGTCACTCGTCATGTGAACATTGTCACATCTGTTGAAGATCATCTGGACGTCCTCAAAGGCACCGGGCCAAATTGTCGTATTTTAAAGGCAGCAGAGGCAGATCGTACAGCTACCACAGCACATATAAGAGGGCTTCTGAGCCCAAACATGTCACCGCTAACTGTAGCGAACTGGTTGTTAGCAGTGGGGCAACATTCACGCAGACTTCTAGTCCGTCTCTCACTTCCCCAACAGCGTCGACGTGCATGGTTCTACTGGAGCCGTCAGGGAGCACTTGGAAGATGGAGTGGAGCATGATGGTCATAGGTAATGAAATCAGATTCTGCAAGCACGCAAGTGATGGTCGTTTGCACCTAAGACGTGGACCTGGACAGTCCCGTAGACTGCATTCGTCCAATATACACTGGCCCCACCCGAGACTATATGGTCTTGGCTAAGATGAGCTACAACACTCGTTCAACTGTGGTGATTCTGGAGGGAACGCTAACCAGTGCTCACTACGTGCAGAATGTTGTTGGGCCCGTTCTTTTCCTGTTCTTGCAACAGGAAGGTGGTATGTTGTTCCAACAGGATAATGTCCTCACACACTGCCCGTGAAATTCAACGTCCTCTGCAAGACGTGCAGCACCTTACCTGGCCAGCACCATCTCCGGACTTGCTTCCAGTCGAGCACTTGCGGGATATGGTGGGACAGGAAGTGACTCGTGCTACTCGTCAACCAACAACTCTTATAGAACTATGTAAACAGGTCGAGCAAGGGTGGCATAACGTATCCCGAGACAGTATAAGAGACAGCTATGATGTGCTTCTTAGACTTCAGCAAAGTCGTCGACATTGTTGACTATGGCATTTGACTTTCCAAACTTAGCAGGCTAAATTTCTCGCCAAGTGCAAGTGCAATGGTTTCGCTCATACCCTTCGCCATCTGTACGGTAAGCTGGATGCCAGACTCAGCGCCTGGAGTGCAGCCTGTGGAGACTTCACCACTTAATAACGTGGGTATTGCAGCGTGGCTCGATACCTGGTACCACAGAACCACTTCAGCTATTGATATGTAAATGTGATCATTTCATGTGTTCCATATGCGCTGTTGTAAGAGTAAATCTTGAATGAATTGGAAACCTCTATAAGGGTGTACTAGTTCTCTTTTCCGGCAGTGTAGATAGAGGATCGTTATAACAGTCTCCAAACAAGTACTACATTACTGGCCATTAAAATTGCTACACCACGAAGATGACGTGTTACAGACGTGAGATCCAATGACTGCTAGCAGAATATGGAATCGGTGGGTTCAGGAGGATAATACGGAACACCGTGCTGGATCCCAACGGCCTCGTATCACTAGCAGTCGAGATGACAGGCATCTTATCCGCATGGCTGTAACGGATCGTACAGCCTCGTCTCGATCCCTGAGTCAACAGATGGGGACGATGGCAAGACCACAACCATCTGCGCGAACAGTTCGACAACGGTTGCAGCAGCATGGACTATCAGCTCGGAGACCATGGCTGCGGTTACCCCTGACGCTACATAACAGACAGGAGCGCCTGCGATGGTGTACTCAACAACGAACCTCGGTGCACGAATGGCAAAACGTCATTTTTCGGATGAATCCAGGTTCTTTTTACAGCATCCTGATGGTCGCATCCGTGTTTGGCGACATCGCGGTGAACGCACATTGGAAGCGTGCATTTGTCATCGCCATACTGGCGTATCAGCCGGCGTGATGGTATGGGGTGCCATTGTTTACACGACGCGGTCACCTCTTGTTCGCATTGACGGCACTTTGAACGGTGGACGTGAAATTTCAGATATCTTACGACCCGTGGTTCTACCCTTCATTCGATCCCTGCGAAACCCTACATTTCAGCAGGATAATGTACCACGGCATGTTGCAGGTCCTGTACGGGTCTTTCTGGATACAGAAAATGTTCGACTGCTGCCCTGGCCAGCATATTCTCCAGATCTATCACCAACTGAAAAGGTCTGGTCAATGGTGGCCGAGCAACTGGCCCGTCACAATACGCCAGTCGCTACTCTTGACGAAGTGTGGTATCGTGTTGTAGCTGCATGGGCAACTGTACCTGTACGCGCCATCCAAGCTCTGTTTGACTCAATGCGCAGGCGTATCAAGGCCGTTATTACGGCCGGAGGTGGTTGTTCTGGGCACTGATTTCTCAGGATGTATGCACCCAAATTGCGTGAAAATGTAATCACATGTTAGTTCTAGTAAAATATATCTGTCCAATGAATACCCGTTTATCATCTGCATTTCTCCTTGGTGTAGCAATTTTAATGGCTAGTAGTGTATTATTGTACATAATGTTATTCCTAGCACTGTGTGGTCGCCTAAAAGTAGCACCCTCCTCTCAATTCGTCTGACGGAGTACAGAAAAAAATTGCTGTCTGTTTTACAAAGTATTATCGACCTGCTGATATTATTGTTTCCATTGTACAAAACTAATTTTGTACCAGGCGGAGCGGCTTTATTGATAGTGCTCCGGTTATTTGTGGATCCATTGTCCGTTATCTCGTGAACATCGTTCAGTGATGGGGTGGGGGCAGGCCAGCAGTGACCACAGAGCGTTACGCTGGCAAGCGTCAGAGTGATGGGCCTCGTTTGAAGAGAGAGAGCCGCTGCACAGACCAGCTCGGCTGTCAAACAACATCGCGCGGAATACCTGCGGTCGGAATACCACAGATACCGATTATTGACAGGCTGTCGAGAAAAAAGAAAAAAAAAGACAGGATTGTTCTTTCGCACTGTATCAGAAGCTGCGATACCGCCAGCTCTTCTGTATTCACTACTGACTGTGTGAAACGCGTTTGCTGCTGCATTGTGCGTGAGTTTCATGCGATACATCAGACGTGTGTACAATGCAGACACACGTTTTCCCTGCAAATGCTGAATTTCAACGTTTAAAATAATTTCTTACTCTTTTTTCTCGAGTACCATCTAGAATGACTCTCACCAGGTGTGACTGATAGAGGAAATAGAGAGGATCCAACATATGGCAGTGCGTATTACCACTGGTTCGATTCGTAAGCGCAAAAACGTCGCAAGGAAGCTCTGTTGCAGACATAGCACGACAGGCATCCAGCATCACGATATGATTTGCTGTTGAAATTTCGACTGCTTTTGTTCCTAGAAGAGTCAATCAATATGTTGTTACCTAAAAGATGTACCTCGCGTAAAGACCGTGGAGTTAAAATCAAAGAGATTCCAGATTACCGTTTCACGCTCTTCCCGCAAACCATTCACAACTGCGACAGGAAAAAGGGACAAATAACAGTTGTTCATTAAAGTACAGCTGGGCACAAACCATATTGTAGTTTGCGCAGAACAGATATTGGTGTATGGCTGTAGATGATTGTACTTTGCTGTAAGTGCACTGTTTTATGGACTAGACACTTTAAACATGTGTGCACAGTGAAAGTCTGTTACATAATTTCACACTAAGTGTTCTCCCAACTGTTTTATTACTGTGATAGCATGTAGTAGTTCAGAATATGATAGACTTGTACCATGTGGTTTTCAAATAAAATATAATGAAGTAAAATAAGTAAAGGATAAAGTACTTCCTACAGTTGAACCGGTTGTTTGAAGAAGGGCACAAGTGTCAAACTGTCAGTTATAAACAGGGAACGAAACCCACTCATGCGCTGGCTTAACCGGACTTAGAAATGTTCGATTGTCTGAAGAAGAGAACACATCCCAGTTTCGCTTTCGTCCGTAGTAGATGCCGCGGTTGCTCTAACGTCTAGAGTTCGTAATTGATGTTCAGTTGCTTAAACCCTCGTGATTGCGGTGTCTTAGGGTACTGTTTTGTGTATAATATCTGACGTTAGAGTTTAGATATTCTTCATTAAATGTAAATAAATAACAACTGTTCATACAGTAATTATTCGAAAGAGTTTAACATCTTGGTAGTTTGGCAACGACAACAACGAAGTATCTGGAAATTTTCGATTTCCAAATACTACCAGTTATAATACTTCTTACGTACATGTTACTTAACCACATCTGAGTTCATTGATAGTGTGATGAAGAACACTGTCTTGCTACAAAACAGCTAGAGTGCCGTATATGTCGTATATTGGAAAAATTGCAGTACGTGACACGATCAAGGATGTACAAAAGGTAGTTAAAAAAATGGTTCAATTGGCTCTGAGGTCATCAGTCGCCTAGAACTTAGAACTAATTAAACCTAACTCACCTAAGGACATCACACACATCCATGCCCGAGGCAGGATTCGAACCTGCGACCGTAGCGGTCACGCGGTTCCAGACTGAAGCGCCTTTAACCGCACGGCCACACCGGCCGGCACAAGGTAGTTAAATACATGTACATGAGTAAAAACCATTTATGAGGAGGTGTTGCTGACATCAACAACAGCTACCACAGAAGGCGGTAAAAATGAAGGACAGTAATGATTTCAATGGTAGATTTCATAGATAATGCTTTCTCAACCCGTGAATAGTATACCATTTCCTGTATATGTCCTATTATGATAGTTTTATGAAAATGTAACTATTCTTATGTTTTAATATGAAGTTTTAATACCTAATTCATACTTAATTCCAAGAAGGGATAAATCCTCGGTTTTTAATATTGCGATGAGTCCTTCAGAACAATCCAATTCACCTTTCCAAAGGACTGTGTAACGAGGTTAATGTAAAATACCTAATACAACTATTTGGTGAACACAAAATTAAAAATAAGAACAGAAGGAAGATTTTTTGTATTTCCTCACAAAATGAGGTAATGATGGTGTACTCTTACTTGGAGACAGTGTTTGTGCAGCAATCGCTGACAGTGTACCTGAGGCTGAATAAGGTGAGCCAGCCCGCATTTGCTGAGGTAGATGGAAAACCTCGTTAAAAACCATCCACAGGCTGGCCGGCACACCGGACCTCGACACAAGTCCACCAGGCGGATTCGTGCTGGGAACCTGCACCGCTATCCGCTCGGGAAGCAGCGCGTTAGACCGCGCGACTAGCCGTGCGGGCTTTCTGTTAACAGTACTGCATCACAGCTGCGTTTGCGCCGGTTTTGTATAGCGCCATTTAGCCAAGCACGGTATATTTTAACCACGTCGGCACGCGAACAGTTTGCAAACCTATCTGTTTCGAATAAGCTTTCACCCTTGGCCCGACAGCCAATGTTCATGTCCTTTTGCATGGCAGATGAATCGCTCCGTTTCCGAATTACGACCACGACAGCTCTGTTTTCCGCGTCCCCTGACATGCTTCATACACCCTCCACTGCTATTGTTGCCACCTGTCGTCTGTGAGTGGTTATTGCAAGCTGATGTCGAACATAGGTGGCGTCAACGTTAAAGTGACTTGATCGTGTATTACATGAGCGATGCAGTGTATTAGCTTGTCTTCAAGAAGATACATATTTATTCTCATTAGGAAATTTGCTGTGCTATTCTAGACCATGACAAATGATGCTATTTATATTTTTTACTTTATTTTTCTCCACAAAAGAAAATTCTGTGTATTTCTTGTTTCATTGTTATAAATAGAGTTGTTTGAGCCGCAATTAATTTTTCTTTTCTTTTTTCTTATTGCAAATTACGAAATGGTCGCTAGCCTACTAGGCAATAGTTTGCATCACCAGATTTTGAGACCAACATTCAAGTAAACTTGGGTACTGCTTTTGATTGCTTATAACCGTCCCTTTCTGCAGTTTAAAAATTTAGTCATATGTATCGTATATTCGATTCCCACAGAGAGATTCTGACACTATGAACTGGAACGGAAAAATTTTTACTTAATTTTTTGCTGATAGATGGTGTTGTAAGTGTCTTAAATTCAAAGTAGTCGGCTACAAATGACAGATGGATCGGAATACGACGGGTACTGTTTGATTTACATACTACATTATCTGTACTGTTATGTGCATGACTGCACAAGGTTGGCAGTCAAAAGTTGTGTTAGTTAGGTAAGACAGTCCACCACAACAAGGTCGTAACACATCTTATGGAAAGTTGGAGCAAAATCAACATAAAATGCAAAAATTACATCGATTTCAAATTTTCGTGAGACTGGCACGAGAAATGTTCAATATGCTGCCAACCATATTCTCCTTCAAGATGAAATCGAGAAAGAACCATATTCCAGGGGTAACGTTTGGAACGCATTGCGCAATGAGTGCCTTCAGTTGAGGTTAGTTCGTAATTGGAGCACTGAACACACAGTTCAGATAACCCCACAGTCAAAAGTCACAAGGAATAAGATCTATGGATCTCGATGGCTAGGCTATTTGGTAATAATGGCTTATAATTCCAGCATTTCAGAAAAACTTCTTTAGCAGCCGCATCACTGGCTGTGCAGTGTCGCAGGAGCACCATTTAGCATAAAAAATGATCGTATCCACACTTGCGGACGTCGGAGCGCAAAAGCCCCTCATAGGTTACCATTGACAGTACAGGTTACTTGACCCACATGACTCACCTCCTCGAAAAATTCGACCCTATGATAAACGGTGTAGTCTACCCGCACCACATAGTCACCTTTCCAGAATGAACTGGTATCGGTTGATGTGCGTGCGGATTCTCCGTTGGCCATATTCTGCTATTCTGTGTACTGATATGTCCTTGTATATGGAAATGGGCTTCTTGTGTCTACAGAATGTTGCATGGCCATTCATTGCCCACTTTCATGCGACCAAGTAATTCCAGAGCGAACGTTTCTCTTGCTGCCATATCAGCAAGAGGCAACTCTTGAACATGGGTGATTTTGTGTGGACAGCAATGCAGAATGTTTCGTTGGAATTTGTGTATAGTTCTCGCAGTTGCGTCCAATGTACTGGCAATTCGCCGTGTACAGCATGTTTATACACTACCGCTCAACCCCTTCTGCAATTCCGTGGCCACATCTTCGACGGACGTGACCAGCTGCTTTTCTCCGTCTGCCACATTGTACTTCAAATGGACCTGTCTTTCGGTATTTTCTTATCATTTTCTCCAGGAACTTATCAGACATCAGACCAATGCTTCTTTTTTTTCGTACACTTGAGTGTCCGTATCTTCTGCAGGGCTATTGGAGCACAGTCACAGTTCTTGCAGAAGAGCCTTACCAGCAGCGCACGAACCTTCACGGAGACAGTCATGTTGTGCATCTTGGGCTAAAGAACAGCCGTGTGCCGCATGTCTTTTGTTGTGCATACTCTGATGCAGATTTTCGTTGAAATGTCGTCATTTGAGCAGTGGTTCGCTTTCTACAGCTTTTTGAAACTGGAACTTCTCTTATGGACTGACACCGGTTTATGACAAAATTGTGAGAGATATATCATGCTGATTTCATTCTCATTTTGAGTATTCACGAGAAACTATACTAGTTTAACAAAAATTCCTTGTTTGTCCTTACGAATGTTGTATTTTTTGTGCAAGGTTTGGAATATTTAGCCACGAAAAAGTGGTGACATCAGTTTCTTTTGTGATAACAGCGATTTTAAGTTCGAAGGTACGTGGAGCGTTTGCAGAAACCCTTGGTGTTTTGATTTTTCTTATTTGCCAGTAGCTGAGTGGTCATGGTGGCAGAGCGCCAAGCACGTCGGCCGGGTTCGGTTCCTGGACGGCTCGGAGATCTCCACTCGAGGACTGGGTGTTGTCTCTATCATCATCTCCTCCTCATCGACACGCAAGTCGCTGAAGTGGCGTCAGTTAAAAAGACTTGCATCACGTGACCAGTCTACCAGACGATAAGCCCTACACACACACACACACATACACACAAACACACACACTCTTCGTCTACCAGTATTTATTGCGATTTGCTAGATAGTGCTTTGAGGAATGTATTACCTTCGCTGTACATGAGTATTAACACGTTGAGGGCACCAGTTACTACAACAATCCGAATTCTTATGCGGAAAAAATTGTTAGAACCTTGATCACAATGCACCTACGATAAGATAAAGTAGATGAAGTGGCTCAACTTTTTTCCTCTCTTATTGACAAAAAAAAATTCTGCTAATTTGTTGATATAGTTCAAATGATAACTTTATATAAGATATATACGCTCACTCACATGTAAATGCAGAGAGGTTGGTACACCAGACGTATTGTATTACAATATCCTCCAAATAATGATATTAAGAGGAACAGTGCAATAAACGTGGATTCCAGATATGTATTAAAGGCATCCTTAATCTTGAGCAACTACAAATTTTGCCACCAGCAGAATATCTTACAGGAGAGTGGCACGGCTCAGGCCATAAGGAAATACTAATCAATGGAACATCAAGAACTTCCCAGGTTACCTTAGTCACATTTTACGAGGTGCATTCAAGTTCTAAGGCCTCCGATTTTTTTTCTCCGGACTCGAAAGAGATAGAAACATGCGCATTGTTTTAAAACGAGGCCGCGTTCATTGTCAATACGTCCCAGAGATGGCAGCACCGTCCGGCTGATAGAATTTTACCGCCAGCGGCGAGAATGAGAACTGTTTTAAATACTTAAAATGGCGACGTTTTCCTTACTTGAACAGCGTGCAATCATTCGTTTTCTGAATTTGCGTGGTGTCAAACCAATTGAAATTCATCAACAGTTGAAGGAGCCATGTGGTGATGGAGTTATGGATGTGTCGAAAGTGCGTTAGTGGGTGCGACAGCCTAATGAAGGCGGAACATCGTGTGAGAATAAACCAAAACAACCTCGGGCTTGCACAAGCCGGTCTGACGACATGATCGAGATAGTGGAGAGAATTGTTTTGGGGGATCGCCGAATGACTGTTGAACAGATCGCCTCCAGAGTTGGCATTTCTTTGGGTTCTGTGCACAAAATCCTGCATGACGACCTGAAAATGCGAAAAGTGTCATTCAGGTGGCTGCCACGAATGCTGACGGACGACCACATGGCTGCCCGTGTGGCATGTTGCCAAGCAATGTTGACGCCCAACGACAACATGAATGGGACTTTCATTTCGTTGGTTGTGACAATGGATGAGACGTGGATGCCATTTTTCAATCCAGAAACAAAGCGCACGTCAGCTCAATGGAAGCACACAGATTCATCGCCACCAAAAAAATTTCGGGTAACCACCAGTGCTGAAAAAATGATGGTGTCCATGTTCTGGGACAGCGAGGGAGTAATCCTTATTCATTGCGTTCCAAAGGGCACTACGGTAACAGGTGCATCTTACGAAAATGTTTTGAAGAACAAATTCCTTCCTGCACTGCAACAAATACGTCAGGGAAGAGCTGAGCGTGTGCTGTTTCACCAAGACAATGCACCCGCACATCGAGCTAACGTTACGCAACAGTTTCTTCGTGATAACAACTTTGAAGTGATTCTTCATGCTCCCTACTCACCTGACCTGGCTCCTAGTGCCTTTTGGCTTTTTACAACAATGAAAGACACTCTCCGTGGCCGCACATTCTCCAGCCATGCTGCTATTGCCTCAGCGATTTTCCAGTGGTCAAACCAGACTCCTAAAGAAGCCTTCGCCGCTGCCATGGAGTCATGGCGTAAGCGTTGTGGAAAATGTGTACGTCTGCAGGGCGATTACGTTGAGAAGTAACGCCAGTTTCATCGTAGTGAGTAGTTAATTAGAAAAAAAATCGGAGGCCTTAGAACTTTAATGCACCTCGTAGTATCATTAAATATTATACAGGAATTCTTTACTAATTTTTTTCCACATATATTTAACATTTGTATCCATTTTCCATTTAAAATTTGTATCATTACTTGTAACTGAATTGAAATGCTATTTATTATTAGAACATAAAGACTCAATTGGTACATATTAATTTTCATGCACCTTATAATTTGCGATCATGACTACTTTGTGTAATAGAACTTAACAACAGGCAACAACCCACATGTCACGTGGAGACTCGAGGTCTACTGAGACCCACAAAGCCTTTGTATTTCAATTCCGAAACCTTAGCTTTCGTATGGCTAGTGGACAGTAGAGTCCAGGATTAGAATTCATCCAAGATCTAGAAAAGGTTAAAATCTATATTACATTTAGGACAATAATTATAAGAATTTAAGTCATTGTATTTTATTTTTAACATTTATTTTTGATTTTCCATTTATGATTTTGTTACAATTACACTGCATCAAGCTGAAAATCCAATAAATTTTTAGATGTGATATATAAGACTTGATTATTTGACCTACTGCAGGCATTAGGAAACAAATATGTAAAATGAAACCCTCAGGAAATGTTTAAAAAAATATCTATATGGTACTCTAAACAACAAGTTGCGAAAGACGAAGATGACAGTATGAAAAGGAATAATAGCTGTTAACAGGAACATAGCACCATGCCCAATTCTTATTACTGGAATGCATACGCAAATCTAACTCTTCTGATAGTGGAAAGGATGATTATGTTCTTAAATTAAGCTTTATGTATGGTCAGCGACGCATCCAATCAAACGGTAGGTTTGCACGAAGTTTCTCTCCAGACATTAATAAGAGATTTCAAAAACTTTACTTCAGATATTAACAAGAGGTAAAAGACACCGCCAAAGTTATAACGCTTGTTGTTCTTTGTTGAGCTATATCTTTAATAAAATTACAGTTTTTTTAATATTTGGCCAGAAACAATTATGACTAATTTCTAAATCGTAACCCATAGTAATTGCACTTGTCTAGTATGAAGGAATGCGATTTCTGCTCTTTTTTGTGTAATTGAAAAGCTGTGACCCGTCAGGGTTTAGTGTAGGTAACGATTCATTTTCGAGGAAAACGCTTCAAATAATTATTCAGCCGCCTTTTTCAGGTGCAACACTGTCTATACAGTTTTCTGGAACTACAAGATGCATTGGTTAACTTACTTTTATTCTTAGGCTTGTTAAATATCTGATCGGTGATATTTATCCTTGATTTACGTTGGTACTAGATTGGAATCACAAATTCAAACAATTACATTTTGCTATAGTTCACGTGGCCACTTTGAGAAAGACTAACTTCCCTGGGAAGACTTCTTCAGGATCCATGAAATGCGTTTTAAATTCGTTCATAAAGTTTTCCAGAGACAAAGACCTTTATCAAAACCCTCTTTTTGCTGAAGGTAACAGCAAACACTTTCTCGCGTCATTTCAGCCAGACTGCGTCCATTGCCTATGTCATTTAGAGGGCAGGTAACTGTACAAAGTTCACGTCACAGGTAGTGCATCTCATGGTCAAGCAGAAGCAAAACTGTATTACATCTAAAAAATGTCTTGGGCCTTCATTTTTAATTTTTCTGTGAAAACGTACTTTTCATCACCTGTGTTTATAAGCACTTGTATTTATAAGCATTCATACAAGAGAAAGAAGGAACAAAATGTAATTACTCAATAAATTTCAAACTGAGTTCTTGCCTAACTTGAAAATTTCTAAAAATGAAGACGCATTACATTAAAATCCAATAGGACCGTAGCTAAATTCTCAAAATGAATTAATACCGATTTACATCTGGAAATTTACCACACATCTGAGACAATCGCACCAATATAACAGAGGAATATTAGACGAGAGCTTTTCGTTTGTTGGTATCAATAAGTCAACGGACTTTGAAAAAACAAAAACAATTAACTGCAGAAAACTCTGCCACCATTAGAATAAAAACAGTCGATTTTCGGAACATCATCAATCAGAGTAAAAGTCGCATGTTATGGGAATCAGTAGATGAATTTCAGGAACATGTAATACCATTCGATCGCCTACCAGACTGGAAATGTAGTACATAATAGTAGAAGCCAAGGGAATTCAGACAATGGCGGAATGTTTCTACAGCGACACATCTACCCATAACCCGAACCACACTTTCGTCTATGCAGTTGACCTACGGAAATGATCCCGCTTTAATGTGATGTCATCTTCTTTTGTGAAGTACATATTGCCTTCTTTGGAACGAAAGACTTGCTTTTGTTTAGGATTCAAGTTGCTTCACTACTCCGAGGATATCTACTTCTACGTTACTCATGTTTCCAGCTGTTATTGATTCGAATTCAGGAATATTTACTTCGTCTTCTTTGGTGAAGGAATTTCAGAAAGCTGAGATTTACTAAACACATCCTAATGACTCACAGTCAACACAAATTTAGAAAATATCGTTCTTGTGAAAAACAACTAGCTGTTTCCTCACACGAAGTGTTTTGTGCTGTTGAGGAGAGATTTCAAATTGATTCTGCATTTCTAGATTTCCACAAGGTTTTTGACACTGTATCACACAAGCCGCTTGTAGTGAATCGGCGTGCTCTTGAAATATCGTCTCAGTTATGTGACTGGATTCGTGAGTTTCCGTCAGAGGGGTCACAGTTCGTAGTAACTGACGGAAAGGCATCGAGTAAAACAGAAGTGAATTCTGGCATTTTCCAGGGTAGTGTTATATGCCCTTTTCTGTTACTTACCTATATAAACGATCTAGAGACAATCTGAACAGCCGTTTTAGGTTGCTTTCAGATGATGCTGTCGTTTATCGACTACTAAAGTCATCAGAAGATCAAAACAAATTACAAAACAATATAGATAAGATACCTGTATGGTGCAAAAATTGAGAATTTACACTAAATAACGAAGAGTACGCAAAAAGTAATAAGTTAAACTTCGACTACACGGTCAATCAGTCAGATCTAAATGCCGTAAATTCAACTAAATACTTAGGAATTACAACTGCGATCAACTTAAATTGGAAGGAGAACTTAGATAATGTTCGTTTTATTGGTAATACACTTAGAAGATGTAACATATCTATTAAAGATACTGCCTACACTACGCTTGTCCATCCTCTTTTAGAATATCGTTGCGTGGTGAGGTATCTTCGTCTAATAGGACTGAGCGCGTTTTGTATTATCGTGGAATAGGGGAGAAAGTGTCACTGAAATGGTGCAGAATTTGGGGCGTATAATATTAAAACAAAGACGTTTCTTATTGCAACGGAATCTTCTCACGAAACTCCTATCACCAAATTTCTCTTCCAAATGTGAAAATATTTTGTTGACGCCGACCTACAGAGGGAGAAACAATCGTCGTAATAAAATGAGGGAAATCAGAGCTCGAATGGAAAATATAGGTGTTTGATTTTTTTCCGCTCGCAGTACGATATTGGAATAATGGAGAGTTATTGTGAAGGTGGTTCGATGAACCTTCTGCCAGGCACTTAAATTTGATTTGCACAGTATCCATGCAGATGTAGATGCAGAGGTTGTTATTAGTGACGTAGCTACAGTGATAAGGCTGCTAAATCGCCATCGCTCAGTATTACTGAAATTCCTCCTTGTCTCGTGTTCTTTAATTTTTTTGTAAATTGAGTTCAGAAAGCCGTTTTCTGATGGCTAACAACATAACATTATCACTGATCTCCAGAGAAAAAAGTAATGGTGTGATTCGTTTTATTACGTATAGTAGGGTAGTGTGTAATAAGGACATAGGAAAGCAGGTATCACACCGACGTGTCTATTTTTTGGCAACTAAAATCGAATCATTATTTCCGCTATATGTCAACGAACTTCATTCCAACTTCAGGAATAGATTCTCATAGAGTTTTATTTTCTTTTTCTTTGTTTTCATCAAAGGCATCAAAAATTCAATAAAAGAGAGAAAAATGAGAAATAGCAGTCTCTCTGACGGGGTATAACACTGCCTTGTTCCGTCACGATGTACGAGGTATTTGCTGGTACTGAACAAATCTATGAGTTTAAATAGTGGGGGAAAGTGTTGTAACTGAAGGATATTGTACCTAGGAACACATGATATTTCTTGGGCAATGTTTCTCTAGTTACTGATTTTATACTTACATAAAGGGACGCGAGCTAGAAACCGCCATAAGCGGATTCCGGAATGTTCTACTGTTTTTGTTGTTTTGAGACTTGAGGAGGTGTTTTGTGTAGCATTTTGAAAGATTGCGAGTTCTACACATTTAAGTGTTGTGTGATATATTAAAGCTATTTGGATATTATTGTTAATTCCTCCGTTAAGAAATTCTACTTACAAAATTTTATGACGAATAAAATTCAGTGTATTTTTAAAACTAGTTACATAACTTGTGATCGGTTAAGCCTTACTCTGTCGGACGTGTACTGTCTTGTACCTTGAAATGGAATGTCTTCTACCACCAAACACGTGACTTTTGCAATGTCCTGAGTTTCTTTAATGTCTATCTAGAAAATGGAAATTGTATTATATTGGGAAATGTTTCTAACTTGTAACAGGGCTTCCATTTTGCTTTTTAATTTGATTTCTCCTTGTGATCATTGGTCCATACGAAATAAGTAATGTAACCCACGGACTATTACGTACATTACTGACAAGATTATTTCGATTCAATGGTTGTAAATATGAACATAATATTAAAATAGAATACGATGTTGTATGCTACATTGGAACAGTTTCTCATTTTTGAAGGAAGCTTAATTTTGGGAGGTTCTTTTCTTTTTATTCAATTTCAGAAAAAGACTGCGTCACACATAAAGCGCATCGTATCATTTAAAAACGGAATAAGCAACTATATTAAACTTCTGTCACACTGCTACTAGAAGCGGAAGTCGAAAAGTTTTAAAAGTACAGCTTTCTCCCCTAATAGCCCAAACATCAGAATACGTAAGTCTATGTTAATAATTCCAGACGGTAAGGAATTGTTTCTCCATATAACTCAACAAATTGGAATAGATAAATTATCTTCAGATGAGCGACATAAAATTAAATCGTGTTCCTTGACCACTTCATGGTATGTTCCTTAACAATTCCTCGACTAGCCAAAAGTTTCTAACTGCAATATCAGCAATGGGTGTTGAGTCTCGGCTACATAGACCTTTACTGCGCTAATTGCACCGAGCAATGTTAATATCTATTGAAATTACTCTCTGTAGCGACAAGTAAAATTAGATGGAGCTAACAACGTCGTTTATGACAGTATGGTCAGATGACAACCACAACGATTTACGGCTCTAATATTCCCGTATTACGTTTGATACCAAACGTAATACAGAATATTCACGCTACTGGCACTAGCGATCATGCTTTCAACCTGTTATTAATTTTAGCTAACAACATGACTCGTCATGCGGCAAAATTAAATACACGCTACTAACTGTGACGTCATCAAATACTCAAAATTAATTCGGAAATTTGAAACAACACACCAATTTAACCACGTAAGCACCAGAATCCTACCATCCAACGTAAAGAAAAAAAATTAGGCATGTTTAGATTACTCAAAATATACAAGCACCAAGCAAAACAACCAGAGTCTATCCTAATTG
This sequence comes from Schistocerca cancellata, assembly GCF_023864275.1. Lineage (NCBI taxonomy): Eukaryota > Metazoa > Arthropoda > Insecta > Orthoptera > Acrididae > Schistocerca > Schistocerca cancellata. The sequence goes on from NC_064633.1 coordinate 457,322,942, forward strand.
AAAAAAGGCAAACATTTAGAAAGTACCACCATCAGCAGCACACACATATACACACTCATAATATCAAATTAATAAAATAATGTTAATTAAAATTGTTACGCAAAATGGGTAACATTAGCGGAAATGTAGCCTCTGACAACTACGGGGTCAGTTACTGTTAATGTTCACCTAAGCACTGGTAACATCCACATAAGTTTCGGTCTTGTCCAAAAAAATATATCTCGTCTGCTGTCATCGACAGGGCCATATGTTGTCCACAAAAGTGGGAGATTCAAATTGCTTATTCTTTTCTAATTGTGATAAGCTCATCTGATGATAAAGGTACAGTCCTTAGAAACTTGTAGTGGACAGGAGAATTAATGTTAATGTACACAGGAATTTGCACATTCAAATTTACCTTCATAATGTTCACGGTAAAACCTAACCAAAAATACCAAATATTTCCGCACTTTATGTAAGTCATAATTAACATTAACGTTTTTAGAGTTTACTACCCTTAGTAATTTATTGGGTCGATTTCGTCACACTTTTACGAAATTGCAAGTATTGAATCACAAATGTTATGCAAGAAATATATACTCGCAATATGAGTTCATTAATGTTATTTATCAACGGACATTTGTTATGTAATTTCCTTTCAGTAAATCAAATGTGAGAATCAACAAATTACGTGGTTCGGCCCATTACGTTAGACTAACGACCAGAAATTGTTTAACAGCATCGAATTTTGGCCTTCGTTCAATGAAATTTAATATTTATTGACTATCACATCAGTGCAATAATTCAAGTTGTTCACTTCGAATTCCGTTCTCTCTGGTTTTATCATCATAAACTAATCGGAAAAGAGAAGCGCAGTTTTAATAAAACGTAGACATTCTAAGTCACAGTACGTTCAGCGTTTCGCTGTTGCAGTTCAATATCTGGCGCAAGACTCTCACATAAAATACTCTAGCTACAAAATGGTGAGCCCGTAATATTTTTCACAGTCCGTTCTACATGTCCCACTAGCTTATGAACAACAATCGAATATGCTAGACATATTTTTTGTGGTACGGCAGGTTTATATTTCTGTTTCATAATTACAATTTGAAGGCATTGACGTTTAAACATATACTGACGATTAACAAACCCTTGTCTTGTTCGTAACATTAAATTTGGTTCAGATACCTTCTCCTTTGCTTCCTTGCTACATGTAGGTTTCGAACAATTTCTTTACTCTTAGCTCAAATGTGACCATCACGGCTGTTATTCACTGTAAATATCCTTGTATTTGTCCATTTGTATAATTTTGCACTACATCATGCCTTCACCCTCCTTAAAAACATTGTCTTCTCCACGACTAAAAATCTGTTCCACTCCAGATCAAGGCCACATTGTTCCTTCTTTGTTTCACAGATATTAGAAGTATCTCTATGCGTGGCTTTTAAGACGTATTAGTGGCTGCATGGTTCAGCACTGCCAAAGGCCGAGCAAAAATAAAATAGAAGTACGAGTAATATAAAAAAGCAATAAAGGCTACATCACAAATCACTTTAGAACAATAACTGTTTTCCACAAAATACAAACGATCAACGACAAACGTTTGACTTGTTACTCTTTGTTACAGGGCCCAGATGTTTTAAATGACGTTTGACTGTTCGAAGCCATGTCTATCATATTATTCTCAATCCAAGCTGTCGTACAATACGGTTTCTTTGTAGTCGACCATTCAATTTTTTCATCTCTCTTAATCCTTAAACTACACAGCACTACATAAATCGTAGACTGGTAGGCCTTCCCCTCTCTCTGATTTCTTTATGTGCCCACAGTAAATACGTTGGTTTGTTGGTTGCAGAGCATTTCCCGGTGATATTCTACCAGACAGTAGTTGATGTTACGGTATTTCATTATGGTACAGTACAGAGATCTCATACAAAATTAAGACGATTAGTGTATTCTCTGCAACATCACTTTTCTTTCCCAATGACTGTCAATTAGAGAAACGTATTTTAACCTATTTGGAACAGACTTTAATATTTGTCATAGATAATTTTCCTTTAATTTACGTCTATGGTCACAAACATTTTGTTAACAGATTACCGGTTTCGGTCTATCTATAATGACCATCATCAGACCTGTTTTATAAAAACAAAGTCCTAATGTACTGCAGCCATAGTGGCATCGTCAAATATTAAATGCAGAATCAGCAATCATTTGACGATGCCACTATGGCTGCAGTACATTAGGACTTTGTTTTTATAAAACAGGGCTGATGATGCTCATTATAGACCGAAACAGGTAATCTGTTAACAAAACGTTTGTGACTATAGACGTAAATTAAAGGAAACTTAATGTATATACGGGTCACTGCTTTATACGTCACAATGTCGCAGCTTGTGAAATTTGTCTCAGAACTGTTCTGTCTCTCTGTTTCTTTCGGACTAAAGGATTCCCTCTATAATTAACTCTGTTGAACGCGTGACAAGACACACTTGCTAGGTACCAATATGAGGTGAAAATAATGTTGTCTCACTTGGTTTAATCGTACATGCGCTCTTGACTATGACGAAGCTATATCCACCACGCTAAATAGTTCTCCGGCGAATTATGGATTTAATGTACATTTTATAAAGGAATGACATGTGTTTCAATGCTCGTTTTCTAACACAAATGTCAACTGAGTGTCTTTAAAAGCTTGTTATTATTATTGTATAAGTACTGTTTGAAGATTTGTGTTCAAATCATCAATGTACAGTCGTCATAGATCAGGACTGTGTCCATGAGACCATGTATATCTTTGCAGTATGTACGGTCATTTCCTGTTTTAAAGAATAATTCTAACTTTTTAGTTGTAATTTTAAAATTTAGACGCGTTCATGGATCCGTTTAGATATGGTCTCCCACAGTTTTTAAACGTAAACAAGTGTCCAAGGAGCACTCATGACAGTGCAATCGTTAGGAGACCGGTTAAAAGTATTGCTGAATCTTGTAACACGAAGGTTACTCGGTTGAAGCAGGTCTGAAGATGACGTAATGTATCGTCGAAACTGGTTAGGCGAGAAATAAAAATAAAATCTGAATAAGGGCGATTGGTATTGTTTTATTGGATATTGACCAACCGGAGTCCCACAATCCAGCCAGAAGATGGGGTTAAATTCATATCTAGAATACGCTTTTGCACATATCTTTTCAAATATGCTCAATTAGCTTGATACGGGCAAGTCTTCAGGTCCAGATTGTATACCGATTAGGTTCCTTTCAGATTACGCAGATACAATACCTCCCTACTTAGCAATCATATACAACCGCTCGCTCACCGATAGATCTGTACCTACAGATTGGAAAATTGCGCAGGTCGCACCAGTGTTTAAGAAGGGTAGTAGGAGTAATCCACCGAACTACAGACCTATATCATTGACGTCGGTTTGCAGTAGGGTTTTGGAGCATATACTGTATTCAAACATAATGAATCACCTCGAGGGGAACGATCTATTGATACGTAATCAGCATGGTTTCAGGAAACATCGTTCTTGTGCAACGCAGCTAGCTCTTTATTCGCACGAAGTAATGGCCGCTATCGACAGGGGATCTCAAGTTGATTCCGTATTTCTAGATTTCCGGAAAGCTTTTGACACCGTTCCTCACAAGCGACTTCTAATCAAGCTGCGGGCCTATGGGCTATCGTCTCAGTTGTGCGACTGGATTCGTGATTTCCTGTCTGGAAGGTCGCAGTTCGTAGTAATAGACGGCAAATCATCGAGTAAAACTGAAGTGATATCAGGTGTTCCCCAGGGAAGCGTCCTGGGACCTCTGCTGTTCCTGATCTATATAAATGACCTGGTGACAATCTGAGCAGTTCTCTCAGGTTGTTCGCAGATGATGCTGTAATTTACTGTCTAGTAAGGTCATCCGAAGACCAGTATCAGTTGCAAAGCGATTTAGAAAAGATTGCTGTATGGTGTGGCAGGTGGCAGTTGACGCTAAATAACCATAAGTGTGAGGTGATCCACATGAGTTCCAAAAGAAATCCGTTGGAGTTCGATTACTCGATAAATAGTACAATTCTCAAGGCTGTCAATTCAACTAAGTAACTGGGTGTAAAAATTACGAACAACTTCAGTTGGAAAAGACCACATAGATAATATTGTGGGGAAGGCGAGCCAAAGGTTGCGTTTCATTGGCAGGACACTTAGAAGATGCAACAAGTCCACTAAAGAGACGGCTTACACTACACTCGTTCGTCCTCTGTTAGAATGTTGCTGCGCGGTGTGGGATCCTTACCAGGTGGGATTGACCGAGGACATCGAAAGGGTGCAAAAAAGGGCAGCTCGTTTTGTATTATCGCGTAATATGGGAGAGACTGGGGCAGATATGATACGCAAGTTGGGATGGAAGTCATTAAAGCAAAGACGTTTCTCGTCGCAGCGAGATCTATTTACGAAATTTCAGTCACCAACTTTCTCTTCCGAATGCGACAATATTTTGTTGAGCCCAACCTACATAGGTAGGAATGATCATTAAAATAAAATAAGAGAAATCAGAGCTCTAACAGAAAGGTTTAGGTGTTCGTTTTTCCCGCGCGCTGTTCGGGAGTGGAATGGTAGGGAGATAGTATGATTGTGGGTCGATGAACCCTCTGCCAAGCACTTAAATGTGAATTGCAGAGTAATCATGTAGATGTAGAAGTAGATGTAGATATTCTAGCTCTCCTACCGCACTCCGACTCCTACATTATTGCCCTTCCGTTGGTTATGCCATCTTTTTCTCATGGCCACCTTCCCGTGTACAGTTCCTTCCTGGAAATACGAACGAAGGACTAATCCGGAACTTTTGCTAATGATGAAATCATCATGATCCTTTTCAATTACAGATCTCATGTTCTGTGGCTATACCTTATGTTTCTTTAATGCAGAGGTTTCCATTGTCTTCTGCATCCTCATGCTCTTCATCAGTTCTGATTTTTCCGCGTTTTAGGGGCAGCTTCACATCCCTAAAGCAGGAGAGCGCCCTGAACCCATGACCGCTCCTCCGCGCTCTAGACGTGGCTATTGGCAGGACGACTGTTAATTCTTATACCGGAAGTCTTCGGCCGCAATTTGCCGATGATTTTTATTCAGAAGGTAAGTAGTGGCGTGGTTCAGACGCGGGATCGAGTATATTTGAGTGCCAGTCAAAGAATTACTAGTCAAAGACGCTACAGAGGACCACGAGCTCTCGAGAAAAACATAGACCATCGGTATTCAGACATTTTCTTGAAAGTGTGCCATATAGGCCATTATAAACGCGTAGAGTGGACACACCCAACATTAATGGCCGTTTATACGTGTCCTGATACTTTCGACTGGGTAGCGTAAATTCAATAAGCGCAATCTAGCATTAATAAAACTAAACTTATTCTCTTCATTTATGAGATGGAAGAGGTGGTTGCGATCGAATGTTTTCTTAATCTTGTAGTTCTTGTTATATACACTCCTGGAAATGGAAAAAAGAACACATTGACACCGGTCTGTCAGACCCACCATACTTGCTCCGGACACTGCGAGAGGGCTGTACAAGCAATGATCACACGCACGGCACAGCGGACACACCAGGAACCGCGGTGTTGGCCGTCGAATGGCGCTAGCTGCGCAGCATTTGTGCACCGCCGCCGTCAGTGTCAGCCAGTTTGCCTTGGCATACGGAGCTCCATCGCAGTCTTTAACACTGGTAGCATGCCGCGACAGCGTGGACGTGAACCGTATGTGCAGTTGACGGACTTTGAGCGAGGGCGTATAGTGGGCATGCGGGAGGCCGGGTGGACGTACCGCCGAATTGCTCAACACGTGGGGCGTGAGGTTTCCACAGTACATCAATGTTGTCGCCAGTGGTCGGCGGAAGGTGCACGTGCCCGTCGACCTGGGACCGGACCGCAGCGACGCACGGATGCACGCCAAGACCGTAGGATCCTACGCAGTGCCGTAGGGGACCGCACCGTCACTTCCCAGCAAATTAGGGACACTGTTGCTCCTGGGGTATCGGCGAGGACCATTCGCAACCGTCTCCATGAAGCTGGGCTACGGTCCCGCACACCGTTAGGCCGTCTTCCGCTCACGCCCCAACATCGTGCAGCCCGCCTCCAGTGGTGTCGCGACAGGCGTGAATGGAGGGACGAATGGAGACGTGTCGTCTTCAGCGATGAGAGTCGCTTCTGCCTTGGTGCCAATGATGGTCGTATGCGGGTTTGGCGCCGTGCAGGTGAGCGCCACAATCAGGACTGCATACGACTGAGGCACACAGGGCCAACACCCGGCATCATGGTGTGGGGAGCGATCTCCTACACTGGCCGTACACCACTGGTGATCGTCGAGCTGACACTGAATAGTGCACGGTACATCCAAACCGTCATCTAACCCATCGTTCTACCATTCCTAAACCGGCAAGGGAACTTGCTGTAGGACAATGCACGTCCGCATGTATCCCGTGCCACCCAACGTGCTCTAGAAGGTGTAAGTCAACTACCCTGGCCAGCAAGATCTCCGGATCTGTCCCCCATTGAGCATGTTTGGGACTGGATGAAGCGTCGTCTCACGCGGTCTGCACGTCCAGCACGAACGCTGGTCCAACTGAGGCGCCAGGTGGAAATGGCATGGCAAGCCGTTCCACAGGACTACATCCAGCATCTCTACGATCGTCTCCATTGGAGAATAGCAGCCTGCATTGCTGCGAAAGGAGGATATACACGGTACTAGTGCCGACATTGTGCATGCTCTGTTGCCTGTGTCTATGTGCCTGTGGTTCTGTCAGTGTGATCATGTGATGTATCTGACCCCAGGAATGTGTCAATAAAGTTTCCCCTTCCTGGGGCAATGAATTCACGGTGTTCTTATTTCAATATCCAGGAGTGTAGATATCTTTTAATATCGTTAGTGCAACATTTGGTCAGATATGTAACTGAGTTGTTAAATTTTCATCTGGTTGAACTTTTTTTGTTGTTATTAATAGTGAGTCATCGTCTGAGCCGAAAAGCAGCGTCAGAGCCTTTTCTCCGTTCGGTACCCTTAGAGACAGATCGAGCTGGTCGAGTAATGACACTGGAGGGCACAGGGCATACCAATTGAGAACATTTCGGAGCAAATTTCTAGTTCTGGCATTCGTCTGAGAACCAGGAAAAACGTACCGGAAACCTACGTCTGAACCGGGACTTGAGACTGTTTTAATTTATTTCCAGGACGTGGTATCAATAATGCAATATAAAAATAAAAATGTTGTGTGTGTGTGTGTGTGTGTGTGTGTGTGTGTGTGTGTGTGTGTGTGTTTGTGTCAGTTGAGTGTGCTGTGAACATCACTCGTCCTTTGCTAGCTTACAATGTGGATGAGATGTCACTAAGACTTTCTCTTTTCACTGGTGCTCTAATAAAAAATTAAGACTATAATCGGCCGATAATGAAGTCTACTTGTAAGGAAACATTTTTCAGATGGACATTAACGAAGACAACTAGTATCCAGAGGGAATCAGGTAGGATGGATAAGGACTGATATCCCCTACTGTTCACGATATATACGTATGACCTGGAAGAGAGTTTGTTCGGCTCTATGAAGCTTCTCTGAGACAAAACATCAGTATGTAAGTAGATGACGTCGATAGAAAACTGTTAATAGATGTACAGATCTTAGTGCAAAGGATTACAGCTGTTCCTCAACATAAACAAACATAGTTTATTGGGTGCATATACGAGAGGAGATGTGAAATAAATTCAACGCACGGGCGATGATCAGTCATTTGAATCACGCCTAGTTGCTACGTTTCTGGGAGTATCTCCTAGGTGTCATTTAAAAGATGAGACGGATAGCCCCCGCTACTCTCAGATCTGTTGGGAAAATGCTAATGAAATTGCAATTCACACACGACTGCTGTGTACAAAATCCTTATTGGAGGAGAGTGTTATTCGCTGGTCCGGGACACTTGTTTTGGGAAACTTAACTGAATATATCCGTACTTGGTCAGATATACATCCAGTCACCGTGTGAATATCACAGAATTGTTCAACAAACTGCTATGGGGCCCGTTCCATGAACCTGTTGTGTAAGCGAAGAGAGCTTTGAAAAATTCCGAGATCTGTCGTCCGAAAACGCGTTAGGATCATATTTCTTTCGGCAACTAACATCAAATGCCGTGAACACAACGGGAAAATACTGTTAAGAATTCGGACATGTACAGAGGGATGTCGACAGTTATCCTCTCTGCGCAGGGGTGTATCACAGGAGGTGGAGGAGGGCGGGGGGAATCATTGATGACATGACCCTCGTCCTGCAACGTTTAACTAAAATAGTTTATATCTTTTACATTCACAAATTTTCATATTCTCCAGCTAACTTTTGGAGAATATAATATCGTGATAACTGAGAGCCTCAAAAAATGACAAGAAGTTCTACAAAACTACGAGCTTCGTTTAACACACGATACATTTCGCTTGCGTTCCTGAGAGTTAACCAACGGTGATTGATTTGCGGCCTTAGTGGCTGCAAAAACATTTCAGCCAAGGAAAAGTGCTCATTCACTTTCATGCAGTATAATTTACGACGTTGTCAAAGTCGTGAAACTTCGTTGCTGTTACGCGATAGTTCTTAATTCGATTGCGTAACGCAAGTACTTCTCAAATTTATGAACAAACACTTCATAGAACATGCATTTATGCAAACTGTAATTTCTCGGAGTTAACCTGAAAGCCGCACGTGATTAGCCAAGCGGTCTAAGGCGCTGCAGTCATGGACTGTGCAGCTGGTCCCGGCGGAGGTTCGAGTCCTCCCTCGGGCATGGGTGTGTTTGTTGGTCTTTAGGATAATTTAGGTTAAGTAGTGTGTAAGCTTAGGGACTGATGACCTTAGCAGTTAAGTCCCATAAGATTTCACACACGTTTGAACAGTTATGCTGAAGCGATGTGCCAAGCACTGATTTGAACAGATTGCTTACTTATTTACTACTTACCAGGTTGTTCACACAGACCACAGCCGGTCTCTGGCTTCTTAGGTTCATATATTCTTCTCCAGCTAGTTATCTCCTACTCATATCCTACCTGGTTCAGTCCATGACAACTGTTGTCTTCCCATTGGTCGTTACCTCTGATGTTTTCTACCACGACCTGCATGGTGATCTGGCCTTCTTGAAGCATTATGTGCCCATAGCGGTTCAGTCTCCCACCCGTTAATCATTTCCACAATCCCTAGCAATGTGAACGACTTCTGGGGTTCGCTTCTTTCTCTCCAGTCGTCTATGACCTTCACTCGTCAAAAAATCGGTCAAAACATCGTTACCAAATGCCAGGAAATGGTTCAAATGGCTCTGAGCACTATCTGACTTAACATCTATGGTCATCAGTCCCCTAGAACTTAGAAATACTTAAACCTAACTAACCTAAGGACATCACACAACACCCAGTCACCACGAGGCAGAGAAAATCCCTGACTCGCCAGGAATCGAACCTGGGAACCCGGGCGTGGGAAGCGAGAACGCTACCGCACGACCACGAGCTGCGGACTCCAAATGCCAGGACTTTTATTTCCAACTTCTGGGTATATGTCCAGGTCCTGTTATGTATAGAACCATTGTTTGTATTACAGTCGCATAGATATTAATCTCCGTGAATCTCTATAGAAGCAGAGACTTTCGGAGTGCAAGACATAGAGAAGATCCAACGGAGAGCAGCGCGCTTCGTTACAGGATCATTTAGTAATCGCGAAAGCGTTACGGAGATGATAGATAAACTCCAGTGGAAGACTCTGCAGGAGAGACGCTCAGTAGCTCGGTACGGGCTTTTGTCAAAGTTTCGAGAACATACCTTCACCGAAGAGTCAAGCAGTATATTGCTCCCTCCTACGTATATCTCGCGAAGAGACCATGAGTATAAAATCAGAGAGATTAGAGCCCACACAGAAGCATACCGACAATCCTTCTTTCCACGAACAATACGAGACTGGAATAGAAGGGAGAACCGATAAAGGTACTCAAGGTACCCTCCGCCACACACCGTCAGGTGGCTTGAGGAGTATGGATATAGGTGTAGATGTAATGAAACATGGACCGTGGGATAGCCGGAACAAAAGAGATTTCAAGGATATAAGATGTGGTGCTGCACACGAATGTTGAAAATGAGGTGGACTGGTAAGGCAAGGAATGAGGAGGTTCCCCGTAGAATTGCCGAGGAAAGGAATATATGGAAACCACTTACAAGAAGAGGGAAAAGAATAATAGGACATTGGTTAAGACATCAGGGGATAACTTCCATGGCACTAGAGGGTGTTGTAAAGGGTAATAACTGTAGGAGAAGACATTGGTTGGTGTAATCTAGCAAGTAATTGGGGAAGTAGGTTGCTGTTGCTACTTTGAGATGTAAAGCCTAACACAGAGTAGGAACTCACCTCGGACATCTTTCCACATACTTTCTTCGTGGGTATTGTCCTTCGTATATATGCTTGTGTTAGTTGCACTCTTTTGAGTCCTTGCCATATTACTAGTCAGTTCACACTATCATGTGCTCTTTAGAAGTCCTCAGGGTGAACATCTCTTGGAAATTCCCCGCTCTTTGATAACACTTAGTAGATGTAAGTGCCCTATGGTTGATTTACCCATTCTAAAATCCTTATTGATGCGTGGTATTAGCCGCTTCAGCAACAGAATGCTCAAAATCTTATAAGCTGTACATAGTAAGGTACTTTCTCTGTAGTTTCTGCACCTCATTGGGTCACTTTTCTTAAGTATATGGAAGATCGGGCAGATGACTGACTGCTTCCATTCTGTCGGCATCCTTTCTCTCCTCCAGACTAACGTGTCACGTGGTACACTCTTACATGTAGGATCTCTCTCCTCTCTTTCAGCATCTCTGCAAGTATTTCAGATCATATTTTAAAAAATTTAATGCTATTTTAATAAAATATTGTTATTATGTTTAAAAAGTTTTGGCTCGTTAGAATTGAAGGTGATGGCTATTAATATATTTCAGAGGCGGAGCAGAAGAGATGAGTCCTAAAAGACTGAGCCCCAAGTATAGAGCAATTGGTTTCTAGAACTGTACTGTACCTGCATACCATCTGCGAATGCATTCGGGAAAAAATTAATTTCGTACCCTCGGATACTAACTTCACGGTCGCCTGTGGTGCAAAGACGCTCACCGCTGTCATCAATGTTCACAAATTCGGTAAATTGGTCGTCATTCGCCTACTGCTCCAGACAGGAGTGCAAGGGCAACCCACCAATATGGCGCAACTGCTGTATACCATATCTTTGCCTGTAAAGCAGCCCTCCCTCCTACTGTGAGTCCTGCTGCCTGTATTCCGTTCGCCAATACTGGGTGATGCGTTTGCTGGTGCCAGAGGGCTAAAGCTCGGCCGGCTGAGTGGAGATCCGGCTCTGTCCGTAATGCCCGTCCCAGCTACGCCAGCACGTCTGCTGCGAGACGCAGGCTTTGTGCGTTTATTTATGGCGAACCGAAAATCCATTTAAATACCACGACCCACTTTATTCCGTGTGTCATTGAGTTCCGTGGAGCCTCCTCTTTCACGATAACCACTATCCGGATTCGGACTCGCGGAATTCTCCGTTCGAATCTTTCGACTCAGTTCCAGTGATTTCCTGCCAGTGAGGTACGTGAGCTTGCACAGGCAAGTTTTATGTTCTCTTGTATTTGACGCTGAGGCTGATTTATTTCCAGTGGGGACGTGAAGGATGTGAGTAAGCAGCTGTCTGCCTGACAGGTTTCTCCCGCATACGTGCCATAGATCTTTGCGTCCTGTGTAACACTCCCTTCCACGTGCAGTTTCCCGCCTCGGTTGAACCTCTGTCAGTTCCACTAATCGGGCTCCAACTTAATGTTTTCATCACTATATCTACGTTAGTAATGTTCGTAACTACGCAAGTTTTATTGTGTGTAGAAGTGTGCTTCTGTGTGTCCTGCCCAATCATTTTTCCATTTTTTTTTACTTTTTCCGTTTGAATAATATTTAGGTTCTGTCACTCAGTTTACTAAAATGTCGTCGGCCATCACATCCACTAAGAGCTGGAATACGCTGACAGGATTTTCGTTTCACAGAATATCAGCGCGAGCTCTGAGAAACAAAAAAGCATCAAAGGGGACAGTGGGCGTCGGGAATCAAACTCGGCGCTAAATAGCTACGCGAGACCAAGAATTGTTTACAGCCTGATTGGAGTCCAGGCAGCGAGTATAGAATAGCAGGACTCTCAACTCCTGATGAATATTGCGCATAAACACTGCGTACAAAATGGAAACAACAACTTGGTCCTAAACTACGAAGCATACTGTTAATCAATCGTGAAGAGAAAACCTGAGCGGTCACAAGTTTATGTGATTAATACCAAATTATGATATGCGTAACATAAAGACATGCTATAGTAAGTGAATTGAATATAATTGATGTAATTACGTGAATTTTTATCTATTACTAATATCTACGACAGTATTTCCTTGTTCATGTTTTCCGGTTTTTACTTGTATGTCCCACATAACAATAACTTTCCTCATCCTAAGTTCCTTTTATTTTTGATTACTTTAGTCGTCGTGACGAATTAAAAATCCTGGGGCGGCTTTTGTAATGATTTGATTTCTATGTGCTGGCCTTTCTAATGTACGTAGTGTATCTTAGCAGCACATTATACGCTTCGCCTTCTTCTCGTTAATTGTATGTTAGGTGCTGCAACGAATCACCAATTACTACGTACTTTTACGCTTACTGTGCTCATCTGCATCCTTTTTTGCCGTTCTGGATCCAGCACCAAACTATTTTACGAAAACCATGATACTCAACTTTCCATATGTCCCATGATACAGTTACTAATTTCGGTTAATAACCATTTTCACGATATAAAATATCATATACTGGTTACGTATCACGTTTTCTTACATTAGTATGGTAATTTTCTGGCATCAGAACACTGCCATATTGATAAAACTTGACACAATATGTAAATAATAGAGAGTACGACCTTTCATTCTAGATTAGATATAGTTTTCGTTCCAACAGACCCAGAGTGTGGAGATTCTCTAGAATGTAGAACACGTCATAAAAACAAGAATACACAATAAATACATCTACATGGTTGATCTACGAATCACACTTAAGTGCCTGACACAGGGTTCACCAAACTATCTTCACAGTAATTCCCTGTTACTCCACTCTCGAACAGCGTGGAAAAAAAAGGAAAACCTGTGGCTTTAATGATGTTCACCCCCAAATCTTGTATCATGTCCGTGACGCTCTCTCCCTTATTTTTCGATAAAACAGAACGTGGTGCCCTTCTTTGAACGTTCTCGATGACCATCTGATAAGGACCCCACACCGTGCAGCTGTACTCCGAAGGAGGACGGACAAGCGTAGTGTAGGCAGTCTCTTTAGTAGATCTGTTTGTTCTTTTAAGTGTTCGACTAATAAGAGGCAGTCTTTTGTCCGCCTTCCGCTCAACGTTTTCCGTGTGTTCTTTCCAACTGAAGTTGTACGTAACTGAAATTCCTAGTTATTTAGTTGAATTTACGATCTTTAGATTTGTGTAATTTTTCGTGTAACAAAAGGTTAATAGATTTATTTTAGCACTCATCCGGATGACCTCAGACTTTTCATTATTTACAGTCAAGTACCAATTTTCGCACCCCGCAGATATCTTACCTAAATAGTCTTGCAATTGGTTTTCATCTTCTGATAAATTTACTAGACGGTAACGTCACCTGCAAACAATCTAAGACGGCTGCTCAGACCGTCTCCTAAATCCTTTTTATAGAATTGCCCTGGGAAATGCCAGAAATCACTTCCGGTTTACTCGATGACTTTCTGTCAGTTACTAGGAACTGTGTCACCTCTGACAGGAAGTCACGAATACAGTCGTATAACCGAAATGACACTCTACAAACACACAATTTGATTACAAGCCGTTTTTGAGACACAGTGCCAAAAGCCTTCTGGAAATCTAGAAGTACAGAATCAAAGTTCATTGGAGTAAAGAGCTAGTCGTATTTCACAAGAACAATGTTCTCTAAATTACTCTTGACTAGGTGTCAATAGACCGTTCTCATCGAGGTAATTCATAATATCAGAATACACTATACATTCTAAAAACATGCCGCATATCGATGTTAATGATATTGCCCTATAATTTAGTGGTAGTTTTTATTGTGTTTCTTCAATTCTGGTGTGACCTGTACAACTTACCACTCTTTAGATACGGATCGTCCTCACTGCTATCCACAGCATTCTCAAGACAGCTACACTCCTGGAAATGGAAAAACGAACACATTGACACCGGTGTGTAAGACCCACCATACTTGCTCCGGACACTGCGAGAGGGCTGTACAAGCAATGATCACACGCACGGCACAGCGGACACACCAGGAACCGCGGTGTTGGCCGTCGAATGGCGCTAGCTGCGCAGCATTTGTGCACCGCCGCCGTCAGTGTCAGCCAGTTTGCCGTGGCATACGGAGCTCCATCGCAGTCTTTAACACTGGTAGCATGCCGCGACAGCGTGGACGTGAACCGTATGTGCAGTTGACGGACTTTGAGCAAGGGCGTATAGTGCGCATGCGGGATGCCGGGTGGACGTACCGCCGAATTGCTCAACACGTGGGGCGTGAGGTCTCCACAGTACATCGATGTTGTCGCCAGTGGTCGGCGGAAGGTGCACGTGCCCGTCGACCTGGGACCGGACCGCAGCGACGCACGGATGCACGCCAAGACCGTAGGATCCTACGCAGTGCCGTAGGGGACCGCACCGCCACTTCCCAGCAAATTAGGGACACTGTTGCTCCTGGGGTATCGGCGAGGACCATTCGCAACCGTCTCCATGAAGCTGGGCTACGGTCCCGCACACCGTTAGGCCGTCTTCCGCTCACGCCCCAACATCGTGCAGCCCGCCTCCAGTGGTGTCGCGACAGGCGTGAATGGAGGGACGAATGGAGACGTGTCGTCGTCAGCGATGAGAGTCGCTTCTGCCTTGGTGCCAATGATGGTCGTATGCGTGTTTGGCGCCGTGCAGGTGAGCGCCACAATCAGGACTGCATACGACCGAGGCACACAGGGCCAACACCCGGCATCATGGTGTGGGGAGCGATCTCCTACACTGGCCGTACGCCACTGGTGATCGTCGAGGGGACACTGAATAGTGCACGGTACATCCAAACCGTCATCGAACCCATCGTTTTACCATTCCTAAACCGGCAAGGGAACTTGCTGTTCCAACAGGACAATGCACGTCCGCATGTATCCCGTGCCACCCAACGTGCTCTAGAAGGTGTAAGTCAACTACCCTGGCCAGCAAGATCTCCAGATCTGTCCCCCATTGAGCATGTTTGGGACTGGATGAAGCGTCGTCTCACGCGGTCTGCACGTCCAGCACGAACGCTGGTCCAACTGAGGCGCCAGGTGGAAATGGCATGGCAAGCCGTTCCACAGGACTACATCCAGCATCTCTACGATCGTCTCCATGGGAGAATAGCAGCCTGCATTGCTGCGAAAGGTGGATATACACTGTACTAGTGCCGACATTGTGCATGCTCTGTTGCCTGTGTCTATGTGCCTGCGGTTCTGTCAGTGTGATCATGTGATGTATCTGACCCCAGGAATGTGTCAATAAAGTTTCCCCTTCCTGGGACAATGAATTCACGGTGTTCTTATTTCAATTTACAGGAGTGTATCAGTGGAGTTGCGCTACCATACTCCGATCTGAGGAACAGCTTCTTACCGGCAATAAATTACACCTTTAACAAATACAAATGACTTGCACACTTACCCTCTTTCGCTTGCGGCGAAAATATGTTTTAACAAGACTGAAAATGTGTGCAAAATGGCCTTGTCCAGTCTACTGCTGTATACAAGTAGAATATCAGGAGTATTAGCAAAATGTGGTGATAGTACGGACTAATACATCGATGTCACAGTGTAATAAACCATGTTGTGAATTCATAGGGAAAAACTGGAGAGATGACCCAAAAGAAGAAAAAGAAGAGGCAAATATGGAGCTCCACACTTTCATACTTCTAACTTACAGATATATCACAGATAATACATACTAACAGTCTTGTTCTTTGCTTACACGTTTTATACCGTCTTGACCGCGTTCTGACTTTCTTGCACGCATTTTGGTTCTTTACCGTGTACAGGAGCGAGGAACAAATGCCGTTCATGAACAGAAGATTCAGATATTAATTTACCTACATCTAATATCAAATAGTTAAAGTCATACATAATATCTTTGCTAACTGTATATTTGATTGTAGAAATGTATAGTTTAGTTACCAATCAAAATAAATGTAATGAGAGTATACAGAAGGCAGTGGGAGGCATACGTCGAAGGATCGGTATAGAAGGCTCTGAGTACTCTCGAGTGAGAAGCAGCACCGGTTGACGTGGAGGGATTTAAATGGGAGTGCCAGTTGTGACGGAAAAATGATAGGATTCTGGTACCTTCTACAACAATTTCACTGTAATAATACCGTTCTGGTACCGGAAACCGCTGCAGAGCTTCGATGGCAATATTGCGAGATATCGGCGTCGAGAGAAAATAGTCCCACTTGTGCTTAACCCTTTAGGTTAAGAAAAATATATTTTAAATGTAATCGAAAGCACGTAATTGAGGACAGGGCTTAAGAAAACGATCTCCTCTCTTACATGCTACTTTCTTTCAGTAGTTTATAAAATGAGCAACTGCGTGATACACATCGACGCGGAGGAACGAATAAAATGGAGGGGACAGCTCATTTTGGCGTTGGCGCTTTCGCTGTGGAGAATTGCTCTGGATGGACAGACCCGTATCTAACCACTCCTATGAATTGCTAACCTTATTCTGTCAGTAAGTACTTTTGCAATACAAATGGTTTTCCAGGTACTGCTACGAGTGTCTAGAACAGCAGTTGAGTAGCGACAGGCTACTCGAAATTTAGTGCGCCAGTAAAAGCGTATACAAGGCAGTGATTTTGATTGTGTGATATGAAGTCTCATTGGAACTGTGGTGAACTTTAGAACAACGGTAGAACCGCGTATCGCAATCTACATGCAGTCCCATCGTGATGGGTAAGTGATTTCTTGCATGGCTCGGCACTGCTGTGAATTTCCGACAAGTATTCAAGGTTTTACTCTACGCAAGATGGCCGCAGAGTCGAGCGCAGTTAAACGAATTTAATTTCGTCGTATAATGTGGTAATGTTCAGGCGTGTGAATGTTTATTGTAGTTGCATCATTAGCTCCGGCGTGGCAGTGCAAAATTAATTGTTTAACTCTGAGCGAAACCGGTATCTGAATTCTATGTACGTAAAGAGAAGACAGATTGTTCTAGAAGGGGCTAGCGTATGTTATATAGTTCTGAAGGATAGAGCTTGATTCCTTGTGAAGGTAATTTACGAACATAAATGAGAGATGTGTCATCATAAGACGCGTAAGGGAAGACGTTAGCGTGATATTCTGTCATTTTGTGTGCTCTCTGATTAACTACAGTTGCCAAACATAACTGTAATAACAATCCCTTGCAGCTGTAACATGTGCCTTATTGGAGGACACTGCGCCTCTGAATTATATTTTATTTATCACGGTAAGTCAGAGTTCTTATTTGCTACCACACTATTTTTCACTACAATATTACTTCGTAGATTTGTTGCTTCCCAAGATTTCTTAGAGTAAGTAGCATCGATAGCGGGAGAGGAGGACAATCTTTGAGAGCCTAACATCTCAGAGAAATATAATTCGAGGTCTGTGGTGATTACGACACGTAGCAAACATTAGGTGGACGTTGCGCCCTCTGCGCGGCCGGTCTCATACGATTTATGTGGCACCAAGGCTCTCAAGTGACTAACCACTGGCACCGATATGTTAATAATAGTAATCAACTCCTGTTACATCAATTCCAGCATTCGGTTTAGTCATAATGGTAGTGGAATAAATCCCAAAGTAATAAACTGCTCCACCGACCCTGCTAACTTCGACATCGCACAGGGAAGTCATGGAGTATGTCTTGCCCCTAGCATATTTTACATATGACCAAAGCCTCGTATTGAACTCTACGCCAAATTTCGAGCTTCTGTATAAATTCGTCAATCATGGGGATTTTGCGTTTGTTTAAATTTGGCATGCTTTTTTCGTTATTTCTGCAACAGAGTTATGACCTGTTTTGGGTACCATGGGGGATCAGCTCCGTCGTTTGTTAATTTATTTAGTGTAAACCTTCAATCGCTTTAGAGACTATTTCTTTGAATTCAAGCCAGGTCTGGAAAGCGAATTTTTATCTGCTCCTTTTGAATAAACATGTTTTTCGTTTAATTTTGGTAGATTTGCGAGTTACGGTATTCAGCCTCAATACGACAACGCTGTGTCCACTAAACCCTGAATCAATTTTGATGCTCGATATTAGCTCAGGATTATTTCTTGCTAAAAGGTCAAATGCGTTTTCACAACCGTTGACTATTCGAGTGGGCTCATAAAATAATTCCTCGAAATAATTTTTAGAGAATGTTAAACATGGGTGCGAAACAGAAAGTGTGTAAACCTGCAGAGGTTGAAAAAAATCAACCAACCAGCTACAAAACAAAAGTTTGTTAGCCGTTGACCTTGGTTTTGATATTCCTCCAAAAGGAGTGGGACACGTTGCATGACATGATGCTACATTAGATTAGCTGAAGCCGAGCGGCTCTTGTCATATATGAAGTTGACAAAGCAAGAATTATCCCAAACCATGGCTATAGATAGCAGCCAGATTACATTTAGCTTACTTCAGAATGAATGCTCACTAGCAAATGCACACAGGTAGAGGCTCTTGTCATCAAACAACTATAACTTGGAAAGTAATTCTTGGTTGATCAGTTACCCAAAAAATAATCTCGTATAACATTTTGGAATGAAAGTAAAGCAAAGTATGATAAGTTTTTTTTATTTTTATATCACCTATACGTGGCAACATGAACTTTGCAAACAGAGATTTGTTTAAGCGCTTCAGAGGTTCTTTGGTACGTTCCTCCCGGCTGAATTTATTAGCAAGCAGTTAACTTCCTCTATCTGCTTGTCGTCATATTTTAGGCATATATTGACGGAAAACTCTTCAAAATTCTAAACTGCATACAATGTGTTTTTGAAAAGTTTAGTGAGAAGAAGTGGCTCGGATTACGAATTTTTATACACGAAAATCGGCCAGCTTCAGTTCAACGAAACCACCTCGTTATTTTCGATTCCTATAACGAACTCTTCAGAACATAAGCTTATATTACGAAATACTGTTCACGTATATTTAACGCTATCCTCACAAAAGCGTGAGCAGCGTCTAAAGTAGAGTCAGCTCTTTTAATGGGAAAGTAGAGGAGAGGGCACGTTATAGGTGGGAAGAGTTGTGGGGAAAGGGACATCCGTATTTTTGTATATTAACGCGTCTGTTTCTTCTTGCGTGTAATAGTGTGTGTGTGTGTGTGTGTGTGTGTGTGTGTGTGTGTGTGTGCGCGCGCGCTCTCGCCTGTATAATTTGGCTAAAATAATTAGCGGTTTACTGGGACGTTATAAGGCAAGATCATACATTCTAAAATACTGCGTTATCGTTGCTACAATAAATGTACCGTTCTGAATAGGGTGAAGTATTGTCACATTAATGGGTGGAGTCTGATTATATATAAATAACGGGTGCAAAAATTCCGTATGCAGCTTCGTATACAGCATACACGAGAAGCAAATGTAACTTACATTTCTTATTATTAATCTTGCCTCACTGTAACTCAAGTCTCTATGCGTTATACAGTTCCTCAGAAGTTCTGGAATGTTAAGTAATTTTTCTATGTATCCAGTTAGAATCTTCATCTGCAGCAAGTTAAAAGTCTTTTCAGCTGGGCTGTTAATTATTTTAGTCAAATTATAAAGGCTGGTGCATCTAAAATTAGCCTCCTCCCAACCATGTCCCACCCACCAACCATTTTGAATCCCTATACAGTATTTCGACTTTTGAAATAATTAGCTACAAAAATGGACAATTTTAAGCACTAAGCGATTGTTATCGTTCTTCTGTCAGCATTTCAGTTTATTTCATCTGTGAAGTTAGACGTTTATCTTTGTGGTCTGTAAGATTACTTTCTCTGAAAAAAAAAATTGAAACTGTGGAAGCATGTCTGAAAGCAGGTTCGATTAAGGAAACTCACGAAATTTTCGGGCTCAAATATACGGATATAGGACTGCAAGTACAGAGAGCAGCATAGATTCTGTACAAAAACTGGCGCTCTACGGATGTGTTCAAAATGTAAAACGACAGAGTTCCTTCACATCGCACCCAGAAGTTATTGCAGATACTTGCCTAAGAATTATTCAGAGACCAAGTAAGTCTACACGTGAACTGGTCCAACAGGCACTTTTTATGTCTTCACTGAGGAACGAACTCTTAGCAAACATATATGGCCACCACGTTCGCCGGATCTAACAACATGTAACTTTTTCCTGTGGGGGACACTTGAAGGGAAAGGTCTATGAAAGAATCTACACACAAGAAATGAAAGGCAGCATGAGCCGTGAAGTTCCCGCCATCAAAATCTGAACCAACATCAGGTGTCTAGGGCTGCTGAGAAGAGGTTTGACAGTATGAAATAATATTAAATGATTCCTCAAGCCGTTATGAGGAAGCGTAATGGAAGCACTAACGTTAACTGAAACAATATCTTGCTTTTCGTTGGCTGAGCTATGATAACCACCGTACAAGGGGTATTACAACATGTTCAGTAAACATATAAAGAAGGAAGTACGTTTATATCCGAAGTAGGAACTTCAGACTTTGTAGAAGACCTATGGCTGAAGTTCAGAAAATAGTTTGCCATACACAGAATAGTTATCTACGTATTAGAGCAGTTCGTGATGGGAAGGACCCAACAATCTCTGCTCCAAAGAACCATCTGTTACTACTGCACATGATGTGCACAGCGTAGGGATGTACCTAGAGAAATTCTAAATGAATGCATTTTGACCATCAAAAAGCTATCGTGTCAAATCTTCAAAATCTTATCGCATGGCTTCTCACAAAACCCCTCGATATTCTGGATACGGGTAAAGGATGAAGTGGCTCCAAAGTTATTGTCGAGTGGCAAGACGCAGTCAATACCTTCATTGCGCGATAACAACGGTGAAGTCATTGATGACAGTGCCACTAAAGCAGAGTTATTAAACACGATTCTCCGAAACTCCTTCACCAAAGAAGAAGAAGAAGTAACTATTCCTGAATTCTAATCAAGAACAACTTCCAAGATAAACACACAAGTAGATATCTTCGGGGTCGCAAAGCAGCTTAAATCACTTAATAAAAGCAAGGCTTCCGGTCTATATCGTATACCAGTCAGTTTCCTCTCAGAGTATGCTGATATCATAGCTCCATATTTAGCAATTATATACAACCGCTCGCTCACAGAAAGATCCGTACCTAAAGACTGGAAAGTTGAATTACAGGCCCATATCACTAACGTCGATTTGCAGTAGTGTTTTTGAACATATACTGTATTCAAACATCATGAAGTACATCGAAGAAAACGATTTATTGACGCATAGCACGGTTTCAGAAAATATCGTTCTTGCGAAAGACAACTAGCTCTTTATACTCATGAAGTAATGAGTGCCATCGGCATTGTATGTCAAATTGATTCCATATTTTTAGATTTCCAGAAGGCTTTCGACACGGTTCCTCACAAGCGTCTTCTAACCAAACTGCGTGCCTGAAAACAGAAATAACATCCGGCGACCTCAAAGAAGTGTAATAGGCCCTCTATTGTTCCTGATATATATTAACGACATACGAGACAATCTCAGTAGCCGTCTCAGATTGCTTGCAGATGATGCTGTCATTTACCGTCTTGTAAAGTCATCAGATGACCGAAACGAATTGCAAAATGATTTAGATAAGATATCTGTACGGTGCGAAAAGTCCCAATCGACCCTGAATGAAGAAAAATGTGAAGTTATTCACATGAGTACTAAAAGAAATGCGCTAAATTTCGATTACGCGATAAGTCACACAAATAAGAAGGCTGTAAATTCAGCTAAATACTTAGTGATTAAAATTACAAGTAACCTAAATTGGAGCGATCACATAGATAATATTCTGAGTAGAGCAAACCAAAGACGGCGACTCATTGACAGAACACGTAGAAGACGCAACAGGTCTGCTAAAGAGACTGCTTACACCACGCTTGTCCACCCTATTCTGGAGTATTGCTGTGCGCTGTGGGATCCGCGTCATATGGGAGTGACGGATGACATCGAGAAAGTACAAAGAAGGGCAGCTCGTTTTGTATTATCGCCAAGTAGAGGAGATTGTGCCGCAGACATGATACGTGAGTTGGCGTGGCCATCATTAAAACAAAGGCGATTTTCTTTGCGACGGGGTCTTCTCATGAAATTTCATCACCAGTTTTCTCCTCCGATTGTGAAAACATTCTATTGGCCCCCACCTACATAGGGAGAAATGATCATCACGATAAAATAAGAGAAATAGGGGCTCGCACAGAAAAATTTAAGTGTTGGATTTTCCCGAGCGCCGTTCGAGAGTGGAACGGTAGAGAGACAGCTTGAAGGTGGTTCATTGAACCCTCTGCCAGGCACTTTACTGTGAATAGTAGAGTAATCACATACATGTAGATGTAGATGTCTGGCTACTAGTTTCGGTGCTTCAGTGCACCATCTTCAGAACTGTACCCATAAACAGTAATGATAGCATCATAAACTTACTAACTACGCACTACAAAGACATTAAAAACAGAATAAGAATCAAGGACAAGACTCTAGAAGTGAATTTAAAGTAATCATTTGATAAAACCAACAGATACATCCATCCTCAAAAAACTTCAGTACACCATTAAGTATTAATAAATAGTATATTTGATCAACGTATAGAGTGGAAATTCATTATGGCATAACTTCATTAATTAAATATTACATGATTTTTATTGGCCAGTTGGACGATAAATTGACTGCACAATCCTGAAATAACTTACTAAATTACAAAACTAAGTGTAGGAAATGATAAGTGTATGAAAGAAACTACATCCTCAGAAATAAGTGAAGCAAAGAAACATGTATCTACGCGCAAGTAGTCCTTGCACAAGGACACCATCACTTCAGAGTAGTAATTTTAACCTGAAAACCGAATAAAGGTATGTTTATGTCACACGTATAAAATAAATGTCCAAAAACGTCTCAAGTGGCGAAATGTAGAGAATGACCTATGTTATTCATACACTGAATATACAGAACTCAAGATAATTTCACAAGTTGCGACATGGACGCAAAATGAACAGTGACCCTAATATAGAGTAAATTTCCTTTGCTTCACATCTATGGTCACAAATTTTTTCTCATCAGACCACCGATTTCGGTCTATAATGACCACGTTCAGATCTGTTTTATAAAACCTTGTCCCATGGCTTCAGTACATTAGGTCATGTTTTTATAAAAAAACATCTGAAGATTGTCATTATAAGCCGAAACCGGTAGTCTGATGACAAAAAATTTGCGACCTTAGACGTGAAGTAAAAGAAATTTATTTAAGATAATGTTCAGGATGGATAACATGTACACATCTGTGAGAATGTAGCCCTCACAGAATCTAAATGTAGTTTGGCAAGCTGTCAAAATGGCAATATAAATACATCTATGTATTTTGCCAAAATATCAAATGCTTAGGTGTATACCGTTGAGGGACATGCTTATACCATATACATAAAATTAGTGTCCAAGATTGTCGCAGTACGAAATGTAGGATACCTACGGTAATGATAACATATGCCTAACATATATATCGTGCACTGCCATGAAATGATAACATACAGCCGGATTGTTTTTAATAGTAAATATTTGTAAGACATTGATCACAGCCACTCCCATAATGTAGCCAAAAGTTTTCCATCTAGCTCGGCGAATGCGGGCTGGTTCCCCCTCATCAGTTGTTATCACTAAGAAACTGTTGCGTAACGTTAGCTCGATGTGCGGGTGCGTTGTTTTGGTAAAACAGCACACGCGCGGCCCTTCCCGGACATTTTTGTTGCAGTGCAGGAAGGAATTTGTTCTTCAAAACATTTTCGTAGGACGCACCTGTTACCGTAGTGCCCTTTGGAACGCAGTGATTATGGATTACGCCCTCGCTGTCCCAGAACATGGACACCATCATTTTTTCAGCACTGGTGGTTACCCGAAATTTTTTTGGTGGCGATGAATCTGTGTGCTTCCATTGAGCTGACTGGCGCTTTGTTTCTGGATTGAAAAATGGCATCCACGTCTCATCCATTGTCACAACCGACGAAAAGAAAGTCCGATTCATGCTGTCGTTGCGCGTCAACATTGCTTGGCAACATGCCACACGGGCAGCCGTGTGGTCGTCCGTCAGTATTCGTGGCACCCACCTGGATGACACTTTTCGCATTGTCAGGTCGTCATGCAGGATTGTGTGCACAGAACCCACAGAAATGCCAACTCTGGAGGCAATCTGTTCAACAGTCATTCGGCGATCCCCCAAAACAATTCTCTCAACTTTCTCGATCATGTCGTCAGACCGGCTTGTGCGGGCCCGAGGTTGTTTCGGTTTGTTGTCACACGATGTTCTGCCTTCATTAAACTGTCGCACCAACGAACGCACTTTCGACACATCCATAACTCCATCACCTCATGTCTCCTGCAACTGTCGATTAATTTCAATTGGTTTCACACCACGCAAATTCAGAAAACGAATGATTGCACGCTGTTCAAGTAAGGAAAACTTCGCCATTTTAAGTATTTAAAACAGTTCTCATTCTCGCCGCTGGCGGTAAAATTCAATCTGCCGTACGGTGCTGCCACCTCTGGGATGTATTGACAATGAACGCGGCCTCATTTCAAAACAAAGCGCATGTTTCTATCTCTTTCCAGTCCGGAGAAAAAAAATCGGAGGCCTTATAACTTGAATGCACCTCGTACATTATTAATAGACCTATGAGTAGGCCACATAACATGCGAGTAACAAAATCATAAGTAAATCCAGTACGTCTGTTGTTAGATGATACGACCAAG
Organism: Schistocerca cancellata; assembly: GCF_023864275.1. NCBI lineage: Eukaryota > Metazoa > Arthropoda > Insecta > Orthoptera > Acrididae > Schistocerca > Schistocerca cancellata. The sequence goes on from NC_064633.1 coordinate 457,347,935, forward strand.
GTGTCACGGTGTTCATTCTTCTTGCATTGTGTGTGTGTGTGTGTGCAGGGGAGCTGCCAGCGGCGATGCAGCACGGCGGGCAGGTTCACCACTCGCCGGCGGCGCACGCGCTGTCGCTGGCGGGCTGCCTGTGCCTGCTGCTGGTGCTCGCCCCATGACCCCGCACCTCCTAGGTCTGGTCGGCCAGTGGCTAGCGGCGTAGCGGCGCCCCGCAATCTCCACTTCCACGCTGCCAGAGCGACTCGTCTGCGGCTGCCGTCGGCTACACGAGCGCAGCTCTGCAGGCTGTCCGGGACCGCGGCTACGCACCCTGCTTGCCAGCGGTGACGAGTGGATCCTGGTTGTTGCTACCTGCGACCGTTCTGTTTACTGGATCTCTTGGGACCGAGAACTACGTGTCAGTGTTTACCATTTGTTGTACAAATCGTTATAGACTAACTCATCCAAATAGGGAAAAAGAAGGGAAATAAAGAATCTCTGCAGATAACTTGGAATGTTCGTGTAGCTAAGAGCACAAGTGTCTGTCACAGTTTCTGAGGAAAAGAGTGCTGTATGAAACTACGTGTGATCCCACCAATCTATTATATGAACTGCTAATACTCGTAGCGCTGATGTTCACACTCACGTATTCCCCCAGCGTCCCACGTGACTGCAGACATTACCAATCGAGCGAACATTAACAGCCGTTATTTTGAAACTGACGTTCAGAAGACTTGCTGTGATATACTCGATGACAAGGACACAGAATAATAACGAACTCGCCAGGTAGCGTACGTGGACTGATGAAATGCTCACACATACACACGGCCTTCTGCAATCTATGGACAATTACAAGTTGAAGTCTCGGGTGCACAATACTGCTTACTTCAATCACTAGCCTGAGAGAACAATGAAGGCCAGTCGTGCTATTGTCGTTGTTACATTTCGAGAAATATATACAAATATTTTAAAATGTTTATCATTCGATTTTAACATTGTTTATATGACATGGCCTTTCAGAGGTTCACTTGTTAACAGGTGCTAGTCCACGTGTACTACGTACCGCATTTCACCAGTCTTCTTGCGCTACTCATTGGTGTAATAAGTGTGCAGTCGCTTGAAGCCAAGATCGTTTGTCTGTCTGTTTACCTGTTTGTTTTGTCTGTCTGTCTATATGTTTCAATAAAGTATGACTGTTATATTCACCAGTGTTCAATAGAAATATGTTGTGAGCTGCAGCATGCAGCGCTTTGCGTGTACCAGATAATCCCATGCATGCATTTCAATGCCACCCCACTTTCAGAACACAATGAAATCAACTCAACATATAGAGAAAATAAATCTAAATTCTACAGTGAAGAAACCATGAGAGAAGGTAAAGCGTATGCACAAGATGAGAGCATACAGATTGCTGTTCTGGAAACTTCAGAATTAATGTCAGGTAGTAACACAATCAGAAATCCCCCACTACATTCTCAGCCAACGATTGATGATATATTACTTCAGTTTTTTAAACAAATTTACCACTTACATTCTAGTAACACATCTCCACGTCACATTTTATGCAGCAGCAATTGCCAGTAATTTAAATTATTTTCCATTCAACAACGGCGACAAGAGAGAACACATAAACAACTGACTGTCTTAAAATGGAACAGCAACTCACGTCATTACATTTTTACTACTCACTGATACATTTTTCCGCCATTACATACATTAATCCTCAATTATTCTCAGATAAAGAACGGGAAAGAGGCATTGTAAGGCACTGAAACAGAGTTGAAAAGACACAAATAAGTTTAAGATTTAACGAAACAGCGATTTAGTGAGAAACCATGGGTAACATGTGACCAAGGCAGTGGTCATTTTGAATCACTCCACCCTGTGGCACAATGCATGTAGGATATCCAAACATTTTCTAAATCGTGACGGCCGAACGAGATCTCCTTACGTTCGAATGAAAATGCATACTCTGTATCTCAAAAGGAGACAACAAGGCAATTATGAACATAATGTTTGCTTGCATTAGACACTGAATGGGGTAAAAATCATATCATTTTCATTCCATCCACTGTGCCACGTGACGAAAACGATTTGATGCTACTATAGGGAACTTAAATGAGAATGAGTAGACCGTTATTTGAAATCTGCTCCTTCTGAACACCAGTGTAGCTACACAACTACTAGGCCACTTTTCTAGCTACCTCTCCACATGGAAAGATCAAGACAGCGTCAAGTTATGGTACGATCACAAAGCCAACAGGAGTGTTAATGACATACTCCAGAATTAAAACGAACAAAGAAGTGGTATAACTGTTGGACTTTCAGACCTACCAGCAATACAACGAATATACGAAATGGAATATCTATAACACTACAAAGTGTATTTCTGGAGCATGGATCAGGAGGTGTATTGCCTCTTTTGTTATTGTTGATGTTAATAGTCCACTTTACTATACTCGACCTGCAGCTTTTCACTGATCGTTGAGCAACCAATGTTTAAACTGTTTGAGCAAATAACGTCCATATTGTACTTTCGTAAGTTAGTACGGAAAGTTCCCACACGTCGTAGAAGATCTTTTAAGGTAAAATGGGAATTTACTTCTTAATACTAATTTACCAAATGAACTTCAAGAAACTTTTATCCTCATGCTTATTTCTTCTAACCATCCAACTACTCTTTTTTTTTCTTCTTTCGGTTGTCCAAAGTGCACAGATCCATCAGTTGTTTCCGCCACTGAAACATTAATAGTTATCACCCTTCAGTTGGAGATCTGATTGTACATTATTTTTGTCTCAGTTTAATTACTCTTCAAGCCTACTGTCATAAGTGTCTCAATATTACGTTTAAAATCTTTTATATGCGCAAAAAAGAAAATACATTTGCGAAGCGAGAGTGATTCAGATAAGCTCTAGTTATGCGTTTTCTTTTTTCGTCCCAGTGTACTTACTACATTGGTGTGCAAAACCTAAGAACGAAAGGAACTTCCGAGTGATGTGTCACTGCCAAGTAACATAGCTCGCTGAGACTTGGACTATACAAAGGAAACATTGCTACGGTATAGTACAGAACGTAACTGAAACAAATACGCAATGAGACGAAAATAAATGACGCTTTAATTCAAAGAAAATAATTAAACAGAGGTCACTGCGGTTCATTCTTGAGAACGAGAGGTCCAACGTATTTTCCGAATATTTTCTCCTTCCGAAGGCTCCTGTAACTGCGCTGTTCGACGCGGTGGCGTTTACATTCACCGCGGTCACCCTATCAACATACATATGTGAAGAAGAAAAGAAAATAACTTGGAGCAGAGAGTGTACCGCGTTCACAAATTTGGAGGCCAGTATGCCAATACAGCATTATGCCTCCCCGCAACATAACGACAGGATAACCAGAACATGTTGGATGAAGCTCGGCGTACCCTTATACGGCAACAGATGGGAACAAGTAGTACACCCAGGAACATCGATTCGCATTCGGGAGGACGACGGTTCAAGCCCGCGTCCGGCCATCCTGATTTAGGTTTTCCCTGATTTCCCTAAATCGCTTCAGGCAAATGCCGGGACGGTTTCTTGGAAGGGCACAGCCGACTCCCCATCCTCCACTAATCTGATGGGACTGACGACCTACCTCTTCGGTCCCCTCACCCCAAACCAACCAACCAAGAACTTTGTCGAACGTCATCTTTTCCGTTGTCCTGGTGTGATGGTGTGCACTGACTTAAGGTGTCATGTACACTACTGGCCTTTAAATTGCTACACCACGAAGATAAAGTGCTACAGACGCGAAATTTAACCGACAGCTATGATATGCAAATGATTAGCTTTTCAGAACATTCATACAAGGTTGGCGCCGGTGGCGACACCTACAACGTGCTGACATGAGGAAAGTTTCCAACCGATTTCTCATACACAAACAGCAGTTAACCGGCGTTGCCAGGTGAAACGTTGTTGTGATGCCTCGTGTAAGGAGGAGAAATGTGTACCATCTCGTTTCCGACTTTGATAAAGGTAGGATTGTAGCTGATCGCTATTGCGGCTTATCTTCTCGCGACATTGCTGCTCGCGTTGGTTGAGATCCAATGACTGTTAGCAGAATATGGGGTCGGTGGGTTCAGGAGGGTAATACGGAACGCCGTGCTGGATCCCAAAGGCCTCGTATCACTAGCAGTCGAGATGACAGGCATCTTATCTGCATGCCTGTAACGGATCGTGCAGCCACGTCTCGATCCCTCCGTCAACAGATGGGGACGTTTGCAAGACAACAACCATCTGCACGAACAGTTGGACGACGTTTACAGCAGCCTGGGCTATCAGGTCGGAGACCATGGCTGCGGTTACCCTTGACGCTGCATCACAGAGAGGAGCGCCTGTGATGGTGTACTCAACGACGAACCTGGGTGCACGAATGGCAAAACGTCATTTTTTCGGATGAATCCAGGTTCTATTTACAGCATCATGATGGTCGCATCCGTGTTTGGCGACATCGCGGTGAACGCACATTGGAAGCGTGTATTCGTCATCGCCACACTGGCGTATCACGCGGCGTGATGGTATGGGGTGCCATTGGTTACACGTCTCGATCACCTCTTGTTAGCATTGGCGGCACTTTGAACAGTGGACGTTACATTTGAGATGTGTTACGTCCCGTGGCTCTACCCTTCATTCGATCCCTGCGAAACCCTACATTTCAGCAGGATAATGCACGACCGCATGTCGTAGGTCCTGTATGGGCCTTTCTAGATACAGAAAATGTTCACCAACTGAAAACGTCTGGTCAATGGTGGCCGAGCAACTGGCTCGTCATAATACGCCAGTCACTACTCTTGATGAACTGTGGTATCGTGTTGAAGCTGCATGGGCAGCTGTACCTGTGCACGCCATCCAAGCTCTGTTTGACTCAATGCCCAGTCGTATCAAGGCCGTTATTACGGCCAGAGGTGGTTGTTGTGGGTACTGATTTCTCAGGATCTATGCACCCAAACTGCGTGAAAATGTAATCACATGTCAGTTCTAGTATAATATATTTGTCCTATCAACACCCGTTTATCATCTGCATTTCTTCTTGGTGTAACAATTTTAACGACCAGTAATGTATTTGCTTGGCACACTGCTGGAAAGGCCGGCCGCGGTGTTCTAGTGGTTCTAGGCGCGCAGTCCGGAACCGCGGGACTGCTACGGTCGCTGGTTCGAATCCTGCCTCGGGCATGGATGTGTGTGATGTCCTTAGGTTAGTTAGGTTTAAGTAGTTCTAAGTTCTAGGGGACTGATGACCAAAAGAAGTTAGGTCCCATAATGCTCAGAGCCATTTGAACTGCTGGAAAAATGAATTAGTACACCTGGAAACACGACGTCAATTATTGATACTATGACAGTATGTGGCACATGCGCGATAGTGGATGTACTGCTTATGGTTTCAACATCGCATGCCAAGAGATAGCCTAGCGGCATAGCCTACCATAGTGCCATCTGTGTCTACCCTTTAATAGAGAAAATGGAGTGTGGTGTCATGGTTTTCAGTGATGAAAGCAGATTCTGCCTGCACGCAAGTGATGGTCGTTTGCGTGTACGACGTACAGCTGGTACGTGACATCTCGTAGAGTGAATTTGTCCAAGACGCATTGGCCTCACTCCAGGCCTTCCTATCTGTTGTGCAATAAGCTACAACTCTCGTTTCTGGAGGGGACACCAAGCAGCGCTCGGTACGGGCAGAATGTTGTGAGACCCGTTCATCTACCGTTCTTGTAACTGGAAGGTGATGTGTTTTTCCAAATGGATAATGCTCGCCCACTCGTTACCCGTGAACCTCAACGTGCACTGCCAGACGTGCAGCAGCTTTCATGGCTTGCACGATCTCCGGAATTGTATCCAATCGAGCACGTTTGGGATATGATGGGACGTGTGGGATGTCAACCAACAATTCTTACAGAACTATGTGAACATGTCGACCAAACGTGGAATAACGTATTCCAGGAGAGTATCCGTCATCTGTACGATGGATTGGATGCCAGAATCAGCTCGTGCATTGCCACCCGTAGAGCCTACACCATCAGTATGGCCAGATACCAGGTGCCTGACACTACAAGGCTACACATGGCTAACAGATTACGATCTAAACACCAACAGGGGTCGCCAATCCCATGGACCGCTTTCCTTCGCTGGCCACGTGTCGGGAAGCAAGATCGACAGTAGCCTGGCGCTGAGGCCTGTATATGGGCCAGTGCAAGTGCCATGGAAGACGCGTCCACTCTGTGTGGACCTCATGGGCCCGGCAGTGAATGCTCATCCGTTGCTTCCATCAATAGTTCGGAGCCCTCGCCGCACTGTCGCCGATGTCTAGGCCACAGTTCTCGTCCCAGATGCTACAACGTTGCCATCCAGAAGAAGGCGTATTGACCAGCAGTGGACTGATATGACACAGGGTAGCGGTGAGGGCAGTGGTGACGTACTGGGTTATAAATAGCACCAACATAGTTTTAACAGTCTTTACTAAACAATAAAAAAAATTAGCAAAACATTAATCACACTAGCCCATGGAAACAGAACTAGGTCCAGACCATAGACCCTGAAATCCATCAGAGACCGTGAATATTCCAAAGTTCAGATGTGACGGGCTTTAATTAAAACGGGTATAGGTATTACGTTGAACAGCATTATCTTGAGGTTTGAATTCCTTATTTCAAAGCTAACTGACATATTCTCATTAGTGGAATTGTTAACACTACAGTTTTAAAATTGCCCCTTAACTAAAATCGATTACCTGATTCTTGATTAATTGAATGAATTTTTAATTCTTTTGGTTTTTCTTTATGTTAAAATCTTGATGCATGACTAATTTTTTGATCCCTCTTGTTTTTTTTTTAATAATTATTGATGGTTGGTTTATCTGTTGATTTTTCTGTAAAGTTTTTTTGTGCATATCCATATGCTGATTTAAATATAATTAGATTTGTTTTGATGTTGATTATTTTTCTTTTAGTTTAATTTTATTGAGTTTTTGGGTTTGTTCATTAATAATTATTGCTACAGGTTCAGTTTGTTTAACTTCTCATCATTCTAATTTTATCATTTTTATGGTTTTGATTTTAATAATTATACTTTATTGTTCATTTGCTGAATTGAGTCTTTTTTCTTTTTACATTTTTTGAGGATACATTGGTTCCTACTTTACTTTTAATTGATGTTAGACCCCTATTGTTAAGGTTGCAGTGTTTGTCTTATAATGTACAGTCACTCCTGCTGCGACTTGGAGTAGCGTGTTTCTTAGCTCGCCTTTGCTGTTAAGAATATCTTATTCCATCCTATTGAGGCTTGGTGGGTGACACATGCTTTCTCACTCTTCACACAGTTGTGAATTTTCCAACCAAAGGAATGGACGCTAGTTTTAAGGTTGCCGCACCTCACGTCCACCTACTCAATAGAATTGGAATTGTTTTAATTAAAGGAGTTGTTTTAATTACAAGATGTTTTGATAACCACCTCGGTTGCACTAAATTATTGTCAAATTGACAATGGTTTCGACAGCACTAGGGCGGTCTTCACCAGAATAAAAACTACACAAGACTGCATGTAATCACAACATAGGGTGAAAAACATGTCATTTTTATTCTGATGAAAACCCCATAAGTGCTGTCGAAACCATGGTCAATTTGACAATAATTTTGTGCAACAGAGGTGTCTATACATATATCTTATAATTAACGTAATGCACGGTTGCTGAACCTCAGCTAATAAAAATGTTTAAAATTTAAAAGAGTTGTGTTTCCTAAAGTCCTGATGTGACGTAGGTCACGTCGAAGCTATATTATATATTTGGATTGTGTGTCAGTAAATATGTGCTTCCTTAAAGGTGGAATACGTCACGCTTATCTTTATTACATCCTTTTGAACTGGTTCAGTAAATTTATGTTTTCTTAAAGATGGCATATCTCATGCTCTCCTTAATCCAAGGTGACACACTCGTGTTTTGCTAGATTGTACCTTTTAATGCTCTTGAAACAAATGCCCGGGTTGTGTAGACCTGACACTGAACGAGCCAATAGGCAGGCGCTTAAATTCGCCACTATACAAGACAGAATGGTGCCAGCGATACACAAATTTAAACTGAGCCAAGCATCAACCGTCGCCCGGCCTCAGATGACTATTGTCAACTTACGAGTGTGCTTCCACGCGTAAACTGGAGTACACAGCAAATTGCGGTAATTAAGTAAAATACAAGTATCAGAATACAATCACCTCAACGATGAAGTATTGACGTCAGTGGACACAGTCCTGCGCGAACTTACAGTTACTGTAGCTGCGTCTGATCATTAAAAGACTTCCTGTAAACAACAGTTATGTAAATCTTGTACAGATCAGTGACTTGTGCGCTCTCGGACAACATTAAGTAAACCTCACCTGAAACTTCCAAAGACAGCTAGACACCATCACAACCACACTAAACAGCACAATGAAGAAAGGCCGCCAAGACTGTACACAAGATACAGCAGAAATAAGATCTGAATCATCTACGTTAGTGAGCACTAGTTGCACATAGATCGTGTAGATATCTGACAGCCCACACACCCACGCTCTCAATCAATATACACTGAAGTGCCAAAGAAACTGGTATAGGCATGCGTATTGAAATACAGATATATGTAATCAGGAATAATACGGCGCTGCGGTCGGCAATGTCTATGTAAGACAACAAGCCTCTGGTGCAGTTGTTAGATCGGTTACTGCTGCTACAATGGGAGGTTGTCAAGATTTAAATGAGTTTTAACGTGGTGCTATAGTCGGCGCACGAGCGATAGGACACAGCATTTCCGAGGTAGCGATGAAATGGGGATTTTCCCGTACGACCATTTCATGAGTGTACTGTGAATATCACGAATCCGGCATCGCTGCGGTCGGAAAAAGATGCTGCAAGAAGGGATCAACGACGGCTGAAGAGAATCTTTCAACGAGAGAGAAGTGCAACCTTTCCGCAAATTGCTGCAGATTTCAAAGCCGGGTCATGAACAAGTGTCAGCGTGCGAATCATCCAACAAAACATCATCGATATGAGCTTTCGCAGCCGAAGGCCCACTTGTGTTCCATTGATGACTGTACGACACAAAGCTTTAGGCCTCGCCTGGCCGGCCAACACCGACATTGTACTGTTGATGACTGGAAGCATGTCGCCTGGTCGGACGGGTCTCGTTCCAAACTGTATCGAGTGGATGGACGTGTACGGGTATGGAGTGAACGTCATAAATCCATGGAGCCTGCATGCCAGCAGGGGACTGTTCAAGCTGGTAGAGGCTGTGTAATGCTTTGGGGCGTGTGCAGTTGGAGTGATATGGGACTCCTGATACGTCAACATACTTCTCTGACGCGTGATACGTTCATAAGCATCGTGTCTGATAACCTGCATCCATTCATGTCCATAGTGCATTCCGAAGTACGTAGGTAATTCCAGCAGGACTACGCGACACCCCACACGCCCAGAATTGCTACAGAATGTCTCCAGGGAACACTCTTCTGAGTTAAACACTTACATGGGCTACTAAACTCCCCAGACATGAACACTATTGATCATATCTGGGATGTTTTTGAACATAGTATTCAGAAGAGATCTCCACCTCCTCACACTCTTACGGATTTATGGACAGCCCTGCAGGATTCATGGTGTTAGTTCACTGCAGCACTACTTCAGTCATTAGTCGAGTTCATGCCACGTCGTGTTGCAGCACTTTTGCGTACTCGCTGGGGGCCTACACGATATTCGGCAGGTGTACCAGTTTCTTTGGCTCTTCAGTGTAAATCACAAAGCACCATAAGCGCTACACTACTGTGACAGTGGTAGTGAAGAGAAAGGCGAGAAAATCCCACTGGCTTGATAACTACGTGTATGCCAAAGACAGCTTCTCGGATGTCCTGCAGTTCTAAATGTGCGATAGCGAGTAGCCAGACGTGCCACAGATTCTGTGAATGTAACAGAACTCCATGTATCTCAACTCCGCGCCATACAAACATCGGCTGTCACTGCCAGCACCCATCAGCCAAGTTCACTACAACAGCACAGCGGAGTTACCCTACACACACCAAACTCACTCCTCCAAATCGTAAACAGCGTTACTCTTCGCATCCGGTGCAACCTCCAGCGGTCAGCCCGCCTCCAGTGACCCTAGCAAAGTCGTTTAACCGTCGCATGCCACAATTCTCCACCACTTAAGTTGGAACGGAGGTGAGGGGTTTAGCGAAGACATCTGATAACCCGTCACCATCATGTTCACCGCCTAATTGAAGCTGGCTAATATGCGCCTGCTGATAAGCATAGCTTGACCCTGAATCGTGTATCCGGTAGGTGAACTGAACCTCACGACCTTATACAGCGTTACAAAATTGGTCAGCGTTGTGCATGCTGTCCTCTGCGCCCCCTTGCCTTCTCACGAAAATTCATTACGGCAAACCACATCGGCCACCTTCAGCGTGACAGAAAGCCTCTCCGAACTGAACATGCCGGTCTCTGTCCACCGTGAAAGACAGAAATTGTTGGGGCGGCCTGCCTCCCAGTTTTTCCTCATCGTCTCCAGGTCGCTGATCTCCACCAGCAATTCGTTGATGGACCGCAGATTAGAAGGAGAGGAATTAACTCAGAAGGTGAACTTGACTCTAGGTGGTATGGTTTTATGAGCCTCAAGAATGGCAGTGTTGAAAGCAAAATTCAACCATGGTATGGACCTATCCCATTGCCCTTGCAACTCTCCATGGTGTAATCAGGGTCACCTTCAGATTACGGTCTACCCTATCCACGAAAGAAAGTTGCGGATAGTATGAGATAACTGTCACGTCCGTAATGGCACTCACCTAAAATCATCCGGCAAGAAGGCTGGCACGTTCTCGCTCACCAGGACGTTCGACGTCCGACTGAGCATCACTGCATTTGTCTCTGACCTGGTGGACTTTAACTTCACATATAACGATGACCCTCTCTAGTGAGGGGCAGGGGTCCCAGATAATCTACGAATACCATGCCCATAGAACATTCTGACCGATCTGAGTTAAGCTGCCCAAACCGGCTTTAAGGGGATGGGCTTATACACTCCTCACGCTCCTCAGCTAATGAAGGGTGTGCCATGTCAGGTGTTCTTCTCTCCCACCTTCGGTCTGGAACATCCTACTCAAGGTGTCAGCAACACAGTTGTCGGTGCCCCTTATGTCGCGCACTCTGGGCCAGAAGGCTGAGTTTCGAATCACCCAACCAGTGATCCTAATGCTCTTCCTGGGTCTTGCCAGCACCTACATCAGGGCCTCATTATCAGTCTCTAGCACGAGCGATTTACGTTACAGGTAGAATTTAAAACTTTTCATCCTGGACAGAACTACTAAAGCTTCTAATTCATGTATCCAGTACCTCCCATTACCCACTCATAATGCATTAACGCAAAACCAATTGTCCTTCACCCAAACGATGCCTGCTGAGTACCTCTCCCTGGAACCTTTGTTTTCAGCAGGCTGAGTAGTGCGGAAAGTTGAACAAAGTTGGTGATATGATAGGAAGTTATGAATCGTCTTAGTGTGCTAGTGATCGCCCTTCACTCCCTAATCTGACACTGAGAGTCCCAAAATAAAATCTCATCCCACGTCAAATTCTCTTTTAACGGTTTTACAGTAAACCTACCACACACAAGCGTTTCAGTACCTATTCAATGTGCTCTAAACGCTGTTCAGAGGTCTTGATATATACTAATACATTACACAAATAATTATAATCGCATTTGAATCTGAGGCTACCTGTCACTGAATCTAAGGGGCGGGATAGAACTCCACCTCCGTCACCAAAACAAACGGCACGTGGTTGAGTTCAGAAGGGTTACAGTATGCGTGAAATGCGATCAGTGTCTTTGATTCCTCTTTAAATGGAACCTGTTGGTAATCTCGATTAAGGTCGAGTATTATAAATTGCAACTCTCCAGAAAACGAGGAAAAACATCTATGAAAATCCGGCAACAATACCGCGCTCGAAAGAAAATGAGGTAAAACAACTATCAGGATCCAGCAACAGGTCCGATTCCAGGACAACCTTCTGATACAGAACACGATAATGTACCAATGGGGTGTAGCGTCACGAGCCATCTTGAGCACCAGAAACAAAGATGAGGTGTAGAGCGATGTACATCTCGTTCATCTTCGGTGGTGACTAAGTGTACCCGGCCGCTGTGGCCGAGCGGTTCTGGGCGCTTCAGTCAGGAACCACGCTGCTGCTACGGTCCCAGGTTCATATGGTTCATATGGCTCTGAGCACTATGGGACTTAACATCTGAGGTCATCAGTCCCCTAGACTTACAACTACTTAAACCTAACTAACCTAAGGACATCACACACATCCATGCCCGAGGCAGGATTCGAACCTGCGACCGTAGCGACCGCCCGGTTCCAGACTGTAGCGCCTAGAACCGCTCGGCCACCCCGGCCGGCGTCCCAGGTTCAAATCCTGCCTCGGGCATGGATGTGTGTGATGTCCTTAGTTACGTTTAAGTAGTTCTATGTCCAGGGGACTGATGACCTCAGATGTTCAGTCACATAGTGCTTGGAGCCCTTTGAATTTGACGAAGTGTAGGGTGACCGCTTGACGGGCATATGATTGGTAAGTTGGGTACGAAATTCTATGGTGTCGGTGATTCCCAGTATGTTCGTTAGCACCTCTCGGTTACGCCCTAACACGTCGAACAGTGCCTGCGCCTGCTACCGTCCAGGTGAGGGACATTAAACTCATACTCCATCCGTTTCACTACACACACTCCGCTAATACACTTTACTTCCCGCATCTGAAACTTTTGATAATGCTTATATTTAAAATGGACCACCTGGTCAACATAATTCAACAAATACTCCGTTTTCTGAAAGAATTAACCCCTCAAAAGTGCTTCTGCGCTTATACCCTTGAACAGAAGTAAACATTACGGACCAAGATAATTCCTAACATCCAAGACATAATTTTGCTTCACGTACCACCGACAGTGGGCTGCCATCTACTGCTCTGCATGTAGGGAATGATTCCTTAAGATTAGAGATCCAGCAGAGTCTCGATGACCTGTCTACCAATGACAGTCAATCAGGGAAATGTTACTTTCAGAGCCTAACAAGGCAGATACCGGTTGGTGATTAACCATACCTACGACAAATGGCAAATGTGAGCGCTGCCTAGACTTAACCTTGTGACACTTCTTAACTAAAGCACACAGGTTGCTAAAGCAGCTTGCACTGGCTCGCTGCCAAGTACATCCCCCTTTCTCCTTGGGTACTGGAAAATTACGTACAACATGCCCTTCGCTATTACACCGGAAACGTCTTTGGACCTGGGTTATTCTTTTTCTTTTAACCTTACCTTCCTATTACTTCACACATCATTACTATTGAAGAGCAGTCCTAGCTTTTCATCACAAAAACGTACGTCTTCTACATTCGAAACCAGTTACCCAATTTCCGAGAACTCACAAGTTTACTTGTAAATAAAATATGAGGTAAGTCTTCCCGACTCATCCCCAACAGGATGTTATTCACAATTTCAGCTTCACAGACAGGGAAACAAGGCCGCCATCATAGTCCTGATGTGCTCAATATATTGGGTCAAAATTTCAGCATGCCCTTGCACACGACAAAAGAAGCGTGTAGTTAATTCGTACCGAAATCTGCTAGACAAGTAATGGGTAGTGACCGAGACCGGTAATCTAACAAGGATTGCTCCACTTAATAGCAAAAGCAATTAAGCTAAATAATCTACTACTAGCCAGTGGAAACACTACAGTATCAGTCACCCAGAATGTGGCAGCTTTCTTGCAACTTCAGTTCTCCTCATTCGAATCAGCGGACAAGTCGATGATCCCCTGGATTACACACCATTTATTAAATAACTCCTAGCTCTCTTCTTCAATGATAGTACATCAGGGAAATACACTTCCCAAACCTAACAAGGCCGACACCGGTTCATTAATAATCGTGGCTGCGACAAAAGGTAAATATGAGCGCTGGCTAGTCTTAACCTTGTGGCGCTTCTGAACCAGTGCTATGTCCATGTCCTATCCCTGACCAATCCCCTCTTCTTTCTTCCCACTATCTGACGACTGCAACGAAAGTAGCCTCCATTTTCAGTTCACAAAACTGCTGAAGTAATTGTTCTACAAATTCCATACATTTCTGTTCTTGTTCCATCACCTTGAGACCCCTTATACAATTAGCTACATAAGCCACTTGTGTTTAGCAACTTCAAAACCTGAAACGCTTCGGAGGAGGCTCCAGAACAAATCAACATTGGCCTGCACTCTGACGAGGTAGGTACAGTACAGTGGACAACGTCTCTTACCTCCCAAATGGTGTCCTTCGTCGTGAGGCTGCAGTCCAGTAGCCCCTCAACGTATAGAATAACCTTCTAATATTACTGTGTGCAGCTGAACTACTTATACTGTGTTCATACTGGAGCACGGGTTTACTGAGATGTTTCCAATATCCGCCACAGATCCACAGAGGTCTTCCTTTCAGTTTACCTGAAATACAAAACGAAACCACACCGTATACAACATATTTTTATACCTTCAACCTTGCACAGTATCAGAACTCCAGCACTCATTCTAACCGCTCTCTGCTACCGTTTATGTGGCACACGGTGGTGGGTGAGGCAATGGTAAGGCACTGTCCGTACTGTACCGTAAATAGCGATAACATAGTATAAACAATGTTTATTAAACAATAAAGAGTTCCTTAAAGTGGTTCAAATGGCTCTCAGCACTATGGGACTTAACATCTGAGGTCATCAGTCCCCTAGAACTTAGAACTACTTAAACCTAACTAACCTAAGAACATCACACACATCCATACCCAAGGCAGGATTCGAACCTGCGAAAGAGTTCCTTACACCAAGACATTAGTGACCTGACCAAATCGAAGCAGTACTAAATTACAACAGGTCCGGACCATCGTCGTTCAAGTCCATCAAAGACTACCATATATGAATATTCCTAAGTGCAGATGCAATGTGTGTCACCTTAAGGGGAGCCAGAGGTGCCTATGCTGTCCATGTTAAAGTCACTAAGTTTGAGGAACATTTATGAATAAACTACCAAATAGAAATATTTGAATTTTTTTTTACATATAGAGTGGTTTAGTATTGCAGTTATGACTGAGGGATTTTGGAGTATTTTTTCTAGTTTCCTTCCAATTATTTTTTTTATTAATGAGCCAAATTTTTTTACAAATAATTGCTTTATAATTAAACTGAAATGAAACTACTGAACATATTGCCAAATGGCTGTGTTACAATGTAAGTTTGACCACTAGGAGTGCTGTATAAAAATTTCATCTCTCTAGCTTGAGTGGATTTTGAAAAAATGTTCATTATATTCGAAAAATTCTAATTTATGGGAAATGGCTATCAAAGTTTCTCAATACATTCCTGCACTATAGGATGGATTATCAGGGTCTTCTTCTTCATCCTCCAAAAGCTTCCTCTTCTGTCTTCATTTCTGGCCTGTTGTTTCATCATACTTCATATGCCTTTCTCTTCCTTCTGCTCCTCTTATCCTTTCTCTGTCAATATTTCTTATTGCTCGTACAGTGTTCACCCCAGCTGTAAATCCTAATACCTTCAGAACTTCACACTTCACACTGTTCCCTTGGTTGTAGGTTGCTATTGCATCATAAATGCCAAAGTGCAGTGTTTTTATGCTTACAAACACCCTTTTAGGAATCATTTTCCAAATCAAATTGTTTACGCCTTCATTAGGATTCTGCGTCTTTCCATGTAGACATTTGTGTAACAATTCTGGCTGTGATAAGTCATGAAAAATATCGTCACTGTCACTAATATATTCACGAAATCTGTCACTTCCACCAGTCAGCTTCTTGCTAGAAGATGTCACAGGGCTATGGCCGGCATGTGTTGCTTAGCAGAAGAACGCACTGTTTCAGTAATTGTAGTATCGCAACTTGGTATTAGTGTTAATTTTCTTTTCCCTACGTTCTTCCTCTTCTTATATACACGGTTACTAAAACGTGCCATCGTAACCAGAACAACGCTTTACACAAGAAGTATAATACTATCAACAACAGGCGCAACACTGAATTAATTCGAAACGGTAAACAGCAAAGAGACGATGTTCCGCGCTCTTAGCGCTTCATTTGTCACAGAAAACAATGTAGCCAACCCTTGCACACTCGTTGTATGCCTAACGTAAGGCGCTGTATGCGTAACAGGCCGAGAAAATCCCAAGCAGTTCGCCAGGAAGTCACGAGAGGGTGTTAGATGCATTCAGCGCCCGCCCATTTCCTCTCCAGGCGTTGGGGAAAATGATAATAACTCCACTTCCAGGGCGAGTAGAACAATAATTCAAAGTTTACATTAAAGAGGAATGTTCCAATTAATTTTCGGTAGGAAAAAAAACGTAATTTTTTGGATTTGACCACCTCCGGCTCCCCTTAAGTAAAATGGGAATTTTTTCCAACAGCATTAAGGGCATAAATGCAGTTGCTGATAAGTCTTTCAGTCTGTGCAGCCGCGGTCAAAGAAATTTTTCGGTCCCTGACGTGTCATGCGGAACTGCAGTGGATATCTTCGGTGGTGCTCCTGACATTGCTGAATCTTACCGACTGACGAGTCGGACGTCGGAGAGCGACATAAATACTTTGTAAAGTGCATGTGATCGAGTTTACACGTGATCAGCAGAGCCACTATTTGTCAGAGACAAAACTTAACATCGGTTGCCTCCTTATCACTGATAAAAACATACATCGATTCTGCAGAGTCATTTTGCAAATATGGCTGACTTTCATGGATTCCTCTTTTCTTTCAAAATTTCTATATCTTCCCTATGGAGTCGTGGATAAAATATTGATTTCGGCAAACTTCGTGATTTTCTGACTGAAGAGGATGCTCTGTCCCAGCTGTTAATTCTGTTTTTCCTAGTCGGCAAAGACATTTACGTTGTTTCAGGCTTGCATTCACGCTTCTCTTGGTAGTTTCAATGTAGACCTTTCCACAAGAACACCACACCTTATATACTTCTTGACAGAGGAGGGCGTTTGCCCTCTACGGATCGGTGTGCTTGACATATTTCCTTGATGTCATGTATCTGTAAAATCTTGCGTACCTGATAAGTTACTTTCTTTGATGAAAGGATAGGACATTATGCTCTTACATCGCTGTGTTTTATCACTGTCCTTTTTCCTATTATTATTAGGTCGGAGAACCCTATTTACTTTTTTGCCAGAACAGCAATTCTTCTCGAAAGACGGCTGCAGATGTTTTAATTCAGCGTCCAAATCTCTTTTGGCTCTGTCGGAAAGAGTTTTAATGGCACTACTCTTTTGTTACGGGTAATGGTTGAAGTTCTTATGCACATACCTATGCGCCTGTATATGTGTGGATGTGTTTGTGAGTGTGCGTGTTTGTGTGTGTGTGTGTGTGTGTGTGTGTGTGTGTGTGAGTGAGAGAGAGAGAGAGAGAGAGAGAGAGAGAGAGAGACAGAGGGAGGGGGAGAGATTTTCCGAAAAACCTTAAGTTTGTAACTTCCATCAGGCTGCCTCATAACTAATTCACCCAGGACGGATATTGCATTGTCTTTTTCCATCCACATGCTAAACTGGATTTTGCGACCCAACCTGTAATATCTACATGATTTGTTATTTGCATTTTCTAGAGCTTATTGTACGATATGTTTCATATAAAAATTAACGACCGCAGGACCTAATGGGTTAGCCATTGTGACACCATCAACTTGCTCCAGTAGCCTTCCTAGCATACGACACATGAGAGCTACCAAGCTTCACGCGGCCACCAGATGGCGATCGAAGCGTCAGCAGGGGTCTCTGGCCACGTGTCAGGAAGCAAGACCGACAGTATTCTGGCGGTGATGGTTGTACTTTGGCCAGCGCATGGGCCACTATGAGTGGACCTCATAGGCCAGGCGCTGAATACTCTTGAATTTCTTCAATAAGGAGCTGACTCAAGAGCCGTTGCTGCGCTGTCACTGCCGCCAGCGCCAGCCTTCTCATCGCAGATCCTGTAACGCGGCCATCCTGGTGAACACGTAGCGACTGGACAGAGGACACAGGGTACGGTACCGTCCTATAAATAGCTACAATATAGTATAGATAATAATTGTTAAACAATAAGTCAAATTCTTTAATCACGATATTAATCGCACTAGCCCGTGCAAACACACTGAATTATAGTATGGCGCTCAGGTCCATCAAAGAGTACCATACGGGAATATTCCAAAGTTCAGACGTGGCGTGTGTCACCTTAAACAAAATTAAAATTCGCTCCAATTGCACTACAAGGTTCAGTTTAGCAAAAGGTGACCATCACCTTGGAGAAACACAAGACTTTACTCCTTTTTTTTTCAGTCATCAGTCTTCTGATTGGTTTGATGGGGCCCGCCACGAGCCACGTATTCCTCTCCTGTGCCGACCTATGTCGTCAGTTATTTGCTGGATGTATTCCAGACTCTGTCTTCCTCTACAGCTTTTGCCCTCTACAGCTCCCTCTCACTATGGAATTCATTCCCTGATGTCTTAAAAATGTCCTATCATACTGTCGCTTCTCCTTGTCGGTGTTTTCTACATATTCCTTTCCTCTCCTCATTCCTTACCTTATCAGTCCACCTAATTTTCAACATTCGTCTGTATTCCACATCTTAAATACTTCGATTCTCTTCTGCTCCGTTTTTCCCACAGTCCATGTTTCACTACCATGCAATGCTGTTCTTCAAACATAGATTCCTAGAAATTTCTTCCTCAAATTATGGCCTAGTTTGACACTAGTAGACTGGTTTCTACCAGGAATGCCCTTTTGGATGTGCTAGTCTGCTTTTGATGTCCTCCTGGCGCCGTCTGTCATTGGTTATTTTGCTGTCTTGGTGGAAGAATTCCTTAAATTCATCTACATCGAGACCATCAATCCTGATGTTAAATATTTCGCCGTTCTCGTTTCTGCTAATTCTCATTACTTTCGTCTTTCTTCAGGTTACTCTCAGCCCATATTCTCTACAAATTAGACTGTCCGTTCCATTAATTCTTCTCCCATTTCACTAAGGACAGCAGTATTATCAGCGAATCTTATCATTGATATCCTTTCACCTCGAATTTTAATTCCACTCCTAAATTTTTCTTTTATTTTCATCATTGCTTCTTCGATGTGTAGCTTGAACAGTAGGTGGAAGACTACATCCATGTCTTACACCCTTTTTAATCCAGGCCTTCGTTCTTGGTCGATTACGCTTATTATTCCCTCTTGGACCATGTGCATAGAGAGCATTACCGGCCTCTCCTATAGCTTACCCTAATTTCCCCAGACTTTAGAACATCTTGCACCATTTTACACTGCCGAGTGCTTTTTGCAGGTCGTCAAATCGTATGAACGTTTCTTGATTTTTCCCAGTCTTGTTTGCATTGTCAACCAGAATTGTCTCTCTGGTGCTTTTACATGATGGAATGTTATGTATCCTTCTGCCTTATTTGATTTCCAGAGCTCTCTTAAATTCTGATTCTAACACTGGATCCGTTTTCTCTTCTAAATCGACTCCTGTTTATTCTTCTATCTCATCAGGCAAGCCTTCCCCCTTCAGTGTACTCTTTCCATCTATCCTCTCTCTCCTCTCCATTTAACAGTGGAATTCCCGTTGCCCTCTTAATGTTACCACTCTTGTGTTTAATGTAACCGAAGGTTATTTTCACTTTCCTATATGCTGAGTCAGTCCTTCCGACAGTCATTTCTTTTTTGATTTCTTCACATTCTTCATTTAGCCAATTTGTCTTAGCTTCCTTGTTCTTCCTTTTTATTTCATTCCTCAATTATTTGTATTTCTGTATTCTTGAATTTCCCCAAAAATTTTTGTACATCCTTCTTCCATACAAAAACTGAAGTATTTCTTCTGTTACCCATGTACTCCTCGCAGCTACCTTCTTTGTACCTATGTTTTTCTTTCCATCTTCTGTTATCGTCCTTTTTAGAGATGTCCATTCCTCTTCAATTATACTGCCTACTGAGCTATTTCTTATTGCTGTACCTATAGCCTTAGAGAAGTTCGAGCATATCTTGTCATTCCATATTACTTCCTTATACCACTTCTTTGCGTATTGGTTCATCCTGACCAATATCTCAAATTTCAGCCGACTCTTCATCACTACTATATTGTGATCCTGGTCTACATCTGCTCCTGGGTACGCCTTACAATCCAGTATTGGATTTCGGAATCTCTGTCTGACCATGATGTAATCTAACTGAAATCGTCCCGTATCATTCGGGGTTTTCCATGTACACCACCTCATCTTGTGATTTTCCAACAGAGTATTCGCTACTACTAACTGAAATTTATTACAGGACACAATTAGTCTTTCTCCTCTTTCACTGCTTGTCTCAAGCGCATATTCTCCTGTAAGCTTTGTTTCTACTGCTTTCCATACAACTCCTTTCCGCCCATGACTATCAGATTTTCATAACCCTTAATATACTGTGTTACCCTTTCAATATCCTCATATACTTTCTACATCTCTCCATCTTCAGCTTGCGACGTCGGCAATATTTCGCACATATTTTCCGCGATTGACTTACGAAATTCGTAACCTAACATCAAACCTTTTCGTGACAGGAACATGCATTTCACCTCATTCAAGAGAAAAAATATAGCATGTACTAAGACGAATTATACCCGATGATGGACCCACAGGGTCCGAAATGCATCTCGTAATGAATAAAACACGAAAATTTGCGTCTGAAGGCGTTTTTTAATTCATACCTCGAATGTATTGGATACAGTCACGTTTGAAGCTGCGAAATATCAATAAAGTTAAATTGAACTATCGTGGTTGGTGGTGGTTTGCTGTCGTTTCTGACTCGAAGAAATCTATTACTGTATCGTTCAGAGTAACACACTCTTGGCCCTACCTTTCTACTCACGGTGAATCCCACTCCCGTTGCTGTTGATATTACTCTGTTCTCGTATGACCTGAAATCCTTGTCTTCTTGCCATTTCACTTCACTGACCCCTCTTATATCTAGACTGAGTCTTTGCATTTCCCTTTTCAGATTTTCTAGTTTCCCTTCCACATTAATACTTCTGAAATTCCACGCCCCGACTCGCAGAACATTATCCTTTCGTTGATCATTCAGTCTTTCTGTCATAGTCACTACACCCTTGGCAGTCCCTTCCCGAGATCGGAATGCGGGACTATTCCGGAATCTTTTGCAATGGAGAGACCATCATGACTATTGTTCAGCTACAGGCTGTATGTCCTGTAGAAATACTTTATGTGTCTTTAATGCAGTTGTTTCCATAGCCTTCTGCATCCTCACGCCGTTGATCATTGCTGATTCTTCCACCATTAGGGGCCGTTTCCCACCCTAGAACAAGAGAATGCCCTGAAATCTGTCCGCACATCACGTCATATGTGAATTGGATCGCCCTTTTCTACTCCCTGATTTACGACGGCTGCTCGCAAGTTAGCAGTGGCGTCGTTTTCACATCTTAACTTGAATTCATCTTAATTCAGACAGTTTGTACGAAATTTTAATAAAATATATTGAAAAACCTTCCTCGTGAATCAATGTGTCTATTAGGCAAAACAGAATCAAAACCCCTTCAGGAATTCTTGAGATTAGCCTTCAGATGCTGATGGACGAGAGAAAGCGACTATACAGGGTGAGTCACCTAACGTTACCGCTGGATATATTTCGTAAACCACATCAAATACTGACGAATCGATTCCACAGACCGAACGTGAGGAGAGGGGCTCGTGTAATTGGTTAATACAAACCATAAAAAAATGCACGGAAGTATTTTTTTTAACACAAACCTACGTTATTTTAAATGGAACCTCGTTAGTTTTGTTAGCACATCTGAACATATAAACAAATACGTAATCAGTGCCGTTTGTTGCATTGTAAAATGTTTATAACATCCGGAGATATTGTAACCTAAAGTTGACGCTTGAGTACCACTCCTCCGCTGTTCGATCGTGTGTATCGGAGAGCACCGAATTACGTAGGAATCCAAAGGGAACGGTGATGGACCTTAGGTACAGAAGAGACTGGAACAGCACATTACGTCCACATGCTAACACCTTTTTATTGGTCTTTTTCACTGACGCACATGTACATTACCATGAGAGGTGAGGTACACGTACACACGTGGTTTCCGTTTTCAATTACGGAGTGGAATAGTGTGTGTCCAGACATGTCAGGCCAATAGATATTCAATGTGGTGGCCATCATTTGCTGCACACGATTGCAATCTCTGGTGTAATGAATGTCGTACACGCCGCAGTACATCTGGTGTAATGTCGCCGCAGGCTGCCACAATACGTTGTTTCATATCCTCTGGGGTTGTAGGCACATCACGGTACACATTCTCCTTTAACGTACCCCACAGAAAGAAGTCCAGAGGTGTAAGATCAGGAGAACGGGCTGGCCAATTTATGCGTCCTCCACGTCCTATGAAACGCCAGTCGAACGTGTACCTCACCCCTCATGGTAATGTACATGTGCGTCAGTGAAAAAGACCAATAAAAAGGTGTTAGCATGTGGACGTAATGTGCTGTTCCAGTCTCTTCGGTGCATAAGGTCCATCACCGTTCCCTTTGGATCCCTACATAATTCGGTGCTCTCCGATACACACGATCGAACAGCGGAGGAGTGGTACTCAAGCGTCAACTTTAGGTTACAATATCTCCGGATGCAATTAACATTTTACAATGCAACAAACGGCACTGATTACGTATTTGTTTATATGTTCAGATGTGCCAACAAAACTAACGAGGTTCCATTTAAAATAACGTAGGTTTGTGTTAAAAAACATACTTCCGTGCATTTTTTTATGGTTTGTATTAACCAATTACACGAGCCCCTCTCCTCACGTTCGGTCTGTGGAATCGATTCGTCAGTATTTGATGTGGTTTACGAAATGTATCCATCGGTAATGTTAGGTGACTCACCCTGTATATAAGAGAGGAGAGCCGGCCGCGGTGGTCTAGCGGTTCTGGCGCTGCAGTCCGGAACCGCGTGACTGCTACAGTCGCAGGTTCGAATCCTGCCTCGGGCATGGGTGTGTGTGATGTCCTTAGGTTAGTTAGGTTTAAGTAGTTGTAAGTTCTAGGGGACTTATGACCTAAGATGTTGAGCCCCATAGTGCTCAGAGCCATTTGAACCATTTTAAGAGAGGAGAAGAAGGAAGAAGTACGACACATTTTTTCCAGATGATCGGGAAAATTTCATGATTTCGACTGATCTTAGCAGATGAATACTAGTACAATAAAGCTGGATTTCAGCTGTAGATCCAATACCCATCACAGCCAGAAAACAGTTACATGCAGCAACGCATCGCTCTGCATGCTCCATTTGACATTAATATATTAAACGTAACACAGACGGTGAGCCCACACACTGTGTCCGAAGCCGGTTAAGGCCATGAATACCATAATAGAGAATAGATAATGTAATGGGACTTCCCAAACGAAGTGTACCAGCAACAAGGGTGTCGAAGTTTATGAAGACTTACAAAGAGATGCATAGAATTGCTAAGACAAATCAGTATCCAACGAAGTAAAGAAGTAAAAGTTGCAATCGAAAAGACAAAAATCACTGAAAGCGGTTATGATATAGACTACATAGAATCAACCGATCCGATTAACGACACGTACAGCCAATCAATTTTATAAATTAATCTATGTAAATGTAAGGCCGAAACTAGTACCGTTAACATCTTGAAAAAGATGAGGAGGTTGTGTAAGTTATCTCAAGTGTAAAAAATAAGAAACTAGTTATAAGCAAGGAAAAAGAGGTCCCTGATTGAAAGAAAAATACAGATAATTAGCTCATTGAAAGAGAGAGAAGTATTGAGTCCTGTCTTGTCGGTTTATGACTATTATCTCTTTAACAATGAATAAATAAATATTGAGTATAACAGTAATTGTATGGTATCAGTTTTTGTATGAATGTTGATACTGCCACAGCATAAATGAGATCACAGTTTGAGAAAGCACTAAACTCGAAAACAGACGTGCAACATTGTACGATATGAAAACTGACTTGAACTTCAATTCTATCCGCTATGTGAGGTAAGAGTAAGGATGCGAACTCGCATTGGTCTCGCATACTAACGAAGCTCTCCAGTGCGTATAAGGAAATCTGTCACAAAAATCATAAGCGATGCCTTTTCACGAAATTTCTGTCACCAACTTTTTTCCTCCGCTTGAGAAAATATTTTGTTGAGCCTCACCTACAGTGGGAAGAATGACCACCGGAGCCCACACAGGAACATTAAGGTGGATCATAAGAAAAGTGTTTCCCGTTTAATATTACTTATTTCTCTCTTTGCAGACGTGTTATTTGAGGGGTAATGTCGTTAAGATCTGATACACAGCGCTTTATCTAGGAAGCATAATCGTGAAACTAGCGAGGCCCACACGTGACTTGGAAAACAGTAGAAAGAGGCTACTGTGACTTCTCCAGTAAAGTGAAAAAAACTGCCTAATAAGGACTAAATTAATCATAGCTCGTCCAAGAATATGGTTCAATCAATTTCCGATTAGATACGGTAGTGTGCCTGTTAGTGAGTTATTTAATATAAACATTCTGTACAGAGATCGGCTAGGATAGCCATTGAAAAGGGCCTTCATTCATTTTGCTCTCCAGATCCACTGCGTTTAATATTCGCTGTATACATCCAGTTTCTCTCTTTCATAATGATGGGACTATTTACAATTAATAATAGTTTCATTTTACTACTAGTCCATGTGTGCCTATTAGATTTGAAGAGGATACAAATTTCCAAATATGTAACCTACTTGGAAGAGAAAACGGATAAGAAGTTAACAGAAATTGTGTTCTAGAATGAAAATTTCATTCCGCAGCGGCGTGTGCGCCGATGTTCTCGTTAGAACTGTGCGCCGGACCGAGACTCTAACTCGGGAATTTTGCCTCTCGCAGGCAAATGCTCTACCATCTGAGCTATCCGAGGACGACCCACGACTACTGCTCACAGTCTTAATTCCACCAGTACCTCGTCTGCTGCCCCACAAACTTCACAGAAGCTCTCCTGCAGACCTTGCAGAACTAGCACTCCAGGAAGAAGCTCTCCATTCTTCCGGTACTGGTTCTGCAGGGTCTGCAGGAGAGCTTCTGTGAAGTTTGTAGGGCAGCAGACGAGGTACTGGTGGAATTAACGCCGTGAGGACGGGCTTTGCGTGGTGTTTGGATAGCTCACATGATAAGGGACTTGCCAGCGAAAGGCGATGTTCCCGAGTTTTAATCTGCCAGGAAGTTTCAGAAATTATGTTATTCGTCTCACTTAAGTGAAAACTGCTGAATAAATTAAAATACATTTTTCAGTCATACGGAAATTAAAACATAACGGAAATTAAAACAGAAAGACATACACTAAAAATCGAACTTCAAATTATGCGGTTGCTAGACCAATTAGAAACACAGTTTATATGGATCAGTTGATTATTTAAGTGGCAACAGCAGTTAACTTGAATTAATTCTTTTGCCCATCGTACACAACGACGCTGCTCAGGTTTAGGGGTAATAAAGTTAAAATCTAATACTCTGTGAATAATTTTTCTGCAAAGGCTCACAAAATTAAGTAAATCAAAATAAAGCAACTTGTTCAGCAATACAACTGATGGATTCTATATTCAATTCACCTGTGCGCTCTCTCTCAAATACCGAGCATAACAACACTTTTTTGATTTCTTACATTACACTTAATTCATTCCATTGTTTAAAACTATAAAGTCACTCTTATAAAACAGGTTAATAACTAATAGCTCACAGCACTAGAGCGCGATGAAGTACGCACGGAACATCTGACGAAAACATGAAATGATTGCTTTAAAATTACTAGAAATACCGCACTTTATCTTCAAACAACCCATTGGGGAACATCAGATTATATAGGTGGAGTGACCAGTTCTATGTAGGGTGCAATAATTAGGAACATCATTTGCTCTTCTTTTGCAGTTTACTGATAACACCAACAAACGTTTCATATTTATTATAATCACCAGCCTGTAACTATATGGTAGTAACGCTGTCTATGTATTCGCCTCACCATGCCCTGCCCATGAGAGCGCTGAGTGAGCTTGTCGAGACTGGTGGCTCAGCTTCGGTGGAGTGTGTCACATGCATTTCCGATTTTTCGGTTACAAAAATGTAATATGTTGCATTTCAAGATACGGTTAGAGAACCTACCACAGAACTGATTAATTTACACTCATGTGACAAAAAACTTGCGATACCTCCTAGCCGAACGGAGTGGCCGCGCGGTTTGAGGCCCAATGTCACGGATTGCGTGGCCCCTCCCGCCGGACGTTTGAGTCCTCCCTCGGGCACAGGTGTGTGTGTTTTCTCAGCATAAGTTAGTTTAAGTAGAGTGTAAGTCTAGGAACCGATGACCTGTGCAGTCTGGTCCCTTATGAATTCACACACATTTTGACAAATATTGAACTATGGCTCCTCTACGGCTGTACATAATTGCGAATATGTCCTCCTGCAGAATTTTGAGCACGAACTGACCTCTTGATTATCTCCCATAAATGTTCGATGGGATCCATGTCGGGCGGTGTGAGAGGCCAAATCATTCGCTCGAATCGTTCAGAATGTTGTTCAAAACAGTCGCTAACAATTACGGCCTGGTGACATAGCGCATTGCCATCCATAAAAACCCCACGTTGTTTGGGAGCAGAAGCTCTTGAATGGCTGCAAATGATCTCCCAGTAGCCGAACATAACCATTTCCAGTCAATGATTGGTCAGTTGGACCAGAGGGCCAGCCGGAGTGGCCAAGCGGTTAAAGGCGCTACAGTCTGGAACCGCGCGACTGCTACGGTCGCAGGTTCGAATCCTGCCTCGGGCATGGATGTGTGTGATGTCCTTAGGTTAGTTAGGTTCAAGTAGTTCTAAGTTCTAGGGGACTGATGACCTTCGAAGTTAAGTCCCATAGTGCTCAGAGCCATTTGAACCATTTGAACCATTTGGACCAGAGGACTTAGTCAATTCCATGTAAACACAGCACATACCACTATGGAGCCACCACCAGTTCGCACAGTGCCTTGTTCACAACTAGGATTCATGGCTTCACGGGTTTTGCGCCACACTTGAACCTTACAATCAGCTCCTACCAACTGAAACCCGAACTCACCTGACCAGGCACCAGCTTTCCGCCCGTTTAGGCTCCAACCGATGTGGTCACGAGCCCAGGAGAGGCGCTGCAGGTGGTGTCGCGCTGCTAGCAAAGGCACTCCCGTCGGTCGTCTGCTGACACAGATGATTAACGCCAAATTTAACCGCACTGCCCTAACGGGTAGGTTCATCGTACATCCCACATCGATTTCTGCGGTTATTTGACGCAGTGGTGCTCGTCATTTAGCAGTGACAACTCTACGCAAACGCCGCTGTTCTCGGTCTTTAGTGAACTGTCGGCATTTGCGTTGTCCATGGTGAGAGATAATACCTGAAATTTGTTATTCTCGGCACACTCTTGACACTGTGGGTCTCGTAATACTGAATTCCCTAACGATTTCCGAAATGGAATGTCCAATGCGTCTAGCTCCAACTGCCGTTCCGTGTTCAAAGTCTGTTAATTATCGTCATGTGGCGGTAATCACGTCGCAGACCTTTTCACACGAAACGCCTTACTACCAATGACGGCTCCGCAAATTCACTATCTTTTTACACCTTATATATGCGATGCTTCCGCCATCTGTATATGTGTGTATCCCTGTCCCATGACTTTCGTCATATCATTGTATGAGTGTGCTCATGGCTCGGTACGGCTTAGTTATTTGAGAAGTGTCACGAGAAAAACTATGAATCACGTCGAGATGGTTACGGGACAAGTAACGTGGACTGGATTTCATCTAAGTGAACATTCCACGTGAACGAGAGACACATTTTCTATCGGACTACACCTGATGACCATATATACTTTTCGTTCGTATATTGTATCGTTAAGTTATGACACAAATGCGTAGCGAACGGTAACGCCTACGCTTGTTATAACAGTGGTAACGCCACTAGAAAAGATTAATGTTAGTTGCAGTAACTGTGTAACACGTCTAAACTGACGAATACCTATGCCTAACAGTGAATTTTACGTGCTTTGTGGTCCAAATAATTGTACTAAGTGATTGACGCTTCGACAACAAACTTCATTATACTTAACAGATTACATTATTGAAGTGCCAGCGTATGCCTAGCCTAAGCCGATTACAAGAAGGTGGCAGTTGTGAATAGTGCAACCCTTTCCGTTGTATTTCAATATCTACCAGCTGCTTTTGACTGTCATTATGTGGCTGTGTGTGTGTGTTTGTGTGTGTATATGTGTGTTGTGTGTGTGTGTGTGTGGTTGCCCAACCCGGCACGACTTAATGAACATCAACAAGTTTAGCTTTGGCAAGCAGTGGAAGCAGCAAGAGGACAACCCCGCGGGAAAGCAGGTGCAAGGAATTTTAGGTACGTGGCCCTAAAATATTCAGTGCCCATTTCTGTGGTTTACCTAACCCTGAGTAGCATTCACAAGTGAGGGATTTAGTTATTTTGACCCACGTGCGTGCTGAGAGCCCAAACATCGGTAGGGTTTTCCACGTTAGTCGCCTTGCGGAAGGCTTTTCATATTTGCGTAAGTATTGCATCGCATATGAATTTAAAACTGCTTCCAATATTTAAGTCATGTCTGTCCTCCAAAACTTTTAAATCCCACACTATCCTCCATTCATTGGTTGTTCAGTATGTGCTCAATCAAGAAACCTCTTCTCTCAGTTCGGCTCTGTCAGAAAGTTCTGATGTCCCCAGTTCTACTGAATACCACTGCAGAAGTTAATTCGATCTAACCACTTAACCTTCAGCATTTCAAATGCCCTCATTTTGTTCTCTGTATTGTTGCTGTCTCCTTCCTTCACGTCCACATAACGTTACATTCCAAATAAATTCTCTCTCAATATCTCACTAAATTTTATAATCGATGGTAATACAGTTATCTTTCATAAAAAATCGTTTTTCTATTGTCAACCTACATTTTACAAACTCTTTACTTCTTCAACATTGCATATTTTTCTGTCAAAGCAGAAAAACTCGTCTACTGTTTTATTTTATTTTTTTTTACTCTCTAATTCTTTGGTCATCGCTTGAGTCAATTCTTCTCTTATCTATAATCCTTGTTTAACTTTTATACAACATTCTATAACCTACTTTTTACACATCCTCTTGCTGTACAGGTGATACATATTTCATATGCCTTGCCTTCCCTGACAGAATTGCTACATTATCGGAACCATAATTCCGTTTCTACATTTCTTCTAAGTTTCCTTTGATGCGTTTTCAGTGCCCATATTGAATGACACTGGGGAGACATTACAATCCTGTGTCTCTCTACACTCTTGTAATGCCTCCTTTTCGTGACTGTCAGCACCGGGAAGTGATGTCAGTGTTTTGTAAGAGTTGTAGATAGCATTTCACTATCCGTATTTTATTGTAGATAATTACAGAATTTCAAACGTCTACCGGTATCCCAGTCAACATCGTTAAAATCTTTTTTCAAATCATAATGGTTCAAATGGCTCTAAGCACTATGGGACATAACATGAGAGGTCATCAGTCACCTAGACTTAGAACTACTTAAACCTAACCAACCCAAGGACGTCACACACATCCATGCCCGCGGCAGGATTCGAACACGCGACCGTAGCAGCAGCGCAGTTGCGGACAGAAGCGCCCAGAACTGCTCGGCCACAACGGCCGGCCTTTTTCAACATAGGCAAATTCTATTAACGTAAATTTCCCATCCTTCCTGTTGTTCTAAGTTAAAGAGTACGGTCAATATTGCCTCACGTGTTGCGTTATTTCTTCGGACCCCAAATTCATCCCTTTCTCTCGTCGACTTCTACTAGCCGTTCTTCTGTAAATAATTTTAGATGCCTCTTGAGGTCTGAGGTTACTTTTGCCTGTCTGTCAACAATATAATAAATAATGAGTTTCCATTACTTTCACGCCGCTTTGTCCATATTGTGGTCTGTGTTAACCAAACAGCGTAACTCCGTACTCAATACTAGTGAAATGTACAATTGGAATTGGCAAGAACGAAGTCCCTGATAATGTGCCATGTTTTTACACTACTGGCTGCAGGCCGCGATTCGACTTCACTTTAGATTAAAGCTGAAGGTAGTCCATAATGTATAAATAATTGGATTGCGTCGATAAACTCAGCTGAGTTGAAAGATAAATTAGCTGTTGCTTTTAGAGCCAACAAGGCAAATGCGTTTATTTACTCTTTCACTGTCGCAAAGACATATACATTATTGACATGGCCATATATACAAAATTTAAATCAAGCAGAATACAAAAAATTGAAAGAGAAGGCCTTCTATTTGTAGATTACTGCGGATATTTCTCCAGTTAGTCAAGAGATGTACTGCCGTTATGTTTTAGGTTCCTGTCCAGTCCACGTCTGTTGCTCTTCAATAAATTTTCTATTGGTTGAAACTGTTGGCAGCCACACAGAACTTCTCTCAGCAGAGAAAAAATCTTATTAAAGGTTTTTACTACATCAAGGAAGAAAGAAAAATTTAAATTTATCTTGTAGCAAGTATGAGAGAGGTAGAGCCGGTAAACACGGACAGGATGGGCTAAGGAAGGGAACAGAAGTCGGTAGTGTCATTTTCAAGACAGCCCTTCATGCATTAAACGTGGGAAACTGTAAATCGGCACCATATTGCTCGATCACTTACATCAAGAATGCACACCTCACCCCATTCTGCATGAATGATCACTCTGCCAAAAGAGATCAGTTTACATTAGTTGTTTCCACATACGATTTGCTAAGGATTTTTTCAAGTTACATTAAATGAGTCTTTCTCATCTCGTCACGATTACAGTGTGAACGTCAATGCGAGATTCTTGTCTCAAAATATGGTAGAAAACACAAAGAGATTCTGGTCGTATATAAAGTACACCTGTGGCAAAAAACAGTCAATACTGTCACTGCGCGATAGCGATGGAAATGTTACCGATGATGGTGCCACTAAAGTGGAGTTACTAAATACAGTTTTCCGTAATTCCTTCACGAAAGAAGACGAAGTAAATATTCCAGAAATCGAAACCAGAACAGCTGTTAGCATGAGTGACATAAACGTAGATATCTTAGGTGTTGCGAAACAACTCAAATCACTTAAGAAAGGCAACTCTCCCGGTCCAGATGGTATACCAATCAGGTTTCTTTCAGAGTATACAGACACAATAGCGCCTTGTTTAGCAATCATACACCACAGCTCACATGACGAAAGGTCTGTTCCCAAAGACTGGACAGTAGCACAGGTCACACAAATATTCAAGAAAGGAAATAGGAGTAACACATTGAATTACAGACCCATATCACTTACCTTAATTTGCAGTAGGAATTTGGAGCATATACTGTACTCGAACATTATGAATCACCTTGAAGAAAATGACTTATTGATACATTACCAACACGGATTCAGAAAATATCCTTCCCATGAAGTAATGAGTGCTGCCGACAAGGGATCTCAGATCGATTCCATATTCCTAGATTTCCATAAGGCTTTTGATACCGTTCCTCACAAGCGATTATTAATCACATTGCGTGCATATGGAGTATCGTCTCAGTTGTGTGACTGGATTCGTGATTTCCTCTCAGAGAGGTCACAGTACGTAGTCATAGACGGTAAATCTTCGAGTAGAACAGAAGTGATATCTGGCGTTCCACAACATAGTGTCATAGGCCCTCTGCTGTTCCAGATTTACATATATGATGTAGGTGATAATCTGAGCAGCCCCCTTAGATTGTTTGCAGGTGACGCTGTAATTTACCGTCCAGTAAAATCATCAGACGATCGATTCCAATTACAAAATGATCCAGAGAGAATTTCTGTATCGTGCGAAAAGTGGCAATTGGCACTAAACAAAGAAAACTGCAAGGTCACCGATATGGGTGCCAAAAGAAATCCGATAAATTTTGGATATACGAAAATCGCACAAATCTAAGGGCTGTCAATTCTACTAAATACCAAAGGATTACAATTACGACCAACTTAAATTGGGAAGACCACACTGATAATATTGTAGGGAAGGCGAAACAAAGACTGCGCTTTATTGGCAGAACACTTAGAAGATGCGGCAAAATGCACTAAAGAGACAGCCTACATTACACTAGTGCGTCCTCTGCTGGAATATTGCTGCGCGGTATGGGATCATTACCAGGTTGGATTGACGGAGGACATCGAAAAAGTGCGAACAAGGGCAGCTCGTTTCGTGTTACCGCGCAATAGGTGTGAGAGTGCCACTGAATGATACGCGAGTTGGGGTGTTAGTCACTGAAACATAGGTGGTTGTCTTTGCGGCAAGATCTATTTACGAAATTTCACTCACCAACTTACTCTTCCGAATGTGAAAATATTTTGTTGACACCCACCTACATAGGGGGAAATGATCATCATAATAAAATAAGAGAAATAAGAGCTCGAACGGAAAGATTTAGGTCTTCCTTTTTCCCACGCGCCATTCGAGAGTGGAATGGTAGCGAAGTAGTATGAAAATGGTTCTATGAACCCTCTGCCAGGCACTGAAGTGTGAATTGCCGAGTAATTATGTAGATGTAGGTTATGAAATCATAAGCTACGACCCTTAGTGCTAATTTTTTTTCGTACAACAAGACTACATATATAATGCAACTGATTCAGTATGAGCACAAAGTCGAATGAAAAGAACGGTGTGCCGGCATGCGGCATGGACACACTTGAGATCGTATATTATTAATGCGGATAACTTTACTCAACCTTCATAGATGTAATAGAGAGGTTGCAGTCAAAACTCTTAATCATTGACATGTCACTCATTGAGTAACAATGAATATTGTGAGGTCATAAGCCCTATCTGGTTAGACCTAAGACAGGGGCTTATGACCTCAGCTATCCAGGATAAATAACTCAATAACAATCACAATAAATGCGACAATTTTCCACTAATGTTCCGATTCGAAGGGATAATATTTATCAAAACACCCGGTAAATCTCAGTGCGATACAAAAGGAAGTACGCCAGCGGCTTATATTCCCAGAATGAAAAAAGATTTCTTGCCGCAACGCATTATTACGGCAAGTAACGAAAGTAAAGTAAGAAAAATCACAAGTTCCAGAATAAATCCAAGACGGCAGTTGATGAATGGAGGCGGGATAAGGATAGTCAAAATACAGGTCGTCGAGCATACAGTCTCCTTCAGGAATGGAAGCGGGATTAGGATAGTCGCAATACATGACGCCGAGTATACAATCTCCTCTTTAGAACTTCTGACATCTACTACAAACTAATCCCCTCCCCCCCCCCCCCCACCCCCACCCCCAGTGTATAGGTCTGGCTCATTTTATGACAGGTCAGTGTCCTTGTATCCAGTATTTCATAGGAAAGGCAAGAGCCATCAGCATGATGTGACTGTACCTTGATCACGTGATTTTCACAGTTGTTAATTAGCAGTGCCGCCAATACATTACGACCACCCGCCTAAGAGCGGGTCGGTCCAACTTTGAAACATACTGCAGCAGCGAGTCTCTGTGCCGTCTTCGACAAGTCCTTGGTAGGTTTCAGGAGGTGTGCGACACCAGATGTTTACGCACAGCTCACGCACTTCTCGCAAATTACGGGTGGTGCTTTGTGGGCGCAGAGGTGGCACCCAATAACTTCCCAGATGTGTTCAATTGGTCTCAATGTAGGTGAACATTGTGGCCCAGACATCACCGTGAGCTACTGTTACGATCCTATAGCACGAATCTGGCAACAGCTGTTATCCTGCTGCAAGATGCCAACTGTGACAGGGAAGATGACAAGCATGAAGGGATGGAGGTGGTCCGCAGCTGTCACAGTTCCTTCGACCAGTACCAGAGGTACTAGAAGCCCAAGTGATGTTCCTCATATCATAACACTGCACCCACCGGCTCGTGACGGTGGCGCGATGTCTCGAACAGCCATTCACCTGGATGATGCTTTATACGTACACGACCATCGATTCGTCCACGGCCAAAAATCGATGATGCTGTGCCTGTTGTCGCCATGTCGATATCAAAAGGTCAACATGAGAACACGTAAGAGTCGTCTGCTACAGAACTCTATATTTAACAATAAGCGCTGAATGGTGTGCTCCGAAACACCTTAGATTGCGCCTTGACTGTACTCCAGATCTGCCACATATTGCTGCCTTCAGTAAGACTGCAAGAGCGGAACATACCTGGAGGATCTGCTGTGGCCAGCCGTTCATGCCTTATGCACACAACATAATGACTTTCGGAATATTGAACTGAAAATCGCGGTTAAAAGTCTTCCTCGTATTCACGGCAGCATTCCTCCACTTACCATTCCACTAATATTTAAAGCTCAGCTCTCATTTTTTGTCATTTAGTTTACTTCTTAAGTAGTAGAATCCAGTACGCTGTCCTTGATGGTGAGTGTTCATCGGAGGTGAGGGTATCATCGGGAGTGCCCCAGGGAAGTGTGGTAGGTCCGCTGTTGTTTTCTATCTACATAGGGTGGATAGCAATGTGCGGCTGTTTGCTGATGATGCTGTGGTGTACGGGAAAGTGTCGTCGTTGAGTGTCTGTAGGAGGATACAAGATGACTTGGACAGGATTTGTGATTGGTGTACGGAATGGCAGCTAGCTCTAAATATAGATAAATGTAAATTAATGCAGATGAATAGGAAAAAGAATCCTGTAATGCTTGAATACTCCATTAATAGAGTAGCGCTTGACACAGTCACGTCGATTAAATATTTGGGCGTAACATTGCAGAGCGTTATGAAGTGGGACAAGCGTGTAATGGCAGTTGTGGAGAAGGCGGATAGTCGTCTTCGGTTCATTGGTAGAATTTTGGGAAGATGTGGTTCATCTGTAAAGGAGACAGCTTATAAAACACTAATACGACCTATTCTTGTGTACTGCTCGAGTGTTTGGGAACCCTATCAGGTCGGATTGAGGGAGGACATAGAAGCAATTCAGAGGCGGGCTGCTAGGTTTGTTACTGGTAGGTTTGATCATCACGCGAGTGTTACGGAAATGCTTCAGAAACTGGGGTGGGAGTCTCTAGAGGAAAGGAGGCGTTCTTTTTACTGAGGAAATTTAGAGAACCGGCATTTGAGGCTGACTGCAGTACAATTTTACTGCCGCCAACTAATATTTCGTGGAAAGACCACAAAGATAAGATAAGAGAGATTAGGGCCCGTACGGAGGCATATAGGCAGTCATTTTTCCCTCATTCTGTTTGGCAGCTGAACAGTGAGAGAAGATTCTAGTTGTGGTACGCGGTACCCTCCGCCACGTATCGTATGGTGGATTGCGGACTATGTATGTAGATGTAGATGTAGAGCATACGCAAGCGCCAGTGAAAGGTGGCCAGTGCCACTGACTGTCGTAGAACGTAAGCAATTTTTGTCCAGGAGGCAAGTTAGAGACGGAAGGGATCTCGTAGAGTGTGGGTCACGATATTGGTAGTACTCTTCGGTGCTATCAGACGTGGTCAGCTGGAAGGGGAGCAGAGTTGATTGTCTAACAAATATCGAAACAGCGCAAATGGAAATGACACAGACTCAGTTTCGGTATGCTGGGGTAGAC
The DNA here is from genome assembly GCF_023864275.1 of Schistocerca cancellata. Lineage (NCBI taxonomy): Eukaryota > Metazoa > Arthropoda > Insecta > Orthoptera > Acrididae > Schistocerca > Schistocerca cancellata. The sequence goes on from NC_064633.1 coordinate 457,383,537, forward strand.
TGCATCATCCGATGACCAAAACAGGCGCAGACTTGACATAGGAGGCCGACTGAAGGCTATGTCCTCAGATGAGGATCGTTTTATTACTGCTGTTGTGAGACGAAAAGCTAATGGACCTTCACACAACTGGAATTGAAATATTTTCTGCGGGGTTTCATTGCAGAAAATTCTTCAGCTCTTTCTCGCCGCGTCAGTTCCCCACACGGTGGGACGGCAGGATATTCGTCGGGTGAAGTTGTCACCCGACTTTCGAGGAGTGAAGAATTTTTTTTAGAGTTATTAATAGATACGCTATAGTTCTAGAGTTTTGCGTACAAAGTTTAACTGAAACCTCGGTGACAGCCGGGTATTCACTGCTTACTGACAGCCCAAGTGTCCCCAAAGGCACTGCCAAAATTTTTTATTTAAATGTTCTGTCTGGTTTCAGATCGGTCATTTCCTCTTGTAAGCCTAAACCTAAATTGTTCGGAAGATATTTCGAATCCATGAATAGATCACGAACTCTGTCAAAATCTTCAACACTCTCTCCAAAATATTTTTGGAAATTCGGCTACAAGAATAGTAAATGTTCTTCAAGTCCATTATTACCGTCTGTAAGACACCATACATTTGGGAACATTTCACAGTATCTTTGTTCAACTGCCTACACCCACACAATTCACTTATTAATAAATCCTTGAATATTATCCATACTACTCAGAATGTTTTCATGTCTGCCTACCATTTTTCTGTTTAGTCTGTTTAAGTGTACGAAAATTTCTGAAAGATATGCGAATTAAGATTCCCAGTCATCATCTGCAAATAAATCCGCCACTCAAGAGTCAAAGCTGCAAGTACCTCACGTTAGCACTTTACTTCGAAATAACCATCGTACTCCGCATGTAGCGAAAGTGTAGTGTGCTATGATCCTATTTCTCACCACAAAACGTTAAAAAGCCGCATATATATGAATCACGATTTCATGAAATTCACAGCTTGACTACACTGATGTTTAAAATTAAAGCAACAAACGGAAATTTTGCAAGGTTATGTTTATTTTGCCGCAAAACAATATAAACAGGTGATAGCAAAGTAGAAACAATGTACAAAATACAGAACGTAAACACCTGCAACATGCATAACGGTAGACAATAATATTCTTCGTTTTATCCAACTTGTCTAATTTGCACACACATTCTGACAATTTGTTAATGTGCTCAGTATGGGATGTGACCAGACCTGACAACGGCGGGGCATGCTGTAAATGATGTCATCAGTCTCATGGTAAGGCAATAACGTCCGTTCTTTCTGCAGAGCTGCTCATAACTCTTGGAGTGTGGTAGGTGGATGCTGACGTGAAGCAACTCGTCTCCCTAGTGCATCCCAGACATACTCTATGGGATTCAAATCGGGAGAGAGAGAAGGTCACGCCGTGGGTGCAATATTTTCCGTTCCACCTGTTCTCTATGAGGTCGGGCATTATCGTCCATCATTACAAGGTCTGGGTCCAAAGCTCCTCGCAACAACGGCACTTGAGGTCCCAAGATCTCGTCACGATACCTGACAGCAGTTAAACTTTTCTGATTCACGTATACAATTGCATGAAGAGGTGTTAGACACGTCAACATAACCTCTGCCCATACGATCGATATAGGTTTGTTTCCACAATGTTTGGTTCCCGAAATCTTGTTCGACGTCCAGTCCAGATGCGAATCCGTCGAGAATAACTCTCCAGATAAATCCGGCACTCATCTGTGAAAAGAACATTGGTCCACTGTTCGACCGTCCAGGTTGCATGTTGACACCTCCACTCTAGAGATTTCCTTCTATAAAGACGTGTCAAGAGGAAGACATACATCAGGTCTCCGACAGTAGAAGCCACTCTGCAGAAGCCTTCAGTACACCGTTTTCCTCGATACAACTCGTCCAGTGGATGCTGCGAGGTCAGATGCCAAATGCGGTGCAGTACTAAGGCGGTACCGTCGTGCCCTTATAGCCAAATAACGCTCCTCTACTTCTGATGTTACACGTGGGCGGCCCCGCCATGGTCTTCGAGATACAGTTTCGGTCGCTATAAACCGTCACCACTCCCGAGAAACAACAGATCGACTCACATTAAGCCATCGGGCCACATCAGTTTACGACTACCCTGCTTCCACTCTTCCTATGGCCCTCCACCGCAGAGTCTGGTAGTCTTCTCTGTGCCATACTACGCCCTTTGTGACTATGCACACAGCGATTGCGGATGTGGGACTAACCACTGTTTGAGAGGTGCCCTGCCGCCATCATTATCGTGGTTAGTTGGTTGGTTGTTTTGCGGAGGTAAAGGGACTGGACGGCTACGGTCATCGGTCCCTTTTACCAAAAAACTAAAATCACCCACAGAGAACAACAGAAAAGACGCCAGACGACACAGGACAAGAAAGACTCAGACAGAGATCAGACAAAACAAATTAAAATCACACAGAGTGTGACAGTGGTTGGCCGACCATAGAGAAAAGAAAAAAGGAAAAGCCAACCACCGAGAAACATATTAAAAACTCAGTCTAAAACCGTAGGCCAAAGGCCAGAATCAACACAAAAGAACATAACAAACACTCAGATTAAATGATAATATACCCCTGCCAGAATAAAACGCAAAACTAAGCCTGCCATGGCAGTATCATCAGTTAAAAGGGCAGGGAGCGTATCAGGCAGCGCAAACGTCTGCCTGAGCATAGTTGAATGTGGACAGGACAACAAACTGTGGACCACCGTCAAAGCCGCCCCGCATCGACAGAGTGGCGGGTCCTCATGCCGCAGTAAATGGCTGTGTGTCAAGCGGGTGTGGCCAATGCGGAGCCGACAAAGGACTACTGAGTCCCTGCGAGTGGCTCGCAAGGATGACCGCCACACAGTCGTCATCTCCTTGATAGGACGGAGTTTGTTTAGCGTGATCAGGTTGAACCATTTAGTGTCCCAAAGCTCGAAAATTTTGCGGCGGAAAATCGCTCGCAAATCAGGCGCCGGGAGACCAATGTCCAGAGGTGGTTTACTGGTCAACATTTTCATTGCCGGGTATCCCAACATGGCCTGGAGTCCACACAAAGACCACAGAGCGGCCACAACGGGCAAGAGTATGCAGGGACTCCTGGATAGCCATCACCAGACGAGAACGAGGGAAACACTGGTCGATAGCTCGTAAATCGCTCAGGGAGTCGCTACAGATAACGAAGGACTCACCTGAGCAGGAGCAGATATACTGTAGGGCACGAAAGATGGCGACCAGCTCAGCAGTGAAAACGCTACAGCCAGCCGGCAATGAACGTTGTTCGTAGTGGTCCCCTAGAGTTAGAGCATAACCAGCATGACCAGCAACCATAGAACCGTCAGTGTAAACAATACCAGAGCCCTGATACGTGGCTAGGAGAGAATAAAAGCGGCGGTGGAAGGCATCCGGAGGGACTGAGTGCTTCGGGCCCTGTTCCAATTTGAGCTGAAGGCAAGGGCGGGGCACACACCACGGGGGTGTACGCAGAGGGACCCAGAAAGGAGTCGCAAGACGGAGAACCCCAAGCCCGGAGAGAAGCTCTCAAACGCGGACCGCGATCGTACAACCCGACTGGGGCCGACGATCTGGGAGACAGACGACCGACGGTGGGAACAGGAGACGATAGTTAGGATGCCAGGGCAAGCTACAAACATGCATAACACAAGCGGCCAGTAAACGTTGGCGCCGTAACCGCAGTGGAGGGACACCTGCCTCCACAAGTATGCTGTCCACTGAGCTGGTCCAGAAAGCACCAGTGGCAAGTCGGATCCGGCTGTGAAGGACTGGGTCCAGCACCCGCAACACAGAAGGGGATGCTGAACCATAAGTCAGGCTCCCACAATCCAGACGAGACTGGATTTACGCCTGGTAGAGCCGTAAGAGGGTAGATCGGTCGGCGCCCCAGCTGGTGTGGCTCAAGCATCGATGAGTATTTAGATGCCGCCAACACATCTGTTCAAGCTGCCGAATATGAGGCTGCCAAGTCAACCAAGCATCAAAAACCACACCGAAAAACCTATGTGTCTCCACCAAAGCAAGAAGTTCGCCGGCAAGATACAGCCGCGGCTCTGGGTGAACAGTGCGTCGCCGGTAGAAATGCATAACACAGGTCTTGGCTGCCGAAAACTGGAAGCCATGCGCTACAGCCCAAGCCTGCTCCTTGGGATAGCGCCCTGCAGCTGACGTTCAGCAGCTGCAATGCCAATAGAGCTATAGTAAAGGCTGAAGTCGTCAGCATACAAGGACGCTGAGACAGACGTTCCCACCGCCGCAGCGAGCCCGATAATTGCTATTAAAAACAGGCAGACACTTAAAACAGATCCCTGCAGCACCCCGTTCTCCTGAACTCGGGAGGAACTACGGGAGGCCGCGACTTGCACACGTGGAAGTTTCGATGCGACAGAAAATTTCGAATGAAAATCGGCAGCGGACCCCGAAGACTACAATCATGAAGTGTAGATAGGATGTGATGGCGCCACGTCGTATCCTACGCCTTCTGCATGTCAAAAAAGACAGCGATGAGGTGCTGACGGCGGGCAAAGGCCGTACGGATGGCGGACTCCAGGCTCACCAGATTGTCGGCGGCAGAGCGGCCTTTTCGGAACCCACCCTGGATGGAGCGAGAAGGCCCCAAGACTCGAGTACCCAACTCAACCGCCAGCTCACCATCCGTTCAAGCAACTAGCAAAGAACGTTGGTGAGGCTAATGGGGCGGTAGCTGTCCACCTCCAAAGGGGTCTTGCCATGTTTTAAAACGGGGATAACAGTGCTTTCCCGCCATTGCGACGGAAACTCACCCTCGACCCAAATACGGTTGTAAAGGTCGAGGAAGCGTCGCTGGCAGTCAACTGAAAGGTGTTTCAGCATCTGACAATGGATGCGATCTGACCCAGGAGCGGTATCAGGGCAAGGAGCTAGAGCACTGTGAAATTCCCACTCACTGAATGGAACATTGTAGGATTCAGGATGGTGGGTGCGAAATGAAAGGCTCCGACGTTCCATCCACTCTTTAATGGAGCGGAAGGCCAGTGGGTAATTCGCAGAAGTGGAACTCAGAGCAAAATGCTCTGCCAAGCGGTTTGCAATTACGTCAGAGTCAGTACAAACTTGTCCATTCAGTGAGAGCGCAGGGACGCTGACAGGGGTCCGATAGCCATAGAGGCGTCGAATCTTGGCCCAGACCTGAGATGGAGGGACATGGAGGCCAATGGTGGACACATAACGCTTCCAGCTCTCCTGCTTGTGTTGGCGAATGATACGGCGGGTCCGCGCACAGAGCCGTTTAAAGGCGACGAGGTTTTCTAAAGATGGAAGCCGCTTGTGACGCTGGAGCGCCCGCCGGCGATCTTTAATCGCCTCAGCAATCTCAGGCGACCACCAAGGCACAGTCTGCCACCGAGGGGACCCAGAAGAACGGGGAATGGCAGATTCTGCGGCAGTAACGATGCCAGTGGTGGCCGAGTGAACCACCGCATCAATGGCGCCATTAAAAAGAGGCTCAATAGCGGCAATGGAGGAGAACAAATCCCAGTCAGCGTTATTCATAGCCCAACTGCAAGGGCGCCCAAAAGAGTGATGTTGTGGCAGTGGCAGAAAGACTGGAAAGTGGTCACTGCCACTCAGGTCGTCGTGTACACTCCATCGGACAGACTTTAGGAGGCTATGGCTGCAGATCAAAAGGTCAATGGCGGAGTATGTGCCATGCGCCAAACTGAAATGTGTGAAGGCACCATCGTTTAAAAGGGAGAGGTCGAGTTGTGCCAGTACATTCTCAACGTTGGTATCTCGACCTAGTTGCCACTGACCCACCCCACAGAGAGTTATGGGCGTTAAAGTCGCTCAGTAACGAGAAAGGTGGCGGCAATTGGGCGATCAGCGCAGCCAGGACATGCTGTGGGACATCACCATCCTGTGGAAGATACAGACTGCAGACAGTAACAGCCTGTGGCGTCTAGACCCGAACAGCGACAGCCTCTAAAGGTGTTTTTAGAGGGACAGACTCGCTGTGAAGAGAGTGAAGGACATAGATGCAGACGCCACCAGACACCCTTTCATAAACTGCCCGGTTCTTATAATAACCCCAATAGCAACTGAGGGCGGGGGTTCGCATTGCCGGAATCCATGTTTCTTGAAGAGCAATGCAGAAGAAAGGGTGGCGGCTGATAAGTTGTCGAAGCTCTGCTAAATGGTGGAAGAAACAGCTGCAGTTCCACTGGAGGATGATATTGTCAATGGCTGAGAAAGGCGTGAAGGGACTGGGGAGGCAAATTACGCCGCTGGGTCATCTGCTGCCTCCGATTGAGCACCTGTGGAAGTGCCATCCATTGCGTCTGAGAGACCGGCGAGATACAGGTCCTCAGCGGACGCCAGAAACTCCACATCTTCAGACGCAGAGCTTGTAGGAAGCGGTGGGACGGGTGCCACCGCAATGTCGAGATTCTTGGAGCCTTTCTTCTTTTTCTGCTTCTCTCGCTGAGCCTTCGGTGGTTCAGGCTGGGAGGGCCTCACTGGGTCAGTCTCAGGGACAGACGACGACCGTGAGGCCCTACGACCAGAGACTGGTGGTTGTTTCAGCCACTTGCGGGTGTCCGCTTTCCCGCTGGTCGGAACTTACGAAGGGAGGTCCCCAACGGACCCCTTCCTGGCGAGAGTAGGCAAAGAAGTCTCACTCTTCTCTGGCTGGGAAGGGGGACCTGATGTCCCCTGATGGTTGGGAGGCGGGGTGTTCCTCCGAAGTAGATGGATCAGGAGCAACAGGGAGTGAAGTGCTCCCCACAATCAATGGGCTGGTGGATTCTGACCGATCACAGAGCCTAACGTACGGCACGACACTGGAAATGGGAGAACTGTCGTTGCAGCACCGGCGTAGGTCGACGTCACTGGCGCAGGATGGAGCCTCTCATATTTCCGCCTAGCCTCAGAGTAGTATTCCATTATCTGCCGTTCTTTCTGGAATATCCTACAGTCCGACGAGCAGGGGGAATGATGTTCTCCGCAGTTAACACAGATGGGAGGCGGAGCACATGGAGTATTGGGATGCGAAGGATGTCCACAATCTCGACACGTGATGCCAGAAGTACATCAGGAAGACATATGCCCAAACTTCCAGCATTTAAAACACCACATCGGAGGAGGGATATATGGTTTCACGTCGTCGTCGGCTGATACTCGTATCCGAGTTTTCATTTCTCTCCTGATATTTCCTTTGTCACGATTCAGGCGTGGAAGTGTCGTTGGTGGCTTAGCAATCCAATCCTATCGTGGAACAGGCGGCCACAGACATTACAGCTGATGGAAGGTGGAGGACGTGGCTGAGCCTGGAGGAGTTTACGTCTCCGGCGTTTGTCATTCTCCATTCTTCGACGTTCCAGCTCAAAGTTTTGAAGAGCATTTGAGGTAACTGAGCGCCAGTGACTGCGGTCTTCTGCTATTGTGGACCAGTTACTTGGATCGATGTTCAAGTTTTTCAGATTTTTCTTGTACTGATCCTTATAACGTTTGAGAGGGGCACCTCGTGGCCTTTTACCTGTGCTCACTTCGCTGTACAGCATTTGGCGTGGAAGTCTGTCATTTTTCATCCCCTGGACATGTCCGACCCATCTGAGTTGATGCCCAATGATAAGAGCTGCCATGCTATACATTTTTGCTTTCTCAAGAACAGCCATGTTGGATATGAAGTCATCCCATTTCAGGTTCATGATATATCTTAGCTTCTGTTGGTTGAAGCGTTCTAGTTCCTTCAGATCACAGCGATATAACGTCCAGGTTTCGCAACCATATAGCAGGGTGGAAATGACTACAGCTTTGTACACCATCAGTTTGGTGTGCAGTGTTAGGTCTTTATTCAGGAAGACACGCTTTGTAAGACGTCCAAATGCTACATGGGCAGCACATAATCTATTCTCCACATCATTTCCAAATGAGCAGTTAGATGACAGTATGTTTCCCAGGTAGAGGAAATGGTCCACTTGTTCCAAGGGTGTATTATAAATGGATATGCTGAAGTCAGGAACGGAGGAGTCAGGAGTTGGCTACGCCATCACCTTTGACTTTGGAATATTGATGGAGAGACCAAATCGTTCGTACGCCCTGCTGAAGGAATCAACTCACAGCTGCAACTCTGCAGGTGAATGAGCTGGAGAAGCATTGTCATCAGCATACTGCAGCTGTGTCACACGATTGGTACTGGTGAACCTTTTTGAATGGAGTCTGGACTGGTTGAATAATCCTCCATCAAACCTGTACTTTAGTTCTATTCCTGCATTGTTTACGGTTGTCTCGTAAAGCATAGCTGCCTGATACAATGCAAATAACGTTGGTGCAAGAACGCATCCTTGTTTAAGCGCACTTGATATTGGGAATTCACCAGTCGTTTCAATCTGGCAGAGGAGCTGTCCAGTCATATCATCGTGGAGGCCTTCAATCAGGTCAACAAAATGTTCAGGGCAGCCGAAGCGTTTTAAGACCATCCACATGGCTTCTCTGGGAACTGTATCAAAGGCCTTTTCTAGATCGTAGAAAACAAGTAGTAAAGGCTTTTGCTGTTCTCTGCACTTCTCCTGTAGTTGTCGTGCACAGAAAATCATGTCAATTGTCCCTCTTGAAGGTCAAAACCCGTATTGAGAGTCAGGTAGTATTGTCTCTGAAAGTGTCTGGAGGCGATTTAAAAGGAGTCTTGCAAAAATTTTGCCAGTGACAGAGAGTAGAGATATTCCCCGGTAGTTACCACAGACGCTTCTGTCGCCCTTCTTGAAGATGGTGACAATTGTGGAGTTCTTCAAGTCAGCTGGTACCTTGCGGGTTTCCCACATTAATACAATGAGTGGGATGAGTCTAGTTTTTAGAGACAAGCCGCCACCCTCAATAAGCTCCATCGGGATGCTGTCAGGTCCAGGAGCCTTCCCAGGTTTCACACTCTTGAGTGGCTTGCAAAATTCTTGAAAAGTTGGAGGATCAGCCATCCAGGGTTTTTAGGGGTGCTGTGGGACATTTTTGAGAAAATATTCAGCGGCAGTAGAAGGGCAGTTTAACAGTGAGCTGAAGTGCTCTTTCCAACAACTTAAGATGTCCTGACTTTCAGTAAGAATGGTGGAGTTGTGAGCAGCTTTCAGTGTTCCTGATGAGGTGCGGATAGGTCCATACAGCTCTTTAATACCAGCGTAGAAGCCACGTAGGTTCCTTGCATCGGAGAGATTTTGGAGTTCTGTGGCTTTCTGTTGTCACCATTTGTTCTTGATTACTCGTATTTAATTTTGACATTTTTGCTTGAGTTCTTGAAAGTGTGCTTTCTTTTCTGCGCAGGACGGATCTTGAGCAAGGGATAGGTAAGCATCCCGCTTTGCATTGATGATGGCTTGGATTTCTCCATGGTTGTCATCAAACCAGTCACTTCTTTTCCGTGCACTAAAACTAACAACATCCTCAGCAGTTTCTCTGATGATGTTCCTTAAAGTGGTCCATTCTTGTTCGACGTCATCTGTGGTTGCTGGAGCTTTGTTAAATTGTTCAAAGTTTGGATTAGCAAAGCATTAACATTTTAGAGCAACCACAAAGCGTTGACAGTAATAACCCCATGCGATCAAAAATTATCTGTCTGGGGGCATAGCACGATTCCGATACAGGTATATAACCACCGACATATAGACAACGTATTAGTGTGTCATTCATGTCTTTCCGACATTCATGCAATAAATGCGGATAAATTAAGTATGGCGACGTCATTATGAAAGACGTCCAAAGAGGATCGAAGTATTGCTATTCTTTCCTTGGACAAACACCGTTAGACACCCATCGGAGAGTGACGAATGTGTATGAAGCAGCATTTCTGACGAAAAGCACCGTTGTGGAATAGTGCGTAAAGTTCCGTGCTAGTCGCAAATCGACTCAACACACTGGTCGATACTGGAAACAAGCCTCAATAAAAAGACTCTCTCGAGCACTTGCCCTATATTCTTTATCTCCCCCCATGCGAATATCACGCCCCCGGTCCCTTAAAAAAGGGCTTTGGGGGGGTCCGCGATTCCTGCCGGATGAGGATGTGCAGCAGGCAGTGGTGGAACTCTTCATGCAGTAGGACACTGTGCTTCACGAAATGGTATCTTCAACCCGGTACGTCGGTGGGATGATTGCCTCAATGCTAACGGCAATTTTGCCTTATTAGCGTACAGATTCTGGAAATTTTTATCGCCGCTTATACGTTCTATATGTCTGTAGGCAAACATAACATTTTCTACATCTACATCTACATCCATACTCTACAAGCCACCTGGCGGTGTGTGGCGGAGGGTACCTTGAGTACATCTATCGGTTCTCCCTTCTATTCCAGTCTCGTATTGTTCGTGGAAACAAGGATTGTCGGTATGCTGTTGTGTGGACTCTAATCTCTCTGATTTTATCCCCATGGTCTCTTCGCGAGATATACGTAGGAGGGAGCAATATACTGCTTGACTCTTCGGTGAAGGTATGTTCTCGAAACTTTAACAAAATCCCGTACCGAGCTACTGAGCGTCTCTCCTGCAGTCTTCCACTGGAGTTTATCTATCATCTCCGTAACGCTTTCGCGATTACTAAATGATCCTGTAACTAAGCGCGCTGCTCTCCGTTGGATCTTCTCTATCTCTTCTATCAACCCTATCTGGTACGGGTCCCACACTGCTGAGCAGTATTCAAGCAGTGGGCGAACAAGTGTACTGTAACCTACTTCTTTTGTTTTCGGATTGCATTTCCTTAGGATTCTTCCAATGAATCTCAGTCTGGCATTTGCTTTACGACGATCAACTTTATATGACCATTCCATTTTAAATCACTCCTAATGCGCACTCCCAGATAATTTATGGAATTAACTGCTTCCAGTTGCTGACCTGCTATTTTGTAGCTAAATGATAAGGGATCTATATTTCTATGTATTCGCAGCACATTACACTTATATACATTAAGATTCAATTGCGATTCCCTGCTCCATGCGTCAATTCGCTGCGGATCCTCCTGCATTTCAGCACAATTTTCCAATGTTACAACCTCTCGATGTACCACAGCATTATCTGCAAAAAGCCTCAGTGAACTTCTGATGTCATCCACAAGGTCACTTATGTATATTGTGAATAGCAACGGTCCTACGACACTCCCCTGCGGCACACCTGAAATCACTGTTACTTCGGAAGACTTCTCTCCATTGAGAATGACATGCTGCGTTCTGTTTTCTACGAACTCTTCAATCAGATCACACAATTGGTTCAAATGGCTCTGAGCACTATGGGACTTAACATCTGTGGTCATCACACAATTGGTCTGATAGTCCATATGCTCTTACTTTGTTCGTTAAACGACTGTGGGAAACTGTATCGAACGCCTTGCGGAAGTCAACAAACACGGCATCTACCTGTGAACCCGTGTCTATGGCCCTCTGAGTATCGTGGACGAATAGCGCGAGCTGTATTTCATACGACCGTCTTTTTCGAAACCCATTCTGATTCCTACAGAGTAGATTTCTAGTCTCCAGAAAAGTCATTATACTCGAACACAATACGTGTTCCAAAATTCTACAGCTGATCGACGTTAGAGATATTGGTCTATAGTTCTGCACATCTGTTCGACGTCCCTTCTTGAAAACGGGGATGACCAGTGCCCTTTTCCAAACCTTTGGAAAGCTACGCTCTTCTAGAGACCTACGGTACACCGCTGCAAGAAGGGGGCTAGTTCCTTCACGTACTCTGTGTAAAATCGAACTGGTATCCCATCAGGTCCAGCGGCCTTTCCTACTTTGAGCGATTTTAATTGTTTCTCTATCCCTCTGTCGTCTATTTCGATATCTACTATTTTGTCATCTGTACGACAATCTAGAGAAGGAACTACAGTGCAGTCTTCCTCTGTGAAACAGCTTCGGAAAAAGACATTTAGTATTTCGGCCTTTAGTCTGTCATCCTCTGTTTCAGTACCAATTTGGTCACAGAGTGTCTGGACATTTTGTTTTGATCCACCTACCGCTTTGAAGTAAGACCAAAATTTCTTAGGATTTTCTGCCAAGTCAGTACATAGAACTTTACTTTCGAATACATTGAACGCTTCTCGCATAGCCCTCCTCACACTACATTTCGCTTCGCGTAATTTTTGTTTGTCTGGAAGGTTTAGGCTATGTTTATGTTTGCTGTTAAGTTCCCTTACTGACAAAACTGAAGCGAGAGACCGATACATGTCGAAGTACGAATAGAACAATGTCAACTAAATTCCGAAGTGGGTAAATATGCGAAGGAAGCTCCAAAATGCACACTCTTTTGAAAAGAAATTGTTTGAGATCAGAAAGAAGAATGCTCCTATTGTAGCACAAAGAAGGGGAATATGTCCTGGGCAGAGATGGGAACTAGCTTTTCGATTTATCTGGAAACTTCAATGACATTTAAATCAAAACGTTTCAACATAATCATGCTTTTTCTTACTCGTAAGTATCAGTATCCATGTCATGTAATATAATGCATCAAATCAGTTACAGTAACATGATAGTTATATCATTTATTATAACATGACGGATGCCAATAAGGCATTGGTCGTGTTGCGCAATATGACACAACGTGCCATTAGAGTCTAGGAAGCAAAGGAATAGTTTCTATTATTCTCGGATTCTTGTATTTGTAGAAGCATCTGTAACAGCTCTTTAGAGAGTAGTTATACAGAAAAGAATATTAGATTAAATTCTGTACTACGAAATCACTTAAGATCCTAAAAACGGTAGTAGTATTTCGAAGTAATAGTTAGTTAAAATTAGTTAGTTAAAAGAGTAGGTATTCGAAATAGAGTAACGCAAAGTAGTGCACAGCGAATCCACGGAAGATATAAGAGAGCTGCGTTTTGTTTTCAATCTAATACATAAGCCAATGCGCAGCATTGTTAGTTGTCTTGAGTTTTTGTTTTCAGCGGTGGTGAGTGTATTCTCAGTTCTTCCGTGGTAGTCGGGATTTTGGGATTAGAAGCCTAATTAAATAGCATTCTTAGAACTGGATTAGACATTGGAATGGTATAGAATAGATTATTATGGGATAAATTCAGAGACGGAGTCAATTAGAGGTGTTTGGGTGTACGAACATTCATATTCAAGTGAATGGTGATTGTACGTGTTAAACGAAACGCTACGATCGTATACTTATGATTGTGGAAAGATTTATTGATAATACAGAAACTTTTATGTTGAATTAGGACTTCATTCGCTGTATGCGAGTTATTAAGGGGCAGTCTTGCACTAATATTTTTGTAAATCCCTTCTTTATAATTTTTTGTTCACTCTCATTGAAATTTTGCACACTTATGTATAGAGATCTAATATGATTTTTTTTAATTCAGAATTTTTAATAGCAATCTAATGCAGTGAGATAATTTTGAATTTTTTATTGCATTATTATTTTAAGGTACACTTTTTCATAATTTTGAGGCAAATTTGGCAAATGTTTTTAATGGTATAGTAATCTACACTAATAGATGTACAATTAAATGCAGTAATTTTTTGATAAATTAATACTATTATTTTCTGTGGTATTTTGGATTCGAACATTTTTTACAAGTAAACTTTTCAATATATTATCAACCACAAAACTGTGTATAATATCATGATTAAAATTTTGTTCCACTTAAATATTGCTTCAAAGTAAAAGAATAGCTGTGCCAAATTTGATTGAAATCCTTACAGTAATTTCTGATATATGTGTTCCTGAGAGCAGAACATCTTAAGTTGCAGAAAAATCATTTGAAAGTTTGGATGAAATGTAAAAAAAAAAAAAAATCAATCATACCTTAGCTAAATCTGCCCATATCCATATTCCATTTCTTCCCCATTATCCTCTACAGCTCTTTTAGCTTCTCTGCTCCTTTGCCTAGCAATTTTTTGTATGTTCTGGCTTGAAGTCTTCGTCTTCGCCATTCTTTGCTTATCGATGATCTGCATTATCTGCTCAGTGAAGACTCCAGGTGTAAAGCCCAACTTGCTGAGGATGTGAAGTCTTCCCACATTCCCATCATTAAACACTGCTGCACCTTCCAAAGCAGAATACTTCACCATCAAATTGGAAACAAACACAGTCTTTTGACATCTTTTCCAAATAAGAGCATTGAAACTTTCATTTGGGTTCTGTGTTTTCCCATGCAGACGTTTTTCTAGCAGTTCTGGTGAAGCCAGTACTCTAAAAGATGGTTTAATGGCCTATGAAACCTCATAAAGAAGGTTATTCTTATGGGTATAAGCTTCCCCACTGTCCTTACATTTTAAAAATTTGCACCATTCATTAGAACAGAGGCCATGTTGAGGTGTAGCGTCTGTCGACAAGTAATGAAACGAAATGGCCCATACTGCTTTCCTCATACTATCCATGCTTGTGAGGTTACTTCTAATTGCAGCACCGTAATATACTTGTAGGCTGTCAATTCTCTTCTTTGTTAGTCTGTTTTTACCTCCCAGTGGCTTCGCATTCTCTAGTAGCTTGCCTTTATTATCTGCAACAAGCCTTCGGAGTCGTCCACCCATCCTATTCTGAATATAGCCTAAGCACTCCAGTTTCTCAATAGCACAGTCTTTTCCATAGGGCTGATTTTCAACTACATTCTTGAAAGCACTAAAGTCTCCATCTCTTAAATACTGTACGTATCTTACTCCATACTTTTGCAAAGATCTATGGAAAATTAATTTCATACCTGCAGCTTCCATCCCACGACTGAAGCCTGCATAATTTCTGCTACAAACAGATTCATGGGCTTCTTGCCATGCTGTTTCTTTACCTGAATCAATATATTTCTTGTGCAAGGAACATGAAGAACAATATTTACACACCACCTCTAAGTCTAATACTTTTCCAGTGTCGACACTAATGATTGTTGAAACTCCATGCGGTGAAGTAAGCCCCCTCTTCATCCAGGAACTGTTACAGGAAACTAATATATCGTTGCTATTAGATGCTTCACAATTTTCTTGAATTGCCCCCAGGACTGCCATTTTCATGCTCTCTTCACTTATTCCTGCAACTGCATTGAGGAGAGCAGTATTCATTGCAGAAAATTTTATGGGAGGGGCAGGCATGTTCATAATACCACATAAAAGGTTTCCACCATCTCTTCCAATCCCTATACATCTTAATCTAAAAGCAAATCTCATATTGGCTTCATAGATTCTATTACTGACCTTTGATGTCTTGAATGGTCTGTCAGCATCACAGTTTTGACACAAAATGTGCAGTGTGCAAACCAAACCTTCTCTCTTTCCATCATCAACCACATCCACATTTCCTCACCAAACAGAGCACTTGCAGGCTTTTCTAAGGGCCTCTTCCACCATTTCCAGATCCACAATTCTGAAACCTGTATTTCTGTCATGATTTGTCTCTTCTGACACAATCCCTGTCCCAAGCTTTATTTTAGATGCACTTGGAGACAAGCTAATGTTTGCATCTGCAGGCCTGACCCTAACGTCAATGCCAGTTTTTCGCTTTATATTAGAAATATGGGATTTACTATATTTTTAAATACTTTACAAGCCCTAGGCATTGTAAAAAGGGATCAACAGATTCAACCTTGCACAAAGAATGGCACAATAAATCAAGCATCACTCGAATTCCACTGAAAAGCACAAAACCTTTTTACAACACTCCACAGCCTTCTATACCACACTGACTGAACCAGAAAATAGCTCCACAGCATTTTTTACAATACTGCTGTTATGTATACAAAAAATCATTGCCTTGTAAAGCTATATTTTCTAGGTTCACAGGTCAATTCCGCAATAAAATTTTTTCTCCGTTTTGTATATTGAAAAGCGAGCTTGGCGGATTACACTGCTTAGCGATTTAATTTTTTTTATGCCATTTAAAGTTCGAATTTCAAGGAAAAAATTTCGGATAATAATCTCAATTATATTTACTATCAAATAAGCTAATACAAATAATTTGTAATTTTTTATTATTTCTACCACCGTCTCCCCTTAAAGAGTATTGGGACCGACAGTAGTTTGAACCTTATCAAACTAGTATCTTTGCCGCTCGTTGTCTAGGTGATTCCACTAATAAAACCGAAGTGAAAATAGTGTCTGTTAAAAGATTAAACTTGTGCTGAATAGACACTGAAAGGATAGAACCCATAATTAATATCGCATCGTGAGGATTGAGAAGCTTAGACATTGTAAGGTCCAGGGACATATTTATAATTTATTGAACATTAATGGCAAAGGACAGTTTCATAGGAAAGCACATCTTTGGTGATAGGTACACGGAGGAATGTAGTACTGACTGACTTTTATCATACCGGAACAATACACACTAGGATCAACTCTCCTTTCATTGATCCCCCTGTGCCATCTCTCATTAATTTGAGAACTTAATTGTGTCAATAACACAGAAATATATTAGACATTCCCAGCATTTAGTAAATTCCATAATCAGCTAGTACATAGACAATAATATCTGTGGACATTCAAGCGTTGTCGAAGGAAGCTGATAACCCTTTTTACAAACAGATTTAATAGGATTCAACGAATGCATAGAGACTCCTAAAGTAACTAAATCAAATTATGCAGGGAAACAAATTAGTAAAAATAGACTGCACTAAATTGACATCTTTCTCCAGAGTAATAAGAAAAAACTGTCTTTGGATCCGTTGTAGTTGAAAGTGTAAGAAATATCTCTGGAAAAACGTGAAACTAGTCGGAACAATATATACACAAACTTTTGGGATCAGCTACGCTGTCGAGACGGCGATGCGATATCTGTGAAGTCGTGTTCTCAAGGAGCAAATAAATTTGTGTCTATTCGTTCTTACAGCTCTCACGGTATGTGTAACAAAGGATGGGTTCAATAGAGATCAGTGGGCTGGGGAAGTAGGGTTAACACGTAAACGAGCGCGAATATCTGAAGATGTCTTCATCCAAACGTCTTAGAAGCTGCCACGTAAATCGAAAAGCTAGTTCTCTTCTTTTACGTCCCTATCTCTGTCCTGGACGTATTCGCCTTTTTTCTGCTAGGATAAGAGTATTTTTCATTCTGTATTTACTGTAGCATAATTTTGACAGTAGACTGTCATAGCTTGGTAACTGATGTAGATTTGTAATGATTAGCACAACGAATGGTTTGGTATAGGTTTTTTATTATCTTTGGAACCATGTTGCTAACATCGTGGCAACGGCCAGAGCTTTCAAAAAACAACAGAACAGCAATTAATTACGTGTATTTGTCTAACTTTTTACAATTTGAACTGACTTGCACATGTTTCAAACATAGAAGTGGACCCATGAAGAACCTCCGAAAAAGGAGGTTTTTTGGACTTAAAATTCGAATGAAGCTAGATTTTTTTAAAAATAGAGTTTTTTTTTTACTTTTTTGGTTCACTTTAAATCGTTTCTGCGGATTCGAGTCACGTAAGAAGTTTAAAGATCTGAAGTGGTGCTCTTCAAAGAGCTCTAAGAAAAACGTTTTTTTTGGAAATAAAGTCCAAACAAAGCATGATTTTTAAAACACTTAAAAACTTACCTTATCTGATACACCGGTGGACAAAATTCGAACCATCGGTCTCGATCTAGTCCTCAGTCACGTGAAGTCCGAACGAGAATGATTTGTTTTGCATGTAAAATCCGAACGGTGCACATGCAAATTAGTGCCATTAGCTGAACACTTGTTTAAACCGAATTAAAGTTCCTTTTTTTTCTCAAAAGGAATTAATCCTTTCACACCATCTGATTTAGCTGAGTGGCAACACCGGTTTGGCTGAGTGCCAACACCGGTTCGTCGTTCAAAGCTTGCTTGATATACTGTATCATAGCTACAATAAGACAAATGTTCGAATGGCTACACAAACGTCCGCTGGTCCGGGCTAAACCAAAAACTTTGTACTCCATGTCCCTAACTCAAATTTAAACCGATCACATAGGACCCGCTAAATCGCAATTCTGCGTGCGCCTTCTCAGACATATTTATTACAGCGCTTCCACGCTTTAACAATAGGGCGTGAAATCAGAAGAAACACATCTTACGTCGAAAGAAAGCTGCAGAAATTAAAGTCCAGAACACTAGTAAAGCTACAGCTGTAGTGACGACTTTATGCATGCGCTTTTGTCAAGCAAAATAAGTATTTCATTCACTTCCTCGCTGACAGCTTAAAAGCTCGTCAATACTTTTAGCATGTGAATAGTGCCAGTGTAAAAACATTGAAGGTGTAACATTATTTGCTTTTGTCAGAAAGTGTGTAACATCTTGCGCCGTAACTGTCTGTTACTGTCACGCAGCTCCACTTTATGCCTTTAGACTTTATCAATAACCACAAATGTCCATGCTTTGCGTCAACGTTTCTGCTGACAGTCAACTGTCTTTTGGTTATTGTTGAGTACTGCGCTTCACAGGTTGCGAGGATATCGAACAGCAGCTTCTATGGTACTCGCCTCTTCACTCTGATTTAGTACCACAGTCTCAGAAATGCTTCCCTTTTAACAGAGGTCTCTGTGATAAAATTTCATTTGTTCAGTGTGCAGGTCTCGTAGTAGTGTATTGCAATGTAGTTGGTCTGAACGTTCGCTTGAACTGACGCCACAGGACTTTTTCCTCTGGGGTAAGCCCAAAGATGAAGGCTATGCACAAGTTACTACTATCCAAGAGGACAGTAATTGATGCAGCCCTTGCATTGCTACCGAGGTAATGTCTTCAGAATTGTACTGTGACTGCAAACGGGTTCTGCAGTAGACGATGGGTATTTCGAACAGTTGGCAACATATGAAATTTTAACGAAGTGTCCGCCGCTCGTGGTCTCGCGGTAGCGTTCTCGCTTCCCGAGCACGGGGTCCCGGGTTCGATTCCCGGTGGGGTCAGGGATTTTCACCTGCCTCGAGATGACTGGGTGTTTGTGTTGTCCTCATCATTTCATCATCATCCAGGAAAGTGGCGCAATTGGACTGAGCAAAGATTGGGTAATTGTACGGGCGCTGATAACCACGCTGTTGAGCGCCCCACAAACCAAAACATCAACATCATTTAACGAAGTGTTTATGAACACACATTCTTGTGATTCCCTTTCTGTTGTTGATGTTGTAATATTGCAATGTAAGTTTATATCTTGACATTAAACTAACTACACAAAGTTGTTATTTAACAGTCTATATATTTCAGTCCCCTGTTTTAAAAAATCTATCAATTTTTGCGTGCAATTTTCTTTCAGAGTACTGGGAAAAAAGAGCAGAAGTGTTACCATAGTTAAGTGCTGGACTAGCATTAGACGCCACGTCCCCTGTCTTCCAGTAGGTGTATCGGTCCAACAACATGAGACCAAGTGCTATTAGTGTCAGTTTAATTTTTAAAATTTTTTTCCACTGTTTCATTTTTGTAAGCAAACTGACTTAGTTGCGTCAAGCTGGACTGCCCAATCAGTCCAAAGAGACAGTTACGCAAAATAACACCAACTTCCGCAGAAGACAGTTTTGTATTCTGAAAAGAGATAAATTCTAAGTTCAAAACTGTAGTTTCTCTATAACTAATTATCGGATTTTGAATAGAGAAACACCCCTGAATTTGTCTCTTTTAGAATTGCCGATAGCAGCAAAATTTTCTACAGTTTCACGTAAACATGCAAAGTTCTTAGTAGCCCCCTGTTATTAATGTAACTAGCGACAGACAGTAAGCATCACTTAATGAAGATTTCTACACAGTCCATTTAAGTTGTAATAGAATTACAGTATATTACCTGGCTGAGAAAATATATGAGGTGAATAGATTTGCTGAACCTTGCTGTATATTGGAAAGTCAGTCGAATACGCACATTCAGTTTTCTGATTTGCGTTAGCGCCAAACTGGATTGACATTTGCTGAAATAATAGGAGTTCACATTTATGTCAGTAAGATAACGGGCTTTATGTGGGCTGACTCCGTTATGTTGCTTCCATCACTCTTGTAATGAAGTAATTTTTATATGCTACGCTGCACCTCTTTGACTGCTTTACATTTGAGAGTGCATGTGTATGTAGTTTCTCAAATGAGGCAGAGTATCATGCCATATCGGTAGAGACAAGCAGATGTAATCAAAAGTCGAAATGGTAATTGAAGTTGAATAAGCACAGTATGTACATTAAAAACTAGTAGCGTCATGTACATTCATAACATGAAAATATGGTCACCAAAAACTTACTTTATGCATGTCACCAATGTTGCTTATTACTTACAAAACTGTTTTATTTGAAAATGTTACCAGTAGTATACTCTTCTAGTGGAATACTTCAGCAAACAATGAGCTGGGAGTAATGAGATACCAGGCCACAAAAATAATACCATTTTACCCAGAAAAGACAATTTAAGAAGTAGTGAGTTTTAAAAATTTCAAATGAATGTAAGAAAATGGGCAGTAAATAGTTGATATTGGAAATACGATAAATTTTCGGTTGAGTTTTGACAGAGTGACGTTGCTTAGATCTTTGGCCTCAAAATAATTTGAATAAAGTGCAGTAACAATTTAGTCGTTAATAGAACACACAGGTAAGGTTTCAGTTAACCCATATCCGAAAAAAGTACACCATGTATCACTAAAAACTTATTAACGCGTTGGATAATATGTGTAAGCACAGCAGATCAGAGCACTCAATGAGTAGCTGTAAAAACTATTCAAAATATATACTTCAGTTAAACCTGAGAAATATAATTTTAACTCTTTAAATAGAATTCAAGTACAGAAAAGCAGCAAAAAATAATATTCATATATTATAAACAAGACTAAAAAGCTATAAGCAATACCAGCAACGCCATTTAATGAAATTCTAACCAGTCAACTCTTTCAATAAAATACTAGTTAACTCAATCCTAAATATATAGTGTAAGTAACCATCTGGCACAGCTTACAGCTCTGAATAACGACTTGGTATCCATAGGTATAATGCGCCCTGACTGCGGAATATCGTATTATCACACTGGGAGCCAGACGTCACATGCTTCTATCTAATGTAAGCTGTATAAGAGTGTTCTGCAATTGTAAATATGAATATAAGAATGTGATATTTTGCTTAGTCAGAGGTGTAGAAATAACTCCCACAACCACTGCATAGCTTACAGAATGGCTACTGCTGTGTAAGCAAATATCTTTAAAAAAAATTACGTATTTACAGCAGACTGGAAGTCACGATTTATAACTACGGTGTCTGACCCTGCAAAATTGACAGCATTTACAATGTGTAGCATGACCGATGCTTCTATGTGGTGTGAACTATAGAACAGTTTTCTGCAATACGCCCACTGGGGGCATAGCTTTAGAAATCCGTATTGTAATAGGAGGTGGTGTCTCAGACTTAAAGTTAGAGTTCCAAAAATTGCGTTGCTTTCTAATAGTTGGTCATAACTATGTTTTCGATCCTATGTGCAGCGTTAGGAGATGTTTTATGTGGTGGGGCGATCGCTCCTTCTGTCAGCCTAGGCATTACACTGGGTACCCAGCCTCATTCTGCCAACGGCCTTGTCAAAGAGGGCGGAGGAGCGGATAGAGGTTCAGGGCACTCTCTTGTCCTAGGGGTGGGAAATTGCCCCTAAAGGCGGAAGAATCAGCAATGATCAACGACATGAGGATGCAGAAGGCAATGGAAACCACTGCATTAAAGACACGTAACGTGTATCCACAGGACATGTGGCCTGTAACTGAAGAAGTGTCATGATGATGTCTCCATTGGCAAAAGATTCAGGAATAGTCCCCCATTCGGATCTCCGGGAGGGGACTGCCAAGGGGGAGGTTATCATGAGAAAAAGATTGAATAATCAACGGAAGGATAACGTCCCACGAGTCGGGGCGTGGAAAATCAGAAGCTTGAACGTGGTAGGGAAACTAGAAAATCTGAAAAGGGAAATGCAAAGGCTCAATCTAGATATAGTAGGGGTCAGTGAAGTGAAGTGGAAGGAATACAAGGATTTCTGGTCAGATGAGTATCGGGAAATATCAACACCAGCTGAAAATGGTATAACAGGTGTAG
Organism: Schistocerca cancellata; assembly: GCF_023864275.1. Lineage (NCBI taxonomy): Eukaryota > Metazoa > Arthropoda > Insecta > Orthoptera > Acrididae > Schistocerca > Schistocerca cancellata. Next base: position 457,405,493 of record NC_064633.1, read on the forward strand.
GATTCGTTATGAACAGGAAGGTAGGGCAGAGGGTGTGTTACTGTGAACAGTTCAGTGACCGGGAGGTTCTAATCAGAATCGACAGCAGACCAACACCGACAACGATAGTTCAGGTATACATGCCGACGTCGCAAGCTGAAGATGAAGAGACAGAGAAAGTGTATGAGGATATTGAAAGGAGTGGTTCAAATGGCCCTGAGAACTATGGGACTTAACATCTATGGTCATCAGTCCCCTAGAACTTAGAACTACTTAAACCTAACTAACCTAAGGACAGCACACAAAACCCAGCCATCACGAGGCAGAGAAAATCCCTGACCCCGCCGGGAATCGAACCCGGACACCCAGGCGTGGGAAGCGAGAACGCTACCGCACGACCACGAGATGCGGGCGATATTGAAAGGGTAATGCAGTATGTAAAGGGGGACGAAAATCTAGTCATGGGCGACTGGAATGCAGTTGTAGGGGAAGTAGTAGAAGAAAAGATTACAGGAGAATATGGGCTTGGGACAAGGAATGAAAGAGGAAAAAGACTAATTGAGTTCTGTAACAAGTTTCAGCTAGTAATAGCGAATACCCTGTCCAAGAATAACAAGAGGAGGAGGTATACTTGGAAAAGGCCGGGAGATACGGGAAGTTTTCAATTCGATTACATCATGGTCAGACAGAGGTTCCGAAATCAGATACTGGATTGTATGGTGTGCCCAGGAGCAGGTATAGACTCAGATCACAATATGGTAGTGATGAAGAGCAGACTGAAGTTCAAGACATTAGTCAGGAAGAATCAATACGCAAAGAAGTGGGATACGGAAGTACTAAAGAATGACGAGATACGTTTGAAGTTCTCTAACGCTATAGATACAGCAATAAGGAATAGCGCAGTAGCCAGTACAGTTGAAGAGGAATGGACATCTCTAAAAAGGGCCATCACAGAAGTTGGGAAGGAAAACATAGGTACAAAGAAGGTAGCTGCGAAGAAACCATGGGTAACAGAAGAAATACTTCAGTTGATTGATGAAAGGAGGAAGTACAAACATGTTCCGGGAAAATCAGGAATACAGAAATACAAGTCGCTGAGGAATGAAATAAATAGGAAGTGCAGGGAAGCTAAGACGAAATGGCTGCAGGAAGACATCGAAAAAGATATGATTGTCGGAAAGACAGACTCAGCATACAGGAGGGTCAAAACAACCTTTGGTGACATTAAAAGCAACGGTGGTAACATTAAGAGTGCAACGGGAATTCCACTGTTAAATGCAGAGGAGAGAGCAGATAGGTGGATAGTATACATTGAAAGCCTCTATGAGGTTGAAGATTTAGAAGTCGATTTAGAAGAGATAGGGAATCAAGTATTAGAATCGGAATTTAAAAGAGCTTCGGGGGACTTAACGATCAAATAAGGCAGAAGGGATAGTTAACATTCCATCAGAATTTCTAAAATCATTGGGGGAAGTGGCAACAAAACGGCTATTCACGTGGGTGTGTAGAATATATGAGTCTGGCGATATACCATCTGACTTTCGGAAAAGCATCATCCACACAATTCCGAAGACGGCAAGAGCTGACAAGTGCGAGAATTATCGCTCAATCAGCTTAACAGCTCATGCATCGAAGCTGCTTACAAGAATAATATACAGAAGAATGGAAAAGAAAATTGAGAATGCGCTAGGTGACGATCAGTTTGGCTTTAGGAAAAGTAAAGGGACGAGAGAGGCAATTCTGACGTTACGGCTAATAATGGAAGCAAGGCTAAAGAAAAATCAAGACATTTTCATAGGATTTGTCGACCTGGAAAAAGCGTTCGACAATATAAAATGGTGCAAGCTGTTGGAGATTCTGAAAAAAGCGGTGATTGTTTAAACTTAAAGTATCTTGTGTTTATGGTAATGTGAATCTGTCTTTGGATGGCTCTCTTAAAAAGTAGATGAAATTAGGTAGCTGGGTATCATTGAAAAGTTGTTCGAACTTGGTAGTTGAAGCACCACGTGCCATGCTTCGTATCTGTCTAAGATTGTGCTCACATTCCCTGGTCAGCCATCTTGAACTTTGATATGCTAACCTCGTCATCTCCGAGCAGCACTTGCAACCTATGTACTAAATTATTTGCTGGATGTTGGTTGGTTGGTTGGTTTGGGGAAGGAGACCAGACAGCGTGGACATCGGTCTCATCGGATTAGGGAAGGATTGGGAAGGAAGTCGGCCGTGTCCTTTCAGAGGAACCATCCCGGCATTTGCCTGGAGTGATTTAGGGAAATCATGGAAAACCTAAATCAGGATGGCCGGACGCGGGATTGAACCGTCGTCCTCCCGAATGCAAGTCCAGTGTATTTGCTGGATGTATTGAAATCTCTGTCTTCCTCTACAGTTTTCGCCCTCTACAGCTACCTCTTGTCTTAAAAGATGTCATATCATCCTGTCCATTCTCCTTATCAGTGTCTTCCACATGTTCCTTTCCTCTACGATTCTGCGCAGGACCTCCTCATTCCTTACCTTATCAGTCCACCAAATTTTCAACATTCGTCTGTAGCACCACATCTCAAATTCTTCGATTCTTTTCTGTTCCGGTTTTCTCACAGCCCATGTTTCACTAGCATACAATTCTGAACTCCAGACGTACATTCTCAGAAACTTCTTCCGCAAATGAAGACCGATATTTGATACTAGGCCAGGAATGATCTTTACGCCATTGCTAGTCTGCGTTTGATATCCTCCTTGCTCCGTCCGTCATTGGTTATTTTACTGCGTAGGTAGCAGAATTTCTTAACTTCATTTATTTCGTGAACATCAGTCCTGATGTTTAGTTTCTCACTGTTCTCATTTTTACTACTTCTGATGACCTTCATCTTTCTTCGATTTACTCTCAGTTCACACTCTGCCTCATTAGACTATTCATTCCAATCCGTAGATCATGTTTTCTTCACTTTCACTCGGGATAACAATGTCATCAGCGAATGGTATCATTGATATCCTTTCACCTTGAATTTTAATTCCACTCCAGAACCTTTTTTTTATTCCCATCAATGCTTCCGCGATGTCCAGATTGAACAGTAGGAGTGAAAGGCTACATCCTTACCTTACACCTTTTTTAATACGAGCGCTTCGTTCTTGGTCGTCTACTCTTATTATTCCCTCTTGGCTGTTGTACATATTGTATATGAGCCGTCTCTCACTATAGCTTACCCATATTTTTCTCAGATTTTCTAACATTTTGCACCATTTTACATTGTCGAAAGCTTTTTCCAGGCCGACAAACGCTATTAATGTGTCTTGATTTTTCTTTAGTCTTGCTTCCATTATTAACCGCAAAGTCAGAATTGCCTCTCTCGTGCCTTTACCTTTCCTAAAGCCAAAGTGATCGTCCTACAGTGCATCCTCAATTTTCTTTTCCGTTCTTCTATTATTCTTGTAAGAAACTTGGATGCATGAGCTGTTAAGCTGATTGTGTTTTAATTCTCACACTTGTCACCTCCTGCTGCTTTCGGAATTGTGTAGATGATGCTTTTCCGAAAGTCAGATGGTATATCGGCAGACTCGTACATTCTACACACCAACGTGAATAGTTTTGTTGTCACTTAGCCCAATGATATTAGAAATTCCTATTGGATGGTATCTATCCCTTCTGCCTTGTATGATCTAAAGTCCTCTAAAGCACTTTTAAATTCTGATTGAAATAACGGATCCCCCATATCTTCTAAATCGACTCCTCTTTCTTCTTCTATCACATCAGACAAATCTTCTCCCTGATAGAGACTTTCAATGTATTCTTTCCACCTATCAGCTCTCTCCTTAGCATTTAACAGTGGAATTTCCATGGTTTCGTAGCAGTTACCTTCTTTGTACCTATCTTTTCCTTCCCAACGTCTGTGATGGCCCTTTTTAGATACTTCCATTCCTCTTCGACTGTACTGCCCACTGAGCTATTCCTTATTGCTGTATTATAGCCTTACGGATCTTCAAGCGTATCTTGTCATTCCTTAGTACTTACGTATCACTCTTCTTTGCGTATTGATTCTTCCTGACTAATGCCCTGAACTTCAGCCTACTCTTCATCACTACCATATTGTGATCTGAGTCTATATCTGCTCCTGGGTACACCTTACATTCCAGTATCTGATTCCGGAATCTCTGTCTGACCATGATGTAATGTAACTGAAGTCTTCCCGTATTACGCGGCCTTTTCCAAGTACACCTCCTCCTCTTGTGATTCTTGAACAAAGTGTTCGCTGTTATTAGCTAAAATTTGTTACAGAACTCAATTGGTCTTTCTCCTCTCTCATTCCTTGTCCCAAGTCCAAGTTCTCCTGTAAGCTCTTCTTCTACTCCTTCCCCTACAACTGCATTCCAGTCCCCCATGACTATAACATTTTCATCCCCCTTTACCTACTGTATTATCCTTTCAATATCCTCTTACACTTTCTCTATCTCTCCATCTTCAGCTTGGGACGTCAGCGTGTATACCTGAACTATCTTTGTCGGTGTTGGTTTTGCTGTCGATTCTGATAAGAACAATAAGAACCACCCTGTCACTGAGCTGTTCACAGTAACACACTCCGTGCCCTACCTTCCTATTAAAAATGAATCCTGCTCCTGTTAAACAATTTTCTACTGCTGTTGATATTACCCTATACTCATCTGACCAGAAATCCTTGTCTTCTTGTCAGATTTTCTAGTTCCCTACCACGTTCAAGCTTCTGACATTTCACTACCCGACTCGTAGAACATTATCGCTACGTTGATTACTCAATCTTTTTGTCATTGTAACCTCCCCCTTGGCAGTCCCCTCCCGGAGATCCGAATGGGGGACTACTCCGAAATCTTTTGCCAATGGAGAGATCATCATGAGACTTCTTCAGTTACAGGCCACATGTCCTGTGAATACACATTATATGTCTTTAATGCAATAGTTTCCATTGCCTTCTGCATCCTCATGCCGTTGATCGTTGCTGATTCTTCCACTCCTTTGCTCTGTCTGACAAGGCCGTTGGCAGAATGAGAGTGACTTCTTATGCTGGGAGTCTTCAATGCTGATTATTAATCAAAATTTAAACAGCGGCGGGCTTCGAAGCCGGAACCTAGGATGTTTTTATTATGAATAAAAGACGCTAACCCTAGACCAGGGTGCAAATCCATCTATTTTTCCTCTGTTTTTAATTTCTTCCGTTTTCATACAGGCTTCTCGAAAAAGTGTCGAATACTTTCAGAGGTGGTAGTATTCATCCAAACAAGAAAAATAAATCCAATAAACATGGGTTCAGACACGTATACTTTCCGAGGTAATCACGTATTTATAGGAAGGGCTATGTAATGCTAGTTTGCAAATATTAGCACAGTTGTTGCTTTGACGCTCTGTCACTGTCTCAGCAGGGTATTATGACCTCTTACTCACAGTACTCTACCTACCATCAGGTGATCTGCAGTCTGTTGTATGGTCCGAGTTGTGTTGTATGCTACGTTAGTTTTTGTCATTTTGTATACCCTGTTGTATAGTACTGTCAACACTGAGTATGTATCATGGCGGTTTACCCTGTTGCAAATGTGAATTCACTTATGTGTTTCCTATTATTGATCTGTTTGTATGTACACATGGTGTAGTTCATTTATAGTTCATTTACATTTTCTCTCTTCAACCACTGGACGCCTACCTCTCGACAAGTGATATGTGGATGTGATATTCCGCTATGGTTTAGCAAATGGAAGTAGCCTGCGAGCCCGTGCACTGGACACTGGAAAATATTCACAGGGCAGAGTGCCCTCTGATATTCTGTTCGGCAGAGTTTCCAACATCTGAGGGACAACTGTACTCTGTTACATCGGATGACTGACAATGGGTGTCCCCACACATTCCGTATGCCTGACAGGGGGCAACGTTTGCTACGTTCGATGGAAGAGCCGTGGGACCAATGTGTAACGATTAGCAGTAGCAGAAGGCCTGTCTCACTATCTTATTTGGTGAGGGGGCAGGGGCACTTCATGAACAATTGCTGTGCCCGTATCACCTACAGTGCGTTCAAGCCGTAAGGCCGCAGGATCATCATGGCAAATGGTAGTTCTGTCAATAGCTGTTGCAGAAGTGTGCAGCAGGTCCACTGTTCACATCCAAGATTTTATTTACCAGTGAGGCAGGATTCGCAAGAGACGGTGCTGTGAATATCCATAGACAGCATGTATGGGCAGATATAAATCGCCAAGCACGTCAGGAAAGAGTGCATCAACACCAATTCTCGATCACCATTTGGGCAGGCTTACTTGGCGATAGGTTAATTGGGTCATATGTACTACCACAAGGGTTAACTAGGCTGCATGATCTGGTCCCTCTCATTAATGTATTGCCTGCCATTGGAACAATAATTGAGAACGTAGGTTGCTACACTGAGATGAAAAGACTGGCATTGGGGAGGAATTCGTAGCGGGCCGCATCAAACCAGCTGGAAGACTGATGACTCAAAGAAAGTTGTTGTGTTTTTCTGCCTTCACTGATACCTTTTAAAGATATCAGCAATAACATCTAATGAAAATAAATAGTCTCTTGATTTAATATTTAGCTCTGGAGTAAGATTCGCGAATTTCTTTCTGTTTTAGAGCTCTGACTACGCAGTACTTATTTTGAAAGCGAGGGACGTCACTTGTAGAAAATCAAGATCTTTTTTTATTTTCAAAGCTCTTTCCAAGAACCTAAGTTACGGCAACCGATATCTGTGGGAACGGTAGGTAGGGAAGGGGGCCGAGGGCGCCAAGTCATACGTTCCTTATGTGAAAAACCAGGATAGCCAACATGGAGTACCTTCGTTGCTGGATTCTTTGTCTAGAAAGATACTGTCAGTTAATACAGGGTGTTTCAAAAATGACCGGTATATTTGAAACGGCAATAAAAACTAAACGAGCAGCGATAGAAATACACCGTTTGTTGCAATATGCTTGGGACAACAGTACATTTTCAGGCAGACAAACTTTCGAAATTACGGTAGTTACAATTTTCAACAACAGATGGCGCTGCGGTCTGGGAAACTCTATAGTACGATATTTTCCACATATCCACCATTCGTAGCAATAATATGGCGTAGTCTCTGAATGAAATTACCCGAAACCTTTGACAACGTGTCTGGCGGAATGGCTTCACATGCAGATGAGATGTACTGCTTCAGCTGTTCAATTGTTTCTGGATTCTGGCGGTACACCTGGTCTTTCAAGTGTCCCCACAGAAAGAAGTCACAGGGGTTCATGTCTGGCGAATAGGGAGGCCAATCCACGACGCCTCCTGTATGTTTCGGATAGCCCAAAGCAATCACACGATCATCGAAATATTCATTCAGGAAATTAATGACGTCGACCGTGCGATGTGGCCGGGCACCATCTTGCATAAACCACGAGGTGTTCGCAGTGTCGTCTAAGGCAGTTTGTACCGCCACAAATTCACGAAAATGTCCAGATAGCGTGATGCAGTAATCGTTTCGGATCTGAAAAATGGGCCAATGATTCCTTTGGAAGAAATGGCGGCCCAGACCAGTACTTTTTGAGGATGCAGGGACGATGGGACTGCAACATGGGGCTTTTCGGTTCCCCATATGCGCCAGTTCTGTTTATTGACAAAGCCGTCCAGGTAAAAATAAGCTTCATCAGTAAACCAAATGCTGCCCACATGCATATCGCCGTCATCAGTCCTGTGCACTATAACGTTAGCGAATGTCTCTCGTGCAGCAATGGTAGCGGCGCTTAGGGGTTGCCGCGTTTGAATTTTGTATGGATAGAGGTGTAAACTCTGGCGCATGAGACGATACGTGGACGTTAGCGTCATTTGGACCGCAGCTGCAACACGGCGAACGGAAACCCGAGGCCGCTGTTGGATCACCTGCTGCACTAGCTGCGCGTTGCCCCCTGTGGTTGCCGTACGCGGTCGCCCTACCTTTCCAGCACGTTCATCCATCACGTTCCCAGTCCATTCAAATTTTTCAAACAGATCCTTTATTGTATCGCTTTTCGGTCCTTTGGTTACATTAAACCTCCGTTGAAAACTTCGTCTTGTTGCAACAACACTGTGTTCTAGGCGGTGGAATTCCAACACCAGAAAAATCCTCTGTTCTAAGGAATAAACCATGTTATCTACAGCACACTTGCACGTTGTGAACAGCACACGCTTACAGCAGAAAGACGACGTACAGAATGGCGCACCCACAGACTGCGTTGTCTTCTATATCTTTCACATCACTTGCAGCGCCATCTGTTGTTGAAAATTGTAACTACTGTAATTTCGAAAGTTTGTCCGCCTGAAAATGTACTGTTGTCCCAAGCATATTGCAACAAACGGTGTATTTCTATCGCTGCTCGTTTAGTTTTTATTGCCGTTTCAAATATACCGGTCATTTTTGAAACACCCTGTATGTGTGTAGCGTGATGTATCCCATAGTTTGACTAAACGTCTTTTTAAATGTCACTTTTGGATACACAGTATCTGTGATTCATGACCACAAAATAATTTTAAGCGGCAGAGTTAGTGTGTGTGTGTGTGTGTGTGTGTGTGTGTTTATATGCACTGGATGGTGAGGTTATTAGTGCCCTCGCAAATAAAACAATAAACGAATGTGGATAGGGGCTAAAAGTGCCCCACAGTGTGGAATAAACCTACAACAAGGCAGTTACTCACTCACTCCCAGTTCACTCGCGTTCACCCAGTCACCTTCTCTTATACGTCTTAAGACGTGAATGGTGCCATACCTGGGATTAAAACAAGTAAAACGACAGAGGAGCTTAAATAATATCACAGGGATATGTGACTGGTTGATCACTCACAAAAAACATGGGGGAGCCAGCCTGTAAAATACCTGAAAGTAAAACAAGAAATACGACATAAGAGCTATGACAGCAGCACAGGGAAATGTGACTGGCTCACCACTTACATATGATGTGGACGAGCCAGTCACCTAGTTGAACATTATGAAGCGGCAGATTAGTGTGTGTGAGTGTGTGTGTGTGTGTGTGTGTGTGTGTGTGTGTGTGTATGTGTGTTTGGAGTTTATATGCACTGGATGGTGAGGTTATTAGTGCCCTCGCAAATAAAACAATAAACGAATGTGGATAGTGGCTAAAAGTGCCCCACAGTGTGGAATAAACCTACAACAAGGCAGTTACTCACTCACTCCCAGTTCACTCGCGTTCACCCAGTCACCTTCTCTTATACGTCTTAAGACGTGAATGGTGCCATACCTGGGATTAAAACAAGTAAAACGACAGAGGAGCTTAAATAATATCACAGGGATATGTGACTGGTTGATCACTCACAAAAAACATGGGGGAGCCAGCCTGTAAAATACCTGAAAGTAAAACAAGAAATACGACATAAGAGCTATGACAGCAGCACAGGGAAATGTGACTGGCTCACCACTTACATATGATGTGGACGAGCCAGTCACCTAGTTGAACATTATGAAGCGGCAGATTAGTGTGTGTGAGTGTGTGTGTGTGTGTGTGTGTGTGTGTGTGTGTGTGTGTGTGTGTGTTTGGAGTTTATATGCACTGGATGGTGAGGTTATTAGTGCCCTCGCAAATAAAACAATAAACGAATGTGGATAGTGGCTAAAAGTGCCCCACAGTGTGGAATAAACCTACAACAAGGCAGTTACTCACTCACTCCCAGTTCACTCGCGTTCACACAGTCACCTTCTCTTATACGTCTTAAGACGTGAATGGTGCCATACCTGGGATTAAAACAAGTAAAACGACAGAGGAGCTTAAATAATATCACAGGGATATGTGACTGGTTGATCACTCACAAAAAACATGGGGGAGCCAGCCTGTAAAATACCTGAAAGTAAAACAAGAAATACGACATAAGAGCTATGACAGCAGCACAGGGAAATGTGACTGGCTCACCACTTACATATGATGTGGACGAGCCAGTCACCTAGTTGAACATTATGAAGCGGCAGATTAGTGTGTGTGAGTGTGTGTGTGTGTGTGTGTGTGTGTGTGTGTGTGTTTGGAGTTTATATGCACTGGATGGTGAGGTTATTAGTGCCCTCGCAAATAAAACAATAAACGAATGTGGATAGTGGCTAAAAGTGCCCCACAGTGTGGAATAAACCTACAACAAGGCAGTTACTCACTCACTCCCAGTTCACTCGCGTTCACACAGTCACCTTCTCTTATACGTCTTAAGACGTGAATGGTGCCATACCTGGGATTAAAACAAGTAAAACGACAGAGGAGCTTAAATAATATCACAGGGATATGTGACTGGTTGATCACTCACAAAAAACATGGGGGAGCCAGCCTGTAAAATACCTGAAAGTAAAACAAGAAATACGACATAAGAGCTATGACAGCAGCACAGGGAAATGTGACTGGCTCACCACTTACATATGATGTGGACGAGCCAGTCACCTAGTTGAACATTATGAAGCGGCAGATTAGTGTGTGTGAGTGTGTGTGTGTGTGTGTGTGTGTGTGTGTGTGTGTGTTTGGAGTTTATATGCACTGGATGGTGAGGTTATTAGTGCCCTCGCAAATAAAACAATAAACGAATGTGGATAGTGGCTAAAAGTGCCCCACAGTGTGGAATAAACCTACAACAAGGCAGTTACTCACTCACTCCCAGTTCACTCGCGTTCACCCAGTCACCTTCTCTTATACGTCTTAAGACGTGAATGGTGCCATACCTGGGATTAAAACAAGTAAAACGACAGAGGAGCTTAAATAATATCACAGGGATATGTGACTGGTTGATCACTCACAAAAAACATGGGGGAGCCAGCCTGTAAAATACCTGAAAGTAAAACAAGAAATACGACATAAGAGCTATGACAGCAGCACAGGGAAATGTGACTGGCTCACCACTTACATATGATGTGGACGAGCCAGTCACCTAGTTGAACATTATGAAGCGGCAGATTAGTGTGTGTGAGTGTGTGTGTGTGTGTGTGTGTGTGTGTTTGGAGTTTATATGCACTGGATGGTGAGGTTATTAGTGCCCTCGCAAATAAAACAATAAACGAATGTGGATAGTGGCTAAAAGTGCCCCACAGTGTGGAATAAACCTACAACAAGGCAGTTACTCACTCACTCCCAGTTCACTCGCGTTCACACAGTCACCTTCTCTTATACGTCTTAAGACGTGAATGGTGCCATACCTGGGATTAAAACAAGTAAAACGACAGAGGAGCTTAAATAATATCACAGGGATATGTGACTGGTTGATCACTCACAAAAAACATGGGGGAGCCAGCCTGTAAAATACCTGAAAGTAAAACAAGAAATACGACATAAGAGCTATGACAGCAGCACAGGGAAATGTGACTGGCTCACCACTTACATATGATGTGGACGAGCCAGTCACCTAGTTGAACATTATGAAGCGGCAGATTAGTGTGTGTGAGTGTGTGTGTGTGTGTGTGTGTGTGTGTGTGTGTGTGTGTGTGTGTTTGGAGTTTATATGCACTGGATGGTGAGGTTATTAGTGCCCTCGCAAATAAAACAATAAACGAATGTGGATAGTGGCTAAAAGTGCCCCACAGTGTGGAATAAACCTACAACAAGGCAGTTACTCACTCACTCCCAGTTCACTCGCGTTCACACAGTCACCTTCTCTTATACGTCTTAAGACGTGAATGGTGCCATACCTGGGATTAAAACAAGTAAAACGACAGAGGAGCTTAAATAATATCACAGGGATATGTGACTGGTTGATCACTCACAAAAAACATGGGGGAGCCAGCCTGTAAAATACCTGAAAGTAAAACAAGAAATACGACATAAGAGCTATGACAGCAGCACAGGGAAATGTGACTGGCTCACCACTTACATATGATGTGGACGAGCCAGTCACCTAGTTGAACATTATGAAGCGGCAGATTAGTGTGTGTGAGTGTGTGTGTGTGTGTGTGTGTGTGTGTGTGTGTGTGTGTTTGGAGTTTATATGCACTGGATGGTGAGGTTATTAGTGCCCTCGCAAATAAAACAATAAACGAATGTGGATAGTGGCTAAAAGTGCCCCACAGTGTGGAATAAACCTACAACAAGGCAGTTACTCACTCACTCCCAGTTCACTCGCGTTCACCCAGTCACCTTCTCTTATACGTCTTAAGACGTGAATGGTGCCATACCTGGGATTAAAACAAGTAAAACGACAGAGGAGCTTAAATAATATCACAGGGATATGTGACTGGTTGATCACTCACAAAAAACATGGGGGAGCCAGCCTGTAAAATACCTGAAAGTAAAACAAGAAATACGACATAAGAGCTATGACAGCAGCACAGGGAAATGTGACTGGCTCACCACTTACATATGATGTGGACGAGCCAGTCACCTAGTTGAACATTATGAAGCGGCAGATTAGTGTGTGTGAGTGTGTGTGTGTGTGTGTGTGTGTGTGTTTGGAGTTTATATGCACTGGATGGTGAGGTTATTAGTGCCCTCGCAAATAAAACAATAAACGAATGTGGATAGTGGCTAAAAGTGCCCCACAGTGTGGAATAAACCTACAACAAGGCAGTTACTCACTCACTCCCAGTTCACTCGCGTTCACCCAGTCACCTTCTCTTATACGTCTTAAGACGTGAATGGTGCCATACCTGGGATTAAAACAAGTAAAACGACAGAGGAGCTTAAATAATATCACAGGGATATGTGACTGGTTGATCACTCACAAAAAACATGGGAGAGCCAGCCTGTAAAATACCTGAAAGTAAAACAAGAAATACGAGATAAGAGCTAAGACAGCAGCACAGGGAAATGTGACTGGCTGACCACTTACATATGATGTGGACGAGGCAGTCACCTGGTTGATCATTATGAACGTCTCCCTAAATTCTTTGAAAAGAAGTTGGACACATCACAAAACCTTAAAACTCTAGGCACATTCGTTTGAATGTCACTTAAAATAGAAGGGATCTGCCGCTGCCCTCAGGTCTGAAGAAGAAACACAGTCTTGTAAAATGTTGGGCACACTAATCCGTATGCCACAGATACAAGGTCATCTCGCCGGAGCCAGAGGACCGCATGATAAATGTGTGATCGCACAACAATGAAACTTCGTGGGAACATTTGTAAGCACACGTGCAAGAGAACTAAGAATAAATTATTGAAAGAAACGCATTTCAACTTCGACATGAAAGAATTCAAATAAGATGCTTCACATAGTTACGCAGTTTGACACTGCAGATGTCATTTCCGTTTCCGTCAAATGTGTACGGAGTAACCGAGTGGCTTGACGAGCAATATGAGATAGAGCTGGATCGTGCATCAACACAGCTGAGTCAAAAGCACCTCTGTCTTGTAATCACATGTTGGCAAAAAAGATAACAGTAAAAATGAGCCGTTCACGTTACATGTCCTTGATGCTTGGTGTAAACGTTCTTCAGACGGACGCGTCATGAACTGTGCCGTGAGGCCGCACCAAACAGTGACACGGTCACTACGCAGGGAAACTTAAAGAACGTTCGTTTGCGGGGACGGCCCCAAAACGACAACTGTGAGTATTCACTGCCCCGGTAAGCGAAAAGTGTGCTTCATCACTCCACAAAATATTCCACGGCCACATGTTGTCAACTTCAGCCGTTGCAATAAACATAAGAGCAAAGTCTATTTGAATGTCTGCGTCATGTGGCAAAAGTCAGTGAGTACAGTGACGTTTGTACGGATACTGTTTCCTAGATGTGTGCAGCATTTTTTGTACAGTCGACGGTGAAATGTTTAGCTGTCGTGACGCAGCTCGTGCACTGATTGACGATCGCACATTGCGTCCAACATTCACAGTCGTGGCAACAGTAACTTCTTCAACAATTTGTGGCGCAATTGGCCGTCGGCTGCTCCCAGGATCAAAATTAACCACTGGCCGATCGTTTCAAATCAGACATCTGAAAAACCGACCAGCAAGAACTTATGTCAGTGTTTCAGTAATGAATAACTGACATTTTTCGATTTTTGTTTGGTGTCGGTTACAACAGACGTTTTTTTTCTTATTTTTTAATAATAATAATAATAATAATAATACGATATATCAATTATCCATGGAGCTTTTCTTTAAAAAAGCAGTAATTTTTATTCATAAAATTTGCATCGGTTTGAAATATTACGTCGTTAAGGGAAATGGGGCAAGCGGTCAGCGCTATTTTAATAACAATGCCAAAACACGAGCAATAAACACGAGGCATAAGAACTGGTGCAGCATTTCTGAAACAATAATGTTCCTGTTGCGTGTCGTGGCTTGAGGTACGAGTACACATGCAGTGGTCAAGACTTGCTCCTACATGGTCTATAACGGTAGTTTCTCGTTGTCGAAATCGGACTTCCATTGTACTGCAGAACAGCACCAATCCTAGTACGGGGAATATTTTTACGAAGTGGCGTAGCAGTGAAGTGCAACGCTTCATTTGCTTCCTAAGATTAAAAATTTGACTGCCATTTCTAAAAAAAAAAATAATAATTAATAAGACAAACGAAATTATGGTAACAATTCATGCAGATAAATTAAAAACAGAAAGTAGCTGATGCTGCAAGTGTCTATATAACACGCCTTTACCAGTTGTAGCCCTTGGAAAACGACAAATTAACACGAAAAACAGAGTTCTTGAATAGCTTCCACCTTTTAGTACTGGCTGTTCGTAATGCCCAAATAGTGGCATGATCCCCGATTACATCATGATTTTTGAGAAGAATTTCAAAAAATTATTATCTATAGCAGAATAGTGATGATTTTTCGTTGTATTCATCGTTTTCGAGAACAGCAGCAACTTGTGGACGGACTAAGTTTTCTTATATATGCAAATATAATATAGTATTTTCACCCTGTGGATCTTGAAACTGTGTCAAAATTTTTCAATCTTTGCTAAAATTCTTCGTTCCGTACAGGAAATAATATAAATAAGAAACGGAAAATCAGTTATTTCAGAAACCGGTTATTTCGAGTTGTTTTAACTGTCAAGTTAAATTAGCTTGAAAAGAAAAGAAAAAACGATATAACAGGAAACAGGTTGTTTCAGCAATAACCATTTCAGCAATAACCACCATCCACATTACAAACTGCGTAACCACTAACATCACCAGATTTAAACCCCGTCACGTCCAAATTAAAATGTGTGTTTTCTTAAATGGTTAATTCGTTATTCATCTTTCTATGTCCTTACAAATGGTTATTAATAGTTTCATAGTCCTGCAATCACTCGTTTTTCAAGGGGTCGCTCTGAAGTGGCGCAAGTTTAATTGTAACAACCCTGCACTTCTAGAAGTGAAGCATTGTGGGAAAATAGTGCAACATTTAGCCCGACGAGCACGTAAAATGTGCCGAGTAGCTCCCTGCCCCGCTGTGCAAGCAGAGACGCGCGCCGCGTCGCTTTGAGACCGTACACTGCGGGATTCCTTCGCTGCGCACACAAAGCCCCGCGCAGCGCGGGCCACGGATGAAATGCGACGCTAATACACCGTAACCGTAACACCTGCCAGCGGCGCGGCCAGCCGGAAGATGTAAGCTCAAGGCGGCGGCGCCGCCGCAGCCAACTTCCTCGCACGACTAGGCGGGCCTCTCCGCTCGGTTTGCCACGCCTCACGCTCAAGTTGGGAGATTACTAGTCGCGGCATGTGAGGAGCTAAAAAACGCATCCTGTTACGCTCCCGAGACTTCCGATCACACGGTCGTAGGTTTGGTTTGATGAGTTTTTAAGAAATTCTTGACATCGACGCAAGTTCTCAGGAATAGCAAGTAAATAACAAGAACGAATTAAAAATCCGATTTTCGCTCCCTTATTTCAAAGTTCTCTACGTATTAGGCATGACAAAACAGTAACGGATTTTTTTTTAATTTCCTGGACATTATACAACTGATTTTCCAATTTTTTTTTATCTTCTGGGCACACATGTTCATGATGTATATATTTTCAGCTGTTTTGAATTTTTGGTTAATCGTTGACAATGCAAAGGTTATACTATTTTAGAGTGTTCAGTGAATGTTTATTCTCGAAACAGAAGGATAAAAGAATATGTGTTAAATTTTGTTTGAAAATTGGAATAATTTTTTATGTTGTTTTTTCGTGAATCGACTGTAAGACAAGAGTTAAACGTTCAAGGAGGGTAGAGAAAGCGTTGAAGACGACGACATATCGATTATTGAGAAAAGTGTGAAAGAAGTAAAGAAAATTGTTGTAGAAAAGCACCCAATCACCATCAGAGTGGTTGCTGACGATGTCGACATATCGTCTGGCTCATGCCAAGCAATTTTTTTTTTTTTATGATTTGCGTGTGAAACGCGTAGCAACATAGTTTTTTCCGAACCGTTTCATTTGGACCAAACACGACATGGTGTAGACTTCAGGAATTGCTGAATGAATCCGAAAACGATCCAAAAATTCTACAGGTTACAACATATGGCGAAACATGGGTATATGGGTATGGCGTTCCAATGGCAACGGCCTGAAGAGTCGAGACCAAAAAATTTTTAAACGTTCACATGTGAAGGCTCTTTTCACTGTTTTCTCAGAATATAATGAGATAGTGCATCATGTGTTCCTGCCTTAGGGTAGTACGGTCAATAAGGAATGGTGTCAACGCCGTGTGCTTCAAGCAGTCCGAAGAAAACGACCAGAATTGTGCCAAAACCATTCGTGGAAGGTCCATCACGACTATGCGCCCGTGGATATCTAACGGATTTTTTGGAAGACAGCGTAACTATTACCTCAGCTCAGATGCAGTATTAGCCGGACATGGCCCCTGCGATTTCTTTCTCTTCCCGAGGCAGTAGATAACCATTAACGAACGTCACTTGGCCACTGTTAATGAGATGTCTACAGAATCAGTAGAGGAGTTGAACACCATAACGAAAAGTGAGTTCCAGAAGTGCTTCCAAGACTGGGAAAAGCGCTGGTACAAGGTTATTAAATATGAGAGAGATTACTTTGAAGACGAGAAAGTTAATATTGATGAATAAATAAAAGTTCTTTAAACAATAAAAAAATTCCCGTTACTTTTGATCACATCTCTTACTGTCTTCATGGGTATATTTTATTTCTCATTAAAATCCTTCTAAGAATAATGCCGTGTCATAGTATAAAATATCGAAATAATGAAATAACCGACGTTTCGGCCGTGTTACAGTGACCTTCCTCAGGGTATAGATTAATTTATTTGGGGGTGGGTATTTCAATACAGAGCGATTCTGATGGGTTCATAAGATCACCAACGTGATGACCCAGTGATAACCTCAGTTTAATGGATCATCTGATCCCCAGATAAATTAGTATACACCCTGACGATGTCCTCTGCAACACGTCGAAAACGTCGTTCATTTCAGTATTTCGGAATTTACAAAATCACACTGCTGTGTCCCGAGTATATTTCATTCAAAGTGACAAATTCCGTACAAGTTAACGTACGAGAGCTACTCAGAAAGTAAGAAACGATATGTCGCGAAATGGAAACCATAGTGAAAATTATTATTTTTTTTTATTTTGAGCAGTTAGCTGCACATTCAAGCTACTTCTCTACATAGTCGTCGCCCAGATATCTGTCGTAGCGTTGCACTATCTTCTCGATATCCTCGTCATTAACGGCAGCCTCCTTTTCCTTGCGACAATTTTCTGCACTGGCCTGCAGCTCGTCTGTGGCAGAATGTTGTCTTCATAGTCAGCGGTTCAGTTGAGATGAATATCAGACGGATCGACATCTGAGGTGCATGACTGGTGACCAAACACTTCCACCGAAGACACTTCAAGAACTCGTCACTGGCCCTGCAGTGTGGGGTCGACTACTGTCACGAAGAAGGAAATTCATGACAATTATGTTATGTGGGGTTGCATGTAATCAGGCGAAATCCCACGGCAGGCACCGATACTTGGCGGAAGACACCATTTTCTAAACATCTTTACGCGCTCACTGTGGGCTCAAAATTGATAAGATCGATCTAACACTATCCGTAGGCTTACTAGAGACACTTTCCGACACATGTGTGCAGAGCGTCATCGGATTTTCACTGCAGTTTCCATTTCGCGACCGATCGTTCCCTACATTTTCAAAAACCCTAGTATTTATATTGTATCTTTATTATCTTTCTGCTGGCCGTTTTGGCCGAGGAGTTCTAGGTACTTCAGTCTGGAACCGCGCGACCGCTACAGTCGCAGGTTCGAATTCTGCTTTGGGCATGGATGTGTGTGATGTCCTTAGTTTGGTTAGACTTAAGTAGTTCTAAGTTCTAGGGGACTGATGACCTCCGATGTTAAGTCCCGTAGTGCTGAGAAGCATTTGAACCTTACACAGCTACATTCCATTCAAACATTTTTAGAAAAGACTTTCCGATACTTAAATCTATAATTGATCTTAACAAGTTTCTCTTCTTCTGATACGCTTTTCCTGCTAGTGTTAGTCTACAGAAGAATATGTAAGATTAGATGCGTAGATCATGTAACTAATGAGTAGGAACCGAACAGAATTCTGGAGACAAGAAATTTGTATCACAAAATGATCAAAAGAAAGGACCAGTTGATAGGACATAGTCTGAGCCATCAAGGGATCATCAGCTTAATACTGGAGGAAAGTGGAAAGTAAAAATAGTTGAGGGAAATCAAGAGATGAATACAGTAAGCAAATTCAGAAGGATGTCGGTTATAATATTTATTCGGGGATGAAGAGGCTTGCACAGGATAGAGCAGCACGGAGAGCTGCATCAAACAAGTTTTAGGACTGAAGATCACAACAACAGCTTTATGTTCGCTGGTGTTATAAAAGTTATCTAATTTAGACAAACGACTGACTGATGACACGTTAGTAACCTATGTTTACTGTGGTGTGCGTACTGTAAGACCTTCGGTACACACACCATCAGATTATTTGACTTGTCGCTCTAACGAAGTAGGCGAGTGTCAGCAATATGTCTCGTGGTCTTATCGTGGTGTGTTTATCTTCTGCCGTTAGGTCAGACGATAGAAATGCCACTTGCACGCTTTCAGTAGCAGATTGACGGTTGTTGTTGTTGTGGTTTTCAGTCCTGAGACTGGTTTGATGCAGCTCTCTTTGCTACTCTATCCTGCGCAAGCTTCTTCATCTCCCAGTACCTAATGCAACCTACATCCTTCTGAATCTGTTTAGTGTATTCATCTCTTGGTCTCCCTCTACGATTTTTACCCTCCACGATGCCCTCCAATACTAAATTGGTGATCCCTCGATGTCTCAGAACATGTCCTACCAACCGATCCCTTCTTCTAGTCAAGTTGTGCCACAAGCTCCTCTTCTCCCCAATTCTATTCAATACCTCCTCATTAGTTATGTGATCAACCCATCTAATCTTCAGCATTCTTCTGTAGCACCACATTTCGAAAGCTCCTATTCTCTTCTTGTCTAAGCTATTTATCGTCCACGTTTCACTTCCATACATGGCTACACTCCATACAAATACTTTGAGAAACGACTTCCTGACACTTAAATCAATACTCGATGTTAACAAATTTCTCTTCTTAAGAAACGCTTTCCTTGCTATTGCCAATCTACATTTTATATCCTCTCTACTTCGACCATCATCAGTTATTTTGCTCCCCAAATAGCAAAACTCATTTACTACTTTAAGTGTCTCATTTCCTAATCTAATTCCCGCAGCATCACCCGACTTAATTCGACTACATTCCATTATCCTCGTTTTGCTTTTGTTGGTGTTCATCTTATACCCTCCTTTCAAGACACTGTCCATTCCGTTCAACTGCTCTTCCAAGTCCTTTGCTGTCTCTGACAGAATTACAATGTCATCGGTGAACCTCAAAGTTTTTATTTCTTCTCCATGGATTTTAATACCTTCTCCGAACTTTTCTTTTGTTTCGTTTATTGCTTGCTCAATATACAGAATGAGTAACATCGGGGAGAGGCTACAACCCTGTCTCACGCCCTTCCCTACCACAGCTTCCCTTTCATACCCCTCGACTCTTATAACTGCCATCTGCTTTCTGTACAAATTGTAAATAGCCTTTTGCTCTCTGTATTTTACCCCTGCTACCTTCAGGATTTGAAAGAGAGTATTCCAATCAACATTGTCAAAATCTTTCTCTAAGTCTACAAATGCTAGAATCGTAGGTTTGCCTTTCCTTAATCTTTCTTCTAAGATAAGTCGTAGGGGCAGTATTGCCTCACTTGTTCCAACATTTCTACGAAATCGAAACTGATCTTCCCCGAGGTCGGCTTCTATCAGCTTTTCCATTCGTCTGTAAAGAATTCGTGTTATTATTTTGCAGCTGTGACTTATTAAACTGATAATTCGGTAATTTTCAAACCTGTCAACACCTGCTTTCTTTGGGATTGGGATTATTATATTCTTCTTGAAGTCTGAGGGTATTTCGCCTGTCTCATACATCTTGCTCACCAGATGGTAGAGTCTTGTCAGGACTCGCTCTCCCAAGGTTGTCAGTAGTTCTAATGGAATGTTGTCTACTCTGGGGGCCTTGTTTCGACTCAGGTCTTTCAGTGCTCTGTCAGACTCTTCACGCAATATCATATCTTCCATTTCATCTTCATCTACATCCTCTTCCATTTCCATAATATTGTCCTCAAGTACATCGCCCTTGTATAGGCCCTCTTTGTATTCTTTTTTGCCTGCTTCATTTACTGCATTTTTATATTTTCTCCTTTCATCAATTAAATTCAATATTTCTTCTGTTACCCAAGGGTTTCTACTAGCCCTCGTCTTTTTACCTATTTGATCCTCTCCTGCCTTCACTATTTCATCCCTCAAAGCTACCAGTTCTTCTTCTACTGTATTCCTTTCCCCCATTCCTGTCAATTGTTCCCTTATGCTCTCCCTGAAACTCTGTACAATCTCTGGTTCTTTCAGTTTATCCAGGTCCCATCTCCTTAAATTGACTGTGACCAACTTTAAACAGAACTTGATTAATTTTCACACACATTTATTAAAATAATAATAAGCATAAACATTACTTAACTTGATTCTGGATGGTATTAACAATTGACAATCTGAAGTTCCTTTGGTCGTGGTACGTTAATCTTATTCTCACATATCTCTGATACTTGACAAAGCGTCTATTCATTTATCTTCATGGCTATGTACAGGAATATGGCAATCTTATTAGGCACAGACTGAAACTTGACTATAGACTGGTACAGACAAATGCAGACTAACGCAGACTGACTAATCGAAGGTCTGTACACTTGTTATAATACCTCGCGCGTTCAGGTATCACTGCGCGAGTCTGATCCGTGAGGAGAAAAGGTTCTATGTTAGCAGCAATCTCATTGGCTGCATTACATATTAATACGCGGATTGTGGGAAGCAAAATTTGGTCTGTCTCTAAGACAGCGCCATCTCGTAGTGCGGAGACGGACGGGCGTTGCGCCGGCGTTTTTGTGCTTAGCAGGGCGCGCTCTAGTGGGTAGTTCTGTACGCACTGACTATGCGGAACTATGTACACAACATTTACATAGTAACATGTTCCATTTATGGAATATAGGTGATGGACAAAAATATGAAAGCATTCTGTGACATCCATGCTTGAACATAATTTCGGATGCTAGCCATTTCTGTAGGTGATCCCCTCAATACGTTTCATGTGGCAGTCGTGGTAATAGCAGTGTACTTTGTACTTGTGAGTGCATAATGCCGGAGCTATGTGAATTCGAACGTGGGGAAATTATTGCTTCTCTTATGGTGGTAACTTCCACAACCGAGGGTTTTAGGAGGCTTCACATTGAAGATTTATACTGCATACAGGGACTGTGAAAGAACATTACCCACTAGGTCACAATGCAGAAGAAATTGTGTGCTGATTGGTCATGACAGACGGTCTTTGAGGAGGGTCGTGACGAAAAGTAAGAGGATGGCATCCAGAAAAGTCATGGCTGAACTAAATGTCGCACTCGCAAGTCATATCTGCAACAAAGCAAACCGAAGGGGGATCCATAAGTTGGGAACTATGGAGCAATACAGATGACTGTAATAGGAAAACATGTTGTGAAAGTCAGAACAACTGGGCTATGGACCAATAGGGGAATGTCATTTGGTGGAACAAATCTTGTTGCCCATTGCGCAAGCTTCCAGCTCCTTCAATTGCAATCAAGACTGTAATAAAATGGCAAAGGTAATGTAAATCAGGACACTGGGATGAGTTGTGATGTAAATAACAAATGATTTATTCATTATTAACATCACATGACAAAAGGGGGCTAAATAAACGCCACAAAATCATTCTTATCTGACAAACGATTTCAATAGTATGTGGTCTGTGGTTAACAAAGTGATCAAATGGGGATCAGTGCACCACCCTAACCAGAACTATTCGCTTTATTTGACTTCATAAATGTGAATACATGCTATTGCCCAAAAACTACGCGACTATCAAGCATCTATACTCTACTGTCCCGTAAAGAAAAATATGGTTCCAAAGAACAGTGTGCTGAAAAGCATATATTGGAGCCCTATGTCGTAACAGCGAATATTTTACCCTTCTGCATGTCAGAGCAGCAAGGTATGACATACTCGCCGACTGCAGTCACGAATAGTATCAATCTGTTATTAACGGCGCGCCCAGAAATATGCAAGTACACGGTCTCGAGTTCGGCTGATTCACAATGCTGTGCAGGGATGAGACCCCCCAAGAGGGATCATTGCCGACAAAATTTTATTAAGTAAATTTTCAATGCACAATGTTCGGCGTAGCCGGGTTAGGCATACTGTGGTGGAAGGTGCTGGCCGGAAGACCATGGTCGGCACATTCCTGCCACGTGCTCCTCGGTTAGACTCAAGTCCCACGGGTTGGTTGCGCTGACGGGGGTACGCTACTAGCAAGGCGCGTTGGCGGAATCAACCCTCCAATCAGAGACTAATCGTGTGATCACGTGGGGACGCGGCCGGGAGCGGCGAGGGCGGCTTGGAAACAGCTCCGCGCTCTCTTAGCTTCTGACCTCGGCCCCGAGTAGTCGCTCCTCTAGCCTCTGCCTCACTGATGAGCAGACGGCAACCCCTCTTGGGGCTGCTCAGCCCTACGTAGGCACCCCTGTACCATCATTACCAGAATAAATTGGGTCCATTCCACTCAATTAATTGTCATTTTACAACGCCCTCCGCTCCTGACTTCTATCCTGACGAACAAATGGTGTCAGAAGTGGGATTACGCGTGACATCTAGCTAGATGAGTTGTTACAGTGGGTTCTGTTTAAAATTACATTATGCATTAGTAAGTTGGTTCGTAACCAAGCTCCTATGAAATCCATTTGAGCCCAAACATAATTCTTACATAAACATGAAAATATAAAAATGAAGAACACAAATATAATAGTAAATTTACTGCATATTCCATATCGCTAAACAAAGTAAGTTAAGTGCCTCTTTGGGCTGACCCTCTACGTGTAATAACATTCACATTTTGAGAAGAAGTTTCTCGTAACTCAATATATTTGCTGAACACCATAAAGTGAGACTGACAAAGAAAAGTGACACCAGTTTTGTGCAGGTGGGGAGTAGATTTTGTCGTTGGATGTCAACGCTGTTGCTAATGAGGCGAGAAGAACAAAACTCGACGAGAATCTAGAGAATTCCAGAATGGAAAAAGAAAGTGTAAGGAATTGAATTAGAAAAGCCTAATTTGAGCGTAATTTCTGAAGGACTTTTCCTTTATGAAGATATAGTGCATGGCGCATCGTTGACACGACGTTATCGCCTACTTAACTGTGTAAATGACAATTCTGCGACTCCAAGATAGCTGCTTCATACTTCTTCCTCAAACACGACACCTCTTCACAAAAACCTTCGTTGTGCGACCAAATTCGCCATCTTTATTCTCTCAACATCTTGCGACTAACTTTACTTTGCGACCAAATTCGCCGTCTTCATCCTCTCAACATTTTGCGACTAAACTCGCCGTCTCTATAACTCCATGGTGCTGGCCTCCTCGGGTCCAGCTGGTTGCTTAAAACTCCGTCTATCCTTGGTTATATCGCAGTGTCCTGGGACACGTCATACAGTTAAATGCTACTACTTCAATAGTCGGTATTCCTTCGGAAAATACAATGGGAAAACAAAGAAGGCTCAAGGGTTTTGAACAGAGATTTCCGCTTACTGGCGGTTTAGCTGCGGGCTAGACGCGGTTCGCGTCTGACGTTGCCTGATCAGCTGTCGTCAGAGAGCACGGAACACTGTTCTCGTGAATTCTTCTTCGACATGAAAGATTAAAGAATGGACTACGCCGCGAAATTGAAAAGTGAAGAAACGGCATAGACAGCTAGGGTTCCGCGCGTTCGCTATTCGCGTCACGTCAGGTACGTGCCCCTGCGGGTGGTGCATGATTCTTCGAGGGTTGTTCTGTTGATAGTAGAAAGATGAAAGTGGTTAGGATGGACTATGCCGCGAAAATGAAAAGTGAAGAAACGACACAGACAGCTAAGGGTTCGCGCGGGTGCCAACCGCGTCACGTAAGGTACGTGCCCTTGCGGGCACCCCTGTACCATCATTACCAGAATAAATTGGGTCCATTCCACTCAATTAATTGTCATTTTGCAACGCCCTCCGCTCCTGACTTCTATCCTGACGAACAATGCAGATACTCCCCTATGAGCCTCTGAAACCTCGGTAGAGTCCAGGTAACAGGTGGGCCCGTTTGCTGGTCTGTGAAACCAATCTGACACGACTATGCATGACGGACTATGTCAAAAGTTTAGACAGCTGACTCAAAACAAATAAATACACCTACACATAACTCGTTGTGTGCATGATTCAAGAACCAGTACATCTGACAGTTCTGATGGTGTCTGGCACAGGCTCTAAGTGGCACACTAGCAAAGGACGTAAGTCTCACCGCCTAGATAAAGACCCGCCGTGGCCGTGCTAGAGTTCTTCTCTTTCCCTACAGTTTTCCTCCATAGCACATTTGCATGTTTAGGTTGCACCCACTTTAACACAAGCCAATCACGAGCTAGAGCGTGGCATTCGAAGCTGGGAGACCACCCCTGCTCTGCATACACAGATTTGACCAACCAGCAACTTTAAAAATTAATTCGGAGAAAAGGAAAAAAAGATTCAGCTCCACACCCTCTTTCCCATGCATTTAGGACAAATCTTTGCTAAAAGCATGACTTGGATGGAACCACAGCCCTCCATAAAGATTGTTATCTCCACTGTTGCGTCTATTACGAACTTACCAAAGAATGGCCATTAACTCGCTAAAAGCCTCGTGCCTTCACAAATATGTTTTGTAGCATAGTCTGGATGCCTGGGTACCACTGCCCTGTCCCACGGAAATTAGCAGAAACTCACAACCGTCTCATCCACTTTCTACCAAACAAGGTCCCATCCTCTGCTTTATTGACAGTCATCAGATCTTACAACGCTCCGCTCATAGCTGCAGTGACCTCTCGGAGCTAGTCAGCTACCTGGACATGGCCGCCAATCAACTGGCGGACTTAGCTGTTGGCAAACATCTTCACCAGGTTTCGCATAAGAAAAGCTCCCCTTGGCTCTCAGCCACCACTCTTACTGCAGTCAATTAACTTCAAACCCTCTTCCGTTGAACACAGATAAAGCCCACTGCTAAGCCTTCCCTAGAGAACGCAAGCAAGAGTGTTAACAGCTGCCAAATGTTTCCTCACATGAATCAAGTCAGATCGTATCAAATATAGCAACCAAGTAATAAATATCACCTCCCCTATGACCATTCAGCAGTTTCACACCGTATCAAAAGTGAGAGTGCCATGCAATCTCTCAACTCATTTCAACTTCTGTCAGAGTTTAAGTTCCAAGAGTGAAAGAAGGTGTTGGGTGATGATATGGGAAGCCATATGCTGGTGAGACTTGTGACTTTGGGAAAGCAGGATTCGGTGTGGATGGGGCCTTACTCAGTTACCACTGGTTGGTCAGTTTTTTTTTTTTAAATCACGTACACTCTATTTTGAACCAAATGCAAATGAGGTTGACAATGAGAAACAATTATCAAATCTATCTGTTAAGACACAATGCCTAATAAAAAATTCTTATGCAAGTTATACTCACAGCTGAAGGCCTTATTGACCAGAAATTCAAATTATTTGTCCGCTGAAGGCCCCAATACTAATAACTCAAAACCACCTTGACGGCTGAAGGCCTGGATAGCAAATTCTTAAAAACAGTTAAACTTCTCCAAAGAGAAGAAGAAAATATCTTTAAAAAAAAATAATCATCAAAATTTCACTATTAAGAGACCACATCTAAGTAACAATTCCTTAGACAAATTGTATTCACAGCTGAAGGCCTTATTGCCCAGAAATTTAAATTACTTGTCGGCTGACGGCCCCAATAGTAATAACTCAAAATTAAAATATTGTTTTCCTTCTTTAAAAAAATCATCACAATCTGATCAAACCAAGAGAGAAGTGGGCCTCAGGCAGTGCTTCAAGGATTGGCCTGGGAAAGTCACTCAACTTCGTATCTGATGAGACAGGCAGCCAAGAGCTGTATTCACTTAACCGGATGACAACTCAAACTAGTGACAGTTTAAGTGCAGACCAACACTCTTGCAAACTCCACCTAACGTCTGTTAACCAACTCAATGGTGGAATAACCCAGGGAAGGCGGAACTGGCGGACAGCATTGCATCTTCAGAATCCGGTTTTCAGAACATCTAGAAGCAGAAGGAACCACTGTCATCAAGATAGTCCAAAAGACAAAATCTCCGAACCACAATCGTGGAGGCTGTCGAACTACATGTCTTACCAGACAGCAGCGGCAAGGCGAGGAAAGGTACACTGCCACAAAAATACACTAACCTCAAGGGCAGGTAACTGGGGCGTTAGCGGCCAATAGGCAGAATAATACCGCCGGTTGAACTTCATCCATAAACACAAGGAATTCTATGATTAATAATAAAAGGTGGAGGACAGCCATTTAATTTCGTCAACTCCAAACACTCCACTCATTGCTCTTCATCTCAGCGACCCTGCGAGCAGCAACGCGCGAACAAACAGCGTGATCTCAAAATAGTGGAGGTTTCACTAGTGGGTTAATGTTCACTCAACTCAAAAGTCCTGGGTCCGGTGCAGAGCGAGGCTGTCGCCCTCTAAACTACAGCCCTTCGATCCAGCAGTGCCTGATTGCCACCAGCAGTCCTGGCATGTCATCGCACTGCCAGACCTCACTGCTGATCCGTCCCAATCGAACTCCCGACACACCTGACCCAGAAAACACTTGACGTCCTTCTAAAGATAGTACCACAGAACTAGATATCGATAACCGCTGCAGCTGCCACTTATGGACCGACAACGCTAGTGGCGCCGGTAAACACAAGAAGAAAACGAGACGCCACTATCCTTACTACACGACGCCAACCTATCAACGGCACCAATGCTAGCCACATTACGGCTCGCCTGGTATTACATGGTCCCTATGGTTAATCTGCAAAGTAGCATTGCTGACAAGGGCTATGTAAGCACTCAGATTGATCAGGTCCATCCCAGGTGCATACCCAGTCGTAAGGCTGTTTTCAAGGGGACAGGACCACTGTTCATGCAGCTCGTATCGCCCTAGACTGGTAGTTTTGTGAAGAAGAGGATGAATTATCGCGTCTCTCCTGGCCAGCACAGTCACCCAGATCTCAATATTATTGAGTCTTTGTGGAGTTAAGCGAGAGTGACAGCTGTCCATCTCCATCATCGTTATCTGAAGTTATCGCTATTTTGCAGGAAGAACGGCATAAGATGCCCTAGTAAACCTGCGAATTGCATAAAACCATTATGAGATGACTGGAAACTATTAGGAATGGAAACGGTTTTCCTACACCATATTAAGAATGGTAATGTGCATTCGTGTTTCTGTGTTTTTGTCCATCCCCTGTGCATTGTAATGACGTAGAACGTATCTTTTGACTGGCTGCTTAGCATATTTCATATTTAAACCTGCATTCTGGTTGACCCCACACAGAAGAATTTAAAAATATTTCAAAAGCTCTCTACAATCAACACGTGAAAAACAAAGCTTTGATTCAACCTGTGCTAGTATTCTGCAGAATATTTATGTAAAGGTACAGCTTGCAATAGACATCGGAGTGATGAGAACAAAATACAAATAAGAATCCGCAAGGTTCCACCCTACCAAAACTGTTTTAATTGATGTTACAGGTAGATTGCAGGTCCTTAAACTGGGAAAACTGAATACGTGCCATATCTGAATCACCTTCCTCTTGTTGATTGAATGTATGTCCCTCGTGTCAGTATACTTTAACAACAGGTAGAACAATTAGTTAATTTGTTTGTTTGCTGGTATCGTCTGCAGTTCTTGTGCAGACTAAAATTCTCACACAGCAGTACCACAGCATGCCGTTAGAGGAACCAGAAACAAAATAGCACCGTATGTTGATAAAGCGGAGTAGCGTGCGGTAATTAGTTTTCGTCAGCGCCGGAAATATTCCATCTCCGTCAGGTCGATCCCGTTAACTTCTTTAGCCCTCTTGATTGCCTTGAGAAACATGCAACATTTCCCCTACTGCGAGAAATGAATTACCTCACTGTAGTTCATTTTATCAATGGGCTGCTAATTTTATTTTGACTCCCCTGGAGGAAATCTTCGGTCGTCCGACGGGAGATTTCTCTTAGTGCGCCATTGGTGTGTAAACACGAGTTTCTTAGAGTACATGTTTGTTTTATGTATTGTTGAAAGTATTTTCATTATTAACCTCATTTATCTGATCATCGCTGAACGATTACACAGGACTGCAGTGCGTCGAAAGACATATATTGTTCCACACCAATATAGTAATGGAATGTTAGAGAGGCATTTTCTCTCTCCCTACAACCCCGCATTGCTCATACCCATTCAACTATCAACAAGAGCCAGCCACAAGGCACAAATATTTCGACATGATCAGTCATCAATTGTGCGACATAGCCATTTCTGTGTGTGAGTGTGGAAAAGTGTAAGATCAAAATGAGTCGTAACATCATAGTAGAAGGTAGGACGCAACAACCCTTAACAGTGTTTTGACGAAACAGTTACGCTAGTGAAACAAATTAAGCCAGTACAGCAAAACAGAACACCACTAACGGCCTGGAATGAGTGTGACCGATTCGATCACTAAAAATGGATCCTACAACAAAGCCACTTCTCACCCACTAATACTACACCCTGCTAGCCTAGAGGCAGTCGATAGAATGCATCTCGTTCACACTTATTTCTCTGATTAACATATTGTAACAGGTTACGTGAGATTCTTCCAGTATTGGTCACATTCTTACTATCATTTTATTGCCACCAATGACTACGGACCAGCATATAGTACTGAAGCCTTCACTGCTGGCGTAATCAACAAGTCTACCAACACCGTTCCAGATCATGGAGTCAACTGCTCTGAAACGTCAGCATTTTTTTTTCTTTGGGTCAGAAAGCGTACTGAACTCGCGGGCCAGGATCAGCATTCAAATTGATATCACGGCATCTGAGATCGCCGACCTTCTGATGGGACGAGACGGGCAGTGACCTAAGATGGATTGAGTACTCTCAGTAAGGCGTATGAGCGAACACACTCAGGCCGTGGTTACGGTCTAATATGTTGCTGACCAGCCGGTGAGTAGCACCCCTCGAACCAGTGAACGGGCAACCCGTCATACTGCAAACCACTTGGAGCTGGTGCAGCGTTCTTTGGTCACCCTGAGTTTGCTCTGGATTCAGGGCAACTTACACAGCCACCAGCTGCCGCAAGGACACTCCTACAAGGGGTACTCTGATGAATAACATAAGTAATATTTTATGAAATTATTTAATTATTCCCGATGCCTTCATCGATCCATCAATTACCTCGTTTCGTATTAAAAAGTTTTCGAATATCGTAGTGAAAGTGGTACAAAGAACTATAATACTCTATTCAGTAGAGAAAAGGACTCTGAATTATAATTTCATAACGACCGCATTACTTGTCACTTGAGTCATGAACACGTAGCACCTGGATTTCCTGTGACCCAACATGTCCGCAATGGTAGGAGCTTAGTATTTCCAAGCAGTAGGAGAGAGTCTCATGAATTAAGAGCTGTCGAACCAGCACAAGATCAAAGGAATATTTCGTAGATTCCCCTGAGGACGTGTAGCTAGTAAAAGAGGTATCTGGTAACCGCATGAGATAATAAGGAAAATTGCTCATTCTCGAGGTGCACTAAATTAATTGACTGCGGAAACGATAGTGCAAGTACTACTCTTAGATACTGCCACCTGCGGTCGTTTACATTAAGCACCACACAGTTCTG
This sequence comes from Schistocerca cancellata, assembly GCF_023864275.1. NCBI lineage: Eukaryota > Metazoa > Arthropoda > Insecta > Orthoptera > Acrididae > Schistocerca > Schistocerca cancellata. The sequence continues at coordinate 457,435,658 of NC_064633.1, forward strand.
CCACCGTTGTACATCAATACACCGGTATGAAAATGCTCTGAGCTGGCTTATGCTCAATTACCGACACGGAATGCCACATTAAAGAGCAGTCCCTTTTGATGATAGCCCACGGTCTGGTGACTAAAAAAGCAACTTCAGCAACGGAAATGTCATACCGTACGGGCGTATTATGACTGTCGCTTCTGTTTTTATCATTTTACTTTATTGTCCCACACTGTGACGGTACTTAATGGCGTGCTTCTAGTTTCAGTCCCTTCTAATTTCCTGTCCTGCAATAGACCTTTATTTTACCATCAATCTTCCGTCTGGTTTGATGTTGCCGACCACGAATTTCCTGTGCTAACCTCTTACACCCAACATCCTCAATTATTTGCTGGATGTATTCAACCTTCCTCTACTCTCTTTATCCTATAAACTCTATAATACGACGCAGGTTATGCCCTAATGCCTTAACACATCTCCTATCGTGCTGTTCCTTCTTCTTGTCGGCGTTAACGATATGTTCCTTCATTCGCCGATTCTACCGCGAAACTCCTCATTCATTATCATATAAATCTAACAATTTTCTACCTTCTTCTGTAGCTCCATACCTCAAACGCCACAATTCTCTTGTGTTCCGGTTTTCCCATTGTCCATGATTCACTGCCATACGATGCTGTGCTCAGAACGTATAAATTTCTTCTTCGCATTAAGACCAATGTTTGGTACTTCACATGGACAGGAATACGCATTGCGCCTGTGCTAGTTTACTTTTTATGACCTCTTTGCTTCTCCCGTCAACTGTAATTTTGCTTACAGAGTAGCAGAATCGCTTAACTTCGTCATTTCCTGATCACTAATTTTGATATTAAGTTTCTCGCTATCCTCATTTCTGCTATATCTAATTACCTTTGTCTTTTTCTGGTTTACTCTTCGTCCACAATCTTTACTCATTAGACTGTTCACTCGATACAAAAGATTCTGTAATTCTTCTTGTCTTTCACTGATGATTGCAAAGCCTTCAGTAAATCTTATCATTGCTACCCATTCAGCCGGCCGCGGTGGCCATGCGGTTCTAGGCGCTCCAGTCCGGAGCCGCGCTGCTGCTGCGGTCGCAGGTTCGAATCCTGCCTCGGGCATGGGTGTGTGTGATGTCCTTAGGTTAGTTAGGTTTAAGTAGTTCTAAATTCTAGGGGACTGATGACCACAGCAGTTAAGTCCCATAGTGCTCAGAGCCATTTGAACCATTTGAACCTACCCATTCACCTTGAATTTTAGTCCCATTCTTGAACCTTTATTTTACTTCCACCATTGCTTCTTCTTAGACATGTGGACTGAACACTAGGGGCGAAAGACTGCATTCCTGTTTTATGTCATTTTTAATCCGAGCATGGTTTTGTTTGTCATCCACTCTTATTGTTCCCTCTTGGTTATTGAATATATTGTATATTATCCATTGATTCTTTTCTGTCTTCCTTCCATTATCAAGCGCAATGTGAGATCTGCCTCTCAGATGCCTTTACCTTTCTTAAAGCCGAGCTGATCATAATCTAACTGATCTTGCATATCTTATCCATTTGTAATGATACTCATGGTTCCTTTGATCTGTTCAGCAACTGAATCATCTGAGTCGGGGGTCGGTAAAAGAAATCAACTAGTTAATTATTCCGGTTTTCAAGTGTAGCTATCTACTTCAGTTTCGTTACAAAACAGACTACCTACTTTCGTTCCCTATAGCTTTTACTCCTCTACACCAATGAGGTTATTCGCTAATATCTTAACACATATCCAATTATCTGGTACCTTATTCTTGTCAGTGTTTTCCACTTGTTCCTTTCTTCTCCGAATCTTTGGAGAACCCCCTTCCTCCTTATATCAGTGAACGTGAAACCAAAAGTTATAGCTAATAGAAAAAATGGCGATGGAAACGCATACGCTTTTTCTGTGGGTTTCGAGGAATGCAGATTCATCCGTGGAGCTACCCAGTTGAGTCACCATTGTCGACCTGCTGAGGCCCTCTCTTACTTTAAAGGATGAGCCTCTGTCGGTTACGTCTGGGTTTCTAGTGACAGTGTTGCATCATGCCTTCAGTAAGAACATGGTTACTAGCTTCCACTCATGGTGAATGGTTCACATGGCTCTGAGCACTATGGGACTTGACTTCTGAGGTCATCAGTCCCCTAGAACTTAGACCTACTTAAACCTAACTGACGTAAGAACATCACACACATCCATGCCCGAGGCAGGATTCGAACCTGCGACCGTAGCTGTCGCGCGGTTCCAGACTGTAGCGCCTAGAACCGCTCGGCCACTCCGGCTGGCCACTCATGGTGAACCCATAATACAGTACCCTTACAGACTTGGAAAGGCTGAGAAAAGGCATTCAGGCAGGGTGCTTCCTCTGGGGCAAGGGGAAATAGCAAATGGCATCCATCTTCCCACCAACCAATGTAAAGGCGAAAATTGTTTATACCATTAATACAAAAATATCAATGAGCGCTCCCATATGTCGGCTCACAAGCACACTTCAGATAGTTACGTGAAGTGCCGAACGTGTAATGGTCGATTTCCGAGCTGTGCAGCCAACCTTTCCATAGTTGTCGATGGTAACACTGTACCTGTCGTCGAAGTTGAATGTTTTGTGCAGTCCCTCCGCGCCACCTCAAGACTTCCTGTACATTTAATTATGCTCAAAGACAGATAATATTAGGTTGTTGCATAAGTTCTTAGCGTTTTTGTTTTGCATGTTGTGTTGCTATGAATCTATTTATGGACTGTCATTTCTTTCATGGTTCACTGTTGCTACCTGAGTTTACATATTGTCATTTTGCTAGAAAATGGAGCGCCAATTGAAGGAATGCGAACATTTGCGTCTCATTCTTCGATTTGAGGTCAGACAGACAGCAACGGAGGCAGCCAGAATTATTTTCGCTTGTATGGGTATAATGCCGCTGTACAGAGCACGGTGAGAAAATAGTTTTCTCGTTTTAAGGACGGTCGTTTTTATATTAGTAACCCTCCACGTTCAGGAAGAACTTCGGGGTTTCATGAAGATAGTTTATACGCATTAATCCACAACGATAGACGTCAGTGTACCCGGGAACGGACAGATTTGATCATCCCACCATCGTGCGACATTTGCATGCAAGGGAAAAGGTTCAAAAATCGGATGTATGTGTACCGCATGATCTAAACCAAATCACTAACATAAGCCATTTGTGTGCATCTCTGCCTGCTCGTCATCGATTGGCTTGTGAGCTACACCGCATCGTTACTGGTGTCGACAAATGGTGTCTTTACGCTAACATAAGAAAGTGAAAGAAACGGTTGAGCCCAAACAACGGGGCAATTCCCAGTGTAGAGACCTCCACACATCCACAAAACATAATGTTAGGCGTATGGTGGACCAGCGATGCTGTGGTGAACTACGAATTGCTTCCATGAGAGATTCAGACATGTCTGTTGACATTTATTGTCAACAACTAAGACGTCTTTCAGATATAATCAAGAACAACGAACAGGAAGTCTTCGTGAAGGAATAGTCCTTCTGCTAGATCGAGAAAAAAATACTATAGGGGGGGATTGGGTTGGGAAGTTCCGTACCCACCTTAGTCACCTGATCCTTTCCCCTCTGATTTTCATCTTTTCCTCTTTGTATCGAGCAACCTTCAAGGAACTGCCTTTCCGGATGAAAATGCCCTTCGAACATGATTCTCCGCTGTAGTCACAGAACCGAAAAGTTACGCTGGCGGTGGTAGACTGCTGCAAATAGTGAATGTGAATATATTTTTGATGACTAATGTGTCTGTTATGTGTATCAGTTGTCTTTCTTAAACTCTACGAATTTATGCACTAACACAACATGTAGGCTAACTATTGAGCTTAGCCGCGCGGGGTAGCCGTGAGGTGTAGGGCGAGGATGCTCCCGTCGGAGGTTGGAGTCCTCTCTCGGGCATGCGCGCGCGCGCGCGCGTGTGTGTGTGTGTGTGTATGTGTGTGTGTGTGTGTGTGTGTGTGAAAGTGTGTGTGTCTTTAGCGTAACTTAGTTTAAGTTAGATTAAGTAGCTTTGGGACCGATGACCTCAACAGTTTGGTCCCATAGAACTTACCATCAAAACAAAAAATATTGAGCTTGAGTGTTCATTGCTTGAGATTCCCCTTTTTTTGAAGAATTCTTTAATTAGGGAATTTTGCCTCGTCCCTTAGGCAGAATACCATACACACGCTGATCATGATTTACACTGTTTGTTTCTGTAATCAAAACAGGAGGCACAATATTTGTAAGTAAAGAAACACAAATAGTATCTCTACCACCAGTACATAAAAAACATTCAAAGATTCATTTGTTCGATCTTACGATTGCAGTATAACATGAAAATGACAACTAGAGTGCCAGAGTGACAGATAATCACACATACAAACGTCACAGAAAATAGTTATGTAAACAAGTCCACTGGAAAAATAGAATAAATTCTCGATGTGTATTGTGGTAAACATGGAACAATAATTAAGCAGTTTTTCATTACTTTTTTTTCTTGTTTGGACACGAAACGTGGGCGATAAACAATTCAGACAGAAAAACATTTGATGATCCATGGAACGCTGATGATTAGATGAATAGAGCCGTTAACTAATGAAGAAGCACTGAATCGAATTTGGAAGAAAAAAAATTTATATCATAGCCTGTAACAGGGGGCATAGGTTTATAGGACAGAATAGGGCAGAACCTGAGACGTCAAGGAATAGACAATTTGAGAACGGGAGGAAGTACGTGTGCATGTGTGTGTCTAGGGTGGGAGAGGGAAGTAAAAATCATAAAGGGTGATAAGGGTTGACTGCAATAATGTTTTTCAGAAAATCATTAAGTGGTTCTCTGCAAATGGGCTCTCATTAAACGTTGACAAAACACAGTATATACAGTTCCACACAGTAAACGAAATGACACCGTTAATAAATATAGACTTCGATCAGAAATCGGTAGCTAAGGTAGAATATTCAAAATTTCTAGGTCTATGCGTTGACGAGGGGTTGAACTGAGGATCTGCTGAAACATTTGAGTTCAGCTACTTATGCTATTAACGTCATTGCAAATTTTGGCGATATGCATCTGAGTAAATTAGCTTACAACGCCTATTTTCATTCTCTGCTTTCGTATGGCCTCATATTCTGGGGTAACTCATCACTGAGTAAAAGAGTGTTCATTGCACAAAAGCGTGTAATCAGAATAATTGTTGGAGCTCATCCAAGATCATCCTGCAGACACTTATTTAAAGAGTTAGAGATCTTCACTGTAGCCTCACAATATATGTATTCCATTATGAAATTTTTCATTAACAATCCCAACGATTTCAAAGGAAATAGTGTACTTGGCTACAACACTAGGAGAAAGGATGATCTTCACTACTCAATATTAAATCTAACTTTCGCTCAGAAGGGGGTAAATTATGCTGCCACAAAAGTCTTTGGTGACCTACCTAATAGCATCAAAAGTCTGACAGATAACCATATAGCAGTTAAAAGGAAATCGAAAGAATTTCTTAATGGCAACTCCTACTCATTAGATGAATTTTTCGATATAGTAAGTGGGCAATTTTCCCCAACCCCCACAAACAAATTAAAAATATTAAGTGTCATGTAATATTTTGTGTAATGTAATATCTTCTATAGACACCTTTTATTAACCTGACACATTCCACATCATTACGAAGTGTCGTATTCATGATCTATGGAACAAGTACTAATCTAATCTAATAAGAAGAAGAGCTGCAAACTCATTTTTATTGTCAGTAAATAATGCTAATAATATCGTCTGCTAGGTAAATTTAAAATTATTTTGCGTATCCAAGCGACTTGTGTCCAGGAGGGAGCGTGATGTGGCGTACAGAGGCCCTTACCTGTGGGGATCGGCCGAAGACACTTCCCTGCGGGGATCGACCTGGAGACTTCGCTGGCAAGAGCCACAGCATCGCGGAAGCTATTGCCTTGTAAATGCGGACGAGACGAGAAGCTTTAGGGAGCGCACAATGGCAGGCGGGCCCGGGCCAGCGTGACGCTTGGAGGGGCTTTGCGTGGCGTCGGCCGCAGCCGGTTTAGATTTAGTGTCCGGGAACAGCACGGTGGAGAGCGGGGGCGGAGCTGGCCGGCGGCCAGGACACGCCCACTCCACACCCTCGCTGGCCGGACGGCTCCGTTAAGCGCAGCCTGAGCAGCGCCAGAGCCCGGACCCAAAGCTAAGGCCAGCTGCCTCCCTGCCGTCTTCATGGCCTCTCGCTCCACACTGGCGCTGCAAGGACAAACAGAACAGACACGAAAAGAACCCAGATGCTATCCCGTCACACCTATGGGACGCAGTCGTAGAGGTGTAAGTGTTGGTGTTGTTGTTGTTGTTGTTGATGATGTTGTTGTTATTGTTGTGTTCTTCAGTCCTGAGACTGGTTTGATGCAGCTCTCCATGCTACTCTACCCTGTGTAAGCTACTTCATCTCCCAGTACCTACTGCAAGCTACATCCTTCTGAATCTGCTTAGTGTATTCATCTCCTTGTCTCCCTCTACGATTTTTACCCTCTACGCTGCTCTCCAATACTAAATTGGTGATCCCTCGACGTCTCAGAACATGTCCTAGCAACCGATCCCTTCTTCTAGTCAAGTTGTGCCACAAGCTACTCTTCTCCCCAATTCTATTCAATACCTCCTCATTAGTTACCTGAGCTACCCACCTTATCTTCAGCATTGATCTGTAGCACCACATTTCGAAAGCTTCTATTCTCTTCTTGTCCAAACTATTTATCGTCCATGTTTCACTTCCATACATGGCTACACTCCATACAAATACTTTCAGAAACGACTTCCTGAAACTTAAATCTATACTCGATGTTAACAAATTTCTCTTCTTAAGAAACGCTTTCCTTGCTATTGCCAGTCTACAGTTTATATCCTCTCTACTTCGACCATCATCAGTTATTTTGCTCCCCAAATAGCAAAACTCCTTTACTACTTTAAGTGACTCATTTTCTAATCTAATTCCCTCAGCATCGCCTGGCTTAATTCGACTACATTCCATTACCCTCGTTTTGCTTTTGTTGATGCTCATCTTATATCCTCCTTTCAAGACAATGTCCATTCCGTTCAACTGCTCTTCCAAGTCCTTTGCTGTCTCTGTGAGAATTACAATGTCATCGGCGAACCTCAAAGTTTTTATTTCTTCTCCATGGATTTTAATACCTACTCCGAACTTTTCTTTCATTTCCTTTACTGCTTGCTCAATATACAGATTGAATAACGTTGGGGATAGGCTACAATCCTGTCTCCCTCCCTTTCCAACCACTGCTCCCCTTTCATGTCCCTCGACTCCTATAACTGCCATCTGGTTTCTGTACAAATTGTAAATAGCCTTTCGCTTCCTGTATTTTACCCCTGTTACCTTCAGAATTTGAAAGAGAGTATTCCAGTCAACATTGTCAAAAGCTTTCTCTAAGTCTACAAATGCTAGAAACGTAGGTTTGTCTTTCCTTAATCTTTCTTGTAAGATAAGTCGTAGGGGCATTATTGCATCATGTGTTCCAACATTTCTACGGAATCCAAACTGATCTTCCCCGAAGTCAGCTTCTACCAGTTTTTCCATTCTACTGTAAAGAATTCGTGTTAGTATTTTGCAGCTGTGACTTATTAAACTGATAATTCGGTAATTTTCACATCTGTCAACACCTGCTTTCTTTGGGATTGGAATTATTATATTCTTCTTGAAGTCTGAGGGAATTTCGACTGTCTCATACATCTTGCTCACCAGGTGGTAGAGTCTTGTTAGGACTGGCTCTCCCAAGGCTGTCAGTAGTTCTAATGGAATGTTGTCTACTCCCGGGCCCTTGTTTCGACTTAGGTCTTCAGTGCTCTGTCAAACTCTTCACGCAGTATTATATCTCCTATTTCATCTTCATCTACCTCCTCTTTCGTTTCCATAATTTTGTCCTCAAGAACATCGCCTCTGTATAGACCCTCTATATACTCCTCCCACCTTTCTGCTTTCCCTTCTTTGCTTAGAACTGTATGTTCATTGCTTAGAGCTCTAAGTACAAATTCAAAAACATAAAATTACGTAATCTACGTGAGTCGGCCGCTAAACACGCTGGGCAGAACAGGTGAGTAGGATTGTTGAAAGGGCCAAATAAGGTTGGGGTCAGTATTGCCTTAAAATCGTAATTTATTGTAACTTAGTAACACATCAAGCTCCAAATCTTTTATGGCTGAAGGCCTCCAAACAAGAAATCTTAAAAATCAACAAGGTATATATATATATTTTGTAACACCCCACCCGTCACTTACCTGGTTTTGGCGTGTGTTCACCCCAGCTAATTGACTAACAGATCAACAGAGAGTGCAAAAATGCCACAATATCGGATAACGCAAAGAAAGTAATAAGGCCCTTTCACTCCTGATTGAACTGCGGTGGCAGTGTTGACATTAATTGATTCAGAATTGATCCCTTTTAATTAAAAAGGGGTGCACATTGATGTTATATTCAGCTATTGAACACCAGATGCAAATGTTGAACATAAAATTAATTAAGAAAGTGACTTGGGGTTTCAACTACTTGATTGAAAACAGATGCAGTCGATTAGCACAAATCTATTTTAACTCCTGATCTTCAATGATTACATTACAAGATTCTCCTATCAGGCAGTGGTATTAAATTGCGTTTGCATGAAGTAAAGCTCGATAACTCAAAAGTAATTCCTATCGACTGACCCAGGCGTAATGCGAAGTGTGAGAAGAATTCTACAGTACACAGGCCATGAAACCCTCGTGGAAACTTTGCCGACATGATCCAACAAATTAATCAGTGGCCGGAGCGGGCGCAATATCATGGAATGCAGCGTGGCGGAGTGGCGTCGTTATGTGGACGTCGGCCAACCTCGTGGTGCTGCAAGGCTGTGCTCGTCTATTCACTCCTAGCTATCTTGCTCAGTAATTAGCTGAACCAAAACTTTCTATCTCCAAGCTCAATCGTTCCATTTGCTAAGTCCTAAACTGCAGAGATGCTCACTCTTTCTCAGGCAAGCTGAGTAAAGAACGCCACGTCCACACTCTAGGCAAGCTGGGAACGAAAGACCTCGACGGAGACTTCTCACAGTCCACTCTTCACCTCGGTTTCCCCTCCAGCAAAATCACTTACGCCAATTGCAGCGCAAGTCACGTTAATTATGTGTCGCTTCCCAGCGCCGACCAAGGCCTGCTCTGGGATATGAACAAATTCACACAAAATTTTCCTTCTTCTCAACTTCTCCTATATAGCTCCTCCCAGGCCACCCATCAAGGTTAGCGTCTGCACAAACACCAAGTTTTTCGGAATTCTGACTCCCAGGAAAGTACTTCAAATTCCTTGGTCCTACGTTCCCATCGGAGGCCAGCGTATTTCATGCTGTCGCTCTTCACCTGATTTACTTCAAGCTCTGCGGACCATGAATCCACTGTGAAGTTGCTATAGTCACTAACACGCATATTTTGACCTCTGTTGACCGCTCCACTGTAGCTTTGCGCGGCTTTCTCGCATGTTTCACAGAAAATGGGACAACAGACATTTATCAACAGGTGTTAAGTTCTCCACTTGTTTCCCGGTACATCAGCATGGGGTCGGGGTCGACCACCCATGCTGTCACTCATCTTAAGGCGGCTGGAGGCCGCACCGCGTTACCGTTTTCTCAGTCTGAACCACCCTCAGCCGCCTATTTTTGCTTCCCTTCGCTGTTCCCCACCCGGCCACGGTCAATTCTAAATACTTCCCTGTGTAAACTAGCATCCAGTAAATCGACTCATTTTCATGTCGTGTGAATTACTCTAAAGCCATCACCCGACATTAATTATTCCACTACGTCCATACTATACCCTCTGCAAGATGCATTGTGCCTTGTCAGTCATTTTGGTCAGCCCTACTGTTCGCTCAACGTGAGTTAGGTGAACTTTAATGACTTCATGTAAGGGCATAGTTGTTGCCATCTTACATTATGTATAGCACAGCTAAGCTGAAAGCCTCAAGGCAAGGGTGGATAGACAAACATAAACAAGATGCAATACAAATGGCTGTTGGCCAACAATAAAATTTTCAAGATTTTAAAATAAATAACCATAACCTTTCAAAGGCAGTAGGCCACAATGATTAAGCTTGAAAGTTAATTTTAAGAATAAGGGTCCAAAGCTGATGGCCCACAATTAATTTTCCAAAATTTTAAAGAAATGTAACTATCCTTAAGTTTTTAGTAGGTGGAACAGGACTAAAAGAAAACAGAATAACAATAACCTTTCAGAAAATATCCACTTGCTGGAATTCAAACTTACTTACATAAAATACAGTAAAACCAAGAATTTTTCCTTTATCATTGGCTCTGATAGATTATAAACAGACAATTAATCACTGGTGAGAAAGACAGTAGAGACAACAGCACTCAGAAGCTTCCAGAGGGTCGGTCTGCCCTCGTTCACTTAGGTGAGACAGGTGGTGAGCCCAACTACACTTGATCCGTCGGAACCCAACCAAGGGACAGCCATGGACCGACCAACAAACGAGTTGCTTGCCTCCAATCGGTACATAAGAATTCAAACACAAAATGTTATGGGCCTGATTAACCACAATCAAATATGAATATGAATTAAGCATTCAAAACTACACACCGTGTTGGACAGCGACAACAGGTGAGGAAAGAACAATGCCTGAAATTACGTTAGTGGCCAGACCAGTTAACCGGAACACTAACGGCCACAGGGCAGAAAATTCCGCTGTTGCATTTGAATTGTAGTCAGCCAATATAGTTGATTCCACCGCATGGCTGCTAAATTTCAGCAATACAAACACTTGGTGTTGCTTACAGGAAAACCTCTCCACCTGCGAACCACCGAAACGAACCACCACAACGTGAATGGACGTGGCTAGGTTACTTAAAACACGGCTCAACTTTGATGTCTGCGGTCGAGGAGCCACGAAGCTCATAGCGATCAGACACCTCCACACACGCTCTGACACTGCGTAGGGACCGCCAGGGGACCCAGCCGACTGCACCGCGGGGAGATATCATCCCTGGTCCCCACCAACCGACCGACTGCCATCAGAATGCCGACAATATCTGAAATAGTCGTCAGTGGAAATAACGCCAACTACACAACTTGATAAACACTTGCACGAAGACCTGAACGATACCCAAGTCACTAAGCACGCACGAAGACAAATCGGGAGTCGATGCCCACACATAGACGGCTCGTGAACGATCGGCGAGCCAAAACGCGTCGTCCGGTAGGACGACCGACTGACGATCCACCAAGACCGTGGCCCGGCTCAAGTGATGCGTGGCGGCAATGGTCGGTCGAGCTACGTCGACGCAGACCTCACTGCTCCAACCCGACTGCACTAGTGCCGCATCGAAACTCTCTGATTGGTAGGTCCGGACTGTGCTCCAGACACATTCCAACTGACTGGCAGTCCGAACTCGCAACCCGAACTGGTCTACGACAGACAACGACCGGGAAGTAACAGCAGTAGAGCAAAGATAATACGCGAGGAGATATATCGATACGCGCTGCTAGCGCCGGTCACGGTCAGGCAAGGCAGCAACTCTGTGACAGTAGTGATTTAAATTAACGTAGTGCGGTGGAAGTACATTAAAAACATGATGTAAAATAGATGATGGCGGGAACACAAGCCATACACGGCTCACTACGAGCGAGGTGGTTCCACAGTTCCTCAATTTCTTTGGTGGCCAGGGAAGTACGGCAAACTCATCTTGGAGCTCTTTGAACCACGCAGGTACACTGCGAGTTGCGTGATGCGTTGCATCGAGCTGAGGGACATCAAACTGCATGTGGTAGTGACATGGTCCCCAACGATAGATGCCTCCCAGAAAGATGAGATCACCCATTGAATGCCACGAAAACATCTCCTGCGCCATAACCCTCCCTCATGGTTGCGGTTTTTACTTCGAAATGTTTCACACTGTACACGCCAACGACTGGTCATCCGATGGAGCATAAAATGTGATTCACTTGAGGAGGCTAATTATCGCCACTCAGTGGACATCCAGTTTCGGTATCAGCGTGCAAATTCCAGCCTTCTTTAACGAAGAACAGCAGTTAGCTAAGGTGCATGGAACAGGCACCTGCTGCAGACGCCCATGTGCAGCACCGTTCACTGAATGGTCGTTGAGAAGACACTTTTGGTAGCTCCTTGGTCCATCTGGGTGGTCAGGGGCTCAACAGTTACATGTCTACTCACTTTCACACGTGTCTGAAGCCGTCTTTCATCACTATCATCGACGGCCTGTGATGCACTGGTTTTGGATAGCCCCATTATATCATTCACAGTATACTCTAACCACGGTGGCAGGCCAGCAGTTTACAAACTTACCTGTTTCGGAAACGCTCCCACCCTTGACCCACCAGCCAATGATCATGTTCTTTTGGAAGCAAGATAAATTACTTCGTTTCCACCTAACGAAATCGACTACACTCCCTTCCGCGGGTGCCTGACACACTCTACATACTCTCCACTGACAGTACTTCAACCAGCCGCCTGTGAGAGATTAATCCACGTTGAAGTCGGAAGTAGGCGGTGGTCAAAAGTATATTACTGGAGAGCGTATTTGGAGGTTCATGTCGGCAGTTTCGGTGCACAAAGAACTCTATGTAATTCATGCTATAACAGGCCATTAGGGCAATCGAAAGCAAATGGCAACAGCAAACTCATGACGTGAAGTATCATCCGGCAATTCGTTACCTGCGTTTCGAGGAGGACAAGGCTGCAGTATTCATGCTGAATCGCTGAAACTGTTCGACAATATTGCACTATCATATGACACTGTTAATTCGTCAGGATTGGCCAGGAGGGGAAATAAAACATATTTTTATATGCATTAGAGTTTAATGCAGTAAACAGGCAAGCCCAGAGAAGCCGCCGGGATTGAATGGGCTACCGCCCAAGAGGGCAGGAGAGAAGGGCGTCTGGTCGGTTTGGAAGCTGCCAGCAGAAGAGAGCGAACGGCGTGTCCGCTCCCGGCAGCTGGCCGCCGTTCCAACCCCACTTGACCACTTCCAAGCCTCCCTACTGGTCGGTCAGATCGTAAGACGCGCAGTTCGGTAGCGTTACCTCGTCAGCAACACGTGAGTTTAGCTGCTGAGGGTTCAACACGTGAGTTTCAGGATGGCTCTATCCGGTTTTGGGAAACGTGACTGAGACGCTGCAACTTACCGCCAGGCAGAAGACACTGACGAAGATCAAGTCAAAAATAAAAATAAAAATTTTATACTAGTAAACCCATTCAGTAACGGCTCCCACTTTTCAACACATTCCGGATAGGACAGACGTTTCGAGTGTATTCAAACAGGTCGTTATACAGAAGTAGGAGAGCACAGTGACAAACTGGGAATCTAAGGAGGCCCTGATGGTCGAAGACCACCATATCTAGGTGACAATTGAAAAAAAATAGTATATTATTCACGAATCAATTTTTAACTTTTTTTCATGGCAGAGGATGTCGCCCGCCTGCAGCTGCACAAACGATTTGTCCAGCGAAGCGAGGCAGTAGCAAAAATGTTATAACTGTGTTATCAGAATCCAAATGACTTTTTTAACAGCTTAATCAGCATGGACCAGTGCTGAGTGAAGACTTCATGGGCCGGAGGAGAATGGGAAACCAAGAAGTGGAAACTTGTCTTAATGACTGCCTAGAAAAGGCGAAGACCCACAATCATCAGGGATGTTGTTGCTGAGCGTATTTTGTAGACTGCCATAACGTGGTGTTAGCAGATGCTGCTTGTAAGAAGAAAACCGTCAGAGAAGCATATTACCCGACTCTCCTGTCGAGATGGTATAACACTGAGAAGACGAAGCGTCGCGGGAACCGGTCCAACATGTTTTTCCTTCACTATAACGCCTTATGTCTATGAAGTACACAGATATGGTACATCATTTGGCTAACAAATTTAGCTCATCCCCGCATTATCTTTACACTGCATCCAGTCACTTAAGTTTCCTTGGATGAAGATAAACCATTGCGTGGCAGACATTTCCAGAAAGAATATGAGGTGCTTTTCGAGATGGAGCATTTCCTTAATAGCCACGAAGGCCTCCATTAATGTACGACTTAAGTTTTTTGTAATGTCTGAGCCTCTCACTCAGTCTTTTATCGTCTTACAAAGTTACTGGATCAGCTTCTATTATTAACTAGTTAACCAGGGACAGCATTGTGATCCTTTAGAAATGTTTTGAGCCGAACATTTTATAAATGACGTTATCGACAGGTACACTCTATGTTCTTGATCTACTTTTCCTGTTACTGATTCTAGTCTGTCTATAGTCAGTATTTCATTAGGAACCCAGTGCGATTTTTCTCTTTTTATTGGAAATGTTGATACTTCTATCGCTTGCCAGCTGCCTTCGTCATTTCAGCATAACTGCTATTCGTACATCGTCAATGGTTTCCCTTACATATTTATTTCTGTACCTGCCCCAGCGAGTTTCTCTTCCGTCCTCCCCTCAAACACAATTATTCGCAATGACTCTTGATATGTACCTAACCAATGTATCTCTTCGTTTAATTATTCACCATCAAACAATTTTTTATGCTTTTATTTATGACTGCTTTCTTCACAGCAACAGTATAATTCTCAGGCAACCATTTCTGTTAACTACAGATGAATCTTTAATTCCATGTTGAATCTCTGATGCTGAAGTTTCTGTCTTCTACATGTATTATTTACATTGTCCCTGATATAACTGCAGGCGACTGAGTGTGGTGTACTCAACAACATTACATCAGTATTTACATCATCTGTAGACTAACAATTATAACCATTGCAAATCATATGTTTTTAGGTTGGTTAGTAGCTCCAAGTTCATGTGCCAAGACCAAGCCAATAATGTTTATTTTATCCTGCGTAGGAGGTCAGGTGTTGAAGTGTGGACACGTGGACGGCAACCGGTTTGTCTGTACTGACAGGAGTGGTCCACTTAGTGACGCAATACGACCATGGAGGAAACGTGAGTTTGCAAAGTTTGTGTTAAAACTGTTCGACGCAGTGAGAAGAAAAAAAGCATCTTGGCAGTATGAGCCCACTTATCAGTATGACGGTTCCGGCCCTCTGGCCTGGACCCATGTACTAATTCGGTTGTGTAGTGTGTAGGAAGGCCGTTGCATCCCCTCTTGAGGCAAGCTGTCCAACAACTGCAGTAACTGGTCCTCAATATCCTAAATAATGACACTGCGACGGTTTCGACCTCCGCGCTGGTCCCAAACGTATTCTATCGGGGACAAAACTGGTGAGCTTCCTGTAACGGGAGAGCCTCCGCATCACGAAGATAGTTCGTATACGAACAAACGTGAAATGTATAGAAGAGCATTACCTTGTTGAAAAATGGCTCTACAGCATTGTCGCACTAGAGGTAACACTGGAAGATGGATGACGTTCGTGACGTACAGTTCTTCCATCAGAATTCTCTCAATTATTAAAAGTCGTGACTTGAACAATGAAGATGGTTCCCCACATCAGGACGTCGGGAATAACACAGTGGTGCCCCTTCAAACATTCGAAGAATGGGGATTGCGACACACTCGACCACGATGTTTACCCACAGTAGCGCAGACCCACGATTCGTTGCTGAAAGCGATGCCGTGTCATTCATCAGGCATCCATTTATCCACTTTACGACAGCACTCCAAACGATCAAAGTGATCAAGTTGTCAAGTGTAAAGACGTATTAATGTGAGGATGTAGGTGCTACTATCTTAGAGTCATTAGTTCTGTTGAGATCTACTGATAGTTTATCGTTTAGTTCACAAAAAACCCGCAGTCAGCAGTTTCTCAAATACGCAGCTACAGTGACTCAGTTCATCATAGATATTAGTCGTGATCTTTAGTTTCCCAGTGTTGTAGTTCCACTGTTTCATTATTCGATTAAAGTGTTCTTTGAATTTATGCTTAGGGAAAAATCTTTACCTAAAGTTTGTTTATTTCGCCTCCAAAGCAAAAATAAAAACTATTACGAAGTACTCAATTATGTCTTTGCATCATTCTTGTCACCTTCACGCTATGCAAACATGGGATAGCGCAATTTCGAAAAATACGTGCATCTTCAGTTGAATCCGTCAACAGCGTACCAAGATTCGTCTTACGACTATTTGCCTTCAGCTGCCGCTGTTTCTTTTTACTGTGGTGACGCCACACCCACGACATCAAACAAGCGCTATATTTGAATTACACTGTGCCTTATGAATCAAATTAAGTTTCACCTAATATCATGCTATGCTCATGGCCAGTCCCGTGCATCCAATTGACATCAGGGTCTCTCAGAAATTTCTGGTTCCATTGGCGTGCAAGAAGTGTGTATGATTCATCGAATGAAATGTACTGAAAGGAGGTGGAAAAATTTCGAAATAAGAATCAACAAAATGTTAATGTGATGCACATCGCATCAGACGATTACGAAACGAATTAGAATTTTGTCAAGACAAAGTATTACACGTGTTGCCGATGTAAATTATCGATGTTTTATTTAATTAAATTAAATAAATAGTAATTAAAGTATCGTCTTTTTAGAGAATTAGTTATGAGGATCGACGTATTTAACCTCTTGCTTCCATTGAAGGACTTCAGGTTTTACTATTAAAATAGAACTAAAATTTGAAAGAAAAAGTCAATACGAGAGACGTTCAGTAAGTAACTCAACGCATTTTTTTCCGAAAGCAGGTTATTTTATTTAAGATTCCAATATACCATATTATTTCCCACTCTTTTGGCTACAAAACCCTATTTTTCAACATAATCTCCGTTCAATGCGATGGCCTTACGCCACCTTACTTAAACGACCTGTATGCACTCACGGTACCACTCTACTAGTCAATGTCAGGGCCAACGTCTAGCGGCCTCAACAATCTCATCATCATCCACGTACTGCTCCCCGCGAATTGCTTCTTTCATTGAGCCAAACAGGAGTTCGTAAGTTGCGAGATCCGGGCTCGCGCTATAGGGTGGGTGAGAAGAACTCTCCAGTAGTTTTATGAGATCCTGTCGGGTGCGCAGACTTGTTTGAGGCCCTGTGTTGTCATGCAGAAGGGACGTTCGTTTGCATTCTTGTGGCGACGAACACGCTGATGTCGTTTCTTCAGTTTCCTGAGCACAATACACTTCAGAGTGATCGTAGCACCATGAGGGAGGACATCAAACAGAATAACCCCTTCATATTCCCAGACGATCTTCTCCATGAGATTACCGACTGAGGGGGCGGCTTTGAACATTTCCTTTGGAGGAAAAGCGATGTCGCGCCACTCTGCGGATTGCCGTTTTGTTTCCAGTTCCAAGAGATTAACCCATGTTTCATCGCCTGTTACGATCAGCATCGTAAGGCGCAAGAAACTCTGCACAGACGGTTCTTCGATGCTCTGTATGGTCTTGCGTTAGGTGGCGAGGAACTCAGCAGGCACGCACCTCTGAGAACCTCAACGTCGAGTTGAGCAGCGAGGTGTTTGATTGTGATCCTTCGATCACCTCGAATGAGAGTATCGGCACGTTCCAATACTGCAGGAGTCACAGTTGTATGCGGCCGACCAGCATGCAGGACGAGTTTGAACGATGTTGTTGCGATGATGACACTCGTCTCACCCAACGACTCACCGCGCTTTTGTTCACTGCCGGGTCTCCGTAGATAGCCTATAGGACAGGTGGTAGGGACAGACCATCGAGTGCACTATCCGAAAATTACCTCGAGCAATTAAACAGAGAACTGACTCGTGGAGATAACATCTTGGACCTACTGGTAACAAACAGACCCGAGCTTTTCGACTCTGTAAGTGCAGAACAGGGAATCAGTGATCATAAGGCCGTTGCAGCATCCCTGAATATGGAAGTAAATGGTAATATAAAAAAAGGGAGAAAGGTTTATCTGTTTAGCAAGGGTAATTGGAGGCAGATTTCAGACTACCTAACAGATCGAAACGAAAATTTCTGTTCCGACACATAATGTTGTGTGTTAATGCAAAAGTTCAAGGCAATCGTAAAATGCGTTTTAGATAGGTAAGTGCCGAGTAAAACTATGAGGGACGGGAAAAACTCACCGTGGTTCAGCAACAAAGTTAGAAAACTACTGCGAAAGCAAAGAGAGCTTCACTGCAAATTTAAACGCAGGCAAAACCTCTCAGACAAGCAGAAGCTAAACGATGTCAAAGTAGCGTAAGGAGGGCTATGCGTGAAGCGTTCATTGAATTCGAAAGTAAAATTCTATGTACGGACTTGACAGAAAATCCTCGGAAGTTCTGGTCTTACGTTAAATCAGTAAGTGGATCAAAACAGCATATCCAGACACTCTGGGATGATATTGGCATTGAAACAGAGGATGACACGCGTAAAGCTGAAATACTAAACACCTTTTTCCAAAGCTGTTTCACAGAGTTCCTTCTCTAAATCCTGGCACAAACGAAAAAATGACTGACATCGAAATAAGTGTCCAAGGAATTGAAAAGCAACTGAAATCATTCAAAAGAGGAAAGTCCACTACATCTGACGGGATACCAATTCGATTCTATACAGAGTACGCGAAAGAAGTTGCCCCCCTTCTAACAGCCCTGTACGGGAAGTCTCTAGAGGAACGGAAGGTTCCAAATGATTGGAAAAGAGCACAGGTGGTTCCAGTTTTCTAGAAGGGTCGTCGAGCATATGCGCAAAACTATAGGCCTATATCTCTGACATCGATCTGTTGTAGAATTTTCGAACATGTTTTTTGCTCGCGTATACCTCCCGAGGAGATCCCGAATGTAAAATTAGAGAGATTCGAGCGCGCACGGAGGCTTTCCGGCAGTCGTTTTTCCCGCGAACCATACGCGACTGGAACAGGAAAGGGAGGTAATTACAGTGGCACGTAAAGTGCCCTCCGCCACACACCATTGGGTGGCTTGCGGAGTATAAATGTAGATGTAGATGTAGATTAATATCTACGATGCTCTGGTTTTTCGCCAAAACAAACTCAATGACAGTTCTCTGTTAGGAACGCACACCCTTTACAGATGCCAGATTGAAGGCTACGTATAGCGGCGCCACCAATGGGAACTTCCGTGGAACTCTAGGAGCAGAATCAGGAATATTCCTGGATGTCCCACAACAAATCCCGCATTTTTCAAACGAAACTGGGAGAGAAAAATGTGTTGCACACTTATTGAAAACCCCTCCCGTTTTGTCTGAAAGTAAGAAATTAAATCGATTGTAGAAACATTTCGCGCGCCCCAGATTGATACTCGAAACCGCGCAAGCAACAGAAGTGTCGACTATGGATTCAAAGTTCACTGTTTAAGAGAGTTTCGGACAGAGCTAGAGTCACAGATAAGTGAAATATGTCAAGGCCACGCTGCAGCATTCAACACCGTCTACATTATCCACCAGACAAATATCCTCCAGTACTCACTGAAATTCTATGATTCTAATTTAAACTTAGAGCTTCAAGTTTTCAATCGGCACCTTGTCTGCTTTATATTATTTCGAAAAGCATTCAAAGGCGCATAACTATTTTCTTAATCCATTTCATTTCTTATCTTTAGAAAAATCACTGCTCAAAATATTTTGCCTTTATCTTTTCAATTTCTTACTTACTCTCCACTTTTGTTCAGAAAGAAAGACATAAGGATAAAATATTTTACATCTCATTGCTCTTCCCAGTATCATCCGTTCTCGAAATGTCTTTCGTTTAGTACTTGGTCTGAAGGATGCCATATTTAAAAAATCAAATACAACACAAAGGCAATATTTTGTACCAAAAGAGATGTACCCTGAAGAGATGAAATCTTGACACGTCATTTACCTTCCTAGAGTCTCCTGTTCTCTGTTTTGAAACTCTGTCAGTTTCTTCCGTTGCGACGAAAAAGTCTAAATTTGGATCGGAGTTGCCTACAACCTTTCTCCATAATAGTGCAAAAGCCTGGTGCCATGAACGTCACCCTTTGCCCGATGCTTCAGACAGCAAGGTGCTTAAAATCGGCCACAACTGAGAAGTTCATGTGAGGTGCAAGACAGGTCCATCGTGTCACATTGGTACCACAGTTCCCCAGCATTCTTCCCAACACCGCCGTGCACGAGTCCCGCCGTGACCAGGCCGTCACACCTACCATTACCTACATCTCATTCCTTTTTATTGATACCTTCGCGACGAAGGACACAACCACGTGACCCTCCGTTGAAATTACGTGGTTTTGTTACGGGCGGCCGAGGAAAAATCTTCGGTCACACCGCTGCACATAATCGACAAGAAAAGGTCTCACGAGATGTCACGAAGGGCGTAAATGAAACCTCCACATAGGGACGTCCGTTTCCACATATTTCGCGGTCTAAAACGATAGTTTTCAGTGTGGTGTGAAACAGGACGACGTTTTTGACAATCTTTCATATTGCCGACACTCCCACCCCCCTTGCGAGCCTGCAGCCCCATTGAAAGTGATCTCAACCCTTTGGAGTGTAGCGTGATTCGAAGCACAAATGGGTGTTTATGCTTTTCTGCTTCCTCAGTCTTCCTTTTTCGTGCCCTCCTGTGAAGTGTGCGTCGGGAAGGGGGAATGTGACATTTACACACAGCATGAATAAAACGGTAAAGAACCCTGCCTTCTCCCCCTCTTTCGGTCGACAACACCCTCAGTGCCACATCTACACCTTTGTTGGGCACTTTAAATATGTCCCTATAGATAGACACCCGTTCCTAAACACCAGACGGATAGGCAACCCGTTCGACCCTCCTGTGTGGCGCTACGATTCTACGCAGGCATATGCTGGTCACAGGTAAAATATGAGGCGGGGTGACCAGACTTGCATATCCTGCTGGCTTCTAGAAATCACTGAATGGGTGTCTTTGTACTGGGACATTTTTAAATTGCCCAACAAAGGTGTACAGGTGGCACCGTTTCGCCATTTTACTCATGCATGTGTCAGTGTCGATTCCCTCCCCCCCCCCCCCCCCCTTTAAGATGGCACAGGAGGGAGCGAAAAGCGATGTTCCTACTTCAACCATACTAAAATTTCTTCGAATGCCTTGCAGTGGTCACTGGTAGTACAACCCTGTATACCAGTGCTAAAACTGTGCTAACACTTCGTTTTAAAGGGGTGACATCATGTTCAAAGGGCTTGTGAACCTGACGAGATCCTTAAGGAATCATGTACCAAGACCAGCACCAAGACAGTTCTGCATTATTTACTTATATTTAGGATAACCAGTTATTCTAAAGCGTTAACTTTTTACATGTGGGTGAAATCTGTTAGCATCCGTTATCTGTATCATAGTTCATATTGTTTATAATGTTCAAGGAAGCTTGTATATTATTGTAACTATTGCGAATCATGAATAACCTGGTTTAGGAATGCGACATAAGGTTATCTGCGATTTACTACTCGTTGCTATTAAAGCTAGTTTTTACCTCGCACATTTCCAGAAATGTCTTAATTGGCTGCAGACTGGTTTCTGTGATAGAGTTTGTCGCATGGTAACACTTGCATTGATGAGTTTCTTTTCAGTTTATTTCGCCTGAATGGTATTCAGTAGTAATGCTACAGGTAACCACTTCTTATCTCATCACCCATACTTATGAAACAAGCACCCGGTCATTGACTTTTCCCAAAGTCCTATTGCAACGAATTTCACATTTTTTTCATTATCTCGCTTGGACTTTTAACATAATATATCGTGAAGTGTCTGTATTTTATTTCGTGAAGGGTCTGTATTTAATTTTAATAATCGAAGTTGCAACCAAGCAGTTCTACATAACATAGCTTGGATTTATGACATTTAAATTAAACATCGTCCATAAATGTAAACGTTTCAAGCTTTATCCAAAGATTTAGTGCAATCAGTATCTTTCTTATAGCGTGAAAACTTCCATTAGGAAATACTGCACTGCACCTTACCTACACTCCTGGAAATGGAAAAAAGAACACATTGACACCGGTGTGTCAGACCCACCATACTTGCTCCGGACACTGCGAGAGGGCTGTACAAGCAATGATCACACGCACAGCACAGCGGACACACCAGGAACCGCGGTGTTGGCCGTCGAATGGCGCTAGCTGCGCAGCATTTGTGCACCGCCGCCGTCAGTGTCAGCCAGTTTGCCGTGGCATACGGAGCTCCATCGCAGTCTTTAACACTGGTAGCATGCCGCGACAGCGTGGACGTGAACAGTATGTGCAGCTGACGGACTTTGAGCGAGGGCGTATAGTGGGCATGCGGGAGGCCGAGTGGACGTACCGCCGAATTGCTCAACACGTGGGGCGTGAGGTCTCCACAGTACATCGATGTTGTCGCCAGTGGTCGGCGGAAGGTGCACGTGCCCGTCGACCTGGGACCGGACCGCAGCGACGCACGGATGCACGCCAAGACCGTAGGATCCTATGCAGTGCCGTAGGGGACCGCACCGCCACTTCCCAGCAAATTAGGGACACTGTTGCTCCTGGGGTATCGGCGAGGACCATTCGCAACCGTCTCCATGAAGCTGGGCTACGGTCCCGCACACCGTTAGGCCGTCTTCCGCTCACGCCCCAACATCGTGCAGCCCGCCTCCAGTGGTGTCGCGACAGGCGTGAATGGAGGGACGAATGTAGACGTGTCGTCTTCAGCGATGAGAGTCGCTTCTGCCTTGGTGCCAATGATGGTCGTATGCGTGTTTGGCGCCGTGCAGGTGAGCGCCACAATCAGGACTGCATACGACCGAGGCACACAGGGCCAACACCCGGCATCATGGTGTGGGGAGCGATCTCCTACACTGGCCGTACACCACTGGTGATCGTCGAGGGGACACTGAATAGTGCACGGTACATCCAAACCGTCATCGAACCCATCGTTCTACCATTCCTAGACCGGCAAGGGAACTTGCTGTTCCAACAGGACAATGCACGTCCGCATGTATCCCGTGCCACCCAACGTGCTCTAGAAGGTGTAAGTCATCTACCCTGGCCAGCAAGATCTCCGGATCTGTCCCCCATTGAGCATGTTTGGGACTGCATGAAGCGTCGTCTCACGCGGTCTGCACGTCCAGCACGAACGCTGGTCCAACTGAGGCGCCAGGTGGAAATGGCATGGCAAGCCGTTCCACAGGACTACATCCAGCATCTCTACGATCGTCTGCATGGGAGAATAGCAGCCTGCATTGCTGCGAAAGGTGGATATACACTGTACTAGTTCCGACATTGTGCATGCTCTGTTGCCTGTGTCTATGTGCCTGTGGTTCTGTCAGTGTGATCATGTGATGTATCTGACCCCAGGAATGTGTTAATTAAGTTTCCCCTTCCTGGGACAATGAATTCACGGTGTTCTTATTTCAATTTCCAGGAGTGTATATTAACACCAAATCTCCTTGCAAGAGTAATTAGTAGTCTGTGTTCCTACTTTCGTCACTCGAACTTACAATAAGTTACATGGATTCAAATGAGAATGACTAGGTCTGGATAACTGAGGGATACTGTCACGATACGGCTAAGCTTATTAGGCACAAGCGCATTAAGCAACCAATTAAATTTTTTTGTGGTTCTCGCTTGCTGCACGACTCGGAAACTAGACACCGGATCTCCAGTTTAAGGTCACCATACTAAGCGATTTAAAACAATGTTCTGGCACGATAACGTTGAAAATGACCTAATATACATAGGCGTAGAACACGATTTTTCTCCGAAAACTAGAAAATCCTTATATGATGGCGCAACTTTTCATTTCGCCATTCTTTTTCTGATGTATGGGGCTTGCATGGTTCGTATCATGTTTTAAATGAAACCCGGTTATGTACGTATCTAACTAAATTAAATATGGTTATTTACGTGTCTAATGGCCAGTGGGGATTACTTGGAATAATACCAATATAGGCAGCTGGCATATTTGTACGTTTGCTTATCTCCTCTGGCCAGGTTATGCGATTTATTTGTTGGCGTAATTGCCCTGCATATCACTTTGATGTATCTTTTCGATCCACAAATCTATCATATACAGTCAATATCCTGTACCAAACACACGCACAAACACACACACACACACACACACACACACACACACACACACACACATACATACACAAACACACACACACACACACACACACACACACACACACACACACACACACACACACACCACAACAAGACCACAACTTAAGAAGCGATATAACGTATGTCTTTTTGTTACACTTTAAGCTCCTGTCCAGGTTAAAATTTCTATTTTTTACAAATATTGTATTGTTTGACTGGAATTTTTCCATTGTCCTTTTCAACTGGCAAGTTAAATCGTAAGTGAGCATGATTTATTAATAGTCGTACCTAAAAGCTGTCATACCATGCTGCACACTTCCGGCTACAGTAAAAAAAATGGTTCAAATGGCTCTGAGCACTATGGGACTTAAAATCTGTGGTCATCAGTCCCCTAGAACTAAGAACTACTTAAAACTAACTAACCTAAGGACATCACACACATCCATGCCCGAGGCAGGATTCGAACCTGCGACCGTAGCAGTCGCGCGGGGCCGGACTGCGCGCCTAGAACCGCCAGACCACCGCGGCCGGCCCGGCTACAGTAAACTAACTGTTCATGTGAGGAAGTTCCTTATCGTACAGCTGTTGGAAGAAGACTGGCATCGGGTGCCATGATCAGTAACTTAAAATTTAAAAAAAATGCTTATTTCGCTGTGGTGTAACTCATCACAAAGCTAGTAGGTTCTAGTACCACAAGACGTCGTCCTCGAGACGCTCAGCGAATACAGCTCAGACTGAATAAAACCTATTTCATGGTTTTCTGATATCAGGAAGTGAAAAGGAACTAAAATATGTTGTAATTTAATCTCAAAGATACAAGAATAAAATTTGTTCAACTGGCATACCAGAGGAATACTCTAAAAAACTATTTTATCTTTGAGAGACAAAGGACTAATTTCGAGATTCTTTTTATTACTTCTAGTATTAACTACCTTTTGTTCTGATGTGCTGGCGTAAAGACGTACTGTATAGTTTCATGTTTATGTTTGTGTTAAATGAAGGTGTTAAATGATGAAAAATGTGTTTTATAATTTCTGTCAAGATCAAGCCTAAATCCCATACCAATGGAGTACAAATTATTCTGTTAATTCGAGAAGGCGAACTTTAGATGGAGGCGACTATCTTTACGACGGCGCTGCTCAACAATAGAGGTACGTGATTGTGTTCACTACTTTCCTTTGGTGGCCGCTAAGATTAACTTCGATGTGTTTTTGCCGAGACATTCAGAACCTGCAATCTTCCTTTTCGTATAAAAATAGGAGTCAGATTGAAAAAGAAATATTCTTAAATTTAAATAATTGCAATTCTTTTACCCAGGCCACAGGGAATGATAGAAAGTACGTGCCTCTACCCTGATTGTACTTTCGCAATCTCCGAGTGTGTTACGACGTAATTATTTTACACAAAAAAAATTAAGATAGGTCTTTCTCATCAGATCGCAACCACTCGTACGCGAATGTACGTACCCTCTGAATGTGTCTAGTCAGTCGTGCGCATTGTTCTAAAGCTTTTCTGTTAATATTCTGTGGATTGCATCTCCGCAATTAATTTTTGTTTATGCCGCAAATAGCACTTCACGCGAAGTATTTATTACGCAAGTTTCAGGCTCCATTTAATGTCAAAAAATTCCGAAGTACGGCTGACTAAGCAAACCGCAACAATAATTTCATATTTCTACAACTATAATAACAAAAAACGATAACAAAAATAACAAAAAACAATAACTGAGTGAGGGTACGTTACAGTGGCGCCCGATTGCTATGACGATTATTGCAGTAAAAATCAGTAGAAATTTTAGTTGAAATATTTAAGCCATCTTTGCTATCCATTATTGCTATTACAATTCATTGGTTCTGTTGCATGTTACGTGAGCTGCGTACCAAAAAAGAAAAAACCATAGAAATTACCAATTTTTGAGAGAAAAGTGTTGGACCATTTAATGTTAATGCTTCTGACTACAAAACCGTCCGAAAAAAAACACGTAAGGTAAGAGCAGCAGCACTACTACGCTTTAGTTGAAAGTAAATGTGTGAATGTTTTTTTTTCATTTTTGTGACACATACTGCGTAGAACGCATCAGTTCCTATTTTCCAAATTCTTGTCCATTTTTCTTTCCCAAAAATTTCAATAGTTCATTTGCTATTATATCTAAATGCATCACAAGATGGAGGACAAAATTTATTAATTGCGCGCGAAGAAGAAAAGAGTCATTTATCAGTCTTCTGTTTTCTCAGAGATATATTTTACTACGTGAATTTCCACGGACGAGCGCAAAGCCATCTGTGATTTACTTACGTGTAGTACGAGCTGTAGTGATAGTGAAGTTCGGATGCACGCTGTTCTGAGTTGTGAATCGGCATGGTGAAACTCAGGTCTCAAACCAAAATCATGGATAGTTCGTCAGATGAGGAAACCATAGTCCAACCTTCACATAACCTTGAGGCAGAAAGTACTGCGAAAACTGAAAACACAGTCGCAGCGAGCGGCAGTGCTCAGTCGCAAGCGACGGGCGACAACCTGTCGACTACAGAAACAGACATGAATATTGACAATAAACAAGACCCAGTAAAACCAGACCTCTTGCGCATGTTTAGAGAGATGCAGACGAATTTAATGTCACACTTTGCAGCTCACGTCACAGCTCAGATAGGTACTGTTAACACACGTGTAGAAAATGTTGCAGCACAATTGCATGCTCACACAGAAAATGTTACATCACAAATGCACGCTCACACAGAAAATGTCACCACGCAGATAGATAATTTTGCAGCACAAATAGATACTGTAAATACGCGTGTAGAAAATATTACGACACAAATAGACAAAATAGAAAATGACGTGAAGAACCGTCCGACATACAAAACAACCTGACGACTCAACTGAGAGGTAGCGGATCAAGTGATAGAGGTAGTGGGCGAAGATTTAAATTACATGAGCCAAGACATAGACAACTTAAAGTCCACAGTTAAGGATATGCCAGAACAGATCCATACCTTAACCGAAAATTTTGAAACTATAAGTTTACAGCAGACCGAGCTTAGTGTCAAAATGCAGGCGACTGTAGATCAAGTTGATGACATGACGAAACAACAAAAACAGCAGTTTGACGGATTTTTAGAGGAAAAAGACAAACATATCAACCATACTTTAGAGACAGAACTAAAAGAAGCAATAACTCATACTGTAGAACAGGTGTACACTACCCAGAACACGTCCGTAACTAAACTACAAATTGACCCAACTCAGTTACAAAAGACTCTGACACAGCACTTACCTGACTGCAAAAAAACATGTAGACGAGCAACTAAAGAGTAAACACCCTACCCAGAACGAGAGAGAACAACATCCAGAAGAGGAATTTGATGACAGACGCACAGGTAACACTGACGATGCGGCAAACAGTTATCTTTATCCCGATGTACCCGTGTTTTCACCTAACCAAGGTCGTAACGGTAACCGACATTACCGCGACGAACGAGAGAGACACCAGACAACCGAACCAACTTTGTCGGCTGTTCTGTTAGAGGAAAGCCTTATAAAACACGGGCAGTTCCAAGTGTTTATCCCAGAAAAAAAATCCGTCCACCCGGTAATTTTTATAAAGTCATTTAAGAATGTGTTGCATAAGACCTGGTCTGAACAGCATAACATACAGTATATAACTGGATATATACAAGGCGATGGTGCCCTATAGGCAATGGAAATGTCGGAGAACTGTGAGACTTTAGAACAATTTGAAGGTGCATTTTTATCTAAGTATCGGTCACAAGGTGTACAAGAGAGAATAAGGAAAGCTTTGTTCAACCCGGAGCAATACAATCCAAAATTTGAATCACTCCGGAAGTATTTTGAAAAATAAATAAAACGCGGTTCTTGGAAGAGCCCGTCACACACACAGACGTACTGCGCATCCTGAAGGCAAAATTACCGTTCAGTATCCGAGAAAAATTAGTACAAGTACCAGAGAGCAATCTCGAACATTTCCTATCGGTATTAGATTCTATCGATTTAATTAATGAGGATGCCAGGCAAAATCAAGCGCACGAAAACAATTTTCGTGGCAGCGGTAGCAACCAGCCTGCGCAGCGCCAGCCGCATTTCGGCGTCAACAATGTAGCGTGCGCGGCTGAGTCGCGACCGGCTTTTGTCGATCGCGCCCCGACAGCACAGACGCCAGGCCCGAGTTCGGGAGGAAATTACGGCAACAGCTACAACCAGACCTATCAACCACAGTACAATAGAAAAAAAAAACGGTGATAGGAATTTTTCTGGTTATTCCGATGACCGAAAACGTAACTGGAACAGAAATGACAATAGGAACCATTGGGGAAACAGTTACAATAATTTCCGACCTGAATTTAGCCGCAACCACACGGGGGATCATCAAAGTAGGCAGTGGCAATATCCAGTTAACAGCCAAGCCTATCAATCTCAAACACTAGGTGACAATATGCCGCTAAACTCAGGGCAAAACCACCACAGGAATACTCAGCTAAGGAACAATATAACTGAAGTCGCAAACGAAACACAAACAGTTGTGAACCGCGGAGCGTTAACATAAAACATGCAATAAGAAAGAGAATAATGAATGGGTAAACCCTATCCCGTCTGTTCCTAGACAACCTGTAGACCTAAATGAAAAAATAACGCAAGTATTAATCTCTACCACACAACAAGCCCAACGCCGAAAGAAGCATTATGATAAACAGCTACATGGTGTTACCAGATTTACAATCAGAGAAAAGTTGTTACTCATGTGAAATCTTCCTTGTTAGCTAAGAAAAACACTAAGTGGCAAGTAAAATATACTGGTCCGTACGTAATTGTACATATTCTTCACGACGGATGTTATTTACTTGCATACCCTCACAATGGCAAGATCAAAGGACTGTATGCACACAGAGACTTAAGAAAATTCTAGTATAATTAGGCATCACACGCCATACCTATTAATGCACACGTATAAAATAAGTTACTGTGAAAAAGAGAACGAACACGATTAGGATAAAGAAAGTACATCTTATGCAGCTAAGTGAATAAGAACTTTTCACTATTATTGTTGTCCGCCCCGGTAGCTGAGTGGTCAGCGTGACAGACTGTCAATCCTAAGGACCCGGGTTCGATTCCCGGCTGGGTCGGAAATTTTCTCCGCTCCGGGACTGGGTGTTGTCTTGTCCTAATCATCATCATTTCATCTCCATCGACGCGCAGGTCGCCGAAGTGGCGTCAAATCGAAAGACCTGCACCAGGCGAACGGTCTACCCGACGGGAGGCCCTAGCCACACGACATTTCCATTTTTACTATTATTGTTTACATTTGTCAGTGAACGTGGGCGCAAGACACAGGTAAGCTAGGACATACGCCTCAGTTGGTGACTAGCGATGTTTAACACGAATTGTACTTGTAAGTTTTGACGGAATGTTTTTGTTTGGTCACAGTGGTATTTTAGTTTTAAGTTTATATACGGAGGTATCTGGAGCGAACAATTAGCACAGACCTCGGAACAATATGGATGTCAGTTTTTTTTATGCCATTTGTGTATCAAAGCAATAAGGTACAGGGTAAGTTACAGAAAAATATTGGACTCCCTAAGGTACAAAGGAAAAATGTGTGACGCAAGTACAAGGTTGCTGAGAAAGTATTGAGTGTTTTTTTTTTTTTTTTTTTTTTTTGACGTGTCCATACCACGAGGTTTTATCTATAAATGTATCGCATGATGTTAATTTTTTTGGATGCTGCAATTATAAAAAATTATTTCTAGCTATTAATGAAAGTTTAGCGTACTATATATCATAGGCACAGTAACCTAATCTAAGGAAACTGCACCTAAAGATAGGATTCATGAATAACAACTAGTGTGATCTTACTGTCATACAGATAATTTTTTTTCAACTTTATATACATGTTTGAATGCAAGTACGAAGTTGAGATACGATTAGTGAATGTTAACTGAGGTAAACATAACACCGTCTCTTATAACAAAATAAAGGAGTATGTACAAGGTAAGTTACAGTAAACCAACTAGCCGAAAAAAAATGAGGTAACGCCGAAACAAACAATTATTTACAGGTGGCGCTCGGCGAGATACTGCGAGACTTCAATCGGCGGAGAAAAGCCACTAAGTTCCATTAATGTCACTATGACTGACGATTGACGTAATAAAACATTACCAAGATCACTGAGAAATACACTACGTGACACTAAGTAACGCCAGAGGATTTTAATAATCTATTTTTTCAGTATGAAAACACTAAGGATATATGCTGACTTTAGAGGGATGCAGTACACTTTTTTTTTGTTGCTATGTTTATAATATTTTGTCCAATCTGAGCAGAAGATATTTGATGGAAGGAAAAAGTAACACAAACATGAACACAAAGAAACACCATATACGCAAGCACAGACTTTAGAGGCAGTAGCTCACAGCAGCCTAGATTCATTATTAATCTGTTGTTTGTACTACCTAGCAATTTAAGTATAGTGATTTATTTATGTATGTATTTTCTTATTTTTTTAATTATTTGTTTGTCTATGATGTGTGTACCATGCGTTGTTACAAACTTGGATGACGAAAGAATAAAAAAAAAAAAATCCCCCACCCACATAGTAACTCGCGGGTAGAGAATGAACAGATTCTGCCTCATTTGGAGACAACTTCTAAAAAAACACTTATAGTGCGTTCATGTCCTAGTGTTGTCACTTCAATACATAAGTGCACCAGTAGTACGACATAAACTTAGAAAGTGCTGTTGTTCTCAAGCGTGTTCTCCTATGCTCTTATGAGATGTCAGGCAGTGTCGCGACCGCGAAATGTAGTATTAGAAGCACGTATGCTCTGAAAACACAATCACCTACAAATTTATGTAATAAAATGTTGTGAGCAAAAAGTACGCCGACATAGTTCCGTATAGAAGCACAGAAAATAATAACGAACGTGGACATTTATCATAAAAGACAAGCTAGTGGTATCATGAGCTACAGTTTTGTTTCTGAACGAACTGGGTAATGAACAGGACAGTGTATATTTCCCCAGTGACAATGAGTTATTCAGTGTCAGTGACTTGTGAGCTATACGCATATAGACAAGTGAAAATACTTTTCATATCACAAACCTTTTTCTTCTAGGATAAAGAGATATATTGAAACGAGGAAGCCTGCTACAGTATGAGTGTTTGTGCACTATATACGCCAGTGTGCCGTTGCAAACCAAATAGTGAAGTGCAGTACCTACCTTTTGTGCAGTAAACTTAGAAGGCACCCAGTGGTCTCTTCCCACAGCCAAGGTGTACGGCAAGTTGAAACAAGTGCGGTTGGTTTTTCGCAAACTCTGCGAACACTGTACGAGACACTGAAAAGTATGGACCGGGGACGCGCGGCATCGCTTCACGGCGGTGGGCCGACGCAACTGCTGAGCTCCAAACGGCGCGCAGCGCGCCATCAAACTGATTGTTGCGTCTGCAGTTATGCGCATCTGACGCATTATTGGCTAACGGCGTAACATAGGAGGACAGTTTAATTCAAAGCAATATCTACGTTTAACTGGACACCCGACAAAGCGCCAAGACATGTACAAAAACAGTTCCCTGACACACTAAATAAAGTCTGACTACCATTGTCAATATGCGAACGAGAAGGCTGTTTATACGACGATATATTATGTATAAAACAATGTAATATCCTTGTGTAATACAATGAACAAAGAGATAATAAATACTTTTGTATATACTGTACTACATAAAAAAGAAAGAAAAGAATAGAAAGAAGGTTAAAGGATTATGTAACAATTCTGTGTATAATTATCCAGATGTGATGATTTTATGTGGAATACGATGTAAAGACAATGTAAAAGGATTTTGTGTGTATAGTATGTAAGTTTTACGAGTGTTCTGTATATCCTAATGAATATGTTTTGTCCTCATTGCCATGTGTCAGAACTGGCATCAAAACCATGTTTGTAGAATGAAGATATGGGAAGAAAAACACTGACAGTGCATTCCCATTACGTGTGTATAACAGTCAAATGTTAAGTGTTTGGGCTCATTGCCCGGAAAGTTGACATTTCTTCGGACAATTCGCCCAAGGGGGCGATGAAAAGGAACTAAAGAATGTTGTTATGTAATCTCAAAGATACAAGAATAAAATTTGTTCGACTAGCATACCAGAGGAATACTCTAAAAAAACTATTTTATCATTGAGAGACAAAGGACTAATTTCGAGATTCTTTTTGTTACTTCTAGTATTAACTACCTTTTGTTCTGATGTGCTGGCGTAAAGACGTACTGTATAGTTTCATGTCTATGTGTGTGTTAAATGAAGGTGTTAAATGATGAAAAATGTGTTTTATAATTTCTGTCAAGTTCAAGCCTAAATCCCATACCAATGGAGTACAAATTATTCTGTTAATTCGAGAAGGCGAACTTTAGATGGAGGAGACTATCTTTACGACGGCGCTGCTCAACAATAGAGGTACGTGATTGTGTTCACTACTTTCCTTTGGTGGCCGCTAAGATTAACTTCGATGTGTTTTTGCCGAGACATTCAGAACCTGCAATCTTCCTTTTCGTATAAAAATAGGAGTCAGATTGAAAAAGAAATATTCTTAAATTTAAATAATTGCAATTCTTTTACCCAGGCCACAGGGAATGATAGAAAGTACGTGCCTCTACCCTGATTGTACTTTCGCAATCTCCGAGTGTGTTACGACGTAATTATTTTACACAAAAAAATTAAGATAGATCTTTCTCGTCAGATCGCAACCACTCGTACGCGAATGTACGTACCCTCTGAATGTGTCTAGTCAGTCGTGCGCATTGTTCTAAAGCTTTTCTGTTAACATTCTGTGGATTGCATCTCCGCAATTAATTTTTGTTTATGCCGCAAATTGCACTTCACGCGAAGTATTTATTACGCAAGTTTCAGGCTCCATTTAATGTCAAAACATTCCGAAGTACGGCTGACTAAGCAAAGCGCTACAATAATTTCATATCTCTACAACTACAATAACAAAAAACAATAACAAAAATAACAAAAAACAATTACAGAGAGAGGGTACGTTACAGGAGGCAGCACGTTTACTTTTGTTTCAGCTTTTATACTTCATTTTCCAGTTTATTCTGTCAGCGAGTACTTCTGTACAAATGTTAATGTACATCATCTTAAGAGCTCATAGCATCTTACAGATATAACCGAAATATTAGTCAGCTGGTGGTTCGATGAACTCTCTGCTAGGCATTTAAATGTGATTTGCAGAGTATCTATGTAGATGTAGATGTAGGTGTAATAGAAGATTTACGGTGCTGAACTGAAAACCCACAGTTAGGAATTCTTAGTCGCTCTGTCGCAATTCTGTGTTATTGAAAAATAAGCGCTTAATATTTCTCATTTACATCTAAATTGTGTAGCCGCCTAGTCTAGTAGTTTGTGCATGCGCTGTAAAGCTAGAGAGATTTCATCAGAATGTACTTTCATCTTCGCATTACTCGCCGGAAAATTAATTTCGCTTCTCCCTTATGTCATCTCTACGTCAACGTCAGCTGCATTGTCCACTAAGGACTAAAAATTAATCGGTCTCCCTAATTCGTTCTGTACAGTACTTCACTTTACTACAACTTCTACATTGTCGCAGAGCAACGTGCCTAACAATTGTTATATCTTGTTCGTAACGACCATGCGCATCTTGGAGTTGTAAATGTAACGTGCAAATACCACAATATTTCAGTTCGCCGAATTCATAAAAATAAGCAACAATTTCCTGCGAGGTGCTATAGGAGTTTCGATATGTCTTCTTCTAGATATATCGAATCGTACCATTCCCCGTCGGTACACCAGATATGTTACATGATTCCGAGGTGTGTGCGACGTAGAGAATTAAGTGGCATTGTCGAGCTACTTACAACGTGGCGTGGTAGCAACTAGTTCGAATAGTAACATACATCGCCATCATTCTGTAGTCGTTAAAACATGTGAGTATGTGTACAGATAATGCAAAGTCAACTGGGATACTTTTAAGTTGATTCGTACAGAAAAATCACTCGCCGACGGTAAGACAAATAAACAAAAATACCGAACCTGTCGCGTTTAGAGAAGCTGGTTTTTCCAAATGCTACGATTCCATCTTTATCGCAGCACGCGAAGTGCTTTATTATTAATTTAATGGATTGTACAAACATCTCAGTATATAAAGGTGTCGAAAGCATTTCAGAATAAACTTTGATGATACGCATTCCTTTAGTTGCCGTGTGATAGAGATTGAAAAACAGTCGGGAGTGCACAGTTTGGAATGTACCACTTATGCTTCACTCTGATACGCATTATCTCCTCTCTCTTCTGTAACATACTTCATGAAGCAAATGTTAGAGAGTGTCCTTATACTATTTATCGACACAAGTTTCGTATGATGACACGGTCAAAAACAATTACATACAATGCGATTTGTTCGCGCTGAAAGCAACCAACGTCCAGTACCCGAACGACAAAAAAATAGTTAACAGGTTGAACAGCTGGAGAGAATGACTGCACCCCTGACTTCAGCCCTTTTATATCTGAGCAGTTCTCTCTTGGTCACTCATTCTCACTTTTATCTATCTTTTCCAGTAGCTTACTATTAATTCTCTGTAGTATACACAATTTATGCGACAATTTTAAACAACTTGTGCCACAGTACACTTTCTACCGGTCGTTCTAGGGGACAAATGTGATGGAAGTTTCTTTGATTTAAGAAAAATCGATTTCATGAGCAAGCATGATGTCTGAACGACTTCATTGGCGTCTCTGCAGGATTGTTCATATTCACCGCTGAGGTTTCAGAAGACGTCTGAGCGAAAACTACAGAAAATGGCACCTATCAGTGGCCAAAGTATCTCTCCGAGTTTCTATTCGTAATACGTGCCGTCATGTAGCATTACGTGGCTTGCGTCAGAACATGTAGACAAACGGTCCGCTTCGTATTGTCGCGTCAAATCAGTTCGCGTCGGCAATTAGTCAACCCAGTAAATATGTTTCCAAAGCGAGTTGTTGTCACGTCGGGGATTATGCGCGAGAAGGTTTAGTGTTTGCCAAACAGCGCGGGAGCAGGTTTAACATTACCTCAGCAAACAAGTAGACTGTGCATAGTGATGAATGTTATAAACAGTTTTGACTGTGGGTGAGTGTTTCGTTTGCTACTTGGTAATGTTTGCACTGAACTGTTGATAGCAGTTTCTCCGAGTGCAGTGCTGTGTGTGCTAGTTCCTACTCCTAGTGTTTGTAGTGAGTTAGATATGGACTGTAAAGTTCCTTTGGGGCATATGACATGTGAAATAGGCCGTGAGTTGATCATTGTCGGAGGAAGTGAATTTCGGAAGGATAGAGGAGAACAACGTGGAGTACGTAGATGTGCACAGTAAAATCGTGTAAGTCACATATTTACTTAAACGATGGTTTAATTCATGTTCTGTTTACTAATGAAGTCAATCAAAGCTTGAAGCCAATGGTATATTAAACCGAAAATAACTTCCAAAAATATAAAATGGACTTAACAGATTCAGAAGGTGGGTTTCCGCCATAAATTTTAGCTTCCAATACCGTAAGTTCTGAAAGAACAACCAACGCTTGTGAGGCATTTGTTTGCTATTTCCTTGTGTCATCGATCAGCTGACGCATCTCATGTATTATCCACAAATTCATCGCTGTTACCATTGTTATACCTACATTGCTAGCCGTTGAAATTACAACTCTGTAAGGGTAGGAAGTAAAGGAATTTACTTTAGTGAAAGAAAACGTTGTCCGTAGTAGTCTGTATAGTTATTCTGTATTTGTTGTGCGACTCACCAATTTGCAACGAAAAAATTTTAGGACCACAGTATTGCATGAACAGGGAGGAGTTTTATCTTGCCCTGCGTGTTGTGGCATAAATCGAGAAAACCATACCGTATTTTCATTCGTACGTGGAATGACACATCTCCATTGCAATCTGAGATCGAAATCATCGTACTCTAATCAAATACCCACTTCGTCATATGTATAAACCGCACGACTTCCGCATTCTGATAGTGACAGAAATCAGCTGCGCTAATTTCTAGCAATGAATACACTCAAAGATAAGACAGATAACTATCGATAATGTTCCTATGTGAACATTAACTGCTTTGCTGGCGTACCACT
The DNA here is from genome assembly GCF_023864275.1 of Schistocerca cancellata. Taxonomy (NCBI): domain Eukaryota; kingdom Metazoa; phylum Arthropoda; class Insecta; order Orthoptera; family Acrididae; genus Schistocerca; species Schistocerca cancellata. Next base: position 457,471,792 of record NC_064633.1, read on the forward strand.
AAGGGCAACATGTTACAACGTCAACATGTTAACGAACCATGTGTTACGACGTCTTACTAATTTCACTTATACTGCATATTAGCTAATATACTGTTAAAATTGTAAATGATTTTTAGGTATACAGAGTGTAAAATTTAGCACACTGAGCTGACACCTCTGGCAGTAACAATACCTGGGCTTAGCATCGAGTCTAACTGCCAATTTGGCAGGAAATACCATTCCATGCACATTCAAGTTTATACCAGACGTCGCCAATCTTAATGATTGGCGAATCATGCCGTAATAATATTTGGCGAATCATGCCGTAATAATATCTTGGCGCACAGATTTTACTATTGTTACATGTAGTGATTATGGTATTGCAATTTCTATGTTCCGTTGTCCAACTTCTACTATTACCTCCCGTAAATGGGGACTGTTCCTCTCAACTGTAAAACCTGCGTTAGTATTCATTGCTGCATTATCTACAGCCTCAGAAAACTTCGAACGCACAATGCATACCACCATTCCTCATTGTTTCATTATCCCCATTCTTTGTATCCCGTTTCTTTCTAAAAATTCTCTTGAAGTTAAGTATAGTCTTCTGTATCACTAAATTATTATATCAGTCAATTTCTGTATATCAGTACACCTTACCTTACAATCTTTCTCTAATCCTGATTTTATCATCTCGTACGTTGCTCCCTATCCTGAATTTCTCCAAATACACTTAGGTGTCTTGTGATTATTTCCACCACAGATTCCATATAATTATTCTAATTTGTAACATCGTGATATTGCATATCACTCTAACGTTCAACACACTGTCACAATCAGCCGTCGGGATTAGAATATAAACTAATTATGTGTTTCCAATTCCGTCCATCCAGTTCCGCTCATACTCTGGCAAACACGTCATAGATTTCTTGTGACAGCCGTATTCTGGGAACAACAGGACTTGACGACGTGCTTTACTGAATAATGTTTCGATTTCATTTTTCTTCCCCAGTATTTATTGATGAGATGGGAACCGTTACCAACACGTATAAAGCTCCTATATTTTCCACAGATGGTGTAATAGTTATTGTTAGCCTACCAAGTGTGTTCTCTTGCAGTGAGCTCGCTGATCGCAGGTTTCTGGAAACCAACATCCCTGTTCACTGTTCATTAACTATACTACGAAACGGTTAGTACTTTCGTGGCCACTTGTTGATAAAGTGCCTTTTCGCTTCTGTCTTGGGTTCTTGAGCAGAAGTTTATTTAATGAATTTTCTGACGTTTCGCAAGCGAATGGCTGGCATTATCACAGCTTCACCCATTGCTATGGAGGGCGGAGCGTCGACGATGGTAACAGCTCGTGCTAACGAAACATCAGAAAATTCATCACACAAACTTCGGCCGAAGAAGACTAGACAGAAGCGAACAGGCGGTTTGTCGTTAACTACACTGTTCACCTTTCTTAATATCCACTTTAAAGTTAGTGAGTTCTTGGGTAGAACGTCTACCTTGGACTTCCGTTTCCAGTTCTGTGTTTTGTTTGGACAGGTGTGTTATGTTCACAGGGCCATACCGAAGGGATGGCGACACTGGCCACTAACAAGGGCGAATGCACGAAGGGGGCGCGAAAAGTGATAACTGATTAGAAGAAGAAAAAAAGGGTGATTGAAGAATTAATCATGAGAAATAAGTGACTCCTCCTACCCATCAGGTTCCTGTTACGACTGTAAACAAACACTGTTGTCACACTACAATTTCAAGAGCGTCGCCGAGCGGTGTATCCGTGTGGTCCGGGCCGTCTTGTCAGGTCCGTACGGCTGCCCACGTCGGAGGTTCAAGTGTGAGGTGTCTGTAGCGTAAGTTAGTTTAAGTTAGATTAAGGAGTCTGTAGGCTTAAGGACCGATGATCTCACCAGTTTGGTCTCATAAGACCTTACCACAAATTTCCAAGAGTGTCATTGCGTCCCAGCAGCACAATACAGAAACGACTACTAACGTGCAGACGTCTATCGCTGACATGGATTATATCATAACGGTACGCTGGTTCACGCAGCTAACGCCTGGGTTGCTAGGTTTTCGGTTTCTTACCGAACTGTTCAGTAAATCAGCCCTGTCGTCGGTGTTCGGTACCGAAGTACGAGTGCTTCCCTACATTTAGAATTTCACTCACAACACTAAATTATCAAAAGTCTAATGGTTGTTCCGCGCAGCAACGGCTATGTGGAAAGAGCCTTCAGTCACTTGAATCGTTTACGCTCAGACCTACGAACAACTTGAGTGTCGCTGTTGTAAAAGCAGACCTATGCATTCGATGGAATTTGAAGTTTGCAACAGGCAATGAGTTTTGCGAGAAAATTAAAAGTAAAAAAAAATTGTTAAAAACTTTAACTTGAAATAAAAAATAAAATGTTGTTGATAAATTGCCTACCTTTTCGCCAAGCAGTGTTCGGTAGTTTTGTCCGTTTAATATGGCAACGCTGGCTGACACCCACACAATTAGTTTGTGTTCAACTATGGGTTTACTGCTGGCGCTTCACTATTGTATTATAGAACCCCGAAGCTCAGCGGGCGGGTGCTGAAGAAATTAGTTTGCTTCGTTCAAATCAAGGAAACGTAAGATGAAATTTTAATGAACACACATTTCCCGCAATGGGATAATTTTTAAACATTTAACTGTAGCCTGTTTTCTGTAGCGTACAACACTTACCATAAACAATAACACATATATTTTGATTTCCGTCCGCAGCTCATGGTCGTACGGTAGCGTTCTCGCTTCCCACGCCCGGGTTCCCGGGTTCGATTCCCGGCGGGGTCAGGGATTTTCTCTGCCTCGTGATGACTGGGTGTTGTGTGCTGTCCTTAGGTTAGTTAGGTTTAAGTAGTTCTAAGTTCTAGGGGACTGATGACCATAGATGTTAAGTCCCATAGTGTTCAGAGCCATTTGAACCCTTTTTTTTATTTCCTTTCACTTATTTAGAAATTTTATACACTAGATAATTTGCTCACTACAGTCATGCATTTTATATATTTTGTGCTTTATTTTCCACGAATATAGCTCATTTAAGTAATACATTATAATAATGAATTTTCTTAACTTTCTAACGAAAGTTTTAATTTGCAAACTCTCTGTACGAAAAATTCAGAAAGGTAGCTTTAAGGAGAGATGGGCGAATGGTGGAAAGGTGATATGGCGCTGGATACACGGTACTGGCAGATGGTACAGTGTCACCTTGGTATGGCCCTGTTAATGTTTGCAAGTGAGGTGTGAACTGTAGTCCTCTGTATCTCATGTTTAGTGCCAACTGACCGTTGCAAATAGGTCTTAGAAATCTGTAGCTATTTACGTTTCCAGGTGTACCTGAGAAGTTGACAGAAAGATTACTCGTAATCTAGGGGCGCCGGCGCTGTAGCTCGGCGTGTTCGGTGAGAGGGTTAGCTACCTTCTGTAATAAAAAAACTGAGTGAATGGATTAACAATGAACTTGAAATGATATCATGGGACGTCCGCCCCGAAAAAATGCAACAGGATGCTGGCAAGAAGGCATCAATGTCAAGCTACACCGAATGGCACGTCATACAAATGCCTATGGGGCATGAGAAAACATCGCCTAATTTAACGGTGGTCCCGTTGACAAACGTGGTGGCCCTTCAGTCGATACTGTGCAGCCTCTGGATGTGGCGACAGTCCGCTACGGATGGACATCTTGCACTGCCAGAGCAAACCCTGACCAGTTTTGCAAATCAAAGGGTGAACGAACCTGCAAGGGATGTTGGTCACCTCAGATTTGGTGGTGCGAACCAACGCTTTTGTCCCTGTCGGCAACGACTGCCACTCGCTGTCGAGTACCGACACCCATGTCCGAAAATAAGCAACCCCGAAACGGCGGAAGAAACGTCGACTGGCACCACCCGATACCTGCACGATGATGTCAGGAGGAGACAACCATCCCCAGCAGGACGATATGACAGTTGGTTCCACTGACGGGATTCGATCAACAGCGAAGTACCTTGTTTCTGGATGATGGACAGCGGATGGATCAGTATTTGACCCCATCACAGAAGTACTTCAACCATCAGTAGCTCTGTCAATTCTGAAGAATGATCGCAGGACAAGCCTGCTCACCTTGACCGGCGATGTGAGGACGTTGTAGCTAAAGTGGTTGCTGATGCTTCATATCGCGACAGTTGAAATGAGCGTATGCTATCGCCGGTCGAGAGGCTCCATCAGAGGAAGTTCAGACGCCAAGTGGAAGTGTAACTTCAGTCGACACCACATTGGGCGAATTGCGTACCGGTTTTTTTTTTTTTTTTGTTTTGTTTTTGGTCATCAGTCTACTGACTGGTTTGATGCGGCCGGCCACGAATTCCTTTCCTGTGCTAACCTCTTCATCTCAGAGTAGCACTTGCAACCTAAGTCCTCAATTATTTGTTTGACGTACTCCAATCTCTGTCTTCCTCTACAGTTTTTGCCCTCTACAGCTCCCTCTAGTACCATGGAAGTCATTCCCTCATGTCTTAGCAGATGTCCTATCATCCTGTCCCTTTTCCTTATCAGTGTTTTCCACATATTTCTTTTCTCTCCGATTCTGCGTAGAATCTCCTCATTCCTTACCTTATCAGTCCACCTAATTTACAACATTCGTCTATAGCACCACATCTCAAATGCTTCGATTCTCTTCTGTTCCGGTTTTCCCACAGTCCATGTTTCATGCTGTACTCCAGACGTACATCCTCAGAAATTTCTTCCTCAAATTAAGGCCGGTATTTGATATTAGTAGACTTCTCTTGGCCAGAAATGCCTTTTTTGCCATAGCGAGTCTGCTTTTGATGTCCTCCTTGCTCCGTCCGTCATTGGTTATTTTACTGCCTAGGTAGCAGAATTCCTTAACTTCATTGACTTCGTGACCATCAATCCTGATGTTAAGTTTCTCGCTGTTCTCATTTCTACTACTTCTCATTACCTTCGTCTTTCTCCGATTTACTCTCACACCATACTGTGTACTCATTAGACTGTTCATTCCGTTCAGCAGATCATTTAATTCTTCTTCTTTACTTTCACTCAGGATAGCAATGCCATCAGCGAATCGTATCATTGATATCCTTTCACCTCGTATTTTAATTCCACTCCTGAACCTTTCTTTTATTTCCATCATTGCTTCCTCGATGTTCAGATTGAAGAGTAGGGGCGAAAGGCTACAGCCTTGTCTTACACCCTCCTTAATACGAGCACTTCGTTCTTGATCGTCCACTCTTATTATTCCCTTTTGGTTCTTGTACATATTGTATATGACCCGTCTCTCCCTATAGCTTACCCCTACTTTTTTCAGAATCTCGAACAGCTTGCACCATTTTATATTGTCGAACGCTTTTTCCAGGTCGACAATCCTATGAAAGTGTCTTGATTTTTCTTTAGCCTTGCTTCCATTATTAGCCGTAACGTCAGAATAGCCTCTCTCGTCCCTTTACTTTTCCTAAAGCCAAACTGATCGTCACCTAGCGCGTTCTCAATTTTATTTTCCATTCTTCTGTATATTATTCTTGTAAGCAGCTTCGATGCATGAGCTGTTAAGCTGATTCTGCGATAATTCTCGCACTTGTCAGCTCTTGCCGTCTTCGGAATTGTGTGGATGATGCTTTTCCGAAAGTCAGATGGTATATCGCCAAACTCATATATTCTACACACCAACGTGAATAGCCGTTTTGTTGCCACTTCCCCCAAAGATTTTAGAAATTCTGATGAAATGTTATCTAACCCTTCTGCCTTATTTGACCGTATGTCCTCCAAAGCTCTTTTAAATTCCCATTCTAATACTGGATCCCCTATCTCTTCTAAATCGACTCCTGTTTCTTGTTCTATCACATCAGACAAATCTTCACCCTCATAGAGGCTTTCAATGTATTCTTTCCAGCTATCTGCTCTCTCCTCTGCATTTAACAGTGGAATTCCCGTTGCACTCTTAATGTTACCACCGTTGCTTTTAATGCCACCAAAGGTTGTTTTGACTTTCTTGTTTGCTGAGTCTGTCCTTCCGACAATCATATCTTTTTCGATGTCTTCACATTTTTCCTGCAGCCATTTCGTCTTAGCTTCCCTGCACTTCCTATTTACTCATTCCTCAGCGACTTGTATTTCTGTATTCCTGACTTTCCCGGAACATGTTTGTACTTCCTCCTTTTATCAATCAACTGAAGTATTTCTTCTGTTACCCATGGTTTCTTCGCAGCTACCTTCTTTGTACCTACGTTTTCCTTCCCAACTTCTGTGATGCGCCTTTTTAGAGATGTCCGTTCTCTTCAACTGTTCTGCCTACAGCGCTATTCCTTATTGCTGTATCTATAGCGTTAGAGAACTTTAAACGTATCTCGTCATTCCTTAATACTTCCGTATCCCACTTCTTTGCGTATTGATTCTTCCTGACTAATGTCTTGAACTTCAGCCTACTGTCCATCACTACTATATTGTGATCTGAGTCTATATCTGCTCCTGGGTACGCCGTACAATCCAGTATCTGATTTCGGAATCTCTGTCTGACCATGACGTAATCTAATTGAAATCTTCCCGTATCTCCCGGCCTTTTCCAAGTATACCTCCTCCTCTTGTGATTCTTGAACAGGGTATTCGCTATTACTAGCTGAAACTTGTTACAGAACTCAATTAGTCTTTCTCCTCTTTCATTCCTTGTCCCAAGCCCATATTCTCCTGTAACCTTTTCTTCTACTCTTTCCCCTACAACTGCATTCCAGTCGCCCATGACTATTAGATTTTCGTCCCCCTTTACATACTGCATTACCCTTTCAATATCTTCATACACTTTCTCTATCTGTTCATCTTCAGCTTGCGACGTCGGCATGTATACCTGAATTATCGTTGTCGGTGTTGGTTTGCTGTCGATTCTGATTAGAACAACCCGGTCACTGAACTGTTCACAGTAACACACCCTCTGCCCTACCTTCCTATTCATAACGAATCCTACACCTGTTATATCATTTTCTGCCGCTGATATTACCCGATACTCATCTGACCAGAAATCCTTGGCTTCCTTCCACTTCACTTCACTGACCCCTACTATATTTAGACTGAGCCTTTGCATTTCCATTTTCAGATTTTCTAGTTTCCCTACCACGTTCAAGCCTCTGACATTCCACGCCCCGACTCGTAGAACGTTATCCTTTCGTTGATTATTCAATCTTTTTCTCATGGTAACGTCCCCCTTGGCAGTGCCCTCCCGGAGATCCGAATGGGGGACTATTCCAGAATCTTTTGCCAATGGAGAGATCATCATGACACTTCTTCAAATACAGGCCACATGTCCTGTGGGTGCACGTTACGTGTCTTTATTGCAGTGGTTTCCATTGCCTTCTGCATCTTCATGTCGTTGATCATTGCTGATTCTTCTGCCTTTAGGGGAAATTTCCCACCCCTAGGACAAGAGAGTGCCCTGAACTTCTATCCGCTCCTCCGCCCTCTTTGACAAGGCCGTTGGCAGAATGAGGCTGACTTCTTATGCCGGAAGTCTTCGGCCGCCAATGCTGATTATTTATCAAAATTTAGGCAGTGGCGGGGATCGAACCCGGGACCGAATACGTTTTTCTTATGAATCAAAGACGCTACCCCTAGACCACGGGGTCAATGCCGGTAATGAGGATGTAAGGATGATGAGGATAGCACAACACCCTGTCCACGAGCGGAGAAAATCTCCAACCCGGCCGGGGGTAGAACCGGTGCCCGCTTCCATGGAAGGCGAGCACGTTACCACCCAGCTGAGCTGGCGGACATCGCGACACTTAAATGCCGATGGCCGTAGGACGAGACACAGGTCACCCATCTCCGCTACTCTACCTCTCCACCTCTTCCAACAGGCGCCAAGACTACCACCTCCTCGCTCCAGTCCTACCAGATTCGCACTAAACAACTCAATATCACCAGCTCTGAAGTGAAGCTGTAGATGTTTCGAGAATTGTGTGCTGCAGCTCTCGACGTTTCACTCTTACAGGAAGTACCATTCGATCCGTCCCCATGTATTTATGGATATGACGTTTATTAGGCGCCATGCACGGATATAGGCAGTGGTACCGCCATTCTTGTGAAGGAAGGCGTCGTGATTGATGGTGTGATCTACCTTCTGTCAGCAGGAGGACTTGCTATCACATATCAGGGCATCAGGATTGTGTGCCCCCTCTGATACGGACAAGAGGAGAAACCGAGGTTTCTGTGGAGGAGGTCTCACCCTTATTAGTGGGATTCTACGACCATACCATCGTGCGCCTTCAAATGTGTCCTGTCACCATAGGATGTAATACCACACTTTATCACATGCAGGGAACCACATCGTTTGGTGTGAGACCTTCGCCTCGTCGACATCTAGCACAGTACCCACGGCGATAGACAGGGATACAGATACATCACCAGGCATTCAGTGAGAAGCCGTCACTGGGTCTGCGTCTCCCAGGGACTTACTTCCACGATCCAGTGGTGGCTCGATTGCGCAAAACCTGCATTGGTGTCGAGAGGCTATGTATTGACAACAACACACCGTGAATATAATACTATGCTGCATCGGGAGCTTGTGCTTGCACATAGTGAAGACGCGATCGGGAGTGAACTGCAGCCTATGCATCACATTATCTGCGAACGTCGCAGATCTCCCTATTCCAGATGACCAGCGCCTGACGGGCCAAAATGATATCGCCTATACCTTCCTGCGCCATTACCGGCAGTTCTAAGCCGCAGGAGACCAGTATGCTACGAATGATGGCGATGAATGACGTCGTCCAGTTGCCGCCTAGGACCTTCCGTGGAAACGCGGTGGTGACACCGATCCCACAGCGGCGGAAGACTTCGCCAGTGCACTCAGCATAGGTGCGTCAGCAAATAGCAAGGCCCAGGTGGTATACCGATAGAGTTTTATCGTACGTTTCGTGATGTTAGGATACCACGATGGCCTTCAATGTACCAAGAACTGATGAACCTTGCAGTAAAGATGCCATCTGATTTACTGGCCTGTTACGCTGCCCAGCAGTGAGCTCAAGATATTTACGAGAATTCTGGCTCTCTACAGACCATAGGTGTCTCGGCGATAACAGCAACGTGAGGGCGGCACTCAGTGATTACCGCGATGTCATCACACTGGCATAGGTGTACCACATACTCAGAGGTTTATTGTCAGTGGACTACGACCACAGTTTCGACAGGGTGTGTGTGCTACGATTATCTTGAGAAGGTGCTGCAGCAGCAGGACTTCCCCCATTCTTTCACACATGCAGTCATGCACCTTGTGTCTAGCGTGACTTCAGGTTACAATCAAAGGATGTATAGCGGGCAAGATCACTGTTGCCCGGTCTCCGAGACAATGTTGCCCCCTGTCAGGTGTTATGTATGCCGTTGTTATCGAAGCACTATTTCACGGACTACGATGTCGGCTGCAGGGACTTACGTTGCGAGACTATCCCTTTGTCTGCCGTGCATATCCGGACGATCTGTTGTTCTTAGTGCATATGTCAGAAGAAGTGCAAAGGTCACTGACTGGATTGCCTAAGATGGAAACATAGCTGGAAGCCGCTTGAATTTGAAGAAGACTGGAGCGATAGGCATGGCTTCCGAGAAGAGAGCTTGGCCACATACCCACTCTCGGATATGATCAAATGTTTCTGAGTTATCATTAAGCGTGACAGTCAACGAACGGCACACCTTACCTATACTCATATCCTGCAAGACATACTTCTGGATGTCCATAGCAACTTGCTGCTATCTCTGAATATGGTCCAGCGGTAAGATATAGCAACATCTAACTGGCATCCAGGATAGCCCATGCGGCCATGAGTAGGCGGACAACCTTGGCGCCACCCCACTCTCCATTGTTGCCAAATTTATTCAAGATGGCGGCGATGAAGTCATCCAAGATGGTGGCATGTAGACTTGGCAACATCGCATGACGTTATCCAAGATGGCGGCTTTTGGCGGGAGAATAGTCCAATTGTGCTACCTCCACTAACCTAACCTCAAGAAAAAATGGCGGGAAGTTTGAATTTTGGCAGGAAAATAGTCCAATTGTGCTACATCCACTAGCTTAAGCCTCCAGAAGAAAAAAAAATGATGGGAAGTTCGAACTCCAATAGGATAATGCATGCAAAGACCATGCTTGCCTTTATTAATATTATTGATCATCATTCATTAACATTCATTATCATTTATTAACATTCATTATCATTCATTATCATTTATTATTATTTATTATCATTTATTATTATCTATTATTATTGACCTGCCTCAACTAGAAAATTCCCTCCAAATTCAAATTCCTACACGATTATGGCTGCAAAACCTCACTTTTGTTTATTATTATTATCATTCATTATCATTTATTAACATTCATTATAATTCATTGTCATTTATTAGCATTCATTATCATTTATTATCAGTTATTATTACTTATTATTTTTTGTTATTACTAACCTGCGTCCACCAGTAAATTCCCTCCAAATTCAAATTCCTACACAATAATGACTGCAAAACCTAACTTTTGTTTATTATTATTCATTATCATATATTAACATTCATTATTATTCATTGTCATTCATTATCATTTATTATCATTCATTCTCATAGGCCTACCTCCACAATACTGTGTACTGCATTATTTAAGAGCTGTTTGGTATTGTGCAGTGAAATTAGGAGTTGTTTACGTGTTTGTGGCCTGTGTCAGATGACCACAGTGGGATCAGTGCGGGTGTTTTGTGACAAATATTCTCCACGACTAAATAAAAGGGCTCCAAATAAATAGAATGCAGCCCTTCCTTACTTCCCCGAGCAGCACAGCACAGTCTGAGTTGTTTTTGCGCAATAACGGCAATCTGGTCAGAATGTGAGTGAGTAGACAAATAACTGCACAAATTTATCTGTAGAGGAGTTACAGGTCTGGAATGGAATGAATATCTCGATGGGTGTGGTTGTGTTGCACTACTGGAGTTCAGAAACTGCCTTATGTCAGCCTTACATATCGAAACCAATGAGAAGTAAAAGTTTCAAAAAGATATGTAGCAAATAAATAAAGTACACTCGTTCTACCTTCCATCAGCCTATGCACTGAAATTATTTGCGAAAATTAGCAGTTGTTTGGCTATTTGGAGGTAAATGTTTTGCATTATTTACGAGCGGTTCGCATGTCTGTAGGCTGTGCTATGAGGTATTTTTAACTGTTGACAGTTAGCAAGCGTGTGTCTAGAACATTATAAATGAGTTATGTAGGAGTGTTTTGCAGGTCTGTATGATGTAGGACATGTCGGTGTGATATATATACTCCATTCCTAAATAAAGTAAATTCATTCCTCGGTCCGTGGACCTAGTGCAGGGTGAGTTCGTCTACCAGAAACGTGTAGGAAGAGGTTGAGTGCTGGTGGCTCACTTTGAAACAATTTTCTTAGGTTGGTGGCGGAATCGCAAGTGAGCTTTGTTTACTGGCAGATTTCAAACTCGGCGCTGGTTCCTATAAGGAGGAGGTGACGTTCTGATCCTCGAGAAGTAGTTGATATTAGGGGGTTGAACACGTCTGAATATATATATGAAATTGTAAATGGAATTATTTAAGATAGCGGGGTGGTGAGAGTGAATTAGCGAGCGTTCTCACGACGAGCAAACGCGCTGTTATATGGTCATGGTGGATTCCACTGTCGGTCAAACTCTGGCACCAAACGTATCCTTTGTACGGCACGCGGTCGACAGGAAACATCGTGTCCGGTGTTAAGTGCTCGAGGGTGCGGCCAACCGTTTGTGGCAGGACCGTCAGGCACTGCTCGCCGCCGTCTACCTGTCGCGCTAGCCGTGGGGGTGTGCTTGACGTCAGCGGGCCAGGGAGCGGGCTCAGCCGGCCGAATGTACGTTAGCTGCGCTCTGGAGTTTCGCTGTGTGAGCATGGACAAAGTTGGGACACACCTGCATGCCCGTAATGTCTGAAATAAAGAGTCTTTTTCCAGGTATTTACAGAAGGCTAGGTCCGTCGCGTGTATGGAGGGTGCGTGACGTGAGCGGGGTGGTGGCGCAGTGTTTGTACAGTTATTACGCGCGCGTGAGAGCGAGTCAATTAGTGGGCGTTCTAGTGCAGTCCAAAGGTGTTGTTATATAGTCATGGCGGATTCCACTGTCGAGCAAATTTTGCCGCCAAAAGTGTAGCACTGTGTTCTCTCTCGCACAGGGTCACGTGGCGAACGGCTGTGTGAGGTCGGCATCGACAGGTTTGAACGTGGCGCCGAAAGTGTTGCAGGGAAAAGGCCTACCGTTGTGTGATTCTGCTCCGAGGCAGACAATTTTGGCGGGAAACGTGTGGAGGCGACAAATACACGTGGTGAGCGGACAAGGAGCCGCTGCGACGTCAAAGGCGTCAAGTTCCAACGTGTCCAGTGAAAACATATTTACGACGTGGGAGCGATCGCTGGGCTCGCCCCCTGCCTCACGTGACAGGCATAGCCAGTGTCTCCGCGTGCTGGCCAGAGGGTGGCGAGGATTTGAACTAATTCAGATGGAGTGCGGATGTCGTGGTGACTGCACTGCAATGTCAAAGATGTGTGTGCTAACGGTGTTGGAGAACAAGTGATGACCGTAGTGCTTGAAATAAAGTCTTCAGTCCCTTCCCCCCTGCAAAATCAAAGGACGTGAATTACGTTACTATAAGTGCAGTTTATTATTTGACGCGATTATGATGGTTATCAGTGAAAAAAAAAAGATAATTGATGGAGAAAGCTCGTACATGTGATCAATTATGGTGTTAGGGGTTTGAGCTTGTGAAAGATCTCTGTTATGGATGTAAGGAGAATGGGTTTCTCACCTAGAAAAACGGACATCTTGAATAAATAATAAATGATAATAATGTATAGAAGTACAGTTTTCGAGAGAATATTGTGTTGGAATTTGAATTTGGCGCAATTTTCTAGTGGAGGTAGGCCTATAATAACAAATGATAATGAATGATAATAAATCATAATGAATGACCATGAATGATAATGAATGTTTATAAATGATAATGAATAATAATAAACAAAAGTTACGTTTTGCAGTCATTATTGTGTAGGAATTTGAAATTGGAGGGAATTTTGTAGTGGAGGCAGATCATAATAATAAATAATAATAAATGATAATAAATGATAATGAATGATAATGGATGATAATAAATGACAATGAATGATAATGAAAGTTAATAAATGATAATGAATGATAATGAATAATAATAAACAAAAGTAAGGTTTTGCAGCCATAATCATGTAGGAATTTGAATTTGGAGGGAATTTTCTAGTGGAGGCAGGTCAGTGATAATAAATGATAATAAATAATAATAAATGATAATGAATGACAATGAATGATAATGAATGTTAATAAATGATAATGAATGATAATGAATGTTAATGAATGATAATCAATAATAATAATAAAGACAAGTACAGTCTTAGCATGCATTATCCTGTTGGAATTCAAACTTCTTGCCATTTTTTTTCTTCTGGAGGCTTACGCTAGTGGACGTAGCACAACTGGACTATTTTCCCGCCAAAATTCAAACTTCCCGCCATTTTTTCTTGAGGTTAGGTTAGGGGAGGTAGCACAATTGGACTATTCTCCCGCCGAAAGCCGCCATATTGGATGACGTCATGCGATGTTGCCAAGTCTACATGCCGCCATCTTGGATGACGTCCTTGCCGCCATCTTGAATAAATTTGGCAACAATGGAGAGTGGGTTGGCGCGAAGGTTGTCCCCCTACTGCCATGGTCCCCCAAATGTCGTTGACGATAGCACACAGTTTACAGGCAGTTTTTGGTTATTTTTCCAGTGTGGAAATGATCATGGAAGTGCAATACGACACTTCAATCCCCCTATCACAAAGGGCGGTCTTGGGATGTACAGTGTACAGGAGAGACTAGCAGCTCTATATATCGCCAGGATAATGAAAATGTGGAACCACCAACAGCGCAGCTTCACAGGAACTCTGAAGAATTCGGCCCCACCTCTCACGAACGGCCGATTGCAGTGGTGCATATTTCCCCGACACTATTACACCCAAAGGAATTTTTTAAGGGCTTCAGTTATGTCAACACTGATCTGTCGACAGGTGTGACTGTAGAAAGTCCGTATTGTTTACTGCCATATGATGCGTGGCCATCCCTCAAATCCGATTGAACACAGAGTGGAAAACAGCACTGATTCAGACACGGAATCAGGTGACAACACAAGACCGTAAATAAAATGAAGAAATACCCTAAATAAACAATAAAACAGCCTTAAAATCCCATTCAACTCGGACGAAAGAATGATGACATCAAGGTCAGTTATTTAGCTTTTGCAGACTACCTAGCGGTACTTGCAACCTGCAACAATACAGCAATCAAACAGACTGAAGTCCTCGAGGAATGCGCTGAGGAGACTAGACTGCAAATTTCATTCCAGAAGACCACGTTGATTTGCACTAATTCCGATATTCAGGAACTGAACACAAAATTCGGACAGATCAAGCGAGTTACACACTTCAATTATCTCGGTGAGATCATAGAACCAACAGGGTTGGAAAAGGGAGCACAGAAAGTTTGGCTACAAAAGCTCAAACGAGCAAATTGGAAAACGCGTGAAATCTACAACAAGAAATGATTGTCCATTCATACAAAGATCAAACATTATAATACAGTGATTAAACCTGAAGTGCTGTACGAGAGCGAAACTCTGGTACTTAATAGAAAAGGAGATTTGGGGAACATATTGAAGGAGGAAAGAAAGATCATAAGGAAAATGCTGGTACTAGATGAAACAGAAGAGGGGAGTAGACTCAAATCGTTAAAGCAACTGAAGCACTGTCCAACCTTGCCGCAGATATGAGGAAACGAAGGCTGAAATTCTATGTACACATTCATAGAATCCCATATTCAAAGTTAACTAACAAGATTGTGCCATACAATGTAAAACTTAAAAACATCCCATGCACTGAAGAAGTCAAATATGACTTAGAAAAGTCAGAGATAGAAACATTGGACATACTAGACAGGAAACATTACCGTCAGAAGATAAACAGATGGGTAGTAAAGCCAGAGAATGAAGTCCCTAAAAGATCACGGACCAAGTGGTAAATAGAAAGGAAGAAAGCACATAGCGAAAGAAATAATAATAAAAATAATAATACGGTAATAATACTAATAATATTAATAATAATAATAATTATTATTATTATTATTAGGAAATCTAGAGTAGATGTTAGATTTAGATGAAGAGTTGTGATTGGTGGTCGGTGGCTTGATGGAAAATTTCAAGACCCTCAAGGTCATACACACTTGGTGAAGGGACATTCTTCCACTACTCTCACTACTCTCTTCTGTTTTTATTCTTCTTAAAAATATGATCGTGGTTCATAATTCGATTTTCCAATTTTTTTAAATTTGATAAACGTTTATTATCTTTTATTTATCCATCTTAAATGCAAGAATCTTATTTATCTTAGAAACATTTTCCGATTTTGTAATATGTTTTAAATTTGTAATATGGCATAACCTCTTCTCTGTCTTCATAAATTCCTATTTTCCATTCAAAAATCTCTAATTTAGAGACTTTGGTTTCTTAATTACTTTTAAGATTATAAGTATGTAAAGCTGCAGTGTTATTAATCCTTATTAAAAATAATATATAACAAATAAGCATCATATTCCGTACATGTACAATTTCGTATTTTGAAAGTACGACCTGTCTTAGTAACAAGGTGGCAGGTCATTTGCAAACGGCAGAAAATAAATAAATAAATTCACGTGACACAAATAATGGTGTTTCTAATTTGTTAAACACTATTTTCAATTTTGCTATTTGTATCTGCACCACAAATATTGAACGCATGAGGTGACTTTAAGTCCAGACCTTATTTCCAGAATAAGAAATTTAGTTACCGTGGGCCACATTTGGTGTTGCAAAAATGTCGTTTTGAAGAAGACGCTGTAATGGCAGACAGTGGTCTCACTGTGGTAAGGGGCATGGTATGGGAAGAGTCGAAGTACGTACATTGATCCTTATAATTAAGAAAAGAGATTTACGTTTATTGTAGCCCGCGCTAATAGCACGGGAATTATGAGAAACAAATCTATACTTTCGAATTTTCACTTTAACAAAAACCAGCTTGTGTTTGTAATCGCCAGAATTATTTGTAACAAGAAGGAACTCAGCAATTTCTCTTCATTGAATCTGTACCTTATTGTAGATCTAATTTTCAGCTCAGTACAATTATCACCACTGCATGTTAAGTAACGTACCGTATTAAATGTCATGTGGACTCAGCAGCCTTGTAAATCCACTTGTTACAACACGACCTTCACTCAAAATGAGTCTGCTGCTTCCACACCTACACAATCAACCACAGTATACTCGATAAAGGATGAAAATGTCCTCTGTACCGGTGACAAACGTGTAAGACCAGCAATTCAAACAAATTTAGTATTAAAGTAAAGCAAATAACAATTATAGTAAAAAAATAAAAACAGATAACAAGGTAAAGTAAGACAGATACGAGGGGCGTTCACTAAGCAATACGACATACTCGTATTTTCTTTTTCAGACAATTTCGGTTGAAAAATCCGGAAGCTGCTGTGGGACATGTAGAATATTCCCGCTTCAGCCCCTATAGTTTCATCAAGTTTCCATAGGTGGCGGCGCTATACGTAGCATTCAAAATGGCGGTGCGCTCCAACCAGACAGCTGCATTGAATTTCCTCTGACGGAAAAACCAGAGCATTGCAGACTTTTATAGACGCTTGTGGAATGTGTAAGAAGACACGGCAGTAAACAAAAGCACTGTGAGTCGTTGGGCGCAATATCTGTCATCATCGCAATAAGATCGCCCAAACTAGTCCGATCTTCCTCGTGCCGGTCGGCTGCATACACCCTCCTCGGGAAACCGATGAATCTTCAGCGCGTTCATCGCCACAATAATATGAATTTCTCCTTCTCCATGACATAACTCATCACACTCGAGAAGAGCTCACGAAACCTCATTGCACTGTTGTTCCTCATCCACCCTAAAGCCCGGATCTCGCACCTTCCGACTTCCAACTGTTTGGCCCAATGAAGGATCCACTCCATGGGAAGCAGTACGTCGAAGATATAGATGAAGCAACAGACTGCTTTGGACGTTGACCAGTAGGGTGGTACCATGCGGACGTACAAACCCTCGCAGTTAGTAGGTAGAACCACAACAGAGGGGTATCTGTTGAGAGGCCAGACAAGCGTGTCGTTCCTGAAGAGCGGCAGCAGCTTCTTAGGTATCTGCAGCAGCAACAGTCTGGGTGATTGACTGATCTGGCCTTGTTACATCAACAGCTTGGCTGTGCTGGTACTGCGATCGGCTGAAAGCAAGCGGAAACTACAGATGTAATATTTAGGATCTGGGAGAAATGAAGGAAAACGCGAGCAATACTGACGCTACGACTTATCTTAGAAGATGGGTTAAGCTTTAATAGCGTTTGTATACTTATAGGAAGCTTTAGACAACATTGACTGTAGTACGATCTTTGAAATTCTGAAGGTAGTACGGATAAAATACAGATAGCAGAAGGTTATTTACAATTTATACAGAAACCAGACGGCAGTAATAAAAGTAAAGAGGCATGAAAGGAGAGCAGTGGTTGAGAAGAGAGTGAGAGATGGTTGTAGCCTGTCCCATATGTTATTCAATCAGTACAATGAACAAACAGTAGAACAAACCAAACAAAAATTTGGAGTAGGAATTAAAGATCAGGGAGGAGATATAAAAACTTTGAGCTCTGCCGATGACGTTGTTATTCTGCCAGAGATAGCAAAGGACTTGGAAGAGCAGTTGAACGGAATGGACAGTGTTTTCAAAGGAGTATATAAGATAAAAACCAAGAAAAGCAAAACAAGCAATTATGAAATGCAGCCGAATTAAATCTGTTGACGCTAAGGGAATCAGATTAGGAAACAAGACAAAGTAGTAGATGAATTTTGCTATTTGGGCAGGAAAATAACTGATGATGCCGAAAAACAGTGGATATAAAATGTAGAAAGAAAATTTGAAGATAATTATTTCTAAAGAAGACAAATCTGTTGACATCGAATATATATTTAAGAGTCAGGAAGCGTTTTCTGAAGTAATTTGTCTGGAGTGTAGACATGTAGCGAAGTGAAACATAGACGATAAACAGTTTAGTTAAAAAGAGACTAGAAGCTATCGGAATTTGGTGCCACAGAAGAATGCTGAATGTAAGATGGGTCGACTCCGTAACTAATGACGAAGTGCTGAATAGAATTGGGGATACAAGAAATTTGTAGCACAACTTGATCAAAAAAAGGGATCGGTTGTCAAGAGACGTTCTGAGACATCGAGGGTTCACCAATTTAGTATTGGAGGGAAGTGTGGGGGAGGGGGTTCAAATGGTTCTAATTGCTCTGAGCCCAATGGGACTTAACATCTGAGGTCATCAGTACCCTAGAACTTAAAACTACTTGAACCTACCTAACCTAAGGGCATCACACACATCCATGCCCGAGGCAGGATTCGAACCTGCGACCGTAGCGGTCGCGCAGGGGGACACGGGTGGGGGGGGGGGGGGGGTGCAGGGTTAAAAATCGTAGAGGGGGACCAAGAGATGAATCCAGTAAGTAAGTAAGCAGATTTATAAAGATTAGTTTGCAGTGGTTATTCGGAGATGAGGAGGCTTGCACAGTATAGAGCAGCATGGAGAGCTGCATCAGACCAGTCTTCGGACTGAAGACCACTAAAACAACAGCCAAAATGTGGGGAATAGTGTGGTGTAGTGGAATCCTGAATAAAACCAACCTGCTTTCCGAAATATACGTGTGTGTTGCATTACTAATGGAATATCCCTCGCACCACTTTTCCTGATACTAAACATGTAACTTATGATTACTCTTAAATTTTTTTTTAAATAATCTTGTAACCACGATGAAATCTTCATGTAGCCAAATCACAATTATTACCTTTTTACTTTATTTTACAGTATATCGTTCAAAAATTCTAAAATAAACTATATGTAGCTTTGATTTTTTATACAACCAATAGTAAAATGAACAAAAAATAAAAATAATAATTGCGATTGCTTACAACAAGCGACTGATTTCTGACTTCCTTCCTGTTTTAATTACATCAGAGCCGATGTGCACAACGGTTCCAGTGGAATCCAACCCGATGAGAACTATCTGGAGTCAAATTGTCTTTATAATTTAGAAAAAATAAACCTGCCACTGAATGAAGAGTGTAAATGCTAAGCGATAGGTTGTATTTCAGATGGACTGCAACAAGTGTTTGTGCCACTTGTGAGATGGGGTATTTCCTTTAGTTGGAATTCGCATGAGTGTAGCCGATGACTGTAGTGATAAAGTGTTATATGCAGCTGTAATTGTTCCATGTGGGTGCTACGTGGTCAGCTGATGGAAATCTCAGCCTCGCGTTACGGACGCATGATCATTGGTGCTCGGCATGCCATGGGGCCACTGGTGAAGTGCATATATTTTTACCGAAGGCGTTATACGAGTTTTTCCAGCGGCCTTGCGGCAGTGGTAACAGCGGTTCCCGTCAGATCACCGACGTTACGCGCTGTCGGGCTGGGCTAGCACTTCGATGGGTGACCATAAGGTCTACCGAGCGCTGTTGGCAAGCGGGGTGCACTCAGCCCTTGTCAGGCACACTGAAGAGCTACTTCATTGAGAAGTAGCGGCTCCGGTCTCGTAAACTGAGATACGGGCGGAAGAGCGGTGTGTTGACCACATGCCCCTCCATATTCGCATCGAATGATGCCTGTAGGCTGAGGATGACACGGCGGCCGGTCAGTCCCGTTGGGCCTTCATGGTCTGTTCGGACGGAGTTTTAGTTTTTAATTATACGAGTTTTACAACATAATGGAATCACATTGTATTGGGTGAACCCGAAATTTATTAAACTTGATCTAGTTGTGAATGTCTCGCTAAAGGCCCATCTTTTTGTACTGCTCCTGGTAGGGCTTTGGGGGGAGTTTCAAAGCGTACTCCTTTAAAGGCTCGTGAGTTTAACGGCTGTGGGCCAAGCGTGTCACTGATATTTGAAATGGGGCTTAGTTTTATACAACATCAATCATTTTAATATGTACCTTATAAAAAGTAATTTAAATTTTCAGTCATGTGCAATGTATTGCGTATTCATGTCAATCAGTATGCATCGCGCTTGTATATCGATTGTGTGTGTAACCTGGGGGCTGTTTTCACCATTAATTTCATTTTTCATTGCTAATAACCGTTTGTTTCATGATTTAAGTTGTATGTTTGTAAATATGCCCTCTTATGTTGAGGTAAATATAAATGTCGTGTGACTAGGGCCTTCCGTCGGGTAGATCGTTCGTCGGGTGCAAGTCTTTCCATTTGACGCCCCTTCGGCGACTTGCGCGTCGATGAGAATGAAATGAGGATGGTTGGGATAAGACAACACTCAGTCCCTGAGTGGAGAAAATCTCCGACCCAGCCAGGAATCCAACCCAGACCATTAGGATTGACATTCTGTCGCGCTGACCACTCTGCTAAAGGGGGCGGACTGCGTTAATTGCATATCTGAACTGATAAATTATATTAACATATTTCAGAAGGCATTTTCGATTGATGTACAAAGCCATTGGGTCGAGGTGATTATATCAGAAAGGAGACTGGCCTTTAATGGTAGAAATTTTACTTTTATTTGTTAACTGTAAAAATTAAAAAAGTTTAATCTGAAATTGTCATAAAACTTTTGCACTGCTACGTATAGATTTTGCTGTCCTTTAAGCTCAAACTGAATACTGACTCTAAAATGTTTTAAGTTAATTTTTTAAAGATTTAAATAACTTGTTTAAAGGTTATACCAATGGCAAGCAAGTAAAACTTCGCTCCCTGGTCCGTACATTACTACCATGTCAGAATGAAGTACAATCAGATTTAAGTAAAGGCATTTACTCTTACTTTTACCAAAGCTAAAAAGTAATCAATTTGCCTGCAGGCTACATAATACGCACCAAACGCTACAGGCTAATAAATATAGTACAAAGCCATTTACAAATATCTCACAGTTGAAAACAATTTAACCAAAAGTTCAGTCTTAGATCACTCGCTTTTAAAATGTAAAAGCAATAATTTCAATAAGGGCCCCACCTATCTCCAGCCTAATCGGAGGTGAACCAAACAACCAGCGCGGTCAACAACGAGACAAAATACGCGTAAAGCTTGACTGAAGTAGGTCTGCACTACCAAATCGATTAAACACTCCGGTTGCCTCTCAGTCGAAGCCGTCTTATAGAAGCCCAGCTTCTAGATTCCACTTTCTTGTAACTGGTCCCCTGGTGTCAACATCAGCATTCTAATAGCCTGTATTTGCAGAATGACGTTGTGGGCCCCGGTAGCTGAGTGGTCAGCATGACAGACTGTCAATCCTAAGGGCCCGGGTTCGATTCCCGGCTGGGTCGGAGATTTTCTCCGCTCAGGGACTGGGTGTTGTGTTGTCCTAATAATCATCATTTCATCCCGATCGACGCGCAGGTCGCCGAAGTGGCGTCGACTCGAAAGACCTGCACCAGGCGAACGGTCTACCCGACGGGAGGCCCTAGCCACACGACATTTCCATTTGCAGAATGACGTGTCGATGGGTGCGGCTCCATTTTTTATCCACGACTCTCTCCATACTGAGCCGTGCTCCCACCGCCACTCAGCAGGTGCTAGGTGTAGGCACCGAAGTTCCATGCCGCCACCTCACACTTTCTCGGGACGTGAAGACTGTGCAGCCCTAGAGGCTGTATACTAACACAAGCACACTCACACACACACACACACACAGAGGGTGAGGGAGAGAGAGAGAGAGAGAGAGAGAGAGAGAGAGGGAGAGAGAGAGATCATAGTGAAGATGCACATGATTGGTGATTGGCTGCGACGCCACGTTTCGTGCAGGGCCTTTGTCGATTTGTATGTTCGCAGTGCTAGAGTATTGTCTCCAAGACTTGTGAAAACTATGCAATGTATGTGAGTCAGTGCAAGGGCATCTGTATCCTGAAGTATAGGAGTACGACACATTTTCCTACCCCATCTAACCCCAGCTCCGAAAATGCTGGCAAATAAAATTAAAATCACATTTTTATTACGAACAACAGGTTTCGTTTCACTTTCGCTTTTACTGATAGAAGATGGCGTACATAAAGTCTCGGGACACGTTTTGGGATCATTGTTTTCTGTAGCTCAAAATGGTTCATATGGCTCTGAGCACTATGGGACTTTACATTTGAGGTAATCAGTCCCCTAGAACTTAGAACTACTTAAACCTAACTAACCTAAGGACATCACACACATCCATGCCCGAGGCAGGATTCGAACGTTCGAACGTAGCGGTCGTGCGGTTCCAGACTGAAGCGCCTAGAACCGCACATAACGACCCTCTTCAATTGTCGGCGGTCTCTGTTAGTCAACATAGGTCAGCCTGTACTCTTTCGTGCTTTACGTGTCAGCCTGTACTCTTTCGTGCTTTACGTGTCCTTCACGTTTCCACTTCACTATCATATCGGAATGAGTGGACCTAGGGATTTTTAGGAACGTGGAAGTCTCGCGTACGGATGTATGACACCTGGCCACGTGCGAAGTCCGTGAACTCCGCGGGGCACCCCATTCTGCTCTCTAACGACGTCTAATGACTACTGAGGTCGCTAATACGGAGTACCTGGCAGTGGGTGGCAACACAATGCACCTAATAATACAATGCACCTAATAAGAAAAACCTATACTTTTATGAGTGTCCAAATACTTTTGATCACATAGCCTATATCGTAAGCAATAATCACTATTTAGGTGTGCACTATAAAATAAAATTATTTGCCAATAGAGTCACAGTTCTGTGAAAATCAAACCACGGCACGACTAACAGCCGAACCAAGTACGGATTGCCGTTTGTGATATTTTTTTAACTGTGTGGCACATTGGTTAAAAGTAGGCTGTTAGATAGCAAGAAAGACTACACACTTACTTTAATACCCCTCCCCCTCCCTCTTCGTTTCTAAGTGTCACCAACACTGAAATTATCATCAGGCAGAAGATGTGAGTGTTTTGTTTCCAGCTGCACATTGTAGAGTAGCCACAATTCAGACAGCTGAGAGATTTCTCGAGTCAACAGGAGTATTCCCGTTCAATCCGGATGTCTTCACAGCAGAAGCCTTACTCCTTCAAAAATCAGCGAGAGAGTTTGATTTCCAACAGTTGAAGAAGGGAAAGGAGTTCATCAGTGGCCCACGGACAAATGCTGCCCCTGAGTGACAGACGATTTGTCTGTGCAGTCACCAGGAAAGAACTTGACACAAATGAAGTTCAGAGAACTGATATACTGTAACAGGTGTAGGCCTACCCAGTATTTATCCACAACCAAAATATGATTGACACATATGCGGCCGGCTTTCCTGTAGTACTGTCCAATATAAATAATCCTCCATTTGAAGATTTTTGCCGAAGAAATAGCCATGGCACTATTTTACATTCTCATGAAATACCAATCTGCAGATTTATTGTCTAAATGAAGACATTAATATATTTGTAAGCAGAGAGTTTTCTTGTTACATTCCTTCCTTTATTTCGTTATTGTAATAAGGTGTGACATTATGGGATCCTCCAAGTGCTTGTTATTCGTAAAGTTACCCATGAAAGGCATTCAGCTTGAGTCCATGAATGAAACTGCAAAAAGCCGTATGTTTACTTTTTGTTACCCATCAAACATCTGTTGATCGTCAGAAACGGATGTGTGCTTATAATTTTATCTTGTCTTGCGTAGTATGCGTTTCATTTTTAACTTTTTGCACTTTACGTGGAAAACAATCATTAAGACTCCCAAAAAATATGTAGCCTACATTATCCTTAGTGCAGTTATTTGTCTCCTGATGAAGCTCCAAAGCAGAAGTATAGAGATGTGTAAAATGTTTTTACATTGATTGTATCAACACCCTGTACAGTATGCGAAAGCAGCGCTACGACTTGTATTATTGTTCTAGCGATTGTCCAATAGTAATGGCCCTGGCGCAGTAGTAACATCAGTTCCCGTCTCATAACTGATATCAAGCACTGTTGCGATCGGCTATCATTTGGATGTGTGTCCCTTTGGGTCTGCCGAGCGCTGTTGTCAAGCTGCGGGCACTCAGCCCTCGTGAGGCCCACTGAGAAACTACTGGACTGGGAAATAGCAGTTCCGGTATGTCAACAGATTTGTCTTCTTTAGAAATAATTATCTTGAAATTTTCTTTCTGCATTTTATATCCACTGTTTTTCGGCATCATCAGTTATTTTCCTGCCCAAATAGCAAAATTCATCTACTACTTTGTCTTGTTTCCTAATCTGATTCCCTTAGCGTCAACAGATTTAATTCGGCTGCATTTCATAATTACTTGTTTTGCTTTTGTTGGTTTTTATCTTATATACTCCTTTGAAAACACTGTCCATTCTGTTCAACTGCTCTTCCAAGTCCTTTGCTATCTCTGGCAGAATAACAATGTCATCGGCAGAGCTCGAAGTTTGTATATCTCCTCCCTGATCTTTAATTCCTACTCCAAATTTTTGTTTGGTTTCTTCTTCTGTTTGTTCATTGTACTGATTGAATAACATATGGGACAGGCTACAACCATCTCTCACTCCCTTCTCAACCACTGCTTTCCTTTCATGCCCCTTTACTCTTATTGCTGCCGTCTGGTTTCTGTATAAGGTTAGAACGGCCCAGTGAGCGGTGTGCTGACGACATACCCGGTCATAACTGCATCCGGTGACACCTATCGGTGGAGGATGACAAACCGGACGTGCGGTAACGTTCGGCCTTTCGAGGATTGTTCTCCAAAAGTTTAGATGATGATCCAGTAGCTTTAAAATGGTTACATTCCGATCTGTCGCAGTTTCATCTTGTATTTTTATCTCAGTGACAGAGTTATTTCAGTGGACTTTGCACTCTGCTACCATTCCTTCGTTCATATCGCCGCGGTTTGAATGAAATATGGCCGCCGTAGATGCGTTGGCTGTTCTTTCTCCGTATACAGGCTCTATAGGCAGCACATCGCACTTAATTTCAGTATAAAAACGTCTTAGAATTGTATGGAAGTTGTGGTGTCACCGCCAGACACCACACTTGGTAGGTGGTAGCCTTCAAATCGGCCGCGGTCCGTTAGTATACGCCGGACCCGAGTGTCGCCACTATCAGTGAATGCAGACCGAGTGCCGCCACACGGCAGGTCTAGAGAGACTTCCTAGCACTCGCCCCAATTTTACAGCCGACTTTGCTAGCGATGGTTCACTGACAAATTACGCTCTCATTTGCCGAGACGATAGTTAGCATAGCGTTCAACTACGTCATTTGCTACGACCTAGCAAGGCGCCATTATCATTTGCTATTTATCTTGTCATGCATGTACCGTCACACCGATGTTCACCAATTATGAATTAAAGTTAAGTATTCCAGAAGCTACGTACCTTTTTTGCTAGTATAATTACTTTACCTGTTTCAGACCTCACGCCAGCCTGCGTGAGCTTAAACGCGTGCCTTTCGGCTTCCTCTCATAGTGGCTTGGCTGTCTTGCCAAGTCACAACAGAACCGTATGCTGGATTGTGCGAAAACGGGAAAAGAAGAGAATTGCACACAGTTAACAATTAATGAACTATGTAATGTGAAAGTGCTGCTCTGAGCTGAAGGGGTTGGTTCAGAAGACTGTTGACAAAAAAGTAAATTAATCGCAGCGGATGACACACTGGAGTTTTAGTAGTTGGCTTACGAAGATCTCACCAGGGATCCAATTAGATTTAACCAAAGCCGATTCCATACAACGGCTTAAAGAGCTGAAGGAAAATTAGAGTCGAAGGCGATGTCATTATAGACGGAGCACAAGCTAGGATTTGGACAGGTCGGAGAAGTACCTGCGGCGTCCTTTTAAAGGAACTGTTCGGTCATTTGTTTATAATTATGTAGGAAACCACGAAAAACGCAAATGTTGACGACCAGTCGGGGATTAGAAATGCCGTGTTTCCGAATGCAAGCCCAGGTTCTAATCACTGCAACAGCTTTATCGGTTCATAGAACCGCTTAGCAAGACGAACTTAGATCGCACGAAAAGGAAACTTACCTCATAAATTTCAGTCACCAGTGATAAAATTTTTCATGAAACATTCAAATCGGAATAACTTCGATAATAATATGTGTTGGCCGTAGTTGGATGTCAATGAAAGAAGTCAAAATTGTAATGTTGATCTACAGTATAGGAACTCGTTGTGTAGCTTATGTGGCTCCATACACATTGACTTCGTTCTCACCAAGAAGGATAATTTATAAACAAACATATTCATGATATACTGAAGCATAAATATCGGAAAAAAGCGTAACCAAAGGTCACCTCTCTGTGAGAGTGTACTCTGCTGCCTGTAGGCCACCTCTGGCGATGAATTGCTTCCCGGCCACCACTCTTGACAATCTGCACACGTAACATTTTTCTGGACCCAATAGGTCTACTCTGATTTATACTCGAATGTCGTCCGGACACTTGTTGCATTTTCCGCTACCTGTTCCGTGGCCTGCTGCGTGCTTCTGCCTGCTCGAGACGGGCGCACTGAATGCAAATCCAAACGTGAGTTATCCGTCTCATATGCACCCAGTAACCACAGTGACGCTGTTAAACACTACCTCCGGAAGAAAACCATTGTCTAAAGTGAATAACTGCAGAAGAATAGTCCTTAAAAACAGAGTTATGGTGCCCAAAGTTTCTTGTGTAAGGCATTTACTTAAGAGGAATTCCGGGGAATCTACGGGGACCAGCTTTTTTAACAATTACATGGACTGTAGACATCATTCTTACGCATTTAAATGTTTTCAGTTTTCTCGCGGCCAACACATGCTATCTTTATGAATGTGAAACAGTCTTGAAGCTGCCTCCAGCATAATCCAATGTGCAATCAGAGTCGTACCGAAGTGCCCACGACAGAATTTCCAAAGCGCCTCTCCTCCGACTGTAGAACTACATTTCTGCAAATGTTTTCACACACATATTACAATTTTTATAGTTTTTAAGTAGGTTTAATGAAAATAGAACATTATTAAAAATTTGAATTATTTGCATTGATCAAAAATGTGGTACACGAAAAACTAAATCTATCATGCTGTAAATATCTTAAAAATTGTATACATTTTCTTAAAAGATTTAAAACCAAAGTAAATATACATTTTATTCTTCATGGTGATTATTGCACATTGATTTTAGTATGTTGTGTCATAATTAAAAGATTTTATTAAAATAATTGATTAGAAATTAAAGACAAAGGGCTATAATTAAAAGCTGAGAAAATATCTCTTTACTGTATTCGTGTTTCTTATACACCGAGGAGACAAAAGTCATGTGATACCTTCCAATATCGTATCGGACCTGCTTTTCACCGTGGTACTGCTGCGACTCGACGTCGGGTGGACTTAACAAGTCGTTGGAAGTCCTCTGCAGAAATATTGAGCCATGGTGCCGCTACAGCCTTCCATAAATGCGAATGTGTTGCTGGTGCAGGATTTTGTGACCGAACTGACCTCCCGATTATATCCTATAAATGTTCAATGGGCTCACGAACTGTTCACAAGTGTCTTCAAACCAATCGCAAACAACTGTAGCTTGGTGACATGGCACATTGTGATGGGAACACGAAGTCCTTGAATGTCTCCAAGTAACGGAACATACTCATTTCCTGTCAATGATCGGTTCAATTGGACCAGAGGATCCAGTGTATCCCTTGGAAATACAGCCCACACCATTATCGAGCCATCGTCGCCCTACAAAATGCCTTCTCAATAGCGTGGGTCTATGGCTTAGTGAGATATGTGCCACATACCAACGTTACGACCATCTCTTACCAACTGAAATCTGAACACATCTGACCACTCCACGGTTTTCCATTCGTCTAGGGTCCAACAGATGTGGTCACGAGCCCAGGAGAGGAGCTGCAGGCGATGTCGTGCTGTTAGCAAAGGCACTCGTGTCTTCGCCTGCTGCCATAGCCCATTAAAGCCATATTTTGCCGCAACTTACTAACGGATACGTTCATCGTTGCGGCTATTTCATGCACTCTTGCTTGTCTGTTAGCAGTGACAACTCTACCCAAACGCCACTACTCTCGGTTGTTAAGGGGGGTAGGACGTCAAACGGGCCGACTTGGAGCGGGTGAGTCACCACAGGACATTTTAATTTCTACTGTCAATACTTTTACAATTAAATTCATAAAACTTTCTCACCATGACCAGGAAGGATTGAGGACTCGCACTCATCACAGTGGAAGTTCAAAAACGTAGCAAAATACCTTTTTTTACATGTGAAATTTCATCGTTTTTTCACTTATTACTGGCTGCATTTGTTGCTATAGGTACACTTATCTCCCTAAGTAAGAGAGAATCTTCGATGAATTTTTCATAGCATACAAACAGTAGTTATAGGTGTATGAAACTCTAGAATTTTCCAAATCTATTAAAAAAAACTGTGGAAAAAATTGAGATAATTAACAATAAAACTTGAATTTTTTCTAAACATGAAGTTTAAAATGTAACAGTTCATTCATTTTTTCATTAAACAACTTCTAGAGTTTCATTCACCTGTAACTATGGTTTGTATGCTGTGCAAAAGCCAACGAAGAATCTCTCTTACTTAGGAAGAAAAGTGTACCTACAGCAACAAATGCAGCCAGTAGTAAGTGAAAAAATGATGAAATTTCACATGTAAAAAAAATGTGTTTTGTTACGTTTTTGAGCTTCCGCTGCTATGAGTATGAATCCTGAATCCTTCCTGGTCATTCTGTTAAAGTTTTATGAATTTATTTGTAAAAGTATAGACAGTGGAAATTAAAATGTCCTGTGGTGCCTCTCCTGCTCGAAGTCGACCCTTTTGACGTCCTACCCCCCCTTAAATGAAGGTCGTCGATTATTGCATTTTCCGTGGTGAGACGTGATGCTTGAGATTCGGTATCAACAAACACGTTATTTCTTAATAATTCCAAGTTGAGTGCTATGATTTCTCCAATGGGAGAGAGGGGAGAGATAGATAGATAGAGAGAGAGAGAGAGATCCACGATGCATGAACTACACCTGTTTACGGGCTTCCACGCACTCTTGTGGAACGAATGGGCCACAAAAGATTTCAGATCTTCCTCAGAGATAGGAATGAAACGCGTCACGAGAAGATAGTTCAATTTGACATTGTCTTGACGCATGTATAAAATCGAGCAAGGTAAATGAAATGCGAATGTGAGAATCACGCTGCGACGACATCAAATCCTGTGATACAGCAGGTCGAATGCAAGCAGCCTGAAAGACACAAGACAAGCACCTAAATCACGACGAAGATGTGTGGATAAGAGAGTTGATATTTGGTCGTTCGACGAAGACCTGTAAAACAAATTTTGACGTGTCGCGGCTTGATTCACTGTTGCAGGTCAAAGCTTCACGAGCGACCAAGACATTCCACGCGGTGCTTTACGAAGATACACTCTGCTAGTGGACGAATTCGCCAGTGGGCGAGAGTCTCCCGGGAACAAGGGACTCAAGTCTGGCACGCGGATGCGCATAATATGAAACCAGTAAGCAAAGGAAAAGCGGTTTAAAATTTCATATTTTCTATCAAACTGCTGGATAGAATCACTGTCATTTTTGCTTGTATCTATATCTACATATAAATGTAAAATGGAGTCCCCAGCTCCCTTCAGTATGGACTGATTCACGAAAAAGGTTCGTAAATATTTCTTGGGAATTTGCTAACCTCTGACGAATTGAATTCCGCGGATGTTGCGAAAACTAAGGCATTGCCGTCCAGCGGCACAGCCACCGCAACTCGAGGCAGTATCGCAGCTTGAGCAGAATCCGAGTCGAGATTTGAGTCTAGCGCGTGTGTCAAAAACCGTAAGATCGCAGGATGTAAACCAAGTCGGATAGAAGTTTTTTCACTGTTTTTCTAATCTGTCATTGACCTCTCAATGATGCAGTTATTTTCCAGAAGCGAAATGTGGTTTGGACATTATGCTGAACTGCAGGCCTCATCTCCCATATCAGAATCGAACTTAAGTTTGGTAGTGTAGATGCTGGCACGATAGCTCAGTAGGAGAAAAAAGTGAAGTTTTCAGCGACGCACTGACGTCCAGCCAAACCAAATACCGAGAACAATGACGAACAAAATGAAGGAAAAAGTGGGAAAGTACAGCCTATACACTCGAAAAGTCGCGAGACTGAATCCCTGTTGGGCAACGGACTTTTGTCTCTCAATGATGCGGAGTTTCACCGGAAACGAAACGTCTTACTGAATCTACGCTGAACCGTAGATCGCCTTTTTGCGGTTGGACAATTGGCTAGGGAGATGCAAGTCACCGAAGTGACGTCCTGTTAAAAGACTTGCAGCAGAACGTTGAGCCATAGGGATTTGTTTTTACCAGAATCTATAATTTATACATACACTCTCCTTCTACACATCATTTAAGTTAAAGTCCCTGCTGCCTTTCCGGGGTTATATATGAAGTTTGATATAACGGGAGTAGGATTCGTTATGAACAGGACAGTAGTGCAGAGAGTGAGCTACAGTGAACAGTTCAGCGATAAGAGGTTGTTCTTATCAGGCGCGGTAGCAATGCACGCCGACAACGATATTTCGCGTACACACGCCAGCATCGTAAGTCAAAGATGAAGAGAGAGAGAAAGTTTGTGGGGATACTGAACGGATAATTCAGTACGTAAATCGAGATGAAAATCCATGGGGGATTCAACTGCTATTGTTGTGGAAATAATAGAAGAAAGGGCTTGGCAGTGGGAACGAGAGAGAAGAAGAGTTCTGTAATAAATTTCAGATTGTTGTAGCAAATACTCTGTTCAAGAATCAAAAGAGGAGGAGGTATACTTAGAAAAGACCCGGAGATACCAAAAGATTCCAGATGGATTTCATCGTGGTCAGACAGAGATTCCTAAATCAGTTATTTGATTGTAAGTCGTACCCAAGAGCAAATATAGACCCAGACTACTATTATAATGATGAAGAGAAGATTGGAGTTCAAAAGAATCATGAAAGAACGAGCGTGGAAGTGGGATAAGAAGCAATGAGGAACGATGAGATGCGTTTGAAGTTCGCTAAGGAAGTGGACACTGCGGTAAGCAGTTCAGTTGAAGAGGAGTAGACATTGAAAGGTCTCCGTGTACTGCATCACTATAAAAGTACTTAAATTACGTAATTGTTCACATGAAAGTACTCTATTAGATTTACATTGAATACATTTTATGCTCCTAGATTTCCATTTCATTATCGTCTGTGTGAAAGCGCATCTGAATGTATTTTTCGTGAACTTACTGTCTGCTGTGGTCAGTCTGGCCAACATAGGGTGTTCAGTCAAAGCAAAGAGGTTTGTGCCTTCTAAGTCGTCTTTATCGAGAGTGGGTAGGTTGGTGCCGGAAGCAAGCCCTTTAGTCTGTTCTGGCTGCCTGTGGAGATTCGTAGTTGTCGGGGGTGCTGAAGCACTTGGCACTGGGCAGTGGGTGAGTGTGGTCGGTAGCTTAAGACTGAGCTTAGGGTGAGATGTGTAAGTCTTCAGTATAGCTGAAGTAGTATAGTTCACCTTTTATTACTGCGATAGGTTCATTATATGTTCCACAGTTTACGCAGGATAAACCATGGTGCAATTTACCAATTTTAATAAGTGTCTGCTGTTACTTTCTTTGTGCTACCAGAACTTCTCGTGTGCAAAGGCTTCCCATCTAGTAATGCTGACATTACGTTACAGTAGATATTTCTAAGTGTGCAGGCGTGAATTTTTACATTCTCGTGTGAATGTTTTCATTTATTATTGCAGTTTGAATTCTTTCGGTTTCACATGTGATTTGATAAATTTGCCTATATGCTTCGAACCACATGGCGTGAACTTACCTTCTGTGTTGTTCAACGGTAATCAATCGTGTTCCCTTGAGTGAATTTAGGTTGTGTTGAATGTTCTGTGTAATAAATGGATTTTAGTGTATTTTACCGTGTGAAATTTCAGATGGTTAGCGTGCTTACTTTGGTAGTCTGAACTAGGTCTTTGGACGAGCCAATTGAGTCCTCAGATCTTTGTGTCCATCGAGGGATAAATTTCTTGCAGTTCATTTTATCTGTCTCTGCGCGCCGCGCATGTAATTTAACCGTTCTGTGAAAATATTCAGGCACCTGGTAAATGTGTTACCTTTTTTCTAAATCTAGTATCCACGTGGTCTGCTCCCCCCCCCCCCCCCCCCGCCTTGCATCGGTTTTATTTATGTGTGAGATTATTTTAAGCAAACATTTGTCAAGGATTACTACTTCGGAAGGCTTTGTTCTATAGTATGGATCTTTCGTAAACACGTGCATTTATCCTATCCTCTTCTCAGATTTTTCACATACCTTCCCCTTCGTGTTGTCCGTCAGCATTCAACCATTTCAAACAGTGTCAAATTTAACTCAGGCAGCGGCAAGCATTATTACAATCTGTTTGTTGTATAGTGTTTAACTTGTGTTTTTGCTTAAAATAAATTGTATTTGCACTTCATGAGTGTCCATCAACGCAACCACCCCTTCCGGAATCGATCTTAGTGCATCGAACCTGTCGTTACCAAAGCGCAGTGTTCTTGCAAGCCAAAATTCTGAATTTTAATTAGACTGTAAAGAATTATGTTTTAATTTAACTAACCGCTTTCATTCAGTATGAATTTTGAGTGAATTAATTTCAGTGTTCATTTGATGAGAGTACTGACATCTTAGTGGTTACTATGCAACAAGTTAATAATTTCTTTAATTAAGTGTAAATAATTTATTCCCAGCTTCGTTGGGTGGTGACCCTAAATAATTTGCTACAAAAGAAAATATTAGAACGCTTACTTGTATTAGCATTCGGTAGTCCAGTATGCTTAAAAAGTCATGCATCCTGTTTCTGTATAACCCATTTAACAACCTTAATAAGGACAATCACAGATGTTGGGCAGTTAAGACATAGGGTATAAGGAAGGTAAAAGTGAAGAAACCTTGGGTATCACAAAAAATATTTCAGTTAATTGAAGCGCAAAAGTGATAAGCCACTCAGGAATGAAAATTAAGGGTATCATGAACGTCATAAGGAATGCCTCAGCGTGTAGAAAAGTCAAAACAACCTTCGGTGTTACTAAAAGCAGGGGTGGTAACATTTAGAGTGGAATGGGAATTCCAGAGCCAAACACAGAAGACGGGGCGCGTAGATGGAAAGAGTACATTGAAAGTTTCTGTGAGGGTGAGGACTTTTCTCATGATGGAATAGAAGGAGAAACTGGTATGGAAGACATATGCGGAAAATAAACTATGCAAAGTTGTCCAAGCTGTCTTTAGTACCATTACCTGGACATTGAGCCATGGAGTATAAAGAGAGACCACCATAAAAACAAGTAAACAGCATAAATGAGGTTCCTAAAGAGGACGAATGGGTGCACAAGAAGATACAAGATTAAAAATGAAGACGTCAGAACAGAATCAAATATTTTCACCAAGACTGAGAAAAACACCTGCTGGGAATTCCATGTCATAAAATTTCCCAGAAAATCCTGAACTGCAAATCGAATGGTAAAGAAACTCTGGAAGGCCTCGGAAAAGATGGGAATGATTTTTTTTGTGAGTTTTGAACAGACAGTGACTAATCCTCGCCAGGAATATGGTGATGATGGGTTTTTATTTGGTAAAATACGTCAGGGCATGCCAGGGCAGCCCAGAGCCAAGGGACAGCATGCTGTCTAAAAATTTTTAGATTTTATTAATTGTAAGAATCAAAATTTACTTCGTGATACTTGCACTTTTATTGGGCATGTTTCTTTCTTAACTATCTCAGTTTTTATTTTTTGAAAATAACTTTTAAAGAAAGAAACTGCTGACATTTTATCACGAATTAAAAAAATTTCTACCACCATCTGGAGCCTTGGTAACACTTCTTTTTAATTCTAGTGGACGCGGAGTGTACTTATGTACTTACAGTAAATAGCAAGAACGGGAACGTGAATGTGAAAGATTTATGGAGTACCCGATTTTTTCGCTTTTTTTCGATTCATCTAAATATAAAAAATAATAAACTTATAACATAAATAATAACTTATAATAAAGCAATCGATGGATACATCTCTTTAAAAAATACCGCTGTCTATTTTACATTTTTCGATCGAAGCTTTTGTGTTTTATTTATTTATGAAAGACCATTTTTTGCGACTTAGCGGCCTTTTTGGACATGTTGCCCATCTTCGATCGAGTTTCATGAAAATGAAGCTCTACTTAAAATTTAATCTGCTGTAGGGCTCATATTTTCGTTTTAAGGTAATAATTTTTGTTATGATCTTCATAATGCTTCGACTGAAC
Organism: Schistocerca cancellata; assembly: GCF_023864275.1. Lineage (NCBI taxonomy): Eukaryota > Metazoa > Arthropoda > Insecta > Orthoptera > Acrididae > Schistocerca > Schistocerca cancellata. The sequence continues at coordinate 457,506,123 of NC_064633.1, forward strand.
TGCCGCGGGTTAGCGGACCGACGAAGAGAATAGCCTGCACAACTACACAAGTCTGCCCCACGACTGTCCGCCAGGTGATGTGCCTAAATAACGAGGACGAATGCGATTTGGCAATCACGTGAGCCGCCACAGACAAATACGTCCATCGTGATGCTGTACGCAGAGCCAGGATGCTTACGAAAAAGGGACGTTGTGACACTCCTATTATAACACTCCTCCTGCTTCCCTGGATTTGCGAAATAACAAGTTGACAATGACCGTCAATTATGAATTTTGACCCGCGTCGGGATAAGGCATCCGAATCCGAAGTAAATAATGATTATTCCGTGAGAAACAGGAGACGTTATAACTTGATCGTTATTGAATGAGTAATTTCATTCAATAACGATCGGTAAATGAAATAATGGAAATGATTTGGAAATAAATTTTGCCAGTGGAAATTTTGCCGAAAGAAATGATTAAGTTCTAAAAGCAATTAAAAAATCAGTCGCCAGCTCAACTGATGAGCGACAGTACTGATAAGTACGTGAATAATTGTGTCAAAAATAAAGTTTACCTGTTTGTAACGCAGCAGGTGGAACGGGCACTTTTACTTAAGTGCTGTGTCAGGCTCAGTAGTCATATAAAACAATGTCATAACAATCTAACTACACTTATTTTGTTCATAATTTGTCAGCTAAGTGCAATTCTGACAACACAGATAATTATCTATCGAGATTTTGAATAATGGACTGTCATTCTGTCTTTAAAATTAGGTACTTTGCACAGTTTAATCTACTGATAATGAAATATATTGTCAATAATTGATTAACTATGTTTTGAATGATAATAATTCAATAATTGGGGAATTGTCAGGTGGAATAAGCTTTATAGTTTCATGAGATATCCTTGAATTAACTTCAGCTGAATATGCATTGAAATGAATCTTAATAATCAAATTTCTTACTTCAGTCTGATACTAAAATGTAAACTTTCACGGCCGGAAATATCATGTCCATTGTAATTATCCGGGCTGTTATGCCGTGGTCGGTTGATGAATGCTGTGGTGATTCCCAACGTTTCGTCTCTACTGAGTCAGTAGCGAGCCAGTGTGTGTGTTGGACCTTCCATCAAGCTACGGACCCCCTTGAAGATGTCTCCCGCAGTCGGAGACGAAACGTTGGGAATCACCACAGCATTCATCAACCGACCACGGCATAACAGCCCGGATAATTACAATGGACATGTTACTTCAGTCTGTTATTAAGTTACTGCGGTTGGCATAAGCTTATTAAGTGCAACAATTAACTACGATAACCAGTCTGAAATTTACTCTTCACCGTCTATGCAAATAATTTGATAATTAACATATTTTCTCTTGATAATGGCGTGACACACTCGGTTCAATAAGGTAAGGATTGGAAGGAACCTACTTGGTGTTATTGTCGGGTGGAATGTAACTGCAACACTTCAATTATAAAGTGCTTGTTATTAATTGTTCAACTTCAGAGAAAAGCACAGTCACTGGCAAGCCTTCCTTAATTTCATCCTACGAAAATTACGTAGATCTTTTTTCCCTCGTTGTCGGTGGATCGATCGAAGTCCACGGCAGCGACACAATGTGGCATCGGGCTTTTACTGTTGCGACTTGGGCCCACAGTGCGCTTCACATTTAAGTCCTCGTTTCTTCAGCACTATGCCCATTAATCCATAATAACTTGCCCGGCCATGCTTCCAGATATGCCGACCATTACTTTCCCGTCGTACTTAGATCCACACACTAGCCGTTAGATGTAACACAGCTAGGACTAGCAGCACTCGACTGTACTTCTTACTACGAGGACGGCGTTACTGCTACTACTACCCGCTGGCGCGCTCCCGCGCCCAGAGGCGCGACAAAACAATCTCTCTGACTTCAACGTTAACTAAATATGCCCTGACTTGCCAGTGTTAAATATTACATAATTTAAACATAGTATTTACAATACATATTTGCACTAGACAATACATCGTATAAAACAGTTTCATGTGTTAAGTAAGCGAAAAAATTCATACCAAGGACTGCGTTGTAGCGTCACACTATGTTCAATGTTTTCGTTCGATACATCTCTGTATGCGTGCCTCTCTCACTACTGCCGTCTCCTGGGAAGCCGAAACGATGGTCACCTTATGACAGCCCGCTGTACACCATCAGCCATCACAGTCTCAGTGGGGTTACATTTCTTGCTGCAAACTAGTCCACTCCCTTAGTTAAGGCATACACTATGTGATCAAAAGTATCCGGACACCTCCAGGAACATTCGTTTTTCGTATTAGGTGCATTGTGCTGCCACCTACTGCCAGATACTCAATATCAGCGACCTCAGTAGTCATTAGGCATCATGTGAGAGCAGAATGGGGCACTCGGCGGAACTCAAGGACTTCGAAGGAGGTCAGGTGATTGGGTATCACTTGTGCCGTACGTCTGTATGCGAGATTTCCACACTCCTAAACTTCCCTAGGTCCACTGTTTCCGATTTGATAATGATGTGAAAACGTGAAGGGACACGTACAGCACAAAAGCGTACAGGCCGACGTCGCCTGTTGACTAACAGTGACCGCCCACAGTTAAAGTGGGTCGTAATGTGTTATAGGCAGACATCCGTCCAGGCCATCACACAGGAATTCCAGACTGCCTCAGGACCCACTGCAAGTACTATGAAGAATAGGCGGGAAGTGAAAAAACTTGGATTTCATGGTCGAGCGGCTGCTCATAAGCCACACATCACGGCCGTAAATGCCAAACGACGTCTCGCTCGGTGTAAGGAGCGTAAGCTTTGGATGACTGAACAGTGGAAAAACGTTGAGTGGAGTTACGAATCACGGCCTCCAATGTGCCGATCTGATTGCAAGGTATGAGTATGGCGAATACCCGGTGAACGTCATTTGCCAGTGTGTGTAGTGCCAACAGTAAAATTCGGAGGCAGTGCTGTTATGGTGTGCTCGTGTTATTCATGGAGGGGGCTTGCACCGTTGTTGTTTTCCGTGGCACTATCTCAGCACAGGCCTGCATTGATGTTCTATGCACCTTCTTGATTCCCACAGTTGAAGAGCAATTCGGGGATGGCGATTGCATCTTTCAACACAATCGAGCAGTTGTTCATAATGCACGGCCCGTGGTGGAGTGACTACACGACAGTAACATCCCTGTAATTGACTGGCCTGCACAGAATCCTGACCTGAATCCTACAGAACACCTTTGGGATATTTTGGAACGCCGACTTCGTGCCAGGCTTCACCGACCGACATCGATACCTCTCCTCTCTGCTGTCCTCCGTGAAGAATGGATTACCATTCCCCAAAAAACCTTCCAGCACCTGACTGAACGTATGCCTGCGAGAGTGGAAGCTGTTATCAAGGCTAAGGATGGGCCAAAACCATATTGAATTCCATTATAACCGATGGAAGGAGCCACGAACTTGTAAGTCATTTTCAGCCAGGTGTCCGGACACTTTTGGTCACATAGCGTATGTTGTGGCTATCCGATCTTGCACAGCTGAGCGAAACCTCTTGCATGCTAATGGCATGTGGGCATTAATATCTGGCACTGTCCAATATTGCCCTCTTTAACCCATCGATTCCCCATTCGCGTATCAGTCACAGGAACAAATAATCAGCAAATTTTCGAAACTATATATTGCACTCTCGATAGATGACGATCCAACCGAATGCCACGTGTTTTTAAACATCTTTCCTTCTTACGCGAGGAATAACACGATCTTCTCGTAAACAAACAACAATAAGAACCGTTCTATGAATAAAACACCTGCTGCGCAGTCTTTCCTTACGAACTGAATGGTGATGGCGTCACTGCTAGTTAGTCCGCCCCTGGTTGCTGAGTGGTCAGCGCGACGGCATGTCATACCTAACATCCCGGGTTCGATTCCCGGCTAGGTGGGAGATTTTCTCCGCTCAGGGACTGGGTGTTGTCCTTATCATCATCATCATTTCATCCCCATCGTCACGGAAGTCGCCGAAGTGGCGTCAACTCGAACTACTTGCACCAAGTGAACGGTCTATCAGGTGGGAGGCCCTAGCCACATGGCATTTCCATTTTACTGCTAGCTACACTGTGCGATTGTTCTTAAATGCTAATCGTGACAATGTGGCATCTATTACAGGCTGTCTTTCCGGCGCAGAAATTTTAATGGCTAGGATCGTGGTAACTGTCTAGCTAGGACCTTATAATTAGGTCGATGTAAATGTGCACCGCATTACGTCTGCCTACGCTCCCCAGAACTGCACTAGATTCGCTGACGTGTCACATTCGCCCGTCCCCTACAAGCGCCATCCAGTTGGTATGTGCTCGGAAATAGTTTCACTCCTACGCCCTCTGTCGACATCGCTATACAGTAGATGGCTCGCTATACCAAGTCCGCGACGTTTAAGAGAAAGACCAGTGGTTTCTGGATCAACTTGAATCAGTTTCAGAATAGCGCTTCGTGTGCAAGCAGATCTTTACCTCGTACGTGTGGGGTAGCAAGCCTTGCTGGGTTGGAACCAGTGTCTCTGTAGATAAGCCTTCCCCAATTTCATCTCTGAATTACAAGCTGGATTTTCTTTTCATCGCAATTCATTGATAAGTCGTACTCCAGACCGTGCTCACGCATCGCAGACTTACTAGACTGTCCTGCCCGAAGATGGTGTCGGAGCTCAGGACAACGAATTTTCACTATTCTGGTCGTTTGGCCAATGCATGACGTACTACATACACATATCTAATAACGCATATTCATGGCTTATGAACACCTTACGACTGCTTTCATTGTACCCATAACACCCAATGAAAATTACGAAATACGGCCCATGTCATTACATAATCTCTAGTGACTAATACATTTGAGAAAATATTCTCTCGATAGTAATTCAGCTTTGGTTTTGTTAGTGTATCTAGCAGTTCTTTCGGTCGCGAAAACTGACAATGGCCGGGAGAACGGTGTGCTGATCATGTGCTCTTCGTATGCGTATCCGGTGACACCTAAGGCCTGAGGGTGTCACAGGGGCCGGTCGGTACCGTTGGGCCTTCAAGGGCTCTTCGGACGGTGTTTGTTTTTATATAACGAAAAAAGTGAATTTGTAAATACGATTTGTTTCCAATCCACGGTCAATATGACATTTCCAAATAAACGCGTTGTGAGAAACGATGGCATACGTCACAGCCAAGGGGAGATTCTGCTTTCCTTAAATAGTTAGTTGGCAGATAACATTGCAAGCTTTTCTAAGGAGTTGAGTCTCAGGAAGTACACTTAAGAAACAGTAAGCGATCTGTCCTTGGAGAATGAGATGTCAGGGTGGAACAACTACACCAAATAAACGAAGTGATGGGAACATGACCGTCGTACAAGCAGCTCTCTTATGACTATCATCACGTGGCAACTAAACATTGAAATTCCAATTGCCTTGTCTTCATCAGAACTTCAGTTTGAGTCTAGAGAGGCATCAATTTGCCTTATTAGTGGCCGCTGCTGCGAGACAGTAGCTTTGCCAAGGGGTGCGCCGAGCGTCCTGCCGGCTGTTAGTTCCGGAGTGCGTCGCGTGTCCCCCACTGCGATAATCCGAGGTGCGAGGGCACAGTAACACGCGGGCTATGCAGGTCGCCGCTCCTTTACTGGCTGCACTTACCTCGCCTTTATGGCACTACACTACAGGCACTTTTCTCTGCCTCGTGATGACAGGGTGCTGTGTGATGTCCTTAGGTTAGTTAGGTTTAAGTAGTTCTAAGTTCTAGGGGACTGATGACCATAGATGTTAAGTCCCATAGTGCTCAGAGCCACTACAGGCACGCGCGCTGTCAGCCTAGCTTATTCTCGACTGTGATGTTGAGACGCCCTGCTAAACCCGCAGGACAGGATAGGTAGTTTAAATTGTGGAAAGGGGACAAAACAAGGGGTTGTCAGTTACACTCGAACATACAACTTTATTATTTGATCAAACATTACAAGAGACCAAAAAAAAATTTTTTTTAACACACACCTTTAATCTTTCGGAGTTAATTACCGATTGAAAGCCACTTTAATTTAAAAACGGCTGAAGGCCAATAACTTAAAACGCAAGCATAATGATAAATTTAAAAGGCATTCCTTATCTTACAACAGTTCTCTATTCAGGCTGTAGGCCCAAAGAATCTGAGATTTTCAGAGCAAACAATTTTAATTCAGAATCGGATGAAAGCCGAACACTTAAGGCTAAACATTAAATTAAAAAAAAACAACAACAACAAAGGCCTTACATAAAACAGTTCTTAAATAGGCAAAACTCAACCAAACCAGAAATTTAAAAAGTAAAGCTTTATCTTGAAACAGTTCTTTAGTTTGGCTGAAGGCCCAAAGAATTAGGCACTTCAAGAGCAAACAAGTTGAAATCAAATAGGCTGAAGGCCTAAGACTTAAAACTCCATAACATTAAGTTTTTTTAATACCAAAGGCTTTACGTGAAACAGTTTTTTAATTTAGGCTGAAGGTCTAAACAATCTTACGCCTTAAGGGCAAAACAACCTTAATTTAAAAATTAAAAAAGGCTAGAAGCCATACAAGTACAAACAAAAGAACAAATAAAAAAAGGCAGTACACCCAAGGTTGTTCAGATGTTCGAGGGTCGGCCTGGAATTCAAACACTAACGCTCGCTTACGTGAGACAGGCAGTCGGGCCAACCATTCACGATCCGACGACAACCCAACCGAACGACTGTCAACGGACACACCGACAAGATAATTTCCACTTCACCCGACCAGGGCACAACAGGGAGTTCAACGGAACAACTTAGAAGATATTGACGCCCACAACCAATAGTACATGGAGCTGTAAAACTACACACCGTGTTGGACAGCAACAACACGATGAGGAACTACACTGCCTTAAATTTACGTCAACGGCCAGGGCAGGTAACCGGAACGTTAACGGCCACAAGGCAGAAGATTACGCTGGTGCACTTCAATTCAAATAACCAAATGCAGTGAAACTCCACGGAGGGTGGCCAGAATTTTCTACCTTTAAAACCACGTTGTTGCTCGCGGGAATATCCCTACAGCCGACAACGAACTCCAAACGACAAAATGTGAACAGTCTTGACTTGCCGGTAGATTAAATCAAAACTCAACTTTCATATCCAGGGTCGGTGAGCCATGGATATCGTAGCAATGGGAACAGCCCCGCACGCTCTAACACCGCGCAGAGACCGCCAGAAGCCCGGGCCAAACTGCGTCCCGCGGAGAATTAGTCGGTGCTCCAAGCCAACCGACCGACTGCCCAGGCCCGGAAACGGTGAAAGAACCAAGTATACAGCGGGCGATGAGATGACCGACCGAACGACCAACCAACGGTCGTCCCGCTCCAATCTCCCTCCGTTGGACAGTTCATGTGTGTGGCCAGCGGTCAGCGAGCACTGGCTGTCGGCGCGTCACCGGCGCTCCGTCCCCGACTTCACTGCTGTTGAGTCCCCGCTGCACTGCTGGTTCGTCCCCAAATGACTGCCAGCCACACGACGACCCGAAAATAGTATCAGTCACTCCAGAGATGGTACGACAGTGCACTTATCGATACCCGCTGCTGCTGCCGCTCACGGGCAAGTATTGCAGGAAGTTAGTGACGCCAGTAAACGGAGTAAGAAGACGAGGTGGCAGTCCCGTAAGAGGTGACCAACAATAAATGGGATAAACGCGAGCCGTGCGTTAGAGAGAGGTCGAAGAGACGCAGTACTCCTGGTGGAAACTGCTGAAGGTAATCTACACTACCTCGCCTAATACCACATAGCCACACGCAACTCGGAGGGATGCACATGCGTCACTAAAAAGTTGCAGTGTGCACAGTTATTCGTGACAATCTTTTGCTTCATGTCTCATGTTTAATTTTCGTATTTTGTTTAATTAATTTGATTTGAATTCGACTGATGTCTGTTGATAAATGCCGAAGTTTAAGGCTAGGAACATCAGCGATTGCAGAGTTTAGGACGTCAAGTAGCATTTTACTCCTCTCCATATGCCGGGTATCTCAGAATGAACGGTCTATATTGATGGATACGACAGGAACGATCAATCGGAGCAAAAATGTCTAGTGAACAAGGACTGCAAAATGCATAATTTTAAGAGCTATGAGCACTTCCTCACCTTCCTTACTCAGAAGAAAAATCTCTTCTAATGCAAGCACTTTACTTTCCGTATTTTGCAAGGAGATAATATGGACCAGGATTTTGAAATATCTAGTAAATGTGGGACCTCAAATGCCTACCTTATGAGGTATGAGCACTTTTTTCAATAGACAATATCGAAGATGAAGTATTGGCACCTCTTAAGGTATGTACTATAAAGACAATATTTCCTTGACATTTGTTCTTGTTTTAGTCCGTACTACGAGGGCCAGTTAAAAGTAATGCTTCCGAATTTTTATGTGAAAACTACTACAGCTATTTAAATAAAATAAACGTTATTAACATTCCACATTTTCATTTTAAATGTCTTCGTATTTATTTCTCAACATAATCACTCTAAGCCGGCCGCAATGGCCGTGTGGTTCTAGGCGCTCCAGTCCGGAACCGCGCTGACGCTACGGTCGCAGGTTCGAATACTGCCTCGGGCATGGGTGTGTGTGATGTCCTTAGGTTAGTTAGGTTTAAGTAGTTCTAAGTTCTAGGGGACTGATGACCACAGCAGTTGAGTCCCATAGTGCTCAGAGCCATTTGAACCAGCCAATCACTCTAGCGACGAACACATTTCTCGCAACATGAGACCAGTTTGTTGATACCGTCACTGTAGAATGATTTTGTTGACGGAATCACAGCCACAGCTATACTCGGCCAAGTAGCTTCTCTGGTGGCATCACAAGGCTTCATGCAAACCAGTAAAAGAACTTCTGCGCTGACCATTCAGCTATAGAAACGGAGAGGCGTTATTTAACTTGCTGACACAAGTCTGGCACCCAGTTACATATTTGAACCCTGTAAGCAAAAAAAAGTTCATACTTGTTAACGATTCTAAAAATTTAAGTATCACTCTGAATCAGATTTAAATCATAATTTCAGATATAACATTTTGTCATCGAAATTGTGGGCCGAGCTATATATATTCTCATGGGGAGGGAAATTCGAGGTTTATTCGTCAAACCGTTGTAGACGTTTCCATTGCTTGGTGGCGCAAATTCTGAATACTTTCTGCTAGCATCTGGACACGTACTAAGTTTATGACTGCTGTCATAGATACATACAATAAACAATTAGCCTCTTTTGAAGTTATAAGATGTAAACCTGATAATAAATCAGCGTGCGGCAAAGCATACAGACCCACAATCGAACGAGAGTACTTCCGTATATTTTACAGTATTGGATGAAAACATGAGACTACAAAGGTACCTACAGGTAAACAAAAAATCAGGAATTAATGTGAAATTGTATATATTATTTTATTCGCCTGCTGTAAATTATCCAGTGTTTACGTTTTCTCTTTCTATGCACAGTGATGCTAGTATGAAAGCAACGCATTCTCAGCAACGCAACACATCAATAGATAAATTGCCAAATTTCCTCGACAAGTGGAGAGGACAGTTTCAAGGATGGTTTGAACGATTTTTCAGAGACCTACTGCTTTTTATATCCGTATCACTGATTTATTGCTCAATGTATCTTGATCCGTATGAGCTATCGCAGATCACACACACAAACCTTTCGTAATTTACGAGTGGCGCTGAATCAGCTGTCGAAGTTGAGTAATGGCTTTTTAAAAGTCGACAACTGTCCCCTGCTTTCCATTTCGCTAAGCGTTGCAGTTAACACCGATACTGCCTATTATGTACTCCATAGAAACCGTTGCAATAGTCTCATAGTAGGTCTAACAATATGCCAGTTGGTGGTAGTGGATAGTATTAAAATCGTTGTAAGTGCCTCAGAGTTTATTTGGACAACGTCGAAACATCTAAAGAGATACCAAACAGTTTCACCGTGTGAAGTGTAAGTTAATGTAATTCACCCACGAAAGAAATGGCTCAAAAATATCATTCGAAATACATTTGACCATTACTCATCACTCTGTGACCCTTATCAGGCAGGATTATCCTAAGATATTTCAAAAGATATGCACAAACGTTGTTTTCAAAAGTGCAACTTTCTTCACCAACTGCGACATAGTCACGTATACGACCAGTGATCCAATACTGTCAGATGTTTTTTTATTCTAGTCTTTGAACACAATATCAATTCTTTTGACGATAATCGGTTTCAGTCCGTAATGACCATCCTCAGATCCACAACATACAAATATATACACCTAGTGAGCAGTGTGTCTTTCAACACAATACAGCAGTACGTATCACAACATACTATCATACTACCACGGAAATGTACAGATAAAATACGGTAAAACGTACCTTTTTTACACCATGTCCTAAAGTGATAAGGCCATAATGGCATCGTCAAAGCATATAAATATAATTAGCACAGCATCGTCACATAGATCTAAAATAAGGTGTAGAACAGACCACATCGTCCACACATTATTGCAACTGGCTACTGTAGTACACTAGCTACCAGAAATCTGTTTGCCTACATCCTCCCTAGATTTCACTACTGTGGGCTTAGATGCAGTCATCTTTTACGCAAAAAAACATAATCTCATATAAACACATAAGGTAAAATACCTGTAGCAGACTTTTAAATATTTATAACGATCATAGATACCAATTGTGATACATTCAAAGACGAATACATTTATCCATATAAAATTATTAAAATGAAATATATGAAGAGAATACGTCGGACTCTTTTATGGTGAATTTACGGTCAAAAATTCAAATCTATGTGACGACGCTGTTCTGATCATATTTATACACTCCTGGAAATGGAAAAAAGAACACATTGACACCGGTGTGTCAGACCCACCATACTTGCTCCGGACACTGCGAGAGGGCTGTACAAGCAATGATCACACGCACGGCACAGCGGACACACCAGGAACCGCGGTGTTGGCCGTCGAATGGCGCTAGCTGCGCAGCATTTGTGCACCGCCGCCGTCAGTGTCAGCCAGTTTGCCGTGGCATACGGAGCTCCATCGCAGTCTTTAACACTGGTAGCATGCCGCGACAGCGTGGACGTGAACCGTATGTGCAGTTGACGGACTTTGAGCGAGGGCGTATAGTGGGCATGCGGGAGGCCGGGTGGACGTACCGCCGAATTGCTCAACACGTGGGGCGTGAGGTCTCCACAGTACATCGATGTTGTCGCCAGTGGTCGGCGGAAGGTGCACGTGCCCGTCGACCTGGGACCGAACCGCAGCGACGCACAGATGCACGCCAAGACCGTAGGATCCTACGCAGTGCCGTAGGGGACCGCACCGCCACTTCCCAGCAAATTAGGGACACTGTTGCTCCTGGGGTATCGGCGAGGACCATTCGCAACCGTCTCCATGAAGCTGGGCTACGGTCCCGCACACCGTTAGGCCGTCTTCCGCTCACGCCCCAGCATCGTGCAGCCCGCCTCCAGTGGTGTCGCGACAGGCGTGAATGGAGGGACGAATGGAGACGTGTCGTCTTCAGCGATGAGAGTCGCTTCTGCCTTGGTGCCAATGATGGTCGTATGCGTGTTTGGCGCCGTGCAGGTGAGCGCCACAATCAGGACTGCATACGACCGAGGCACACAGGGCCAACACCCGGCATCATGGTGTGGGGAGCGATCTCCTACACTGGCCGTACACCACTGGTGATCGTCGAGGGGACACTGAATAGTGCACGGTACATCCAAACCGTCATCGAACCCATCGTTCTACCATTCCTAGACCGGCAAGGGAACTTGCTGTTCCAACAGGACAATGCACGTCCGCATGTATCCCGTGCCACCCAACGTGCTCTAGAAGGTGTAAGTCAACTACCCTGGCCAGCAAGATCTCCGGATCTGTCCCCCATTGAGCATGTTTGGGACTGGATGAAGCGTCGTCTCACGCGGTCTGCACGTCCAGCACGAACGCTGGTCCAACTGAGGCGCCAGGTGGAAATGGCATGGCAAGCCGTTCCACAGGACTACATCCAGCATCTCTACGATCGTCTCCATGGGAGAATAGCAGCCTGCATTGCTGCGAAGGTGGATATACACTGTACTAGTGCCGACATTGTGCATGCTCTGTTGCCTGTGTCTATGTGCCTGTGGTTCTGTCAGTGTGATCATGTGATGTATCTGACCCCAGGAATATGTCAATAAAGTTTCCCCTTCCTGGGACAATGAATTCACGGTGTTCTTATTTCAATTTCCAGGAGTGTATGTTTTGACGATGCCATTATGGCCTTATCACTTTAGTACATGGTGTAAAAAAGTACGTTTTACCATATTTTATCTGTACATTTCCCTGGTTGTATGATAGTATATTGTGATACGTATTAGAGTATTGTGTTGAAAGACACACTGCTCACTAGGTGCATATATTTGTATACTGTGAAACGTCCCCCTAGAAAAATTAATGAATTACTGTGCTGATTAACATCTTACATTATTTAATTTTCAAACAGCTGAGCAGAACTGAACGCACTCAGACATTTCGCTCTTTACCTCTTCTGATCAACACTAAACTGACAGCCAATATTTTTAGCGCAACGCAGTCTGACTTTCAATAATCCCTACAAGAGAATGGCCCTGACAAACATTAACCTATACGTTTCACAAATCACTTACCTCACAAAAATCTTCGTTACTCGAACTAATGCAATACAGCGAACGCCACTACTGCCAGCTAAATAAAAGATTGAAACTACTGAAGGCACTAACTACTGATAGGCATAGTTAGCAAATAAAAGATTTTGATAGGGAACAAACAATGTATTTACCTTAATAGTGTTCAAAGGTCATGATATATAGCAGTTCATGACATCCAGTCTTACAAATTTACTGTCTCTGATGGACACACGTCCAGATCATCCGCTCTCAAAACTCCGCCATCTCTCTCCCCACATCCACCACTGCTGGCGGCTCACCTCCAACTGCGCAACGCTACGCGCTGTTAACAGCCAACTGTCCAACACTACAATAGCAAACAACAATGCAAACCAACCACAGACTGCACACAGCACAGCCAGTGATTTTCATACAGAGCGCTACGTGGCGTTACCAATAAAAAACCTATACAGCCTACTTACAACTGTAGATCTGAGGATAGACATTACGAACTGAAGTTAATATTGTGATCAAAGACTGGAATAAGAAACATTTGAGTGCAACTTTCGTTCTACACCTTTATTATTCTTAGAGGACATGGAAAAATTCTTACCGCATGTATTGTAATTTACTTCAATCTGTTTCCGCAAGTCGCGCTGTCGTAATACTCGGTCAAGTTGGCAGCAGCACCTGATACTCGTTTAACGCAACGTGGTGTTTTAGGATTCTCGTTTTGTGAGAAAGAGTGACAAATATTCGGTGTTAGGGGATGACGGTGTTGATACCAGTGCCGTTAGTTGGTGCAACCCGCGCATCTGCAGGTCGAGCGCTCCACAGACTGCTGACAATGTATAGAGTGCTCGCAGAGTATATTGGCTGAAAAAGTGTAACAGGGAACGACTGTCAGTCCGAGTGTCAACAGGAAAAGAGTGTGCGTTCAGAAGAGTTTGCGACGGTTTGGCTTAGGTGGATACCTACAAAGAAACACGTAAGACAGCGTGCAACGAACTTTTGCAGTAGCACGACAATTATGGAGATGATTTCTTTGCAAGAATTGTGACGGGAAATGAAACCTGGCTGCTCTACTTTGAACCAGAGCCAAAAGGCAATCGGTGGAATGGCAACATTCAAACACGACGAAGAAGAACAAATTGATAGCTGCGCCTTCAGCGGAACTGGTGATTACTACTGTATTTTATGATTCATGACTGTTGCTTTTGGACATCATGTCACAAGGAACCACTATACGCTCCTGACGTGCATGTGAAAGCCCTTAATAAATTTCATGCTCGAATTTGTTGCCTTCGACAATATCTACCTACACACAAAGTTTTGCTGTTGCGCAATAATGTCAGGCCACATGTCCGACAGAAAACAACCAAGGTGATCATGAAGCATGTGTGAACAACACTAAAACACCTACCTTACAGTCCTCATCACGCATCGTGTGATTGCCACCGCTTCGGTAAACTGTACGAGTGCCTTTGCGGGACTAGACTTAAAGATGATGCCTCCTTTCTGAAGGCTGCCAAACAGTGCATATCTGCTGGTTCTAAGTTCTACAATGCGGGTACACGTGGCACAGTTACATGGTGGTGAAAGGCAGTTGAGGGGGATGAGATTATTTGGAAAATTGATATTTCGTCTCTCAAGAACGTATGAACATTCTGTGAAAGTGTTGAAGGTATGGAACATAAAATCGGTGTTTAAGAAATTATTAAACTTTTCTTCTAGAATGACCTTCGTAGATGCGTCATAGAAGATCCAAAGTTTCGTTTTGGCCATCTTTAATAAGGGCGGGAGCGTTATGGGGGATGCTTACCAATTCTCAGTACCGTAGTTTATTACCGAAAGTACGCGACAGACACGTTTATTCTATTGGTGTTAAAATAACTTTATCTTCCTTTACATTTCTGGGTTACCAATTTTTTCTTTATTTTTTGTCTTCTGTTTATTTATTTTTTTCTTTTAGCGTAGGAATACACGGCATTCAAAACACGCAACGCATGAACAGTAGTTCGTCTCATTGATGCAGTGTAACCATCGAAATCAGTAATGCAAGAAAACAATGACTAAGTAGCGTTTAACTAATAAATGGTTAGAATCTTTAATTCAGTTTGTATGAATGCTAGGACGAGTTGATTTATTAGACATTTTCTGCTGAACCTATCCTTACAGACATTTGTAAGGAAATTAGGAAGAAAATGTTGAAAATGTTTAATCAAAAGCCAGCCTCTGTGGCCGAGCGGTTCTAGGCGCTTCAGTCTGGAACCGCGCGACCGCTAAGATCTAGGCGACTGGTGACCTCGGATGTTAAGTCCCATACTGCTCAGAGTCATTTTTTTAATCAAAAGAAATACTCACCTGACGTTTTCGCTTACACTAATGGCCACTAAAATTGCTACACCACGAAGATTACGTGCTACAAAAGCGAAATTTAACCGACAGGAAGAAGGGCCTGTGATCTGCAAATAATTAGCTTTTCACAGCATTCACACAAGGTTGGCGCCGGTGGCGACACCTACATCGTGCTCACTTGAGGAAAGTTTACAACCGATTTCTCATACACAAACAACAGTGACCGGCGATTCCTGGTGAAACGTTGTTGTGATGCCTCGTGTAAGGAGGAGAAATGTGTACCATCACGTTTCCGACTTTGATGAAGGTCGGATTGTAAGCTATCGCGATTGCGGTTTATCGTATCGCGACATTGGTGCTCGCGTTCGTCGAGATCCAATGACTGTTAACATAATATGGAATCGGTGGGTTCAGGAGGGTAATACGAAACGCCGTGCTGGATCCCAACGACCTCGTATCACTAGCAGTCAAGATGACAGGCATCTTATCGGCATGGCTGTAACGGATCGTGCAGCCACGTCTCGATCCCTGAGTCAACAGATGGGGACGTTTTCAAGATAACAACGATGTGCACGAACAGTTCGACGACGTTTGCAGCAGCATAGACTATCAGCTCGGAGACCATGGCTGCGGTTACCCTTGACGCTGCATCACAGACAGGAGCGCTTGCGATGGTGTACTCAACGTCGAACCTGGGTGCACGAATGGGAAAAATTTTTTCGAATGAACCCAGGTTCTGTTTACAGCATCATGATGGTCGCATCCGTGTTTGGCGACATCGCGGTGAACGCACATTGGAAGCGTGTATTCGTCATCGCCATACCGGCGTATCACCCGGCGTGATGGTATAGGGTGCCATTGGTTACTCGTCTCGGTCACCTCTTGTTCGCATTGACGGCACTTTGAACAGTGGACGTTACATTTCAGATGTGTTACGGCCCGTGGCTCTACCCTTCATTCCATCCCTGCGAAACCATACATTTCAGCAGGATAATGCACGACCGCATGTTGCAGGTCCTGTACGGACCTGTCTGGAAACAGAAAATGTTCGACTGCTGCCCTGGCCAGCACATTCTCCAGATCTCTCACCAACTGAAAATGTCTGGTCAATGGCGGCCGAGCAACTGGCTCGTCACAATACGCGTCACTACTCTTGATGAACTGTGGTATCGTGTTGAAGCGGCATGGGCAGCTGTACCTGTACACGCCATCCAAGCTCTGTTTGACTCAATGCCCCAGGCGTATCAAGGCCGTTATTGCGGCCAGAGGTGGTTGTTCTGGGTACTGATTTCTCAAGATCTATGTACCCAAATTGCATGAAAATGTAACCACATCTCAATTCTAGTATAATATATTTGTCCAATGAATACCCGTTTAGCATCTGCATTTCTTCTTGGTGTAGCAATTTTAATGGCCAGTGGTGTATTTTATCGTAATACAAACGTCGATTATTCAGACGTTAAAACTCTTAGATATTTATGTAGCTCTACGAAACCGACATTTGCTTTCAACGGTACTGTGCCGCTTCGCGAGGCATTGTCGTGGACGCGAACCGTATGATCCTGGGCTCTGTGCGGTGGGGCACCCCGTGTGCCGAAGCTGAGGAGATAGGCAGGAGAGGCCGGAAGTGGAGTCGGATGTAGAGCCTGCAAACACGAAGGGCCTGAGGTGACAGTACACTGACTGAGGGTGTTGGCAATGTCGGCTCAGAGTGTTATTCTCTCGTATACGAAGCGAGGCGGTACAGTAGTGGAACAGCATACAATTGGTTTTCATCAGGCCTGGAATCCGAATAAGCACCCGGCGCTGTTGATGTTTCAAACTAAGCATCTTACTGAAGCTTTCGTGCATCTATTTCAGAATATTCGTATTTCCAGAATGTAATATGGATTGGACAGCTGCAATTAACTCAAGAAAATATAGAGTGCTAGCGGTATATTCCCTTTTTGACCTACTGTGAACTACTTAATTGTAGACTGTGTTTCAGGTTGGTCAAATCATCATTGGTTGTGAGCTTGGAACTGCCAGTGCGTTCCGAGTATTCGTTTCTAGACTTCTGATGTTTTGGTCTGGACATGAGAACTAGATCGGATCGCAGCCGCATCCATTCCGACTGGGTTATAGCAACATCGACGCAAAGGAAGGCCTCGGCGCTTGCTGGTGACGTCACGCCTGGGCGTGCTTATCACTACAAATCTCTTATTTTTGGACAAAATGTTTGGTATTGTTTTGGATACTGTAGTTTTATTTAGATGAACGATTTTCTTACTATCGTAAAGCTACAAATGAAGATCATAGTTCTGTATTACTGAATCCTGTCGAAACAAACGTAGATCAATATGAGAATTTTATTGATTGGCGACTCCATGTTGTCTTGTGCACTACGACCAGATAACAGGTATACTTGAAAAAAGAGACAGCATTGGTCGTATATTTTTTACTATCGCAAAATCGATTTTCTGTCACTGAGTGACCATCTTCAGTGCTATATTGTATAACTTAAATTAGGATGCACTGTTGTCACTAAGCTTACGGCAATCACATAGATCTATGTGATTGCCGTAAGCATAGTGACAACAGTGCATCCTAATTTAAGTTATACAATATAGCACTGAAGATGGTCACTCAGTGACAGAAAATCGATTTTGTGATAGTAAAAAATATACGACCAATGCTGTCTCTTTTTTCAAGTATATCAATATGAGAAGATGCTTTGCCCCATTGGAAGCTTCGGAAATTTTTCATTCAAGTAACTATATTTACTTGATCCATTTTGCTATCGAAACTTACCCCAACCCCCTTACAATTAACTAGTTTCTCTTATTTATTTATTTATTTATTTTCGTTTGACATCGTCACTGGAAATGTGAACTAATTTACATGTGTAAATGTCCAACTGTTGCCACTCATTAGATTACAGTCGTTTTCAACGAAATTCTAAACAGGAAACAAAATAGCTTCATACATCGAAAATACTGCTGAGCTTAAACTTTTTTAAACATGCACATTAGAAAAGGTAAATATTCGCCTCTTGCAACTGAAAGGAGAAACCTTATAAGATAAAAAAAAATTATTTGATAAAACAAGTATCTCTCTTTTGCCTCTTCTTCTGTCCCCCACCCCCTCCACCAACGTGTACAATAGCAAGATATTTCATTAACATTCAGTGCTCCTCACCCCATAGTCAACCAAGATACCTAAAGAAGAGCACCAGCATGTTCACAGTTTCTTGTAAAAGCAACCCAATTCAAACGTAACTTCCTCAGATTCACAAATAAGGTAAGGAAGCACGAATTCTGTTGCTATACAATGAAGTTGTTTTTGTATGACAATCCTTAAAACGGGTGGGAACATAAGTTCAGGAGTATAATATTTGTTAAGAAGTTTAATGAATTGCACAATTAATTGATTACAGAAATCTCTCAGAACAATTCGTGTTAGTCAGCTACCGCCAATAGTTTCACATTTTCCTGTGTCAGAGAGGGAGACACCACCATTATGAGTATGCCCGCAACAGATCTGGCGTTCGCCGTGCCTAGCTGACGTGACGTCACCAACAAGCGCCGAGGCCTTCCTTTGACTCGGTGTTGGTTTTAGTCATTTCGGGAGTAAGTAAAGGGGCACTGGGGTTAGTGTTGATTGGAGCTTGTGGCTGTTATGATTATGGTGTTTAAATGTGGTATGGCCTATTTGTAAGTAGTTTTCTATTGGCTGAACATTTAACCTGTTGAATTAAAAATGTGCTCAAATGTCTTTAGTGTGTTGTTTCCATTTTCTACACAAGGTTTTGCTAGTTTTGTTTTTACATGTACTCGCTGCATGGACTCCACCAGACTGCTAGCTACGGTTGCTCTCACGCAGATATTTATAGCCGATTTCAATTCCCGAGGCTGATAATCTCGGCGCTGAGTCCGTAAGACCCTACCCCCCCCCCCCCCTCGATTCCCGACCCCCATTGCACCCTTTCAAGTTCTTATGTTTTTCAGAGCGTGCACTGATATTCCGTGGAACGCAATTCTCTTAGTGTTTTCGAACTCTGGGGAATGTGAGGGCAGACGAGATATAAAAAAAATTAGTGTCGGACACACATACTTTATTTCAGTTCAAACTGCCGTCCCTATTTATTCATTTCTCTGACTTCTTTATTTCGATAGACTCCTTTATTATACTGTCCCTGAATCTAGGCGCTTGCATCACGAAACTGAATTCGTCGTATTTCATTTCTTGATTATATTCGAAGCAATGCTCTGGTACAGCTTATTTGCTTCGTTGTTTTAGTCGGGTGCGTCAGTGATGTTCTTCGCATCCCTCCTTGACTTTTCTAACATCGTGCCACATTCTCATGAAATGTGTCAGACCTGGCTTTCAGAGACATAGATCGTCTTTAACGTTACAAAGAATACTTTTTGTTTCAGAGGGAACGAAATATACTGGGTGCCTTGTTCTCGTAGAAGTCTACCTACCCTTCTGGCTATTGCCCTCACCACCATAAGGAAGATAAGCGATGTTTGGCGTCTCTACCTCGGTCTCAGTCTCAGGATCTTTCATTGATGATACAAAAGGGTAAAGATATCAATTTGAGGTAGGGAACACTATTCGGGAAAAGACAGAGTCTAAAGCTAGTAGCGAAAATCGTTTTGATACCTCTGAAAGTAGAATATATGTACCTGTGCAGTTGATGCTAAGATTGTAGGATAAGAAACTTACAGAGGTAGAAGCACGGATCAAACAAAGAAGTTATTGCCTGGTAAACGTCTGAACTAAAATGCGTACCTTAAGAGGTATAAGGACTTGTTCAGTAACAGAAATGTGTTTCGCATTAGCGAAGATAAGCAAGTGCTCACAATTCTTAAGGTATACATTTCAGAGCCCATCTTTACTACATAGTTTTTTCGTGTTTTTGTCCATACCGCCGCCTCGTGAAGTTGCCTACACTAGGGTCTAATTAATGGCACATGTATTCGCAAGTCAGAGGCAACGGAAAGATTTTCGCTTTTAACTTTCGACTCGGTCGTTTCCGGAGCAAGGGTCCCTTCCCGCAAACTGATACCTTTAACTATTCTCCAGCATCCCTGAAAGATGTAACATCATCACGGAGTCACCCCGTATAACATAAGTATTGGATGAATGTAACCAGTGAAGAAACGTCCTTTCAAAGGGGTGAGACAAGCCTTTCATTGTAAACTCTTTAATATTTAACTTGTTGTCATAGCCAACTATTCAATTACTAGCTTATCGCCCGCTGCTACAGTCGAGTAGACACTTTTTTGTTTTACTTTTATTTAATCGTATTTTTACTTTGTTCACAAATTGCAACACCTTCTAAGATTTTCATGGTAATTAAGGCCATGTAAGCATGATCTTTTCCGAACGCTGACCAAAAAGCAATTCAGGTAGCTAGACTTCAAATTTGTTGATAATGATGCCTTTTGCTTTCTTGTGAAGATACTTCCACAGCAACTTTCATTCCCTAACGAAAGTTTCTTTATATCTAACTGGGAAGTTACTAATTTTTATAAATTTATCTTTAAATTTTTAAATGTAACCGAATGTTTTCTTAAAAATTTCCAACCCTTACTGCACTGCCTTAGGAGCTGAATTTCCAGAAACACTGAAACATGTTTTTTTTCTTCTTTTATTTCTAACAGAGAAGTCAAATACCAGTTGTCATAGACGTAGCCTCAAAAATGATTTAGTAGTTCTTTAGTAATTATTTATTTTCAAAAGAGCTTTCACCCACCGTTTTACCCCATTAGAAGCCCAATTTCCAAAAACTCTAAAACACGTATTTTTTTATTTTATGACTGAGAAAAATTTAAATTTTCAGAGCTTTATCTTTAAAATGCTTTCACAATAAAATAAAAAATCACATCCCGTATTTCACCCACCAAGTGGTTCTGCTTATTTTCTGACTGAGAAAAATTTTAATTTTTATAGCTTTATCTTTAAAATACTTTCACAATTAAATAAAAAAATCACATCTCCTATTTCACCCACCAAGTGGTTCAATTTCCAAAATCTCTGAAACACCTATGTATTATTTGTATCCTGGAAGTCAGATAGCAATGTTCATAGACGTAGCTTGGTAATACTTTAGTAGTTCTTTAGTTATATTTTCAAAAAAATCTTCCACCCTCTATTTCGCACACATAGGGTAAAATTTTAAAAAAATGCTGAATGATGCATTTCTTTATTTATGAACGAGAAACCAAATACCAATTTTAGTACGTCTGTCCTCAAAGTTGCCTTAATAGCGATTTTTTCAAAAAGAGACTTTTATCCCTTATTTCATCCCTTTGGGTTTATAATTAAAAATCGAAGATCAAGACCTTCTCCAAATATCAAATTTCTATTTTTAGAGGTTTTGGCTGGGCGATAATGAGTCAGTCAGGACGTTGCCTTTCATATACAGAAAATTTTTTTGCCGTTGCAAATTTTAATTAATGAATGTTAAGCAGTTATTCTGCACGATATTAACCCAGTTCTCGCTCCCAGTACCGTCTAGTGGTACAGTACTTTATAAAGGTAGACGTCGTGAAACCACGAAAAGATACCGCAGTATGTATGTATTAACGAAGTGTTACATATCAATATAAATATGATATGTAATGTATATTATTAAGTTAATATGTGTAGATACCTAGTTCACTTGAGGGGGTCGTTTTGCCGTAACTGGTTTATTGTAACTAAATACAGATTATTGCAGATTCTGATGTTTTGCGTGATACCGTACTTTAATTTCATTGAAGCTGTGCAGCACTGTTTACAAAAAGTAATACAGGTACTTTGTAATCCTACAGAGTGGGCAGTGCAATGTATCCACAGCTGCGCTGAGCATTTACAAAGCTCCACTGGAGGCGGCGCGAGTAAATGCAATAAGAACGCTGTAACAAAAATCTGGAGTAGGTTTTCTTTGAGCACAGGTGCTCAGCTTTGTCACCTCAGAGGAGCGGAAGCAGTGTGAAAGGGCTGCAATCTGTGAACAAAGTGTACGGATCTGAGGTGCCAGGCGTCTGCGGAACGAAGCCGCGTCCCATTTCCAGAGGGGGTGGGGTGGTAGGGGTGGGTGGTGAGTGGGGAGTGCGGGTGGGGTGCAGCCGCTCCTCCGCCCCCCCCCCCCCCCCTCTAACGATTTCCATTCGGCGCTGCCTGAAGGCAATCTGGCGCCGCAACGCCGTCGATAAACGTCGGAGCGTGAAATACGGCGGCCGCGCCTAACTTTTTAAATCCGGCGATTAGGCCGGCACCATTGCAAAATTGAGATTTTATCAACTTCGAAACTAATTTTTCCCTCTCTGTCGGAGGAGTAGGCCAGGAGAAAAAAAAGAGATAAATATAGGGAGTTGTTACGAATGTTTTTAAAAATAACGCTACGCTCGAAAAGGAAAACAGCTGCAGAGATCCGACGGTCCGAGAACCGGAGTCCTCTCCGCGGCGAGATTAAAACTAAATGAAAACTTTCGCGGGGCGGAATCCGTCCAACAGCGCACAGAGGAATTCTTCTTCTCGATTTCTTCCTCCTTTTCTGCGGCTAGTGAAGCGGGAAAAGGAGGACAACTAACCTGTAATTAGTATTTGCATAATGCTGTGAGTAAATTAGGTCTTAACAAGTGCTTCCGGTACAACATTTTGCATACATTACAACCTCGGATAAGAAGTTTGCCCCGCGCTAACGTCCCCGTATTATAATTAAAACCGCAGTTCCCCTGATGAGGCGAACGCCGTAGGCAGGACGAACATTCTCGCTTGTCACCTCGCTCTGTTACGAGGGAGTTTATTTGCCTCCCATTCAAGCTGTCGCGTCGTTCCGCTACCAATCGGAGGTTATACTTCCAGCATGTGGCTTAGTCCATCCTAACGACTTCAAATAACTTTATCGATTGTTTAGAAGAACATACTACAGTGCAATGATTTTCGAACATATATTGTATTCAAACATAATGAAATACATCCGATTAAACATCTGACCGGTTCCGATCATCAGTTGATCCTCTTCAGGCCTTTAACCGTATATAAATAAGAGGGATACATGAAAAGAATTTAATATTAGCTATAACATTATAAAACACAGACAGACTCGTACTCATGAATAATGGCTATGAATGGAACAGAAACCGCTGAATGAAGACACTCAACTGCTGGAGAGCAACACAACTGTTTCTTAAATACTGGAGGCTCCGTCTACAGCTGAGAGCATTGTGTTAACGCTTGCCAGTTAGGTTTACGTCGAGAGAATTATATACAAAAAGATGTACTTACTATTAAATACGTCAAAATTACGTAGAACTATTTTATAGTGTAGAAAGAGCAGCTTGTTAACACAAATTTTATAAAATAAATATACTACAGGCTATAAAAAGAAATAAATGAGCATCATATTCTTTATATATAGATTTCCTTCTAGGGCACGCTGGAAAAATAGTAACGATTCTGAAATGGTGGACGCCGTTCCAAAAATGTAGTGGCATGATGATTTCCAAAGAATGGGCTGTCAGTATCGATGGGGGATGTCCAGCAAACGGCTTCCCATAGATGCACGAAGTAGGTGCTTACTATGGATATGGTAGACGCTGATCTTGAGCGGTTTCCATTGAAGCACCTACAAACATCAATAATTGAAGAAGAGAACTCTACATAGAAACAACAAAGCAGTATCCGTTAATGCACGTATCAGACTATAGCAAATAGCTGTAAGTCCTAACATGCTAGCAAATGAAAACAAAGTTGGCATGAGAGGCTGGCAATACGTGCGTATTTCTAAAATGTATTACGTAATAACAATTGAAAATAAGTCAATTCGATAGATCCCATTTTAATTTATTACTATTCGACATTACTCATTTTCGCTAGTTGTCACATGCTCCATGCACAACCATTGTCCATCAATATGAGTGTACCCATGTTTTGTGATTTTATAGCTGATTTTAAGTCCTTTTTTATGCATGCCTCTTACATATATCTCGAATCGTATAACACTGCAGGATTTGAAGACGATCATGTGATGATCAAAAGCGGTCATCTTTTAATAAACGCGCCTTGCGATCTAGACTATTTCACAATTAATTTAAAATATTACATCAGTCTATAGACACGCAACGCACAAGGATTATGAAATTTAGGTTTCTTTAATCACAATTGACTACTTTTACACTAAGTAATAAGTATAATCGACAGATACTTTTACGTTAACTGCGCATTTCTAAATTTCCACATGTCTTTCGACACGTTTCCTCGCAAACGACTTCTAATCATATTGTGTGTCCATGGAGTATTGTCTCAGTTACGTTGCTTTGTCCGTGGTTTCCTGTAAGAAACACTACAGGTTAACGGGACAATTTCTCGTGAAATCTGTAAGATATTCCCAGTGCTTCGGAAAACGTTTAAATGTGATCCGCAAATGTATGGCTTCGAAACTCTCATTAAATTTGTGTGGAGAACAGTTTATGAACCTGAGATAACTTACGTTGAAATATTACCTTTACACTGCATCTGTAGATTGTTTTTCCCCTTGGTTGTTTTTCTCTTAAAAACAAGTCCCATGCAATTATTTCGAGACTTTCATTGAAGTAACGGAGAGAATACTTCAGAGTTGAGTAACTAACTCCATACCTGTTGCTCGATGAATCTGCACTGAATTAACATTGTCAATTGCGATTGCTAATAAGAGAGAAGCAGAAATTTTCAGTCTGAAATTGTCGTCCTATTTCGAAATGCGTCTGTCCACCATCTGTAGAAGTATTTAGAAATCCTGTCAGGGGCAGTGGAACGGGGGGTTCTATAGCCCCCCACCCACACCCCACCCAATGGAATATCATACTACACTGGGTAAAATGACTTCTGAAATCAGCGAATATATTACTTCAACTGACTCAGAAGGAGAGCTGCAACTACGGAAGAAAAAGTGGGTTGATGAAAGTATAAGATCTGAAACACCAACTGAAGTTTTAAAGAACTGTGACAAGCAGTTTTTCCCAAATGTATATGTTTTACTTTAACTATTTGGGACTATTCCTGTCACCACAAGCACTCCTGAACGAAGCTTCTCTACTTTGAGACGAATAAAGATTTATTAGCGTAACACAATGGGGCAGGTAAGACTAAATGGGTTGGTTCTGGTAAATATCCATAAAGAAAGAGATATAGACATAGAAAATATCATTGACATATTCAGTAAAAAGAAACAGAGACGAATGAGCATGACAAACTGGGCAGCAGACGGAAATAGCAAGTGAATTTTGTTACAGAATTTTTTTTACATTCATTTCAAGTTCACGTTTTTAAATTCATGTCATCTTCTATGTACAAAAAATTAATGAAAACTTATTTGTTATACGTTGACCTTTTTATGGTTTACGTAATTCATAAAATCTCCCATGTTAAAATAAGTTTCTTTTACCCTGAATTCCTAAATAGTTACCAAAAACTACTTTAAGCAGTAGCAAATTTTACCAGTTTGTCGTTGGAGGACTCTCCTTTTGTTAAGCGATATTCCATTCCCTCAAACCCCCTCCCCCCATTAGCCCTTACTTTCGACTGACTTCTAGAATCGCCTCTGAATCCTGTACATTCATCCGAAATAAATTTCTGAATCCCATTAATGAAATTCGTGCTCATGTCTTTATGATCTTTGACAGGTCTAAATTTCTGTCTCGGCAGAGGAGACTCGATTACCAGTCTTGTGTATAATTTGAAAGTGTTCAAATAAAAACATATTTCGCCCCACCACTCAGGGAATTGTGTTCATATGTATGTTTGACTCAAGGGAAGCACAAACTTCAAAGTTAAGTCACAAGCTGAGCTTCTGTAAGACTTTCTTTATATAAAAGAAGTAATGCTGCGTCTCATTCTACGTTTTTCTTTATGCATAAAGAAATGTAACCGCTGTTTTTCGGTTAGCAAGTCTTTTGGCTGTGCAGTTCTTCTGAAATGATTACAATCACTTGAAAGCCACTTAGGATACTTGCTTGTGCTTAACCAGTTATCCAACCACGTTTCAGTTCTGGCGAATCTCCACATGGCTCAGAGGTGCATGCTAGGTTAAAAGGAAAGAGTGAAAAAGCGGCCTAGCCAGGATTCTGTCCTACAACATTTTGGTTGCTAATTAGACCACCACAGCAGATCCGAATTTTGTCACAGTTTCTGTTCTCTCAAAGCACTACTGCTTTCTTCGATTTTGGCGGCTGTTCACTACAGAAAAATGGCGTAGTTTTCACAATTCAATTTTAATTCATCATAATTCAGGCAATTTGTACGAAATATATACATCTTATACACTAAAATCTTCCTCGCGAATTAGTGTATCTGTTAGTCAAAACAGCAGCAAAATTCTACAACAGTTCCTGAGGTTAGCCTGCACGGCGACTTGAGTTCATATACAAGCATTTCCAGATATGAGGCGAACAAACTGAAAGGAATGTTGAAGGAGAACAAACCAGGAGTGGTCAGATTTTAAGAGCTAATCCGATTGTACCACCCAGATAACCGTTATTTTCAACGAGTGTTATTTTCGAGCACTAGAACCGGATGAGCACATTTTTATTTAGTTATTATTTAGAACTTCCTTTTCGTTTCAAATGGCTGCCTTGAACTAGAGATAATATTCCTTGATCTATGAACATCACACTCTTATCCTCCTTCACATTTTTTGCCATTTCCTCTAATTCACCCATATACATTTTCTCTCTAACAATAATTTTATAATGTGGGTGGGTGAACTTGTACGATGCTTGGCTTCGTTTCATTCCTTAGATACCCAACGATAACTAAAAAGAACCTGTTCTTGTTTCAATACGTCAGTAAGGCACGCGTGCACGCTAGAAAGCGGGTCGCAAAGTAAGGTATGTACTATGACTAAACAAACAAGGCAACACTAGTATGTTGGGTCAGTGGCTCAGCTCCCACATTTTAGTGTTGTGCACTAGTACTCTTGATTCGCTACTGAAATTAAAGGAGCCGCTGTGCATACCGTAATTCCAGTTCAATGTATGTAAATTATTCATTTACATATACGGCTTGATGAGGATTATTCATTTACATATACGGCTTGATGAGGACACAAAGATGTTACTGATTAAATTTCCCAGGTATGTCAATGGAATTAAGTGATGAAATAGCATTGTCCGATCTGTCACATATTTAAATGGTTCGGAACCGGTGGAAAATGTTCCAGGCAAAAATAGGCCTCCTAGTGTGCACATTGTGTCTTTTGGTATGTGTAATGGAGTAAATTCGAGTACTTGTTCGAATGTGCAACAGTGTGTATCAGTGCACATGACAAACAAGGTTTATTTAGATGTTTTTACCATTTCTTTACCTTCTGGTAGTCGGGCTGTCCAGGTTCTGTTAGACATTTGAGAGAGCCAGGTACTCTTCGGCCAAAAACAAGGCAAACTGCTAGTGGATCAAAAGCAGACCAATTTGATAATATCTGGAAGAGATATTCTGTTTCTAGTACTTGCTTTATAACCAAGAGATACTTCCTGTAAGCCTTGGTCAGAAGCGGAGAATTGAAATAATGTTTTGTTTAATTCTAGGATTACATTTCTCTACCCAAGTATGGAGGCTTAGAGTACGTTTAGTCGGATTTGAAGTGATCTAAGCACGGGGACATCACCTGTAAAATTGCCAGCGTGAAATTTTATGTTAATATTTTCAAAAGTAAGATAAAGTTATATACCTGATGTACATTTGCCTTCAGAATAACAGTGATACACATTCCTCGAAGTGATGGAGTTATGCACAGATGTCTCTGAGTCTGTGAGTTGACACTCGTTGAAGTGCTCAATACCAGCTAAAGAGCGTTTTTCGGAAGTGATAAATTTAAGCTAGGTGAGCAAAAGGTATGTTTGTTGGGTTTTAGGAAAACGAGAGGGCTCCTTGAAGCTATGTTTGTGGTGGGTTTTTAGGTCTAGGGGTAGCGTCTTTGATTCATAATCAAAACGTCTTCGGTCCCGGGTTCAATCACCGCCACTGCCTAAATTTTGATAAATAATCAGCATTGGCGGACGAAGACTTCCGGCATAAGAAGTCAGCCTCATTCTGCCAACGGTCTTGTCAAAGAGGGCGGAGGAGCGGATAGAGGTTCAGGGCACTCTCTTGTCCTAGGGGTGGGAAATTGCCCCTAAAGGCGGAAGAATCAGCAATGATCAACGACATGAGGATGCAGAAGGCAATGGAAACCACTGCATTAAAGACCGTAACGTGTATCCACAGGACATGTGGCCTGTATTTGAAGAAGTGTCACGATGATCTCTCCATTGGCAAAAGATTCCGGAATAGTCCCCCATTCGGATCTCCGGGAGGGCACTGCCAAGGGGGAGGTTACCATGAGAAAAAGATTGAATAATCAACGAAAGGATAACGTTCTACGAGTCGGGGCGTGGAATGTCAGAAGCTTGAACGTGGTAGGGAAACTAGAAAATCTGAAAAGGGAAATGCAAAGGCTCATTCTAGATATAGTAGGAGTCAGTGAAGTGAAGTGGAAGGAAGACAAGTACTTCTGGTCAGATGAGTATCGGGTAATATCAACAGCAGCAGAAAATGGTATAACAGGTGTAGGATTCGTTATGAATAGGAAGGTAGGGCAGAGGGTGTGTTACTGTGAACAGTTCAGTGACCGGGTTGTTCTAATCAGAATCGACAGCAGACAAACACCGACAACGATAGTTCAGGTATACATGCCGACGTCGCAAGCTGAAGATGAACAGATAGAGAAAGTGTATGAGGATATTGAAAGGGTAATGCAGTATGTAAAGGGGGACGAAAATCTAATAGTCATGGGCGACTGGAATGCAGTTGTAGGGGAAGGAGTAGAAGATAAGGAATGAAAGTGGTGAAAGACTAATTGAGTTCTGTTACAAGTTTCAGCTAGTAATAGCGAATACCCTGTTCAAGAATCACAAGAGGAGGAGGTATACTTGGAAAAGGCCGGGAGATACGGGAAGATTTCAATTAGATTACATCATTGTCAGACAGAGATTCCGAAATCAGATACTGGATTGTAAGGCGTACTCAGGAGCAGATATAGACTCAGAACACAATATAGTAGTGATGAAGAGTAGGCTGAAGTTCAAGACATTAGTCAGGGAGAATCAATACGCAAAGAAGTGGGATACGGAAGTACTAAGTAATGACGAGATACGTTTAAAGTTCTCTAACGCTATAGATACAGCAATAAGGAATAGCGCAGTAGGCAGTACAGTTGAAGAGGAATGGACATCTCTAAAATGGACCATCACAGAAGTTGGGAAGGAAAACATAGGTACAAAGAAGGTAGCTGCGAAGAAACCATGGGTAACAGAAGAAATACTTCAGTTGATTGATGAAAGGAGGAAGTACAAACATGTTCCGGGAAAATCAGGAATACAGAAATACAAGTCGCTGAGGAATGAAATAAATAGGAAGTGCAGGAAGCTAAGACGAAATGGCTGCAGGAAAAATTTGAAGACATAGAAAAAGATATGATTGTCGGAAGAACAGACTCAGCATACAGGAAAGTCAAAACAACCTTTGGTGACATTAAAAGCAACCGTGGTAACATTAAGAGTGCAACGGGAATTCCACTGTTAAATGCAGAGGAGAGAGCAGATAGGTGGAAAGAATACATTGAAAGCCTCTTTGAGGGTGAAGATTTGTCTGATGTGATGGAAGAAGAAACAGGAGTTGATTTAGAATAGATAGGGGATCCAGTGTTGGAATCGGAATTTAAAAGAGCTTTGGAGGACTTACGGTGAAATAAGGCAGAAGGGATAGATAACATTCCATCAGAATTTCTAAAATCATTGGTGGAAGTGGCAACAAAACGACTATTCACGTCGGTGTGTAGAATATATGAGTCTGGCGATATACCATCTGACTTTCGGAAAAGCATCATCCACACAATTCCGAAGACGGCAAGAGCTGACAAGTGCGAGAATTATCGCACGATCAGCTTAACAGCTCATGCATCGAAGCTGCTTACAAGAATAATATACTGAAGAAAGAAAAATCAAAACACTTTCATAGGATTTGTCGATCTGGAAAAAGCGTTCGACAATATAAAATGGTGCAAGCTGTTCGAGATTCTGAAAAAAGTAGGGGTGAGCTATAGGGAGAGACGGGTCATATACAATATGTACAACAACCAAGAGGGAATAATAAGAGTGGACGATCAAGAACGAAGTGCTCGTATTAAGAAGGGTGTAAGACAAGGCTGTAGCCTTTCGCCCCTACTCTTCAATCTGTACATCGAGGAAGCAATGATGGAAATAAAAGACAGGTTCTGGAATGGAATTAAAATACAAGGCGAAAGGATATCAATGATACGATTCGCTGATCACATTGCTATACTGAGTGAAAGTGAAGAAGAATTAAACGATCTGCTGAACGGAATGAACAGTCTAATGACTACACTGTATGGTTTGAGAATAAATCGGAGAAAGACGAAGGTAATGAGAAGTAGTAGAAATGAGAACAGCGAGAAACGTAACATCAGGACTGATGGTTATGAAGTCAATGAAGTTAAAGAATTCTGCTACCTAGGCAGTAAAATAACCAACGACGGACGGAGCAAGGAGGACATCAAAAGCAGACTCGCTATGGCAAAAAAGGCAATTCTGGCCAAGAGAAGTCTACTAATATCAAATACCGACCTTAATTTGAGGAAGAAATTTCTGAGGATGTACGTCTGGAGTAGAGCATTGCATGGTAGTGAAACATGGACTGTGGGAAAACCGGAACAGAAGAGAATCGAAGCATTTGAGATGTGGCGCTATAGACGATTGTTGAAAATTAGGTGGACTGATAAGGTAAGGAATGAGGAGGTTCTACGCAGAATCGGGGAGGAAAGGAATATGTGGAAAACACTGGTAAGGAGAAGGGACAGGATGATATGACATCTGCTAAGACATGAGGGAATGACTTCCATGGTACTAGAGGGAGCTGTAGAGGGCAAAAACTCTAGAGGAAGACAGAGATTGGAATACGTCAAGCAAATAATTGAGGACGTAGGTTGCAAGTGCAACTCTGAGATGAAGAGGTTAGCACAGGAAAGGAATTCGTGGCGGGCCGCATCAAACCAGTCAGTAGACTGATGACCAAAAAAAAGAAAAAAAAAAGGAAAATGATCCAAGCAGGCTCCTTGATTTTCGCGCGCGGATATCTGATACACTCCTGGAAATGGAAAAAGAGACACATTGACACCGGTGTGTCAGACCCACCATACTTGCTCCGGACACTGCGAGAGGGCTGTACAAGCAATGATCACACGCACGGCACAGCGGACACACCAGGAACCGCGGTGTTGGCCGTCGAATGGCGCTAGCTGCGCAGCATTTGTGCACCGCCGCCGTCAGTGTCAGCCAGTTTGCCGTGGCATACAGAGCTCCATCGCAGTCTTTAACACTGGTAGCATGCCGCGACAGCGTGGACGTGAACCGTATGTGCAGTTGACGGACTTTGAGCGAGGGCGTATAGTGGGCATGCGGGAGGCCGGGTGGACGTACCGCCGAATTGCTCAACACGTGGGGCGTGAGGTCTCCACAGTACATCGATGTTGTCGCCAGTGGTCGGCGGAAGGTGCACGTGCCCGTCGACCTGGGACCGGACCGCAGCGACGTACGGATGCGCGCCAAGACCGTAGGATCCTACGCAGTGCCGTATGGGACCGCACCGCCACTTCCCAGCAAATTAGGGACACTGTTGCTCCTGGGTTATCGGCGAGGACCATTCGCAACCGTCTCCATGAAGCTGGGCTACGGTCCCGCACACCGTTAGGCCGTCTTCCGCTCACGCCCCAACATCGTGCAGCCCGCCTCCAGTGGTGTCGCGAGAGGCGTGAATGGAGGGACGAATGGAGACGTGTCGTCTTCAGCGATGAGAGTCGCTTCTGCCTTGGTGCCAATGATGGTGGTATGCGTGTTTGGCGCCATGCAGATGAGCGCCGCAATCAGGACTGCATACGACCGAGGCACACAGGGCCAACACCCGGCATCATGGTGTGGGGTGCGGTCTCCTACACTGGCCGTACACCACTGGTGATCGTCGAGGGGACACTGAATAGTGCACGGTACATCCAAACCGTCATCGAACCCATCGTTCTACCATTCCAAGACCGGCAAGGGAACTTGCTGTTCCAACAGGACAATGCACGTCCGCATGTATCCCGTGCCACCCAACGTGCTCTAGAAGGTGTAAGTCAACTACCCTGGCCAGCAAGATCTCCGGATCTGTCCCCCATTGAGCATGTTTGGGACTGGATGAAGCGTCGTCTCACGCGGTCTGCACGTCCAGCACGAACGCTGGTCCAACTGAGGCGCCAGGTGGAAATGGCATGGCAAGCCGTTCCACAGGACTACATCCAGCATCTCTACGATCGTCTCCATGGGAGAATAGCAGCCTGCATTGCTGCGAAAGGTGGATATACACTGTACTAGTGCCGACATTGTGCATGCTCTGTTGCCTGTGTCTATGTGCCTGTGGTTCTGTCAGTGTGATCATGTGATGTATCTGACCCCAGGAATGTGTCAATAAAGTTTCCCCTTCCTGGGACAATGAATTCACGGTGTTCTTATTTCAATTTCCAGGAGTGTAGTTGGTACTCACCATATAGCGAAGATCCCTATCTGATATTTCATTATTTGTAGCTGGAGTCAGCCCAAACAAATCCTGCGCATCACGTGTTCCATGCGACGATCTTTGTCAATGGAAAGCAATGATTTGTTTCCTTTTGCAAACAGAAGGATTTTTAAAGAGAAATTTCACATGCCCATTCGCAGAGTGGTTCCAGATTAGTCTAGTGCGATATTCAGATTTCGTCAATATGTCTTAACAGGGATATTGAAACAC
The DNA here is from genome assembly GCF_023864275.1 of Schistocerca cancellata. Taxonomy (NCBI): domain Eukaryota; kingdom Metazoa; phylum Arthropoda; class Insecta; order Orthoptera; family Acrididae; genus Schistocerca; species Schistocerca cancellata. The sequence goes on from NC_064633.1 coordinate 457,538,941, forward strand.
GAGGCATAACTAATATTCCAGCAGCGACTTAACAGCGCTACTGCATGGCGGCAGCAGTCAGCGCGGGCCCTAGAGATGTGATAACTGCTAGAGTTCTTGATTTTTTTCTTGTTTCACAGCCTCCGTTAATGTATATCGTTAAAAAGAATATTGCACGACCCTAATATGAGACCGCTCCATCGTATGAACACGTAAAATTCGGCTTGAAAAATCATTTTGTATGTAACTTGGAACAGACCTGAGCAGTGTGCAGCTCGCGGTCATGCCGTTTATTACTCGTCATCTTGTTTTTATGGTTCTGTCGCCTCTTTCTTATTCTCTTTTTTTTTTTTTTTTTTTTTTTTTTTGGCGTCACTAATTTGATGGTTTGCTAGCCCGTGAGTGGCGGCAGCAGCGCTTATCAATAAGTGCACTGTGGTACTATCTCTCGAGCGACCGTTAAGCCGTCGGCACTCGGACCGTGCAGTCGAACGTTAACGTTGAGCGTGCCAAGTTCAAAGTGCTGCTGAACGCTTAGGAACGATGCGACCTGTGCATACGGTACGTGGGCTCCAACGTGGTATACGCGGCCGCAACGCACTCCAGCGGCAGTTGAGGGATGTTTCTAGTTCGTTAATCACACTGTTTACTCATCGGGCGCGCGTAAGATTCCCACGTTAGCTCTATTAAAACACACATTTGCTCCATCGTCCTCGAAAAGGAAAGCAACATGTCCAATCAGTAAGGACACAGGTTTATAAAAGTTCCGTTACAAACAACGCGGTACAAGTTTGGAATACTTCTCCGCGTAAGATGAGCATTATTTCATCATTCCCACATTTTAGTAAAACCCCAAGGTCAGTCTTATTTGATCACTGTTCCTCTCCAATAGCAGAATCTTTGCAACATGCGAATTACGAAGCGTAAGTGGAAAAGGAGCAAAATATCTTGATACAAGTAGCGCAAGCTGTCCCGTAGATTAAGGAAATCGAACAAAGTCACCCCTCAAAAAAAGGTGAAATTATATTTACATAACATCAAATATTATATATATACTTATATTTAAGTAATAATAAAGTATCAGAACCTAATAAAAAAGCGAATGTTAGGAAAAAAAATTAGAGCTGCCAAGACGCGAACCACTGCCCAACCATTTACTCAGAACAGTACACTGAAGCTACTCATTACGCTAAACCAACAGCAGAGATTTGGTTTTTAATCATATTATGTTACCCCTTGCTGAAAACCTTGATCGTAGATACGTTACTAATTGAAATTTAATTATAACAAATTGTACCAAGAACAATGCATTTTGGGTGGATATTCAGTGTGTCGCAGCCTGCAAATAGCCTACTCTCATAATGTGCAAGTTACAATAATTATTTTGCCACAAATATGATGTTTCTCATTATTTTATGGGCAGAAATCACACAGTTAACAAGGGGTTTCCCAGTGATTCTCAATCAGCTGGCGCTCAGAAATGGCATATACAGGGTGTTACAAAAAGGTACGGCCAAACTTTCAGGAAACATTCCTCACACAGAACGAAAGAAAATATGTTATGTGGACATGTGTCGAGAAACGTTTCCTTTCCATGTAAGAGCTCATTTTATTACTTCTCTTCAAATCACATTAATCATGGAATGGAAACACACAGCAACAGAACGTACCAGCGTGACTTCAAACACTTTGTTACAGGAAATGTTCAAAATGTCCTTCGTTAGCGAGGATACATGCATCCACCCTCCGTCGCATGGAATCCCTGATGCGCTGATGCAGCCCTGGAGAATGGCGTATTGTATCACAGCCGTCCACAATACGAGCACGAAGAATCTCTACATTTGGTACCGGGGTTGCGTAGACAAGAGCTTTCAAATGCCCCCATAAATGAAAGTCAAGAGGGTTGAGGTCAGGAGAGCGTGGAGGCCATGGAATTGTTCCGCCTCTATCAATCCATTGGTCACCGAATCTGTTGTTGAGAAGCTTACGAACACTTCGACTGAAATGTGCAGTAGCTCCATCGTGCATGAACCACAAGTTGTGTCGTACTTGTAAAGGCACATGTTCTAGCAGCACAGGTAGAGTATCCCGTATGAAATCATGATAACGTGCTCCATTGAGCGTAGGTGGAAGAACATGGGGCCCAATCAAGACATCACCAACAATGCCTGCCCAAACCGTCACAGAATATCTGTGTTGATGACGTGATTGCACAATTGCGTGCGGATTCTCGGCAGACCACACATGTTGATTGTGAAAATTTACAATTTGATCACGTTGTAATGAAGCCTCGTCCGTAAAGAGAACATTTGCACTGAAATGAGGATTGACACATTGTTGGATGAACCATTCGCAGAAGTGTACCCGTGGAGGCTAATCAGCTGCTGATAGTGCCTGCACACGCTGTACATGGTACGAAAACAACTGGTTCTCCCGTACCACTCTCCATACAGTGACGTGGTCAACGTTACCTTGTACAGCAGCAACTTCTCTGACGCTGACATTAGGGTTATCGTCAACTACACGAAGAATTGCCTCGTCCATTGCAGGTGTCCTCGTCTTTCTAGGTCTTCCCCAGTCGCGAGTCATAGGCTGGAATGTTCTGTGCTCCCTAAGACACCGATCAATTGCTTCGAATGTCTTCCTGTCGGGACACCTTCGTTCTGGAAATCTGTCTTGATACAAACGTATCACGCCACGGCTATTGCCCCGTGCTAATCCATACATCAAATGGGCATCTGCCAACTCCGCATTTGTAAACATTGCACTGACTGCAAAACCGCGTTCGTGATGAATACTAACCTGTTGATGCTACGTACTGGTGTGCTTGATGCTAGTACTGTAGAGCAATGAGTCGCATGTCAACACAAGCACCGAAGTCAACATTACCTTCCTTCAATTGGGCCAACTGGCGGTGAATCGAGGAAGTACAGTACATACTGACGGTACTAAAATGAGCTCTAACATGGAAATTAAGCGTTTCCGGACACATGTCCACATAACATTTTTGTTTATTTGTGTGTGAGAAAAGTTTCCTGAAAGTTTGGCCGTACCTTTTTGTAACACCCTGTATACATATAGGCTTGAAATGAATGCCAATATGGCCCCTCACAACTATGTACTGAAGGGAGACGGTGTGCGTGTGACGTAGGTGGCGTTGTGCCATCTCATTGGTCAACGCTCAAAATGCAAGCTCATGCCAGATATTGCTCTGCACGTTCGGAAAGACTCCCGAACGTGCTTTTCCACGCTATGACGTCAGAAACTCGGCACGTTCAACGCTCAACGTTCGGATGCAAGGTCTTTGTGCCGACGGCTTTAGTATTTCCGGGCCGTCGTCTGTCCGGAGTTCAGTCGGGGACGGAGCGTCAGTGAGGTGCGGACAATCATGACTTGCCAACCGTTGGCCACACACACATGAACTGTCCAACAGAAGCAGAGTGGAGTGGGAACGACCGCTGGTTGGTAGTTCGGTTGGTCGTCTCATTGGGTGACGTGTATTTGGTCTTTTGACCAATTCCGGGCCACTTTTTGTTGACATCTTGAGGGACATGGGTCGATTCCTGGCTTGTGTCGAGATGTCGCGTCGCCAATGGCCAAGTGTTACCTTTTGCATGATTGGTCAGAGTCAGTGCGCCGTGGTCGCCGTGTCTCTGAGTTCTGAACGAACACCGAGTTCAGTCGGATTGCAGTTGCTGTGAGCTCCGGACGGCCAAGACTCCCCCGAAAGTTGGTGACATACATAATTTGAGTAGGGACGACCTTGGTTGGTCATTCGGTCGGTCGTCTCATCGGACGATGTGTATTTGCCGGCCGAAGTGGCCGAGCAGTTAAAGGCGCTACAGTCTGGAACCGCACGACCGCTACGGTCGCAGGTTCGAATCCTGCCTCGGGCATGGATGTGTGTGATGTCCTTAGGTTAGTTAGGTTTAAGTAGTTCTAAGTTCTAGTGGACTTACGACCAAAGCAGTTCAGTCCCATAGTGCTCAGAGCCATTTGAACCATTTTTGAACGACGTGTATTTGATCGCCGACCACTTATGGAAGCTCTGTGTGTGTGTGACTTGTCATTTCTCCTTGTTGTTCCACGGTGATTGGTTTTAGGATTGTCGGAGTACATGGTGCAAGTGTTTACGTGGAACTGTGTGTAGCTTCGGTGATTTCCGCTGAGGAGATGAATGCTATCTGCGTAGTGGAGTAGCGGGTCGGTCGGTTGCGACAGAGCAGGGAATTGATTAGGTTGTTGGTTGGTTGGTCACCCGTCCCTAGGTCGTGTTACCACCCTACTATTTAGTGCTACGCTTGGCTGCGTCTCACCTAACCTGTTGTTAGAGTTTCCTCCCCAGGCTGACCGTTGGAACACTTTAAAGCACCACTGTTCTGCTGTTTGTGATTGTGACTTTCTTTTGTCGCAACTACTGTGCCAGGCCTTCAGCCCTGTATTAATTTCGTCTATTCTATGTTCAGTATATGGCCTTCAGCCGAACCTTACGTGAAGTAATTTAGGATCAGGCCTTCAGCGGGGTTTTATTTCAAATCCTTGTTTGCTCTGTATTTAATCCTTCAGCCGCATTTGTTTTAAAATCTGTGGCTTTCAGCCGTAATGTGTATATTCCTGTCTGCAAGGTTTCTCTTCAATTATCTTGAATTCTTAAATTGACTTCCAGCTGTACTGTGTAAATGCTTATCTTAAAGTTTGTCTTTAATTATTTTCAATAATTGTTTGGGTCTTCAGCCGTCAAGACATTTCAAGTTTCCTTAAGATGGTTTTCTGTTGTACTGTGTAAATGCTTGTCTTTAAAGGTTCCCTTTTATTATGTTGAAATATTATTGGGCTTTCAGCCGAGGAATTAATTTAAATTTTCCTTGATATGGCTTTTAGCCGAAAACTGTAAATGCTTGCCTTTTAAAGAATTTCCTTTGCTGATCTGAAGTATTTGGGCCTTTAGCCAAGAAGATATTTTGATTTTCCTTAAGTAAGGCCTTCAGCCGTTTGTCTACATCCCTCTGTTTTAAAAGCAATTGTTTAAACTTTATTACTGAGAAGTTACTTGGGCCCTCGGCCGTGAATTGATCCTTGTTGTTTTAAAGAGAAAACTGTGCATTGCATTTTGGAAAAATAGAATTGTGTGTTCTTGTGTAACTAACAGTGACATATCTTGGCCCCTGCCCACAACCCGATCCGCTCTGTCCTCCGAAACCGTATTTCACGACCGACACCATCCGTCGACAATGGGTGCCACATAAAAGACATGGTAGGTGGTATTTGTATGAGATGTGTCCAATTACACTTTGCAAAAACGAAATCGCCAATATATGCCTAAACACCAGAGAAAATGCATATAATGATTCTTAGAGGAGAAAGACGGTGTAACGGATATACACTTAAGAGCCAAATAAACTGGTACACCTGCCTAATATCTTGTAGGGTCCGCGCGACCGCGCAGAAGTGCCGCAACACTACGTGGCATGGACTCGACTAATGTCTAAAGTAATGCTGGAGGGAACTGACACCATGAATCCTACAGGGATGCTCATAAATCCGTAAGAGTACAAGAGGGGTGGAGATCTCTTCTGAACATCACGTTGCAAGGCATCCCAGATATGCTCAATAATGTTCATGTCTGGGGAGTTTGGTGACCAGCGGAAGTGTTCAATCTCAGAAGATTGCTTCTAGAGCCATTCTGTAGTAATTCTGGACGTGTAGGGTGTCATATTGCCCTGCTGGAATTGCCCTAGTCACACGGAATGCATAATGGACATGAATGAATGCAGGTGATCAGACACGATACTTAAGTACGTGTAACCTGTCAGAGTCGTATTCAGTAGCCTCAGAGGTTCCACGTCACTCTAACCGTACACGCTCCACACCATCACAGAGCCTCCACCAGCTTGAACAGTCCCCTGCTGACTTGCAAGGTACATGGATCTATGAGGTGGTCTCCACACCCGTACACGTCCATCTGCTCGATACAATTTGAAACGAGACTCGTCCGACCAGGCAGGATGTTTCCAGTCATGAACAGTCCAGTTTCTGCGTTAACAGGCACTGGTTAGGCGTAAAACTTTGCGTCGTGCAGTCATCAAGGGTACATGAGTGGACCTCCGGTTCCGAAAGCCCTTATCGATGATGTTTCGTTCAATGGTTCGCACGCTGAAGCTTGTTGATGGCCAAGCAATGTAATCTGCAGCAATTATGGAAGGGTAGCACTTTTGTCAAGTTCAACGGCTGGGTCGGAGATTTTTCGCGCTCAGGGACTGGGTGTTGTGTTGTCCTTATCATCATCATTTCATTCCCATCGACACGCACTCGTCGAAGTGGCGTCAACTCGAAAGACTTGCACCAGGTGAACGGTCTACCCGACGGGAGGCCCTAGCCACACGGCATTTCCATTTATGGAAAAGAAGTCACAACACCAAGATTGGTTCAAATGGCTCTGAGCACTATGGGACTTAACATCTATGGTGATCAGTCCCCTAGAACTTAGAACTACTGAAACCTAACTAACCTAAGGACAGCACACAACACCCAGTCATCACGAGGCAGAGAAAATCCCTGACCCCGCCGGGAATCGAACCCGGGAACCCGGGCGTGGGAAGCGAGAACGCTACCGCACGACCACGAGCTGCGGACACACACAACACCAAGAAGGTGTTATACGACATACACGAAAGTTGGTAGGCGTTTCTACAGCTGAAGGATGATGTCTGTTCAAATTTCGAGCCTGTTGCATAATACACTCCTGGAAATTGAAATAAGAACACCGTAAATTCATTGTCCCAGGAAGGGGAAACTTTATTGACACATTCCTGGGGTCAGATACATCACATGATCACACTGACAGAACCACAGGCACATAGACACAGGCAACAGAGCATGCACAATGTCGGCACTAGTACAGTGTATATCCACCTTTCGCAGCAATGCAGGCTGCTATTCTCCCATGGAGACGATCGTAGAGATGCTGGATGTAGTCCTGTGGAACGGCTTGCCATGCCATTTCCACCTGGCGCCTCAGTTGGACCAGCGTTCGTGCTGGACGTGCAGACCGCGTGAGACGACGCTTCATCCAGTCCCAAACATGCTCAATGGGGGACAGATCCGGAGATCTTGCTGGCCAGGGTAGTTGACTTACACCTTCTAGAGCACGTTGGGTGGCACGGGATACATGCGGACGTGCATTGTCCTGTTGGAACAGCAAGTTCCCTTGCCGGTCTAGGAATGGTAGAACGATGGGTTCGATGACGGTTTGGATGTACCGTGCACTATTCAGTGTCCCCTCGACGATCACCAGTGGTGTACGGCCAGTGTAGGAGATCGCTCTCCACACCATGATGCCGGGTGTTGGCCCTGTGTGCCTCGGTCGTATGCAGTCCTGATTGTGGCGCTCACCTGCAGGGCGCCAAACACGCATACGACCATCATTGGCACCAAGGCAGAAGCGACTCTCATCGCTGAAGACGACACGTCTCCATTCGTCTCTCCATTCACGCCTGTCGCGACACCACTGGAGGCGGGCTGCACGATGTTGGGGCGTGAGCGGAAGACGGCCTAACGGTGTGCGGGACCGTAGCCCAGCTTCATGGAGACGATTGCGAATGGTCCTCGCCGATACCCCAGGAGCAACAGTGTCCCTAATTTGCTGGGAAGTGGCGGTGCGGTCCCCTACGGCACTGCGTAGGATCCTACGGTCTTGGCGTGTATCCGTGCGTCGCTGCGATCCGGTCCCAGGTCGACGGGCACGTGCACCTTCCGCCGACCACTGGCGACAACATCGATGTACTGTGGAGACCTCACGCCTCACGTGTTGAGCAATTCGGCGGTACGTCCACCCGGCCTCCCGCATGCCCACTATACGCCCTCGCTCAAAGTCCGTCAACTGCACATACGGTTCACGTCCACGCTGTCGCGGCATGCTACCAGTGTTAAAGACTGCGATGGAGCTCCGTATGCCACGGCAAACTGGCTGACACTGACGGCGGCGGTGCACAAATGCTGCGCAGCTAGCGCCATTCGACGGCCAACACCGCGGTTCCTGGTGTGTCCGCTGTGCCGTGCGTGTGATCATTGCTTGTACAGCCCTCTCGCAGTGTCCGGAGCAAGTATGGTGGGTCTGACACACCGGTGTCAATGTGTTCTTTTTTCCATTTCCAGGAGTGTAGTTGCGCCAATATCGCCACCATGAGTATGCAAATCAGGTTCGCTTTAAATACACTCTGTAATGGCCGTGAGCGCTAGTTACCTTTGAGACTGGACATGGTGAGCTGATGTAGTCAAGAATGCCTTTAAGGTGGCAATGAGGTCGTTATCAACACCTCACTGAGCTCGAACGAGATAGAGTAATACGGCAATGAGAAGAGGTATGTTCTGCGGTTCTGCAGAAAGGCTTGACAGGAATGTAGCCACTGTACATGATTATTGGCAGCGATGGACATGAGAATGTACGGGCTCCAGACGGCCACGTGGCACTGCCGAAAGCGAAGACCGTGGTGACTGGAGTATGGCTCTGGCGCGTCGTACTGCATCTGCAGCAGAAATTTGAGCAGCAATTGGCACAACAGTAACACAGCGAACTGACTCAATCCGGTTACTTCAAGGATAGCTCCGAACAAGACGCCCTCTAGCGTGTATTCCACTGACCCCAAATCACCGCATTTACGACTTCAGTGGTGTCAACAGAGAGTTCATTGGAGGGCAAAATGGAAGAGTGTTGTGTTTCACGATGATAGCTGGTTCCAATATTTTGAAGTATCAGCCTCAGTTGCGCAAATTTTCTGATCTTTACCGGGGTTCGGCTAAATTAATCTAGCCTTCTTCAGAAGCATAAAATTACTATAATATGCCAGAGTAAGGCACAGTCAACATTAAAATTAAAACCTTTAGTACCATGGTACCATGTTGAATTAAAACTACTTAACTGAAGTCCAGCCCCGGCATCTCTTCACCACGCGGTCGGTTGGCAGCGGCAACTACGTTGGCACTGACCGCTGCACGCGGAACTGCAGTCTATCACAGTTGCTGAAGGGGCTGCAATAGCTGGTTCTGCCTCAGTGCCAACGGTGGCCGTCTGTTGGTTAGATTCTAGACGCTTCAGTCTGGAACCGCGCGACCGCTTGTAGTGTAACGACGTAAGATTCTTATAAATGATTTTCTTTTGACATATGACCATGTGTAGACTTCGTCACCTACGTCAGTTACAACCCACTTCAAAATTATTTATATTCTTTTTAAATTGTCTCAGAATGGTTCTTGAACGAAACTGTAAAACATCATTTGAGTCGTAAGCGCAGAATTACGTCACTCAGTCCAATTGGTTTGCGTAAACTTTTTCAGTTTACATGTAGTTTGTTTCTCCTCAGAAATTGTATTAATGCAGGTTATCTGCTTTAATAGATATTAGAGCCACATTGAATAAATTTTCAAGACTCAAAGTCGCGATAAACGCTGTCAAAAAATTAATACTCTTGTCAAATATATTATTAATTCATTCACATAGTTCCTCATAAATAAATCCCCGGAACACGTATTTAAACTTTTGTAGCATCCACTAGTTTATTATCTTCCTACATATAGACGTGAACCTGAGCCTTGACAAGACAGGGCTAACTATTTACAACAGGATTAAACTTTCTATAACGTCATTGTTGTACAAACATTACAAATTCTCAATTATTTTATTTTTAGAAGCACGACGCAACAACTCGGTTTCAGGATCTTCTGTTGCTCTTTGGCTGTCGACCCGCGACGTATAATGGCCAGCAATTTTCTCTCTGGTCCCGGCAGCGAAGATGCTGTCTCCGTTCGTTGCGCCGCCCTCTCCGTACATGGAACATAAAAAATAAATACAAAACTTTAGACAATTCACAACCATTACAAATATTACTAAAATACATAAACAAAACTAAATTAAACTTATATTTACCTGCAAACTGAGCTGACACTGGTGGATGGGTGACGCTTCAATTTGACGTCCCACTACACGCTACGGTCGCAGGTTCGAATGCTGCCTCGGGCATCGATGTGTGTGATGTCCTTAGGTTAGTTAGGTTTAAGTAGTTCTAAGTTCTAGGGGACTGATGACCTCAGATGTTAAGTCCCATAATGCTCAGAGCCATTTGAACCATTTTTGTTGGTTAGAAGGAAGCCAGTTGAGGACCTGCACGGAGTCTGTCTGCGTCCTAGAGACATTGAAGCTACACCAGGAGCTATGGTCTAGGATGTGATTTCGTATGACAGCAAGAGCACTATCGTGGTTATCCCACACACCATCATTGTAAGAGTGTACGCCAGTCTTGTGATTAAACGTTCAGTGCTGCGATTCATGATGAGCATTGCATGGGGTGTTTTCCAACAGGATAATGGTCACCCACATCCCGCTATTGTAACGCAATAAGCTCTACAGAGTGTCGACATGTGGCCTTAGCCTGTTCGATCACCAGATCCGTCTCCAGTCTAGCACACATAGGACATCATCGGACGACTACCAGTGTCACTCACTAACAGCAGTAACCGTCCCTGTACTGACTGCCCACGTGCTGCATGATTGAGACTCCAACCAGGAAACCAACTGTCATCCAGCACCGTACAACACAATGCATGCACATTTTCATGCTTGCATTCAACATGTTGGTGGTTACACCCGTTATTAATGTTCCAGCATTTCACATTTTCAGTGGCTTATGGCAATCAGTATAATAAGCCACAGCTGCAAAATACTAATACGAATTATTTACAGGCGAATGGAAAAACTAGTAGAAGCCGACCTCGGGGAAGATCAGTTTGCAATCCGTAGAAATACTGGAACACGTGAGGCAATACTGACCTTACGACTTATCTTAGAAGAAAGATTAAGGAAAGGCAAACCTACGTTTCTAGCATTTGTAGACTTAGAGAAAGCTTTTGACAATGTTGACTGGACTACACTCTTGCAAATTTTAAAGGTGGTAGGGGTAAAATGCAGAGAGCCGAAGGCTATTTACAATTTGTACAGAAACCAGATGGCACTTATAAGAGTCGAGGGACATGAAAGGGAAGCAGTGGTTGGGAAGGAAGTAAGACAGGGTTGTAGCCTCTCCCGGATGTTATTCAATATGTATATTGAGCAAACAGTAAAGGAAACAAAAGAAAAATTCGGAGTAGGTATTAAAATCCATGGAGAAGAAATAAAAATTTTGAGGTTCGCCGATGACATTGTAATTCTCACAGAGACAGCAAAGGACTTGGAAGAGCGGTTGAATCGAATGGACAGTGTCTTGAAAGGAGGATATAAGATGAACATCAACAAAAGCAAAACGAGGATAATGGAATGTGGTCGAATTAAGTCGGGTGATGCTGAGGGAATTACACTCCTGGAAATTGAAATAAGAACACCGTGAATTCATTGTCCCAGGAAGGGGAAACTTTATTGACAAATTCCTGGGGTCAGATACATCACATGATCACACTGACAGAACCACAGGCACATAGACACAGGCAACAGAGCATGCACAATGTCGGCACTAGTACAGTGTATATCCACCTTTCGCAGCAATGCAGGCTGCTATTCTCCCATGGGGACGATCGTAGAGATGCTGGATGTAGTCCTGTGGAACGGTTTGCCATGCCATTTCCACCTGGCGCCTCAGTTGGACCAGCGTTCGTGCTGGACGTGCAGACCGCGTGAGACGACGCTTCATCCAGTCCCAAACATGCTCAATGGGGGACAGATCCGGAGATCTTGCTGGCCAGGGTAGTTGACTTACACCTTCTAGAGCACGTTGGGTGGCACGGAATATATGCGGACGTGCATTGTCCTGTTGGAACAGCAAGTTCCCTTGCCGGTCTTGGAATGGTAGAACGATGGGTTCGATGACGGTTTGGATGTACCGTGCACTATTCAGTGTCCCCTCGACGATCACCAGTGGTGTACGGCCAGTGTAGGAGATCGCTCCCCACACCATGATGCCAGGTGTTGGCCCTGTGTGCCTTGGTCGTATGCAGTCCTGATTGTGGCTCTCACCTGCACGGCGCCAAACACGCATACGACCATCATTGGCTCCAAGGCAGAAGCGACTCTCATCGCTGAAGACGACACGTCTCCATTCGTCCCTCCATTCACGCCTGTCGCGACACCACTGGAGGCGGGCTGCACGATGTTGGGGCGTGAGCGGAAGACGGCCTAACGGTGTGCAGGACCGTAGCCCAGCTTCATGGAGACGGTTGCGAATGGTCCTCGCCGATACCCCAGGCGCAACAGTGCACCTAATTTGCTGGGAAGTGGCGGTGCGGTCCCCTACGGCACTCCGTAGGATCCTACGGTCTTGGCGTGCATCCGTGCGTCGCTGCGGTCCGGTCCCAGGTCGACGGGCACGTGCACCTTCCGCCGACCACTGGCGACAACATCGATGTACTGTGGAGACCTCACGCCCCACGTGTTGAGCAATTCGGCGGTACGTCCACCCGGCCTCCCGCATGCCCACTATACGCCCTCGCTCAAAGTCCGTCAACTGCACATACGGTTCACGTCCACGCTGTCGCGGCATGCTACCAGTGTTAAAGACTGCGATGGAGCTCCGTGTGCCATGGCAAACTGGCTGACACTGACGGCGGCGGTGCACAAATGCTGCGCAGCTAGCGCCATTCGACGGCCAACACCGCGGTTCCTGGTGTGTCCGCTGTGCCGTGCGTGTGATCATTGCTTGTACAGCCCTCTCGCAGTGTCCGGAGCAAGTATGGTGGGTCTGACACACCGGTGTCAATGTGTTCTTTTTTCCATTTCCAGGAGTGTAGATTAGGAAATGAGACACTTAAAGTAGTAAAGGAGTTTTGCTATTTGGGGAGCAAAATAACTGATGATGGTCGAAGTAGAGAGGATATAAAATGTAGATTGGCAATGGCAAGGAAAGCATTTATAAAGAAGAGATATTTGTTAACATCGAGTATAGATTTAAGTGTCAGGAAGTCGTTTCTGAAAGTATTTGTATGGAGTGTAGCCATGTATGGAAGCGATACATGGACGATAAATAGTTTGGACAAGAAGAGAATAGAAGCTTTCGAAATGTGGTGCTACAGAAGAATGCTGAAGATCAGATGGATAGATCACATAACTAATGAGGAAGTATTGAATAGGATTGGGGAGAAGAGAAGTTTGTTTCACAACTTGACCAGAAGAAGGGATCGGTTAGTAGGACATGTTCTGAGGAATCAAGGGATAACCAATTTAGTATTGGAGGGAAGCGTGGAGGGTAAAAATCGTAGAGGGAGACCAAGAGATGAATACACTGAGCAGATTCGGAAGGATGTAGGTTGCAGTAGGTACTGGGAGATGAAGGAGCTTGCACAGTATAGAGTAGCATGGAGAGCTGCATCAAACCAGTCGCAGGACTGAAGACCACAACAACATGACTTACCTCGCACTTACATTAACCTATGAACTTGCATTGTTAATCACTTAAATATGCTACCTAGACCAAAGCATTCCCGAAATTTCATTAGTCTATATTAATCACGATTTTTATTTCCGCCATTGTACACTCCTGGAAATGGAAAAAAGAACACATTGACACCGGTGTGTCAGACCCACCATACTTGCTCCGAACACTGCGAGAGGGCTGTACAAGCAATGATCACACGCACGGCACAGCGGACACACCAGGAACCGCGGTGTTGGCCGTCGAATGGCGCTAGCTGCGCAGCATTTGTGCACCGCCGCCGTCAGTGTCAGCCAGTTTGCCGTGGCATACGGAGCTCCATCGCAGTCTTTAACACTGGTAGCATGCCGCGACAGCGTGGACGTGAACCGTATGTGCAGTTGACGGACTTTGAGCGAGGGCATATAGTGGGCATGCGGGAGGCCGGGTGGACGTACCGCCGAATTGCTCAACACGTGGGGCGTGAGGTCTCCACAGTACTTCGAAGTTGTCGCCAGTGGTCGGCGGAAGGTGCACGTGCCCGTCGACCTGACACCGGACCGTAGCGACGCACGGATGCACGCCAAGACCGTAGGATCCTACGCAGTGCCGTAGGGGACCGCACCGCTACTTCCCAGCAAATTAGGGACACTGTTGCTCCTGGGGTATCGGCGAGGACCATTCGCAACCGTCTCCATGAAGCTGGGCTACGGTCCTACACACCGTTAGGCCGTCTTCCGCTCACGCCCCAACATCGTGCAGCCCGCCTCCAGTAGTGTCACGACAGGCGTGAATGGAGGGACGAATGGAGACGTGTCGTCTTCAGCGATGAGAGTCGCTTCTGCCTTGGTGCCAATGATGGTCGTATGCGTGTTTGGCGCCGTGCAGGTGAGCGCCACAATCAGGACTGCATACGACCGAGGCACACAGGGCCAACACCAGGCATCATGGTGTGGGGAGCGATCTCCTACACTGGCCGTACACCACTGGTGATCGTCGAGGGGACACTGAATAGTGCACGGTACATCCAAATCGTCATCGAACCCATCGTTCTACCATTCCTAGACCGGCAAGGGAACTTGCTGTTCCAACAGGACAATGCACGTCCGCATGTATCCCGTGCCACCCAACGTGCTCTAGAACGTGTAAGTCAACTACCCTGGCCAGCAAGATCTCCGGATCTGTCCCCCATTGAGCATGTTTGGGACTGGATGAAGCGTCGTCTCACGCGGTCTGCACGTCCAGCACGAACGCTGGTCCAACTGAGGCGCCAGGTGGAAATGGCATGGCAAGCCGTTCCACAGGACTACATTCAGCATCTCTACGATCGTCTCCATGGGAGAATAGCAGCCTGCATTGCTGCGAAAGGTGGATATACACTGTACTAGTGCCGACATTGTGCATGCTCTGTTGCCTGTGTCTATGTGCCTGTGGTTCTGTCATTGTGATCAAGTGATGTATCTGACCCCAGGAATGTGTCAATAAAGTTTCCCCTTCCTGGGACAATGAATTCATGGTGTTCTTATTTCAATTTCCAGGAGTGTATTTTAATAGTTTCTAGTATGCTATTTGTACCATTAAATTCGAGATATCAGTAATACTTCTTCGGAATATGTAATTATGAGTGCTTATTCTGTTTTCCTTGTGATAAAAAAAGCTTCAGACAATGTATAAGTTTACTACCAGTCATTAACTAAGACTTTCACACACTGTATTATGCTTAACCTGACTCCTCCTTTCATATTTTGTTCTATTCACGAAACCACTGACGGTACTTATTCCTTGCAGTCTCGCTCTTGCACAATTTGTCAGACAGACAGAGCAATAATCAGTCTGAAGTAGGAAACATGTTTTCAGGGGTTTATGATGTTTATCCTGTCTTCTCAGAACGATGAAAAATAATCTTGTGACAGCTTCCGAGCTGTAATAAGAACATGTCTGCTGGATGTTCTTCGTCTTATTAATGAACAGAATCCGCTGTCACATTTAGATTAATTGATGTTACGCAGCTGTACCGAGACTCGCTGTAAGATCTCGGAGAATTTACTGCAGTGTACTCTGCTAATGTAATAGACAAGACCGCATTCATCTAGATGAATTCCTGTAACTCTATTCGTACATTTGGAACTAATTTCATAACAAATAATAATCATTACTTTAGTAGTACATCGATCGTCTTTGAATTCCCTGAATATAATAAATCTTTGTTTCAATATGTAAATTATCGTGTGATATGAGCTAACTGAAATGATGAAGTATGTGTAACACCACAAGTACGTTACGAAGAAGAAAATAGCTGAGAAATATAAAGTGAACTTAAATTAAGTTCGCGAATTCATATATATTATTTTTACCAATGACTGAGTTTGTATTTCTCTCTCGTGTTTTCAAGAAGCAGTAAATTGAATATAGCAATGGGTCATTCTCGATAGTTATGCTAAAGACTGTCATGTGGCGGCTGACTGCAGCACGCTTAAGTGGGGCCTGCCTCAAGGGTCATTGTTGGGATCACTACTGTCTCATGTAGTGGGTGAATCACCTAAAACTTCCACCGCTCGTATCGTGGAAATCAAAAGTGCTATTGTTGTGCGGTCCTCACGGAATGGAATCGTAGTCAGAGGCTCGTACTGCTAGCCAATAAACAGACTGCAATAATACTTCAAATGTATTTTTTGTGCAACCATACACTTTTTAATGGAAACAACGGCTATTTATATCAACCAACAAAAAGTTCGGTAAATTAGAATGTCAGTGGTGATTGTTGCAGGATTCTAGTGCGATTCGTTTACGAGATATCGTACTGTGAAATGCTCCCACACAGACACTTGTTTGTGCCATTCAACATGCATAAATGCTGGTAGGATGTCTTTAGGTTTGCTTACAGCGTGCTCCTGTGATCCATGAGTGCATAGCGACTTGCTAGTCAGTGTGCGACAGTCCAAGCAGTAGATCGTGAGCTGACGATGGGATTTGCCAATGCAGAACAAGTCGGTATTCTTATTGTGTGTGGAGAGTGTAGGAAAACCATTTTGACAGTTATTTCTGCCTCTGCAGTTGATTCGCACGTTAACTCCCGAGCAATAGTACGAAGAAGTGGCATGAGACAGGCAGGTGTTGTACGCGTTCTCCACCGACAAGGCTTCCATTCCTATCACATCTCTCTTCATCAAGAGCTGCATGGAAACGATTATGATAATCGTGTGGGGATTAAGACACGATAAGTGAAGCCACATTTACCATTCATTGTCAGGTAAACCGACCAAATATGCGCTACTGGGCTCTTGACAATCGCCGTCGGCTTCGTCAGGTGGAACGTCAGCGTCCATGGGGTGGAAATGTGTGGTGTAGGATAGTGAACCATCAGGTCATAGGTCCATATTTTATGTATGGAACACTGAATGCGCTCAAGTGTCTCAGCCTCCTAACAGACTTTCTTCCACGTATGCTAGAAGAGTTTCCTCTACAAACTACGTGGAACATGTTGTGCCAATATGATGGCTGTCCAGCCCATAGTGCAGAGCACGCCTTCATGAATAGTTTTCAAATCTTTGGATTGAAAGCACAGGAGCTGTACTTTGGCTGCCCCATTCCTCGGATTCGACGCCTGTAAACTTTATTCAGTGGGGAAAGCTAGAAAGCGCTGTCTGATCTTCAACGACTTATTACTGTAGGCTGTTTGACACATTCGCTGAAATGCTATCACGTGTGCAGCAATCGTTCCACACCATACCGGAAGCGTTTGTTGCCGCTGCCAGTGGTCGTTTAGAACACAACCCGTGATGGTCAATTGTCTCGTTACTGTTCAGAATCAATGGAACTAGTGAATGCACTTGTGCAATACCCGTGGTAGTAGATACTAAAGAACAGCTCAAGTGTCGCTGTGGTAACTTTTCAAAATATGGTATCTCGGAAACAACTCGCACTAGAACCCTGGAATAAACACCACTGACATTCTAATTTACCATACTTTTAGTTTCTTAATGTCAGTAGGTATTACATCATTTAAAAAGTGTACGTTTGCAAGAAAAATACGCTTTCAAATACATTACCTATTTATTGGTTAACAGTTCTGTGAAAACTGCATAGATGTAGAATTTTCCATTTGCGCAATATTTGCAGTACAAGTTTTAGGTGATTCACCCTGTATATGTAAAGTATGTGCCTTCTAATGTGACAGTTGATTGTAACTTTTTTCCTGTTTGGTGATGTCATCAGTCTGGTAGTAAAGTATACTGAGCGCAGCATGGGCAGTCTATCAAAAAGTGTAGTTCAGGATATAATTTCAAGGCTTGTAGAAAATAAATCGTTGCTTAATCACAGTAAGAATCAGTTTTTACTGTTTCTAACACGCTATTCAGCTAAAAATTATGTTTTGATTACACAGAATGGGCATATGATTAATAAGTGCGAACTAAGTTCTAACAGATGGTAAGCTTTAACGGAAATTCCATGTTCATGATCTAGTTCGGAAACTAAATGTTGCTATATTTACCATCAGAACAGTATCTGCACTGAGCTTATTTTCAATAATAGAACATTGTCCGTAGTAGGCTGTACTGTGCTCTATTAAAATCGCGGTACTAACTAATTTCGGCATTGAGCCATTATCAAGCACATTTGCCGAGTCACGTATTGTGTATCGTGCTCATCAAATTCTGATGACATGACACTGCAAATGTGCCTGATTATGGCTCAAGGCCGGAATCAGTTAATAGCATGACCTTAATAAAGCACAATACAGCGTACAACGGACATTGTATTCTTTTATTAAGCACTTAGAGGCTGTGGATCACCATGTAAGCTAGTTTCGTTTCATTATGACATATGGCTTTACATCTGGGCTTACTGTTCCCATTCACAAAGAGTATTATTTGCTCAATAACGGTCTGCCTTATGCGTTATTTATATATTTGTAAATTAGCAAGTTAATATTTGACTACTAGTTGTACAGCAACGAAGTAATGAATTTTCTGTTTCTCCAGGTCCGTCTTACGTGCAACTGAATTAAAACCACTCCGTAATTGCTACAAATGTAGTTCTGTGTATTTTAAGCGTTGCTAGTGCGGAAAGATATTTCCTGACTTATTTGAAAATCTCCCGTGACCTGGCTGTACTTCAAACGAAATTCAGTTTTCTTTTTGTTAAATTTTGTTATTAAGCATACAGTTTCTATGTTTCAGTTGACACAAAATCTCGGGTCAGTGTTAACTTCATGTTCACACGGAATGAGATATCAAATACTGAGTAAATGCGTAATAGTTCACTGTATCAACAGAAGCAGCATCTCTAAACAGTATGCATGTATACAACAGAAGATCCGTACTGACCTACATACCCTTCTTAAAAATGTAGGGAATGGAAATGCGTACTATAAAAACAACCTGTTTACATTCAGTTGCTATCCTAACTACTTGCTGTCCCATATATCTATTCATCTTCCTCGGAATTATCACTGAAAATACAGCGGGTCTATGCAACTTACGAATGATGCGGTATAAACAGTACTTAAAATATTTCGTGTCGATAAGAATGTGAGAACGTTGCCATATAGGCTCTTGTAAGTAATTTTCTGATACTGACGATGATCAGACGATTGAAACTGATGTGAATAAAAATCTGTTTCATCAGCAGCCCCACGCAGTCCTGGAATATGACTTATCTCAAATGTCGGAAAGTTTGACCATACATTGCTTTCTGTTAATTACGAGAAGAGGTAAGAATTACGTTTATTCGTTTAAGGATGTAGTCTCCGAAATACGACGTCGTTGGAAAGTGTTTTCTAAAACCACACATACTGCATATCTACACATATATACATCCACGAAGGAAACGGGAGGGGAGTACTGCAGTCACCGTAAAGATAGCGCGTTGGCGATTGGCAGAGAAGAGTGGCAGCAAGCTCTCATTTGGCTGCACGAGTTAACATAAGGGCGGTTATATTCGACAAGGAATGACAGGATTAGTGACATTTCGTTTGTTAAAACACACGAGAGAGACTAAAGAAAACAGCTTCTACAGCTTTTCTTTTTTTTTTCTTTGCACGTAACGTTCGCATAGGAAACACCTTTAACGTTTGTTTACCTTTCCACTTGCGCTGAAGGAGGAGGAGGAGGAAGAGGAACTTTGCTGCGCCAGCTTCTGTTTTTGTGTGCCAGGAATGTCCCCAATTTAAGCAGAAATTCTCTTTTCCTACAGTTGGTTTCTATCATTTAGCCAGGATTTAATTCTATCAAAATTACGAAACCATAGAGACACTAACATCCAAACTATTGTAAGAAATAACTAGGAGTCATATAATTTGTCCATTGTCTTTACATTTGACTTATTTGGATCAATTGATTACAATACATTTTATTGCTTCACCTTCACCTCTTTCCTCTATAACTCTTTGAAATGCTTAGTACTCACGCTATCACTACCCATTCGTGGGCAACAGCAGACTACTGTAGTCGATTCCTGGAATCCTAAGAGTCTTTAAGCTGCAATTCATCCTCTTGCTACGACAAAAATCTGCAAGAAGTTCACGATGTTATTTCCTGTTGTTCCAAGCAGAGCCATCTTATTTTTAGTTGAACTCCAAACTTGTGATAAAATCATATGTCGTGATATTTCTAATGCCCTTGGTTAAGTTCTGTCACTTCCTACAATACTCTCTTTCTGTGATTTGTTTCTCCACGTTTGCCTTCGCCCTATCCTTTGTATATCTGGTGATATGTAAAACAATAATCAGTCTACCACATGTGACTCACATCTTGATACCATAATTTCCGTGTATTGAGAGGATATAATTGCGAAAGAGATAGCTTTTCTTGAAAGCTACCAATTTATTGTATATTGTAATATTCTCTTTTGGTTAGTATGCACCGCCTAATGTGTTCACCCACTGTCGAAATATATCTCTTTATAGGAGCCAATTTATCAGAGCTACGTTTCGATCGTCGCTGCTGTGCCTCGTCAAATGGAATACAGCGTGACGTTTCTGTACAACGGCTCCTAGTCACAGAAATATTGAAAACAAATTGGCCATCCTCTTCGCTCCACTAGTTCACTATGCCGTCATTATAACCCTTCTACACTCCTACAAATTTAAGCAGACCAAGAAAGCATTCAGTTTCTTTTCTACCAAGACCTGTTCATTTGTTTCTGCTTCTCTCTTGGTCCACATCAGAATATTCTGGAAAATGTTGGGCTTCATAAATAATTCAGATGCTGACTGCTCAGTATTTACATTCCTTACACTATGCTGCATTGAACATGGAGCCATCTTCACTACGTTTTCTTGCCTGCCATCTCCCATGTAATCTAACTGGACTTATCTCCCCATTTTTCTTTTCCATTTCTGCACATAAAACAACGAGATTACTATTTTACGTATTGATTACCCTATTATTATTGTTATTATTATTATTATTATATTTGATATTATTATTATTATTATTATATTTGATATTATTATTATTATTATTGCTTCCGCAAAGGGCAAGGAGCAGTTAGTGAGCAGTGCATATGTCACCAAGACCAGTTTCTCTCCAGTTTGTAGATCACGTGTTTTGACCAAACACCAGATCCCTATGAGATGTATCCGCCGGAGCACTTCTCCTGCGTCTTCCGCGAAATCTACATCTAAAGTCGCAGAGAAGAGTTTTCCCTGGCTCTATTTTAATAAAGTGCTTTTGGAACAAAACAACTATTAGAATCGACATATCGATTTTCTTTGGAGCGGCCCTCTACAGGGCGACTGAAATAGTGGTTTCTGGGGATAGTCTTCTGTATATTACATCCTTTTTCGGGTTTAATTTGATACCCAATGTCACTATACTGAAGAGTCATTGGACAGCTGAATCTCCAGGTACCTGAGCAGCGGTGGGTTACCCAAAAGGCTATTTGCTTCTGCCACTCTGGTGGGTGATTGGCAACCAACAGCGAACCGGTAGCTTATACCTTGGAGCAGCGTTCTGCTGCAGCAACGCATTGGTGTCGCACGGCCTTTCTCTTGTAGTCACTTGTTTATACTGATGAAGCGGGGGGCTTGTGGAGATGGTGGCTGACAAACACACATGGCCCTTGGAATGGAATCGCTAGCAATCAGGTCTCAGTGGACCTCTTTGGGAGGGGACTCAGGAATCGTAGCTGCATGAAGGTAAACGAACACTGGTGGAAATTGATTGAGGTTTTAGCTCTTGTCTCGTTATCGAGGCGTCGTTCTTCGCTGTCAGCATCTATTCAAAAGCTATTGAAAAGTATAAAGGGCGGTCAGACAGATTCCGTCTGATTGCGATGCTGCAGCAACTAAGGAATGGTGTGCCATCCAGTCTTTTGACTTTTTAATGCGGTTCGCCACGAATTCTTCTCCTGTGCCAACCTCTTCAGCTCAGAGCAGCATTTGCAATGTCAGTTATATGATCCATACATTCCTGCCGGTCTTCCTCTACTGTTCTTACCCTCTACAGCTCTCTCTACTACCATGGAAATTATTCCCTAATGTTCAACAAATGACGTGTCATCCTGTCGCTTCTCGTGGTCAGTACTTTTCATACGTTCCTTTCCTCTCCGATTCTGCGGAGAGCCTTCTCGCCTTATCAGTTCACACAATCGCCTGTAGCACCACATCTCAAATGCTTCGATTCTCTTCTGTTCCGAATTCCCCACAGTCTATAGTTCAGTGCCCTACAATGCTCTCCTCCAAACATCCATTCTCACAAATTTCTTCCCCAAATTAAGGCCCATGTTTGATACTAGAAGACTTCTCTTGACTAGGAATGCCCTTTTTCCCAGTGTTAGTCTACTTTTTGTGTCCTTGGTCCGTCCGTCACGGGTTATTTTGCTGCCTAGGTAGCAGAATCTTCTAACTTTATTTACTTTATCACCAATCCTGACGTTAAATTTTTCACAATTCTCATTTCTGCTACTTTTCGTTACTTTCGTCTTTCTTAGATTTACTCTCAATCCATATTCTTTACTTATACACCTTTCGTTCCATTCAGCGGATCCTGTAATGCTTCATCACTTCCACTGAGGACAGCAGTCTCATCAGCGAATCTTATCATTGATATTTTTTGACCTTGAATCTTAATGCCACTCTTCACACTTTATTTTTTTCCATCACTTTATCTTCGATGTAGAGATTGAATAGTAGAGGCGAAACACTGTGTCCCTGACTTACGCTCTTTTGAATACGAGCATTTCGTTCTTGATCTTCCATTCTCATAATTCCCTCTACAATCTTGTCCCTGTCATATAATACCCTTCTCTCCCTACAGCTTACCCCATTTTCCTCAGAATTTCGAACATCATGCACCAGTTTACATTGTCCAACGCTTTTCCTGTTCAACAGATCCTATGAACGTGTTTGAGTTTTCGTTTGTATTGTTTCCATTATCAAGCAGGACTACCCCTTTGATGCCTTTACCTTTTCTAAAGCCAAACTGATCGTCACCTAGCACGTCCTCAATTTTCTTTTCCATTCTTCTGTACATTATTCTCGTTAGCAATTTGGATGAGCGAGCTGTTACACTGAATGAACGATAATTCTCACACGTTTCACCTATTTAAGTCTTCGGAATAGTGTGGATGACATTGTTCTGAAAGTCCGGCAATATGTCGCAAGACTCATACAGTCTACACACCAACGTGAGCAGTCGTTTTTTTGCCACTCCCACCCCCACCCCTCCAATGATTCTAGAAATTCTGGCAGAATGTTATCTGTCCCTTCCGCCTTATCTGATCTTAAGTCCTCCAAAGTTCTTTTAAATTCTGATTCTAATTCTGGACCCCCTATCTCTTCCGTCGACTGCTACTTCTTGTTCTATAACATCAGACGAGTCTTTTCCATCAAAGTGGCCTTCGGTGTACTTTCTCCACCTATCCACACCCTCCTCTGCATTTAACAGTGGAAATCCCATTACTTTCATAATGTTACCCCCTTCCTCTTAATTTCATCGATGGTTTGTTTGGATTTCCTATATGTTTAGTCAGTCTTTCCGACAATAATTTCTTTTACAATTCTGTTTATTTAAATCCTAAGTGACTTGTGCTTTTGTATTACTAAATTCCCGAAACATTTTTGTACTTCCTTCTATCACTGATCTGTTGGAATATTTCTCCCGTTACCCGTGGTTTGTTGGCGGTTACCTTCCTCGTATCTACGTTTTTCTTTGTTTTTTTTTCAGCATCTCTGAGTGCCCGTTTCAGAGATGTCCAGGGCTCTTCAACTAAGCTACCTACTGAGCTATCCCTTATCGCAGTGTCTATAGCCTCCGAGAACTTCTTTGTGCATTAATCAAAAAGATTTCGGGCTTGCAGCCAGTCGTCGTTAGCTTCCATCCACGATATTTCGACTGGACAACTGCCAGCCATCCTCAGGTGAGCCACCGAAGACTGACGAAGACGCCCTCCGTTCCGTAATGTATAGCGTGCAGCGAGTATTCCGCGCATGCGTCAAAATCATATAGAGAGAGACGAACCACACCGCCCGCCAGCAGCGCCCTCGCTGGTGGAACTGCAGAACTCAGCTGTCTTCGGCGGTGTCAATGACAGCGGCCATCGGAGTACTCTGACGTCTTCGTCTGGAGCAGATTTTAGAGATGACGGGGTTCCACGCATTATCTAGCTGGTAGCCATTGTCACGGTTGATAAGATTGTCTGTCGTGAATTTCCACTGATTCTTCTATGACGGAGTCCCAAAAGGATGTTGCTGTGGCCGTGAGAATGGCTACCAGCTAGATAATGCGTGGAACCCCGTCATCAGTTCGCCGGGAAAATTTTAAATTTCACATTCTTTCTGCATTGATTCTTCCTGACTATTTTCTTAAAATATCGCCTACTATTCATCATTACTAAATTGTGGTCTGAGTCTATATCTGGTCCTGGCTACGATTTACAGTCAGGCTGAGTCTATGCTTCTCTACCACATTCCAACTTCTGACCCTCCACGCCCCTAACCTTATCCTTCCGTTAGTTATCCGAGTGGGGTACTGCTCTGGAATACTTTGTCAATGGGGAGACTATCATGACACGTTTTCAGTTACAGCGGACAGGTCCTGTGGATACACGTTATGTGTATTTAATGCAGTGGTTTAAGTTGCCTTCTGTATCCTCATGTAGTTGATCATTGATGGTTCTTCCACCTTTAGGGGCAGTTTCTCACCCCCAGGACAAGAGGGTGCCCTGAACCTCTGTCCAGTTTTCCTCCCCCTTTGACAAGGCATTTGACAGAACCAGGGTAACTTCTTATGTCGGAAGTCTTCGGCCACCTGATGACTTTTTGTTCAAAACTTAATCGGCGCTGTGATTTGAACCCAGGATCGTAGACGTTTTGATTACTATTCAAAGGCTCTATTTTTAGTCCTCCGGTGTGCAAGCACCGAAATCTACGCAAGGGGTTAGAAAGGCTTTCGAACGGAAACTTTTTGATCGCCCCTTTAAATTTCCACCTGCTGTAGACTACACGGATCGTCGGCAAGCTGCGGCCATCCTGTCTGTTCATGCAGCCAAAACATAGGTATTTATAGTTGTTTTTAGTTTCAGAATGACGCGGCTTAATAATGAAAATCATTTTACTCTAACTGATACTGACCGTCAAAGCTTACGCATTTATGAGCCTCACACTTGTTAACAGCCATATACGAA
This sequence comes from Schistocerca cancellata, assembly GCF_023864275.1. NCBI lineage: Eukaryota > Metazoa > Arthropoda > Insecta > Orthoptera > Acrididae > Schistocerca > Schistocerca cancellata. The sequence goes on from NC_064633.1 coordinate 457,563,936, forward strand.
CACTAACTACAGTGCAAAATAGTGACCACCTTGGAAATACTAATTCCTGTAACGTATTTCTTGTTTGCCTAACATGAAGCTAAACAAATAATAACTGTTGTCGTTCCTCAGTCACGTCCGTATTATTATTACTATTATTGTTGTTTTTAATATCTTCTTAGAGATATAGTCTGCCTACGCTACAAAATAAAGGGCAGTTTGTGTTTGTGCCATCCTTGTTTCGCTTCCATTTATTTACTCAGTTACCTGTAATAGATTCCGTTGTTCCCTTACTGCTAGCTAATAAACAGCATTTTGGAGTGCAAGCTTCTTAACATTAATTTACTGTTCAATTCCACCTACGCCTTTTTTATGATCTTACTAGATTTCGCTCAGGAAGTTGATATGATATTATATGGTAGTTCCAATAAAAGGATAAACTTTACAGTATAGGAGGTATAAAAAATTTATTGTAAAACCAATACTAATCATTTACAATATTTATTTATAAACAACAGTTTTCACTTTGTTATCTGGGCTAGATACGTACAAACTTTTCGTATTTCCTACTTGAAACCAAGCTACATATAGGATACCGTGAGAGAAGCAGGTGTCTTTGAGGTTGATACCGCCATATTTTGAAGTTTGTCTATTGCTGGTTTGGATATATGAATCAGTTAATTGCGTAGGGTCCTGCAGACATCCTAAACTACTTCTCGTCTCAGTCCACTGATATTTCCGCGTCTTTGATCAGTTTCTGATTCTTCATTTCCGATGAAATATACTTGCAAAACTTAATGCTCCTCGTGGGTAGTGGTAATAATGACCCTTTAGTGATAGATTTGTCCTTGGATGGAAAAAAAACATAATCGAGTTCATCTGTGTTAGTGTGGATCAAAGCGATACCGTAAGAAGTCGTTTGGAAGCAGGCATTGTACGCTTTTATATTTTGAAGAAAGTGCGTTGATTCTGGAGTTTCCCCGGTCATGTAATGTAAACATTCCTGCGGAGGTGCTGCCAGTGGTGGTAATCGAATTTTTCCACTCATACAACAGAATCCTCGTATTTCTGTACTGCATTTTTTCGCGTATAAATTGGCAGATGTTATCCATTTTTCCGATTACGACTTGTTTATGTCTGTTATATTCTTTCATCGGGTCGTAGTGAATTGCTTCATTTGTTAGGATGTACTACTTACTTGTCCTCGTCTTTACTTCTAGTAGGGTGATATTTCAGTGTCTGGCTTGAGTTCATAGTCGTTTATTTTAAGACTGTGTCGCAATTCTTGATTCTTCAAACCGTCCATGTCGTTTTTCGGTTTCTCTGATTCTCACGGTACTCATTCTCGTTCGTTGGGAACTTAAACGTGCGTCCCGATCTTCGCCTCTTTCGTTTTTTTACTGTTTTTTTTTGTTTTCGCCGTTTTGCTTGAGAACTGGCATGATCTCCACATTTTTTTTAAGTTTGGCCATTGTCTAAAATATAAATCAAATCAACCTTTCATTAACAAATACACTAAGTACACTTTCCACACTTTCACACTTTATTTTCAATTTATATTCAGTCACTGTATCACTCTGACTACAACAGTGTTTGTTTTTATTCATTCACTGCCCTACTTTTTCGGTTCCTCCCTTCGTCACTGATAAGCAACTAATATTCGAATCCACGACGAGTCTTGCTTTCTATACTCCTACCAATGGGCAAACCTACAGTGGCGAATTACAGAACATACCATAAAAGCTTAGAGTGATTCACAATGTTCCAAAATGTTCCACAACATTCGAGAGTGCTTTATAATGTTCAGCAATGATATGGGATGTTCTGGGATGGTCCCGAATATTTTGGAATCTTTGAGAATATTGCAGACTATTCCCTAACATTCCAGAGCATCCCGGATCATTGTATAACATTCCGGAACATTCTGAAATGTTGTGAAATGCTCTCCACTGCTCTCAACCGTTTGGAATGTTGGAATGTTCTCGAATATTCTCGAATGCTCTGGAATGTTCCAAAAGTTTCTAGAGGATGAAATTTCCCGGCCGTTATATTTTCAAAAGCACGCCATTCAGGTAAAAAAGCGGGAACGTTCTTCATGGGTGGGGGATAGAGGGCTACCACACCAAATAACTTCCTAGATCGTAGCGGGACTCTTTTCTGATAAACCTATTCACTATGTTAATCAATCAGTATATTTAGCAAGTAGTAAAGGAAACAAAAACAAAATCTGCAGTAGGAGTTGAAGTTCAGGGGGGAGAGATTAAAAACTTTGAGGTTTGCCGATGACATTGTAATTCTGTCATAGACAGCAAAGGACTTCGAAGAGCAGCTGATTGTAATGGACAGTGTCTTGAAAGGAGGATATAAGATTAACATCAACAAAAGAAAAAGAGGCTCATGGAATGTAGTCGAATTAAATCAGGTGATGCTCAGTGGATTAGATTAGAAAATGAGACACTTAAAGTAGTAAATGAGGTTTGCTATTTGGGAAGCAAAATAACTGGCAATGGTCGAAGTAGGGAGGATATAAAATGTAGTCTAACAATGGCAAGAAAAGCGTTTCTAAAAAAGAGGAACTTGATAACATCGAGTATAGATTTAAGTGTTAGGAAGTCCTCTCTTACTGTATTTGTATGGAGTGTAGCCATTTATGGAAGTTAAACATGGACGATAAACAGTTAAAACAAGAAGAGAATAGAAGCTTTTGAAATGTGGCACTACAGAAAAATGCTGAAGATTAGATGGGTAAATCACGTAACTAATGAGGAGGTACTGAGTAGAATTGGAGAGAAGAGAAATTTGTGGTACAACTTGACTAGAAGAAGGGCTCGGTTGATAGGACGCATTCTGAAGGATCAAGGGATCACAGATCAAGTACTGAGGGAAATGTGGAGGGCAAAAGTCGTAGAGGGAAACCATGAGATGACCGCAATAAGTAGACTCAAAGAGATGTAGGTTGCAGTAGATACTCGCAGATGAAGAGGCTTGCACAGGGTAGTGTAGCGTGGAGAGCGGCATCAAACGAGTCTTTGGACTGAAAACCACAACAACAACAACACTGGTTATCCTCGCATATGTCAGCCTGGAATTGAACTTCGCTGTTCTGGGTACACCACGTTGTACGATTTCTGGCGACTGGTGGAAACTTGATTTAAACTCTTCACTTCTAATGGGTATTTTTTTGTATAAAACGTGTTAACAGAGCGGTTTAATTTTGGCAGATTTGTCAAATGTCGGAGCGTGTTTTCTGGGTCTGCTTCCGTTTGTGCTGTGATCTCTATGTGCAGATTAAATTCGTTTTCTTCTTATGTAGCTTCCTTTTCGTAATATGGATAGATGTGCCAGTGGGTTGGTTTCTATTTAATCTTATTATATTCTACACTTCGGTAGCTGTTACTTACGTTAATTTTGTCATTTATTACTTTGGTTAATTTGGGGGAGGTCATCGGTCATCGGTAAAAACGGAACCGCTATAGGATCAGTTTGTTGTTCTTCTGTCTGACTATTTAGAATCATTTTTCTCAGAAGGGAGAAGACGTTTCAAGTTGAAATTTATTTGACATACTAAGGTCTATGGCATATTGACGATATAAAATATTTAAACTTCTACGTCGATGCAACCAAAAGATACGGCCATTAATGAAACATATTTTGAGTTTAGGAACCCGTTCATCAAAACCTGTAGGGTAATTCCTGCTGATCCATGATTATGAAATTTGGCAGTGAACGAGGATCCACAATATAAGAAAAGGAAAAGATCAGAAAATTGTTACTTTTTAGCTATGCCACGTTAACAAAAATTGGTTTGTCATCTGTTGTCAGACTGACTGTCTGTCTGTCCGTCCGTTAAGACCCCTTTTTCTCAAGAACAGGTAGACGTATGCTGTCGAAAATTATGTTACTTACTAATGTCTACGGTCTTTTCGCGGTGTAAGTCACTTGAGATTCAAGTCAGTACAGTCAAAAGATGGGCCAAATTCTGTCACACATTTTCATGTCTCTTCATTACTAATATAGATAATAGGCTAAAATTGTCGAAATTATCTATTTCCGGGATGGGTGATTTATCAGTCTACAAAATTAAGCTTGCATCGAACCCTCGCTGAGCAAATGCTACTCGCACTTACCGGATTTTTTAAATTATTATTTGGTGCATTTTGATATTGTTGCTCAGTTTCCGTTTTATACGAGTTTAATATCTATGTTTTATGTCAAACAATTTTTATTTGTAAGTTCTTTTTCGAAGTTTCCACATTGAGTATGTATACAACAAAGATTTATTTCAGGCCAATGAAGATACTTCATAAACAAGGGCAGGCGAAGCGTGTGTGGCATAAGAGCAAACAGCCTATAATTTCGTTGCTTAGATGGGTCACATCTCCGAGAAAGTAATATTAATAGTGATACCAATAGCACTAATAACAGTAAAGTGATGTTTTTATTAGGTACATGTTACGGGTACTCAAAGCAACACCAGAGAAAAGGGACTAAGTAATGCTTCCTTTCAATAAGGTAGCCTGAGGTTTCCATTAAGGACTTATCGAGAGCGGCTCTGAGCACGGGTGCGGGGTCTGGGGGTGTTGCCGCCCCATGAATAAGACAGCGGCGGGCGCGGTGCGTCCACATCGACCTCTGCTGATCGGTATGCGGCCGGCGTCGGAGTGCTGCCTGGGACCTCCCGGGGCCTCCGGGGGCGGCGCAGTTAATTCGGAGGCGGCGGAGGCGCAGGAGGCGGAGGCTGCAGCAGTGGCACGGGTCGAGAAACGGGTGGTGGTGGTGGCGGCGGCGGTGGCGAGCGGCCATTAGCGAATGGGGAGCGCTGCAGAATTCCCGTGTTGTGTATTGGTACTGGGGAGGGGCCGCCACCTGAGTCCATCGCTCACCCCCAACGCGTCCCTCTCTCATTGCTGAGTGGCGCACGGCAATCTTCGTAATTCGTTGCCACCTGGAGTTTCTTCTCCCCGCGACCGTTTACGGGCGACCCGATGGCGCCGACGCGAGTTGCCGCAGGCGATGACCACACTGCCGCCTCGTACAGCCTGCAGGCGCTGCCTTAGCACGGGTCCAGGCGGGACAATAGCTCTTCGTTAGCGATAGTTACCTGTCCGGGGGGAGGGGGGGCACCGAAATTTTCTGCAGCCTGTCCATACCGCCGTAACCACCAGTTGTCCTGTGAGTTCTGTGCGTCTGTGTCTTTTCGCAAGCATTTGCGTGATGTATAGCTTGTGTGCATGGCAGAATTTTATAGCGATTTAATAGAACTTCTTTTTTCTTATTTTAGAAAAAATTGCTTTTTTCTAAGGGTAAACATAATGGAATAGTTGTGAACTGTGCCATTGGTGATGAGGAAAAGGGTATTATTTGTAAAATATGACTCGATAATGTTTTATATTTGGAGGAGTAAGCTTTCTTTTGTCACTTCCTTCCTTACCTTTTCTCCTGTTACTCAAGATTTGTTAAGATGTTGTAAGTGCCTATAACTGATACTTATTATTTATTTTCGTGCACGCATTGTCTCCTGTTCTTTTATTTGATACCACTAATGTCATTAATATATTTTTGACAGGTTACCAAGTGTAATGAGTCTTATTGTATGAACGGAAACAACCAGTTATGGTGATATCTGTTTAGCCGTCATTGCGGCCATCTCACCGAACTGTAGTAACTTCTTCGAACCTGCATATTATTTAATTAATGAAGTCCGATTTTCCAGTGCGAATTGTCGCACTTAACGCTATTCCTATCTTTCACGGTCACAAAAATACAAAGCCAAGTCAGTTACTCTGATGGCAATATTCTGGGTCTCGAAAAACTTCAGTCTGTAGACTTTTCGTCAGTTTAGTTCACCATTAACACTAACACTACAACCACTACAGCATGCGAAGGAAAAGATTACTATTTTACTTTACATGTATTAGTCTGCAATGGGAATTGAAGACCACGCCAGGGTGGTAACAAGATCCTTCTTACACCCGAGACAGAACGAGATACGTAGCAGTCCCCCACCCCAGTGGCTGAAATCATAACGACACTTCAGAAATAACGTAATCTTTTCCAAGACGCAAGCGAACTGAGGTGGGGAAATGTACGTCTGCTGTCGAAAATGGCATTCTCCCTCCATACTCAACTTCGCATAAGAACACACAGTAATTCTGATTCAGAGGTGGTGGTCACTAACAAACAAAATAATCATTACATAAACAAAATGGTCATCAGTTCACTATGGACAATTTCACTGCGTAATTAATTAGTTATCCCAGAAGTGGTGCTCATTATTTAGGTACACAAACGCGTTTAGTCTTAGGTAAAAGGACCAGAAAATTTTCTTGCTCGAGTCAAATTATGTTTCACTGATTTAAAGACACACACTTCATTCCGAAGTTTTAAAGATGTGGAAATACTATTGTTTCTACTGGGATTCCTATCATTCAAATAACACGTAGATGACAACGCAAAAGATGTCGTCACACAACGACATTCACCTGTATAATTGTGGAATGCGTATCTTGACCAATACTGATAAATAAGCTTCGTGAATAACACATGAAGTACTTCTTCACTTATAGTGGTAATGCAGCAGCGAAATACCGCATGCCAAGCCACGACAAGGGAAGCTAATCGCTAAACCTCGTTAGAGTCTGTGGCATAATTACTTTGTCAAATGGAAAAGATGCGTTTACGTGTTAAGTAATGCCTCTTTTTATTGTTTTATGTTTTATAAAAATGTGAACTGCTGAAATAAGTCTTCTTTGTTCTTCTTGTTCCAACCGTCTTCGGAAAAATGTCATACACTGAATAGCACCATTATTTTCTTGTGAAATAAAACCGAGCACTGCATGAAATACGTTCTCATTAGGCAGTACTAAACTTATCACTATATTTTACTAACAATTAATATTTTGTACATTCTTTCAGCCTGTAAGTACGTTGGAAGAGGATGATTTGGTGATGCAATGATTGCGCACTGTCAGCGTACTATCGTATACGCACTTCAATGATTACAGGTCGAGGCTGAAATCTAATTTCTTTAATGAGGTCCGATTATTATTGTTATCACCAGCAAATCACTCCAGTGCATTGAAACGTAATATTAGCACGGTCTTGGGACACCAGGTTTCCCGCTCAAAAGCGTCTATATCTGACATTGAACTATCCACAGGCAGACATGCATCAGAGAAAACATTTTAGTTAAAATGCCATGCAACAGACTTAAATTAAATATCTACATTTTTATTAATTACCCTCTTGCTGCAGTAATACAATATTGGTTGTCTTATCACACTTATTTGAGATCATTATAGTCAAACTTCAAATTCTTCTAATTAACATGAACAGATATTTTTGCTACCATTATACAAGGTCAGCTCAATAAAATGCAAATAAACAAAATGTAATTTAAAAAAGTGAAGGAATTGTGCTAGGTTAACTGCCAGAAAACTTTTCGTTTAAATTAATGTTGCTACATTGAAATAAAGACTGAAGGTCATTGTCATTAACAAAAATGATTCAAATGGCTCTGATCAATGGACTTAACATCTGAGGTCATCAGTCCCCTAGACTTAGAACTACTTAAACCTAACTAACATAAGGACATCACACACAGGCAGGATTCGAACCTGCGACCGTAGCAGCAGCGCGGTTCCGGACTGAAGCGCCTAGAACAGCTCGGCACAGCTGCCGGCTGGTCATTAACAAAGACGCTGAGTGCTAAGTTAGTTCAGTAAGTAAGAAAGTTATTTTTAAATTGGTATTGCAAAGAAATTTAGTGACCCATTTACACAGGATGTATGGCAGTTCCTATTACAGGCTTCTTGGCGCTGTAGAGGAGACTTAGTAGCTAACGATATGCCAATGAATTCACCTCCGGAAATGTACAACTTGAAAGTAAAACAAGTTTGAAAAGCGAAATACTTTAAAATCATCAGTATCACGGTTCACATACTGCAGAGACAACGAGCTCTATAGTGTGCTCTACGGGAGTCCAGGCCATGAGCAATGTTAAAAATACTCCTCCTTCGGTTGCCTTCCACGTGACGGAGAGCACTCTCTTCAAAGCTGAGAGTGCAGCGCGTCCACGGAGCACTGCAGTAAGCCCACCTGGCCCAAACGTAGCAGTTTCTCGCAGACGTTGCTATAATCGGACGAAAATGATTTGTGATGCCGTAATTTCAACGGAGACCACCGACGGCGCCCTCTACTGACTTCGTGTGCGTACCGTGAAGTGGGAGGTTATTTTCATTTCAAATGATACATTTCTAGACAAGGATTCCATACTAAACCTTTTTAATAAGTCCTCTCTACAGCCCATAGTAGCCTGGAATCGGAATTGCGAAACGTCCTATGTAATATTTACACGCGTGTTATTTCATTAACCCAGCCCAGTGACACTAGGATGTAACAATGATTAACAAGAGAATCGTATTCCAGGTAGCAATGACGAAAGGGTACCGACAGTTTCAACGGAGTTCAGAGGTACTGTGCTCCAAACCTCTCACGCGAACAAGGCGCGTAACTACAAAATTGCAAAAACAGTAACGTCACTAAGCAATGATTACTGAACCTACCCCAGTATTGCGTTTTACATGTTACGAAGTTTAAACGACGTTCTCTACAAATTATCGAAGTATTGATAACGCCACGCGGGGTAGAAGCGCGCTCTAGGGCTCCTTGTCATGGTCCGTGCGGCTCCACCCGTTGGAGGTTCGAGTCCTCCCTGTGAGTGTGTGTGTGTTGTCCATAGCGTAAGTTAGTTGAAGTTAGATTAAGTAGTGTGTAGGCTTACGGACCGATGACCTCAGCAGTTTGGTTCCATACGACCTTACCATAAATTTCCAAATTTATTGATTACGGTGGCGTGAGATGACAATCATCTTCAGCAGTCGACATCTCTCATACCTCTCACCACCAGCATATGCGGGGTACGATGGTTCTGGCTGGAATTTTTTGCCGAGAGAACCTGGCTCGCTACTGTCCACGGAATTGTATTCCAAGGTGAATACTGTCCGATTCGCTATTCTTGCAGAGATCATGGCGCACCGTACCGAGCGCTGTGGGTCACCGGCCCACCACTGTTGATTCAACCAAGGAAGAACTTCGGAGACGGTCTCCCGCAGCCTTTTGCTCTCCTTCCAAGGAACTTTAGCAGACCAGTCGTCGTAACTGCCGTCTGCTTCACGTCTGCTGTGCAGCGAGCTACCTTAATTTAAGTATTAACTGTATTTTTCTTACTTGTCACTTCTTCTTCCGTGTGTTTTTGCTTTTAGGAAGCTTTAATTGTCGAGTGCTAGTAGTACTGTTCCATAGATTTCGTGTTTGTTTTGAATACAGTCAGAGAGAGAGTCCCTTTAGTCAACCATAGTGCCAGTAGTGCTAGTGTTTGTTTTCAATGCAGTCCAGAGACAGGTTTTTGTTTTCTACAAGAAGTGGCTAGCAACCACAGTTTAGTCAACAATCAGCCGCCTTTAGTGAATTAGCACTCTAGTTAAAAGTTGATTAACTCTCTACAGTAAATTGATTTCTTAGGATGGAAAGGATGTGTGACTGCTGTGTACGGACGCAGGAGGAGCTGGCCACTGTTCGCGAACAGCTGAACGTATTGATGGCCGCGGTCAGCCGTCTTCAGGCTGCTGCCTCGGAGTGTAGCGGCAATGGGGAGTCTGGTGCCTCGCATGGTACACCCCAGGTGTTACATGCTTCACCCACTGTCCCTGCTGTCAAGATATCTTCGCGGGTACCGGGCGCGGTTGTGCCACCCTCTCACCAAGGGGAGTAGTGGGTTCAGCGGCGTTCGCGGCGCACGAGGCGAAGGGTCAATGTGGAGGCTGGCCGTGTGGCATCGCCCGCTCTGCCTGTGAGTGGACATGTGGCCGCTCTTTCAGCAAGGTCCGGCAGGCACACGGGGGGAGGGGTTTATTAGTTATTGGGAGCTCCAACGTTAGGCGGGTGATGGAGCCCCTTAGGGAAATAGCGAAAAGGTCGGTGAAGAAGGCCAGTGTTCACTCTGTCGGCTTGCCGGGGGGTCTCATCCGAGATGTGGATGAGGCCCTGCCGGCGGCGATAGAGAGCACTGGGTGCACCCGACTGCAAATTGTTGCTCATGTCGGCACCAATGACTCCTAACGTCTGGGTTCAGAGGTCATCCTCAGTTCGTACAGGCGGTTGGCGGAAATGGTGAAGGCGGAAAGCCTCTCTCGCGGGGTGGAATCAGAGCTAACTATTTGTAGTATCGTTCCCAGAACCGATCGCGGTCCTCTGGTTTGGAGCCGAGTGGAAGGCTTAAACCAGAGGCTCAGACGAGTCTGCGGAGATCTGGGGTGCAAATTTCTCGACCTCCGCTATCGGGTGGAGAAATATAGAGTCCCCCTGAATAGGTCAGGCGTGCACTGCACGCCGGAAGCGGCTTCAAGGGTAGCGGAATACATGTGGAGTGCACATGGGGGTTTTTTAGGTTAGAGAATTCCCTCCCTAGGCCCGACAAGACGCCTCCTGAGACGCGGCAAGGTAGGAATAGGCAAAATGCAACAGGGAATAACGATATTAATGTGCTAATAGTAAAGTGCAGGAGCGGCTATAGAAAGGTCCCAGAACTGCTCTCATTAATAAACGGTCACAACGCCCATATAGTACTAGGGACAGAAAGTTGGCTGAAACCAGACGTAAACAGTAATCAAATTCTGAACTCAGATTGGAATGTATACCGCAGAGACAGGCTGGACAGTGAAGGGGGAGGCGTGTTTATAGCGATAAGAAGTGCAATAGTATCGAAGGAAATTGACGGAGATCCGAAATGTGAAATGATTTGGGTGATGGTCACAATTAAAGCAGGCTCAGACATTCTAATTGGATGTCGCTATAGGCCCCCTGGCTCAGCAGCTGTTGTGGCTGAGCACCTGAAGGATAATTTGGAAAATATTTCGAGTAGATTTCCCCACCATGTTATAGTTCTGGGTGGAGATTTTAATTTGCCGGATATAGACTGGGAGACTCAAACGTTCATAACGAGTGGTAGGGACAAAGAATCCAGTGAAATTTAAGTGCTTTATCTGAAAACTACCTTGAGTAGTTAAACAGAGAACCGACTCGTGGTGATAACAAAAAAATGGCTCTGAGCACTATGGGACTTAACATCTTAGGTCATCAGTCCCCTAGAACTTAGAGCTACTTAAACCTAACTAACCTAAGGACATCACACACATCCATGCCCGAGGCAGGATTCGAACCTGCGACCGTAGCAGTCCCACGGTTCCGGACTGCAGCGCCTAGAACCGCAAGACCACCGCGGCCGGCTGGCGATAACATATTAGACCTTCTGGTGACAAACAGACCCGAACTATTTGAAACATTTAACGCAGAACAGGGAACCAGCGATCATAAAGCGGTTATTGTATCGATGATTTCAGCCGTAAATAGAAATATTAAAAAAGGTAGGAAGATTTTTCTGTTTAGCAAAAGTGACAAAAAGCAGATTACAGACTGTCTGATGGCTCAACACAAAAGTTCTGTCTCAAGTACAGATAGTGTTGAGGATCAGTGGACAAAGTTCAAAACCATCGTACAATATGCGTTAGATGAGTATGTGCCAAGCAAGATCGTAAGAGATGGAAAAAAGCCACCGTGGTACAACAACCGAGTTAGAAAACTGCTGCGGAAGCAAAGGGAACTTCACAGCAAACATAAACATAGCCAAAGCCTTGCAGACAAACGAAAATTACGCGAAGCGAAATGTAGTGTGAGGAGGGCTATGCGAGAGGCGTTCAATGAATTCGAAAGTAAAGTTATATGTACTGACTTGGCAGAAAATCCTAAGAAATTGTGGTCTTATGTCAAACCGGTATGTGGATCAAAACAAAATGTCCAGACACTCTGTGACCAAAATGGTACTGAAACAGAGGATGACAGACTAAAGGCCGAAATAATAAATGTCTTTTACCAAAGCTGTTTCACAGAGGAAGACTGCACTGTAGTTCCTTCTCTAGATTGTCGCACAGATGACAAAATGGTAGATATCGAAATAGACGACAGAGGGATAGAGAAACAATTAAAATCGCTCAAAAGAGGAAAGGCCGCTGGACCTGATGGGATACGAGTTAGATTTTACACAGAGTACGCGAAGGAACTTGCCCCTCTTCTTGCAGCGGTGTACCGTAGGTCTCTAGAAGAGCGTAGCGTTCCAAAGGATTGGAAAAGGGCACAGGTCATCCCCGTTTTCAAGAAGGGACGTCGAACAGGTGTGCAGAACTATAGACCTATATCTTTAACGTCGATCAGTTGTAGAATTTTGGAACACGTATTATGTTCGAGTATAATGACTTTTCTGGAGACTAGAAATTGTGTGAAAATGTAATCACATGTCAGTTCTAGTATAATATATTTGTCCAATGAATACCCGTTTATCATCTGCGTTTCTTCTTGGTGTAGCAATTTTAATAGCCAGTAGTGTATTTTAACATGTTTAACAAATTTGATACACGCCATGAATTAATTACATATTTATTTTACAACATTTTTACAAAACGTAATTTAAATACAGCATATGTTTGAGAACATTGAAAAATAATCAGTAATTGTTGTTCTAGTTGGGTTTATCCTCTACAGGTGGATATGGTAACAGCAACACATAAGTATTATAAAAAGTGAAGCGTTGAGTCATGTTTCGCGTACGTACGCCAGGGCAATGCATACGAACGGTACAAAAAGTACTTATTAAAATTACTAATTAAATATTTCTTTTAAAATGTACCTCTTGTCCTGTTTACAACGTTTACCTTACTCATTGATGCTGTCTGTCGTTTGGTTGCTATCAGATGCTGAATTTTTGTTTTTATTAAAACATGAGATGCAATTTTCGCCATACGTCACGGTCTTTATGAAGCCACTGTGCTCATAATGAGCAGACAGTGCGTATCTGTTTGTATGTTCCATGGTGTGCATTGTGGTGTGAGTTCACTAAGATCATTTACTAAAATTTGGCCCAATGATTTATCTGTGATGCTTAATAGAAAATAACTATACGACATCAGAACGACTTACCAGGCAATGAATGTCGTTAAGCATTTCAAAAAGTGTTACGCAAGCAGCACAGCCATTGTCAATAAACACCGGAGGTGGAAAGAAGTGGTGGGAAATACTTGTAGTAAAAGGCTAACGAGGAACCTTCAATGAAGGAGGACATTTATTATCAGACAGGTATGCTCTACTCGATTGTAGCAATATTTTAAGAAAGAATAAAATAACATTCCGTTTGTAGAGATAGCGATTGACTTGTCTTTTTTTTTTTTTTAATTGCCCGAATCGCTTTTTTATGATACAATCATAACCGGTTTCAGCCTACAAAGGCCATCATCATTTGCTATGGGTAGCATTTGATGAACAAGTGTTCATTCATTGTTAATGCATGAATACTTGTTTATTAAGTGCCACCCATAGCATCTGAAGAGGATCTCTGAAGGACGAAACCGGTCATGGCTGCATCATAAGAAAGTGATTGTGTCAATTAAAAAAATTATTCCTTTAATAAAGCAAAGTCATCTTAACAATATGGTTCATTAAAGGGGGTGGGTTCTTAACAGACTCTTTTTGACACAATCCTCTCAGCAAAGGATCGCATAATCTGAAGGATGGGCCACAGATCCTCTCGTGAAAACACTAAAATGTCGTGTGACTAGGGCCTACCGTCGGGTAGACAGTTCGCCGGGTGCAAGTCTTTCGATTTGACGCCACTGCGGCGACTTGCGCGTCGATGGGGATGAGATGATGACGATTAGGACAACACAACAAACAGTCCGTGAGCGGAGAAAATTCTTCGACTTTGCCGGGAATCGAACCCGATCCTCTAGGAGTGACTTTCTGTCTTGCTGACCACTCAGCTACCTGGGGCGGACGTGGAAACACTAAAACTCAAGCACTCGCTAAAAGTGTGAAAGAAAGTCATTAGTAGATAAGTTCACCAAATCCAAGGAAAATCCTAATAATTCTTACAAATTTCAGGTGTTTGCCGTAAACCTCGGCTTATGACCATTAATTCTACTGTAGGTATTCCATGGAGCATGTGGGAGTATGCGAACGTAGGTCTTGTGACAGCCAGAGCGAGAGCACCAGCAGCAGCGAGTACTGTTTGTATAAAGCGTTTATTTTGCATTTTGTTTACGACCTTCCACTAAGGAAGGGATTCTATTTGTGTTTATCTGCTCTGCATAGTAACTAACAGTTCTTGATAAAACTTTACGTAGTTTTCGTGTTAGATTTCTTAGTGTTTTCTTGATCGTTTAGAACAGAAAGCGCTCTAAAACCGTCTTTGTTTGTTTCGCGGCCGTTAGCCACTAGTCACTTGAATCAGCAGTTGTCTTGTGACAGCCAGAGCGAGAGCACCAGCAGCAGCGAGTAGTGTTTGTATAAAGCGTTTTTGTACTTATTTGCTGCGCTTAGCTTTTAAATAGTTTTTCTGGGAAAACCTAGCGTAGTTTTCGCGTCTCGTATTTCAGTGAGTGTTTCTTGATTATCAGAGTAGCTCATCAGAAGATTATCTTGGGAATTTGTCACCGTATAGGGTAGGGTAAACATAGTCATGTGTAGGGACTGTGGTTGTTGTGAGCGGACGCAAGGAGAATTGGCCACTCTTCGGGGGCAGGTGGAGGCTTTGTCTGTTAGGCTCATCGAGCTGGAGGCGCAGGCGTCGGCTCGTAGTGGCGTTGGGGCAACTGTGGTGAGACCTATGCCTACTTCGGTGGCCTTGGAATCACATGGAGCCCCTGATGTCGCTGCGTCTTCCGGCAGTGAGCATCTTACCGGTCAGCCATCACTCCAGGGTGAATGGCGGACAGTGGTGGGCTCGCGCGTGCCTGGCCGAAAGGCGAAGGTGGGATCTGGCCGCGTGGCAGCTGCCTTACCCCTTTCCAACAGGTACGAGGTGCTTCCTAGTGGTGATGACATCGTTTCCGAGCCACCACAGGATGCCTCGCCTGTTGGGCCAGTGGCCGATTCTCCGGCAAGGTCCCGACAGTCACAGAGGGCGGGCCTATTAGTTATAGGGAGCTCCAGCGTTAGGCGGGTTATGGAGCCCCTCAGGAAAATAGCGGGTAGGTCGGGGAAGAATGCCAGTGTGCACTCGGTGTGCTTGCCGGGGGGTCTCGTCCGTAATGTGGAGGAGGCCCTTCCGGCAGCTATTGAACGCACTGGGTGTGACCGGCTGCAGATAGTAGCACATGTCGGAACGAATGACGCCTGCCGCTTGGGTTCTGAGGCCATCCTTGGTTCCTTCCGGCGGCTGGCTGATTTGGTGAAGACAACCAGCATCGCACGCGGAGTGCAAGCTGAGCTTAATATCTGCAGCATAGTGCCCAGAGTCGATCGCGGTCCTCTGGTTTGGAGCCGTGTGGAGGGTCTAAACCAGAGGCTCAGACGACTCTGCGACTATAATGGTTGCAAATTCATCGACCTCCGTTATTGGGTGGAGAACTGTAGGGCCCCCCTAGACAGGTCAGGAGTGCACTACACACCGGAAGCAGCTACTAGGGTAGCAGAGTACGTGTGGCGTGCACACGGGGGTTTTTTAGGTTAGAGGGACCCCCCCTTGGGCGAAACGATAAAATACCTGACGGCTTACCAGAGAGGACATTATCATCGTTGATAAAGAACGTCCGTCCTCAGAGACCAAAAACAGGAAAAGTTAACGTAATATTGGTAAACTGCAGGAGTATCCAGGGCAAGGTTCCTGAATTAGTATCTCTTATTGAAGGAAATAGTGCGCATATAGTATTAGGAACGGAAAGTTGGTTAAAACCGGAAGTGAACAGTAACGAAATCCTAGACACAGAATGGAATATATACCGCAAGGATAGGATAAACGCCAATGGTGGAGGAGTATTTATAGCAGTAAAGAATTCAATAATATCCAGTGAAGTTATTAGCGAATGCGAATGTGAAATAATCTGGGTTAAGCTAAGTATCAAAGGTGGGTCAGATATGATAGTCGGATGCTTCTATAGACCACCTGCATCAGCAACCGTAGTAGTTGAGCGCCTCAGAGAGAACCTGCAGAACGTCGTGAAGAAGTTTCGTGATCATACTATTGTAATAGGGGGAGACTTCAATCTACCAGGTATAGAATGGGATAGTCACACAATCAGAACTGGAGCCAGGGACAGAGACTCTTGTGACATTATCCTGACTGCCCTGTCCGAGAATTACTTCGAGCAGATATTTAGAGAACCAACTCGTGAAGCTAACGTTTTAGACCTCATAGCAACAAATAGACCGGAACTTTTCGACTCCGTGAATGTAGAAGAGGGTATCAGTGATCATAAGTCAGTGGTTGCATCAATGACTACAAGTGTAATAAGAAATGCCAAGAAAGGAAGGAAAATATATTTGCTTAACAAGAGTGATAGGGCACAAATCGCAGAATATCTGAGTGACCACCATCAAACGTTCATTTCTGAGGAAGAGGATGTGGAACAAAAATGGAAAAAATTCAGAAACATCGTCCAGTACGCCTTAGATAAGTTCGTACCGACTAAGGTCCAAAGCGAGGGGAAAGATCCACCGTGGTATAACAATCATGTACGAAAGGTACTACGGAAACAAAGAAAGCTTCATCATAGGTTTAAGAGTAGTCGAATCATAGCTGATAAGGAAAAGCTGAACGAAGCGAAAAAGAGCGTAAAGAGAGCAATGAGAGAAGCATTCAACGAATTCGAACATAAAACATTGGCAAACAATCTAAACAAGAACCCTAAAAAGTTTTGGTCATATGTAAAATCGGTAAGCGGATCTAAATCCCCTATTCAGTCACTCGTTGACCACGATGGCACCGAAACAGAGGACGACCGAAGAAAGGCAGAAATACTGAATTCAGTGTTCCGAAACTGTTTCACTGCGGAAAATCGTAACACGGTCCCTGACTTCAGCCGTCGCACGGACGCCAAAATGGAAAATATTGAAATAAACGATATCGGAATTGAAAAACAACTGCTATCACTTAGTAGCGGAAAAGCATCCGGACCAGACGAGATACCCTTAAGATTCTACAGTGATTATGCTAAAGAACTTGCCCCCTTTCTATCAGCAATTTATCGTAGATCGCTGGAAGAACGTAAAGTACCTAGCGACTGGAAGAAAGCGCAGGTCGTTCCCATTTTCAAGAAGGGTCATAAATCAGATGCGAATAATTATAGGCCTATTTCGCTTACGTCAATCTGTTGTAGAATAATGGAACATGTTTTGTGTTCTCGTATTATGACATTCTTAGATAATACAAATCTCCTTCATCATAACCAACATGGATTCCGCAAACAGAGATCATGTGAAACTCAGCTCGCCCTATTTGCCCAAGAAATTCACAGTGCCGTAGACACTGGCGAGCAGATTGATGCCGTATTCCTGGACTTCAGGAAGGCATTTGATACGGTTCCGCACTTACGTTTAGTGAAAAAAATACGAGCTTACGGAATATCGGACCAGGTTTGTGATTGGATTCAGGATTTCCTAGAAGAAAGAACACAACATGTCATTCTTAATGGTTCAAAATCTGCAGATGTAGAGGTAATTTCGGGAGTACCGCAAGGAAGCGTGATAGGACCTTTATTGTTTACAATATACATAAATGCCGGCCGCGGTGGTCTAGCGGTTGTGGCGCTGCACTCCGGAACCGCGGGACTGCTACGGTCGCAGGTTCGAATCCTGCCTCGGGCATGGGTGTGTGTGATGTCCTTAGGTTAGTTACGTTTAAGTAGTTCTAAGTTCTAGGGGACTTATGACCTAAGATGTTGAGTCCCATAGTGCTCAGAGCCATATACATAAATGACTTAGTTGACAACATCGGAAGCTCCGTGAGGCTATTTGCAGATGACACGGTTGTCTACAAGAAAGTAGCAACATCAGAAGACTCGTACGTACTCCAGGAAGACCTGCAGAGGATTAATGCATGGTGCGACAGCTGGCAGCTTTCCCTAAACGTAGATAAATGTAATATAATGCGCATACATAGGGGCAGAAATCCATTCCAGTACGATTATGCCATAGGTGGTAAATCATTGGAAGCGGTAACGACCGTAAAATACTTAGGAGTTACTATCCGGAGCGATCTGAAGTGGAATGATCACATAAAACAAATAGTGGGAAAAGCAGGCGCCAGGTTGTGATTCATAGGAAGAATTCTAAGAAAATGTGACTCATCGACGAAAGAAGTAGCTTACAAAACGCTTGTTCGTCCGATTCTTGAGTATTGCTCATCAGTATGGGACCCTTACCAGGTTGGATTAATAGAAGAGATAGACATGATCCAGCGAAAAGCAGCGCGATTCGTCATGGGGACATTTAGTCAGCGCGAGAGCGTTACGGAGATGCTGAACAAGCTCCAGTGGCGGACACTTCAAGAAAGGCGTTACGCAGTACGGAGAGGTTTATTATCGAAATTACGAGAGAGCACATTCCGGGAAGAGATGGGCAACATATTACTACCGCCCACATATATCTCGCGTAATGATCACAACGAAAAGATCCGAGAAATTAGAGCAAATACGGAGACTTACAAGCAGTCGTTCTTCCCACGCACAATTCGTGAATGGAACAGGGAAGGGGGGATCAGATAGTGGTACAATAAGTACCCTCCGCCACACACCGTAAGGTGGCTCGCGGAGTATAGATGTAGATGTGTAGATGTAAATAATGAAATAAAGTCGTCTTTCGAAAAACCAAGTTGATGTCCCTGAAATAACCAAACCCAAAATTTAGCTGCCTAATTCCCTTGATAACTGAAGTTAACTGCTGCCGAGAGTACCTGCATTTTGAAACAAAACGACTAACTGGAATTCCAACTAAAATGTTTAATCGTAAGTGCGCTCTAAAGCATCACGACTTAGTCGCGGCCTGGATAATTGAGTACTTTTTTAATAATTTTATTAAAGCTGGCCTAAACAGACGCCTTTCACATTAAAACAAGAACATAAACGACACGTACAGTGCCTTACTCAGTAGAAATATCTTCTACCGTGGAGTTATACAAGCCAGTCTCGTCAGCGCGTCCATGAGTGATAGTGTAAGGTCAAGTAACAGTGAAAGAGGTCCCGATGAATCACAATAAGATTTATGTTCCTACGGAATATGAACAACCTGTCACAGGTAGCATTCTGCTCTACTTTGTTTTCTTAATATTAATCGTATTTCTATGTTCTATAACTTTATTTGTATATTTTCCTCTCAAAGAAAAATAAGGGTGTATTTAGATAATACACTGAAGCGCCAACGAAACTGCTGTATGGTAGGCACACATATTCAAATACAGCGATATGTAAACAGACAGAAAACGGCGCTGCATTCAGCAACGTCTATATAAGACAACAAGTATCTGGCGCAGTTGTTAGATCGGTTACTGCTGCTAAAATTGCAGGTTATCAAGATTTAAGTGAGTTTTAACGTGCTGTTATAGTCGGCGCACGAGCGATGGGACACAGCATCTCCGAGTAGCGATGAAGTGGGCATTTCCCCGTACGACCATTTTACGAGTGTTCCGTGAATATTAGGAATCGGGTAAAACATCAAATCTCAGGCATCGCTGCTGCCGGAAAAGATTCAGCAAAAACAGGACCAACGATGACACCGAGAATCGTTCAACGTGTCAGCAGCAAATTGCTGCAGATTTCAGCGCTGGTCAATAAAGAAGTGTCAGCGTGCGAACCATTCAACGGAACATCATTGACACAGGCTTTCGGGGTCAAAGGTCCACTCGTGTGCCGTTGACGACTGCACGACACAAAACTTTACGCCTTACCTGAGCCTGTCGACACCGACATTGGCCTGTTGATGACTCGAAACATATTGCCCGGCCGGTCGAGTTCCATTTCAAATTGTATCGAGCGGATAGACATTTACGGGTATGGGGACAACCTCATGAAGGCATGAACCCCGCGTGTGAACAGGGGACTGTTTAGACTGGCGGAGGCTCTTTAATTCTTTAATGGTGTGGGGCATGTGCAGTTGGTTCAAAAATGGTTCAAATGGCTCTGAGCACTATGGGACTTAACCTCTGAAGTCATCAGTCCGCTAGAACTTAGAACTACTTAAACCTAACTAACCTAAAGGCATCACACACATCCATGCCCGAAGCAGGATTCGAACTTGCGACCGTAGCGATCGCGCGGTTCCAGACTGTAGCACCTAGAACTGCTCGGCCACTCTGGCCCGCTGCAATTGGAATGATATGAGACCGCTAATTCGTCAGGATAGGACTCTGACAGGTGACACGTGCAAGGTACAGGGGAATGGGAAGGGGGGGGGGGGAGGGGAAAGAATAGTATGTATGTCTTTAATTCTGACGTATTTTGCATAAGAACTAGACATGCACTCGACCCCCTCCTTACCTACCACCTAATTAATTGTGCACAGAACAGCAACGAAAGGAATTGATAGTGGACTCTGCTAGTTGGTAAAATAAAGAGTGTACACTCACAATACTTTAATAAAAATCGTAATCTACTCAGTAAAACAAACGAGAACTTTATCATTATAAATAACAGCAAATGGGCTTCTATATCTATCTACGAAATGATATTTTTATTAAATATTACAATGAAATTTATTGTACATCAGGACATAAAGGCACTTGATTATCGACACAAACATTAGGTTAAAGGATAGGGTATACAGAACTATTATGAGAATAAGAGTTGGCTCGAGAACAAGGGGCTCCTACTCTCTTTGTTGCAATAGATTGACGATAATGACAGGAGGTCCTAATGAATCAAACATTACTCCCCCAAGTGTAATGTGGTATTGCGATTAGTTCAAAATGGCTCTGAGCACTATGGGACTTAACATCTATGGTCATCAGTCCCCTAGAACTTAGAACTACTTAAACCTAACTAACCTAAGAACAGCACACAACACCCAGTCATCACGAGGCAGAGAAAATCCCTGACCCCGCCGGGAATCGAACCCCGAACCCGGGCGTGGGAAGCGAGAACGCTACCGCACGACCACGAGATGCGGGCTCCGATTAGTAGTGAGAGCTCAAATGAGATCACATGGAGAAAGAAGCAAGGTGGACTTGTAGCAAAGCAAGCGCGCAAGCTGTTGAGGACTTCAGTATAGAAATTGATAGGTCCTACAATGCCAGAACCGCAAAATACTTCACCAATTCTGAAATCTGTAGCAGGTCATTGGTAGGCAGGGTTCTGATGGTGTACGCGCCGACTTCTGTTGTGCAGCAACTGTGTTTGAACCCCTTTCCTCGAAGGCTCTCCTCAGCAGAACCGTATAAACTAGCCCTGTCGGTACAGATGCAAAAACGCAGAGTACGAATCTGGGCCTTGGGTCGCAGAACGAAACTGGAGTATGACCGAAGTCCTCACAAAACCATGAATCCCCATTCAGTGCTGATCCCAAAATTCCTTCACACTATCTAAGAACATTATTCGCGCCAATAGCGACCGTTTCCTCCAATTTCGAGCAGGGCCTTATGACATTAACTGGCATCAGTTGAAGTTGGCCAATCATGCATCTGCGATTTGGCCGTTTGACCGGTTACAAACACAACATGCCTAGACCACCCATCACCCACCCGGCGCCAGACAGTTGCGCTCAGCAGGGCAGGGTCCACAAGTATTCTCAGAATTATGGAGACAATAGTGTCAGTCAGCGCCAGCAGTCTTTGTTCCAGACTCGCCGGAATGGTGAACAAATAAACCGTGGCGACACTCAGATGGCTCGCAGGTCGTTTCGCCCTGTGTACAATAGGTGACCGAGGTCAGTCGCCCTGCCAGGCGCTCAAGCCCACTGATGCACGACCCTCTCCGTATTCGCGGAAGTGCAGCCGCCCAAGGATGTACAGTGTGCCATATCCTCCGGTGCTCGCCTCTCAACAGGCCACCCAGAGAAAACTAAAAGCAAAATCACATACACTTCCAACATGAATAGCATTCAAGTGAAAAGTAATTTTAAAATGGTTCAAATAGCTCTGAGCACTATGGGACTTAACATCTGAGGTAATCAGTCCCATAGACTTAGAACTACTGAAACCTAACTAACCTATGCACATCACACACATCCATGCCCGAAGCAGGATTCGAATCTGCGACCGTAGCAGCAGCGTGGTTCCGGACTGAAGTACCTAAGACCGCTCGGCCACAACGGCTGGCAATATTAATTCGAGCTCTCAGTACAAATACTCTCAGCAGAATAACCTTATTCGGCCCATTCCCACGGTGAAAAGATATAAAACATTAATAAATATGATGAAAATGAGAGGGAACACGCAAAAAAAGGCATAGAACCTCTCACAAGTACGTTGATCGCCTGCATCCATTCATAACCAATGTGCATTCCGACGGACTTGGGCAATTCCAGTAGGACAATGCGACACCTCATTCGTCCAGAATTGCTACAGAGTGCCTCCCGCAACACTCTTCTGAGTTTAAACACTTCCACTGGCCGCCAAACTCACCAGTGATGAACATTAGTGAGCATATCGGGGATGCCTTCAATGTACTATTTTGAAGAGATCTCCACAGGGATTCGAACCCAGAACCTAATCAATTGTTATCGAAGCACAATCAACTGTGACATATCGGATTATCTCGGCAGTAGCTAGATGATTTTTCTGAAATGACGAGGCAAAACATTAATTTTTTTCCTTCCCAGGACTCCAACCCGGAACCTATCGCTGTAATATATTAGAGAAAACGAACGTTAAATATGGGTTTGTTACATCATCAGGGACATGTGAGCATGTTTGAACTAGATATAATATGAAGAAGAGTTCAATGCTGACTGGGAATCAAACCCCACACATACTGTTGTGGACTACACACAAAGAGAGGTCAGCTACAGAATATTTCTCCACCAGCAGCTCGGAATAACATCCTTGAACTTAAAGTGATCTCTCAGAGAGTTCTGTGTCTCACTGGGAGTCAAAAACGTCAGATACCGTTAGTGTTGACACTGGATGAAAATGCATTAAAAATCAAAATTATTATCCATCAACAGATAGGTTTTCTCATGCTAGAGCTTGATAACACATCATGAAAACTTTGGTGCCAGGCCAGCATTCGAACCCATTCATGGGCAATATGTGCAGATGTTGAGGAATCTCCAGTTTTGAACAAACAACAAATTGTAGTCGAGCTGTAGTGTCACGAAGGGATCAAATTCCGCGTTAAGGGCGGTCTGAGTTGCATTCCAAGTTCAGAAACAATTCTATCGACATACAGAAGCTCAAATAAAAGATGGAATAAGGGTCCTGTGACCCTACATAGCGTTTGTTTCGTCACTGTAAATAAATAACTAGTATAAGAAAGGTTAC
Organism: Schistocerca cancellata; assembly: GCF_023864275.1. NCBI lineage: Eukaryota > Metazoa > Arthropoda > Insecta > Orthoptera > Acrididae > Schistocerca > Schistocerca cancellata. The sequence continues at coordinate 457,587,208 of NC_064633.1, forward strand.
TGGTGACAGAGGTCCCTCATTTCGCCACTCCTGACATTATTGTGGTGCAACCTAACCACTACTTGGTAGAGAAGGAATATCATGTTTAATGTGAATTTCAGACCACACTGCCATTATATCTTCTTCACTTGGCGTAGCCAGAAGAGAATAGAATCTGTCTCTCCCTATTAAAAGTCTTGGCAGAAGTGGGAATCGAACCCAGACCACCATCATAGGAACCTATCATCAAACCAACAGACCTCCAAATCATCGTCCAGATGACTCATTTTTCTTTTATAACACCGTTGCGGCACACTCGATGAGAATTCTGACACACAGGCTCCCTGTAGTGGTTTGCAGCATGTTCAGTACATTCATTTACTTGGTTGACCGAATCGCCATGAACTAGCTGCCTCGGCTACTCAGTGCATACATTCGACTCTATTTTGTAATCACCGAAACAAAATCATGTAACTGCCAACAGTGTAGGATGCAGAAATTTAAAGAGGAATTGTTCCTTTCCATTTGAGCTACTCTATTGCGCCATCTGTTTGTTGAAAACGTCGTGCAGTGCCAAAGAAAAGCTGTAACTGTCTGTGTCTCAGAAGTCTAGATCCGGCCATATACATTATCTTACAGCACTGTGGAACGCGGTAGTTCTGGAGGAACCATTGTTGACATCTGGAGGTTTTTGTAGGTAGCTGACAGCTGGTAGCGTCATGGTAAGTGTCACGCACCGTAGATGAGAGGCCGCGAGTTCCATTTCATTCGCTGCTACATTTTTTACAACGCAATTCTGCTGTCTGCTGAAGTTACGAATTTAATGGAACTTTGAACATAATTACCTTCACGTCTCCACACAAAATAGCTGCATGTGGAAAAATGGCTAACTTCTGTGACATTTTGTTCTTTTCAGGTTTAATAGACGGCCAGGCAGCAGATCCATCTCGAAGATTTTGTATTATGTATGGGGAGAGCGCATCGTGCCAAAATAGTCAGAAAAGTATTTTCTACATTAGCTGTCGTCTGGTAGTGGCATTTTATACTTCTTGAAACCTTGTTTGACAGCTTTAACTCAGAACAAGTTTTCTACATGCATGTAATCAATAAACTGCATGGGCAATGTCAAACTGTCAGAATTCGCATATATCGTTGATGATTAATTTCTCTCTCATGTTTGGTATTGTTTTAACAACACTAACAGAAACCTTACGAAAATTGTGCACTGTATTAAAAGAAATGAAATAAAACTACCCACAGTAACCCTACTACGAAAGTCCGTTTTGATAAAACTGAGTATCTGTACACAAGCGTGTCTCTATCGGCACGAATTAGTAAAATACTACTCACTTAGGTTTCGATTAGGTCTGTGTTCAATTGGTATGCTGTGTCATACTCAGCAGGTATGCAAATGTGGCATTTCATAAATAAAGTTATGTATTCCTAGAAACCCAAAATTTGCTTGTCAGCAGCGGAACGAGGCGTTACCTGTTGTGCATCATTGTAAGTTTTTCACCATTGCACTATGAGCTGAAAGTATTTTCTTGCGATTTCCTTATTGATGTTTGATCTGACTGCTTGTAGGTGTTTCACAGGAGGGATAAAAACGTTACATTTAGCGAGACTGGAACCGCGAACCATAACAGATGCTTTTTCAGAGGTCAGCACGTCACCCCATAGCTAGCGAAGAAGTATAGTTGTCCATTTCTCTTACAAGGCCAATAGAGACTAGAACTCGTAAACCGCTATTTAAAGGACGAGTATAGTAGCGATTTACACATGCAATGACATTCCTGGGCTGAAAACCGTAAATTTACAATCTTTTGTTACACCTGAAGCGATAATAACTCAAATTATTCAATGGAAATGACAGGAAAAATCAAGTGAACTTTGAGGCTTAATTCTTTGCACACCAGGAGGTAACTCGTCGATCACAGAGTTGCCAAATATACCTTGCCTTGTTGCCAAATCTCAGTTACAGTACTAGCAGGAAGAAAAGGAACCGATGTGATCCTACAGCGGGCTGGTAAGTTACCACAGCTGGCCTTTCAAAGACGTGGCTGCGACGGACTGGAATACGTAATGCGTCTGATTCGCATTTCTCTAACCAGGTTTAGGGACTGGAGCGTAGTTACTAATAATACTCAGAACTGACTGCAAACTAAGCATCATAAATTACTAAGTCTCATAATTGTTTTTATATTTCTATCGTAACGGTACTCAAACCTAAGAAACTCATTCACGGATGTTTTCGTGCCTCGCTGATAGTCAAGCACACCAAAGAAATAAAAATAAAAAAAAGAATGTTTCATGTGTGTGTGTTTGAGAGAGAGAGAAAGAGAGAGAGAGAGAGAGAGAGAGAGAGAAGGGAGAGAGACAGAGAGAGAGAGAGAGATAGAGAGAGAGAAAGAGAGAGAGAAATAAAGATAAAGAAGAATGAGAGAGAGGGTAAAAAATTCTTGTAAATAAATTTAATACCGGTATGTAAAGAAATCTTTCATTAAAATAACCCGTTCTACATCATTACGAAGTGTCGTATTCATGATCTATGGAACAAGTATTAATCCAATCTAATCTAATCAATCATATTTCTGACTAGCCGTGAAGGGTCATGAATTACCGAAATTTTTGCCAGTGTTAGTAACCAAATCTAAACTTGAAAATAAAAGTCGACAGTTTTTGTAATAAACTGGAACTCCTATCAAGACCCTTTCATCCCTGTTAACTAACCACGAAAGATGTCTGATATACCTCCAGCCAGAAGTAACAAAGTGTGTATGCATTTAAAGATGAAGTGCATGATGTGAAGTTCTGTGACAGAGGTACGAACCCAACACGTAATCTGATTGTTAACTAAGTAAAATCAAATGTTACGTATCGGTTTTTCTTACAATCTGCTGGGTGTTTGAATCTAAAATAAGGATACAAATTTTTGTGCCTAAGTGACAGTCGAACCACACTCCTATCGTTCTTCTTTATCGTCCACGAATACAGCTTAAGTATGAATTGCTTACTCACCAACAGTAAGATGTGTGCGTGTTTGAGCAGAAATTGTTGGCAGCACATGAACAGACATAAAAAATACACGTTAATTTTCACTAGCAGGTGTAGTGTAACGACGTAAGTTTTTTATAAATGATTTTCTTTTGACATATGACCACGTGTAGACTTCGTCACCTACGTGTTTTATCATATCTTGAAACTTTTGACTAATAAAGGCACTACAGTTGTCAGACATAAGTCGTTTAGGAATGCCCCAGTTAACAAAGTAATTTCGAGTAAGACAGCGAATAACGCTTGCTGTGTTCGCTCGTTTCAAAGTACACTCCTGGAAATGGAAAAAAGAACACATTGACACCGGCGTGACAGACCCACCATACTTGCTCCGGACACTGCGAGAGGGCTGTACAAGCAATGATCACACGCACGGCACAGCGGACACACCAGGAACCGCGGTGATGGCCGTCGAATGGCGCTAGCTGCGCAGCATTTGTGCACCGCCGCCGTCAGTGTCAGCCAGTTTGCCGTGGCATACGGAGCTCCATCGCAGTCTTTAACACTGGTAGCATGCCGCGACAGCGTGGACGTGAACCGTATGTGCAGTTGACGGACTTTGAGCGAGGGCGTATAGTGGGCATGCGGGAGGCCGGGTGGACGTACCGCCGAATTGCTCAACACGTGGGGCGTGAGGTCTCCACAGTACATCGATGTTGTCGCCAGTGGTCGGCGGAAGGTGCACGTGCCCGTCGACCTGGGACCGGACCGCAGCGACGCACGGATGCACGCCAAGACCGTAGGATCCTACGCAGTGCCGTAGGGGACCGCACCGCCACTTCCCAGCAAATTAGGGACACTGTTGCTCCTGGGGTATCGGCGAGGACCATTCGCAACCGTCTCCATGAAGCTGGGCTACGGTTCCGCACACCGTTAGGCCGTCTTCCGCTCACGCCCCAACATCGTGCAGCCCGCCTCCAGTGGTGTCGCGACAGGCGTGAATGGAGGGACGAATGGAGACGTGTCGTCTTCAGCGATGAGAGTCGCTTCTGCCTTGGTGCCAATGATGGTCGTAAGCGTGTTTGGCGCCGTGCAGGTGAGCGCCACAATCAGGACTGCATGCGACCGAGGCACACAGGGCCAACACCCGGCATCATGGTGTGGGGAGCGATCTCCTACACTGGCCGTACACCACTGGTGATCGTCGAGGGGACACTGAATAGTGCACGGTACATCCAAACCGTCATCGAACCCATCGTTCTACCATTCCTAGACCGGCAAGGGAACTTGCTGTTCCAACAGGACAATGCACGTCCGCATGTATCCCGTGCCACCCAACGTGCTCTAGAAGGTGTAAGTCAACTACCCTGGCCAGCAAGATCTCCGGATCTGTCCCCCATTGAGCATGTTTGGGACTGGATGAAGCGTCGTCTCACGCGGTCTGCACGTCCAGCACGAACGCTGGTCCAACTGAGGCGCCAGGTGGAAATGGCATGGCAAGCCGTTCCACAGGACTACATCCAGCATCTCTACGATCGTCTCCATGGGAGAATAGCAGCCTGCATTGCTGCGAAAGGTGGATATACACTGTACTAGTGCCGACATTGTGCATGCTCTGTTGCCTGTGTCTATGTGCCTGTGGTTCTGTCAGTGTGATCATGTGATGTATCTGACCCCAGGAATGTGTCAATAAAGTTTTCCCTTCCTGGGACAATGAATTCACGGTGTTCTTATTTCAATTTCCAGGAGTGTATATAGTTTCACATGTTTGGACCAACATTCCATTACAACAAACACATAAGTAAATCCTCCTGAACTACGAGGCAAAGGGCCGAGAAGATCTAATGACAGTATTCCCACAGACCTCGAGGAATTACAGCGTATAATTTATAACGCTTAGATTTGTTATTAGCTTTAACCTTTAGACAGGTTTCACAAGTCCTAATAATACTTCTCACAATACGGGACATATTTCTGAAATAATAATACTTCATTTGGTGTTTAATACATTTATGAATTCCAAAATGCCCGTAACCTTCATGAATATAAGTAATTAATTCGTACACAACAGTTTCCGGGATGCAGATTTCCCGTCTCTGGTGTTCCCTCTGTGCTTTCCAATACAGCAAGTCGTTGAAATATAACCACACACCCCGGGTGTTAACTGTTTCGTCCCCATTACTAAGGTTTTGTATAAGGTTCCTATATTGATCGTCATTTCTTTGATTGCATCTAATAGCAGATACTATCCGTTTAACCCTACGTTCGTTCTCCTGAGTTAAAAGGAAATAAACATAATAATTTGTTCCTGGTTCTTCTGCAATATTAATATTCTCCATTCCTACTGGAAGTCTCGACAAAGCATCCGAAACTACATTTTGGGATCCTCTTATATACCTAATTTCGTACTGAAATTCTTGCAAGCATAATACCCAACGTAATAATCTACGGTGGAGTAACCGACAATTTTTCAGAAAGGTTAAAGCCTGATGATCAGTATATACAATTGTTTTTCTTCCCATTAATAATCCTCTAAATCTTTGAAAACCCCATACCACTGCGAGAGCTTCCTTTTCGGTTACAAAATAATTTCTTTCTTGTTTATTTAAAGTTCTATTAGCGAATCCAATAGGCTGATATAATCCCTTTTCATTGGTCAGATCACCTTGGAATATTACGCAAGACACACCATAATCAGAGGCATCCGTACACATACAAAAGTCCTGATTGAAATCTGGATGGTATAACATTTTGGCTTCTGTTAACGCTCCCTTTATCTTATTAAAAACTTCCTCTTCCTCTTTTCCCCAGAGAATCAGAGGCATCCGTACACATACAAAAGTCCTGATTGAAATCTGGATGGTATAACATTTTGGCTTCTGTTAACGCTCCCTTTATATTATTAAAAACTTCCTCTTCCTCTTTTCCCCAGAGAATCAGAGGCATCCGTACACATACAAAAGTCCTGATTGAAATCTGGATGGTATAACATTTTGGCTTCTGTTAACGCTCCCTTTATCTTATTAAAAACTTCCTCTTCCTCTTTTCCCCAGAGCCATACTGACTTCTCTTTTAATAAATTCAGTAATTTAGGATTAACAATATCCTGCCCTGGAAGAAATCTTCTCAAAAATCCTACCATTCCTAAGAATGATTTCAGTTGTTTCCGATTTCTAGGACTCGGGCATCGAGCAATAGCTTCAATACGTGCTGGGTCTGGCCTAATACCTTTACTGTCCACTATATGCCCCAAAAATCTCACTTCCTCCTTTCCGAAGTAAGACTTAGATAATTTTAAAGTAATTCCTCTGTCAATTAAACGGTTAAACAATTCCCGTAATATCGTTACGTGTTCTTCCCATGTTTTAGTGGCTACCAAAATATCATCTACATATAAAATAATCTTTTGTAATAATTGCTGACACAAAGCAGAATCTAATGCCCTAATGAAAGTTGACACTGCTATATTAAGTCCAAAAGGCAAAACTTGGAACTGATATGATCTGCCTTCAAAAAGAAAAGCCGTATATAGCCGTATCTTTAATATAACCCTTAATAACGGGTTTATATGTTTTATTCTCCCTTATCTGATTGTCTTCCTGAAGTAAGTCTTGTTGCCAATCTCCTTCCTTTTGGCAGCTTAATGATAAATTGCAATTGGGTCTTGTATAATCTTCACTAACAGTTCCCTTTAGTTGGCCCATACTAAAGGACTTTACTAGTTTTCCGGATTTTCTATGATAACGTCACCTACAACTTGACCTTCATTCATTACTTGAGGATGATTTATCTCATTATCATTATTCTGTAATTTCCGCATTTTAGAGTTATTACCACGATTTTGTTGGCTCCATGTATCTTTAGATTGACGTTTTATATAACAAAACCGGCTATGATTGTTGTTGTTAAATTTTCGTGGTTCTGAATTATTATTATTTCGAGGATTGTCATTTCTACCAAATTTAAATTTCTCGTCTTCCCTTTCTCTATTAAGTATATCTAACTGTTCTAAATATCCTAATAATTCGCAAAGTTGTGACCATTCCCTTTTTATCATTCTTTCCTTTACATAATACGGTAACCTACTAATTAGGACTCGTATTAGATGACTTTCAATAATTGGTTCTTCAATTAATTTAGCACGGTTTAAATGCCATTCGAAATAATTCCTATAACCTCCCCACCAATTAGAATATGGAGGAGGGTCTAACAACTCTAAAGTTAAGTGTTGTTGTTTTCCTCTTGACCAATAATTTTGTTTAAACTGCTTAACAAAATCATCCCAGTCCCTAAATTCAGTTCTATGCAGTACTGCCCTTTCTGCAGCTTCTGCTTCTAAATGTCCTATTACAAATTGAATCCGTTTTTTATTACTCCATTTAGGAGATAATGAAGTTTCAAAAGCTTTTATAAAGATTATAGGGTGAAGTTCGCCTCCTGGTTTGAATACAGGAAATCGACTTGCTACATTTGAATTTGTCGTTATATCATCCCAACATTCTGCTAGAGACATAGTTGGATTTTGCTTAGATTGCAGAGACGGAGTTGCATCGTATTGGCTTGCCGTGATTTCTTTATTTGTATTGTTGTCGTCCGAGCTAGCACACACGATGCGACTGTTGTCTCTGATTACGTTATTACTTCTACTACTTGAAATGTTTTCATTATTATCTAATTCCGATAACCGTTTAGCAATTTCCTGTATTCGCTTTTCTGTATTGGATACACGGTTAGCTAATATCGATTCTTCACTGTGTTCATGATGTGAACGCTCTGTACCTTCGTCAATGTTATTATCTTTGGAAGTTTCAAGGTTACTGCATATTTCGGTAATTAAAAATTTCATGTTTTCTATTTCAGTATGATCTTTTTCTATTCTATGAGTTAATATCTCTAATTCTACATTATCTATTGAAGAAATCTCTACAGGTTTGGTAGAAACCTCTTTAATAGATTCTAGTAATTCTCTACGAAGAGTTTCTGTTTGCATAGAAAATTCATCTCGTAACTTATCCTTATTTTTCTCTATTTCATTTACAACTAAGACATTGACATTATCCAGTCTCTTGGTTAAGTCAGTAATATCATTTCGCATGCGAGCTTTTCCCTCACGCGATTCCTGGATATGTTCTTCTAACCTTTTACAATTATCAGCAATCTTATTACTAAGTCCTACTAGTTATTCCTGCATTTCAACTTTAGAAGCCTCTATTTTATCACTTAATTCTCGACTGATTTCATTAAGATGTTCCTGTAACCTGTCTGTAGGTTTTGTTACCTCCCCTTTTAATCTAGCAGTAGATTCCTCGTTAGACTGTTTTAATTCCTGTTTTAGTTCCTCTTTTAATCTAGCAGTAGATTCTTCGTTACACTGTTTTAATTTAGTAGTAGATTCTTCGCTAGACTGTTTCAATTCCTCTTTTAATCTAGCAGTAGATTCTTCGTTAGACTGTTTCAATTCCTCTTTTAATCTAGCAGTAGATTCTTCGTTAGATTGTTTCAATTTAGCGATCGCCCTAAAAAGGGATCTCACGCTCCTATCGGACATAGATTGCTCTTCGTCTGACATTTCACTTCCCGACATTATTGTAAGATATTAACTAGTTACACACTCAGACTTGTAATCAACAATCCTATTAAAGCACACTCCCTATGTACAATACCCCACTTCCAACTTAAAACAGACTCACCAGACACTAATATTGTAATTTGTAGTTCTCGGTGATCAGTGTGCTGCCATGGGCTGCAGAAGTAACAGCCGTCGATGCAGCCGCTGAGATGCTGCGACCCCGCTTCCGCAACCGGCAGGACGCTGAGTCGAACACCGGAGACGTCACTGGCTGCAACCACGCCCGGCCCACCGTTGACATGCGAAGCCCTCAGCAACACCTCTAATACCAGTCGGAGGAACGCCCCCAGCTGACGTACTGGGCCTGTTAGTTTAGGAGAAAACGGGTTGTCGGGGTTTGCAGCGTTCAGCTGCTGCCCAACAGATGCGCCTTCTCGTAGAATAACTGCGTGACCGTACTGCTTGGCTGCGCTCCGTCAGCTGCCCACACCCGCGAAGTCGCCGCTGGTTGGTGAAGGCTCCACGAAGACTCGCGTTGACTGCCGAAGACTCTTGATGTTTTAATTGTTTCGTACCTGTGAGCCTTAGTTGCACACAAGTCCTGTTTCCAAGGTCGCCACGGTGTAGTGTAACGACGTAAGTTTTTTCCAATGATTTTCTTTTGACATATGACCATGTGTAGACTTCGTCACCTACGTCAGTTACAACACACTTCAAAATTATTTATACTCTTTTTAAATTGTCTCAGAATGGTTCTTGAACGAAACTGTAATACATCATTTGAGTCGTATGCGCAGAATTACGTCACTCAGCCCAATTGGTTTGCGCAAACCTTTTCAATGTGCAGATCTGCAGTTTTTCATCTTCAGATATATACAAATAATGTATACTAACCAGGGTAATCATTGCTTTCGTAATGTTTCCCCCTTGTTTAGTCTTCTAGTGATGAACTGGATCCACACCCATGAATCTGATTGTTTCTTTGTATCCTTCCATCTACTATTTTTGTGTGCTATTGTTCAGTGTTCAAAAAGGAAAATATTATGCCTACTCCCACGAGGTATTAACACGGGGTTCCAAGAAGGCTAACGAATTATAATCAAAATACAGTGAGATGCCAATTTGTCTGTCGTCATGGTGTTAAGTCGACAGAAATAGTTGGGTGTTATTGCCTGCATCACCGGCATCCCGTTATCGTCTTCTCTTATTGAGATTTTCATATTACCCTGAACACAAGACGCCGAAATAAATGTGTATATTCTCCGTGACGAAACATCCCATACTCCATTCATCCTGATCCATTCGCTGCATGCATCGGCAGCAATGAGTGATAGGGAAGCTGTTGTGAGCTGACGAATAACAATAATAATGGTAGTAATAACGAATCAGTAATCAAGGATCTTACTGCATTACAGACAATTAACAAAATAACCAAGGAAATCTGAGTGTTTAATTGGCCCACTGTTAGGTGTTCTTACCACTTTGTTACTGAATTCTGTTCTGGATGTTTGCAGAGAGAAAAGAAAGAACCCTGTAGCCATACTTATCGCTAGTACAACGAGATATTACCTATGAACTATCCTAGCTTTACATCACGAGACGAACATGGCGTCACCGAGCTGATATTTGAAATACATTTCTGTTTTCTCTCTCTGTCTCTCTTTTTTTATTTTTGTTTTTATTTTTTGAGGAAAGCATGGAGAAGCGCGAATAATAAGCAAGTAGGCATATAACCTGTTTACGGTTATTTTCACTGGGATACGTAATGCAAAAATACAATTTTTAAATGTATTATTGTGTAATTCCAGTTATTGACAGTCTATTCGTGAACTTTACGTAACGTGTATACATAAACATATAGTTATAAATGTCCCCGTTCGTAGTCGCTAATTATAACAATATGTTTACATTTGTGCTGTAACATATAGCTATAATCAGCGGTGGAAACATATTTGCGAACGCCGACCGTGTGCGGCTGTTTCTTGTTTGATCGTCTGATCAGTCGGAAGTTGCATTGCAGAGGAGAGTAAATGCCTATTTAAAATATAATTGTTTTTGGATAGCTCAACATGAATTTCCTAAGGGACCGTAGTTTATCATGCATTTACCAGTAGAATATGGCGCGGAGAAAATATTTCGTCGCATGCAACTTCCGTCCGAACTCGACGAAAGAATTCGTGACTGTGAACTCTCTATTTGGCAGAAACATAAAGAAAATTAAATAACTTCATGAAGGAGTGAGACATAGATAAATAGTCCATACACCAGTTCCATTTAAGTCTGAATTTATGGCAATTAATAGACGAACTTACACTGCAATGAAGGATTTAACATGGATGCCGTTTTGACTGGCACTTCTCGTAATGGAAACAATTCCTTCGACGTTTTCACATACACGTCGCACAATAAATCTACTGCTAGGCACTTTTAGTATTACACATTTACTTTACACTAAAACAATATTATTTTTAACGATAATAATACGGCGGCAAGACATGCGCGTCCGACACAAGTTACAGGAGACAAGAGAAGAATGAGTAACTGTTCATCGAGAATATCTCGTACATAAAAAAAAAAAAATGTGTAAAAGTGTTCTTCTTCTGTCCGTTTTTCGCGCCGCGGTTTTCAAAGTCAATAACTCACTGCATCTCTGACGGCGCTTCGACAATAAACAAGTTACGTCACAGGTCGTTCACCTTTTACATTCTCGCAACATTATTTGCTAGCTGTAGCTGTTGCCGAGCGACTGCTCGATTAGTGAATGATTTAAAATGATAAGGCAATCACATAATGTTACAACTTCTCGCATTCAGTTGGGTGAAACCTATCACAGAAGCAAGCAAAACACAAATATTTCTTGCACCATGTGCATCACACAAACGAAATCTCGCTGCACTGACGTGTTGTCCGATATATTGCACGGAAAACATATCTAATTCATGTTGATAAATACAGGCCGGCCGGTGTGGCCGAGCGGTTCTAGGCGCTTCAGCCTGGAACCGCGTGACCGCTACGGTCGCAGGTCCGAATCCTGCCTCGGGCATGGATGTGTGTGATGTCCTTAGGTTTGTTAGGTTTAAGTAGTTCTAAGTTCTAGGGGACTGATGACCTCAGATGTTCAGTCCCATAGTGCTCAGAGCCATTTGAACCATTTGATAAATACAGCTCCATCAGATTCAAATTTGGATGCGTACCAAGTGTACAAAAGTATATCTTGAAATACGCAGAAAGTCACATGGAGATATTCGACTGAAACATAGCGATGACCAAGCCTGTAACTGGGGTCGACAGCATCGTCGTCTACCACCTTGACAACTCGAACGGTGACAGTGCTCGGCAGGTTACTTACGTTTACTGGTACCAAAGCTACAGCATGAAAGCACAAAAATGTTAATAACCCGAAGATCATTAAGTGTAGAACCCTTAGAAAGTAAAGCAGTCATGAGTCGGAAGAGTGGTTTGAACACCACAGTGCTTTAACAGGCACGGTCTTGTTGGAGGTGGTATGCCGTTGCTTCCCTCTGAGGTGACTTACCTAGCCAGTTAATAGGGGAACCTACAGCTTAACGTGGATTTCGGACCACAGTGCAACTCGGCATTTTTCACATCAACAAACACTGCCTGTGTAAAATGGCACATAAAAATCATGGGCCTAACGACGGATTGAACCTGAGACTTTCGTATCCGTTTTCTTGCTCTTTATCACTTTGCCACTAAGCAGGTATTACTGTGGTTTTTCTTTAGCATTAAAATTAAGGATGTCTCGTTTGTATCCCTTAGGAGTCCATACTTTTGGGATTACCCTCGTATACGTGTGCGTAAACGCCTTCCGATGCCCACTCAAGGAAGACAACAATACACAGTCTAGCTTCAATATTATAAATACGCCTCAGTATGTGGATGAACTCAGAATTAGGTTGATAATCATTTTGAATATTTAGCAGTGCTGTACCCACTAGTGTTAAACTCGTTTTCAACCAATGATTCCCACAGCTACAGGAACATTACTTGTGATACCACGTAGACAAAATACATACGCAGTGCTATCAGACGAAAAGATCAACCTGACACAAACTGTGGGAAGTTTGTCTTACAACCTTCGTACCTGGATAAAGACCTTTTCCTATTTGAGATATCTGTGAACGTTTAGCATAAGACGATTTAAGAAGAAACTAAATTCCTTCAGCTACGCCACTCTTTAAAGAAATCGTCTTAACGGCACTAGATCGTGGTTTGTGAATCGTTTACCGGCCATACTCTGCCGCATTTCGCTGGTTGGAAGACAAAAAGCTTACTGACAAATTTCACACGATGAAAAGGGGGACGCAATGTCTCCCACTGGAAAGTCATTTTGTTTTATTTAAATGATTTCAAAATCAGGTAAAACGAAGAGTGAGGTGGTCAGTATAAGCACATTACTGTTGTCAGTATGATGTTGCACCGCCCAGGGCCTGTAATGATATAGGGCCCGTTTAGGTCATGCGCATTGTATACAAATGTGGAAGAGAGACCACCACTAAATTGTACAATTCGTATTCATTGCATACACACAGAAGTTACTGTTACAGTGTACTTACGGAGCCCAATGAGTGATTTGCGTATTTTCCGATGAGAAAGAGCACTGGGAAACAGTCTTCGCTACATTAGGTTACTTAAACTGGTATCACTCTGAGCTAGAATTTATGGTCAGCGACTAACTCCAAGGACAATGAGTCGGATGCGGGTTTTGCAACTGTGAAATACTTTCCTACATTATAGAAGCGAATATTAAATTTGAACTAATATTCCAAAAATTTTGAACTTGGATAGCTTAGAATGAAAATCTTTCTGTTTATTGCAAAGGAATACAATTGATTTTCTAAAACATTCTCTGTCATACTCAACTTGCAACAGGTCACGTCGACCAAATCATATGGAAGAACTGACAGCGATGTATTTCTAAACGCAGTAAGATCCCTTGGCTTTTGGTTTGGCGGTATTCGACAGCCATTTCTAGCCGCATGTAACTGAAGAAAGACAGCGAGTTTTTGTTATCAAGTAACGTCTTCATCAATTACTTTAGTTTTAATATAATCTACGAGTAATTGCTGATGTTTGATATTAACATGAAAGGGATTCCATAGACAGGGAAAGAACCTGTTCTTGGGCAACTACTTCCATAATGACCAAAATGCATTAAATGATCTTCAAGCACATGTGTTCCAGCAGCAGTATGAAGAAAATGATAGTAATAAGTACGGCAATAATTGAATTATCCGGTAACATCACACTTCACCGTGGATTTTCTCGAACCAATATATTTCCTGAATTTGAGAAAATTACAAAATGGCTTACATCGAGGCTATGATGCCTAGAAGAGTCTTTACATAGTGCTGACGTAAGAATAGCATAATCTCCGCGTCAGAAGCTTCCTTCTACTTAACCATTTAATAGACTCGCATTTTTTCCACCGTGAATAATTTTGTAAGCTAAGCACATCATCCGTTACAGCACACTCCTGGGGCTTGGAAATGTGGTATGGTGGAACGAACTATCACAAGTGCAATGCGTGGGTACAAGCATTTACATTTAAGAAACACAAACAGATTTACTTTACCTCTGGTAACCTCAAGAGAAAGACGTTATAATCCAGAATCCGCATTAAACATCATGTTCCTTCATTCCCCACTGCACAGAGCCGGTTTGTTTTGGGAAATGACGTAGGCGGAGGTCCATGTAAACAGAAATACTGTCGCCAGTAAACTTACTTACATTACAAAATTTTATTTTATTTGATGGACCGATAGCCATTTAAAGGAACGTGGCTGTTATTTTACTTGTACTTGATTGAACTAGAGACGTTGAAAAATTTGGTGCTGGACTATGATTCGAATTCGTATCTCCTCCTTCGAGTATCTGATTCTCGGAACAGGATAGTTCAATCACTTCGTTCCTTTTTCCAAGACTGTAATCTTCTCTAGGTTGTAAGTAGGCTGTTTATGTTTTCTTATTGGCAACGTTATGTAGCGCTCAGTATGAAAATCACTGGCTGTGATGTGTGCAGTCTGTGGCTAGTTGGCATTGTTGTCTGCCATTGTAGTGTTGGGCAGCGGCAGCTGAATGTGAACAGCGCGTAGCGTTGCGCAGTTGGAGGTGAGCCGCCAGCAGTGGTGGATGTGGGGAGAGAGATGGCGGAGTTTTGAAATTTGTAATACTGGATGGCATGAACTGCTATATATATGTTATGATTATTAAGGTAAATACATTGTTTGTTCTCTATTAAAATCTTTCATTTGCTAACTATTCCTTCCGTAGTTTGAATCTTTTATTTAGCTGGCAGTAGTGGCGCTCGCTGTATTGCAGTAGTTCGAGTAACGAAGATTTTTGTGAGGTAAGTGATTTGTGAAAGGTACACCTGATTATGACTACTGTCTTTCTAGTTGAGAGATTTTTCTACTAACTTATGCTTTACTTTGTACATAGTTGCTTATTTCATTTGATATCTGGTTTCCAGCTGTGTTTCAGCATTGGTTTCATAAAATAAAATAAAATGCATTTGCTAATGAGAACACTTTCTGTCAACAGATCTATTAAATAATTATTTTATGATCCACATTCTTCAAAAAAGGAGCTCTTGGAATGGAAAGAACAGTAAGAAGGGACTGATAACAATAACTGCATATATAATTTTCTTTTCAAGTACTTGGTAATTTTTTGTAGAATTAGTTTTTGTGGTGCATCACTTTAATTACATAGACATTAAGATGTGAATATACATTTCCATTGTCTGCATTATTGTCTTTGGTGTAATGTTTTTTTCTGCTTGAGCTATGTCATGTTTAGATATAAGTTATTTCATTTGCTGCTGCTGTTTGCCAGGCATAGTGTTACTGAATTTGACTTTGTGTTACTCTACTAAGCCAGTTTACTACTGATTTATTTTTCTTGTTTGCTGCACATTGCCTTATATTAGTTGTAATATTGCGATTGCTTTGCTAATTTCTATAATGCTGCTTGCTTCGCAAATCTGCATTTTTTTCATTGCTGTTTGCGTTAATTGTTACGTGCTGCTGCATTGCCTCGGCCCTTGGTATATATATCTGAGCTCAGTAGATATAAGTTAGCTTAAAAGGGGATAGACAATATAAGAAACTAACTATGATGGATTGGAAGAAATGCATTGAGAAGCTATAAGAAAATGGTTTGGCCAGAAAAAGTAGTGTACAGTGGAGAAAAACTATTTTTGAAAAAGGGTGTGAACAGAATACAGAAAGCATGCTTGGATAGTATTTTTTTGGTGGAAACAAATGTTGAAATAAGACGAAAGATCTATCGAATGAAGTTTTGGGTTGGACTGCAGTACCAAACGTTACACTGAAAACAAACCCTGTCCTTTCCTTTTGTGTTATTCCGCTATATGTTTGTGTACCCTTGTGTATTTATGTTTTTCCTGTATTTATATGTTCATCTGATAAGACTTATGTTGTAGAATTTTTCTAATACTAAGCTACATTCACTGTGATGAGGAATACTGTTATCCTCAAATATAATTGGCATTAATAATATGTTATTTACCTTGTAAATATGCTTAGACATTATTTATTCTGTTTTGTTTTAATGCTCATGTGTGAAGTTGAAGTTTCAAAATTTATTCTGATCTTTTATGTATCTACTTACCTCATAATTCCTGTAACACTGATGTATATGTCTATTTCTATTCTTTTGTAAAGCCTGTATTACTACAAATGTTATCTGTATTGTTATGTTCTTTAATGATGTATTTTGTACTTTTGTGATTGTATTCTTACAAAATTGTAATTGACACCAGTTCATCATATTATTAACTTGTAAGTTACATTTCACTGCACACGTTTCTGTTGGTCATACTATATGGACAATATGTGAGAAGTAGGGACTGTTAGTCTTTGCACGTGTGTTAATAATTCAGCAAGGGACTGGATAACAGCATTGCTGGTTCTAAGGACAATTTCAAAAACTCCGTGAGTGCACAAGTGGTGGTTTATGGACTTGCTATATTGTCCGCAAGACTCTTCGATGGTGATTGTGCACCTGCACAGTTGCAACAGATGGCTGCTGGCAGTCTCTCCTAGGACTACAGTGGCTCTGCATCTTTGATCGCTCACCATTACCATTATTTCTACAAGGACTGCAGTGGGTCTGCATCTCTGATGGCCCACCAATACCACAATCTCTACCAGGACTACAGTGGGTCTACTCTGTGATGACCTACCTACCAATATTCATCAACTTCGACTGACTCTGCGGTGGGTTTGTCCTGTTGTGGCCCATTACCTGTCTGCATGTCGAGAGTCAGCACTGTCTTTCTGTTGGAAGGACAACACTACTTCTTTAAGACTGCATGGAAATCCACTACTTCCATGTGCATTTTCTTCTATTGTTCAGACTGTGAGATAAACACTGTAATTTTACTGTGATGAATGATCAGGACTGTCTTTATGGACTGTGGATTTTAGCTTTTGACCAACATTGTATCAATAAGTGTGTGCATTTGATATCTTTGTTATTGTAATTATGAAAAATTTTATCAAGTCATTATTGGCCACTGCCCAAAACAATTTGTAAAATTTTTGTGGGGAGCATAGGGGCTATGTAAGTAGGCTGTTTATGTTTTCTTATTGGCAACGTTACGTAGCGCTCTGTATGAAAATCACTGGCTGTGCTGTGTGCAGTCTGTGGCTAGTTTGCATTGATGTCTGCCATTGTAGTGTTGGGCAGCGGCAGCTGGATGTGAACAGCGCGTAGCGTTGCGCAGTTGGAGGTGAGCCGCCAGCAGTGGTGGATGTGGGGAGAGAGATGGCGGAGTTTTGAAATTTGTAATACTGGATGGCATGAACTGCTATATATATTATGATTATTAAGGTAAATACATTGTTTGTTCTCTAGTAAAATCTTTCATTTGCTAACTATGCCTATCAGTAGTTAGTGCCTTCCGTAGTTTGAATCTTTTATTTAGCTGGCAGTAGTGGCGCTCGCTGTATTGCAGTAGTTCGAGTAACGAAGATTTTTCTGAGGTAAGTGATTTGTGAAAGGTATGGTTAATGTTAGTCAGGGCCATTCTTTTGTAGGGATTTTTGAAAGTCAGATTGCGTTGCGCTAAAGATATTGTGTGTCAGTTTAAGCACAGTCCTGTATAATTGTTCTAAGGGGACGTTTCAAGATCACCTCCACAGGTAAGTATGTGGGTCCGATTCCTGATCCAGTACAAAAATATTCATAATGTCATTTCAAGCCCTATCACGTACACACCGACCTGCTAGGGAAAATTAACGTGTATTTTTTATGTCTGTTCATGTGCTGCCAACAATGTCTGCTCAAACACGCACACATCTTACTGTTGGTGAGTAAGCAATTCATACTTAAGCTATATTCGTGGACGATAAAGAAGAACGATAGGAGTGCGGTTCGACTGTCGCTCAGGCACAAAAATTTGTATCCTTATTTTAGATTCAAACACCTAGCAGCTTGTAAGAAAAACCGACACGTATAATTTGATTTTACTTAGTTAACAATCAGATTACGTGTTGGGTTCGTACCTCTGTCACAGAACTTCACATCATGCACTTCATCTTTAAATGCATACACACTTTGTTACTTCTGGCTGGAGGTATATCAGACATTTTTCGTGGTTATTTAACAGGGTTCAAAGGGTCTTGATAGGAGTCCCAGTTTATTACAAAAACTGTCGTCTTTTATTTTCAATTTTAGATTTGGTTACTAATACTGGCAAAAATTTCGGTAGTTCATGACTCTTCACGGCTCATCAGAAATATGATTGCTTAGATTAGATTGGATTAATACTTGTTCCATAGATCATGAATACGACACTTCGTAATGATGTGGAACGGGTTATTTTAATGAAAGATTTCCTTACATACCGGTATTCAATTTATTTACAAGAATTTTTTACCCTCTCTCTCATTCTTCTCTATCTTTATTTCTCTCTCTCTCTCTCTCTCTCTCTCTCTCTCTCTCTCTCTTACTCTCTCTCTCTCTCTTACTCTCTCTCTTTCACACACACTCACACACACACACACACACACACACACACACACACACACAGACACACACACATTCTTTTTTTTTTATTTGTTTGGTGTGCTTGACTATCAGCGAGGCACGAAAACATCCGTGAATGAGTTTCTTAGGTTTGAGTACAGTTACGATAGAAATATAAAAACAATTATGAGACTTAGTGATTTATGATGCTTAGTTTGCAGTCAGTTCTGAGTATTATTAGTAACTACGCCCCAGTCCCTAAACCTGGTTAGAGAAATGCGAATCAGACGCATTACGTATTCTGGGCCGTCGCAGCCACGTCTTTGAAAGGCCAGCTGTGGTAACTTACCAGCCCGCTATAGGATCACGTCGGTTCGTTTTCTATCTGCTAGTACTGTAACTGAGATTTGTCAACAAGGCAAGGTATATTTGGCAACTCTGTGATCGACGAGTTACTTCCTGGTGTGCACGGAATTAAGCCTCAAAGTTCACTTGATTTTTTCTGTCATTTCCATTATCGCTTCAGGTGTAACAAAACATTGTAAATTTACGGTTTTCAGCCCAGGAAAGTCGTTGCATGTGTAAATGGCAACTATACTCGTCCTTTAAATAGCGGTTTACGAGTTCTACACGCTATTGGCCTTGTAAGAGAAATGGGAAACCCATACCTCTTCGCTAGCTATGTGGTGACTTGCTGACCTCTGAAAAAGCATCAGTTATGGTTCGCGGTTCCAGTCTTGCTAAATGGAACGTTTTTATACCTCCTGTGAAACACCTACAAGCAGTCAGATCAAACATCAATAAGGAAATCGCAAGAAAATACTTTCAGCGCATTGTGCAATGGTGAACAACTTACAATGATGCACAACTGGTAACGCCTCGTTCCGCTGCTAACAAGCAAATTTTGGGTCCCTAGGAATAAATAACTTTATTTATGAAATGCCACATTTGCATACCTGCTGAGTATGACACAGCATACCAATTGAACACAGACCCAATGGAAATCTAAGTGAGTAGTATTTTACTAATTCGTGCCGAGAGAGGCCAGCTTTTGTACAGATACTCAGTTTTATCAAAACAGACTTTCGTCGTAGTGTTATTGTGGGTAGTTTTATTTCATTTCTTTTAATACAGTGCACAATACACTGTAGCCAGTTACATGATTTTATTTCGGTGATTACAAAATAGAGCCGAATGTATGCACTCGGTAGCCGAGGCAGCTAGTTCATGGCGATTCGGTCAACCAAGTAAATGAATGTACTGAACTTGCTGCAAACCACTACAGGGAGCCTGTGTGTCAGAATTCTCATCTTGTGTGCCGCAACGGTGTTATGAAAGAAAAATGAGTCATAATGAAGATGATTTGGTCGTCTGTTGGGTTGATGATAAGTTCCTATGATGATGGTCTGGGTTAGTTTCCAACTTCTGCCCATGATTTTTAATAGGGAGAGACAGATTCTATTCTCTTCTGGCTATGCCAAGTGAGGAAGGTATAATGGCATTGTGGTCTGAAATTCACATTAAACATGATATTCCTTCTCTACCAAGTAGACGTTAGGTTCGACCACAATAAAGTCTGGAGGGGCGACATGTAGTAACTCTATCACCAGTAACCTTTATCATACTAGTTATTTATTTATAGTGAAGAAACAAATGCTAAGTAGGGTCACAGGACACTTATTCCATCATTTATTTGAGCTTCTGTATGTCGATAGAATTGTTTCTGAACTTGGAATGCAACTCAGACCGCCCTTAACGTGGAATTTGATCCCTTCGTGACACTACAGCTCGACTACAATTTGTTGTTTGTTCCAAACTGCAGATTCCTCAACATCCCCACATATTGCGCATGAATGGGTTCTAATGCTGGCCTGGCACTAAAGTTCTCATTATGTGTTATCAAGCTCTAGCATGAGAACACCTATCTGCTGATGGATAATAATTTTGAGCTTTAATGCATTTTAATTAATTGTCAACACTAACGATATCTGACGTTTTTGACTCCCAGTGAGACACATAACTCTTTGAGAGATCACTTTAAGTTCAAGGATGTTATTCCGAGCTGCTGGTGGAGAAATATTCTGTAGCTGACCTCTCTTTGTGTGTAGTCCACAACAGTATGTGTGGGGTTCGATTCCCAGTCAGCATTGAACTCTTCGTCATATTACTTCTAGTTCAAACATGCTCACATGTCGCTGCTGATGTAACAAACCCATATTTAACGTTCGTTTTCTCTAATATATAACAGCGATAGGTTCCGGGTTGGAGTCCTGGGAAGGAAAAAATTAATGATTTGCCTCGTCATTTCAGTAAAAACATCTAGCTACTGCCGAGATAATCCGATATGTCACAATTGATTGTGCTTCGATAACAATTCGATTAGGTTCTGGGTTCGAATCCGTGTCCAACACAAAGCTCTACATCACGGCATTTCAAGTAAGTTACTTGTGAAGAAGCAATATTTAACATCTCTCGTAGTTCATTAACAGGGACAATAGATGCTAAGTAGGAATTCGCGTCCGTTAAAAATGTTTACGTTATGTAATTTAAAGTTGATATTTGCTAACTGGTACTGTCAAAAATCGTGGTATATCACTCTCTGTATGCCTAGTCAGGAATGACTGTTAGTTTCCGTCAGTCACGAAATCTTGGTCTGCATGACCTGGGTTTGAATCCAAATGCAGAACGAGACGGTTCGTCGTGTCATTTGCTGTTCATACATATTCTCAACTAGCTGCTCGTGAATAAGTTAAATTTTTAATATCATTTTGTGTTAAATAACAAGTACGATATGTTACTTTGAAGAGGAAATCATGGATACGACAAATTTACTACGTGCATTACGTATCTGACGTAATAATGAGAGTGGTAACATTTCAGGTATGTTATTTATTGCAATAAATTTGAGCTTACAAGCCTTAAGGACAGTCTTATCTGTTATAAGGTGTCCCTGATATTTGTAGTATTGTCGTATTACTTTACATCTTGAACTATTGTGATACAGAAGCGAGTTTTCTAGTGGTCACTCGTCGGAGCCATTTTCAATAGTCAAATGACTGTACCAAGGAGCGATTAGAGGACCTGCTAGACAGTTGCGTTATGTGGGTTGCATGCGAATCAGGCGAAATGCAATTCAGGTCGTTCGGATACTTTTGAGCACGACTGTACATGAATATTTTAATGGTAAATTGTTAACCTGTTTCATTGCGTGGTGTAACACCTGCCCATCTAATCAGTTCCTTAAGAGAGGTTCAGTAAGTATCGCCATTGTTCTTCCATCAGCGAGATCAGGGTAATTAGCTGCTTCTCTTGCACTACCCCTGTGACAACTGCTGAAACCATATTTCGATCAGGAAACTGCTGATTCTACAACAGGTGAAGAAGAAGAACACACTGTTAGTATAATAGACATGCCAGTTTCCAATGAAGAACCACATTTTTTGTTACTTTATTGAAAGCAATTCAGCCCATGCACTCAATTAAATTATCCGCCCTACTATTGTATTTGTTCTGCTGCCCATCTCACGAATGCTGCCGCAAATTACTGAAAGGAAAGTCGAAAAACATATATTCAATTGGCACGCGGCAAATGCCTAGCCCTCACAAATTTCTTCTTCGGAAAAGCACCCCTGACTCGTCCATTTCACAACTCAATAGCTTCCGCCAAAAAATGTCGTAAGTTTGGTTCTTAAGTCAGTTAGCAATGGATTTATACAGGAACTGGGTTTTGCATTACTAACAGACATTCCCACTGGTTCTGTGACTTTGCTACCTGTTACCGTGTTCTGCTTGGTGTTTCCACCTACCAGGACCTGATCTATTATTTGTACATTGATTTTCAGATAAGTTGTCACTGATGCCCTAAAGTCAAGCAAAAGCTATTACAGGACTATTCACCTTGCCTTTGAAAGGTTTCCACTCGTCAGTTTATTCTCAGATTAAGACAATCGTTACTCTGGTAATTGTTTACGACAAAGTAAGCACCCTACATGGGAGCGAACCAGACGTCTCTTGTACAGCCAGAAACAAGAAATTATACGTACATTACACTGCTCCAAAACGCCAAGCTTTACGTAAATGCAATCCAGGTCAGATACGTAACACCAACGAAAATTAATCCATCCACAGCGTAGAAATATTACCATATTGTTTCTTTTTTACTTCTTCCACTTGCTAATCTTGACATACAGCAATCCAGTGTTGTATTTCCAGTTCTTCTGAGAATTTTACCTTTTTCCACATCATGGTAAGCACTTTGTCCTTCCCAGCCGACATTTCTCAAAAGTTTTTATTGAACAGGTGGTATGTTGCCCAAGAAGCTCAAAATTCCTTTTCCATCCCTTTTTAATTAAGTCATACTATTTCTTGTCGAATTCCTCTCCAGTTATGACACTCAATATTTGATGATTATTTCTTTTAACAGTGTGCCTTCTCAGTCTGTTTCTCCGTTAGTTCCAACATTGATTTTTCTATATCTGATGGTAAATCTACTTATAACTTGCAACTCCATAGTAAATAATGTCTTAGTTTTTAAGCCTCTCATTAATCTCGATAATTCCAAATGTAACCAAATATAATATTCTCAGAAGGTGACTACGAGAGATGGTCTTGATGAAGAAACTCTTTGATCGTTTTTTTTTTTTTTACTCTTTGGTAATCAGACGATTAGAACCACCTCAGATCTCTGATGTTGGTGTACATGTACGATAAAAGTTTTTGTATACAGCATCGTGACTCGGAACAAAATAGTAGTACAGTCAGTAAGTAGTATGACATGGTAAGTGAGCCAGTGAGATCTCTTGTAGGACACGAATAAACATACGAAATTGTCTTAACGGCATTGGGTAGTTTTCAATGACTAGATATTTTATTTATTTACCATATACAATGCAATGAACAATGTTCACCAAGTTTTATATATGTTGCATATGATCCCTGTGAATTGTAAATTTTAAGAGCGACCCACGCGAGCGTAATGAAAAGAGACATTTTCCGAAAAAAATTGTGACCATTTTTATTAGTTGTTATAACTGTAAGACAGCTACTTTCTAATATACATCTGACAGTTTTTCCTGTATAACTGAATTGACGGTACCCTACTGTCACGATGTTAGACTGTCATGCTGCTGGCAGAAGACGGTTCATAAAGTGTTGTTTTAATATACCATTAAAATTATTACCTCACACACAATTTTTATGCTTTTGGCTAAAAGTTATTTTCATAGAGCACAACGTGAGGCAAGTTTTCAACCAAATTACTGATAAATGCATTTGTCATAGATTTGTCACAGATTTTATTGGTCACAGGGGAAGAAGACTGTCATCCATTTTAAATTGTTATGGTACGAATTACGAATACAACAGGTCATACCAGAAAAATTACGAAAACTCCTACGGAATATTGTTATTACACCAAGTTTAAACACGGTTTTCAATACCACAAATACAGAAGTTATCATGCTCACACTGTCAACCACGTTCACTGATTGAAGGAAGGCAGCTGGGGTTTGGCGTTCTATCGACGACAAGGTCACAAGACAGAACAAAATTTCGAATTGCAGGTAGGATGGGGAAGACAACTGGCAGGTTTCTTTCCTAGGTATTTCCTAGGTATTTGCTTTAAGCGATTTGAAGAAAAATCTTCATCTGGATGGCGGGAGATGGTTTTCCGCAATCGTCCTCTGAAATTCTAGTGTCTTACCACTGCCCGACTAGTGTACCCTCAACAATGTGAAAATATTGCTTTTCTATAGCAGCAGTAGTTCTTACATTATGACGCGGTACCAAACACAGAAAACTTTTATGTCGAATGTGCAAATATGTTGTACACTCTGTCATTCATGCATGATGAATAGCTATTTCTTGTAGAGAATTATTTGTGAGGTCTGCTCTGGAAGTTTATGTGATGATGCTATTGATAAGAACACTTTGGTGTTGGACATAGTTTAGGTGGGAGTGGTACTTGCCTGGGGTGGTTGTGTAATCTTGGAATCCTGACCAAATGTTTGTTTTACTAACAACAATTAACACATATACAAAATAACGTAGGGAGACACTTGCACGTGAGCTTCTGATCAGTTAAGTTCAAACGAAGTATTAATTTAAAAACAAATACTCACCCCACACTAATAACGTAACAAAGGTTTCAAATAGTTTCCGGAAGCACGCTATTCATGTTCTAGTATCGCAAGCAAGGTCCTGTCTGCATCTGCTGTCCACGGGGCCCGGTGCTGACTTCCGAATGTTGCTACTTTCATGTCACAGCACCAGATTCCCAACCACTTAGTCATACCGCCACAGCAAATCCTCCGCCAATATTCCGATCTGTCCCGCACTGGTGCGAGCAACTCTGCAGACGGGAGTACAAATTCACACGGAAACTGCAAGTACGCAGCACAGTGGGACGCTAAACGTCATGGTCTTGTTGCATTACCCAGCTTCAGATGCTAATTAATATTAACTGTGTCTATTACTAATAAATACTGGCACGTGAGTACATAATTTGGAATGAAAAACAGAGGATTATGTGTGGCATCTGCAGAAATGTAAATATAGTACAGTATTAAAATCCATGGAGAAGAAATAAAAACTTTGAGGTTCGCCGATGACATTGTAATTCTGTCAGAGACAGCAAAGGACTTGGAAGAGCAGTTGAACGGAATGGATGGTGTCTTGAAGGGAGGATATAAGATGAACATCAACAAAAGCAAAACAAGGATAATGGAATGTAGTCGAATTAAGTCGGGTGATGTTGAGGGTATTAGATTAGGAAATGAGACACTTAAAGTAGTAAAGGAGGTTTGCTATTTGGGGAGCAAAATAACTGATGATGGTCGAAGTAGAGAGGATATAAAATGTAGACTGGCAATGGCAAGGAAAGCGTTTCTGAAGAAGAGAAATTTGTTAACATCGAGTATAGATTGAAGTGTCAGGAAGTCATTTCTGAAAGTATTTGTATGGAGTGTAGCCATGTATGGAAGTGAAACATGGACGATAAATAGTTTGGACAAGAAGAGAATAGAAGCTTTCGAAATGTGGTGCTACAGAAGAATGCTGAAGATTAGATGGGTAGATCACATAACTAATGGGGAAGTATTGAATAGAATTGGGGAGAAGAGAAGTTTGTGGCACAACTTGACCAGAAGAAGGGATCGGTTGGTAGGACATGTTCTGAGGCATCAAGGGATCACCAATTTAGTATTGGAGGGCAGCGTGGAGGGTAAAAATCGTAGGGGGAGACCAAGAGATGAATACACTAAGCAGATTCAGAAGGATGTAGGTTGCAGTAGGTACTGGGAGATGAAGAAGCTTGCACAGGATAGAGTAGCATGGAGAGCTGCATCAAACCAGTCTCAGGACTGAAGACCACAACAACAACAACAACTATTGCTTTAAAATTACAGTAAAATCTTACTATGGAACATACATAATTTAATATAATTTAGCCTTTATAAAATTAGTTCTGAAAGAATTATTACACTTTCTTCACATTTCAATAAATGCCAGTTGTGTTCATATTTACTTGGAGTCGTTTTACTAGGTGTTCTTTATTACATTGAGTCAAATGGAGCGTTGGCAATGGAGGTTCACAGGAGATATTTAGTTTATGTCGTTATCGGAAGGCGATTTGTCGGTTTTCTGCATCACAGATAAAAGCAGCCGTTGGAGGTACTGGTGGTCGAAGCTCGGAAGTGCCCATGTGTGATAGTGTCAGATGTTAACAGCTGTAGCTCTGCCTGATATTCACTCTACTCAGGTCATAGGTCTTGAGCAACATCCATTTAAATGTCTCACCTCAGCTGTAGCAGTGACGTGAACCTTACTAGGAAGATAACTCTTCTAGTATTCCGTAGAATTTTCTCAGTGCAGGTTCTTACATTTTAACGGCCAACTGCGGCGCTTCATCTCACCAATCGAATTTTGTGTAGACTTTTATTCGTTTCGTCAGTCTAGATTGTATTAATTTCTAAATTTGTGACAGACCATGGTTCCACATGAATTATCTATATCTACACCTACACATATACTCCGCAAGCCACCCTACGGTGTGTGGTGGAGGGCACCCTGAATCATTTTCTCTCCAGTTCCACTCGCAAATAGAGCGACGTAAAAATACTGCCTGTACGCCTCCGTATAACGCCTAATTTTTCGTATCTTATCTTCGTGGTCCTTACGCGCAATGCATGTTGGCAGCAGTAGAATCGTTCGGCAGTCAGCGTCAAATGGTTCAAATGGCACTGACCACTATGGGACTTAACTGCTGAGGTCATCAGTCCCCTAGAACTTAGAACTACTTAAACGTAACAAACCTAAGGACATCACATACATCCATGCCCGAGGCAGGATCGAACCTGCGACCGTAGCGGTCGCGCGGTTCCAGACTGTAGCGCCTAGAACCGCTCGGCCACACGAGCCGGCCGGCATCAAATGCCCGTTCTCTAAGTTTTCTCAATAGTTTTTCTCGAAAAGAATGTCGCCTTCCCTCAAGGAACTCCCATTTGAGTTCGCGAAGCATCTCCATAACACTTATAGGTCTATGTTGTTCGAACTTACCGGTAACAAATCTAGCAGCGCACATTTGAATTGGTTCCATGTCTTTAGTCACATTCAGAACTGCAGATAAAAATAAAAATAACTACTTAACGTGTAATCTACGACATATACGTCACTATTATACCAAAATTCAAAGGTGTCACAAGAAACCTATAGCCCACAAGAGTAGCTCGTTAAATTGATCAGCATAATTTGCATACTGGGTCACAGGATAAAACAATTGGTTTGGTATCATTCACGTTGTTAACAAGGTTAACTAATATAACCCTGTACCATAACTGAATACTATTTTTTTTATTTTAGCTATTTCATTTCTACTAGCAAAATTAGGTCACTAACTGTCATACTGCATCAGTCAGCTGTTTCCAGAAATCCTACTGGTCTTATATAACTCAGTAACGATCCATTTTGCCCAATGTTGTGTCCTTTCCATGAATATATTCATATGTTTTCTACATTTTTTTATGTAGGTTAAGAGTGACCAGTCCCTCTCTTTTAACCAAATGATTATTAAAAAACTTAAACAAAATAAGCCAACAATAAATCACACCGTCAATAGCTACTGTGTCAAATGGTTCAAATGGCTCTGAGCACTATGGGACTTAACATCTGTGGTCATCAGTCCCCTAGAACTTAGAACTACTTAAACCTAACTAACCTAAGGACGTCACACACATCCATGTCCGAGGCAGGATTCGAACCTGCGACCGTAGCAGTCGCGCTGTTCCGGACTGAGCGCCTAGAACCGGTAGACCACCGCGGCCGGCTACTACTGTGTCAAATAATTGTCAGGACAGGAGAAGGACAATTTACACACAAAGTCAGGAGCACTGGGACTCTTAGGAACATAACCCAAGCGCAATAAATTTAACAAATTCACAGTTTAATACAAATGCTAGATCTCGAATAATGATCAAGCAATATTCAAGAATTTAACAAAATTAAATTCTGATCCAGCTTGATTACAGGAAAACGGGAACAACCAGCCCCCAAACCAGCGTAATGCTAACAGCGGCTGTCCTCAGGCACGTAACATAAAATACCCAAAACAGTTGGATTTCTAAAACAGAGGAGATAATTTATAACACCACAATACAGTAATGTTCTTTCAAAGCCCTTAAATAAACCCCACCACAATTCTTGAGCCAGCTTTATTAATTTCAAAAATCTCTTGCAAATAATTATAGGATAAAGCGTTAAAAGATACCTTAAAAAATATAATTTAGATTAAATTAACTAAAACGATACAAGAAAAGTAGCTGCGATATTCTTTAAACGTTTACAGAAATGACTATGCAGAAGAAACCAACTTAAGCACGACCACAAAGTATTTGATCCTGATTTAAGCAGTGAGAATGTATATTAAAAAGAAAAACAAACATTTAATAAAATAGTTATTAAAGGAGCGTAACCTTTAAACAAAATTAAGCACGCTAAATATAACACACTTTGTTCATATTACAACAAAACAACCACCACGAGAGGCGAAACTCAGATGTTCCTGAAACGAGCAAACATCACAGTTTCAGTTTTATAAGATACCCATGGTCTACGGCCATCGTCTTTTACTAGAATTTATAAACGTTCCGGCGTAGGAAGTCACCCTCATTCTGCCAACGTCGTTGTCAAAGAGGGCAGGTCACTCTCTTGTCCTTAGGGTGGGAATCTGCCCCTAAAGGCAGAAGAATCAACAATGACCAACAGCATAAGGAGGTAGAATGGAACCACTGTATGAACGACACGTAATGTGCTCCCACAGGACATGTGGTCTGTAACAAAAAAACTGCCATGATGATCTCCCCATTGGAAAAAGATTCCGGAAAAGTCCCCCCATTCGGATCTCCTGGAGGGGAGTGTCGAAGTGGAAGGAAGAGGGGATTACCATGAGAAAAAGATTGAATAACCAACTAGAGGATAAAGTTCTATGAGTCTAATCGTGAAATGTCACAAACTTGAACGTAGTAGGAGAACTAGAAAATCTAAAAAGGGAAATGCTTCGGCTCAACCTAGAGATGTAGGGATCAGTGAAGTGAAATGGAAAGAAGACAATGATTTCTGATCAGATGAGTATAGGGTAATATCAGCAGGAGTACAAAATGGTATAACGGGAGAAGGCTTCATTATGAACAGGAAAGTAGAGATTTGAACAGTTTAGTGAGAGAGTTGGACTTACCAGAATCGACAGCAAACCAACAGCGACAACGATGTTTCAGACGTACATGAGAACGTCCCAAGCTGAAGATGAAGAGAGAGAGAAAGTATTTGACGATACTGAAAGGGTAATTCATTATGTCAAGGGAGATGAAAATGTAATTGCCATCGGGGACTGGAATGCAGTTCTAGGGAAAGGAGTAGAAGAAAAGGTTACAGGAGAATAAGGACTTGGGACAAGGAATGAGAGAGGAGAAAGACTAATTGAGTTCTGTAACATACTATACAGTAAAGCTGCAGGCCCTCGGGAAAAATTACGGCTGTAGTTTCCCCTTGCTTTCAGCCGTTCGCAGTACCAGTTGGAAAGAAATACGTAGGTAAAAAGGAGGTAACCGCGAAGAAACCACGTGTAACAGAGCAGAATGGAGAGCTGCATCAAACACGTCTCAGGACTGAAGACAACAACAACAACAACAATATACTATACATTGCAAATGCCGGGTGATACGGGAAGATTTCAGTTACATTACATCATAGCCAGACAGAGATTCCGAAATCAGATACTGGATTTTAAGGCGCGCCCAGGAGCAGAAATAGACTCATGACACAATGTAATAATGATGAAGAGTAGGCTGAAGTTGAAGAGACTAGTCAGGAAGAAGCTGTACGCAAAGAAGTGGGGTACAGAAGTGCTAAGGAATGACGAGATACACTTGAAGTTGAAGAGGAATGGACATCTCTAAAAAAGGGCAATCACAGAAGTTGGAAAGAAAGACGTAGGTAAAAAGGAGGTAACCGTGAAGAAACCATGTGTAACAGAAGAAATACTTCAGTTGAGCGGTGAAAGAAGGAAATACAAATATGTGCAAGTACAGAAATACAAGTCGCGTAGCAAGTGCAGGGAAGCTAAGACGAAATGGCTGCATGGAAAATATGAAGAAATAGAAAAATAAATGATTGACGGAAGGACTGACTCAGCATACAGGAAAGTTGAAACAACCTTCGGAAACACAAAAAGCAAGAGTAGTAACATTAAGAGCGCAATGGAAATTCCACTGTTAAATGCAGAGGAGAGAGCGAATAGGTGGAAAGCGTACACTGAAGGCCTCTACGAGGAGGAAGATTTGTCTGATGTGATAGAAGAAGAAACAAGAGTCGATTTTAAACGGATGGGGGATCCACAAATAGAATCTGAATTTAAAAGAACATTGGAGGACTTAAGATCAAATAAGATGGAAGGATATATATCGTCCCATCATAATTTCTAAAATCATTGATGGAAGTGACAACAAAACGACTATTCATGGTGGTGTGTAGAATGTATGTGTCTGACGACATATCATCTGACTTTCGGAAAAATATCATTCACACAATTCAGAAGGCTGCAAGAGCTGACAAGTGCGAGAATTATCGCACAATCAGCTTAACAGCTCGTGCATCCAAATTGCTGACAAGAATAATATACAGAAGAAGGGGAAAAAATTGAAAATGTTTTAGATGACGATCAATTTGGTTTTAGGATAGGTAAAGACATCAGAGAAGCATTTCTGACATTGCAGTTGATAATGGAAGCAAGATTAAACAAAAATCAAGACACGTTCATAGGATTTGTCGACATGGAAAAGCGTTCGATATTGTAAAATTGTGCAAGATGTTCGAAATTCTGAGGAAAATAGGGATAGGCTATAGTGAGAGACGGGTAATATACAATATTTACTAGAGCCAAGAGGGAGTAAGAGTGGACGACCAAGTACAGATTCCTTAAATTAAAAAGTGTGTAAGGCATGAATGTAGTTTTTCGACCCTACTATTCAATCTGTACATGGAAGAAGTAATGACGGAAACAAAGGAACGGTTCAGAATTGGAATTAAAATTCAACGTGAAAGGATATTAATGATTCGATTCGCTGATGACAATGCTATCTTGAGTGAAAGTGAAGAAGAATTACATGATCTGCTGAGTGGAATGAACAGTCTAATCAGTGCAGAATATGGATTGAGAGTAAATCGAAGAAGACGAAAGCAATGAGAACTAGCAGAAACGAGAACAGCGTGAAACTTAACACCAGGATTGATGGACACGAGATAGATGAAGTTAAATAATTCTGAAACTTCCTGGCAGATTAAAACTGTGTGCCCGACCGAGACTCGAACTCGGGACCTTTGCCTTTCGCGGGCAAGTGCTCTACCAACTGAGCTACCGAAGCACGACTCACGCCCGGTACTCACAGCTTTACTTCTGCCAGTACCTCGTCTCCTACCTTCCAAACTTTACAGAAGCTCTCCTGCGAACCTTGCAGAACTAGCACTCCTGAAAGAAAGGATATTGCGGAGACATGGCTTAGCCACAGCCTGGGGGATGTTTCCAGAATGAGATTTTCACTCTGCAGCGGAGTGTGCGCTGATATGAAACTTCCTGGCAGATTAAAACTGTGTGCCCGACCGAGACTCGAACTCGGGACCTTTGCCTTTCGCGGGCAAGTGCTCTACCAACTGAGCTACCGAAGCACGACTCACGCCCGGTACTCACAGCTTTACTTCTGCCAGTACCTCGTCTCCTACCTTCCAAACTTTACAGAAGCTCTCCTGCGAACCTTGCAGAACTAGCACTCCTGAAAGAAAGGATATTGCGGAGACATGGCTTAGCCACAGCCTGGGGGATGTTTCCAGAATGAGATTTTCACTCTGCAGCGGAGTGTGCGCTGATATGAAACTTCCTGGCAGATTAAAACTGTGTGCCCGACCGAGACTCGAACTCGGGACCTTTGCCTTTCGCGGGCAAGTGCTCTACCAACTGAGCTACCGAAGCACGACACACGCCCGGTACTCAAAGCTTTACTTCTGCCAGTACCTCGTCTCCTACCTTCCAAACTTTACAGAAGCTCTCCTGCGAACCTTGCAGAACTAGCACTCCTGAAAGAAAGGATATTGCGGAGACATGGCTTAGCCACAGCCTGGGGGATGTTTCCAGAATGAGATTTTCACCCTGCAGCGGAGTGTGCGCTGATATGAAACTTCCTGGCAGATTAAAACTGTGTGCCCGACCGAGACTCGAACTCGGGACCTTTGCCTTTCGCGGGCAAGTGCTCTACCAACTGAGCTACCGAAGCACGACTCACGCCCGGTACTCACAGCTTTACTTCTGCCAGTACCTCGTCTCCTACCTTCCAAACTTTACAGAAGCTCTCCTGCGAACCTTGCAGAACTAGCACTCCTGAAAGAAAGGATATTGCGGAGACATGGCTTAGCCACAGCCTGGGGGATGTTTCCAGAATGAGATTTTCACTCTGCAGCGGAGTGTGCGCTGATATGAAACTTCCTGGCAGATTAAAACTGTGTGCCCGACCGAGACTCGAACTCGGGACCTTTGCCTTTCGCGGGCAAGTGCTCTACCAACTGAGCTACCGAAGCACGACTCACGCCCGGTACTCACAGCTTTACTTCTGCCAGTACCTCGTCTCCTACCTTCCAAACTTTACAGAAGCTCTCCTGCGAACCTTGCAGAACTAGCACTCCTGAAAGAAAGGATATTGCGGAGACATGGCTTAGCCACAGCCTGGGGGATGTTTCCAGAATGAGATTTTCACTCTGCAGCGGAGTGTGCGCTGATATGAAACTTCCTGGCAGATTAAAACTGTGTGCCCGACCGAGACTAGAACTCGGGACCTTTGCCTTTCGCGGGCAAGTGCTCTACCAACTGAGCTACCGAAGCACGACTCACGCCCGGTACTGGCAGAAGTAAAGCTGTGAGTACCGGGCGTGAGTCGTGCTTCGGTAGCTCAGTTGGTAGAGCACTTGCCCGCGAAAGGCAAAGGTCCCGAGTTCGAGTCTCGGTCGGGCACACAGTTTTAATCTGCCAGGAAGTTTCATATCAGCGCACACTCCGCTGCAGAGTGAAAATCTCATTCTGGAAACATCCCCCAGGCTGTGGCTAAGCCATGTCTCCGCAATATCCTTTCTTTCAGGAGTGCTAGTTCTGCAAGGTTCGCAGGAGAGCTTCTGTAAAGTTTGGAAGGTAGGAGACGAGGTACTGGCAGAAGTAAAGCTGTGAGTACCGGGCGTGAGTCGTGCTTCGGTAGCTCAGTTGGTAGAGCACTTGCCCGCGAAAGGCAAAGGTCCCGAGTTCGAGTCTCGGTCGGGCACACAGTTTTAATCTACCAGGAAGTTTCATATCAGCGCACACTCCGCTGCAGAGTGAAAATCTCATTCTGGAAACATCCCCCAGGCTGTGGCTAAGCCATGTCTCCGCAATATCCTTTCTTTCAGGAGTGCTAGTTCTGCAAGGTTCGCAGGAGAGCTTCTGTAAAGTTTGGAAGGTAGGAGACGAGGTACTGGCAGAAGTAAAGCTGTGAGTACCGGGCGTGAGTCGTGCTTCGGTAGCTCAGTTGGTAGAGCACTTGCCCGCGAAAGGCAAAGGTCCCGAGTTCGAGTCTCGGTCGGGCACACAGTTTTAATCTGCCAGGAAGTTTCATATCAGCGCACACTCCGCTGCAGAGTGAAAATCTCATTCTGGAAACATCCCCCAGGCTGTGGCTAAGCCATGTCTCCGCAATATCCTTTCTTTCAGGAGTGCTAGTTCTGCAAGGTTCGCAGGAGAGCTTCTGTAAAGTTTGGAAGGTAGGAGACGAGGTACTGGCAGAAGTAAAGCTGTGAGTACCGGGCGTGAGTCGTGCTTCGGTAGCTCAGTTGGTAGAGCACTTGCCCGCGAAAGGCAAAGGTCCCGAGTTCGAGTCTCGGTCGGGCACACAGTTTTAATCTGCCAGGAAGTTTCATATCAGCGCACACTCCGCTGCAGAGTGAAAATCTCATTCTTAAATAATTCTGCTGCCTCGGCAGCAAAATAACACAAGATGAACGGAGCCAGGAGGACATAAAAAGCAGACTAGCACGGGCAAAAAATGCATTCCTGGCCAGTAGAAGTCTACCAGTATGAAACGTAGGTCTTAATTTGAGGGAAGATATTTCTGAGTATACATTCGGAGCACAATATTGTATGGTAGTGAAACATGGACAATGGAAAAACAGGAACAGAAGAGAATCAAAGCATTTGAGATGTGGTGTTGCAGACGAATGTTGAAAATTGGGGGGGAGTGATAAGGAATGAGGTGGCTGTGCACAGAATCAGAGAGGAAAGGAATATGTGAAAAACACTGACAAGAAGAAGGGTCAGGTTAATAATCCACCAGATAAGACATCAGGGAATAACTTCCACGGTGCTAGAGGGAGCTGTGGGGACAAAAAACTGTAGAGGAAGACGGAGATTAGGATACATCTAGCAAATAATTGAGGACGCAGACTGCAAGTGCTACTTTGGGATGAAAAGGTTGGCACAGGTGAGGAAATTCGTGGCGGGCCGCATAAAACCAGTCCGAAGTCTGATGAACCAGAAAAAAAGAAGTTTTCTATGGCAGATGTTCACTAAGGATAATCGAGCCACAAAGTACAGCTAAAATGACTCCAGCAAATTGGTTATCGATCCATCATGAAGTCTTGGTGAAATCGAAACCGAGGACTAGCCTCACATGCGCCGCATCCATCCTCTGCCTGACACTGGTACAGAACAACACGATGACAAAACAGAGCTAAATCGGTAGTATAGAATTCTTACTTTTGACAGCGCCCGTGCCCATACACAAACTCTACTCCGGCAGGCGAACACACTTCTCACTGCAACAAGTCAATGCATGTTCACTAGCAGAACAGGTAACATATTTCATCGCACAAGGAGTTGACTGGAATATCTCTTGGCCATGACTGAGCAATATGCCAGCAGAGTTGTATGACTTTCTATTATCCATCCGAAGACTGACTGCTCTCTTCAAGCCTGTGCAGCAAGCAGTAACTCTCTGCAAACGCGAAAGACCGCCACAAGACATACTGGATCGAAGAATGTGGAACATTTTTTACGATGCGTGAGGCAGAAACAGTCTTCCTACTGTCGTGATCATGAGGGTTTTTAAATAATTTCACTAGTTCCTTCAGTCGAATGTCGGCTTGGTGCCTTAAAAGAACATTCCATCCACAGTCCCTTCCATATGAGCTGTAATGACGTATCCAATGACCTCGCATTTGACAGGTCTTTAAAATTAACTGATTTTTTCTCCATTTTTATAAAGCAATTGCTCGTATTAGTCGAAATTCCGAGATGGAATCACTCACTGACATTATACTATCTAAGATCTAACACGGAAAACTTTCAGTCATTCAGAAAATAAAAATGTTTCAACTGCAAGGTATGCACGTAACATAATTTCGTGCAGCGGTTTTGTAGCTCACAAAATCGGAGCTCGACTGGCTGCCCTCGTGGAGTGCACAAAGATAGTTTTGTAGCCTCTGGGGTGGAGTTAGCGTTGTGCAACGTGTTTAGTAAGTTGGTAGTCTGTGATCAATGAAGTGGTTCCCCGTGTGGAAAGTTTAGCGGGAGCACACGTGAGCGTTCCCGTGCATGCGATTAGATACTAGCGTAGTAGACTGCCTGCATTGAAGGCAGACTTCGCAGTCTAGTAAGGCAGCGAAAAGAGGCTGCAGAGCAAAGTGTGCAGTCATCAACTATCTGGATGTGTTGTGAATCTACATGTAGGTAATAATTGTTAAATTAAATTTCAGAAATTGAGGTGCATCATTTCTACTTTTTCTTGTTCTAATATTTCGGACGTATAGCTTTCTGCCACCTACATAGTGAACAGCGCAGTGCAGCTGATAATCAGGTATCGAGATCCCAGCCTGGATCGACCGCATAGAGATTCAATTTTTGCAGGCACATTGTCGTCAAGAAAGTCACTGGCGTTTGTATATCTTTGTCTTAAATCGAAGGAACGAGAACTGCAGCTGTAGTATGCCGGCTCACTAGGAAGATGGCCGATAGGTATGCGGCTGAAATGTTAGAAAAAAGTGGAAACAGATTTAATGCGGTAGCATTCCCGAAATTTAATGAATGGGATGGAAGTGGTGTTTATCGAAGGAAAAGAAGTTGGCGAACGTTGTTACATGGTAATAAATTTCGTTTCAGATGATTGGATATTTTTAAGTGTAGTGTGTGTCCTCCTCCTTTTTAACTTTAGACGGTGTTTGTAGAGTAGATGGCAGAGACCGGCTGATAATGGTACAGCGACTTTCTCCAGTGCTCATTTTGCAATCCAGTGGTCAGATCGGAGAGTCAAGAGTAGACGGAGAGCTGCAGAACACTGATTAGCAGCATAGCAGAAATGGCTATTTTAACCCTATCTCATGGGTCAAAGCAAGACTGGCACCCTCATTTAGCTTAATAGCAGCAGGGCAAAGTAACACTCTGCGTCCGTCAACAAAAGTTTCGGAGGGAGTCTGCTTGCTTCACAATTTGTATCGCGCGCCGCAATATGCTACGTGTCCGTGGACTGCGTCCCCGCCAGAAGCTACGGAAAATCCACGAGACAGACGACAAGTTCGTTTCACACTCTGGTTCCATATGAATGAAATTCCGGTCGTCATTCAGGAAGGGAATATGCCTTTCGTTTATGTATGGTACTTCTGTCATACATGTCAAGATGTTACCATAAATGTACAAGTATAAAAGACACGACTATGTCACTACTGTAAGTCCATTCTGAAAATTTATGACCCTTGGATTATAATTGTCTTGAGTTCATGAACTTTTATGGAATGTTCATCTTCAGTAATTCCGCTTATGTCTAATATATCATAACTTGCTGGAAAATTCCTCGATCGGACATAAAAAAAAGAAAAACCTGTGAAAATTTTCTGTTTATTGAAATGACTACCTGAAAAGTGGGGTACCAGCTGCCTTTTCCTACCTTTCTCAGCATCTTTCAAAATTTTACCAAAAATTTTGGCATGACAACATATTCACGTTTTTTTTGACATGTAACTCACCTCAAACTCCCACAAGCTGCTTTAACTGTAACTCACACAAACTAGTCCGTCGCTGTTAGTCACGCATACCCATCGACTCCCAGTTGCCCTTCCTCACTTTCAGTCCATTTCACTGTCATTATCTCTTATTGTCTCTCTGTCATTGTCTCTTGTGACACACCCACAGTCCCCTTCGTTCTGTCCAACTACTAGTATCTCCTCTCCTGTCCTCCTTGCTCTCTCTCACCGCTAGTACCCCATTACTCCCTTCCTACTGCTGCTGCCTCCTCTCAGCGACACTGTCCCTCTCTTCCTCGTTGCAACTGTTATATACGCTGTCTCTCGCTCTCACTAACTTCCACTTTCTCCTACTGTTTATTCTCCCTCCCCCTGACAATGTCTCCTTCATTCTTTCCTCATCACTGTTCTGTCACTGTCAACTATGTTCCAATGCCACTGTATCATTCTCTTTCTCTCACTCTGCCAATGTCTCCTTTGCTATTTCAATAAAACAACCAATGCCCCCTCTCTTTCCCTTCTCTTTTCCACTGTCACTGTCTTCTTCTCTCACAGCATAAAAAAAGTGCGAATATGTTCACATGTCAACATTTTTGCGAACATCTTTAAAGACATTTACATAGGTAGAAACCAACTGGTACCCCATTTTTCAGTCAGTCTTTTAAATAAAATTCGCATTTTTTGTGCTCAGATAGGAGTATTTTTCCAATGATTGCCTTCTTTTCCCTGCGACAGAAGGGGATGAAACTTATGAGAAAAGAAATGTATTGGTCAGTAAAATTTATATAGTTTGCTTATGTGAAACTGAAATAACGAAAAACTAATTTTGCACCTCAGGACGGTTCTTACGTGCAAAATAATTTGCAAGTGCTTCAGTACTACAACATGGGGTTCCCAGATGATAACGGCGACTCGTTACAGCACATATGTCCGTGCTATGTTATTTTATAAAATACGTTTTGCCTCACATCGTATTTCATGTGAGCATTTTACGTGCGGAAGTAGGGTAACGCTGAATTCTGTATCTTGGAAATGGATGAATATATGAAGAAAATTTTCAAGTATGTTCGACTTCGAGATCTTAGGAATACATCGTAAAAATTACAGCCATTTGCTGTGCATAACCGTCTCGAAAGCCGCGGCGTTTTGGTACCCAAAAAACATGTTTTTGGAGTGTTTGTCGATGACGGATAAAGATTTTTGCAAGTGAGGACATAACTCTCCTAGAGAAATGCCTAGAGAATATCCGTTATAATTCAAGCAATTTTCTGAGGTTATTTATGGTTTAGATTTCCCCTCATACCGTGTTTTGCTTGTTGGAAGGAGGATAAATTTCGACCTCTGTATCTGGTAAATGGGTAAAGATAACAAGAAAATTTTCAAGGATATTCGGGACCGGGATCTTTGGAATATACTGTAAACATTTCAGCCAGTTGGTGTAATAACCATCTTGGAATCCTCTACTGGATTTTCGTCCGCTAGAGATGGAGAAAATGTAGTAAAATAAATTTTTGTGGGGTCTTCCAAGAACCCGCCCATGAAGCACTGGTGGCTGCATAAGTCTCATTAAGCCCACCGTAGACCACATCAAATGCAACCAACCGATTTTTTCCATTTGTCTAAGTAGGAGTGCGTTGGTAATACTTAGACTTTGACCGTGTAATATAGGATAGTGACATGGTCCTGTTGGCTATACAATGGTCCCTAGGACAAGAGCTACACATTTGACACTACCTTTTTTTATCACCAATAGAAGGCAAGGAATATGCATAGGAAAATCCGGTTTTTAGGAGCGGCGTCTTGGAACATATTAAGTAGGCATGCTGTCGCACGCACACCGATTGACATTAACCCCGTATGAGAATTGATATTTATTGTGCAAAGCGACACTGGATTGCCTAATCTGAATGTATTATAATTGGTTTTCTGTCATAAATTATACACCCTTCAAAATAATGAGTTAGGAAATGATCACTAAATGAAACAAGACTCACAATTAATTTTCTTTACAACGTTAAACCAACTCATGAATCTTCTGGTAGGTAATAAAGTTAAAAAATAAAACCCTGGTACAGCTGCCACAGGGTTTGAGATATGATAACAACAATCACGGTTTAAAATGAAACAATTGTGGTCGGTACGTTTATCCATGATTGTTTCATATTAGTATAAAGACAGTACTAGAGAAGGAAATGCGTTGGATCTTTGCCCGGAGTTGGAAGCAAATTGGTCTTTCGAATCGGAAAGCAAATTTTCAGAGTGGAGTCTGAGATTACTGAAATTCTCTAAAAATTACTTTACTGTCCCTGGAGATCATCTCGCTGTCGATCTCACCGTGTCAGTCTGTAAGTGGGGGCTCGAGCGGCAGCAGTATCAGTCATTGGGAGCGCGCCAACGAACCGCGACTACGGCTAAGTTCGAGTCAGCCCGAAATATCACT
Organism: Schistocerca cancellata; assembly: GCF_023864275.1. Lineage (NCBI taxonomy): Eukaryota > Metazoa > Arthropoda > Insecta > Orthoptera > Acrididae > Schistocerca > Schistocerca cancellata. The sequence goes on from NC_064633.1 coordinate 457,626,777, forward strand.
TTCTCTTAGCTCACCTGCCAGCATTGCAAGCCAGCAGAGAAGTCTGATGGTGGCGGCTCACAAAGATGAAGAAGTCGACGAGACAAATGCCTAAAATCGAATGAATTTCTAGGGACTGATTCTTAAAAAAAATCGTATTTATGCGTTTTGCGTTCTTTACTTTGTTCAGATTGGCCTGGGACACAGATATTCTAAGTGCCTGATCCTCTTTCCTGAGTTTTTTTTTTTTTTCAGACGGGTAACCAGTAACGCACTACCTACCATTTAAGACTGGAAAAATGTAACTCTGTCTCATTTTGTGGACAATGAAGCGAGACCTCGGCAGCGCAGTCCAGTTTCTCTTGCTTAGCCAATCCTGTCAGATCTTACACTGCGTAAACATTTCGTCACTGTGGACCTGACCTTTGGCAGCATCCCAGCTTACAAAGTAGTCGCTAACTGCAGGCTCCCGCTCCGTTTTCTTGGTGTTATCTGTGGCATGTGATGTTTTCCAACAAGACACAGCTTTCTACATTTTGTTCACGAAAATTCCTAGACCTTACTAGAAACAGGATTTCGCCACATTCCACCTTAAAGTTGTAGAACAGTCGCTGCTGAGATCGTCTCTGTGTTGCCTGTTGGACGCCTGTTGTCCAGTTGCGACAACTCGAAAGGTAACTCTGCACATGTGAGTGGCATTGACCTGCGGCCCACCCAGCGTGCCATTCTGAGAATTCATCCGGGGGTGTTCCTTGGAAAAGGCCGCGAGATACAGGAACATTTCTAATAGATTACATCAAGGTAAGGCAGAGATTACGAAATCAGATACGGATTCTGAGGAGTACCCAGGAGCAGATCACAGTGTAGTCGTGATGGAGAGTGGGCTGAAGTTGGTCAGGAAGAAACAACACGCAAAGCAGTGGGATACGGAATTGGTAAGGAATGAAGAGGTACGTTTGAAGTTCTCTGTGACTGCAGACACTGCGATAAGGAATATCCCAGTAGGCAGTTCAATTGAGGAGGAATGGACATCTCCAAAAGACCAGTCGCAGCAGTTTCGAAGGAAACCGTATGTATGAAATCAACTAACTTTAAGAAATTGCTGAGAAAGCAGAAGACGTGGATTTCACCTAATCCTCTCCAGGGAGAATTCCAGTTAGATCATGTTGCGATAAAGCGGAAATTTCATAAGAAAATCCAAAATGTTAAGGTTCTCAGAAGGGCCATCCTCGTCTCTGTCCACTACCTATCTAAAGTCAAACTGAAGATCATCCCCAGGAGTAACTTTCAAAGGGAAAACCTTGTACGAAGGAGATATGATCTAGAGAAAATAAAGGAGAAGCAGAGGAATGAGGAACGTTGACCAGACCTAGAAGACCAGGACTGGAAGTCGATGGAGAAGAGTCTTATAACCAAGACAGAGCATCTTGGTCCTGTTACCGGGATGAAGAAGAACAGATGGTGGAACGATGAGTGTGACAGACTACTTGATCTGAGGAAGAGGCGTGGTACATCTGGCAAACCAAAAAGGACTAGGGTGCCTGGTAGCAATTTCTGGAAACTAGAAAAATGTTGTCTAAGGAGACCAAGAAAGTTAAGAAGGCGCAAGAAGGCTGCTCAGGAAGATAAATGACGACTTTGCTAACAACAACATGAGAAACTATTATCGGATCTTCAGGGAGAAGTTAAACAGATATGACCCCCTAACTCTCCAACTTCAGGACAAGAAAGGGAACATGGCGTATAGTAATAAGGGCAACTGTAAGATAGCAGCAGATTACATCAATGAACTTCTAAGCGGCGAGGAACCACACCAAAAGATGGCGAAATCATCCCCCGACCCAGACTCTAAACTCCCAGCTGTAAGTGAGAACCAGGCAATACTAAATCAGATGGAAAATTACAAGGCATTAGGGAAAATCGTGTAACAGCCGAATTATGGGAGTAGGCTAGCAAACAATTGTCTTTCTCCAGAAATTTTTTGAGGAGATGTGGAAGAAAGGACACTTTCCAGAGGAATAGAAAATGGTCCTGATACATCCTCTTCACAGAAAAAGTCATAAATCTGATCCTAACAACTACAGAGGTATTTCCCTGGTGGATGTGACCTACAAGATATTGTCCAGATCCTTACTAGAAAGAGCAGAATCTCAGTTGGTTGCCAAACTGGGGAGTATCAAGCAGGGTTTACGAGAGGAAGATCCTGCTCTGAACAGATCTTAAACCTCAGAAACATTTTAGCATATCAGAAGCAGAGGGTGAACCGTATATAGAGACTTTTGTAGACTTCCAAAAAGCTTACGATTCCATTGATAGAGAGTCGTTGTTCAATATTTTGTAGGAGTTTAGCTTGGACGGGAAAACTTTAAACATCATTAAGAAGGCGCTCACGAATACGTCCTCTAAAGTCAGATTCATTGGTAAACTATCGGAACCTTTTGAGATCAGAACAGGAATCCGACAAGGAGATGGTCTCTCACCTCTGCTGTTTAACTGTGCACTCGAAAAAGTTGTGAGGGAATGGAATGCAAGAACGAGAGGGGCAATAAGACTTAGAACAAAAAACAAAGAAATCACGATTAAGTGTTCGGCATTTGCTGACGACATGACGCTGCTCGCGGGAACGTGGTAGGAAGCTAAAGAACAAATCTCCGAGTTACAAGAGCAGGCAGGGAAGATAGGATTTAAGATTTCTTACGAAAATACGAAATTATGAGGAATATGCTAGATACTCCTAAGAGAATTGAAGTAGGAGTTCAAAAAATTGAGGTAGTTAGGAGTTTCAATACCTAGGGGAATGGATTGAGTGCAACAACCTTGAAGGGAAAGTGTTGGAAGCAAGAAGGACCAAAACTGAACTAGCTTTCCAGAAAACTAAAGACACGTACAATAAGGAAGCCCTCTCTTGTACATCAAAATAAGGCATTATAACACAGTAATTAAGCTGGAAGCACTCTATGCAGCAGAGATACTAGTCATGGGGAGGAAAGGGCAAGTGGAGGAATTAGAAATCAAGGAGAGGAAAATTTTGAGAACGATCATGGGGAGGAAAGGGCAAGTGGAGGAATTAGAAATCAAGGAGAGGAAAATTTTGAGAACGATCATAGGTCCCAAGTTCCAAAATAACAAAAAAAGTTTTCTACAGCAACGTAGCCTTGTATGCAAAGTCGGAGAGACTCTCGGAAGCCATGAGGAAAAGGAGGATTGATTTCTGTGGATATATACTCCGAATGAATCCCAACATACTAAGTAAGCAATTCTTTGACTTCTTTTACAAAAAAAGGCTAAACCCAATTGGTTTAAGGAAGTGGAAAAGAATTTGAGAGAACTCCAAATTACAAAGGCCACGTAAAAGAACGGTACAGCCCAGACCGTGACCAAAGACAAAATTATGAGGTTCCAAGCTAAGATCAACACCAGGAAACCGATCCACTTATCAGAGGAAGAAACAAAGAAGAGTCAAATAGAATGAAGAACTATTGGGAGAAGAAGAGAGCACAAGCATCTAAGAAGTGATTGATATGACGTACCCCAAAGATGGGTTAGTCGGATTGAAAAAAAAAAAGAAGGTAGCTGCGAAGAAACCATGGGTAACAGAAGAAACACTTCAGTTGATCGATGATAGACGCAAGTACAAAAATGTTCATAGGAAAATACAGGAATACAGGCGTACAAACCGCTTAGAAATGAAATAAATAGGAATTGCAGGAAAGTTATGGCCAAATGGCTGCGTGGAAAGTGAATAGAAACTGAAAAAGAAATGATTTTCAAGACTGACTCAGCAAACAAAAAAGTCAAAACAACCATCGGTGAAATTAAAAGCAAAGGTGGTAATATTAAGAGTGATATGGGAATTCCACTGTTAAATACAGAGGAGAGAGCGGATAGATGGAAAGAGTAGTTTGAAGGCCTCTATGAGGCGGAAGACTTTTCTGATGGCGTGATGGAAGAAGAAACAGGAAAAGATTAGAAGAGGTATGGGATCCAGTACTAGACTCAGATTTTAAAAGGGCTTTGGAAGACTTATCTGGATATTGGACGGTACACTCAGAAATACCTGTCTCCGTCATAGCACTGAATGTTATGCACAGTCGGGCGTAGTTGGCACTTGAATGGATAACCATTGGGGCTGCCATGTGCTGTTGACCTACTGGGGTGCACTGAGGCCCCTGATATAAACAGAGGAGCTACTTAAAGTAGTAGTACCACCTCCATGACACAAAAAGTGTCAATGGCCGGGGTAGCGCTGTACTGACCGCACGCCCCTTCATGTCCACATCCGATAACGCTGGAGTGGCCGAGCGGTTCTAGGCGCTACAGTCTGGAACCACGCGACTGCTACGGTGGCAGGTTCGAATCCTGCCTCGGGCATGGATGTGTGTGATGCCCTTAGGTTAGTTAGGTTTAAGTAGTTCTAAGTTCTAGGGGACTGATGACCTCAGAAGTTAAGTCCCATAGTGCTCAGAGCCATTTTTGAACCGATAATGCTGAGGATGACATGAAGGTCAGTCGACACCATTCAACATTCCGATACAAATCGGACTGAGTTTTAATTCTTAGTTAATGTTTACACACTCTGGCTTTTAGGAAGTAACGGATTACAGCAAAGCTTAGCCTTCATAATTTTACGTTGGTAATTAGCTACATCTGCAGGTGAAAAACATCTGAAAGTAGGTGTGTTGAAGAATCGATTACAATTACAGCGTGATACGACCGGGGCTAGTTGGCATTGTTTTTACTTTACTATTTTTCTATTTTTTCCTATAACACTTTCCGCTTATGTTATCGATGCTACAGATAGTGGTATCCCTTGGCTATTAATTAATGGTGGAAATATCATTTATAATTGCACACGTGCTGGTGTAAATTGGCATGGTTAACAGGTCCTGAGGAATAAACACAAGTTAGTAACTAAGACACTTATTGCAATACAATATGAAGGACAAATGGTGTTGACACTTTATTACTTTTAAATCTTTCAATTGCTAGTACATTTTGTATTAGTGTCTGTCAAAATGGCAACAATATTAAAATATTGTTAAGTCAGTAAATGAACATAAAAAGTGACATAATAAAATAAAAATTGGCAACGAAATTATAGAATCACAACTTCAAGTCCACTAAGAAAAGTAGCTTGATTGTTCACTTCAACCGGTGGCTCTAGTTTTCGCACTATTTTGCTTCAATTACACCAAATTGAGTCAGGTGCGTCAGGCCATCTTTTTTTTTCTTTTCTATCACCGTTGTGGAAACAAATATTTCATCACCATCAATCTCCAATATATTTCCAGGGTGAAACCGAACACTATACTTCACCATCACGAAGTCTTCCGCGTCTCTGAATTGTCTTCTTGAACTACAGTCACGCTGTTCTCTTTAGTAGTCGATGTTTGTCAGCATTCTCGATATGGTGGAGATTCAGGCTCAGGTTCCTCTTTAGTGTCTGTAGTTAATGGAAAATTGAGGTTATCATCAGAATCAGCATAGCTTGTTATATCTGACGTTTAGTCTTCAGATTCCGTCATTTCTGATCATTTCCCCGAGAACGTTTTCCCTTCCTCTGTTTTTTTGGTTGAGGTCCTTTTGCCTGTCCTCTCTAAAATTCGCCTACTAATTCACATTTGTTTATTTTTTGCCACTACATTTTTGGTAGGAGTGTCTGTCAAGATAGCAGTGTGGCTCCTTTTCCTGCCACGGTCGGTCTGTTATCGTGGGCCTGCTTTTGGGAAAGGGCGAATTTCTTCTGGTGTTACAATCCGGAACGATGATAGTGCGCTTCGAGTAGGAGCATCAGTGGAAGACGAGATGGAAGGACAATGTTGAGGAGGCGGATTAAATGGTTCAAATGGCTCTGAGCACTATGGGACTTAACTTCTGAGGTCATCAGTCCCCTAGTACTTCGAACTACTTAAACCGAACTAACCTAACGACATCACACACACCCATGCCCGAGATAGGATTCGAACCTGCGACCGTAGCAGTCGCACGGTTCCAGACTGTATCGCCTAGAACCACTCGGCCACCCCGGCCGGCGAGGCGGATTATTTAGCATTCAGAGTCAAACACCTCGGAGGCGGGCAATCAGTGATAGATGATGGCAGAAAGTCGAAATCGAGAAAAATATCAGGATTTAAAGGGCAAATCCCGCTTACTCTAATGGCTGCGGTGTAATTGGATGCGGTTGCTGCTTGCTGAAAATCTGTGTTCACGATGCTAGGGATGTCATAAACTGAAATCGTTTGCCCAGGATGATTACTCATCCAAGCATCACGAGCAGCACTGATACATTTATTAAGTGGCCCAAACTCAGTCCGGTCCAGAGGCTGTAATTTATGACTGCAGTGTGGTGGAAATGATAGGACAACCACCCCACACTCTTTCAATAAATCAGGTGCTTCAGTAAACAAATGACTGTCGTAGTTGTCAAGCAGTAGAATGTTGGGCGATCCTTCGAACTTCTACAATAGCGAATGAAGTGCTTGGAGAACTTAATAAAATTTGTTTCTTCCATCCAACCTGACTTGTTGGCATCACCATCAGAGCGTCTCGAACAAAGTGTGGTTTGCATTTTTTTGTCTAGGAAATGTGAAGAAGGAAGGGATAGCATTACCTCCAGCTGATATGCATGTTGCTAGTGTTACGGGACTGCCTCTTTGTTTCAGACCTTTCCGTGTTACAACTCTGTCTGGTTTCTATACAGTTGTGGTAACCGTTTCATCCATATTCCATATATCTTGAGCTGGCAATTTCTGTCTATCCGAAACCTTTTAAAGCAAACTGAAGAAATTGTTCACATTTACTACATTAAGGCCGGTGGCCCTGGCTAGGTTTGTGGCTTCCGGTGTTCAGGTGCTTAAACTGTGATGCCTATTCATATAATACGTACGAGTCAAGTCCCACCATTTTATTTTCCTCCCAAGAAATGGGTATGTTAACTTCATTTTTGGTGGCGTATTGAAAAGAAAATTTTCTAAGTTCCTTCGGGCTTAAGCCGAAATAAATATCTGAGGCTTTCTTAAGGTATTCACTTAACAGATACTCTTGTTTAAGAGAGAAAACCTGTAACACAAAATACGAAGTACGTCATCGGTTGCCAACCTGATATTGGCTCTGAGCACTATGGGACTTAACATCTGTGGTCATCAGTCCCCTAGAGCTTAGAACTACTTAAACCTAACTAACCTAGGGACATCACACACATCCATGCCCGAGGCAGGATTCGAACCTGCGACCGTAGCGGTCACGCGGTTCCAGACTGAAGCGCCTTTAACCGCACGGCCACACCGGCCGGCGCCAACCTGATATTATGACATGCATGTGTAGTAGCCAAATATATGGCCTTAGAGTTCAATAGGCCCGCAGGGAGAAGCTTACATAACTATTTTCTTTTAAACTTATGTCACTTAGGTGATGCGTACCTTCCTAGGAGTTTTATATCCACTTAGAAAATTAGGGACTTCATCAGTGGAAATATCATAGCCTCACGTTTCTGGGCAATACCTAGCTAAGCTCCGTACAGGGCTGTTGAAGTCTTCTGCTGTGGGTTCTAGGTTTTTTTTGTCGACAATGTGAGAACGTTCTTTACATTCTGAGAAGTATGCTTTGCTCGTTCCGTCTTTTTCTTGTAATTCCTCATGGCAAAACCTTCAACGAAATGTATCAGAAAGTAGTTAAAAAACGTCAGCAGATACCTATGTGAAAAAACATGTGAGTGAGGGATAAGTTGGCATACGCCAGGTGGTCTGTGCCAGCATGCCCCTAAGCCAAGATGCCAACTTGCCCCAACAACACATTTTAGACAAGATGGATGCCTCACTGCTACACAAAACGTTTTACGTACAAGTTCAGTAATTGAATACAATTATTATTGTCTCTTCTACCCATCATAGCTGCTTAAAATTCCCTGACCCATTCTAGTGCTTCAGGGAATAACGAAAACTTAGAATGAAAAACATACCCAGCCGTGTGAAAATCGAGAATCATGAAGCCTTCTTCTCTGGTAGTTCTCACGAGACTAAAACTACAATGGAAGGTACAACGTCCTTTATGAGTTTGACTGTTGTGACCACAGCGCTCAGTCCATTTAGCGGTAGAAAGAACAAGCAGTGTGCCAACTTACTCCACACACCAACTAGCCCCGGTCTCCCCTATGACAATCATAAATCTCTAGGTTATGTAGAAATGAGTATACAGGGGTCTCAGCCCAGCTGTTCGGTACAAATATTTCTGGAACCGTTCTAGAGATCATAACTGCCTGCCGTTGTGGCCTAGCGGTTCTAGGCGCTTCAGTCTGGAACCGCGCGACCGCTACGGTCGCAGGTTCGAATCCTGCGTCGGGCATGGATGCGTGTGATGCCCTTCGGTTAGTTAGGTTTAAGTAGTTCTAAGTTCTAGGGGACTGATGTCCTCAGATGTTAAGTCCCATAGTGCTCAGAGCCATTTGAACCATTTGATCATAATTCAGTTTTAACCCCTATGAATGGTAAGAAAGTTCCTATTAATCGACGAATAGTCCCATTTCATATCTACATCTACACCTAGAAGGATACTCCGCAAATAACACTTAAGGGCCTGGCAGAAGTTAATCGAATCACCTTCACATTAATTCCCTATTATTTCAGTCTGGAACAGTGAGCAAAAAGACTAACACCAATATCTTTTCGTGAGAGTGCTGATTTCCCTTATTTTATTATAATCGTTTCTCCCTATGTTGTTCGGCGTCAACAAAATATTTTCGCATTCGGAGGAGAAAGCTGGTGATTGAAATTTCCTGAGTAAATTCCGTTGTTTTAATAATGTCCACCGTAAGACTTTTATCACATCCGTGATGTTCTCTCCCCTATTTCTCGATGATACAAAACATCCTTCTCTTCTTTGAACTTTCTCAGTTCAACCTATCTGGTTAGCATCCCACACCGTGCAGCGGTACCCCAAAAGAGGACGGACATGCGTAATTTAGGCGGTCCCTTTGGTAGATCTGTTACATTTTCTGTTCGGCCAATAAAAGACAGTCTTCAGTTTGTCTTCCCCACAACATTTCTATCTGTTCTTTCTAGTGTAAGTTGTTCGTAATTATAGTTCCTAGGTATTTAGTGCAATTTAGGCCTTTAGCTTTGACTGATTTATCGTGTAACTGAAGCACTCATGTGGAGACCTCATGCTTCTCATTATTTAGGGTCAACTGCCAATTTTCGCACCATTGAGACATCATTCCTAAATCGTCCCACAATTTGTTTTAATCTTCTGATGAATTTACCACACGATATACGAGAGCATCACCTGCAAACAGCCTAACTCGGCTACTGAGATCTAAATTTCTTATGTAGATAGGCAAGAGCAGAATTTCTATAACGCCACCTTGGGGAACACCATCAATCACTCAGATGTCTATATCAGTTTCGCTTTTTTAATGGAAATATAGTAATTTCTAATAATATGAGGGTTGTTTGGAAAGTAAGGTTCGATCGCTGACGATAACAGAAACCAAAATAAAAATAAAAAATGTTTTATTTGCAAGAGTTAGCTACACCTTGCAGCTACTCTCTCCATAGTCGTCGCTCCGACCTAGACATTTGTCAAAGCCTTCCAAGACTCTCGCCATAGAAGGCAGCTTCCTGTGCTTTCCGATAATTCTATGCGCTGGTCTACAGCGCGTTGTCTGTGCCCAGGTCATGTCTTCATATCCAGCGTTTCATGTGAACAGAGATGATACTCACGCCGAGCAAATTAGGGCTGTGTTGTAGGTGATCGAACACTTCCCACTGGAAAGGCTGCAACAGCGTCTTCACTGCCCCTGCAGAGTGCAGCTGAGAATTTCCATGAAAAAGGAAGTGCGTGGCAGCTGTGTTATGTAGGCTACATACACTGAGGCGAAAACTCTCAGCGAGCCCTCATACTTGGCGGGAGAAACTGATGTTCTAGGCGCCTTCACTCTCTTACAGTGCGCTTGTAACTCAAAAGAGGGACTTTATGCGGTCAACGGGCATACTAGAGACAATGACTAAAATATCTATGCAAAGCTGTGTCGCATTTCCACAGTGGTTTTCATTTCGCGCCCGAGCGGACCTTGCTTTTCGAATAGCCAAAGAAGGCCATTTTAGTGGCATTTCACGCTTCAGAATCCGATAACTAATTTGAGAGAATTACAGCTTTATCTGTTTTCCACATGAAACAGATTACTGTCTTGTATGTTAGTTCGTAATTTCACACCCAAACAAAGAAATACAGCACATCAGACAAAGAGGAAATAGATCGTTGCACCGTCGCGATACCGGTATAAAAGAAGCACACCGGCGATGTAGCTTTCATTCTGTCTGTGTTAGTCACGTGTGTTACTTTGAAAAGGAAATGCCTTTTACAAACCAATAGAAAGCAGATATGCTATTTCTTTACAGAGAATGCAGATGGAACGAGAAGAGAACAGCTGTGTTGTATGCACAAAGTTATCTCCAAAGAATCATCCCCAACAAGAATTATATTTCAGTGACTACGCAAAATTCTGGAAGGACGATGACATACTACGCAGAGGATAAGGGCAAGGAGCATGGTTGCAACGAGCGAAGTGATAGAAATAGGTATTCTGCTAGGCGTTGTTCGTAATCCAAATATTATATTACCTGTTACCTCTAGAAAAACAGAGAGTACCTCTGGAATAAGCCAGTGCAAGGTTCTCGCATTTTACGCTTAAACAAGTCACAGCATTTCACCACCAGATTAAAAAGTATGACTGCAGGTGACACATCGAACTCAGTCGCTCGGTACTGACGTGACTTCAGGAAAATACGATCATTCTATTAAAAAAAAAACTTATTTGTATCAGTTTGTATGAGTATATAAATGGCAGAGTACCTACATTGAACACCGTCTGTTCTCTAGCAACAGAAGCATGTGTATGACTACACAACGTTAACTGTGTAGGTCACGATATGATCATGCTCTGAAGTTTGTTCTGAGGTGAACGGCAGACGTCTTAGAAAGTACATTGATGTTTCGTCAGAATCGAAAAACACAGAATGTGTCTTAATTACGTATAACAGCACGACGTTGTCACTATAGATAAATTATTTATTATGTAGGGTCAATAACACACTGGTACTCTTGCTAGTAGAAGTATCATAGGTGGATGATAATGCTGTAAATCGGAACAGCTTCGACAGCACTTCCACTAGGTGGGGTTTACTTTGATTGCTGAGAAATATAAGATAACGCCCATGACATAGAGAAAGATTCAGCTAGTGTCCAATCACAATATCAGCCATAACTTTCCAGCGTATGTACTGTCGTAAAAACAGCATTAAGACTAATATTACGAAGCAGTTTGATAGACGACAAATACAATGCATCAGTATTAGGGCAGACAAGAGTTCTAAGAAATTACAGAGCATCTGTTAAAAAAATCGAGTTTAAGGAGCTGGTATTACCTATTGCTAAACATGCTCCAGCGTTTCGACTGTTATCAGGTAAGCACTACAGCAGTCACTGAAAAAATGTATATGCGAGCTGCTAGAATTGTAACAGATGAGGGTAGTCCATAAGACAGAGTGACGGAGATACTCAAGACTTTGAAACGGCTAACTTTGGAAGAATGCTGACATTCCTAAGAAATCATATTGGGTGTAATGAAAGAACAGATTTCGAGGGAAGATGAAACATTATACTGATCTGACAGTGTACCACTCACGTATCATGAGAAAAAGAGAGATTAGAAAGCTTACGGAGATGTACTGACAGTTTTACCTCGCATCGTTCGGAAATGGGCAATGCTGGTAAATAGCGTTCTCCGAACTGCACTCTAAAGCAGATGACCCAGTGCACACAGTATGCCAAATCTTTAGGACCAAATTATATTGTGACTGGCCGATTCTGTTGGCTGTCGCTGCGAGATGGCGAGAGGGGTGTTCTATAGTCTGTCAGGATAGCATAGTTGATCCAACAGCGGACGCTGGGGACCTGTCAGCAAGACGTTAGCAGCTGATTAATTCTCTTTATTTAACACCGAATTCCCAAATATATCAGCGAAGTCAGATGCTTGCCTCCCATCCCATGGGTGCAGTCAAGCGTCGAACTCCGCTGTAGTGGCTTATGTAGCCGGGTGTTATGTCAGCGGCTGGCGATCTCAACCCCACAGCTCGACTGGCACGTGCAGACCACGCCGCGGCACTGGATGGAAGCGTGGTGTCGAACTGCCTTAGAAGACCCCGAACACCGGACCTCGGTGAACGTGCTGAGGGCTGACGATGAACGATGGCTGTTTATCGGATGCCCGATGGACCAGTAGCACGACGGCTGTCTGTTTAACACCACCGGCTGGAACACTCCTGGTGACTGGATAGGCCCTTATACATAGTGACTTGGCGATGCTCTGTTTGACAGCTACCGAAGGCAGCCTCTCTTTGTAAAGTCAACATAACACTGGCTCGATGTCACCCTGCATGTCGTATTACTGAAAGACCGCCGTGATATCGACAACCAGTTGCTCTAGTGGTGTCTTCAACTTTGTGTAATACCAGCAGGTAGCCGCCGAAAGTATTTGCTTGCCACAACGATGCAGACGGTAGAGATTTCTAGGATGAATGTTTGAAGATTATGCGCCAATTGTCGGAAATGAATATCCCAGTTTCTACAATAGTTTGAAGAGGCAATGTTTGTTGCGCACATGCTTGTTGACTGCATATACACTGCCCCGTCACGTTAATGTGTCCACAAGTCAAAGGCCTGAATAACCAACTTTCCCCAGCGCAGACCGCAACGAAGCGTGTAGGACCGTAATCAGTCAGTTTCCAGAAGACAGAGACAGGGATGTGGTGCGATGCCGACCCCTTTGCCGTGGCCAGCTGCGCTTGGTTTCTTGGCTAAAACCCACGAACAGCCCAATGGATGTGGTGGCACAGAGTTTCGGTTGGGTTTAAATCCGAAGGTTTGCTCACCAGGGAGGAGTACGGTAGACTCATCCTGTCACTGCAAGCTGCGTGACACGTTGCATTTTCCTGCTGGAAGGTGCCATCATGCTGAGGAAAAACAAACTGTATGTGAGGGTGCACATGGTTCCCAAGAATAGATGCATACTTGTCTTGATAAAGAATGAGGACATCTCCCAGGGAATGCCATGAAAACATTCTCCAAACCATAACGCTCTCTCCTCCAGCCTTGACCTTTCCGACGATTGTTGCAAAGCGTTTCAAGCCGATGGAGCATAAAACGTGATTCATCAGAAAAAGGTCGTCTATCGTCATTTATTAGATGACCAGTTGCGGTATTGGCGCGCCAGATCCCAGCCGTCGTCGCCGATAAACAGCAGTCAGAATGGCTGCTTGGGCCAGGTGCCTTCTGCAGAGCCTATTCGTAACGTTCACTGAAACGTCGTTGAAGTGACACTGTTGGTAACTGGTTGGTTCCTCTGGGCGGTCAGTTGCTCAAAAATTGCACGTCCATTCGCCCTTGTTCACTCCTGTAACCACAGTGGCTTTGGCGCCGGTTCTGGTTAGCGCCGTTTTGCCATGGCCGGTATACTTTAACCAAGTCGGCACGTGAACTGTTTATAAACTTAGCCGTTTCGCAAATGATTTTACTCTTAGCTTCAAAGCCAAATATTATGCCCTTTTGAAAGTGAGGTAAATCTCTTTCTTCCCGCATTACGACGACGAATGCACTGTTTTTCCACGTTCCTTGACGCGCTACACGTGGTTCGTGGATGTTGGCGTCGAACGCTTGCGGTTGCCGCATACATGTGACTGGACGGTTTACTGTGTTTCATAATAAACACACGCATGCTGCTTCAACATTTGTGCCACTATCTTCATAAACAATATATTTTAATCTGTGATACGAGTTGTGGTGCTGCCCACTTTTTACAGTCCGTGACAGATTGTCAGATGTTGAGCATTACTTCCATGAACCAGCAGACATCCATTTAATGTAATGTGAAGCAAGACGTAATGCCTGAAATCCCGAGAAAATACTTGCAAGAGGAGTCTCTATAAATTTACACACTCCGCAAAAACAATCGTGAATCGCATGTCTGAGGACGTCTGTCATAGTAACAAATGTTGGAGATACCTTCCGTTCCAGTCGCGTGTGGAGCGCGGGAACAATGAATAACTTCTCATAGGCTTCTGGACGCGTTTTAGTCAGTCTAATCCTTTTATTGCGGGCCGATAGGGGAGCAGTATAATAATTCTCAATGTTACCTCTAAGTTCGTCAATATATACTAGTCCTTGAAACTTTATAGGTAGACTTTCTGGAGATAACTGACATCCATCTTCAAGTATCTGCAAGTATCTGTCAACACACATCTTCCCATCTTCCCGTGATGCTCTCCAGTGAGTCAAGCAAACCTGTGACCATTCGTGGCGCTCTTCTTTGTATGGATTTTATAGCCCGATCTGGTAGGTGGCCCACAAAGATAAGCAGTATTTTACTATCGGTCGCACACGCGGTGTGTAAGTAGACTAATCAAATGTTCCCAGTATGCTGCCAGTCAACCAATATCTGCCATCCATCTTACATACGACTGAGTCTATGTTGTCCCTCGATTTCATAACTTCCCAAATCGTTACATCATGATATTTATATAAATTGATTGCTTTCGGTTGGGATCTGAAAATTGGTCATATGGTATTTCATTTCTGCTTTTTCTGAATTGCACAGTCTTACATATATGAATATTTAAAACAAGTTTCCACGAGTCATACTGGTAGGAACAAAGAAATTTCTGTTATCAGAAATTTATACGAAATTCGTATGTGCAACGCACAGAGATACAACGCGTACATCGGGCACACGGCGAATAATGGACTAAGGCATGCATACAATGACTGCAGAGAACACGAGTGGGTGACGCTCAAAGCAGTTATATTACAGTCTCCATATTTAATGGTTACAAGAAATGTCTAATATCGTTGATTCAGTGTAATGAAATTAAGAGGTTACAGTTAATTGAAGCATAGTCGCACGTAAAGGGAATCTTTAAATTATTCCAGGTAGATAAAATAGTGACACCAGCAGTAAATGGATAAAGAAATAAGAATGTCCGACAAATGTGCTACAGGTACCTCAACTGTGACAGCGGATATAATACTTGCGTTGCATGGAAGCGAGCATTCGATGCAGAGAAGAGACAGAGATATTCGTCGCAACACTTACGCTGCTATGGGAGCTGTGGCGTTACCAGCGCAGATGTTGACGTCATCTGCGACAGCATTACGTAATTACCGACCGATCAGAAGCCTTTTTTTGTCATCAGTCTTCTGACTGGTTTGATGCGGCCCGCCCAGAAATTCATCTTCGGTACTAACCCTTCATCTCGGAGTAGCACTTGCAATCTACGTCCTCAATTATTTGCTAGATGTATTCCAGTCTCTGTCTTCCTCTACAATTTTTGCCCTCTGCAGCTCCCTCTATTACCATGGACGTCATTCCCCCATGTCTTAACAGATGTCCTACCGTCCTGTCCCTTTCCTTATCAGTATATTCCACATATTCCTTACCTCTCCGATTCCGCGTAGAACCTCCTCATTCCTCACCTTACCTATGGACCATATAAGGATACCTCAGCATCAGTTTTTACAGTCAGTTACTGCTGACGAAGGCGATGGAGATAATTCTCGAAAGCCCGATTACCTACCCTGAATCGACGCAGCAAGAAGTTCGAGAGTGTTTTATACGACAGTGCCGTCGTGAAAGACTTCATCCTCAAATGAAACCGTAAGATAATCATCAAAGATGGGCGTCATCCCGGTAAGAATGGAAAATATTTTATGAGAAACGGTCTGTCCGAGCAAAGAATTTGGAAGCCGGTTTTTCAAAAGAAAGTTTAATATTATGCCGAAATCGACGAATGTCAAATTCAAAAAGCAATGTTTGTTCTATAAGTAAATACTTCTATGTGTTCTTAACTATCTTAAGTTATGTAGAACTCAAGTTGCAAGTAATTTGATGTCGAAATGTGCAAAAGTACTCATTTCCAGACGAGATCAGACATCTTCATAAAGAAAGGACAAACTTAATATAGTAGCGTACAATTTTTAGTTTAGTTTATCTAAAATTTTGACTTCTGATTCTTGAGCTGAAATGATGAGGATATTGAATAATATTGTGTGGGAAAATAGCCAATTGATCGTGTGCACCCACCGCAGAAAACTCGAAAGGCCTCCGTAAGTTTACTCTCAACTACGTTGTGATACAGTGCATACAATAGTCCACATTTCCCTTTGCTAAGCGTATTGCAACCATCACCAGTATTCGGTTCGATGCACAGCAGACCCCATTGCTAAAAAAGGGTCTTAAACATAGTATTCAGCTTCAGTTTGATGAGCAACTTTTCTAGTGCCCGACGCTAAAATAGCACTTGGTGTGACATCATGTGACAAGTCTCGAGAAGTTAAAAATAGCCCGCAAGGTCAGTTATCTGATTGAAAAAAGCTGTGCGGACACAAACTAACAGTAGTGAGGCCCCGTTCTTCACTCCACCAAAAAAACGTTGCGGAATGAAGAGGACCTATGGCCGTGCTGACAGCGACAACATAGCTGTTATTTTGTACAAGAAGGACTATATTGCAAAAACTATCCATTTCTACATGAAAAAATATTCAACAAATAAATGTTCATCCTACAGCTGTTTATGTACAGAACTTGCGAAGCGTAGAATTTTATCAGTCCTGACCTTTCACCAACACTGAAGGCAATGAATCCCCACGCACCAGCTCCATATATTCGGATGAGGACTCATCAAGAACATATTTCTTTACGCCCAATTAATAATAGTATAGAGAACGCTGTGGAGCAATCGTCAAAATTACCACTGCAGCTTTTGCAGAATTCCTTTATATATGAAGAAAATTAATCTATATCGAGTAGGAATGAACTAATTCAGCTCCTCAAGGGTAGAGATTTCCCTTCCAGTTGTTGCGTGTTGCCTTTTAATATCAAAAGTCCTTAAATCAACATTCCGTTAGATGATGTTATTGCAATAGTCGAAGATAATCTCTTTACGCATGGCTGACAGCCTATTTTTATGATACTATTACAGTCACCGAACGGACTCTCTTTACCCATGCCTGTCGCACAGCTGATGAGACCATCGAGTTTATATTTTTACTTAGACTCATTTCCTCGTAAAACTACTTTACTATTGACAATTAGGTCTTCAAAGAGAACGGTGGGTTGGCTACAAGAAACTGTTTGACTGATTGCCTTGCAGAAATTTTTGTGAATTTTCTAGAGCTTTCAAGGAAACTCAGTTGCGGGATAAACACTTCTTTATCGGCGGTATGTAGAGGACATGTTCATAATATTCAATGGATATGACATAGATGTTTCTAGGTTGTAAGTGAATGTAATGCTTTACATCCCAAAATATTCTGTACTCATGAAAATATGAATTATGATGGACATCCTAATTATCATTATTGTAATTACAGTCTGAGAACAACACAATTCATTTTGATATTTTTGGAAGGCCCACAAAAGTCATACAACCACCCATGTTGCATCCTGTCATCCATATCAGCACAAACTAAGTTTTATCAGATCAATGACTGACCGCCTATGCAGCGTCACCCTCAGCAATTTATCTATAAGCAGAAAGGTTGATAACTTTAAGGTTTTTGCAGTTGCTAATAGCTGGTAGGTAGGCTACACAGAAGTAAATCTTCGGGTAACAGGAAGAAAAAGCAATCGAACTCTTTGTCACCACCACAGTGATATATAAAACTTCCGCTTGTGGAGAAATTGTCGTATCTGGTAGGCAAGTTATTCAAAACACTCGAAGACCCTGTAGCTTTTTCACCGCATAATACAATCAGAACTCTTACTTGTATAACGTGTAGCTTACTGCAGACTGGATTCAAAAATTAGAATTCAATGTGTGCCATAAATTCTATATTGGTTAAATCGGAAATATGTTTAGAACTAGGTTTCGGCGAATATTTGTTAACACTCTGCATTTGCTGAAAACCTGAAGATTACAGGGCAGCAACCCCCCAACACTCGAAGATCTTTGCATCTTATATTGTGTTGATAAAGGAAAGACGCTTGATTTATTGGAAGTGTTGAAAATCATTAAATATAAAAATAAGGTCGACGAACAACTGCTGCACGATCAGTTAACAAGCAGGAGCTAAAGCTGTTACCATTTAATGATGTCAGCTCTCAAAATTTGTACATAATTTGGTTCTGCTCTCCTAATTGGTTTCTACTTCGGTTTATTAATGCCCCCCCCCCCTCCCACGGCAGTTGATTAGTTCTTAGAGATTATACTTTTCCAGTAGAGTGAGAATTCTTTGTGTTTAAGAAACTGTTTTATCCACGGTGATCGGAATGACGCCGATTTTTAGTGGTTATCTTATGGTTTTATTAAGTTACAGCTGGTGTCACTATTTTGTCTGTTTGGAGTAATTTAAAGCTTTGCTTTATGTGCGACTACATGTTGATTACTTCAAACCTTTTAATGTAATTACAGTGATTCACCCATTTTTATCTTTCCTGTAAGCATTAAATATGTTGACCGTCGCATAACTTCCCTGAGCGCTACCTACAGGTATGTGCATCCTCTGCAGACATTGTGTGCAAGCCTCATTCCATTGACAACCTTTGTCCTCCCCAGACGCTCACGCCATGAACTTAGGGTGGCAGCTCTGTGTATTATCTTTAAATGTATACACTTCTTTGTGAGTGTGGTCCTTCTATTGCACCATTCTGGCCTGCTGGTACGAATTTATTAAGGTATTTTGTGTTCAATTTGATTATTTATTTAACGTTCTATCACGCCATCACACGATACTACATTAGTTGTTTTTTGCTAGGTCCCTGCGGGTTTATTTAGTGTGACGCTTGCCTCTATCTAGCACAGAGCCGTTTTATGGTTTCTAAAATGTTGTAAATGGAAAATTTCAGTGTCAGTAACAACTACTTATTTCACATTTAGAATCGTGTATACTTGTACCATACTATAATTTTTGCATGTTATCCCAATAGACAATCTGAAGATGACCCAAGAAGGCGAAACGCGTTGTTAATAAAAGAATAAATTGCAACCAACGCTGTTATTAATTCAAATATCCTTAATACGGTTGCTGTACCAGACGGCCTGAAGGAGTGGAACATATTTTATCAGGAAATAGTAAGAAAAAAAACAATTACAGTTAAACGTCCCGTCGACAGCACGGTCATTAGAACGGAGCAGAAGTTCGGAATAGGAAAGGACGAAGAAGAATATTGGCCATGCTCTTCTTCAAAGGTACTTTCCTGTCAGGAGCGATGTAGTGAAATCACCGAAATCGTTACTCTGCATGGTCCAACAGGGATTTGAATGATCGTCCTACCCAGTGTGAGTCCATAATGCGTACCACTTCGCCACCTCGCCCGGTACCAAACGTTAAGACTAAACACCAAGGAAACAGTGTGTGTGTGTGTGTGTGTGTGTGTGTGTGTGTGTGTGTGTGTGTGTGTGGATGCACGCATGCGAGCAGAAGGGGGACTGGAGGACGACAATGTTCATTGTATACCTGTATAAATAGTACACAAATGGTAGTTTTGAGTAAATAGGCATAGATATTTACACTTAACAGAAGAATTGTACTCGTACTATAACAACAGAATAGCCTATATAGCACTTGAAACTGAATAGAGAATCACAAGAAAACAAAACAAGTTATCCTCCAACGGTCTGATTTTGCATTTGTTTTGATTTGTTGTGATTGTCTACATCTTCTGTTGTTGTACCATATGTACATCTCTCGGGGTGAATGTGATTCTGTATCTTTACCTACATTTATGTAGTACCTACAACTATTACAATTTTAGATTGAGGTACAGCATGACTGCTTTTCGCTCATATTGTCCGCAATCTTTTCATAGATACCGTTTAATCTTAATATTTCCTGGCATATTCCCATCATTTTTATTTACTGTCTAATTTAAATATCTTATTTATGTTGCAATTTCACTGTCAAATATGACGCTTCCTCTGCTTTTGCACTTCACTCTTAAAGTACAATATTTTTTTCTAGGTTTTTCACTATTGCTGTGAGATCCCTTTTGATGCCCGTAGTTACTCACTTTTGATGACCTTTGCCCAAAACCAGTTAATAAAATGAATTAATACTGTAGAAAATCTACAGTTTTTTTAAAGTCGTTCTTTTCATCAGTATAAGTTTGAATTTGTTCTGCCAAGCAGCGTGGTAGAATCATTTGACACGTACGGCGAAATCCCTGTTGAACTGCTACCCCGGCAGCTGCGATCCGCCGCTCAATAATCCTTCTTCATAAACATTCCCGAGTTAACTGATTACAACTTGCGGCCGGATCTCGAGCTGATCGGCTGTTCGTGACTCTGGGAGCCAACTCGGAGCACTGAATCGCTGATCTCGTGGCCTGACCTCCCCCCCTCCCCCCTACTTTACTCTAATCTGTCGGCGTTTCTCCCTCGGCCTCGCCGAATCAAATCCCAAATCCGCCTGCCCTACTGCCAATGAACCCGGTTGATTAGAATACGGAAAACACATGATCATCTGACTTACGTGGCAAAGCAGATTGATTACAATTTTTATTATTTTCTTTATGTAATGTAGATAATTTCGCTGTCTTAAATCATAAGTTTTCGGTCAGTTCAGGGTTTTCGTAGCTTTAGGCGTGTCACAGAGGTGAAGTCGGATTCTCTACACCTACTATTAAGTAACTGTAAAGATTTTAGTGTGGTAAATGTTGAAAAGCGTTGGAAGGAAATGATGAATTCCTCTTGACACCAATACACTGTTAGTGTCAAAACATTTACCAAACGCCGTTTCTTGACACAATGTAAAGTATATATCCAAGTATTAAAATACAAGCTTTCTTGGCAGGTAACCTTTTTTGTATTGATATTAGGCCTTTGTCCTAGTAGCGTTATGCGCCTAATTAGTACTATTTCAAATCTTAAACAAGTTCAACAACCTGAACTCTTTGATCTTAAACACACAACGGCTGAGTCCTAACTTCATATCGCTGACTAATATCACGGAATACTCTTCCCTTGTGCTACAGATTATTTTGTGCTTTTAAATTTCTGTTGCCTCTCAATGCATCCTATAGCATAGTAATAAGTGGACCTTGATAAAATTGTAGTATCGCAGAAAGGATGTTGCTGCTTTCCAGTGCCGCGTTATCTGTATTGCCCTCACAACATGTCGAGACGATCCATAGGGTACCTCAGATGACTGCCTGATGCATGTACAACAAAAAATCACGAAAGCACATCAAAGTACGAGAGGCATTCAATAAGTAAGGCAACACATTTTTTTCCTCAGTACAGCTTGCTTCTTTTTTTTCGGGCTTCCAATGCATCATATAATTTTGCACTCTTTTTGGCTGCGAAACCCTGTTTTTTAAGATAATCTCTGTTCACTGTGACGGCCTTACGCCACCTTTCTGTGAGGGATTGTAGGCTCGCATGGTACCATTCTACGGCTCGACGTCAGAGCCAACGTCTTGCTGCATCAATAACCTCCGCATTATCCACGTAATGCTTCACGCAGAGTGCAGCCTTCATTGGGCCAACCAGATGGAAGTCAGAAGGTGCAAGGTTCGGGCTGTAGGGTGGCTGACGAAGAACAGTCCAATGACGCACCGCAAGCTTCTCTCTGGTGCGCGGACTTAGTGAGGCCTTCCTTTGTCAAGGTGAAGGAGAAGTTTGCATTTTTGTGGCGGCGATCAGCTGAAGTCCTTTCTTTGATACTGCAGAAGTCACAGTTGTGTGCGGCCGGCCGGTATGCGGAAGATCGGACAGGGTTGCCAAACTTGTTACGATGATAACAGACGCGTCGCCCAACGATTCAACGCACTTTTTTGTCACTGTCAGGTGTCCGTGGACTTTCTCCAAGCGCGTATGAATATTTGAGATGCTCTGACCGTCCGCCAAAAGAAACTCAATGACAGCCCTCTGCTTGGAACGCGTCTTCGTTGCAGATGGTATTTCGTAGACTACGTGCAGCACCACCACCCATCGGAACTTCATGAAACTATGGAGGTTGATGCGGGAATCCCGCGATGTCCCTCAACAAATTCCACATTATGTTGCTGAAAATGGCAGAGAAAAAAATTGTTGCATTACTTAATAAAACCCCTCGCACTTGCGAATACTCGGTAGACGTGAGAAAATAAAATCAGAGTTCTTTATCTCGCTCTCAGAGTGGTAACTGTTCGTTATCGTGCTTGTCAGGTGTTCACATTATCATAAAGTGTAAGCATCTAAATGCCAGCAAAACCTTAACAATCTTCTTTCCTTCCAACGTAACTCCCGTTGCCCCGCTATCTTTGTTTCCTTCGACCTCCAGAACGCCTATTACCGTGTTTGGCATCCTGGGCTCCTCTTTAAGCTCCAGACCTATGCTCTACCCGCCAATTTTGTCCGTCTCGTTGCTTCCTTCCTCTGCCATCGGCCCTCCAATGTCACTATCAGCAATATCAAATCCTATACTTTTATCCCACCGCTGGTGTGCCCCAAAGCCCATTCTTTTCCCTCTCCTCTATCTCCTATACACTTCAAATATGAGCAAACCTCCTCTGCCTGTTCACCTCTTCCAATTTGCTGATGAAACCGCCTTCCTGGCCCTTTATCCTACCCTTAAACGGTCCCAACGTACCCTTGAAACCCACCTCGATCAGTTCACCACCTGGTGCAACCAGTGGCTCCTTCTCATCAACCCTTCCAAGATTGAGGCAATCATCATAGGTCGTACCACCAGCTCCTTCCGGCTCCACGATTTTTACCTAGCCTTTTCTGGTCGTCCTATCCATCTCACTCCTACCCTGAAATACCTTGGCCTCACCCTCGACCGTCACCTCACCCTCGACCGTCACCTCATCTGGACTCCCCACTCCTTATGATCCAACACAAAGCCCGCAATAGACTTCGCCTCCTGAAACTCCTGTCCAGCGTGATATGGGGACTGCATCCTTCCACTATCCTTCACACGTACAAATCCTTGATCTGCCCCATCCTTTGTTGTGCTAGCATCACTTTGATTTCCACCCCTCCCAGGTTCCATAAAGCCCCCCAAATCGCAGAATGGCATGCACTCCACCTAGCCTTCCGTATCCGCTATCTGTCCCCCACTTGAATCATCTACAATCTCATCCCCTTCCCACATTTTCTTCTTTTCCTGAAACATATCTTCACCCTGTACATCATCCACCAACTCGATCCCCCACCACCCCCCTACCTAGAACCACTCGGCCACCACGGCCAGCTAAAGTCACTGGTATCGGAAGTTAATAACCTGAGCAGAAGTGCGTTAATTATGCAGCATGTTTATTAATGATAAAGTGTTATTAAACTGTTATCTGCTGGCCGAGTGGTTCTAAGTGCTTCAGTCTCGACCCGCGTGACCGCTACGGTCGCAGGTTCGATTCCTGCCTCGGGCATGGATGTGTGTGATGTCCTTAGGTTAGTTAGGTTTAACTAGTTCTAAGTTCTAGGAGACTGATGACCTCAGATGTTAAGTCCCATATTGCTCAGCGCCATTTGAACCATTTGAACTGTGATCTGTGTTACTGTTAACGAGTTTAACTTCGTAATTTGCGTTCGGATTCGAAGATCGAATGAAGAAGTCATTCATGTTGAAGTACACTGCCAGAGAGAAAAATGCAACATCTTCAAGGACAATGTAGCTTTACGACAAATGATGATAGGTGGTTCATTATTTTTTGAGTATATGACAACACATTCATAGCGAATGAAACACACATGTCACAGTGAAGTGTGCCCAAACTGTCGCGTCAGTGTATCTACATCGTACTCTGCAAGCCACCTAATGGTCCAGTGGAGGGTACTTTCGGTATCACTATCTGATCCCTCCAACCCTGTTCCACTCGCTCATAGTGCATGGGAAGAATGATTATTGGCTAGCCTCTGTATTGGCTCTAATTTCTTGAATTAGGACCTTGCTGGTGGTCAGTTTTCGTTTTGAACGGCTTAGAGAAGCTGGTTTCACGGTGAAACCTACCAAGGTAACCTTGTCTCAGAGCGAGATTTCAGTCTTAGGGCACATTGTCTCACAAAAGGGAGTTGCCGTTAATCGAAGCCTAACTAAGTCTACCCAACAGTTTCCAGTGCCAAGAGACAAGAAGTCATTACTCCTTTTATCGGTATGGCAAAGTTGTTTCGAAAATTTTTACCCATTTTCATCGAGTTGGCAGCATCGATTAACCAGCTATGTAGGAAGGGTGTCAAGTTTGTCTGAGGGTGGGGTGGGGGAAGGGTGGGGGCAGCCTTAGAAGGAATGAAGCAGCCCTTCAGCGCCGCTCCGGTGTTGGGATTCCCGACTTCACCCTACCTTTTATTGTACAGACTGATGTATCCAACATAGGGATAGCAGCCATACTATTGCAAGAACAGTATGGCGAGAGACAGTCTCCTGTGTATGCGTCGAAGGTATTATTATTCGCTGAGTCTAAATATTCTGTAGATGAGTTGGAACCCTTGGCTGTACTTTTTTCCCTGGGAAGGTACAAATTTTATTTGGAACATCACAGGTTTTGCCTCTAATTGGACAGGTAAGACTTGAGCTTCGGGTTGGCTCACCCTCATTAAGACTGGACAGATGGTGTGGTGGGCGGTGGGAATTTCCACCTTTCAACTTGATGTCTCCCATATTAGAGGTGGGCAAAACCAAATTGTCGATGTCTTAAGCCACGTGGTCTACGAGGGTTAGGAGAAGCAAGAGCTGGAGTCTCCCAGGGAAGAAAAGTGCATGATAGGAGCTTTAAGAGAAATACCATCCTCGTTTGCCAATCCAGTAATGTGATCAAGAATTACCTTGACCGAACAAGATGGTGCAGTTGTTAGCACACATTTGGTAGAATGACAATTCAAACCCTGTCCAGTCATCCAAATTTAGGTTTTCTGTGATTTCCCTGAAGTTCCCTTCTTCACGACAGTTCTCAACTTTGTAAGCTGACACTGGCTTCCCTCTCCTTAACACAATCCGAGCTTGTGTTCCATCTGTAATGACCTGATTGTTGACTGGACATTAAAACCGGTCTTCCTTCCAAGAATTCACCCATAGTAAGTTATATGAGGGTAAATCTGTGAGAGGCTACTCTGTGAAGGAGGACTTGCTGAGTTTTCAGCCCCATCACCGCCAGAGACCTAAACTTTGTGTATCCACTAGTTTAATCCCCGGCGTATTCAAGTACTTCAGTCAGTCCATGTGCAGAGGACATTTGGGGAAACATAAAACATGGCTCAAGGTGAGGGAACAACTGACTTGGAAGGGTATGGACCGTGATATTCGCAGACTGGTAGTGGAATGTGAGCCATGAAAGGTAGCGAAAACTGATACTAGCCATAAGCGAGATTTACTGCAGTCCACCCACGAATACTGACGTACAGGCAAATTGTTTACTGATTATCTAGGTGAATTGTACTGTATACCGAGAGGTAATCGCTACATTTTGGTAGTGGTTGACGCGTTAACCAGATTCTTATAGTTGATCCCTAGCAGTAGAACCACGGCAGCTGTTAGTGTACAGTACCGCAACGGACCATCGGTAGCTTCGGCACTCCCAATGCCGCAGTGACAATGCCCCGGCCTTTAACGTCAAGGAGTGTAAGAAGTCGTGTTTTAACTGGCGGATAACAGATATCACCATTATTCCTTACTACCCCAGTTCTCGTTTGCTGAAAGGATTACCGGAATCCTTGCTGCATATCGCGTGGGGTTAGAGAAGCAATGGGGTGGATCATTGTATTAGTTACCCTTTGTCTTCAGTACGGCGACCCATGAATCGGATAAGACTACACTTGCCAAGTTGATGTTCGCGTTTCCCTTGAATTCTACATTAGCCAGTTTTCGGCCACTTAATAATCTCCTGCCTAAACAGCTGGATCTCAGCAAAAATAGGAGGCAGCCAAGGATAACATCAAACTGGCACTTTACCAGGAGGGGGTCAGACAGAAGTGTAGACTGGCACCTCTATTGCGGTCGGGAATATGGGAACATGGTTTTCCTGAAAATCTGTTGGAGGCACAGCCAAGGCAGCCAGTGGTGGCCGAGTGGTTCTAGGCGCTTCCGTCTGGAACCGCGCTACCGCCACGGTCCAGACTGTAACACCTAGAACCGCACGGCCACTCCGGCCGGCTGTACAAAAGATATGAACTTTTTGTTTCATTGTCTTCTTGGTTCTGATGTTCTAGCCGACGGACGCTTATTGTTCACGGTCTGTAACTAATACAATTATCGGTTGTAATACTAGTAATATTTTGAATATATGTGAAACTGCTACTTACAAAAATTGTGTTTTTGTCAATAGCAAGTACCGTTCCTGCCCATGATTTAGTTACGTAATAATTCAATGTTGGCCGGCCGCGGTGGTCTAGTGGTTCTAGGCGCTCGGTCCGGAACCGCGTGACTGCTACGGTCGCAGGTTCGAATCCTGCCTCGGGCATGGATGTGTGTAATGTCTTTAGGTTAGTTAGGTTTAAGTAGTTCTAAGTTCTAGGGACTGATGACCACAGATGTTAAGTCCCATAGTGCTCAGAACCATTTGAACCATTTTTTTAATTCAATGTTGCCCTGATATAAGCTATTTTAATAGTCATTTAATGCTAAAGGTATTAAAAAGAATAATCTCAATAAACACAAAACGGCGTCTTGTAATATTTTCCAATTCATTTTTTGCTAGAGGTACATTTTTATTAACAGTAATTTCTATAAATGTGTACGCTGCCATTGCACATGGGCAACTATACTGGAGCATCAAGCCTCACAGAAAAAATAAATAAGTATTGTGTTTAATTGGCTTATTGCGTAATATTAAAGAAAGATTTTTTTTTTGTAAATTCCATTGTGAGTACGACGGATGTCTTCACGTTGGAATACGTACGATATTTCTGGCGATAGCGCACTGAGAAAATTTAGCCATTCCTTTTAACAAACATAAAAGAGAATTTTTAATAAAACATTTCATTTAATTATCAGAATATTCTCTTTCAAAAAAAAAAAAAAAGTTACGCTACAGTGTGTTTTCCTTCGTCTTAGATCTAGCTGTTCGTAGTCTAACTGTCCCGCCTAGGGCGTAGTGTCCGCTTGGCTAAGCGGCCGAAGCTGTCGTAACCAACCACACACAGCAAAGCCGTGATCTCATGTTTTTTGTTGCTCTTTCTAGAAGAATTAGGAATTATGGTTTGTCCATAATATGAAAATTTGTAAAAGGGGTTTATTGTTTTTACGAGTAATTAACACCACGTGGTGGGAGTCAGGATTGGATGTTCAACTGTAAACTTCTTTAATGTATGGTAACCAGAGAGGATTTCGTTTCGGACCTCTTGACAAGTATGGAGGTGTGATTACACATGTCAATCACATCGCGATTACGGGCAGCATGGGGTTCACGCCTGAGCCTCAGGACGTGCGCTAGCAGTGCTTGTCGGGTGTTTCAAGCGTCAACTTCGCGTCTTAATATCTCGGGATGTAATGGGAATATTGCGATGCAATCAACGCCATTGTGTATGTGCTTTGTCATACTATGGATTGCTGAAGAAAAAATATAGGAGGTCCATTTAAAAAAACATAAGTTTGTGTTAAAAAACACATATGCTTTCGTTTTAGAATGTTTCCAAATATGTACATTCATCGGCCCCAGCCCTACATTGCTACCGGTGAAAATCGTTTTCCAATAGCTGTTATTGTTCCAGAGATATTTTGGGTGGGCAAGATAGTTGGGACACCCTGTATAAAAGTGCATATGTGTACGTTCCACATCTCCTCCGAAGTCATTGATCTATTTCAACGAAATTCGGTGCACAACTGGAGAGAAATACTGTGGGCATGGCAACCTGGCATCTACTGTGGTAAGTTTGTGGGACAACATGGAGAGAGAAGGGGGAGAAAGAGATAGACAGGGAGGAATAAGGAGGAGACTGACAGGGAGATAAGGGAGGGGGCAGAGATGAGGGAGGACAGGGAGATGAAGAGAGAGGGCTACGATGATAGACAGAGAAGGGGTAGGAGGAGATGGACAGAGATGGTGGAGTAACAGATGGACAAAGAGAGTGGGAGAGTAACATATGAACAGAACTGTGGCTTGAGGAGGTGGACGGGGAGAAAGGAGAGAGAATTGGGAGAAAATGGACCGATAAAACTGAAATAATCACATGCCTGAGCAACGACAGATGCTCATCTAGTAAGAATATAAAGAAAGCTAACCTAGTATACCTGAATAGCAAGAGCGACAAACAACAGATTTCAAATAATCTGAGCAGTCAACACGAAAATTTCATTTCCAGTACTGACAATGTTCAGCATCAGTGGACAAAGCTCAGCAGTACTATACAATATATGTTAGATAATAAGTACGTAGCAATAACGTGATGGACGGGAAAGCCCTATCAGGATTATACGGGTGTGTTAGGAAACCACTGCGAAAGCAAAGAGAGCTTCAGTGCAAGTGTGAACGTATTTGTAAACGTAGTCAAAGCTTCACAGAAAAGCAACAGCTGACGCCAAAATTAGCCTAAGGAGAGTCATGTGAATTCGAAAGTAAATTTCTGTTTCGTGATTTGACAGGAATTACTGAGAAATTTTGGTCCTACGTTAAATCAGTTAATGGACTGAGGGCATCTGTCCACACACACACAATGGCATCGAAGCGGAGGAGGACAGAAGAAAGACGAAAGAGTCAGTTTCCGAAACTGTTTTACTGATACGAATATCACACTGTAGTTCCTCATTTAGATCGGGACATGAACGTCAGAATGACTGATAACGAAATAAGCGACCATGGGATAGAAAAGCAACCTGAAATTTTTCAATAGAAGAAAGCCGCTGGACCTGACGGGATAAAAATACAATTCTACGTTGAGTATGGGAAAGAAATTGCTCCTCTTCCTGCAGTTGCTTAGAAATTGCTCCTCTTTGTGCAATAGCGTACCGTAGGTCGCTGGAGCAGCTTAGAGTTCCTAGTTTTTCGTCGCAAGCGCTGATCCTTTCCATTTTTGAAACTGGTCGTCAAAGAGACGCAAATAACTATAGGACCAAGTCATCAACTTTGATGGGTTACAGAATTCCGAAATATTTTTTATGCTCCCGTATATGGCATTTCTCATACCGAATATCTCCTCTGGAAGAATAAACATGGGTTCCGAAAACAGGGAAAGAGTGAAACCCGGCTTGCTCTGGTCGTCTCCGGATCGAGGACCATATAAACTACACTTCATATGTTCCAGGCCTTGGAAGCACTGGAGAGAGAAGTGGTGTTGCTTCATCACCATTCGTGACGAAATTAATAAATAAGAACATTGGGCGATTATATTTCATGTAACAATTCTAAATTAATATGCAAGTAAAATGGTTGACCCCTATCGACGGTCACAAATATACAGGTAACTCTGTCACTTCTTACTGCAATTTTTGGGATAAACTAGGGCTTACCTGAAATATCCATCTTTCTCTTTGACCATTTACCATCTGAGCTCATAAGGTGTCGTGTGTGTGTGTGTGTGTGTGTGTGTGTGTGTGTGTGTGTGTGTGTGTTCTGTCGAACAAACATGTTCCAAGGAACAGGCCCCTATGAATTAAGACACAAATGACTTACAGATATTTGCTGCGAGTGGGAGGGTCTCCAGTTTACTAGGCAGCTGCTCTGACCACTAAGCCATCCTAACACAGTGGTCATCATAGGTGCACGGACTACCCTAGCACGCCTCCCGTCAGACCCAAATTCTCTACTTATCCACCACTGTGTCCGGATGGCTTAGAGGTCAGAGCATCTGCCCAATAAGCAGGAGCCCTGAGTACGAATCCCGGACCGGCACAAATTTTCAACTTTCTCCATCGATTTACGTCAATGCAGCCAATGTCTGTACTTCACTTGTGTCCCAAAATTCGTTATTTATCTCAAAAGCATGAGAAAATGAAGCAGTCTTGACTGTGTAAAAAAGTCGTGAATCACAAATCTGGACTGTTTCTGGCATAGGCAAGCTATCCATGAGAAAATAATACTTAAAAGCGTACATATAATATTATGACGAGGAGTAGTTCCACCCCTCGAAGAAATTTCCTATATCGAGAGCATATTTATCTGAAAGTGATAAGTAAACATTCCATGATAGTAATAGGTACAGGATAGAGACAACGCGTGCATTGGTGCGTAGCTTAACATGGATGTATCGCTGTGCTCATGATTGGCTGTTTACAGAACCGGTTGGTTGGTTTGAGGGGCGGTGGGGGGGAGGGGCACGGGACCAAAAAGTGAGCTCATCGTCATCGGATTGGAGAAGGGAGGGGAAGGAAGTCGATCGTGCCCTTTCACTGGAACCATCCAGGCATTTACTGGAAACGATTTAGGGAACTCACGAGAAAGCTAAATCAGGGTGGCTGGACTCTGTTTTGAGCCAATAACCACTGCGCAACCTCGCTCGTTACAGAGCCGGATAGCCGCGCGGGGAAGCCACAATGTCTAGGGCGTCTTGTCACGGTTCGCGAGGCTCCCTCCGTCGAAGGTTCGAGTACTCCCTCGGGCATGTGTGTGTGCGTGTGTGTGTGTGTGTGTGTGTGTGTGTGTGTGTGTGTTGTCCTTAGCATAAGTTAGATTAAGTAGTGTGTAAGTCTAGGAACCGATGAGCTCAGCAGTTAGGTCTCATAGAAGCTTACCACAAATTTAAAACAAAAAAAAAAGCCGGATGCTAGCGCGTTATGTTACAGCTATTGCCGACGTCGCATTGTATGTAGACATGCCACCCAATTACTATCGTGAGTTTCCAGTACACGTCTGACTCCGATATAACGAATTTCAGCGTGTGCTGCACCTATGGTGAGAGCAGACTTCCACGCTAGTCTTCACGATGAACCGAAAAATAACACAGTACGAGTAGATAATGCTTCCAAGTGGGTTTCAGTGCATGTCTGCGTCGGTTCTGTTTCCATATACAGTGTGCCTCCAGCAAAAAGTAGTCGGCGCCATCAACCTTACAGGGGAGGCGGCGCTAACCTATTCGGA
This sequence comes from Schistocerca cancellata, assembly GCF_023864275.1. Lineage (NCBI taxonomy): Eukaryota > Metazoa > Arthropoda > Insecta > Orthoptera > Acrididae > Schistocerca > Schistocerca cancellata. The sequence goes on from NC_064633.1 coordinate 457,657,729, forward strand.
CCTTCGCATCTTACGGTCTTTATCCTTCCATTTCGGTCACTTCGGAATCTCGGGGAATGTAACTTTAGATTTACCACATCAATGATTATGCACACAATCGGTCAGTTGGTTCGTAATCTCCTCTGTTCATCAAGTCTGTGATTATATTTCATGTTAAATAATTATTTCGTAACTTCTTTTTAGTAAGGGCTGTGTGAGAGCGTTAAAAATGTCTCCATTTCACAACAACGGACACAGGTATTAAACGCACCAGTAACCTAAAATGATCAAGGATGCCTCTAATTCGAAGGACAATACGCTCGAAGACATGAAACAGTGGCATAACAGTTATTCTGGGCGAAAGTTTTTAGGGTCGTTTGGTTCCTTACCAGCCTTAAGTAGTACAACCACACGAGCTTTCCTCCAGAGCTCGGGAATATATAACCTTGATATACAATTAAAGACGTTTGAAGAAGTAGAGGGAAAGTTGACTTCTGCGTTAGATACGCTTGGCTCCTACTACAAAGCCAAATCCCAACAAGACTCAGAGGTGCACATTTTACTTGAAGAATAGAGAAGCTCGGCGGGAACTGGACGTTACACGGCAAGGCAAACGACTGGAGCATTGTTCAACACCAGTATATCTGGGTGTTACCCTTGACCGAACTCTGTCCTTCAAGAAACACTGCCGTAACACAAGGCTGAAAGTTAGTTCACGGAATAACATCATGAGGAAGCTCACATCCACCGCCTGGGGAGCAAGTCCTCGCGTCCTGTGAATTTCGGCTCTTTCTTTGTGTGTGTCCGCTGCAGAGTATGCTTCACCTGTGTGGAGCACATGCACTCACACCAAACAGGTTGACATTGCGATCAGTGAGACCGTCCCGAATCTTGTCGGAATGTATGAAGCCAAGTCCAGTCGATAAAATCTACCCGATTGTTGGAATAGCTCCCCCCACTATTGGAAGGGCTGTTACTGCTGATGTAGAGAGGGCTAAGGAAACTTATGATCCCCGACATCCACTGCATGATCATCAGTCTGTAGTCCGTCGACTGAAGTCGAGGAAGAACTGCATCGCCAGGACTCAACCACTAGAGGGAACAACAGAGTCTACCCGCACAACCAGGTGGAAGAGCAAGCTACCACCTGATATCGCTGTAATGGAAGAGCTAGCTCCAGGAAGTGACTTGCCGTACCCTATTTGGAGATCGCTCAATCGTCTTAGGGTGGACGTTCCTCTTTGCAAGACCACCATGCGAAAATGGGGCATTCTTCCAGCTGATGGAGATACATCCTGCGAGTGGGGAACAACACAAGACCCGGCCTACCTGCCAATTTGTCCTCAACTTGAACAACCTTGCATAACGCAGGACCTGATCGAGGAAAACAACAAGGCCATCGGAGTTGCTAACTTCTGGAAATACTGACCGGACACAGTGTAACCTCCCCACAAAAAAATAATGTACAAATAATAATATGAATAATGGTTCTAATATTTTTTTTACTCTAACCTCAGAACAAAACTGGTTCCCATTTATAACCTCCCTACAGAAATTTATTCACTTTGAACCTCCACACAAAATTTGTTTCCCTTTTAATGTAAGCTCGAAACAAAACAAAATCCTAAACCTCGTAATAAAAAATAAATTCAGTAACCTGGTAGAATTTGGACGACAGCAGCGCTGCGTCATGGCCCTGTAAGATCATTCTGAATGAAAAAAAAAGGAAAAATTCTTACCTCAATAAAAACGGCGAATATATCTGCTCTTATATAAAATTTTTCCGGGACAGCTCCGTGCAATGCTGGCCAATAGATTTGTCATTTATGAAAGGAAGCAACTGATTTTTCTTTTGTAACAATAGGAATGATCATGGATTGAAGAAACTAGTAAATTCTTTAAATTGAAATGAATGTTTTTTAGAAATTACTTTATATCACGAAGATTATTATTAGGACATTTTTAAAAGCACTACATGGGAGTTTACATAACATTACTAGATATGCGCGAGGCTGCTTTTTACCTTGTACAATAATACTCAGACTCCGGCATCGCTGCACCTCGACCGGCCCAGCCAACATGATACACCATACAGGACAGACAGGCGACTGATCGCTAGCAACAACTTACTGCTACTGCTACACAGCTCGTACTGCAGTCAACACTGCTCTTTGGTCTCAGATTCTCTTACAGCTTACATATCGCAGGCAGCACATACCTCTTACATAACCCTCCACTGGGGGGGGCAAAAATTTGGCAGCGATGGTGAGGCAATTGGACTTCCCATGAACAACAAATATTTCTAAAATCAACTTAATTAACTAAGTTGACAGTCACAGAGTATATACATATATATAAGTACAGAACATAAAATGAAATATAGTGCACATTCACTGAGTACAGAACATATCAAGCAATGACAAAATGTATACGCAATGAGTACAAATCATATTAACAAATGACATAAAGTGCATACGCACTGTAGTATTATTTTTTTACCATTTTACTAGAACTAGGATAGGAAAGGGAAGGATTGCATCATGGTTGTAGCACATTAGGTTGCACGTAGCTGCACTGAAAGTCCATATCTTTCTACAAAAGCACAACACCAAGTGAGACAATCTGAAGTTCTCTTCCCTGAAGTATTAATCAGTGTAGCCAAGACACTGAAATGTCGTATTAATATTCCATGTTATCAAACAGTGGAACCATAATAACATCTCCATTGTTCACGGTGGTGGACACCATGATGTGTCAACACCACACTCATTCACCAACGTAGAATTAGTGCAGAAACCAAATATAGTGCTCCATGATCATAAGGACAGACAGGACAAACGTATATTGCAGTAATTTCTGGTAATTAGGTCAGAAGGTGAAGGACATTAAGTCTCATGCTAGTCATCATTGAGAATCACACTAGTCTATCAACCGATTTAGCTAATTGTTGGCACTCATTGCCTAGTTACTGAACACTTCTGTACTAGGTATGAAGTATTACAGAATAATGCTCATAAATCATCTGATTACAGTGAACATTGGCAATCATTGGCCAGTTACAAACCGTTTTTATACATTATTTAAAAGTGATCATTCAAAGCAAGAGTTAATTAATGGCATACCATTTACATAATTCATCTAGTTATAGTAATCACTGGCACTCATTGGCCAGTTATTAAACGTATAGCAAGTATTGAATATTACAAAACATTTTTCATCATTCAAGTGACATATGACATCCTTAAAATAATTATTGGCACTCTGTGGCCAGTGACTAAACATATAGCAAGTATTGAATATTACAAAACATTTTTCATCATTCAAGTGACATATGACATATTTAAAAAATTATTGGCATTCTTTGGCCAGTGACAAACCATCAGAAGTCATCATTCAAAATGAGAGTTAATTACTAGCATAGCATTTATAGAGTATAACAAAAATATTACTTACAGAAATTATTGGCATAGCATGTATGCATTGTTACAAAATAACATTCACTATTACTCAGAACTCATCATTCAAGTGACTTAGGACATATTTAAAATGTAACACACTGTAACTATTACTCAAGGTCTGTGGTTAGAAAACATTACTCAGAACTCGTCATTGAAGTGACACAGAACATAGTAAAAATGTAACATATGTAACTATTACTCAAGGTCTGTGGTTAGAAAACATCATACAGTATTATTCACAACTCTCTTGAACTGGTAGCATTATTTGGGACTGGTGTAACCTCCCCACAATGAAAAATGTCAATGAAAATGTAAATGAGCCAAGCGTAACCTCCCCACAAAAAATATTATTTAAATGAATTAAATGTAACCTCTGAACAAAATTGGTTCCGACTTATAGTCTCTATGCAAAGAATGCATTCACACTTAATATTCACACAAAATTCTTTTCTCTTTTAATGTCAAGTTCGAAATAGAAAAATTCCTAATCACCAAATATAATTAAAAAGTTTATGTAACCTGATGAATTTTATGAGGACAGTGGCGCTGACCTTTGGCGATGTATTCTGAATAAAAAAAGCAAAAATTCTTACCTCAATAAAACTGCAATTATATCCGCTCTTAAGTTGGAATTTTTTGACACAGCTTCGTGCAATGCTGGCGTATATATTTTTTTATTTTTGGATTCAATGATAGTGCATTGGAAATTCTTTAAATTGAAATGAATGCTTTTTTTAAAAGAGTTGCTTTATATTATAAAAATTATTATTGGGGCATTTCTTTGAACAAATTAAATTACAATTAACATACATTATTAAATATGCGCAAGACTGCTTCTTTACCTTCTACAACAATACTCATCCTCCAGAGTCCTGACCAGAGTCGCAAACAGAGCACACAGCCGACGCATCCCGACTCCCGCCGACTAGCACAGACTAGCACGGACTGACGACTACACGCTACTGCTACTGTCGACACGCGCGGTCAAGCGCAGACTAGCAACAGCTAACGATAAACTACTCTCTGGTCAGAGATTCTGTCATGCCTCGCCCATCGCTGGCAATGTATACATCTTAAATAACCCTCCACTGGGGGGGCAAAAATTTGGCAGCGATGGTGAGTCAATTGGACTTGCCATGAGCAACAAATTTTTCTTAATTATCTAACTTTACAATCACAGAATATATACACATATATAGGTGCAGAACATGAAGTAAAATATAGTGCACATGCAGTGAGTACAGAACATATCAAGCAATGACAAAATGGATACAGAATGAGTACAAATCATATTAACAAATGACATAAAGTGCACACGCACTGTAGTACTGAACATATCAGGAAATGACAAAATGTAAAGGCAATGAATACAAATCATATTAACAAATAGCATAAAGTGCACACGCACTGTAGTTCAGAACATATCAGCAAATCACAAAATGTATATGCAATGAATAGAAATCATGTTAACAAATGACAAAAGTGCACATGCACTGTAGTTCTCAACATATCAGCAAATCACAAAATGTATACAGAATGAGTACAAATCATACTAGCAAATGACAAAAGTGCACACGCATTGTATATAATTTTCTTTACTATTTTACAAGAACTAGAATAGGAATGGGAAGGATTGCGTCATGGTTGTAGCACTTTAGGTTGCACGCAGCTGCACTGAAAGTCCATATCTTTCTATAGAAGCACAACACCAAGTGAGACAATCTGAAGTTCTTTTCCTTGAAATATTAATCAGTATAGCCAAGACACTGAAATGTCATAGTAATATTCCATGTTATCATTTTGGTAGTACATTAGGTACACCAAACAGTGGGACCATAATAACATCTCCATGGCTCAAGGTGGTGGACAGCATGTCGTGTCAACACCATGTTCTTGTAAGGTACACCAACGTAGAATTAGTGCAAAAACCAAATATAGTGCTCCATGATCATGAGGATAGACAGGACAAATGGATATTTCAGTAATTCCAGGTAATTAGGACAGAAGGTGAAGGACTTCAGTCACATACTAATCTTCATTGAGAATTACACTAGTCTAACAACTGATTTGAGTAATTGGTGGCACTCATCGCCCAGTTACTGAACATTTCTGTACCATGTATGTAGTATTACAGAATAATGTTCATAAATTGTTTTTTTACAGAGAACATTGGCACTCATTGCCCAGCTACAAACCATCAGAAGTCATCATTCGAAACAGGAGCTAATAAATGACATAGTATTACAGAATAATGTTCATAAATCGTTTGTTTACAGAGAACATTGGCACTCATTGCATAGCTACAAACCATCAGAAGTCATCATTCAGAACAGGAGCTAATAAATGGCAGAGTATTACAGAATAATGTTCATAAATCGTTTGTTGACAGAGAACATTGGCACTCATTGTCCAGCTACAAACCATGAGAAGTCATCATTCAAAACATGAGCTAATAAATGGCATAGTATTACAGAATTCACTTAACTATAGTAATCATTGGCATCGCAGGTCGTCTTATTACAGTAATCAATGGCATTCATTGGCCAGTTACAAACCATTTTTTGTGCTGTATTATTCAGAGGTCATCATTCAAAATGAGTTAATTATTGGCATAGGATTTATACATAATTAATCTAATTATAGTAATCATTGGCATCATAGGTCATCTTATTACAGTAATCAGTGGCATTCATTGGCCAGTTACAAAGCACTTTTTTTGTGCTAGCAATGCATTGCGTTGGGATCGATAATTAATAACAATATTTGCTTTTGAGTTATTGCTGCAAATGAAGACGTGTAACATCATTCGTCATGAGTCAGCTGTAGCAAGGTTATGAAACAAGTAGAGTATATGTGATCACATTCATAAATGACACAGGTATAATGAACAACTGCTTAGAGCACATTAATTTATGAATAATTTCTCCTGCAAAACAGACAAATTGGATTATTAAACTGAAAGAAGAAACGCATATTATGCTGAAAAGTAGTGAACTTCGAATTAACAGGTAGTGAAATGTGTATAAAAAATATATGTTCTCTAGCTGTCCTTTCCAAAACCTTCAGTCATCATACTACGCGATATAAGACATACTGTCAAAACCAACTGCAACAAATACTTAATAACTACATAGCATAAATACATAAACTTCAACATTATCCTCATCTGTAAAGAAAAAAAAATTCACTATCCATATTATCATAACTCCATTATTATCATCACCTGTAAAGAAAAACTTCATTATCCATAGCAGCATATTCTTCATCATTATTCATCACCATTCACTATCATCTGCAAAAAGTCAATTCATTATTCATTATACAACTATTCCTTATTTCTAGCATATTTCATCACTAAAACTAAGATGTGTAGTTCTGTCTGATAGCCTGCATCGATCGCCTCGTATTCTGAAAGAAAAAATTAGTTGAGACTGCTATTCTATGATGTGTATAGTATATTCTTGTTAATGCTTGTTAATTCTGATCCATTTAGTCTTCCTCACGAGGTATTGCATCTTCTTTCGTTCATTCCGAAGGTGAAATTCCCATGTCTGTTTAATTTATATATATATATATATATATATATATATATATATATATATATTTGTACACGTTATTGCTTTCTGAAAATGATGAACAAAGATTAATGTCTTGCATTTAAATCATATACCCACTAAATAAATACTGGTTTATAGTAACATAATTGAGCATACAGCATAGCATGACAGAAAACGTAATATGTCAAAAACATAGACAGTGTTCAGAGGCAAAAATGTACACAGTGTATCACAATGTAGCAGCAAAAAAAAAAAAAAAATGTAAAATAGTCACGATGTTGAGATATCATAGGGCAAAAATGTTAAAGTCAACTGGTGTTTGTTATATCTTAAAAATTTCATGTTGCATACAAACAAAACAGGAAAAACAATCATACATACATGAAAAATAGAAAATGTGCACGGTCTGATGTGTAATGACAAGAAGAGTGACTGCTAACCTTACCTTGCCAGGCACTTGCCAAGAAAAAATACGATAATCATCAGTAAGTAGTCATGTGAATATAATTGCATAAGTGATCATAAAAAATTAGGAAATGGCATTACAGTGTGATAATTCATAAAGTATGTTCATTCAATAAAAGGTTTGATATTGGAGACGTGGTGGTTCCCTTTGCTTTTTCTGGTTCTCAAAGTTTTGACGTGTACTACATTGGGGTGAGGAATGCTGCGAATCCGATATGGACCTGCGTATAGAAGTTCAAATTTACTAAACCTACCTTTTCCTCTGTTGGATAAATAGTGTGTACGTACTAATATCTTCTGTCCAACGTAAAAGTCACGGCGTGTACAAACCTGTTTTTGCTGTCTTCTCCGGCGCTCTGCGGCACGTTTGATGTTGTTCAGCGCAATGTCCATTATTTCATGGTGTCGTAGTCGACGAGATGTAGGAAAGGTTACTAACTCTTTAATTTTGTTAGATGGTTCAACATTATTCAGTATAATAGACGGAGATAGCATAGTAGATTCATTTGGTATGGAATTAATTACATCTTGGAATGAGAGTATCTGTGTGTCCCAATCAATATGTTTTTTATGGCAGTATATTGTATACAGTTTTCCAATTTCTTTCATTAATCGTTCACAAGGGTTCGAAGAAGCATGGTACCTTGATATATACATCGGAGAAATGTTTCTACTCTGTAACCTACGTGTCCATATAGCAGATCGAAACTGTGGTCCATTGTCGGAAATTACTTTCAACACATGCCCTACTTGAAATAGAAAATGCTTTACAAATGCTTTCGAAACAGTTGTAGCAGTAGCTTTGCGTAACGGAGTGAAGGTAACAAATTTTGAAGTGAGTTCAACAGCGACAAAGATGTAGCAAAAACCTCTATTAGTTCTGGGAATCGGACCAAAAATGCCTACGGCGGCCATATGTCTCAATTTAACAGGTACAATGGGATGTAATGGAGGAATATGTGAAGTCGTGTCTGATTTAGTTTTCTGGCAGATTTTACATGACGCTAAAACTCGTCGTATACGTTTCTCCATTTTGGTAAAATAACAGTTCTGTCTCAGTATAAGAAAACATTTTCTGGCTCCGTAGTGAGCGTAACTTAAATGAGTATACCAGATTAATTTGTTAACAAGTTCGTCAGGAATGCATAATAAACAATTGTTGCTGTCACGATGAGAGCGGCGAAACAGAATGTCATTGCGTACAGTGTAATGGTTTCTAATGGTAACATTATTCTTATCTAGCCAAAGGTGTTTAATTTCTTTCCATACGTTGTCTTTACTCTGCTCTTGTGCTATGTCTCGTAATGACGACGAAATGAAATTTTCAAATGCAACTTGTTGAATGTACATGACGCTGAAATTTGCTTTGCAGAAGTTGGTTGCGATGTCTTGCTGATTGTTGCTGAGAGAACGTGATAGTGCGTCTGTTACAATATTTGGTGTGCCGGGAATGTGAACAATTGTAAAATTAAATTCCTGTAAATAAAGTTTCCATCTGCTTAATCTGTAGTGTGTAAATTTAGCCGAAAGTAAAAACTGTATCGCTCTGTGTTCTGTGTAAACGGTAGTGTCTCTTCCATAAAGAAAATGTCTAAATCTCGTAAAAGCCGATACAAAACATAATGTTTCAAGTCCTGTAACAGAATAATTTCGTTCAGCAGATGAAGAATGCGACTTGCAAAAGCGATGTTTTTAATTACTGTACAACCATCTTCTTCAATTTCCTGAAAAATAAGTACGCCTAAAGCGATGTTAGAACAGTCAGTGGCAATGGAAAAATATCTGGTAAGATCTGGGTGCGATAAAAGTGGTGCATTCAACAAGGCATGTTTCAAATAACATTCTCGTGAACAAGATTCTGCGTGTCAAAAGTATTGCTTACTTTACTGGGAGATGCAACCTGTACTGTATCTAGTCGAATTCTATCTGACGTGCTATTATTTTCGGGAGGATGCTTTGGCATTTCCACTATTTGTACTGTTCTATTATTTCTTCCTGACGTATTACGTTCTGGATGATACCTACTGTCTGGTTCATTCATGATAATATGTTGTTGCTGATGTTCTTGCTGCTGATAAGAGCGACTGTTACTAAATGTACGCTGAAAATTGTGCTCATTATTTTTACGTCTGTCATGATAGTCATTTCTATACGGCGCATTGCGATAGGAATTGAAATAGTGTGTTTTCTCTACATACTGATTTCCTTGTTGCTGTGTGTTACTATTTGTTGGGGCCGACGCTATACGCGTACGTGGCGAAACATTAAAGCTTGGTTGACCTTGTGCATTACATTGTTGGTTAGGTATGCTAACCGGCTGACTTTCATGCTGTTGCGGAGAAAAAGCTCTATTGTTACAAAAATGCCGTTGCTGATAATTTTGACGATTGCTGAAAATGTTGTACATACTGATGATTAAAATTTTGCCTGTTATTAAAATTACACTGGTAGTTCTGGAGTGCCTAATGAAAATTGTCACTTTCGGTAAAATTTGTCATATCCGGTTTTCTTTATACGTTTCTTAATCCTAGATAGAGCAATAGTTGAAGAGCCGTTTTGATAGATATAAAGAATAGGAGAAGAGAAGGCAGCAGTGCAGAAAACTAAAGATGAAACAGCACTACTACTGCTCGGGGCCCTGTGCACGCTACGGCACATATTCATTAAAGCGTAATGAATCCTCTGAGGTTAATTACGCTCTGCAAATAAATTTTAGCTTTTGCGTTACAGGCAATGCCGGTGAAAATTCAAAAGAAAATTTTAGTGTCCAGTCCAAAGCTAGTTTCTGCATTACAGGCAATGGCGGTGAAAGTACAAAAATAAATTGTCGTATCCGGTTCAAAGCGTGTACCTGTGCTCCGTCATTTTCAAATACCTTAGATTTTCTTACTGATAGAAAATGTTTGTAATCAAAATTATCGTCTCTGTATGTCTGAACAGGTTCAGGATTGTATGAGAATCTATTTGTCTGTGACTGTTCGGAATCTCAGTCACGTACTCTCTGTAAATTACCCAAATTATACTGGCTGTGTGAGTGTGAGGAATGTTCGGAATGTGCCATATGCTATGATGTGTTAAACGCTGAAAGATTTTTCATCTATGTTACCTCTTGCTATAAAGTTGACAATTTTCTACGTAATGTATTATTAGACGAATCTATCTCACTGATCGTCTGCTGTAAATTTTGGAATTCAGGGGTTTGATTAAACGAAAACGGTGAAGTATCGTCTGATTTGCTGTCATTATTACTTTCAATAACGTCAATACGACTGGCCAATTCATCATATTTTTCAGTCAGTATTTTTACCTGATCATCGTTTTTAGTGTCACAAGCATTAATTTGTTTTTGTATTTTACGTGTGGTTTCGTTCAATTTTTTAACGTCAGCTTTGATGACATCGGCATCCTGTGTTAGTTCTAATTGTTCGAGTCTATCGGCTACTGTCTGAAAGTCTACTGTGTGTGTATCTGTCTTTGTTTTAAGACCGGAAATTTCATCACGCAGTTCGGCGTTCAACTGTTTGATTGTATTAATTTCGTCTGATACTGTAGCAATATTATTGTCTTCGTATCTTTTTGCTTTCGTAAACAATTTACGTTTATCTTCCTGTCTCTGTGCGGTAATTGTTTCCATGACTTGTCGCTTTACTTTATTCTGTTCCTGTATAAATTTACGGAAACGCGTATCACTGTTTTGTAGGTGATGATTAAAACGTTCGTCAATGTGGCTGTTCTGTTGGTCGAATTTCATGTCTACTTTTGCATCCAGTGTGCGCGAAAGTTCTGCTGACATTAATTTAAACTCGTCGCGTAACTGTGTTGCTTTTTCAGAGCATTGTTTATCGACTGCACTAACTTCGTCTCTAAGTGATTCTGTTGCAGCTGCGTGCTTATTCGTTAATTCTTGAGCGACGGATCTAATTTCTTCATTACTTTTCCTAGCACAAGCTTCAATTTCCTCACGTAATTGTTCTTTAGTATCATGACATTGCTCGGCAACGGCTGTAATCTGTTCACTAAGCTGTCTGGAATTGTCTAATTTTTCATTCAACTGTTTGGAATTGTTGTCGAATTTTTCATTCAACTGTTTGGAATTGTTGTCTAGTGTTTCATTAAGTTGTTTGTGATTGTTGTCTTATCTTTCATTCTGTTGTATGGAATTTTCATTAAGTACTTGTTTAACACTTTCACCAAATTGTTGTTTGAGTTTCTCGTTAAGTTGTATCATTAATGCTATGACTCGATCCATGTCAATATTACCTACTCTATTCTCTGTGCTGTTTGATGGAATACCTGCAATTGTCACGTTTTCTGTAACCATTTGGTCATTCTTTAATTCTTGAAAGGGTTTTCCAAACGAATGTGCACTGTTAGTCACTAAATCGGAATTAAATAAATCTGTCGTACCTTGAGTACATGGTTCATTTTCGTTACAAAAATTTGTCTGTTCATTACGTAAATTTTGCAAACCGGGTGTGTCAAGCTGGGCAGCGTTCATTGTAACAGAACGTGCCGCATCGTCCATTGTCGTTAAATTAACAGATGACACAATTGAATTGATTTGCACATCACTAGGATCAAAATCAATATTAGTGGTCGGTACGCACTGATTGTCTGTAAATGGAGAACTGTCACATTACACTGAGTGTTGCAAGTGCTATCGGTCAAATCATTCGAGTCGGCTATTTCACTCATTACACATCGCGATGTACTGTTAACAGTTTTTCACGGCATTTCTCACAAATCAAAATTATTCACAAATAAAACAAAGACAATGCAACAAACAATGCAACAAACAATGCAACAAACAAAAATACAACAAAGAGCAACAAATTGCCGATGATCTGTGAAAGAAAGAGTGACAAATTAGTAAATGCGTTGCGCCAGATGCAAACTACATTTAATTAAATAAGAGCAGATATATGACTACTTACCAGAAGATTCACAAAGAAATACGATCCTGGCCGGATGTCGCCAAGTGTAACCTCCCCACAAAAATAATTAAATGGAAATTGAAATGTGAGCCAAGTGTAAACTCCCCACAAAATATCGTTAAATGGAAATGGAGCCAAGCGTAGCCTCGGCACAAAAAATTATAATTAAATGAATTTTAAATATTGTAACCTCTGAACAAAATTGGCTCCGACTTATAGTCTCTATGCAAAGAATGCATTCACACTTAATATTCCCACAAAATTCTTTTCTCATTTAATGTCAAGTTCAAAAATAGAAAAATTCCTAAACACCAAAAATAATAAGAAAGTTTAGTAACCTGATAAATTTTATAAGGACAGCAGCGCTGGCCTTTGGCCCAGTATTCTGAATAAAAAAAGCGAAAATTCTTACCTCAATAAAACTGCAACTATATCTGCTCTTAATTACTCATTTTTCGACACAGCTTTGTGCAATGCTGGCATATATTTTTTTGATTTTTGGATGCAATGATAATGCATTGGAAATTCTTTAAATTGAAATGAATTCTTTTCTTTAAAAGAGTTGCTTTATATTATAAAATTATTATTGGGGCATTTTTTGGAACAAATTAAATTACAATTAACATACATTATTAAATATGCGCAAGGCTGCTTCTTTATCTTCTACAACAATACTCATCCTCCAGAGTCCTGACCAGAGTCGCGAGCAGAGCACACAGCCCACGCATGCCGACTCCCACCGACTAGAACGGACTAGCACGGACTGACGACTACACGCTACTGCTACTGTCAACTCGCACGGTCAAGCGCAGACTAGCAACAGCTAACGATAAACTACTCTCTAGTCAGAGATTCTGTCATGCCTCGCCCATCGCTGGCGATGTATACATCTTACACTGGTAATACATTTTTTTTTGTGCTAGCAGTGCATTGCGTTGGGATCGATAATTAATTGCTGGGGCATGAAAATATTTGCTTTTGACTTATTGCTTCAAATGAGGATAGGTAACGTCATACGTCATGAGTCAGCTGTAGCAAGGTTATGAAACAAGAAGAGTATATGTGATCACATTCATGAATGACACACACAAATGGGTAAAAAAAATGCAAGTACTAGAACAGGTTTAATGACTAACTGCTTATAGCACATTAATTTCATGAATAGCTTCTCCTAGAAAAAATACAAAATGGATTATTAAGCTGAAAGAAGAAACGTATATTATGCTGAAAAGTAGTGAACTTCGAATTAACAGGTAATGAAATGTGAACTCAATATGTATGTACTCTAGCTGTCTTTTCCAAAACATTCAGTCATTATACCATGCGATATAAAACATACTGTCAAAACGAACTGCAACAAATACTTAAATAACTACATAGCATCTCTTAACTAATAGTAAGCCGGCTGGTGTGGCCAAGCGGTTAAAGGCGCTACAGTCTGGAACCGCGTGACCGCTACGGTCGCAGGTTCGAATCCTGCCTCAGGCATGGATGTGTGTGATGTCCTTAGGTTAGTTAGGTTTAAGTAGTTCTAAGTTCTAGGGGACTGAAGACCTTAGAAGTTAAGTCCCATAGTGCTCAGAGCCATTTGAACCATTTGAACAAATAGTAAATATATTAAACTTCATCATTATTCTCATCTGCAAAGAAAAACTTCATTATTCATATTACCATAACTTCACTACTATTATCACCTGCAAAGAAAAACTTCGTTATTCATATTAGCATATTCTTCATTTAACTATTCATCACCATTCATTATCATCTGCGAAAAGACACTTCATTATCCATTATTGATATTACCATTTACTTCATATAATTATTCATAGTATACAGTTTCTTATTTCTAGCATATTTCATCACTAAAACTAAGATGGGTAGTTCTGTCCGACAGCCTGCATCAATCGCCTCGTATTCTGAAAGAAATAATTAGTTCAGACTGCTATGACACGATGTGTATAGTATATTCTTGTTAATGCTTGTTAATTCTGATCCATTTACTCTTCATGACGAGCTATTGCATCTCCTTTCGTTCGTTCCGAAGGTGAAATTCCCATATCATAGTAATCCACTGTGGTTTGTTTAATTTATTTCTTTTACACGTTATTGCTTTCTGAAAATGATGAACAATGATTAATGTCTTGCATTTAAATCATATACCCATTAAATAAAAACTGGTTTCGAGTGATATAATTAAGCATACAGCATAGCATGTCAAAAATATAGACAGTTTTCAAGTGCAAAAAAAAAATGTACACAGAGTATCATAATGTAGTAGCAAAAAAAAAAAAAATGTAAAATAGTCACGATGTTGAGATATGATAAGACAAAACGTCAAAGTCAAGTGGTGTTTGTTACATCTTAAACATTTCATAGTGCATACAAACAAACAGGAAAACAATAAATCATACATACATGAAAAATGGAAAATGTGCACGGTCTGACAAGAAAAGCGACCTGCTAACCTTACCTTGCCGGGCCCTTGTCAAGAAAAAATACGATAATCATCAGTAAGTAGTCACATAAATATAATTGCATAAGTGGTCATATAAAAATCAGGAAATGGCATTACAGTGTGATAAATCGTAAAGTATGTTCATTCAATAAAGGTTTTAATATTGGAGACATGGTGATTGCCTTTACTTTTTCTGGTTCTCAGAGTTTCGACGTTTACTACATTGGGGTGGGGAATGGTGCGAATTCGATATGGACCTGCATATAGAAGCTCAAATTTACTACATCTATTCTTTCCTTTGTTGGATAGATAGTGTGTACGTACTAATATCTTCTGTCCAATGTGAAAGTCACGGCGTGTACAAACCTATTTTTGCTATCTTCTCCGGCGCTCTGCGGCACGTTTGCTGCTGTTCAGCGCAATGTCAATTATTTCATGGTGTCGTAGTCGACGAGATGTAGGAAAGAATACTAATTCTTTAATTTTGTTAGGTGGTTCAAAATTTTTCATTCTAACAGTCGGAGGTAGCATAGTAGATTCGTTTGGTATGGAGTTAATTACATCCTGGAATGACAGTATGTGTGTATCCCTGATATGTTTTTTATGGCAGTATATTCTACACAGTTTACCAATTTCTTTCATTAGTCGTTCACAAGGGTTCGAAGAAGCGTGGTACCTGGATATATATATCGGAGAAATGTTTCTAGCTCGTAACATACGTGTCCACATAGCAGATCGAAACTGTGATCCATTGTCGGAAATTACTTTCAATACATGCCCTACATGGAATAAAAAATGTTTTACAAATGCATTCGAAACAGATTTAGCAGTAGCTATGCGTAACGGAGTGAACATAACAAATTTCGAAGTGAGTTCAACAGCGACAAAAATGTAGCAAAACCCTCTATTAGGCTACTGCTACACAGTTCGTACTGCAGTCAATACTGCTCTTTGGTCTCAGATTCTCTTCTAGCTTACATATCGCAGGCAGCACATACCTCTTACAACGGAAATGAATAAATGATGGATGAATGAATGATCAACGACAGACTCTCCATAGGCTTTGCTCTACTGCTACCGCTGTTATGAACACCAATTTAGAATATTTGCAATTAATCCATGTCTATTCTTTGGCTTCGAATTCCTTGACAATAGCTATATTAGGTTCAGATCTACGGCCTTACAATTACATGGAAAAGTGTCTTTTACACTTGCGCGTAAGTAACATAAGCCTAGGCGGACGCACTACGTTAACAACAATGGTCTCGATTCCTCATTGTCTCATTCTCCCTGATGCGGGAAGGGACTGCGATGTAAGGATGAAGACAGTGCGACATATCGTCGGTTTAGGATGAAAATCTCGTATCTCAGGAAAGTTATGCGTCATTTTATCCCTTATTTCCTTCCCCACTAGCGTGCAAAACATGCCATCACCTCTCATTGACTTACGAGTAGTTGCGATACAAGGTTAACTACCTAATAATTTTTGCGATACACAGTTTTCTGTCTAAGCCGACGATACGGAAGTTTGGATCGGTCTGAGGAGCGTGCATGAATAGACGTAGTAGGAAATCCCGATTCCTGTCCCGATCGGGTACAAATTTCCTTGTCAGTATTGGGTAGTAGATCTACAGGATGTTTCATAATCAATGTGACACACTTCTAGAGGTTTTAGGGGGGACGTAATGGATCGTTTTAATGCGAACCCATATTCTGAAGAGTTGTCCAACTACGCTAAAGAGCGCCAAAGTTACAGGCTCCTGCGCCTGTAAATGTATGTACATACAGGGCGATTCCGTGATGATTTGACAAACTTTCTGTAGTGATGGAGAAGTATAACTGCATTAATTAGAGGTAAGAGTCCCTGTACCGGAAACGAACGAGTCGAAATTTATAAGCGCAAACCGAACTGATGCCTCTGGCTGTGTAATACAGTTACCGGTACAATTGTTGCTAGGATCGTAGCGTAAGCAACTTTCAGAGGTTGTAGTATGGACCTAAACATGAAAAACTGGCTGCTGAACCTGAGCTTTAAAATGAATACCTTAAGAGCTGTGAGCGCTTTTTCAGTAGAGGAGATGTGTTTCACAGAAGCGAAGATGAATACGTGCTCGTAGCACCTCAGTTACTCATTTTAGTGCCCATGTATGCCGAACTTTTTTTTCTTGTTTAGGCCCATACTACCACCTCTGAAAGTTATCTACCCTACGATCTTAGCAGCAATAGCACCAGTACATGTATTTCACTGTCAGAGGTATCAGAATGGTTTTCGCTTATAATTTTCGACTAATTAGTTTTCGATATAGGGACTCTTACCTCAAATTCATTCAATTGTCCTTTTCCATTCTCCTAGAAAGCTTTTAACATCATCACGGATTCACCCTGTGTATACATGAACACGCAGGGGAAGGTGAGTCTAACTCTGACGCTCTGTAGTATCACTGGATGTCGTTTCCGGCCATAGAGGCCTATGTAAAACACGGTCTGCTAATTATGAGTGAAATTCGCCGACAGCCGTGTAATTGAGATTTTATTTTATATGCAGTTAAGTCTTCGAATGAACGGATACGGTTTTGAATCGATGACATTAAGGAATCTACATCTACATCCATACTCCGCAATCCACCTGACGGTGTGTGGCGGAGAGTGCTTTGAGTACCTCCACTGGTTCTCTATTCCAGTCTCGTATTGTTCGTGGAAAGAAAGATTGTCGGAATGCCTCTGTGTGGGCTCTAATCTCTCTGATTTTATCCTAATGGTCACTTCGCGAGACATACGTAGCAGGGAGCAATATACTGCTTGATTGCTCGGTGGAGGTATGTTCTCGAAACTGCAACAAAAGCCCGTACCCAGCTGCTGAGCGTCTTTCCTGCAAAGTCTTCCACTGGAGTTTATCTATCATCTCCGTAAAGCTTTAGCGATTACTAAATGATCCTGTACCGAAGCGCGCTGCTCTCCGTTGGATCTTCTCTATCTCTTCTATCAACCCTATCTGGTACGGATCCCACACCGGTGAGCAGTATTCAAGCAGTGGGCGAAACAGTGTACTGTAACCTACTTCCTATGTTTTCGGACTGCATTTCCTTAGGATTCTTTCAATAAATCTCAGTCTGGCATCTGCTTTACCGACGAATTTTATATGGTCATTCCATTTTAAATCACTCCTAATGCCTACTCCCAGATAATTGATGGAATTAACTGCTTCCAGTTACTGACCTGTTATATTGTAGCTAAATGATATAGGATCTTCCTTTCTATGTATACGCAGCACATTACAATTGTCTACATTGAGATTCAATTGCCATTCCCTGCACCATGCGTCAATTCGTTGCAGATCCTCCTGCACTGGCGCTGTATGATAACATCGTTTATTTTTGAGAGACACATATGGGGCCTGAAGACTGCATAGTGAAATGTCGAAACTGGTAGCCAAAATAAAATAATATAACAACTACATGGCCCTTGCCGAATTTGATTGGTAATTACTGGACCAGCCAATATCCAATTTCATTGATGGCTCAACAGAGAATCATCTTCTAAATCCACTCCAGAATCTCTAGAAGTTAATGGTTAACTGGTGTCAACGGATTTCGAAATATTTATTACAGCTGTGGAGTTTTCACAAAGAATGTTCTTTCGGATATGCACGTACGTAAATTTATAACTGATTTTGTTGCTGCCGCTGTCGCTCAAAGTTTCCGGATTTATGTTATCTAAAGCGCCACTCGATTTACGTGAACTCCATCTACATTGGACATAACAATTTCAGTATTGCTAAGCGGTTTATAATCGACACTCTGCTGTTTAAAAGTGGTGTTTAAAAATAAATTAAATGCGGCTACGTTAGTCAAGGGACAATTTGCACACTTGTAACTCTCCCACGGTAAAGTTTTTTAATGCCCAAGTGCCGGTGGACCGTTCGCAGCGTGCCGTGGGAAGGGCGCCCGTTGCGGCTTCTTTGTCGTTGGCACCGCGCCGCTCCAACTTGACCCCAAAGTTGCGGGCGTGTTTTATCTCGTGGTCGGCGAGTTGGCACAGCGGGCTGGCTGTTTACTCAGCCGCCTCCGTCCGCTGGAGAGCCTCCCCAGGGCTATCAGAGGCCCACCTGGCCCGCCGGAGTCAGGCAGCCACAATGCCTTCTTCTCGTCCACTTCGATACTCCTGCCCTGCTGCAAACAAAGCGCTTGCCTTCAATTCAGCCGCAGGTCTCGCCCTGTGTCCTCCAGACCATAGTTTAAGATACACTACTGGTCATTAAAATTGCTACACCACGAAGATGACGTGCTAAAGACGTGAAATTTAACCGACAGGAAGAAGATGCTGTGATATGCAAATGATTAGCTTTTCAGAGCATTCATACAAGGTTGGCGCCGGTGGCGACACCTACAACGTGCTGACATGAGGAAAGTTTCCAGCCAGTGAAACATAGTTGTGATGCCTCGTGTAAGGAGGAGAAATGAGTACCATCACGTTTCCGACTTTGATAAAGGTCGGATTGTAGCCTATCGCGATTGCGGTTTATCGTATCGCGACATTGCTGCTTGCGTTGGTCGTGATCCAATGACTGTTAGCAGAAAATGGAATCGGTGGGTTCCCAACGGCCTCGTATCACTAGCGGTCCAGATGACAGGCACCTTATCGGCATGGCTGTAACGGATCGTGCAGCCACGTCTCGATCCCTGAGTCAACAGATAGGTACGTTTGCAAGACAACTACCATCTGCACGAACAGTTCGGGGACGTTTGCAGCAGCATGGACTGTCAGCTCGGAGACCATGGCTGAGGTTACCCTTGACGCTGCATCAAAGAGAGGAGCGCTTGCGATGGTGTACTCAACGACGAACCTGGGTGCATGGCAAAACGTCATTTTTTCGGATGAATCCAGGTTCTGTTTACAGCATCATGATGGTCGCATCCGTGTTTGGTGACATCGCGGTGAACGCACATTGGAAGTGTGTATTCATCATCGCCATACTGGCGTATCACCAGGCGTGATGGTATGGTGTGCCGCTGGTTACACGTCTCGGTCACCTCTTGTTCGCACTGACGGCACCTTGAACAGTGGACGTTACATTTCAGATGTGTTACGACCCGTGGCTCTATCCTTCATTCGATCCCTGTGAAACCTTACATTTCAGCAGGATAATGCACGACCGCATGTTGCAGATCCTGTACGGGCCTTACTGGATACAGAAAATGTTCGACTGCTTCCCTGGCCAGCACATTCTTCAGATCTCTCACGCATTGAAAACGTATGGTCAGTGGTGGCCGAGCAACTGGCTCGTGACAATACTTCAGTCACTACTCTTGATGAACCGTGGTATCGTGTTGAAGCGGCATGAGCAGCTGTACCTGTACACGCCTTCCAAGCTCTGTTTGACTCAATGCCCAGGCGTATCAAGGCCGTTATTACGGCCAGAGGTGGTTGTTCTGGGTACTGATTTCTCAGGTTCTATGCACCCAAACTGCGTGAAAATTTAATCACGTGTCAGCTCTAGTATAATAAATTTGTCCAATGAATACCCGTTTATCATCGGCATTTCTTCTTGATGTAGCAATTTTAATGGCCAGTAGTGTACATTTTCGGAGTGCCCTCCTATCTTTCTGTAAGGGGCACGTAGTACTTGCCAACTAATGCTTTAATCACAGATGTAGATGTTAAAAATATTCCTAATGATATCAATAAATAGACGCGAATTCTACTTGCGTCAAGGAAGTACAGAAACCATGCGCGCTCGCGACTCTGCGGACGGGACGCAGACAAGACGTCCTCCCTGCTCACATGAGGAAGGCATACTGATTGTACGCTGACCACATGTTCCCCGCCATGCAATACTCAGGATAGTAACACACCGATACATCACTGACGGGTAAAAAATGTTTTTTCAGTTTTCTCGAAATCCCCTAAGTAGTACGCCTTGCTACTTGCACTTTATGTTGTCCTAACATTCTACTAAAAGTCTGAAGGAAATGCGTGTTCAGAACGTCATGGCCTGCCTTTGTTAGCCTGGCACAATCACGGCTAGCTGATGGCTTCGTACAGCCGACGATGCTGCTGGATGCTGCTGTAGCTGCTTGGCCGAACAATTGACGGAAGACTGGTACGGAGACTGAAGACGGTAGTCGGAAGTTCAAATCGAAGTGCTGCTTCTGGTTGAACAGAAGGCATTTATATTCGCTATGACGAAGTGAGGCGCGACAAAAGCCTGCTTCCTGTCACGTAGCCAGCCGCTGAAATGCAGTATTGTGCTAAGACAAGTAGTAAACCCAGTCCACGACTATGGCAGGCTTCTGAGTTGCAAAATGTTACGCCGGTACTATTTTAAGGTCCAACTGGACAGTTTGCTTGTTGGTAGCGTCCAAACCACTGCACTGGTTGTAGTGGCTTGCTTGAGGCCGATGCCTGAAAGATGTTCATTTTATATTCTGTTTTCAGGACACTGTACATTTCGTTTAGTTGACTTTCCGTCTTCGACTGAATTACAATGCCGTCAGAAACCTCGGAGTTTGTATTTCTTTTCCTTAAACTTTCCAAATTGCGTCTTCGTTTGCTTTAACAGTTGCTCAATCTACAGACTGAACACCATCGGATATAGGCTTCAATCTTGTCTTGCTTTCTTCTCAACTGTTGTTTCCGTTTCATGAAATTTTACATACGTAACAGCAGTCTGGTTTTTGTAAAGATTGTAGACAACCTCTCTATAGCATATCGCTGCTGTCTTCATAATTTTAATGATCGTTTTGCAGTCAACTTTTGTAAGCCCCCGACCCCTCCTACGTGTTTCTGCATGAAATTTTACCCAGAATAGCCTCCCATTCTATGAAAAGTCTACATATTACCAAAACTAAGTACGAACAAACTGTTATCCAACTGAAACTCGTATGGCAATCTTTGCCAGAAAGAACTTAATTTGAACTGAACTGCAACTGGTCTGAATATAACTTGTCTTTATACTAAATGCGTAACTGAAATGAAACAATCATCTGGCCCTAAGAAAAATATCCACCTACCTAGAGTTTTGCAACATTGTTGCAGATTTCTCGAAAGCACAACAGCAAATAGCAAGAAGGTAGTGGCTAAGCTAGATTTCTATTTTTTTAAGTAAAATTCCCAAACAATGTTGAAAATGTTGCACATCATGTGGTGCATCGTGGTAATGCGTAATGATAAACCTTCTTTAAACAGTGGATTGGGGAGAGTAGCTATTCCTATGAAATGATACTCCAAGACAACGATTTTAGAATGAAGTATGTATTCACAATGACAGAGTAAAGCTTTGCGTGATCTTCACTCATAACATTGATCTGGATAATCCTGTTAACAGAGTGAACAATGATTTGAAAAGGGCACAATGTCAACAGAGAATTTCCATAAAAATCAAACAGCTTAATCGTTTGATATTTTAACGCATGATTCATGGAAGTTGAGTGGTTTTTGTCTCCGCTGTGAGCGAGTTAGCTAGCTGACAATCATTCCGATCATTACGACTAGCTGCGCAGTACTGCATTCAGACCTCTTCTCTTCTAAAAATAATAACATTATTCAAAATTTATATTCTTTTCGTCTTCCAATGTATACATCGTATTTAACCGTGCTATCCTTTAAATGAATCTTTCTTCATCTAACAGATATCATCACAAGTCAACACAGCACTAGTGAATCCGTCCATCACCTGCCACACTTAAAATGAGAATGCATCAGACTACGTAGAGCCAAAGATTGTGCTCCAAAGATTCCTTAACGGAAGCATAACTTGCTCTCTCTCTCTCTGACGTACACACTGATAACTTACAAAAATCAAAATCACATGTCTACATTACACATTGTCAAAAGACTTTACTCAATGTGTCTTGAAGTATATGTATAGCCCCGCATATTCATTTATTTCTCCATAGCCCAAACTGATTCTTCCCGAGGTCTCCTTCTACCATTCTTCTGTATAAATAGTTTGTATCAGTGCTTTGCAAAATCTGTCTTATTAGAACGATGGTTCGATGATTCTGTCACTGATCAGAACATACCTTCTTTGGAAACTGGAGCAATACATTTCTCGTATAGGGCCTTACTCAGGGATCTCCTGATTTGTGTCTGAGTAAGGTACACTATTTTAATCTGGTAGGAATTATCAAAATCACACAGGAAAATTTACTTGAAAACACACAAAACTAGGCTCACAAAACGCGCTAGCCTCGTATATGTGGCCCATAACTGAAAGAGTATCATGATGTCTCTCCATTGGCAAAAGATTCCGGAATAACTCCCCATTCAGAGCTGCGGGAGGGGACTGCCAAGGGGGAGGTGACTATGAGAGAGAGATTGAATAAGCAACGAAAGCACTACATTCCACGAGAAAGGCCGTGGAATGTCAAAAATTTGACCGTGATAGTGAAAGTAGAAAATCTGAAGAAAGAAATGCTATAGCTAAATCTAGGTGTAGGAGGGGGGGGGGGCAGTGAAGTGAAATGGAAGAAGAAAAAGATTTCTGGTCAGACGAGTAGAGGGTAATATCAGCAGCAGCAGAAAAAAGTTTAATGGTAATAGGATTCGTTACGAATAGAAAATTGTAACAGAGAGTGAGTTACTGTAAACAGTTCAGTGGTAGTGCTTTTCTCATCAGGATCGACAGTAGACCTACACAGACAACAAAAGTTAAGATATACATGCCAACGTTGCAAACCGAAGATGAAGAGACAGAGAAGGTACATGAGAACATTGAAAGAGTAATACAGTACGTAAAGGGGGATGAAAATCTAATAGTCATGGGAGGAATGAAATGCAGTCGTAGGGAAGGAGTAGGAGAAAAGGTTGCAGGAGGATATGGGCTTCGGACAAGGAATGAGAGAGGAGAAAGATTTAATTATTTAGTAAATTTAAGCTAGTAATAGCAAATGCTCTGTTCAAGAATCACAAGACGAAAAGGTATGCTTGGAAAAGGCCGGGTGATACAGTATGATTTCACTTACATTACATACAGAGATTCCGAAATCAGATACTGGATTGTAGTAGTTGTTGGATCTTGCCCACTCGTCGCTTATAGGGTTACTAAAGGATGCTGCGTTCTCGGAATGCTATAAAACAATTCAAACAAACAACATTAATAGTTTCATTTCAATAAAAGCAGGTGGACAATACCTAACTTTGGATTTAGAACAAGTGTCGCAAGCGATGGGCGACATGCAATATAAATAAGAGTCCTGGCTATACACAATGTTCAAACAAGCAATGGATAGGGATCGCTACACTCCGATATCGCCGCGCTAACGTCCGTATACTGAGCCGATCTGAGCGGCTGAGGTCAACAGGAGCGGCGCTTATATTCACTTCTTACAGATGGCGCTCCTGTCGTGGTGCGGTCGTAATCATCGGACCATTGGCAGACGTCGTTTCAGCGCCTTCTCTGGTCTTGCGTTCTTAGTTTTCGATTAGGCGCTTGTGGTTACTCCAGAACAGTAGTGATGAAGAGTAGATTGAAGTACAAGAGATTAGTCAAAACGCAAAGACGTGGGACACGGAAATACTGATGAATGATGAGAAGTCATGAGAAGTAACCGAAATGAGAACAGCGCAAAACTTAACATTAGTATTGGTGGCTACGAAGTAGGTGAAGTGAAAGAATTCTGCTACCTAGGCAACAAAATAACCAATGATGTACGGAGCAAGGAGGACATCAAAAGCATACTAGCACTAGCACATGGGCATTCATTTGAGGAAGAAATCTTTGAGAGTGTGCGTCTGGAGCAAAGCATTGTATGGTAGTGAAAGATGGGCTCCGGGAAAATCGGAACAGAAGAGAATCGACGCATTTAGGTGTGGTGTTACAGACGAATGTTAAATATTATGTGGACTCAGAAAGTAAGGAATGAGGTTCTGCGCAGAATTGGAGAGAAAAGGAATATATGGAAAACACTGGTAAGGAGAAGGGACAGGGTGATATAACGTCTGTTAAGACATTAGGGAATGACTTCCGCGGTACTAGAGGGAGGGCAAAACTGTAAAGGAAGACAGAGATGAATCAGCAGGAGGAATCACTCGTAAGTTCCGAAATCCCGACCTGGACTCAGTGGTGCAGCTGTGAGTTGTAGAGTCGCCTTCGCTCCAGACCGCAGTACCCAACATCACTACCTTCTCTCGTTTCGGCTCTTGAGGAAGAATGTGGCACCATTCGGCCACAGATAATGAAATATCTTTGAAAAAACCTATAATGGCCAAGATCGCACGCAACTCGTGAAGTAAATGTAAAAATGAGCACGAATGTGGACTGTTACGCAAGTCAACATCCAACAACCGTTAGTGAACATGTGTATGTAGACATTCCTAGCTGCACTACGTGCTTTTTCAGTGTGTTGTTTTTACCTGTGAAAAATGCGTTCTGATCTTTAACAAACCTATGTGGAATGTGCTACATACTATCTTCTATGATGTCTCCATAGCAGGTGTTACACTGTTATAATGGAACAGAACTATAACAACATTCCTTTTTTTTCTAAGATCGGATGATAAGAGTTGAAATCGGGTTTCAGGAATAAATAGTACGGAAACCAATCTTGGCCATTAAAAGTTTCCTTAAAACAGTTACAGATCGCTCCTTCCCATCTGTAATTACGAGAAATTTCATTCAAGTACCTCTTTGAAAGTGTCCCCAGCAGAACTGAAGCCGTCATAAATGCGAAGAGTGGACACACCTTCTTAATGTACACTAACAAGTGTCCGGATCTCTCTTTATCAGATGGCTATATTCACGGACTGTATGCCCTCTTAGAAGTCGGACAAATAAGTTTTTTTGAAGTATAGCTTATGATGTGCGATATGAAGTCATTTACGAAATACATACAAGTTAAGGAGCACCCAGTATAAAAGAACCTACATGTTTGGTACTTCGAAGGGGATCCTTTATGTTTTAACGTATCGGCATGATTACACGTTCTTAGACAAAAATTATATCCGTAAAATTGGCTGACGTGATTATCAAAATAATAGAAAATCTAAAGGTTTTCAACTCCTAGACCCGAAGCGAATAGAGATTCAGGAACTATTAAATCTTTTCAATCAGTATTCCAAGAGAAAGATAATTTTGAGTGCATGGACAGTCAGTCCTACGTAAATATCGACGAATTTTTGCGTAAAATGGCACATTTCCCAGTATATTTCGAAATGAGTATTCTAAAGGAACAGATTTTTCATTAAATTCTAGCCTCTGCAGAAAAGAATCAGTTAACAAAATTTCTCCAAGTACATATCAGGACGTAATGTTATACATTATTCCCGGTTTCCTCAGTCACAGGACAAGAGATTTCCCCGAATTCATCTTGCCTTAGGATATTTTAAAACCATTTCAACAGAAACATCCCCAGATCTGAAAAAAAAGGCTTCCTTAAAAATTTACTGACGTTAATGAAAGCAACAGGGAGTTATCCAGTCGACTAATTATACAGTTGACATTTGTCATTCGAATACCAATAGAAGTACTCCGTAGACATGTAGAAAAATAATTCTGATGATTCGCTTCCGTCGCCAGCGGTCGCCAGTTTGATTTCACGCGGTCTGGCGCCTCCGGCGGATCCAGTGACACAGGTTGCCCCAGGATAGCTGGCGTCCGTGCTGCTGGAAGCGGAATTCCAGAGTAGGGCGACAAAAACTTCTCGCTGCAACGGAGACGGCTGAGAGTGGTTGCTGTCTTTGCCCTGGTGTTCCGTTGCACCGGTCGGGACACATAGCCGGTCAACCGGAGGTTCCGAGCCCCTGTTGGGTCGAGTGGGCATGAATATTTTTATGAACAGGCCCGTTGGAGCTGCTGCGTACCGCCATTCACCGAATTGTGGACTCTGAGCGACGTTAAACAACCACGTAAAAAAAAGGTGACGTTGGTCGAGATGGCCGTTTGCAACTGTTAGCCTATGTGAATACGTGTGACCATTACACTCGTAAAAGCGCATTTACTGTGCTCACGATTGACTGGCTTCGTTGTAGTGAAGTAATTTACTGGTGCCCATCATGATTATTGTATTGAGTCCATGTGTTTTGGATGCGCATGCTTGTCCTGGCAATAACCATATTTATTACATTATGATAAGTACTGTGTATCCTGTTATTCATTTGATGATTCTTGAAAAAGGTGTCGCTCACAATTAGGAAGGAGGTCTGTATATGGGTAATGTTAAAATGTGAGCTATCAGTTCAAAGTAGCAACGGACTTGTCTACTGGGTAAAGATTGCCTATGGTCATTTTATTATTATCATCTTGAGCGAGGTTTCTACGGCTGCCGCCGCCTTTCGTATCCCAGTCTCCATAGTTCACGGTCATTCCAGTCTCCTTCATTATGACCTCTCGCCGCCATTGCTTCGCTGATGTCATCTTTCCAGCATCTCGCAGGTCTATCGCGCTTTCTTCTTTGATGTGGAGTCCATTGCCATACGCATTTTGGCCATCTTGTGTCTGGCGTACGCTGTTAGTGACCATACCAGAGTAGGCGCTTCCTTTCTATGTAGTCCACGATTACGCTTTCGACATTCATTACCTCTCTGATCCTATCATTTCTAATATGATAAAACCTGGAATATCCACAACTCCGCCTCCAGAAAACCATCTCGACAGCCAGCAGGCGATCTTTCTGCCTCTGGGTTCCCACACCTCTACACCATATATTGTGATACTTTCAATAATTGTGTGCTAGATGGTATGTTTTGTTCTGCGCGTTGTGTTTTTATTCCAGAGAATACCATTTAGTTGTTTTATGGCTCGCTTGCCCTGGCCTATTTTATTGTTCATATCATCCATAATTCTACCATTGGACGACAGTGTCAATCCCAGGTACTTAAAATTGTGACACCCTTTATCAGTATCAGGACCGAGTTGTAAGTCGTTAACAGCATTTTCTCTCACTTTGAGATATTCTGTTTTAAATACGTTTATGAAAAGACCCCATTTTTCATATTGCATCTTCCTCATCTCCAGCTACTAATACTAGTTCGTCAGCAAAAAATAAAGTGGACAAGATCATCACCTATAGGGATACCCATTCCTCCTCATTTTCTTTTTCAGGAATTTAGTGTCTCCTCTAGGTAGATCTTAAAGATTATAGGGGCCGGTGTGCATCTCTGGCGTAGTCCATTTGTCACCTCAAACTCTTGAGATAGTTGATTTCAACCATTTTATTATTCTTTATTCTGAAATGCAGTTCGGTGAACTCAGTGCCTGAATGTAAATGGTTCCTAGTAATTGCTGCCATTTTAGTTGATTTGACTTGTTTTTTATGTAAAGAATATCTATGGGCCCTTTTAAAATTGCTTACCCTAAATACACGAAGGTGAGCCCAGTACATAATTTGAAAGATGTTTCGGTTCATTCCAAGTACGTTTCTGTCATGCTGGTTCGATAGCTCATGCATTTATATTAGTTATTTCTTAAAGGTAAATCTTAAAAGTTGTACTAAAAAAACTTTGTGTGATAAAATTGTTTTATCAATTCTCTTGTAAGGCTAGCTGGGGGGAGGGGGGTTCACCTCTTCAGTTTTCTGTATAAATATCTGTGTAATAAAAGCATGAAACCTTGCTCATTGAGTGTGCCAATATGTATGACTGTAAACCCGAGCACCACCACTCCATTGCTACGTCACAAAAATACTATTGTTAGGTAACTACTAGGAAGCTGCTGGTCTTTTAACACATCTTTTTCGGTGATAGACTTATATTCACGATGTCTCTCTAGTATAAATGGCTTATTAATTATCGGTCTGGCCGTGCGGTTCTAAGCGCTTCAGTTTGGCCGCTACGGTCGCAGGTTCGAATCCTGCCTCGGGCATGGATGTGTGTGATGTCCTTAGGTTAGTTAGGTTTAAGTAGTTCTAAGTTCTAGGGGACTGATGACCTCCGAAGTTAAGTCCCATAGTGCTCAGAACCATTTGAACCAATTATCGCTCTGTCTCTTTACTGCATTGCCTGTATTTACCGTTGTTTCTAGAACGTGTTCTATGCTCTTAACGACAAATAATATAAAGACTGCTCATATGTGGAAGAAGCCCGTAAAATCTTCTTTACGCTTTTCAGAAACTTCCCACTGAACCTTTTAAAAAACGAAGACGTGTATTACTTAAGATACTAGACACCAGTTATGGAGAAAAACGGCCCACATCAGCGTGTGTCCATCGAAATTCAGATTTTCTGTGGTTTGTGTACAACAATCAACAGATGGTATGTTTCCTTGGAAAGGTCACGACCTGTTTTCTTACTCATTCTTTTACACTAAGCACTAGCTTCACGTGGGAGACAGGGTCTTAACCTCTAATCCTCACTCGTCTGCTATCTGCATCGACCGGTGGAGTTGATTAGGCTAGTTTCCTGTTGACGTTTGCATCGAACCATTCTCCGAAAACGTCTGAATTACGCATTACGGGACGTTGCTGACGCGTGCCTTTGCACTGTACTTAGGCTAATGACCTGTTTCCTTGAAGCCTTAGGCGGTGCAGATTACACGAGCTGAACCAGATAATTTAGAGCTGCTGTTGCTTTCAGCACGTACCGTACCACGCACACTGCTCTTCCCAGAACAGCGGATGTCAGAGGCTTCTGCTTTTAAGGTGTCATTAGCACCACTTTCTGTTATGGACCTTGTTGTTATATTTCAGAATCCGAGCAATACATGCTAATTATTTACCAGTCCTTATTTATCATCGCTAAGATTCATTATAACTTGATAAAAGGGCATTGTACGAGGTATACCTCCCCCTACGTCACTAAACGTTTGCACCATTTAAAAAAAATCCACTGAATGAACTGTATCGATATTTCAAGCAGACACATCTATTGCACAGGTTTGTACATATTCCCTTTCTTTGGGGAGGGGGGGGGGAGTTAATCAGACTCTCCAACCTCTGTGACTGTCCATTGCAGGGATGTTCGTTTCTCTTCAATAGAGCTGAGTGCTGTGGTGTTGGTTATCACAGCAATTTTTTTTTTTTGTCATCAATCTTCTGACTTTTGATGCGGCCCACAACGAATCCCTCTCCTGTGCTAACGTCTTCATCTCAGAGTAGCACTTGCGACCCACGTCCTCAATTATTTGCTGAATGTATTCCAATCTCTATCTTCCAATACAGTTTTTGTCTTCTACAGCTCCCTCTGGTACCATGGAAATTCCCTAATACCTTATCAGATGTGCTATCACCCTGTCCCGTCTCCTTACCAGTGTTCTCCACATGTTCCTTTCCTCTCCGATTCTGCGCAGAACCTCTTCATTCCTTACCTTACCAGTCAACCAAATTTTCAATATTCCTCTGTAGCACCACATCTCAAATGCTTCGATTCTCTTCTGTTCCGGTTTTCCCACAGTCCAAGTTTCACTACCATACAGTGCTGTACTCCAGACGTACATCCTCAGAAATTTCTTCCTCAAATTAAGGCCGATATTTGGTATTAGTGGACTTTTCTTGTCCAGGAATGTCCTTTTTGCCATTTCTACTCGGCTTTTGATGTCCTCCTTCCTCCGTCCGTCATTGATTATTTTACTGCCTAGGTAGCAGAATTCTTTAACTTCATCTACTTCGTGACCATCAATCCTGATGTTAAGTTTCTCGCTATACTCATTTCTGATACATCTCATTACCTTTGTCTGTTTTCAATTTACTCTCAATCCATACTATGTACTCATTACACTGTTCACTCCGTTCAGCAGATCACGTAATTCTTATTCACTTTCACTCAGGATAGCAATGTCATGAGCGAATCATATCGTTGATATCCTTTCACCTTGTATTTTAATTCCACTCCAGAACCTTTTTGTTACCATCATTGCTTCCTCGACGTACAGATTGAAGGCTACATCCT
The DNA here is from genome assembly GCF_023864275.1 of Schistocerca cancellata. Classification (NCBI taxonomy): domain Eukaryota; kingdom Metazoa; phylum Arthropoda; class Insecta; order Orthoptera; family Acrididae; genus Schistocerca; species Schistocerca cancellata. Next base: position 457,688,396 of record NC_064633.1, read on the forward strand.
TATCTTACACCCTTTTTAATATGAGCACTTTGTTCTTGGCCGTCCACTCTTATTATTCCCTCCTGGCTGTTCTACATATTGTATATGACCCGTCTCTCTCTATACCTTACCCCTAATTTTTTTAGAATTTCGAACATCTTGCACCATTTTAGATTGTCGAAAGCTTTTTACAGGTCGAAATATCCTAGGAACATGTCTTGATTTTTCTTTAGTCTTCTAACCACAACGTCAGAATTGCCTCTCTCGTGCCTTTACCTTTCCTAAAACCAAACTGATCCGTCATCTAGCGCATCCTCAATTTTCTTTTCCGTTCTTCTGTATGTTATTCACGTAAGCAAGTTGGATGCATGAGCTGTTAAGCTGATTGTGCGATAATTCTCACACTTGTCAGCTCTTGCCGTCTTCAGATTTGTGTGGATGATGGTTTTCCGAAAGTTAGGTGGTATGTCGCCAGACTCATACATTGCACACACCAACGTGAATAGTTGTTTTGTTGCCACTTTCCCCAATGATTTTAGAAATTCTGATGGAATGTTATCTTTCCCTTCTGCCTTATTTGATCGTAAGCCCTCCAAAGCTCTTTTAAATTCTGATTACAATACTGGATCTCCATCTCTTCTAAATCGACTCCTTTTTCTTCTTGTATCACATCAGACAAATCTTCCCCATCATAAAGGCTTTCACTGTGTCTTTCCACCTATCCGCCCTCTCCTCTGCGTTTAACAGTGGAATTCCCGTTGCACTCTTAATGTTGTCACCCTTGCATTTGGTGTAACCGAAGGTTGTTTCGACTTTCCTGTATGCCGCATCTCTCCTTCCGACCATCATTTCTTTTTCGATGTCTTCACATTTTTCCTGCAGCCATTTCATCTTAGCTTTCCTGTACTTCCCATTTATTTCATCCCTCAGCGACTTTTATTTCTGTATTCCTGAATTTCCCGCAACATTTTTGCCTTCCTTCTTTCATTGATCAACTGAAGTATTTCTTCTGTTGCCCATCGTTTCTTCACAGGTACCTTCTTTGTATCTATGTTTTCCTTCCAGTTTTTAGAGATGTCCATTCCCCTTCAACTGTACTGCCTACTGAACTATTCCTTGTTGGTGTCTCTATAGCCTTAGAGAAATTCAACCGTAGCTTGTCATTCCTTAGTACTTCCATATCCCACTTCTTTGCGTATTGATTCTTCCTGACTAATGTCTTGAACTTCAGCCTACTCTTCATCATTACTATACTGTAATCTGAGTCTATATCTGCTTCTGGATACACGTAACAATCCTGTATCTGATTTCGGAATCTCTGTCTGACCATGATATAATCTAACTGAAATCTTCCCGTATAACCCGGCCTTTTCCAAGTATACCTCCTCCTCTTGTGATTCTTGAACAGTGTATTTGCTATTACTAGCTGAAACTTGTTACAGAACTCAATTAGTCTTTATCCTCTCTCATTCCTTGTCCCAATCCCACATTCTCCTGTAACCTTTTCATCTACTCATTCCCCTACAACTACATTCCAGTCCCCCATGACTATTAGATTTTCATCCTCCTTTACATGCTGTATTACCCTTGAAATATCCTCATACACTTTCTCTAAATCTTCATCTTCAGTCTGTAATGTCGGCATCTATACCTGAACTATCGTTCTTGGTGTTGGTTTGCTGTCGATTCTGATAAGAACAATTATGTCACTGAACTGTTCACAGTAACATACTCTCTGCCCTACCTTCCTATTGATAACGAACCGTACTCCCATTATACCATTTTCTGCTTCTTTTGATATTACCCTATACTCATCTGACCAGAAATCCTTGTCTTCTTTCCACTTCACTTCACTGACCCCTTCTATATCTAGATTCAGCCATTGCATTTCCTTTTTCAGATTTTCTCATTCCCAGCCACGTTCAAGCTTCTAACATTCCACGCCCCGACTCGCTGAGTAATCAATCTCTTTCTCATGGTAACCTCCCCTTTGGCAGTCCCCTCCCAGAGATCCGAAAGGGGGACTATTCCGGAATCTTTGGCCAATGGCGAGATCATCATGACACTTCTTCAATTACACGCCACAAGTCCTGTGGATACACGTTACATGTCTTTAATGCAGTGTCTGCATCTTCATGCCGTTAATCGTTGCTGATTCTTCCACCTTTAGGGGCATTTTCCCACCCCTAGGACAAGAGAGTGCGCTGAACCTCTGTCCACTCCTCCGCCCTTTTTGACAAGGCCGCTGTGGAATGAGGGTGACTTTTTATGCCGAAAGCCTTCGGCTGCCAATGCTGATTATTAATCGAAATTTAAGAAACAGCGGGATTCGAACCCAGGACCGAAGATGTTTTGATTATAAATCAAAGACGCTGCCCCTAGACCACGGGTCTACAGCCTTATATAACGCATATAGCACACTGAATTCCTCAGTACATCTGTATCTCACCTCTTCACATGTTGATTATGTAGAGCCTCCGATGCGGTCGCCACGCCACGCAGAACAGATTTGTGGTGGCGACTAGCGATTAAGCAATCGGTTTTCTGTTATACCGTTCTTCTTCTTTCATTTCAAGTTCAACCCGACTATCAATACCGCATAAAGCAACCGGTTTCTGTAATAAACGATTTGAGATTCTTTATTGCTATTCAGAAACAACTGCAGACGGCAAACAAAGACAGAAAATAATTAAGACTAACACTTTTTCATATTACATTTCAAGATATGTAGAATGTCTCACAAATTTTCATTAAACATTTCAAGATACGTAGAATCAAAGTAACAAATAAAATAGGTAGATGAAAGAAAATTTAGTCCATCCACCGTTTGCTACTTTTCCCGGAAAGTAATAAGGAGCTGCATACTAACCAAAAAAATCAACATTATTATCCTATTTTATTTGAAACAATGGTCAAAAATCATAACACTGTTTGATCGTTGCAAATTATCAGTACTAAAGTGTGAGATCTGAGATTTATTTCTCTTATTAAGTTGTCCGTTTCTAAGTGCTACAAGGACAGCCTAACAGGTCATGCTGGACTCCAATAGGTACATGATTGTTTTAGCAATGCTGTACTGAATGTACTCATTTCTATCTGCGTTATTATCAAAGTAGCACTGATATCTTTCCCCAGTCTCTATAAATTGCAACGCAATAGAAATTTTAAGATTAAATATTACTCGTTTTCAAAGAAGTTTTATTTAAAAACCAAAATCTTTAGTTGCGAAGCGATGACAAATTGATGAAACCATGTTTTATCCAGTCATTAGTAAGAAATAGAAAAAGCCTGCTATATCAGAAAATACTGGTTACTTAGGACCGAAACACTAGTACCGGTTTTTCCCAACCCTGTAGCAGGCCCAGAAAGTCTTTGCAAGACACACAGCAACACTACCAACCGGTTTCTACATTACCAGCCAGGGGCCATCACTCGCATACCGCTGATATGGCAGAAACGCAGGCCGATCACGACAATGGCGAGTTAGTTCCACCCCGAGTGGCAGCTGCCTTGCTTCAGGGCACATTGTTACAAGCGGTATATCTGCACAACAAATGAGCGCCTAAGCAGCGTAGACACCCGTCATCTTTAGTCAAATTATTCGCAGTCTGGCAGCACCGTCTACTGTGGGAAGTCCACGCCAGACAATAAGGCCACACGTGTTTGCAAGCTGACACCATTAGACTTGTGCTCCAGTACCTACGAGCCGACTGCTGGGGCTAAGTCACTTCCTGGAGGCCTGGTGCCTTCCGTCTTCCGGTCCACTTCAGGGTCGCCTCGGCAGCATCTGGATTCCTGCGTTGGAGGGCAGCATTTCATGCTCAGGTTAGTGCAGCCGCCCACCTGTCTGTACTTGTTCAGTCAAACTTATCACAGTACGCCACCACTGTCTTTCGCTGCAAGAAACACGGTAGGCTTCCACGTCTGTAGATGCGCCCTGCCCAGAATTGCCACGCCGTGCTGGTGCAGACGTCAATATTGCCGTTCAGCGTCAGCAGTCCTACTTCACGACAACGTCAAGCCGGCCACTGTACGGTCGCTGGGAGAGGGGGAAAGGGAGAAAGGTGGAAAGGGCGGGAGTAGGAGTAACCGCTATGGGTTGATGCTATAGGTATAACTCGGAACTGAATAAAATGTTGACAGCTCATGTCCGCATATGCTATGAACGGCCAACATCCTGACAATGACCCACTACCGTAGCACAACCCATAATGTGGTACTGGGTACTGGCCAACGACGCTGGCCCACTCAGAAGAGGGACGTGATGAAATAGTGTCAGATGCCACAACAGTTGGGAGCTGTCGTAGGGTCAGCCACTGCAGATGGACCACGAACCTCGACTTCAGCCCTTCTCGCAGTGCCAACAAACAGTTAGGTTAGTTCAGTCTCCCTGTTTGTGTTTTTGGATGACAGTAACTGTCATGGCAAGTCGCGAAATCCTTTGCCAGATATTTATTTTGAGGTTAAGTATGTGACAAGTTAAAGAAAACAACCTTCTATGGATGTAAGATCAGGAATGTATATTATCATGAGGGAGACATGTGGCTCATTGCCTGGTGGTATACAAGGTTTCAACCATGTACAGCGATTCAGGAGGTGACGCTGAGTTTTTCAGGAAATACTTATTGTTTTGAGTGTGTAAAGCAATAATTATGAGCAGCCGCTCAGATACAGTAGCTACGTTACTGAAATAAGTATGATGATAATTTGAAATACATTCTCAGAATGCAAAAACCTTTTCATCAACTTTGTTAGGTACGGGTATACTACCTATTGGTGAAATGTGATACTTTGTGCTGGTCTGGTAGTCGAACTTAGACTTCCTCTTTATCACAAGCGGTCTCTGTAACAACTGTTTTCCATGCACGCCTTCCAGGCCGACCCATACATCCATTTGTCACACTGCCTACATCCCTATGCCGAGTATCATTTAATGTTCGCAGTCATACTCTGTAGTCCCGCGCCAGTGAGAATGAAACAATGAGGAATCGAGAGCAATGACGTTAGGTATCGATATCCTTCGTATAGGTGACATGCGAAAACACATTTGATTGCAAGATATTGGCATTCCGCTAGTTTGTTTCGAATTAATTTTGGACGGTTGTCAGCCGTCATTTACGTCTGTTCACGCAGACATGCAAGGAAATATTACATGCCTTGGCGGACACAAGGCGATAATGTCATGGGTCTGGATTCCTCACAGTCTCATACTCACTGACGCAGGAATACAGTGTAAAGCTGCGAACATTAAGTCGTGAAGGTATCGGACTATGTATAGGGATGTAGATAGTATGACATGTATGGAAGTATAGGTCAGTGTGGGAGGCGTGCATGGATAGCCAAAGTGGTTAAAGCAGCCTACTCGTGTTAAGTGAGAAATGCGGATTCGAGTCTTGGTCCAGCACAAATATACACATGTCACCAACACGTTATATACCTATACCTAAGACAGCTGATACCAAGATACTTGCATTCTGAGAATTTATTTCGAATTAATTTTGGACATTTGTCAATCGTCATCAGATTAGATTAGATTAGATTAGATTAATACTAGTTCCATGGATCATGAATACGATATTTCGTAATGATACGGAACGAGTCAAATTTTCCAGTACATGACATAATTAAGTTAATTTAACAACGTACTTAAGTTAATATAACAACTTTTTCATTTTTTGTGTTTTTTATTTTTATTTTTTTAAATTTTTTTCTAATTTATATCTAAAAATTCCTCTATGGGGTAGAAGGAGTTGTCATTCAGAAATTCTTTTAATTTCTTCTTAAATACTTGTTGGTTATCTGTCAGACTTTTGATACTATTTGGTAAGTGACCAAAGACTTTAGTGCCAGTATAATTTACCCCTTTCTGTGCCAAAGTTAGATTTAATCTTGAATAGTGAAGATCATCCTTTCTCCTAGTATTGTAGTTATGCACACTGCTATTACTTTTGAATTGGGTTTGGGTGTTAATAACAAATTTCATAAGAGAGTATATATACTGAGAAGCTACTGTGAATATCCCTAGATACTTAAATAAATGTCTGCAGGATGATCTTGGGTAGACTCCAGTTATTATTCTGATTACACGCTTTTGTGCAATAAATACTTTATTCCTCAGTGATGAATTACCCCAAAATATGATGCCATATGAAAGCAACGAGTGAAAATAGGCGTAGTAAGCTAATTTACTAAGATGTTTATCACCAAAATTTGCAATGACCCTTATTGCATAAGTAGCTGAACTCAAACGTTTCAGCAGATCATCAATTTGTTTCTTCCAATTTAATCTCTCATCAATGGACACACCTAAAAATTTGGAATATTCTACCTTAGCTATATGCTTCTGATAAAGGTCTATATTTATTAATGGCGTCATACCATTCACTGTACGGAACTGTATGTACTGTGTCTTATCAAAATTCAGTGAGAGTCCGTTTACAAGGAACCACTTAGTAATTTTCTGAAACACAGTATTGACAATTTCATCAGTTAATTCTTGTTTGTCAGGTGTGATTACTATACTTATATCATCAGCAAAGAGAACTAACTTTGCCTCTTCATGAATATAGAATGGCAAATCATTAATATATATTAAGAACAACAAAGGACCCAAGACTGATTCTTGTGGAACCCCATTCTTGATAGTTCCCCAGTTTGAGGAATGTGCTGATCTTTGCATACTATGAGAACTACTTATTTCATCTTTCTGCACTCTTCCAGTTAGGTATGAATTAAACCATTTGTGCACTGTCCCACTCATGCCACAATACTTGAGCTTGTTTAGCAGAATTTCATGATTTACACAATCATAAGCCTTTGAGAGATCACAAAAAATCCCAATGGGTGGTGTTCGGTTATTCAGATCATTCAAAATTTGATTGGTGAAAGCATATATGGCATTTACTGTTGAAAAACCTTTCTGGAAACCAAACTGACATTTTGTTTGTACTTCATTGTTACAGATATGTGAAGCTACTCTTGAATACATTACTTTCTCAAAAATTTTGGATAAAGCTGTTAGAAGGGAGATTGGACGGTAATTGTTGACATCAGATCTATCCCCCTTTTTATGCAAAGGTATAACAATAGCATATTTCAGTCTATCAGGGAAAATGCCCTGTTCCAGAGAGCTATTACACAGGTGGCTGCGAATCTTACTTATCTGTTGAGAACAAGCTTTTAGTATTTTGCTGGAAATGCCATCAGTTCCATGTGAGTTTTTGCATTTAAGCAAGTTTATTATTTTCCTAATTTCAGAGGGAGAAGTGGGTGAGATTTCAATTGTATCAAATTGCATAGGTATGGCCTCTTCCATTAACAGCCTAGCATCTTCTGATGAACACCTGGATCCTACTATATCCACAACATTTAGAAAATGATTATTAAAAATATTTGCAACTTCTGACTTTTTGTTCATAAAGTTTTCGTTCAATTTGATGGCAATACTGTCTTCCTGTGCTCTTGGTTGACCTGTTTCTCTTTTAATAATATTCCAAATTGTTTTAATTTTATTATCAGAGTTGCTGATTTCAGACATTATGCACATACTTCTGGATTTTTTAATAACTTTTCTTAATATAACACAGTAGTTTTTATAATATTTGATAGTTTCTGGGTCACTACTCTTTCTTGCTGTCAGATACATTTCCCTTTTCCGGTTACAAGATATTTTTATACCCTTAGTAAGCCATGGTTTGTTACGAGGTTTCTTACGAGTATATTTATCTATTTCCTTGGGGAAGCAGTTTTCAAATGCATTTACAAAAATGTCATGAAAAAAATTATATTTTAAAATGGAATCAGGTTCACGGTACACCTCATCCCAGTCTAACTGCTCAATGTCTGTTCATCCAGACATGCAAATAAATATTACCAAAGCTTTACGCGTAGATGTCCTTGTAGTTTGTTGTGTAAGTGATGAAGGTTTAATGATGTCGTTTCCATTATCCCAGTGATTCATCCTTAGGGTAGCACTGCAAGCTTTGGCAGTAGTGCTAGAGCAGTTGTGACTGAATAGAGTACATTTTATTGAGGAAACGGAGTGAACGAATACAGTTTCTCAATAGAGGTACTCGGAGAGTTGAAGGGGTGTGGAGGGGATCTGAGGGAGCAAGGACAGAGATAAGTACCGAAGGAAGGAAAATAGAGGAAGGAGAGAGGAAGGAGAAGGAAGTTAGTTTTGTAGACCTAGTTGCTGCACAGAGTACTAGTGATGTAGAAGTTCACAAGGGTAGCGTACAAGTATCAGTTCCAACATTATGTGAAACTGCGGAATCTGAATTGTCTGTGAGGCCAGGATGAGTAAGTGTGGGCTGCATTGGGGTAACCGAGGGTGTGGATAGCAATATGCTCAATTAAATTCAGTGGTATCTTACTGGATGTTAAGCCTGTACCATATGTACAGCGAAGTAGGTCTGTCGATGATTTGTGCCTGAGACAGAGTGGAGCTGCTGACGAAGAGTTTATTGTATTTACTATGAGGAATGCACAGGATGCTGACGATTATGTTAGTTGTGTTGCAAATGTTGGGCATACTGAAATGGTATGGACGCATTTATCTAAGCAAAACGCCGATTTGCCACCATCTGTGTGAATGGAATAACAAGATTCCCAAAGTGAAGAAATAGCACACCAGTTACGTTAAAAACATTTTTTAACGCATCTAGTGTTCTATTTCTTCACATCGGCATTCTTCCAAAACATGCTGACAATGATGACCAGAATCTAAATGATAAGACTGGTCATCGCGGTGGGAGGAGACTTGAAAGGGTAAATAATGACGTAATCAGCGCTCGACGCTACCTACCGAAACTGCACCGTTTAACTACATCACCCAATTTTGACACAACTGCTTGGTCACTAGCGTTTGCAGAAATGAAAAAAAACAGTGAATTCGACATGAAGTAAGTGTTCCGGACAAATACGATATGTGACGAAACCGAACGATGGACCCGTCGGACACCTGTTATGGCACCAGTTACATGCAGTTATCATTGTTAGCAAACTTGTCGTCGCCAAGCATGAAAGTGCATCGTATTCATCCAGTTTTTGCACCAATGGGGATAAGCAGGCTGCTAGCCAGTCGATGTACAGAATACCTAATAATAAATCAATAGTTAAATATTCAGCTCTAAAACCTGCAGTATATTTACAATGTGCAGCCGATATGTTTATCGATCCTATTTCATTATATTGAGAGTCGATAATGACATTATTTCAAAATATCGATGTATTGGATTCCCAATTGAAAATATCAACAGTGCTAATCCCCAATAGAGGAAACCGTCGCCAGTGGGGTATTGCTGCAAGCTGTGAGCTGTAACTGGTACCTTGCCTACCTGCGAATATAGATGTAATCACCTGTCACTTCCCAGCGGGAAGTCAGCTCAGTAATGTTAAATGAAATTAGCCGAGCAGTGTTTGTTGGTTCCTGTTGTGGCTTCATATTATTCCAGACTGATGTTGGAGAGAAACGCAAAGTTACAGTCGAGGTCCAACGTAAATTTGAAAAGGCGAGTCAGCATGCTTTATGTTGTTTGGTTAATTAAGTGTCGGACTTCGTTTCCAAGAGACAGCTGGTTCATTGGTGCACAATAAAAGATGTGATAATTTTACATCACACCAATGGAGGATGGCTTCCACATCAGTGCTTTTCCATTTATTTCACGAATAGCTGCGAACAGATCTGATAATTAAATACCTTAACACAAAGGGGGGTGTTTCGGTTGTTAAATAAATAAATGTTAAAGGTATTACCTTAAATATATGTAAGTATGTTCATGGTTCTCGAGATCTAACTAAATAGATGCTTATATAATGACAGCAGAAGAACAAGATATGGTACAAAACAGCAAGGCATCTCCTTGCTGGCCACAGAAAATAATTGAATGCTACACTTTCCTTTATTAATACAGAAAATATTACAAGTACTTGCTAACATTTGTTGGCTCTTTGGTCCATACATTTCATGTTTCATAAACATACAGAAAGAAAATTTTACTGGTGTCGTACAAAGGTTGGTCTATCTTAAGGAACAAATACCTTGAATGAAGAAACCCAAAATGCTTAATTGCTATCATATAGCGCTGGTAGGCATGCGACAGTTGATGTGTTGCTTTGAATGAATGTAGAGCCAGAGATGCCTGTTGGTATGTTGTTTGTAGTGATGTATTGGACACATCATACTGTTTCGTGAAAACAAAAATTTTCGCATACAGGAGAGAGGTGGCAGGAGAATGGTACGTATCAGTCTGGATAATCCTGGCGCTGATGAGATAAAGCTGACCAAGGATACATATAAGTTGGCCGCCGAGTAAGTGACGCCAGAAACCATTTCCAGAAAGTTAAGTGATTTAGACAGGAATATAATTTAGTTTAACGCAGACAACAAATTAAATACATGCATTAGTGTATCATTTAGTCTTGACGTTAAAGGTTTGACATTTCTTTGCGTATTTTTTCAGAAAACACGAAATTATCGTAACTTCGCGAAGTCGCGCTTAGGCTTAAATTTTGTAAACGTGTTTGTTTCTTGTTTCACGGTAATTTAACTAATTTCTCGGTAACAAATAAGTAAACTACCGTAAGTAGCGTATAACTTCATTGTTTTAATACAGATTTCAGAAAAACAGCGTAACTTTATATCAGAAACTTGCTTATATACATTTGTTTATAGGCCTAATTCTCGTAACGTTTTTGGAGAATCAAAGTTAAACTATCTCGTTTAATTGTCCTTTTTTTCATTCCATCGAGTGAAATATAAAATAAATAGCGTATACCTTCATTGTTTTAATACAGATCTCAGAAAAACAGCGGAGTTTTAAATCAGAAACTTGCTTATATACATTTGTGAATAGGCTTAATTCTTGTAACGTCTTTTTTGATTTTCGGTAATTTAATTGATTTATTCTAGGTAAAGTATTATTTTTGCCATGAGTGAGAAGTGCCTGACTTGCCGTAGAATTGTTAGTTCCGGGATTTGGCGTGATGGATGCAGTAGTTTTTTTCACTGGGGGGGACTGCAGTGGCGTGGGTGTCGGGAAAGTGGATCAGGCTCATCAGTGGTTATGTAGGATTTGCAGCAGAGATAGGAAGATAGTGGAACAGGAGGGGAAAATTGCTGCCCTTCAGTCTGAGCTAGATCAGGCTAGGGAAGATCTGGACAGGTTAAGGAGGGAGAAGGGCAAAGAGAGGTGGGAAGTGGCAACAGGTAGCAGAAGGAACAGGCCTAGAACTAAGTCTGACAGTTTTGTGGTGAATGTCAAAAATAAGTTTGACCTGTTGCTTCAGTTAGAAACTGATGAGCCTCAAGCAGAGGTAGGTGTAGAAAGGACACAACAAACTTTCAATAGGAAATTGAAAAAGAATGTAGGAAAGCCATCGAAAAGGAAGAAAGTTTTGTTGTTAGGCAGTTCTCATGCCAGAGGTGTAGGCCAACTTCTGCAGGAGGAATTAGGACCAGAATACAAGGTCACAAATTTTTTCAAACCAAGTGCTAGTCTGGATCAGGTGACAGAGGATTTAGGTTCACTCTGTAAAGGATTTACCAGGGAAGACACCGTGGTTATTGTGGGAGGCCCAGGGAACAGCATCGACAGAGATCCTGGGTACAGTATAGAGTGTGACCTGGTAAAAATTGCATTGGCATCGAGACACACCAATGTTGAATTTGTATCTGTCCTGAGACGCCATGATCGGCCTCATTTGAACTCTTCTGTTGGGAGAGTTAATTTGGAGTTGGAACGGCTGCTTGGGTTTGGTGTGGGGGCTCATATTAGTGTGGTTCCTGTTGATTCTCTCAGTAGGTGGGACTATACCAGGCACGGCCTACATCTCAACGGGAAAGGGAAGGGGAAACTGGCTGGGGTAATAGCAGGAAATTTAAGGGGGGGAGGCACTGCCATGAATGGTAAAATACCAGTGGTTACAGGTGTTGGAGCAGCACCTTTTTTAGAATAGGTAAGACTGAAAGATGTCAAGTTCTACGAGAGGTCAGGATTGAAACAAATCTCAAAAAATGGCTCTGAGCACCATGGGACTTAACATCTGTGGTCATCAGTCCCCTAGAACTTAGAACTACTTAAACCTAACTAACCTAAGGACCTCACACACATCCATGCCCGAGGCAGGATTCGAACCTGCGACCGGAGCGGTCACGCG